>NW_026913425.1:1280833-2561666 GCF_034315485.1 Pezoporus occidentalis
ATGTTTATACTGTACAACAAGACAGTACTATGAGAACTATGAGTTACCTGTATCAGTTCTTAAAACCTAGAACTTTAAGAGTTTTTAATAACAAACAAAATATTGTGAACAAACGGGCTTTGCTGCGGCTCAGGGACATCAAGTGTAAGGTAACATCAAGTGTAAATTAGAAAGAGTGACATTTTCATAACTTTTTGTATGTACACCAGAAGGAAAGTAGAATTGTGTTAATTAAAAAGGGAAATATTTGGCTACTCTGTGTAAAGAGTAAATCTTACTGTGTAATAAATGCTCCAGCCAAAGGGGTCAAACTTCTCTGAGTAACTATCTGTTACTTGAACAGATTTCTTCTAGACTACTTAGAGGATCAGGAATCAAGAACCCTTCCTTAGGAGTTTGGCACCTGTATTCACCTTGTGGGGAACATCAGAATGGAGGCAGATGTGGACTGAACTGCTCTGACATACTCAAGCAGATGCTGATTAATACACACTATCCACTTTCTCTTATCTTGATGACTTGAATTACACCATGTTCATCAATGTCCCTGCTGAGTACTGGATGGAGAATCCAGAAGCATCCTGCTTTGCAGGTTGGATCCCATCACTCTGTGTTTTGGGGTTTATTTTTCATTATTAGCGTTTGTTGTTTTGTTTTTGTTAAATAATGTCAGTGCAAAAAATAAAAATTAACTAGTTTGGAATAACTATGTTAATGCTACTTATTAGAGTGCTAATTTGTTCATAGTTAAGCTGCACAAATTAAAGGATAGGGATGCGCTTAGTAAAAACAAACAGACCAAACATGTCTCCCAAGTTCCCAGACAAACCACCTCCCAAGTTCTGCTCTCAAGTAATGGTGAAGAGTTTAGTTAGTGCACTTATACCCATACTAAACAGTGTTATCCAAACAGAATCCAAGTACATACCCTTGCAAGGTAAACATGTATTTACAGACAGACTGTGGGGACAATGACTTAGACCTGTATGTGAGACAGCACATTCATTCAAACACACTCAAGGTATGAAGAGTGCAATGGCTTCACTTCTCTTTATGTCAAATGAGTATGGTACATGACACACAGGAGTAAGTATAGAAGATATTGCTCTGCCATTCTGCAACCAGTCATGACACCAGGGAAGCAGGTGATACTCTAGGCAGAAACTGGCTTTATGAAGATCTGTTGGGATTTTAATGCATTATAATCTTGTCTCATTTCTGCCGGTGTCCCTCAAGCTACAATTTTACAATTTCTAAGAGACATTTAAGAGACCTCAGTATTTCTTTGTTGTGCATTTAATCAGTATTTATGATTTTTTATGCCCAATTTGAATATAGCTACAAGTTAACACCAAAGCTAAACTAACTAGAGCTTGTGAATCAAGAAACGTTTTATCTCAAAATGGAAGGACTGCTGTGCGCATGCTGAAATTATTTTCTAGTGCAGAACATCACAACTGTTTCTAAACAGCTTTTGTAGTAAGATTAAGTTATGCTATAGGTCCTTGCCAAATCTCATTTTTGTACACATGAGCTGCTGTGGTTTTAATTAACTTTTCAATATATAGCATACAGCTATCTTTAAAAATAAAACTAAAGTAGGCATCTAATCCTAAAGGCACACAGCATTACTGTGCAACACTAAATGGAGATGAAGTTGTCTGACGAAACTAGTACCAGTAAATGGCTTGGTCTACAAAGCAGTTTCCATGTTTACCATTTCTCATGTGAAAATTTAAACCCAAATTTTAACGTAATATACTTTAAAATATGGCAATCATTTAGTACATGCATGTAAATATTTATGGCACTGGATAACATTTACGTCATGCATGACATTCTTCAGTCACTGTCGCCTTAAGAATGGTCGCAAGTTCTACTCTGAGCAGTATTTACCTCATCTGACACTCAGACCCTAAAAAGCTGCTTTGCTAGTATGTTTTTACTTACAATATTTGAGCTGCTTTGTGTAGTTTAAAAACCACTGCTCCTCAGTCAAATCAGACCTCCTCTAGGTCAAAGTATTTATCTTCCACAACTGATTTCAGAGAAATAAGAAACCGTAACTGAAACCCGAAACCAAATACCCTGTCTGGTAAGACAGGATCCTAATAGTCGGTTAAAATTTTTATATACATTTGGTCAACAGGATTTATTATAGATTATCAAGATTTTTTATCTATGCAAAACACATCCATCTTAATGATTAAGACTCACTCGGGTGGGCAAGGCTCAGTGTTGCAGGCTCTTTGGTTTTCTGGAGGCTTACTGTCAGGGTCGCAGTAACTGTTTTGTACAATGGAGTTGTCATCCAGCCTTTTACACACTACCTCTTGTTTCTGCACACCTTGGGATGAAATGAAACACCTTGAATTAATCATTCCTGTTCTTCTACTTGTGTAAACTCAAAAGCAGATTTTACCTATTGAATATTAACCCTACTATCCCACTTTAAGGGGCTGACTGCCGTAGGCATGTGAATTTCAATTGCTTGAATTGCCCCCGACCACAATAAATCTTTCCGTTTCCTTCAATTTTAGGCCACCCCTAAGACAGAGGATTTAAAATTGCTGTTGTTTTCCAAAACAAAAGGAATATATTTATAGATTTACTAACAGATTGTTTTTATTTGTATATTGCACAAAATCAATTTTCTGCCTACCCTCCTCTCCTAGTAAAACACACTTAAATTTCTGAAGAAAACATCAACAAATAGAATGTGGTCACACTTCAATGCAGAATTATTGTTTATGTGCTCTGGTTTAAAATAACCCAGCAATACTGGGAAACAGTGTTGCATTTTTATACATGTTATTCTATAAACATTTTCTTCATTAAAATAGTAGAATTATTCATTCTGAAAGATACAGCTTGTTTCTGTGAACACTCATTTTGTCTGGCGCTCACAGCTCCTCTTTCACTGTTATCCATCAACAGGGCAGTTCAGATCTGATTACTATTCCGAAAGCATAACAACCTACCAATGCCAAGGCTACATCATAAGGTAGAATACTGAGCATTTTCTGATTTTAAAAAAAAAGGATCTGAAAAAAGGCACTAAAGTGACACTGATACGACAACAGCGCAGCTCAGAGTACTGCTGTAAAGAGTAGTACATATGACCTCCTCCTCTCCTGTTAAAACAAGCTGTATGTTTGCTAGCATAAAACCACTGTGGATCCACAGTTCGTACGCAGGTCTTATTGAACATGAGTAGTCATAATACTGAAGTAATAGGATCATCTGTATGATAAAAGTTGCAAAAATCCTTGATCCTTTCTTAAAAAGAGAAGCAATTATTTAACTTTTCCAACATGTGAAATGCATACAATTAAATAGGGATTAAAGCATTGTGGCTTCAAATATCTGCCAACTCTACTTTACAGCCTTCTTTTCATTTTAAGACAAGTTTTTTATAGGAGATAGCTGTGCAGTAATAAAAATAATTGCATAAGTATGTTTTTCAGACACTAAATATTCCACTAAAAACATGAGATTTCTTTCACCAGGTATTTGTAGTACTTTTGCTCATTTTAAGCAACTTTAAGCAACTAAACAACTTACCTTGCAATTGCTTCTTTTACTATTCATTATGGACAAGAATAAAATCTCCTACTTTGGTTCCTAAAACATGATCTATATGAAATTCAGGTATTTAATTCCAACAGTGAGTCAAGCCCAAACTTGAGATCCCTGAAGTTTGGCCCACAAAGCATCCTGCTTGGCTATGAACAGAAGTCTCCCAGTCTATAAACAAATTAAATGTCTTCATGATGTAATGTATGAAGGACATTGTTCCCAATGGTCACGAATTTTGAGGATGGCATGCACTCCCCCAGGGGGCTGCAGATGCAAGAGCAGGTTGCTAATTATCGCTAAGGCGATTCCAAATTCCCATGAGCACATCATAACTTCTGAGACTTGGTGGTAATTTAGCTAAGGTGGCAAGACTGTGTTTTCTAGCCCACAGATTATTTCTAGATTTTTATTTGCTTAGAGCCTGATATGAAATTCCTAAACCACCTTGAAGACAAGGATGAAAATTTATACCTGCCTGTGCTAGACCAGTGTCTTATTTTCTGGCTGCAGATCAAACCCCTTGTCTTCCTGCCATGAGTTCCTCCCGAATCTTGCCCTGGCTGCACTGTCACCCAGAATGCATATTAAAAATACCTTCTCTTTCCCTGCCCTCTTAGACCTCTCAACTTTCTATGATACACAGTTAAGAGTACTACTCTTCTGGAGATGTACTTCCAGTAGAAACCTCTTCTCTCTGCAACAGCAAATTGCTACTGTCATGGCATCCCACAAAACATGTTTATTATCCCTCATATAAAAACAGTCTTATTAATTAAAATACTCTCAGGCAAACCCATCATTCTGGATTTTAAGCACATAAAAATGTTCCATGTGCCCTCAACTCTAATGTTGACATTTCTGACAAGCAGGAGGGAAATTAGAGTCATCACTCAACACACCATTTCTTACAGGATGCCTCTTTAGCAGGTGGGAACTTTGTATCGGCCCTCAAAATCACCTGGCTCATCACCTCACTTCAAAATCATTAACAATGCTGAGACCAAAAATGCTTAATGCTGGAGTCTTCACTCTACTGCAGCACCTAAAGCCAACGTCTGAAGCTTTGCTCCTGGGATATGCGCTTTTTGATTACAGCTACATGCAACCTTCACAAAGTAAGCACTCTAAATCAAGTTGTAAATAATTTCACACATCTGATATCTTAGGTTAACCATAAACATCACAGTCATTTTAAAGTAAGTTTTAGTTATGAAAAAGATACTAATATGAGACACATTTTGCAGGTGAGCCAGGTAAACCAATCAGGTTCTTCTTTCTACAGGTATCAAACAGCAGAGAAGGCTACCAGAGTATTTTCCAAGTGTATCCTACATACCAAATCTACATGAACAAGATAAAAAACCCAACCATTTTTGAATGCTATTCAACCTCCATTTTTTTAATTTATGTGCTTTACATGTTGGAAAAAAATAATTTTGCTAGATAGGCTCCATCGGAATTCAGAAACAACTCAAATCATTATCATGGGGGACCCTCAAGGGCCTGAAGTACAAGCCTACACAGCTGTTCGTTGATTATGTTAACATACAGGTGTTCTCTTTCAGGTATTCATGTATCAGATATCAAAGACTTGAGAGCTTCACATCAAGACATTCAATTTATAGCATTCTCAGCACCTAATATTTCAATTACATGAACTGATAGAAAGCTGAAATTCAGTGAGATCTTGCACTGTAAGGGCAATTAAATAACCTTGGAACAAAGGAGTTTGGAATATACATATAGAAGCAACGCCCTTCTATTGTTGGGAGTCACTCTATGTAACCCCTTTCATAAACTGATCAAGGTCCACTTCAATTCCAAATACATTTTTCTTTTCTGAACTTCTCATTTGTGACTACTAAAAGCATTCCAATTTCCATTCTAGATGTATTAACTGCCAAGTTAGGTCTTTTTTAATTAAAAACATTCTTTCAGTTTAAGTAACTTTATTGTGTTAACCAGCTGAACTCTTGCAGTCTCTGTGCTGTTAGGTAGACCATTCCTTTGATCAGCCTCCTTTGATCAGCCTCACAACACTTCCACAAACCTGCTCACACCTGAGTTTACTACAGCCACAATAGAGTTTAGTTTAAGTAACTTTATTGTGTTAACCAACTAACTCTTGCAGTATCTGTGCTGTTCAATAGACCACTGCTTTGATCATGATCAGCCTCACAACACTTCACAAACCTCCTCACACCCGAGTTTACTACAGCTACAATAGAAACTGTGCCTAGTACTCCAACGTGATTTTACTAGTGACATATGCAGTGTCATTTATACTTCTAAACAAATATATCCTAAAATCAAACCTGCCTTTGTCAGGGTTACAACATATCCCAGTCTTCCCTATGTCTTCTAGCACTGCACTGTCAGCAAATTTCTCATTTTTATGCTGCCCTGTCACTTATTTTTACATCTTTATACTTCTTCAAAACTTCAAAATGGCTAGTAGTTTCCTCTCTCTAAATATATATACGTACACTGATATGCAGAGTGACAAGTTCTTTTCTTTGATTCTATACTCCTTTAGTACTGTTTTAGTAGAGAAAAGACATCAATTGCAGCATGAGAGAGAAAAATGCTGGGTTTATCTCTTGAAGCTTTAAACTCCATAATCTATGCAACCACTGCCAACAGATGAATATTATTAAAATTAGCTATGACAACCTTAGTAGGAGTATTTCTTCTGCAATTTTCTACTCAAACATCACTATGACAAGAAACAGTATTTTAAAGGCCTAGCCAAACAGCCATGCTACTAACATGGTACTGTTAGCTGACACAGAATTAATGTTCAGCTCAACTGCTGAATAATCATTTATCCTTTCTATCACAAGCTGCCTTAGTTCTCTTGGTGGCTGATGAAATAGGCTGAATCCTGCCTTCATAATGGTATTTCTGTCAAAAAATAATTATTCAAAAATAATTTATACATATTTTAGAATAAAGTATTTTAATAATGCGTACTATTCTTGCAAAGACATTTATGGGATAACACAGATAGTAATGTTTGGACTGAATTTCCTACTGGCATCAGACACATTTCCTTCTAGGCTTTGGCTAAAAATTGGCAGCCTCAGTAAATTCATTTCTGAGGTGCTATGTAGTAAGAAAGTATTCTGAAGTACTACAAACACAAAGCATCACTGTGCTCGTTTTTAAAAAAAATGTAAGCCAGATGTGTTATTTATTGAATCTGTCAGGTAGCATAACATCCATAAGACAGTATTCACCACTAATCACTCACACACTGAAGAACTTTTAATCCATGCTAGGAGACATATTAATACTGTTTTAAAATATTCTTCAGCATCTTCCCAGACAGTATGTATACTTTGCATCTTTCCGTACTAATTGCAGTGTTATATAAAATAAAATCTCAGAAACAAAATTCAGATTCTAACTTAGACAAGAAAAAGAAATGGAAAAAACTAGAAGTTCAGCTTTTACCCAGACAACAGCTCTAACATGGTTAAGCCCCCTGGACCTTGAGAAAACTTTTTTAAGTAACCAACTCTTCCCTGACTATATGGTCGCTCTTAAAATAACCTAAAAAGCACCACTAAACAAATTCATTTAAACTCTTGGGGGACTAATTACAAGCAGCTAGACAAAAACATTCTCCTTTCAAATCTACAGATTTATAGTTTATGATAAAATGTCCTCATGACTGGTCAATGCAATTCCAATAGAAAACAAAACTCCAGTGGTTTAGTGACCATAATCTCCAGAGAACTGAGATGTTTTGCAGATTTCAATTCACAAATAGTCTGTGTAACTTTCAGCAGCCAACTTTTAAATTACATGAAACACATTTTATTCTTAAATTAAAACTGCAGGCATGTAAATGTTATATCTATTTTTAAAACCAATCCCAAAAATTGTGGTTTGCTATTGCAATAGTTAATTATAAAGATGCCAATACCAATACATGGTGAATCCTGTATCACTAAAACTAGTGCATGCTGGTTAACCCAGACATACTTTCTGAGCTCACTCATCGGATCACAAGATGTTCATCACAAAGCCAAACTTACATTTTTTTCTTGACGAGGACAAGTATGTTTTATTTGTCTAAAGACAGTTTCACAATTCATTTAAGGACATGAAGAAAAACATAGTAGACACAAAAGTGATGAGCAACAAAGAAAACTGAATGGCAATCAATTTACTTATAATAGTGTACTGACTATGTCATAAACCCCAATGAATATCTAAGACATTTAACAAATCTGGAGATGAACTCTAATAGGACAAATGATCAAAACCAATGCTTAGGATACCTGGTAAATTCCAGATTAACAAATGCTGTCATTTGTTCCCATTTACTGCTAGATTAAGCATGGAAGAAATTTAAAAAAGGGGGGCATGCACTTATTGGAGTTATTTTTAAATGTATACAGAAGTAAAAACACAGAGAAGGATTTTTTTCTTTCAGTGGATTTTTTTTTTTTTTTGTACGATAGCACCAGCAGTCACTTCCTTATTAAGCATATTTATGGATACACTTGCTAGAAGATAACATATACGGCCAGACATGCATGACAGTAAATAAACTACAACTCTATTACCTGTAAGCGATATACATCACCCTTTCCTATTTTACTACTTCCTTCTTCTCTTTCCAGCCATCATTTTATGACTTCATATGCTGTTTCTATGTATTCTACTTTTCCCTTTCTCAGACTTTCTCATTAAATAATAGTCAGCTTCTTAAGGAAAATATGTTGTCATTATTTTTTCTGAATTCCAGTGAACTGTTCTACTGTTCCCACCTATCCATCCATCCATCCATCCATCCATCCATCCATCCATCCATCCATTCATCCATCCTGTGCCTGCCTCATCCCTGGCAGTCTTCAAGAGCAGGCTGGCCAGGGCTTTGAGCAACCCGCTTCAGTGGAAGGTGACTCTGACAATGGCAGGACAGTGAGGGCTGGAACCAGATGATCTTTAAGGTTCCTTCCAACTCAAACCATTCCATGACTCTAAGATTCTGAATAACCTGTTCTCTCCTCCGGCTGTATATTCTGGTGTTCTCTGGAATAGTTTTCCTGTAGTTACGTCTAAGTCTGACATACCTATAAAGACCTATATAAGATAGTAACAAATTTCCTTCTGAAAACTCTTGACTCAGAGTAGAACAGTTATCAGTAAACTTTCAGGAAAAAGAGAATTAATATTGAGAACACATGTAGCTCAGTTTAATGTAATGTTCCCAGACAGGAAGATAGCTCAGATACTCTAAATTTGTATTTTAAAGAAATGTTTTTCAACATGGAAAATACTGGTTCTAGCATCCAAAAAGAAGAGCTGCAGTTCTAGATTTCCAAGCCTATGAACAGACACTAAGACATGCTAAAATTGAATGAAATTGTATTCTCATCCTACATATGAGTACATGAATACAAAAAAAAAGAAGTTGTCTGTTACCAGGCAAACTTATTTAACTACCCAGAAAATCTGAAAAACCTATTTTTAGAAAAACATAAGAAAATACCAAAGTAAACCTCAGACTTTAGAGACTTGATTCTGCTTGGTTCACTGTACAGAAGGTGACGTTCACTGGCAGAGAAAACTATGGAATATTTTGTTCTTTTCCCCTTTAACTTGAATGACACTACGAAATACACAGTTTACAATCTTTCATGAAAGAAATTCTAACTTCCTTCTGCTTTTTAGAGGCAATCTAAATATGTAACTGTTTCACAAACTTTATCTCCTAGACCACTTTATGAATACTACAGGGGAAGAGGAGGCACAATGTCTGCAGTGGAAAGAGTCCACCAATTTCACGAGCTTGGCTGAGTTTTCAGAATACTTTGCTTTATTCGCAGTTCATGCAGTGATGAACGATGAACTGATAATTAACAAGTAAGACTGTAATGTATGCTTTGAATTGCTCAGTATCACATGAGAACCACAGACGGGAGGCAGAAATAGAATCCAGAGCTCTGACACTGTTGTAATCAGGAAACCCTCCTTCTCCTCCCTACCATTCCATTTACCATGCTCTTCCTATTCTGCAAAACTGAGACAAGCATAGGTCCTGTTTGAAAAGTTAAAGCACTTTTACTGTTCAGATGTGACTTGTCAGAACAGCAGAGATGAACAAAATAGAGAAGTCCAGTGCAAAAGGCAGCATGTTATCATCTAATGAAAGATTGTAGGCTGTTCTTAGCTTGCTGTTAGCTTGCTTCTTGGCTCCTGACAGCTCTAGAACCCTCTCCAAGACGAGGCCTACAAGCAACTCTAGGAACAGCTGAATGCAGTGAATTGCCCTCAAAATACTATGAAGAGACTGCACAAAATTGGACACTTCTGCAACATCAAATACTCCAAAACTACTTAAACTTTGCACTGTCAAAATACTGCTCTTGCTTTTGTGCTCTGCTTCGGGACGTTCAGCACACACCCTCAAGTTCACAATACAGAAGTATCAACTTGGTGGGCTGTAAAGCAGTTCTTACTATTTTTTAGATTCCTTGAATTAAAAAACATACATCAATTATGCTTTAAGCATCACAGACTTAGTCAAATAGTATGTAATGCAGACGCAGTCAGCTCGATTTAGAGAGCATTAGACTGGAGAAGTGAAAAGTGTATGTGAACTAGTCCTGTGATACAGCCTCAGAGAATGGTCCCTGCTCGACTGGATTCTGTTTCACGAACAGCCAGAACCTCAAAAAACATAACTGTCATTTCCTGGCTTCTAGATACTTGCTATTTTTATGTTCTTTTAAAGCACCTTTTGCAGTGTTAGATATACCTACAATTGTGACATAATGTTAAAATACAGGCCTGTTCAGAGATAAACAAAAAAATGTGTTGACTAGAACTTAGGTCTGTCTACAACCTTGATATGAAGGCATATCTGGCTCGACATCATCTAGAGCTTTTGGATCAAGATATGATCAAGATATATCAGAAACTAGAGCCGATGGGGGTGAGTTACTAATGAACAAATTCCTGAGACATGCAGGAGGTATAGAAATAGGTGTGATGCTCCCACCAAGAGCATTGGATGTGATGGGGTAAATGTCAAAACAGTCTCCTTCAAAAAGAACAACTACTCCATTGACTTCCGACCCCAAAACCCATGGTTTCGATCCCAAGAAATGGGCAGAAGAAATGACAAAAGCCAAAGTATAGGGTCAGATCATATGATCAGCCTTGATCAGTGTACGCCCTACAGGGAGCTACATCAACTACAATAACAGGCAGGAAGATGTTGATGCCCTAACTTGTTTGCAGTTTGTCCCAAAGTCACTATATTTTTTAACTTCATGAGTAAAAAATAATTTCCATACTAATATTCCCTGCCTACTGTATTTTTTTTTATTTTTTTTCTACTTTCAGTCAGAAATCTTTTAACTGTTTAATATTTTGCTCTCCTCTGATACAGAGCAAAATGTCTCTCCTAAAGATAAGAGTTCAAAAAACCAGAACTTCAGTAACAGACTTGATAATGAACCTACATAAATAACCAAAGCTATGCAGTGGTTTCGATTCTAAGTTTTCTCAACACTCCCTATTTATATTAGCCAAATTTTCCAGTTATGGTCCCTGTCTCTATCACCTTTGTCTCCTTTTTCTTTTTCCCTGACTCAGTTCCTTTTTAGAATTTTGTCTTCTTTTGGCACATGGAGAAAGGTGTTTCATAAACTGCAGGGAATAGCAAGTACTCATATGGAGAAAGCAGATACAATTTTTAACAAGAATTACAGCTACAATGAAATACTTATTCCCTGAGCACAGATCTCAGTGAAAATACATGACCATAGTATATATCCTCATACTAAGAGGAAGACAAGCGCCTTACGGTTTATCCATTATAAGTTGCTGAAAATTATAAACCCCCCAACAAAATTTGAAATTAATAAACATATACAGTTTTCAGGGATGCACAGATCTTCCATTAAAGTTAGTCAAAACATTTTGACCTAGAGAAGTGTCGCTTCCTTCAAAGCCAATTATTTGTTCCCATTGTATACTGTCAAATCTGTGAAATGACAATGACCTACATGACAGAAGACCCATGGCTAAAATTCTCTATCTAAACCAATGGGAGCTCTCCCATTTACTTCAAAAAGATCATTAACTCACTGCTATCATAGAAAAGTGATTTGGCAGTACTTGTAAGGTTCTGTTACTTGGAACTGTATTTTGCTATGAGCTAGGCACTTCCCATCTTTACACTACAACTTTAAAATGTTCCTTTGCCTACCAGGCTCACCATCACTAGAATAGTAGTTAAAAAAGCAATCTGTCAACCAGGATTCTGCAAATGAACAATAAAAAATATAGGAGAAAGTTAGTACCTTCCTCTATTTTGTTTTGAGACTTTCTCTAGTGGCACAGAAAATAATTAGTGATGTCCTCTGTGTATTACATACGGCAAAGCAAACAGCTGTATTTAAAAAAGTGAACAACTAGTAACAGCCACAGCTGGTTCCAGCAGAAAAAAAGTCACAATGGTTCCAAGCATGAATACCTCCAGTAGCCACAAAAAAAAAACCAAGAAAAGGACAAATATGTGGTCCAAGGGTTCTTTAAAAAAACATGGTGCTTTCCTCTTGCTATGGGCAGTGAACAGTACAGCAGAAAAATGAAATTCTGAGGTGGACTTAGAGCACTCTCCCACATCTTCTGAAACAGAGTTATGCTGGTGAGATGATGCATTCAGTCTCCAGACAGAAGAAAGATACTATTCACACAGCACTTCTACTCACTAGCCCATGCAGCAGCAACGGTGCTGGCTTTGAAGGAAGCCAACTGTCCTGCTTTCCCACAGATAAAGAATTGCATTCGTGGCCACTAGAGGGAGGATTAGGAATACAGTAAATTGAGGGTAAAAGGCACCCATGATGAACCACATGGGACAATCTACAAATCCCCCCACCGCTGCCAAAGGGCAACAATTCCTAAGACACTGCTATGGGCTGGGAAGTATTATCCAGTTGTTATCATCTGCTACAGGGGACCTGCCAGTATACATCCTAAACTTTGGTGGCTGGAGGATAGAGGGCTGACTAGGATCATGTGAAGCAATACCTACAAACACACAAAGACACAACCCTTTATTTACAGGTGCCTTATTTGCCTTCTGGTTTTCAATATCCTTACTTAAAACTTCTGATGTCCTTTATCAAGAGAGCTCCTGCTAAAAGCAAACACACCAGCTTCAAGACAAACTCAGAAGAAACATCACCAGAAAAACACACTGTGCCAAGATACTGTATTTAACAAAAAAATCTGAACATATTAGAAGTACTTGAAACCAACAAAAACCCACTATGATAAAATAAATGTTCTTACACTAAATTCAGGTTTGAGGCATGTCTGAAAGAAATGTTTTCAACTAGTTACCTAGATAATTATTAAACTGTACCTTGCAATTCACTTTACCATGTAGCTCGACTGACTAGTGTCTTACCTCCAGCACAAGTAGCAGAACATTCTGACCAAGGCAGATGATTCCATGCAAAGCCAACTTCATTGTCTCCACTGCCAGTGCGAGAGATGGGAACATTGAATTTATACCTTATACCCAAATTTTGTTCCTGTAGCAGAATCTGTAGTTGAAAACAACTGGTTATACCATTAAAACAGGCAAGCAGAGGGCAACTACAGTGACATTTAATCTAGGTTTGTGTTATGTTCTAAGGAAGCGAAAAAAGTAATAAAGGAAGCCATAGGAGTTCTTTAACATATTCCCAAAAGAACCTGGACTAACTTGAAACATATACAAAAGTATTATTGTCTAAGGTGAGCTTTGTCTTTTTTCCTCCTTAACAACTTAATAACTTCTGTTAGTTCTTTATTCTGAACATAATTGTTCTAAAAAAAAAACCCAGTTTTCATTAAATTAATGTCTTAATGGAAATTGACAGCTGAATAATTATGTGAGGTCAAAGTTGGTTAAGGACATTACTGTGCAAACATACAGCAGTCCTCACTGAAATACTGTGAGGAGCTACTCACACAGCAGTTATGAACCTAGCTCTGTCCTTGTTTGCACTTCCACTGACTACAGTTAATAGTAAAAATAGTAACAGCAGCAGGCTGTGGCCGAGGTCATTGTTTTCCCCTAATTCAACAGCCAACAGCATTAGCTTGGTGGAATCACACCTTTGAGTCCTTCAAAGGAGTATCAAAACTCTCACTGCAGCTGTATCACTGCAGGGGATACAGATGGAAGTGCAACAGTCGCTGTGAGTTTTCGGCTACCCTCACTGTTGACTGTCCTTCGCATACCACGCATCCAGGACTAGTCTTTGACTTTATCAAACTTTTTCTTCTTTCTGTTGCTAGAAATATGTATCATGTTAGATGCAGAAATCTGATACTTCTTATCCCCTACTACCTCATTCATGTCTATCTTCTGTGATACTTTGCAGTCACATTTGGGCAAAAAAAAAAACAGAGAACTTTCAGTAAGAAAGTCAGTGGCACTGACTGAATGAGAAATGCATTATAATCATTGCGTAACTCATTCTATATAGACTCTCTAGCTGATCCACACCTGCTGAAGAAGAAACAGGATTCATGTGTTTGAAAATGCTGCCTAAAATGTGAATATCCAGCCAACAATCATTCTATACAAGAAAATATCCTATATGGCTCAAGCAATCCCTGAACTGCACATCTGGCAGACAACAGAATATACTGGGCAAGAGTCACCTTGTTCTTCTGCTTCTCGCCAATGTATAATGCAACAGCAGGCTAACTACTGCCTCCTGTCAGAGACAAGGTATCAGGATCCTGGTCACATCTGTTACTTTCTTGTATTTTGTACCATCTGTTCAGAACAATGTATGTCACAGCAACATAAACGGGATCAATGACAATACTCTTGCTGTGGTCAGACTACACTTCACACTCAGGCCAGGCTTAAAACCACTGACATCTACAGAACTGTCAAGAACTGTCATGCTGTATCTCAACACTTACATGTATCAGCAATGTAGATAATGTAGAGATGCAATATATGCCCCATTTAGAATTTCCAACTACCATTATTCTGAACTGCATTTAAAAGAGATGAGACATTTTCTGTGAGATTTCCTTGGGGTACAACCTATTTTGATTTTCTTCATGGCCTTGTCTTTTCTCAGAACACAAATACATTTTTTAG
Source organism: Pezoporus occidentalis (assembly GCF_034315485.1). NCBI lineage: Eukaryota > Metazoa > Chordata > Aves > Psittaciformes > Psittacidae > Pezoporus > Pezoporus occidentalis. The sequence goes on from NW_026913425.1 coordinate 1,295,556, forward strand.
ATTTCATAAATACATTGATTACAACTTTACCATGACTATGAGATTTTCTGAAGTAGGGCCTAGTGCTTCCAAAGACTCTGGTTCATCTGTTGGCCTCTTGTAATGGAAAGCTGTTCCAGCAACATCAAATTTTCTTGGCCAGTCAATAGTCCAGGCACCATTAATATAGTAGTCATCCTCTTCAGATTTTAAAGCTTAAAAAAAAATACAAGCCACCTAAAAATTGGAAGCAGCATTTATAATGGAGAAGCCATTTCAAATTTATCTACTAATCTGCTAAATTTGCTAGAAGCTTTTTTATTTTTAAAGCAATATAAAGCCATTTCTTTCACCCTGTCAAAACAATATTGCCTCTGCAATAATCTTCAGTTTGAAGGTATACTTTGCAGATTTCAACATGCACACGCTATATGGAACAAAACAGAATTCCTATTGCAGCTTGCAATGTATCTTCAACTCTAAAACTGAACCTGTGTGCAATGCATGCAGTTTTATGTAAGATATATGTAGGTCTCAAATGTATCATCAATTACCAATCTCATCTTTAGGTTAAGAGGCTGGGGCACGGAATAGGTATTTCACGCAGTGTGCAGAGGAAAAAAAGAGAAATAGCATTGAGTATGATGTATGGTGTCAATCAGCTCTTGTTTTGTTGCCTCTGTTCACTATGGGTTTTTTTCCCCATATCCAAATCCAAGATATTTCTATTACAAACCCAACTACTACCTATTTAATCAGATAAAATACTTTATTATTCCTAATTTAAAACCTTAAACCATAAAAGTAATACAGATACAACATAAATTTCTTAGCTAAGCAACCAATTAGGCTGGACAAACGTATTATTCAGGAATTTGTACTTTATGTTTTATTAATAAAAATTAGGTTAAGTTTCTAAATATGAACCTGACTTTGTATCTTAAGGTGAATATTCTGTTAAGTAGATACTGACTTCTTGATTTAAGGTCATTTCCAAGTTATTCAGCATTCATATTTACTTTAAATAAAACATGTTCTTAAAGGCAAAATGATGGTTGGAAATACATGAACAAAAAGGCATGTCATTTTTTGTTGAGACTAGTAAGCGACTTCACTAGATAGAGGACAAAATCACATCACAATCATAAGGAATAGGACAGCTTATGATCCAGTTTTACAGACAGTTTACCTGAAACAGTTAGGGAAAATGTCTCAGTGATGCTTTGAGTAAAGAAACTAGCTCTGACATACTTATCCAGGATTCTCAAAGTAATTCAGATGCCTTATTGTTTATACGGCTTTGTATAAACAATATATATATTGTTTATAAGGCTTTGTAGCACAAGAAGGAAATGGTTAAAAGAAGCGAGTATAAGAATAAAAATGCAAGCAGTACTGTACTTAAAGAAAGGAACAATATTCACTATTTCACTTGCTATATGAAATAACTATGTTACAGCTGAACATCAGTATTTTATCAGTAGCTCTATTTTTACACAGTCAAAATTTCCATCCATCCCACTTTTATAAAATGTAGGTTAATCAAAAGAAGAATCAATCAATATGTATGCTGTATAGACTTAATGTATATCCAGAAGCAAAGCAGTTCATTTTTTACCTGTCTTACTGCCAATGAAACATTCATTTGCATTCTGTAAATAGATTTACCCAATGTCAGTTGTTACACATATGTGAAGGCCACACAGTTGTGAATAGCATTCCAGTAATATAATTACATGACAATGATGACACGGTGGCATATTGCTATTAGCATATGAGATAGAAGGAACAAGTTAATATTATCAAATCATTTATGAGAACTTGAGAATGCAGAAAGCCCACAGAAAATTAGCACACAAGACCCTGTTGCATAAGAGGAATGTAAGGGAAGACACCACCTTGGATCAAGCCATTTAAGGGAAGATAACTCCATTACTAAAACAACATTTTTGCATCAGCTCTGAAATCAGGCAGTTTTGTTGTTGCTGGGTTATTTGTTCAACAGATCAGTTTAAAATATTGAACTCTTTATGCAACTGTAGAAAAATGTTCTTGCTGTTACATCAGGTGCAATATCAGTGCAGAAATGATCAGGAGAGCAGGAAGAGAACTGATCAGAGAAGGGTGATGGACAGGTGCTGACTGAGCTAACTGAGCTCCCAAATGTCCAACTGTAGCCTAAATTTGAGGCCATGGCTAGCAAAAGAACTGGATCTTAAGTTAAGGAACCATGGGATGTTTGTTAGTTAAGTTTGAAAGCCTGCTAGCTGAAATGAACAAAGAAGAAACTTTGAAGCCAGCATGACAGCTACAGAGGAAGAGTTTAACTTTTTCCTTTTTTTGCATACTTCCAAATGGATAAATTGATTTCTTAGACTGTGGTCTTGTATTTGGCAGCAGTGCACATAAAAGAAAATACAGGAATACCCATTAATGGCTATTTACATCTGAGTCAGTTTTCTAATCTGGTCCACGATATGGCCATACAAACAGCTGTCATGCAACAACAGAGGGAACTCCATAGAGACAGTGAAGTTGCCAATGTCATTAAAAAAATATCCCTACAACAACACCCTTGAGATATGTATTTTAGCAGAATAAACCCATTTTTAAGTACCTTTGTGCTCTTACAGTTCTTTTAAGGGAGCAGACAGATTTAAAACCTTCCTATCCCCAGAAATTTGTCATCCTAAAACAGTGGTCTGGTTCACACTCACAGATCAAAACATCCCATCACAAAATCAAATGGCCCCTGAGACCTTGATTATCTTTCACTAGGGTATAATGGCAGTTTTTAAAATTGGAAACACAAGAAACTAGTGTAGGAGAGGAATCCCCTATGTGTGTAGTCAGGGCTCAGGAAACCCCTTGAAACTGTGACAAGGACATAAAAAAGTGTTTATGTAATACCTTATGTTTTTAGATCTGTGGCCAGATTAAATACCAATTAAGTTGTGTTTTTTTTTATTTAAGCGAAGAAAAAATACATTTTTGTTTCATTTTAGACAGACAGTGCCACCAATTGAAATGCTTTTCCAGGTCACCTTCCTCTGCTTATAAAACAGCAGAATTACAAGCTGAATTGTACTAGCTATGAGTTATCCTCTTTGTTCGGTTTTTCACCTCTCCATGAAATAGCTCTTAGCTGTATATGACTATGACCGGCAGTGTGCGCTCACAGCCCAGAAAGCCAACCATATCCTGGGCTGCATCAAAAGGAGCGTGAGCAGCAGGTCGAAGGAGGTGATCCTGCCACTCTACTCTGCTCTTGTGAGACCTCACCTGGAGTATTGTGTGCAGTTCTGGTGTCCTCAACATAAAAAGGACATGGAACTGTTGGAACAAGTCCAGAGGAGGGCCATGAGGATGATCAGGGGACTGGAGCACCTCCCGTATGAAGACAGGCTGAGAAAGTTGGGGCTGTTCAGCCTGGAGAAGAGAAGGCTGCATGGAGACCTCACAGCAGCCTTCCAGTATTTGAAGGGGGCCTATAGGGATGCTGGAGAGGCACTCTTCATTAGAGACTGTAGTGACAGGACAAGAGGTAATGGGTTAAAACTTAAACAGGGGAAGTTTAGGTTGGATATAAGAAGGAAATTCTTTCCTGTTAGGGTGGTGAGGCACTGGAATAGGTTGCCCAGGGAGGTTGTGAATGCTCCATCCCTGGCAGTGTTCAAGACCAGGTTGGACGAGGCCTTGGGTGATATGATTTAGCGTAAGGTGTCCCTGCCCACGGCAGGGAGGTTGGAACTAGATGATCTTAAGGTCCTTTCCAACCCTAACGACTCTACGATTCTACGACAGGATGCATGGTATACCTCTCCCTAGCCACCTCTGTTTGAATGTCAGTACAGGACATATGAACAACCTTACCCACAGTATATTCTGACATCGGGGAAGGGCCATGGGCAGTATGATGCTGGAAAGATAATAATTAGCACTGTACTGCTGGAGTACTGCTGTTATTACTGCTGCAGAATGGAGGGAGGTTGATTATCTGCTGCATAACAGAAGGAGGGAGGCAGGCAGAAAGAAAATCCGGCATCCAACAGTAAAAGGTACCATCATTATCAATAAATCAATTTAGGAATTCATGTACCTAGGAGGATAACTGCCCTTACAACTCACACTTTAAGGCATCATAATCCTTTCCAACATGTTAGTGTTATACACAACAACTACATGGAGTGCAGATTGACAAAAGCGGCCTCTGACGTATTACCTGTAAATTGCTGTTTAGTCCAACATGTAATAACTTCGGGTTGTGTTAATCTGTTAGTCTGCTGTATAACTGATCAGCTCTAATCTATTCTTGACTAATAGGTATTCTTGCACTACTGTGAATGGACTGCCATGTAAATCAGGGTACAGAGAGTTTCAGAAATGTGTACTGTTTTGAGTCTGATGAAGCCAGATTTGTATGTATCAGTATTAAAAAAACAGAAAGCAAATTTAACACAGCCTTTAAAGAATTTAATAACAATTAGGGAATATGAATTTAATTCTATGCTTTACAACAGACTTCCTGAATTATCTCAAGCAAGCAACTAGTTTTTCCGCACCTCATTTTCCTTATCTATAAAACAGGGATGGCATCTACACAATACAGCACCTCAGTAACACTGTATAATTGATACTTTAAATTCCCTTAAGAAAGAGAGACAGTATTGTTAGCATTTAAGTAACTACTGCTGTTGATGAGTAATCATTGCAAGAATAAAACCATGTTTTAAACCAGTTTAATCCCACAAGATCAGAGACTTCCCTGATGGAAGAAACTACCTCAGTGTGGGACAGTGCATCATTTGGATACTCTTTGTGCACTTCAGCTGGAATTGATGTGATTTCGCTCCGAGTGTACAAGGAGGAATCACTCAATGTAACTCATTAGCTCCATTCAAGAAAATACATCCTAACCAACTTCTGCAACTGCCTGATCACAACCTAATATTAACAGCTAATAATTCCCTCTGCTGCTTCTGCTATGCCTATGGTTTAGCCAAACCAGAAAATGTACCTTCAATTCACAACATTAACCGACCTAATAACAGCCTGCCATTTAAACCATGTTCTTACCAATGTAGTTCTTTGACATTGCCACTTCTCTTACTTCAATGTGCACAGAACCTCTTGGAATTCGAATCACTTCCATATAGCCTGTAATACAAAGGCAAACTTTACTTATTTACATTAATCAACATTAGTCATGAAATTAACCATTATGAATTATTTACTACTAAAAATTAGTATGATATGGATTCAAATGTACTTGAAGATTTTATTTCATGTGATAAAAAGGAAAACACTTTAAATGCAATACAAAAATTTGACAGTGATAGCAAGAACTTACCATGTAGTCGGAACTCCTTTTTGTAAGTGCTAATAAAGTATTTTTAACAGTGTATTATGAATAACCAACATATAAAATGACCTTAGGATCACACAATAATTCAGTTTGGAGAGGACTTCAGCAATTCAGCCCAACTTTCTCCCATAAGCAGGGTCTGCTAGGAGATCAGACCAAGTTACTCAGTGCTTTATCCTGCTGGGTTGTGGAAAATCCCCAGTGATGGAACTATACAACCTTTCTGGAGAACCTGATCTGCTGCTGGACTGTCTTCCTGGGGAAGAATTTTTTTCCTTACATTCAGTCACCACCTCTCTTGTTTTAATTTATAGCCATTGTCTCCTCTCTCAGCAGGTACCCACCACTGTGAAAAGCCTAGCTCTGCCTTATTCATAACCTCTTCTTAGGTATCAGAAGGGTGACAGTAGGTCCCCACAAACCTCCTCTTCTCCAGGCTATATAAGCTCAGCTGTCTCAGCCTTTCCCAAAGACGGGCAAGGGCCCCAGAGCCCAATAATCTTAGCGGGCCCTCACTGAATGCAATGCACCCCAGTGCACCAATCCTTTTCCTGTATTTGGGAGCTCAAAACTGATAACACTAATATTGCCACCCTATAACTGTCTTTTTTGAGTTAAGCTTTAAACTAATTGCCCACATATATTTTCTGAGTTCTAATAAGATAAACTTAAAGAGACATTTCTGGATTCTTCCCATTCTAAAATTTCATGTATGATTAAATATCAGATTCTACCATACACATGAAAATCATACACATTAGTCTTACTATACCACCTAACTAGGTAACAATTAAAAAAAAAAATAAAAAACCCACCCACGTTTTTTTAAGTGCATTGAAGACCATGAGAACTAAGTATTCAGTAATGAAACGTATGTGGCGTAAATCTAAAATAATACAGAAAAAGGCAACAACAAAGCAAAAGGAGTCAAAGTAAATGACTATCAGCAGTGCCATTCTGGAAATGAATGCAGCACTGTTATTTGCTAAAAGGACACCTAAATGCATTGTGCAATAGAATGGGCATATATGTACATACCTCCTCTTGGCAGTGAATCATTGAAGAAACCTTCAATGGCTTCACATGTACTGCCATCTCCGCCACAAACACGGCATCTATCTTCTTTAGCATCAGACCCCAAAATATTATCACAACCTACATGCTGAGAACAGATAAGAATAAATATTTTAACAGGATGATGGTCTTACACCACCATCTTCTTTCTGAAGTGTTTGTCTCAAGTTTGAGATACTCTGCTCTTCTTTTTATCTACCCTGTTTTTGATAGCTACTGTAAGTGGGTTTTCACTTACCAGGGAAAGAAAATAAAGAAGAACAAGACACATTTGGGTTGTTACCAAATCTTGATTAATAAGTACTTTGCACTTCTATGGTGACTTTCAGGAAGAGATCTCACAATGTTTTACAAACAATTTAATTATTACAGTTATCAATAAATGATTAGCTATATTTTTACTTCAACAGTTAACTGTGTTCCATCTATATTGCTTTGTTAAGGCAAACATTTGCTGTGTTCTTTAAACATTTATATAGCATAAAAATTAATCACAAAGGCATTTACAGCTTCATAAACCACATTTCCATATTATCCAGGCAAAACTTACGATTGTTTTCATAATTTTGAATGTAAAGTGTAAATTACTGTAAGAATGAATGCAGAATGAAACTTAGTGAAAGGCTGAATTAAAAGCTGTATTAGATAGCATTAAACAGCCTTTGAAAAAAGAGGTGTCTATAACTGATCATAAAAAATAAATTACATTTCTGATTATCTACTTGAGAAATATAGTGAACAATGATTAACTCCTTACAACTTATTGATTCAATCCTATTACAAAGCAGATGAAAATAGAGACAGCTGGATCCTTCAAACACAACAAAAAGGAGACTGAACAAGTAGGATGTAAACAGAATGAACACAGAAGCTGCCAATTTTTTCTGGGATTTATACAAAAAAAGAAGCAGCTACACAACGTTGTTTACTGTCTAGCAATATCATCTTGTATCCCATAAATATGTAATTCATAGGCCATAAGAGAAATTAGACCACTTTAAATAACTGACAAAATGGTATTATTCTAGCCATTTACATTTCAACTTTCTGATTCACCAAGAAGACAGAGACCCGACTTTGTTACACAGCTCATTCTCAACTTGAAATTTTGTTTTAAAAGACTTTTTCAAAATTATCAAAATCTGCACAAAGAACACCAGAATTCCACATGTTATTTCTTAGGTCTTTTTTGATATCATCCTGCTATTCAATAAACATACATCTTCAGCCCTCAATTTAGCAAAGAATTTTAGCATTGGGTTAAGCTTTAGTTATGTTGGTAGTTTCCGTGAAATCAAATACTTTTTAGAGTCACCAGCACAGTTGAGATGTTTAGACTTAAGTACAGAATTAAACACTTTGCTAAACTGAAGCAGCGGTGGGATGTACATAACCAACAATACGGCACAGACCTTCAATTCTATTCAAATTTATGTAATGCAATTCTATAGGAATCTTACACGATAGAAATCAAGAGTTTCAGTAAATGGAAAATAATTTCATCATTATACACTTTTTCTTAGAGCTACAGAGCAATAATGACAACTTTGTTTCAATGATATTAATAGCAGAATTGTTTGCAACAGGATGAACTAGTTAGAGAGAAACAAATTAATATGTTCACATTTATTGTTTTTCAGTCAGAGTGGTGTTCTAATTGGAATGATGGAACAGGCCTTGGAACAGTTCAAGTATTCTGTTCATCTCCTGTTGCCCTTTCCACCAATTCTTCAACAGAAAACATAAAGCAAGAGAAAAAAAAAGACAAAATGAAGGATTCTATGAATGTCTATAAGACGCTACTGAAATTTAAGTGATTTGTTTAGTTTATGCAATACTTTTTTAATCTTTTTGTCTCAATCTTACTTTCTCATTAACAGTTCGACCTGTCAACACTCACGTTCCATAAAAGTAAGTACCATAATTAAATGTAGGAGATAGTAGACACAACAAATTAATCCTTAAGTACTTTATAAAACATTTGTAACCTTGCATTCTCCATTGATACAGATATCCAGTGAATCAGCATTGCACTGAGTCCCATCTATTACTGCAGGAGCACGTTCAGTGTAAAAATTATAACCTTCAGCCAAGCAGTTTAATGCACATGGTTTAACCCCACCTGGACAACAAAAATGAATGAAAAAAAAACAACAACCAAACAGAAGTCTTGAAAAGTTAACAGCTGGTTAAAGGTATATATGCATAAACATCTGAAATTTATAATCTTATCTCATACCTGACACATATAATGTATACACTTTATTTAACTTCCCTTTATTGATTTCTCTACTTGACTCTTCTTTCTTGCAAAAAAGATTATTTCGCATAGTAAGATATGGCAAGGTTGGCTGGCTCCATAACGATTCCATTATGTTAATACAACCCTAATGATTATTGAACAATTTAAAACAATAAGGATACCACTTCACCATTTGAAAAACAAGAATAAGAAAAAGAATGTAGTGCTAGAAGTGTATCAATGTAAATTTCAAAGCAAAGATCAGACTATTTTAGTTAAGAATTTAGTCCTACAGAATTACATTATAGCTCAGACTACATGATCACAATGATCCTTTTTAGGCATTTTATCTAAAAAACTAAGAGTAAAACTATCCACATCAGTAAAATACAAAAACACAAGCGGAAACACGGACTTGTTCCCTATAGAATTAGAACAGGAAAAACCAAAATAATACAAGGACAACCTACAAACTTAGAATGACAGAAACATAAACTTGATTAAACTGTCCCAAAAAGGGATTATATCCCTCTTCCCTGCAAAAGATCCTTTTATTGCACAATGCAATTATTTATAATTAAGTTACTGCATTAGTAATTGAATTAGAGAGTTTTATAAATTCTTTTTCCTTTTCCTATTACTCCTATCTTAAGAAAGGAAGAAAAACTGTGAGATTTTTTTACACTGAACTCATCACTGTGGCATAAAATACACTTACAGATCATCTACAGAATCTCTAATATATTACAACTGCAAGTGGAGAAGGGCTCCATATTTTTTAATTGGAGTCCCTACAACAACACTCACTCTCCTTTATAGCAGAAACAAAACTGTATCAGAATAGAAATGGCTCTTCTGCAATATCTTCAGCAACTGACAAAAGTACTAGTAAACTTAGCTCATATTTTAATCAAAATAGTCTCTTTACAAACATTACTCTTTATATAACATTAATATAATTTTAAGACTTCACATACGGAAACATTTTTGTGAAGATGACCATTACCTCCAGTGTAGGGTTTCCAGTTATAATACTTTCCCCGGAAAGGCATATTGTCAAAATCTGCACATTGCTTTTCTCGAAAATCACGGGCCCCTGAAGGACATGGCTAAAATGATAAAGACAAAAAAAAGGTTAATTTCTTCCAAATATCAACATAAAAGGAAACACTCATGAGCTTACATTGCAAACCTAATCAGTCAAGAGACTAGGAGGTGGTTCCCTGCTTTGTCTTGTGGCTCTGCTTCTGGAACTTTCTTTATTGTCTTACAGCATTTATTTTGTAATCATAGAATGGCATGAAGTAACTGAAGTAATTTAAGCAAAGGTACTGGTATATAACAGTTTCCATAAAACAGGACAATCAGAATCACATCAAACTATGCCATCAGCTACCTCCTTATAAACAGCTGAAAAAATTAAACCAAAATAATCTGGTAAGAGCTGTAGGCTCAGTTACACTGTACTGAGCAACTCTACTGAGAAATGCTACTAAGAAAGACATCAAGAAAAAAAGACCCAAACACTTTCCAGAGTTGTATCACCTCTTGTTACTTGTAACCTTGACAAAAGCACTGTGTTAAGGCTGAGAACAGATACCATGTTTGGCTCTGATTTTTACCAGTCTCCAAGTGATGAAATAAAAACTGCTTTCATTTGAACTTTCATTACTTCACATTACCAATAACAAAACTGTAAAGTATCCTTCTTACATGGAATAAGGGTAGATATAAGTGAAATTTATCTTAGAAAGAATTATGGGAGAGAGAATTCTTTGCTGTTTCTCACATTTTTCATCAGCAGGTTCACAATAATAATCATGACTAATCTTGGATACACCCAGAATTTAGATTTAAATAACAATTAAACATTGTTATCAATGTTTAAGTACCTGCTGAAAATGCAAGTTTCATCAAAGTATTTGAAATACAGATTAAAATACTTTTTAGACTGAAAAAGAATTTGACAGAAAACAGAGGTGTCAATAAATATTACTATTTTATGAGCAACAGAAGTGTGCATTTTATGACTGTTTTACTTGTCTTCCTATGTATCTGAGTCACTAGCACGGTTCAGGAACGTGAAATGCACTGAAGTGAAAGGGTTTCTATAAACTCAGATGATAAAAATTTGCTGCACAATGCAAATATTAATAAAATAATTAAGATTCTCAGTATACATGAATCAAGCTCTTTTAACAGCCAGTCCATTGCAGTATAATTCAGAAGCTAGAATTTGTTTTTGCAACTTTGAAGCTGTTGCCATATAAATTAAAATGCATTAGACAGTATGTAACATTTTTTCCCTATAAATCACTATTATCTCCCTCCACATAAAAGTTCATTTTTGAATATAATACATTTACTGATAAAAAAAAAACAACTGAGGTGACTTACTTAAATTCAGTACTTCTTCAGATGAAAACACTGAGAATAAAACATAGCTATGTGAATAAAGTAACAAGTTTTTTTAATGGCAACACAAATTCAATTTGCCTTTTTTGCCATGTTCTCCAACCAGTAGAGGGATCAGTCTTGACCAGCCTCAAAGCTTGAGTCTAAATCCTTCTGATACTTACCTGGCAGGAGACACCATAATCAAGCAGCTGGTTTTCCCAGGGCAAGGCTCATACCTTGCACTCAGGGAGTGCTATTTTCTTTTTTTTCTAAAGAGCAGACCTTGGCCTCTTCAGGAACCTGCTCAGTAAGGTTCCATGGGATACAGCTCTAGAGGGCAGGGGGGCCCAAGACTCTTGGTTGATATTCAAGGATCACCTGCTATAAGCTCAGGAGTGTTGCATCCCAACTAGAAGGAACTGCAGCAGGAGGGCCAGGAGACTTCCTTGGATGGATAAGGAGCTGCTGAGGAAACTTAGAGGGAAAAAAGAGGCTTATAAAAGGTGAAAGCAAGGACAGGCAGTCTGGGAAGAATACATGGATGCTGTCCGGGAAGCTAGGGACCAGGTTAGGAAAGCTAAGGCCCAGTTAGAGTTAAACTTGGCTAGGGATGTGAAAGATAACAGGAAGGGATTCTATAGGTACACTGCAAATACATGGGGGACAACATGGGCCCTTTCCAGAAGCTATCAGGAGAACTGGCTACCCTGGATTTGGAGAAGGCTGAGGTTCTGAATGACTTCTTTGCCTCGGCCTTCACTGGCAAAGGCCCTGACCACACCACGCAAACCTTGGAAGGCAGATGCAGGGACTGTGAGAATGAAGACCTTGGGCCCACTGTAGGAGAGGAACTGGTTCGAGACCATCTTAAATTTAGCTGGGGAATGAAGTTGCTAAGCCACTGTCCATCGTATTTGAGAAATCATGGCAGTCAGGTGAAGTTCCCGATGACTGGAAAAAGGGAAATATAACCCCCATTTTCAAGAAGGGGAAAAGGGATGACCCAGGGAACTACAGACCAGTCAGTCTCATCTCTGTGCCTGGCCAGAAGGGTTTATACATATGTATCAATCAGAAGAGGAAATTCAAAGAAACCATGCACCCCCGATGAGCAAGACTGGTAAACTGCTAACAACAGACAAGAACACTGAGGTACTCAACTTTCCTGCCTCAGTTTTCACTGGCAGGCTCTCTCCCCACATCTCTCAAGTGGATGAACTGCAAGTCATGAACTGGGGAAGCAAAGTCTCTCCCACTGTAAGTGAAGATCATTTGCAGAACCTGAACACAAATCTATGGGACATGACAAGGTACATCCCAGAATCGAGAGGAACTGGCTGATGTAGCTGCCAAGCCACTCTCTGTAATACTGGACAAGTCCTGGCAGTCCAGTGAAGTTCCTGGTGAGTGGGAAAAAGGGAAACACTGCACCTAATTTTAAAAAGGGTAGAAAGGAGGATCCTGGGAACTACCAATCTTTCAGCCTCCCCTCTGTGCCTGGGGAGACCATGGAACAGATCCTCCTAGAAGCAATGACAAGACAAATGGTGGGCAGGGGGATGATTCAAAACAATCAGCATAGCTTCACCAAGGGAAGGACTAGTCCTGCCTGACCAGCCTAGTGGCCTTCCATGATGAGGTGAGTACATCAATGGACAAGGGAAGAACTACAGATGTCATCTGTCTGAGCTTCTGTAAGGCCTTTGCCACGGTCCTGCACAATATCCTTCTCTCTATAACAGAGAGACACATTAGATGGATGGCTTGTTCAGCAGATAATGAACTGACTGGATGGTCGCATCCAGACAGTAGTGGTCAACGGTTCAATGGTCTGGATGGAGATCTGTGGTGAGTGATGTCCCTCAGGGGTCCATATTGGGCCCAGCACTGTTTAATGTCTCTATCAATGGCATAGACAGTGGGATTGAGTGCGCTGTCAGCAAGTTTGCAGATAACATCAAGCTGAGTGGTGCAGTTGATATGCCTGAGGGATGGGATGCCATCCAGAGAAACTTGCACAGCTCAAAAAGTGGACCCATGTGAACCTCAGAAGGTTCAACAGGGCCAAGTGCAAGGTCCTGCCTGTTGATACCAGCAACCCTGGTATTAACACAGCCTGGGGGATGAGGGATTGAGAGTACCCCTGAGGTGATGGACTTGGAGGTACAGGTGGATCAAAGATTGAACATGAGCTGGCAGTGTGCACTTGCAGCCCAGAAGGCCAATCGTATCTTGGGCTGCATCCAAAGGAGCATAGCCAGCAGGCAACTGGCACAAGTGGAAACACAGGTTCCATTTGAACATCATGAAACATTTTTACTGTGAGGGTGACCGAGCACTTGCACATGTTTCCCAAAGAGGTGGTGGAATCTCCCTCCTTTGAGATATTCAAAAGCCATCTGGACACAGTCCTGGGCAACCTGTTTGAGGTTTTGAGCAAGAGGGGCCATACAAGATGATGTGCAGAAGTCCCCTTGTATGAGAAGTCTTTCTTTTACCTATTAAATACTAATTTAGTTTTTGCCAGTTTAAATTGTTAAAATCACTATCTGTATCCTTCTCTTGAACACAGCTCTGGCAGTTCAACAGGAAACCAGCTACACGCAGCCTGTAATCTCACTGATAACAGGAGCAGCAGACAAGGCTGGGAATATCCAGAAGCAGCTAAATGAACTGTATGAGCAAAGCACACAATGGTCCTACTCTCTTGCTATTTTATCTGGTATGGTAGTCACAGAATTTTAGAATGGTTTGGGTTTGAAGGAACCTTAAAGATCATCTAGTTCCAATCATCCTGCCATAGACAGGGACATTTTCCACTAGACCAGGCTGCTCTAGACTCCTTCAAACCTGACCTTTTACGTTTCCAGAGATGGGGCATCCACAGCTTCTCTGGGCAACCTTCCCAGTGTCTTACCAAACTCCCAGCAAGGAAATTCTTCCCAATACCTCATCTAAATCTACCCTCTTCTAGTTTAAAACCATTACCCTTTATTCTATCCCCATATGCCTTTGTAAAAAGATCCTCTCCAGCTTTCTTGTAGACCACCCATTAGACACTGGAAGTCTACTACAAGGTCTTCCCAGAGCCTTCTCTTCTCCAGGTTGAACAAGCCGCACTCTTTCAGCCTTTCCTCACATGGCTGGCTTCTGAGGGCTTATGGGGGACCTTATCACAATGTTCCAGTATTTAAAGGGTGGCTACAAAGACGGATACTCAGGTTTTATAAGGAGTCACATGGAAAAGACATGGGGTAATGGGTACAAGTTATTGCAAGGGAAATTCCTGTGACTGGACACAGGAAAAATGTTTTTCACAATGAGAACAATCAGCCATTGTAATAATCTTCCCAGGGAAGTGGCGGATTCTCCAACATTGGGCATTTTTTTAAGATTCAACTGAAAATAGTGCTGAGAAGTCTAGTCTAGACCATGCTTTTATCAAGAAAGGTTAGACCAGATGATCCTCAAGGTCCTTTCCAACATGGTATTTTATGACTCTATGAAAATCATAGGTATAGAAATGCAAAAATATTACTGCAAAGTAAGTTACTATATGTATTTATAAAATGCCAGCTCTTTGCCACTGTCTCCTTGTTCTATACTATTTTCCCAAAGTAAATGTGCAGTCAGTCTTCTCTTTATTGTGTAAAATATTTCCTGTTTTTCATGGAGTTATAGTACATGGATAACTTTTGTCAAGCAACAGGCTTCTTGTGTTTTCAAACAGTGTTTCAGGAGACTGCAAATCATGAGGTAAGAATCTAATGAAGGTGTAAGAATTCTAAGACAGGTCTGACAAAGTCTTGATAAGAAAATGATGAAATAATTAAACTCTGGAGTTGAAAAAAGCATTGACTTTGATGAGAACATAAAAAAATTTAAGACTGAATAAAAAATAATTTGTCTAAAAAGTGCTGAAAAATCATTGAACCAACACAGACAAAACACCAAGCCTTTTATCTTACAGAACTGTGTTTATCTTGGAGCTTAAAGTCAGGCAGACTTCAGTAACTGAACTCCCTATATTTCCTGTTAAAAAAGGACTATAGTACACCTCACAGAAGATGCAAAACACAGCCAGGAGGGTGACAGTTAAAACTCAGGTACTGTTCCATGATTCCATGATGTAGCTCCTCTAATGAATGTGTTTTAGAAAAAAATTGGCTTGAAAATATTAAAATTATGAAAGCAATGAACAGTATCTGTGAATGTATGCACAAAGGAACCAACAAAATCCACTTCCTACATTCTAGTAAGAGCCTGAAGAATCTTTTAAAGGTATGTATGCACACTTACTTTCATACAGATAAACCCTTCACAGAACTCGTAAGCAAAATGAGTTTCTTAATGTATATAAAAAATTAGAAGGCTTTTACAGTTTTATATGTATACCAAATTACATTTCACATCCTATACTTGTTTTAAATCAGAAAATGAGTTATTTTAACTGAGAAATTATGTGCCTTGCAAGTCTATCAGCCTTTTTTTTGGTTTGGTTTTTTATTAAAAGTACTTTGGTTGGAAAAAGACACTTTTAACTAGAAGTACTGTGGTTGGTGGTAGAAAATAAGTTTCTGATGAGTGTGTTTCTTTCTACCATCCTTTTGTTTCCAGAATTCATTAGCTAATGTTCTTTGCTGCTGATCTCAGTGTTTCCATTAGCAGATGCTTTTTGAATTAAGAAGTCATATATGGCTTTAGAAATGTTTGATGAGAAACAAACCTACTAAGTGTGTGTGCTGTTTCCAAAGAATTAAAATAATTAACATGGTCAAAAGAAAGGGCAACTTTCTCATCTCTGACAGAAAAATGAAGTCAAAAATAGTAGGAGCTTTAGCAAGTGCTACATCAAAAATTACAGATGGGCAATAAAGGCTGACATTGCAAGATAAACTTGAACAGAAAAGAGGTACAAACAACACATTTTTCATAAAAACTATGACAGAATTGCATGCTCTCAACTCTTACATTAATCAAATATTAAAAATGTCAGGCACTAAGGACTGTGATAAATCTTGAAACAAAATCTACTAATCTCAGCAATTATTAGTTATGTAGAAGCCTAAATATTACTATAAATGAAATAGACTACAATCATCAAAACCATTAAGGCAGTAAATTTAAGCTTCTGTAAGTACCAAATGTTTACGCACTGGAAAACCATACCCTAAAAATACACTAAAAAAACTGTTCACAGTCACACTGTAAGAATGGCATTTCAAAATTGCCTGGCCTGAGTCTGCAACTGTTCAAGAATTCTTTTTAAGACCTAGACAACAAAATACAGTTTCCCTTCTAGTATCTTGTTTAAATTATTGACTGAAATATGAATATAGGTAGGGAATGAAAATTTTGGAATAGAGTTTTATAATTTTAAAAGATTTGATAAATTGGAGCAGTGGTTTAAAATAAAGCAATGGATGCAAATTACTACTTTTAAGTAGGAACAATCAACTGTGAAGGCACAATTTGAGGAATGACTTCATAAAGAGTAGCTTTTAGGAAAGGAATTTGGGCATTACACATCAACACAGACTAAATAAATATTGTCACTCCTGTAAGAAAAATAAACACAATACTCAAATGAATAAACAGAACCCCATCACTAAGATGAAAAGCTAAGTTACACTTGCGATACTAAGTTATCTTAGTATTCCTTATCACTGAGAGATTTTAGCTAGAATCCTATGCAGAGGTTTGGGCACCATCTATCTAGGGTAAAGAAGACCAAAAAGAGACATGATATTAATCTGCAAAAACAGGAGGAATGATATCAGCTGTCTTCTTACTGGGAAAAGAGTAAGGGTCTTAAAGGATGGGAAAACATACACTGTAATTTATGAAAACTGTCCTGACTGTAAGGATATCGAAGAATCCTAATGGTATCTCCAGGACAGAAGGCATTTCAAAACAGGTCAGCTGCCTTACCACCAGAGAAGAATGGCTTAATGGTTTAAATGACAGTTGATTTTGCCTTCAAGCCAGGGAATAGCCTGAATGGCCACCTCAGATACCTTCTAGATGCTCCTTCTGTGACCCTATAAGCTTCCTCTCAGTTATAATCAAAGAAAGAAAGAATAAAGGAAGCAAAATCAACTAAGACTAAAATGGCCTGAAAAGTGCCTGACAATAAGAAATAAAATATTATAAAACCACAACAAATCCTAGCAACATTTCAATGATATTACTAGGTAGCTGTAATTCTTAGTAATTAAAAAAGCATTTAGAAATTGTGTATTTCTGTGGCAGAATTACATAAATTACATAAACTTTCTTGCATACTAGTTACTGTGGCAGATGCTAAATAACATCTATTGGCGAAAAATATTTTTAATAAGAAGACCTGGACAATTATCTCACAAAAGCCCTTCAAGAGTTAATGGAGGAAGGCTCCAGTGTGCTAATGTGAATTTATTAACATATCTTCGATTGTTTGTACAAACTGAAACAGGTCACTATTTGAAATAGACAAATAGAATATTTTAGTTACAGCTTGCCTGATACCAATCCCAAAGAAACAGAAAAGCTGGCAGAGACTTGACTGATACAGTTTTCAAGGAAAGGTAAATACAAATCATACAAATCAGCATTTTGCATAAGTTTTATCAACTAAAACCTTTTATAATCCCTGGCTAAATTAAAACAATAATAGAACATGTTTAGATTTTTATAAGGGACTTAACTTAGTAGCACACAACATCCTGACTGGAAAGAAACAAACAGATATTCATTCAGCAAAGAACAGAGTATGCTTTGGCCTCTTCAGGAACCTGGTTAGTAAGGTTTCATGGGATAAAGCCCTAGAGGACATGTGGGCCCAAGACTGTTGGTTGATATTCAAAGATCATCTGCTACAAGCTCCGGAGTGTTGCATCCCAACCAGAAGGAAGTGCAGCAGGAGGGCCAGGAGACCTCCTTGGATGGATAAGGAGCTCCTGAGGAAACTTAAGAGGGACAAAAGGAAGCAAGGACAGGCGGCCTGGGAAGAGTACACCCATGCTGTCTGGGAAGCTAGGGACCAGGTTAGGAAAGCTAAGGCCCAGTTAGAACTAAACTTGGCTAGGGATGTGAAAGATAACAGGAAGGGATTCTATAGGTACACTGCAAATACATGGGGGACAACATGGGCCCTTTCCAGAAGATATCGGGAGAACTGGCTACCCTGGATTTGGAGAAGGCTGAGGTTCTGAATGACTTCTTTGCCTCGGTCTTTACTGGCAAAGGCTCTGACCACACCACCCAAGTCTTGGAAGGCAGATGCAGGGACTGTGAGAATGAAGACCTTGGGCCCACTGTAACAGGGGAACTGATGGACAGGGGTAGAGCAGTTGATGTCGTCTACCTGGACTTGTGCAAAGCGTTTGACACTGACCCACATGACAGTGGGTCACACAATTCAGTGTGCGCTCGCAGCCCAAAAAGCCAACCGTACCCTGGGCTGTATCAAAAGCAGCGTGACCAGCAGGTCAAAGGAGGTGATCCTGCCCCTCTACGCTGCTCTGGCGAGACCTCACCTGGAGTATTGTGTGCAGTTCTGGTGTCCTCAGCATAAAGGAACTGAAAGGAACTTTCTTGATTTAAGAAGAAAATTAAGACAAATTGGAGGTTGAAATAATATGAAAGCCTGTTTACGTTTTATAGTGCTACTGACTTGGAAACTGACTACTGAAATTTCTCATTGGCAGGTACTCTATTTCTAGTTCAACTGTTAACTCAACTGAATTTGTAATTTAGTTTTACAATTTGATTTTATACCTTTAGCCTATACCCCATCCTCTCTATGGGGTTCATTACTTCATTAGCTCAGCTCTAAAATAAAACTGCACGATCATTCTACTAATACAAGAAGCAGAAGATCTGTGTTTTAAATCAGCAGATAGGTGTGTTTTAAACCTTCAGTTTTGTCAAATAGCTTAAAACACAAAATATATTTTCACAGATTGTGTAAGATGATTTTGTAGTACATTGGCATGGGGAGTCATAAAGGTATAAAAAGAGTAAGAGGACACCTGCCACTAAACTAGATTGCTCAAAGCCCATCCTATCTGGCTTTGAATATTGCCAGGGATGGGGCATCCACAGCTTCTCTGGGCAACTTGTTCCAGTGTCTCACCACTCTGATAGTGAAGAATATTTTCCTAGTATCTAATCTAAATCTGCCCTCTTTCAGTTTAAAGCCACACCCCCTTTTCCTACCCATTATTTGTGGCAGTTAATATAGTTCAGACATGATGTGGAACTCAAGAACTATATTTAGAGACACCCAGAGTTACTGGCCACTGCTGGGGGACAAGACACTGGGCTAGAGTGACGTTAGCTCTGACATGGAATGCTCATTGTTGACTTTAAACATTGAGCCAAGGATCCTAACATTTAGCAGAACCCATAGGGTGCCTGCAATATGTAAGTGCCCTACAGGACTCTCTGCCAATAAAATGCAGAATTCAAGGCTTTTCTGAAGTGAAAGAAAGCATCCATTACTGCTAAAATGTAAAGCAAACAAGTTAATTATACTTTCACAGTGGAATAAAATTTACTTACATCAGTATTACAAGAGCGATACCGCTTCCTTTCCCCAAGACAGTATTTGCCTCCACCTGAAGGCCTGAAAAACACGTTTATGTGTTAGTATATACATTATTAGTCTAGACACAAGTCTAAGAGATATATATTAAATAAAAAAATTAAAAGGACATGGAATTTTTAAAGTGAGATTTTGAAATATTTTATTTAATAAGAATTGTAGAATTGACTTGAATTGGAGCAGATAAAAAACAATAGTGGGTATCTGAAAATCATCACTTACATAATGACGATTCATCTGGTTTGCATACATGGTTTAACTGTATTTTGAACATACTAAAAAGGTATTGTTTACAAATTATTTGATTGCTTTGTAAAACTGAGAAATATGTAAAAAAGCCATATGAGAAGCATTTTTTTTTTAATCTTATATTACACCTGAAAATATTACAAAATGAAGAGACACTGTCTGCTAAATACTGGAGCTAGAAAAGACTGTATTTTCTAGTTCAAAACCCTGATTCTGATTTGAATTAAGCAGTATTAAGGTTGAGGAAACTCCAGGGTAAGCAGGTTTCTATTAGTGTGAATAACATACTGGCTCTTAAATTCCCAAACTGTTCAAAAACCTCATCTATCTTTCAAAGATAGATTTGACACAGGTCAAATATTCAATTTACATTGACTTAAATGTAAGACTAATCAGACATCAGCTCTTTGGCTCATAAGTTGAAAGCAGAAATGAAAAAACTGTGTCTGTTTTATAATAAAGGAAAGAAAGAATTTACAATCAACTAGAAAAAAAATCAATACTGCTTTTCACATTACACCTATTTAACCAAGCAACACTATCCTTGAACCAAAAGAAATTTTTTTCCTAATACAGACATCCTCCCCACCCATCACAAATGCATTTGCTTGATGTACTGTTAAACATTTAAAATTTAATCACCTTTCAACATACCAACCTATATACATGGTAACAGGAGTAGTTAAAATATCTTAGGAAATTACTTATGCTCAGAACAAATATTCCACTAGCATTTTTACATGCTGCTTTGAAAAATAATTAATATTATTATCTCAGTAACATAGTCTGACATGTTATCAATGCATATGGATAATTTTTGCCATTGAATTCATTCAGTAAGTAGTGCTATTTGCCAGATTTGATAGTTATTGCTAATGACAGGAGCTGAACAGAATACCTGAAGCAGTAGTAATATGACATTACAGCACCTTGGTGTCTTGCAGAGTGCACTGGAAAACTTATGTGCAGCCTGGCTTGCAAAACATGGGTACAAGCAACAAAGAACTTAAGTGTACAGAGAGGAGATGATATGGAAGAAGTGATACATGCCACAGAATGCATTTCTATTAAAGAAGCACAAAACCTTAATGTCTTCAAGAAAAAGTGGTCTTAAAAATTGATGATGGAAATAGTGATTATGGGACATTATAAGAACAAAGTAATAAAACTATCCTTCTGCAAAGACCTATAGCTGTCATGAGGTAAGCAGAATAGAAAAAGCAGCAAAAGAAAAGAGCAATGATTCATTTAGCAAAGAGCTGCAAGGGAAACAAGCAAGCACTCCTCATTTGAGAAAGTAGTGACAGAGAGAGGAGCAGTTACCTGACAGACTATGGAACAGTGGTCAGGACACTGGAAAGCAGACAGATGACAGGACAAGTACAGAACACACAACAGATCAAACCGTAGTAGAGAAGCTGGCCCCTCTTGAGAGAGAGTAGATGGACCAACTGGGAGTAGTGGCAGGGAGTGAAGCTGATGAATTAAGAGTCAGTGGGAAGTCACAACTAGGTGCTGGACATGACAGCATATAAATGTATTGTATGTAACCTAATATTACTAAGTATGGTTTATATGTAAGCAGTTGTATGCAAAAGCATGGAAACACTTTGTTGTGATTTTAATAAGTAACTGGCAATAGTTATTTTTTATCCTAGGCAATCATTAGAGGTTGCATGTTTTAAGAAAGAACTCTATCTAAGACATAATTTAAATATATTCTTCATGAACAGCAAGATGCAGAAAGAAAACCATTCTGGTTATTGCTAAATAAAAATCCAACTATCTTTACAGTAGAAAAGATAGATTAAAAACGTTAAAAGTATGTCTAGGGAACTTCTCCTGTTTAAGTATTTCTGTCTGCAGTTT
Organism: Pezoporus occidentalis; assembly: GCF_034315485.1. NCBI lineage: Eukaryota > Metazoa > Chordata > Aves > Psittaciformes > Psittacidae > Pezoporus > Pezoporus occidentalis. The sequence goes on from NW_026913425.1 coordinate 1,317,318, forward strand.
TGAAGACAAATGCTGGCAAACTAGCAAAACATTTTTACAGATAACATGTGAAACCACAGTTTTGAATAATTTCCAAATGTGTCTTTTTGTTGGCTTCGGCTTACTTTAGCTACTTACGCTGGACTGTCACAGTGTCTTATAGATGAGGAGACTCCTCCCCCGCAGGTCCTGCTGCACTCTCCCCATATTGACCACGGACCCCAACCCCCATCTATGCTCTGGGGCCAAGTGCCAAAAAGTACGCACTCTCCCTGATAACACCACTGAAAGATTTCACAAAAAAAAACACAGAATTAGCTTCCAGGCTGACAGAGTTATCAGGACAGAAAAATATAAGGGTCAAGCAATGACCAATTATAGGCATTAGCATTCTCTGTATAGATAACATGAGTAATATTTTACTTTTTCTAGCCATGTTTAGACATTGGTGAGGGTGTGTGTGATTTGTTAATTGTCTTCACCAAGTCCTGAATTATAGGTTCCTATCACACACCAGAAGTTAAAGCAAGCTTAAAATCTTTTTTTTTTCTTCATACATCCTCCTTAGTGTTTCTTACTAAAGGAACTGCAAGTTGCTTACCAAATTGCTTACATTCCTTTAAACAGTAAGATATATCTCCAAGATTAGTTTCGTAAAACACCCTCCGCTTAGGATTCATGCAGAGGCTCCATTATGCAAAATGAAAAATTCCCCCCCCAACAGTATTTTTAAGAAAGTATTCAATTACATTTTAAAAAAGAAAACCTGGATGAGGTTACAATGGAAGAAGAATTTGTTGCAGTACTTCATTTACACTAGCCCTAGACATAACAAAAGTAGTGCCAAAGTATTAGACATAGTACAGAAAATTATTATATTATAGTGAGTGGCCACTTGTTCAGTGACAGAATGAACATGTGCACCTCACTCATGCAAAAACTTAAAACTTTGCAATATTGTCACTGGACGTATAAAAAGACACACAATTCACACAAATGGCTCATTGTTAAAATAAGTTTGTAATTCCCTTAGTCAGAAACCTTTTTTAAACCATTCAGAAACAACCCTAGAGCCTCTAGTATGATCCACATTCTGGTGCATCACTGAGAATCTGGAGCAGCTCAGTTAGATAACCCTTTCCCACCACTACAGGCTTAGGTGAGAGAGTAAATTACAGGTTTATTGTGACCTGAATCTGCACATCTCATTTTCAAAGGTGCTGTTCAACTCCCTTGAATTTCCCAAACAGACACAATACTGACCCTTTCCAAAAAGAAACCCAGGTAATTTCTGCATCCAAAATCAGTCACGTGAATTTGACAAAAAGCACTGAGACTTGAACAGAAGACATGGACAGACACATATCCCTGTCTATGGACTACTGGAAGACTCAGTGTCGACTTTATACATTACACCTATACAAGTGTATAACAAGCAAAGTAAAGTTTTCTCTTCTAAGTCCTAAGGCTCACCTAAAACCTCAGTCCCAGAAACGTGGGACATATACAAACAAGTAAATACAGCCATCTACAATGACCTGATTTACTCTAGATTTTTCTGAAGGAAAACGAAAAGAGAATTTAACCTACTGTCATTAGACAGGAAAAAAAAAAACAAAAACAAAAAAACAAAACTAAAATCTGATGTGAACAAAGATTGTACAGAATGTTAAATAAATAAAAAATCCTTTTTTCATCAGAAATTTCATTTTTAATAAAAGGTACTTCTAGACTGTCAAACGTGTTAATGTTTAGCTCTTCGTGTACATTAAATGTACACATTAAAATGACAGGTTACTGTTAAAATCTGTAGCTTATCATAAGCAGACACACCTAGATACAACATTTCTGCATAGATATGAACACGTTACCATTTAATATAGTATTTCCTTGTTACACTATTTCCTTGTTATTTCCACATTAATAAATGAAAACTGTAGCATTATTCTTCCAGCCACATTCATTTTTGTTCCTTCTCCCAAAACACGTTTTATCCTTCATGACCTCTTTTTTCTCTGTATGTGCTGTACATGTTTTAAAACACACCTTTTACAATCCAGCACATTTCTGTTTCTAAACCTCTCCCTCTTATCAGTTAGAGAAACAAACAAACAAAATGCATGCCTGTGCCTATAGAAAAGACAAGGCATAATATTTTTAATCTCAAGTTCAACATACATTGCCTTTTCTATCATGTATGGCCAGAGCAGAGTCTTCCTCAGAGCAACCAGTATGGTTCTGTGTTTTTGGTTTGTGACCAGTGTGGATGACGCACTGATGTCTTAGCTACTTCTCAACAATGACTGCATGCCATTAAGACTCTCCTGGTTTCTCAACCTGCCCCTCAGGTGAGTAGACTACGAGTAGACAAGAGGTTAGGAGGCAACACAGCAGGGGCAGCTGATCCCAAATGACCACAGGGATATCATACCCCATAAAAATCAAACTCAGCAGTAAAACAGGCAGTTGGGATGCTTTCAAAGTAGCTGCTGCTCAGACTAGCTGGGCAACAGGCTGCTGGCGGGAGGTAGTGAGCAACTGCCTTTGATCTGCTGTTTGCCTTTTCTTTCACTTATGTCTATCTCAGCCCATTCATTTTCCTCACTTTTTCCCTCCTTATTCTCTCCTCCATCCCTGGGGGCAGTAGGCAAGCAACTGGGTGGACTTAGCTGCTGGATAGGGTCAACTCATCACAACCTTCTTCAGACAAAAAACCCAAAGACAGAGTTTCATGGATTTGTACTGAGGAAAGAAGGGTTTAATCTAAATTTGCAAATCAGAGGTTTATGACAATGAGTAGGCATCCATCAGAAGAATGTACCTTTCATACAGAGCTTGTCTTCAATCCAGACTATCACTGCGTGTCTGCATTAACACACAATGCAGTCCTGTAGTGAACCCACATTTTTAGCTACTATAGATAAATCCATTCAGCAGTGTTTTACAAAGCCTCTAATAGTGCCATTATGATGAAGAATGAAGTATTTATGTGAGCTACACAGAATTCAAAAGCTAAAAATTTAAATGCTTCTAAGAGTAAAAATGGCAGAATCGCAGAACAGGGCTGGAAAGGACTTTAAGATCATCTAGTTCCAAAACCCCTGCCATGGGCAGGGACACCTCACACTAAACCACGTCACCCAAGGCTCCGTCCAAATGTTATGTAAAAATTTATGTAAAAAAATGTATAATCCAGTTTTAAATACTTTTTATTTATGTTTATTAAATAAACATGTCAAAATCAGTTATGAAAGACACTTAAATCACAAGAATATCACCTATGTCAAGCAACATGCAAACCATCCTAACTGCACACTGTTAGGGCTGTATATAAGTGGCAGGTGCATTCTACTCGTTTTATTTCTCCAAAGCTGTGTAAAATCACTATACCCTGCAATTTTCTTGGTCATGCAACATTGTCTTACACATTCCATATTTCCCTGCAGAAACTGCTTAAATGCTGTGTTTCCTACTCTATCAAAGTTAAATCTGAGGACTTACTGCTCATTTTGATGTCTTTTCCTTGTTTTCTAGTGAAAATTATCTTTCACCAGAAACCAGGGATGGATAGAATCTCTGACAGAGTAATTAAAAATTACCAAAATCTTCATTATTTCTAATGGGACTATGGAAATATGCTTCCTCCACAAACTATAGCAACCTCATCTGTTATAGTGAGGTAATGGGTGAGGTAAATAAACATTCCAATCAATTTTGTCTTACTGTTTTATATGCACCATTTCCTCATCAGAGTATATTTTTTAAAATCTATCAGTTACTTTACCTTTACAAACACATCTCTGTGTATACTGGAGAGAAACTTCATGTATACTTAGAATTATTATTTCAAATTAGGAAAAAGTGTACCTTTTTGAACCCAGCCAATACATAAAACCCTTCACCAAAGCATGAACATATTAAAGCTTCGAAACAGATGTACAAGTTCCATCAGTAGCAAGAAACCACTCTATTCTCTTTCCCTGTACGCAGAAAACAGCTGAGTAACTTTCATGGAAAACATTCTAAAATCCTTCAGGAGTAGGCAGACATCTACTGTGGAAAATTTCAACCCAGACAGTTAAAATGTTTGGCAGGTTTATATAAGCAACTGAAAGAAGGTTTTCTAATAGTGTGTTAGGCCATTTTAATTGTAGAAATCCCTCCCAACTCTGCCAATAAGATATTAGTGCACATTGCCTCAGACTTGTTTTGAGTTGACAGTTACATGGTATTTACATTAGTGTAACTAAAAGCAGAAATTGACCCTTCAAATACGATCAAGTACTCTGAGATCTTGCTAGGTCTTTACAGAAGGGTACATCATTTATTATATATTTGGATAGAGCCCAGCAAAGTAGGGCCTAATTTGGTTGTGGCTTTTAGGCATGACTGCAATATAAATGTAGTAATAATAAAAATAATAATAATTGTACCCTGTTATTTTCTCCTTAGCACATGGCAAAGAGAACTAAGTATTTGGAAAAACCTTGTGTATTATGGGGTTTTTTGCTATCAGGAATGATTAATTTAAGGGAATCTTTGAAGCTGCAGTTTACAGATACAATTCTTTGCTAACAGACATGAACAGTTTACCGCTGTAAAAAAATACAGATTCTCTCATTTCCTTCTTGGAAGGACCACGATACTGATGACTGGAAAAAGATGGTTTGTAGAGAGCAAATTGATTAAAGCCTCAGGCAAGTGGACAAGGCAACAGCATCATAAAGCATCTCAACTTGTTCACTGTTGTATCATAGTTTAAAAATATAAACTGAGGTAAATTGCTCCTTGTCATTGACAAGGAGCGATGGTTCCAAAATAAACCTAGACTGTTGATTTAAGAGTAGGGCTTCCACTTTTTTCTATTACTCTTATAAAAGGTAACATTTTTGGTAGAATGTAAAGGTGTCTCTGTTTTCACTGGCTAACTCTAAGCAGTCTGGTTTTTAAAATGACTTCTTCAATGAATTTATTTAACATGGTTTACCAATATTTCCAAAATCAGCATGGAAAAGCCATCAAAAATGATGCTAGGTCATATGGCCTGAATGAAGCCATCAACTGGCATTAATAAACTGTGACAGCTGCTCAAAAGCTTTCATTCTTTTTGTTTAAACATCAGATTACAATCAAAATGCAGTGTAATCTTTGTTGAAACTAGATGTGCTAGCGTGGTGAAAGTCAGAACAAGAATGGATTTTTTCCTAAAAATGACTACTGACACCTAATCTGGAGGAGTACTAGATCTTCTGGACAGATGCAGCAACTCTAAGACAGTACTGGAAATTATATAATCAGCATTCTTCACTTTGTACAAACTTCCATAAAATGTATTATCTTGAAAAAAGAAGCTTATGGAATTCATTTTTTCCCCCATTATATGTCCTATAAATCAATAATTAAAATATTTTTCTCCCCTCTTTAAAATCTGTATAGATTTGGCTTTGCAATTGAGAAACTTTTTCTTACTATTAAGTTTCAGAACTTTCTCTGAAACTACTGATATACCAACATTATTTTAAAATAAAAATTCACCTGTTCAGACAGACACAATAGAATTAGACTTCCTGTACTTTTCTGTTAGGTAGAAGAGTTTATTAAACTCCACATCGAAGGCCTTTAAAGCTAAACGGTTATGTAAGTGTAACTGAATACCAAAAGAATACTTCAAAGTCAAACCAGAAAGGTCACTTTGAAATACAAGCTTTTAGAAAACCCTTTTATTAAGGCAAGATTTTTCTTCTATACGTTTGTATAATTCAGCTGAAGGAATAAAGGTAACAACGCAGAGTTCAGGCTCTAGATCTGTGTTACACATATCCAAAGTCTATGCCAGACCTAGAGTTGTAAGAGTCCTTTATGGAAGAGTGCTATAAATTTAATGAAGATTAAACTAAAGAGTTTTTACAAAAATTACACAAAAACCAATACAGACTATCTAACAGGTTGGGGGTTTTTTTGATCCATGCTATAGAATTTTATAGTGAGGATAGATCTTTTATTAAATTACGTGTATAAATAATTGGGAAATAATTTGCGATTTATAATTGACACTTCCATTACAATTCAAATGTATTCTGAAATAATAATTTGTTTACATCTTATATTAGCATGTAAGTACTTTAATTTACCAGTTACTTCTTCCTGTGACAATAAATTGCTTTTTCAAACAATAGATTAATTGTACTCACCCCCTTTTCAATGCTCCCTGTTTGGCAAAGAGTACCTTCTGCTGCTGGAATGCTGTTGGTAACACAGCGATTACTTTTGCTGAGGCACCAGAGCTCTCTACACACTTCCTAGGAAAGAAGGTAGAAGTTGATCAGAATGGAAGCCTCAAATTGCTTTCACTCCTCCTACACAAACATATGCACAAATTTGTTTTGAATAGAGACTATTAAGAAATGGACTGGAGAGATAAATCTATATTGGGATTGGGTTTGAGAATTTTCTGGAGCAATTCCAAAGCCACTGTATTTTACCTAAGAATATTCTGCCAGAAAGTATCTGGAAGAATGTGTAGACCAGAAGAATGTGGTTTTCACACCTGCCATTCAAATGATGTTCTATAGTTGCTTTTTTCTTGATCAGTGCTAATACTGGGCTTAGTATATTTTAGCATGGCCGTAAAAGCGGTTTTCAGATGTGCTCTAGCATTTCCATTACTGTCATTATCTGGCTTAAAATTACACAGTAAAAGGATACTACTAATTCTGAAATATGAAACAGAAACAATTATTTTTGTTTTCTTTAGTTAAAACCAAAGTTTCCGAGCTCAGACTACTTGCACTACTCTTCTGTAACACTTGCTAAAACAGCGCATGTGTGTCTAGCACTGAGCTATACATTAAATTAATTCCTTTAGGCTTTTTAAGATTTGCAGCTGATGTTTCATAACTGATTTAGCCTATATTGTCAGTGTTAAACAAACACAGGTTTTCAAATCCTCTTTTTTCCTACCATATTTTCTCATTTGTTTTTGCGCATTTACTCATCTAAATTAAGCTAGTTTTGTTGATATTGATATTCATTGTTAAAACTATCTAAGGGTTGAAATTCATAACGTGGGCATGACCAAAAGTTGGCTGAATACTCAAAATCTTAAAAGTTGCTTCAGTTGCCCTTGGATTATGTATGCACGTAGAAAGGAATCAGAAGTGTTTTGCTTTTACAGCAGATGACTTACATGATAATCTGATAATCTTTGTAGTAGTATTTTGAGATCCTTGAAAGAGTTCACAACCTGCTTATAGATATGTCCTATTTTTTGGTATTTTTTAAAATTTAAAAGATAGTAGAATCTTTAAAATTATTTTATGATAGCCATTACTATTTAATTTTATTTAACTGCATCTTGAAATTATATACGACAAATAGCCCTTGTATAGATTCTATGACTGAACCTAAGTACAAAGAGCAAAAAGGAAAAGACAGTATGAGTAAATTAAAGTTAACAGGTGGCCCCCCTGAAAATTCATTCTTTCTCAAAGGAAATGAATGAGTATCTTGCCCCAGGCTATCTTTTCTATACACACTAAAAGGAACAAACTTTCAGTTTTACCCTAAGATTCATGTTTCTCACATTGGACTGCATATATAAATTGATTTATTTATATATTATTCACTAGCAGCTGCATTAACAGTTCAAAAGTACAAGCTTTTCCTGAATAATGAAAAATTCTTTTGCAAGTTTAAAATCAGTTGGTGCCATTCTTTCAGGATTAATACAGTGTATTTTGTCTCGTGCTTGGTAGAAACAAGGTATCTTTTTAGAAATCCATTAACAAAATACCAAATTAGGATGGTCTGAAATGATGAGGAATGAGTACAGATGATTGCTGGAGCTTCCATCCAATTTTTGAAAATTAGGCCTAAACTATTGTGTCTTATTTGAGTTGCTCTATGAAAACTTTGATAAATTGATGAGCCTCATTTTAGGAGAAATACTGACACATGTAAAAGCATACCTGTAGCCAACATAGAACTATCTTCGTTTTCAGATTCAAATTTTTTGTTGAAGAAATGCAAACGGTATAAATATTTACTTACTTATATCTCTGAATAAGCTTTTGCCACTCATCTGATAACATTTTCAGATTAAGGTATACACAAATAAATACACAGTTTAAAAAGATCAAACAGAACAGGGTAAGAATAGAAGATACACAACAAAGATTCTTGAAAAATATAACTAGATTACAAATTTCCCAGTCACTAAGGTGCCAAAATAAAGCATTAAATAAAATTCACATCTAAATCAACCATGCATCCAAACGTCAATACAGCATGGATTTTGAAAGTGAAAGCCTAAAATTGGTTCCTTACAGACACAGCATAGGGTGCTTCTATCATAATCCTGCCTTATATACTTTTACAGTTATTTACTTCCTCATTTTGTTCAGCAGAATTGATGTATACACTTGTTCATGTTTCATGTGTGGTTTACATTATCAAATCATGATTAAAAGTGTTAGACTGTGATGATTCTACTTATGACCTGGTGTTTATTTTGCATCGGATTTAACTCAAACATTTAAATTAACAGCTGTACTGTAATTTGGTTCAATTTGGCTGAAAAACCAAAAACTCAATTGCATTAAGAAACAAAGACTTCAACCATTCCAATCTAGACAGAAAAAAAAAAAAAAAGAAAAAAAAAAGGAAAGAAATCAGATCTGGGTAACACTCTGGAATCTGGAAACATCTATATTTCAGGGTAATTTGAACCGAGAATTCTGCTTTGTGCTCCAGAGTTTAGATGCTCCATTTCACTTCTGATAGGCCTACACACGTATACCGTCTATATATTAACATATGGGGGACGTAGTAATTAAAATGTGTATTTCGTTGCCAGGCTAACATATCCATAAATGAGAGTATTTAATAATTTGCTTCTAGTAAGATTCTTTCTGTATACTAAGGCTTCTTTATGGCACTAGACTCCTCCGAATTCACTGAACTAAGATCATCCAAATAATCAGCTGAACTATGTGAATTAATGGATACAGGACTCCAAAACTATTTTAGTCATTCACCTGTTTGCAGAATAATTCTAAGCATGTCAGCTCACATCCTTACTTCACAAAATGAGAAAAAAAAATTTCATTCTTCCTAAGCTGCTTTGGAAGATAGAAAGAAAAGCACTGTATCCAAACTAGGTATTATTACTAACATAGTCTTATTCAGACCTTAATTTCAGCAGGAGTTTGCCTCAGTAAATCCCTACAGACAAAATCAAAGTAATGTAAAATTACTATAGGCTGTACCATACTATTAATGTTTGAACAAAAATCTCTGCTTAAATCAGAAAGGAGTTCTGTTTGACACAGTCCTACAATATCCCCAAATCAACATAGTATTTCCTTATGGAAAACTAAGTGAAACACAGAGGATTTATTAATTAAAATAATACAATGTATCAATCTGTAAAAGTAATTTACATAAAACCTGTGAAATTATAAAGTATGTTGGCAATTTCTTTTAAAGACAGCCAAAACCTATTTAAGAAGATGTTTGCCTTCTGCTGTTCTGCATTTTAAAGAAAAAGTAGAATCTGAAGTACATTCTTCACCACCCTGTACATGAAATGAAAAATAACATTAACAGTAATTTGAAAACAAATAATATGCCTAGAAATGGAAATTGAAAATCCGTATGTGCTGTTATTTCATTAAACAAAAGCAGAATTATACCAGGTAGCATAATGGCTATGTCTTCTTTATTTTCAATTGATTTTGGAAAGTTAACAGTGAAATTCTGACTACGATGCAGAAAGCTTTCTGCTCCTCAGCTCAACCCTAATCCTGTTACTACCGTAGTTTCATAGTTACTTGAGCTATTTCTTTACTACCACCATCCTATCTGTAATTTTTCTAAGCAACTGATTTTAATAATCCAGCCTTAAAAACGTGCAAGGAACTGCCCTGGAAAGGACAGGCACAAATTCCCTAGTAGAAAGTACATTTTTTTTCACACACTAGCGCGCACACACACACACACACACACACACACACACACAGCATAACATGACCCTTTAGGGGAGCCTTTTCTTCAGTGGCGGACACAGGATCACACTAATATATCTTTTGCCAACACTAAATTTGTGTGAGTAATTTACTGAAACTAAGAGAAAGAAGCATAATCTGAAATGTAATCAGTGACCTCAAAGCCTTCTAAAATGTGTGGATTTAGTAACTACTGATTTGAAAAGCGAACATGGGAAAATGTTTTAAGAATTCAGGAAACATAAACTGAAGCTGACGCCTTTCACAAGATCAAGACAAGATAGATGACAACCTGCAACAGTGTATATGGGGGCTCCATGACTTTAGTTTGGATGCTTGTATTTGCAGTAAATTAAACAAAGCTGAACCCATCTAGAGAAAAAAAAAACAGCAAATCTAATTTTCTTTATTTGCCTACGTGTTATCAATGATGGAGCTTCCTTCTGTTGTGTCATGCAGAGTTACATATAGCATTTCAAATTACGTAACATCTAAACATCCTATATCATAATCATCATAAATAGTAACAATTCAGCACAATGAAAACTCAGCAATATGAGCAAAGATCATATTGCTGTGCTGTTCTTAATATTTTCAACACTACTGAAAGCCTCCAATGAATATTAGCAATTTGGCCTACAATATTTAAAAAATTAAATGGGAAATATTAAACTATGATAATTTGGGAATTTCAATATTCGTTCATAGAAGTTTATTAGGACTTTATCTTACTTCAGCCGGCTTAATCTATAATATGCGGAAACTCTTGATGAGCATTTGATAAAATAAAGCATATACATAATTAACTTGAATTGTAACTTACAATTCAGACCTGAAAAGCATCAACCTAGAGTACTTTCAGCCTCACTGCTGAAATACTGCTGCAACAGAGTTAAAACTTGAAGACTGCAATTTTGGGTGAACTTCAGAAGGTTCACTGTTTAGTTCAAATAACCACCCAAAAGTTACCATTTTAGTGCTCTGCTACCAAATGCTCATTAAGTGGTGCACCATGCTATGAATCAAAACATGTGGAATGAATGTGGAATAGAATCTGAACCCTTAAGTTGTACATTTGTATTATGTTACTAGCATTCTTCCCTAAACATTGGGTGCTTATGTGAACAGTATAGAAGCTACAGAAGCCCCAGAAGGTCAATCACCTCTAAATAGCATCTTCCCCTTCAAATCCATGTAACCTACCCGTTCCTTATTCAATTCACATTCTAGTATTTGGAATCTCATTATTGCTTCTACTGCCATCTAATGCACTTCTGCTTTGATCACTAGCTTCTTCCCCTTTTCACTTTTTAAACAGCTCTTGTAAGATCCAGACACATTTATGTTAAGTTTGTGTTTCTTGTAAAAGAGAAAATGAAAGAGAGAGCTGAGGAGAGAGAGAAAAGGGGGTTGGTGACAAGATAGTCCTAGGAAAGAATAAAGGGGTCTATGGGAACTTGTTAGAAAAAGATTAAACGGATGTAAATCTACTTTAGGATTCAGAAAGGGGAAAAATTCTGGGATTTCCTGTAGCTACACACATCCTAATCTTAAAAAAAAAAAAAGAGAAGAAAATTTAAATAGAAAGCCAAAGGTGTTTCAAATGTTCTTAATTAGAGCACAATCCTGTAAGTCCTTACACAAGAAAAGCTCGAAAGTTTAATTTTCTAAACACAAAAGGCCAGCACAATAGTGATGACAGGTTTCACACTTGATCAGCAAGACCTTGAATAATGTAAAGTTTGATAAAGACATAGTATAACACCAATACCTTCAGTTATTCTCTTTGCCTACACATACTTTGAACACCAGTTTGTGAGCAACATAATGTAAAAACATCTGATTGAATTACTTGTGCTCTGCTAACAAACACAAAGTATAAAGCGACTTAGCCATGGTACAACATATGAAGCTGGGGAGAAAAAAAGTCACATTTCAGTGAGTTACTAACTACTGTGTATAATTCAACTGAATGCACAATCATAGTATCAACAGGTGAGGGAACTAAAGGGAACTGGTACTTGCAGTGCAGTGATACATAAGTTGCTTCTCTGCCTTTCCTTCTGATAAAATAGCTTCCAGAACCTGCTTCCACATACATCAAATTTAATACCTCTCTTTATTAATTTGGAGTAAATAATATCCCTGTTTAATGAAAGAAGTGACAGTTTAATTCTCTAACATTAAAGTTTGTATCACCTGACTACAAAGGTCAATTGTAATTCAGGCTATTTTAGAACCACTGTGTATAGCAATTTGCTTACTCTCCTGGATTTGAAATGATGTTTTGTTTTGGTCATTACTAATTCAGTTAAACTATTTTGTCTCTAAACTGGTATGTGGGAAACTAGGAAGCAGTGAAGGTATGATAACTGTGTCCTGTATTTCTGTATTCAAGCCTTTTCAGCAAACTTCCACCAACAGTAATTAACTTTATGGCCGCTCCCCATAACTCACTAAGACTTCCTAGAGACTACTAACACAAGGGAGCTCTGGGAGGCAGAAGGAGGTCTCCTTATTCTGAGAATATATCTTCATCCTGTTTACAAGCAGTAAGTTCCTAGCTTGAACTCTCTCTGTCCTCCAAAATGCACTAACAAAACGTGAATAAAAACTGGTATTTGAGTTCAAAGCTATTTTCATTGGCAAACTAACTGGAGAACTTAATTGCAAGCATAAGACCATGACAAAGAAAAGAGCTACCTGTCACCAGCTAAAATACATTACCCAATGTGTTAAACTCTAGTGTGAAATAAGAAGAATGGTCTTGCTGTTTTCAGTGAAGCCATGTATGCAAAGGAAAGGAGAGTCTGCCCCCCTATCCTCCTACTCAAAATATTTACTGAAACCAATGATGGTGGAAAAGCATCATATAAAAAAAATATTAAAAAAATTGTAAAACACTGTCTCTGAAACCCATGCTAGCAGCCAACAGCTTTGCAGATCATAAAATGCACCACATCAATATCAACCATATGTATAAAGTATTAACTGCTATTAAAATGCCTGAGGTTTTAGCCTCTGTCCTAAAAATGTAGAGACCAGCTCTAAAGCAAAGCATTATTTTGAACCACGAAATCCGTAAGTTACTGTTAGGCATATTTCAGGTATTATTTAAAGTCATAAAACAGAGAAATTCAAAGTCAAGAGTGGAATTCTTTTCTGAGTTTACCCAGAGACAGCCAACAGCCAACTGTAATTAGGCAGATGCTCAAAGGTTAAGGAGATACTGAGTCAATGAAAAAAGTTCTCCTCATACTCACCTAACAAAAGGACTGAAAAATGTTATGAACTGGCATACAGCCACAGCAAAGAACTGAGACACACTTGACAATCAGCAGAAGAGAATTCACACTGCATCACCACAGAAGATGTAGCATATACAGGAACTACACAAATTAACGGAAACTGCCTTGTTCCTAGTAACCTCAAGATCTTCCACGGCACTGAACCCAGTAAGATACCTGGAAGCATGTACTGCCTTTAGGGAAAAGCTATGCAGCAGTATTATATGGTGGAATTTCCACCATTACAATTTGGCTCACTGTAAGTAATAAATTTAACATTCTCCTGAATCTGAACGTTTATGCTAAAAATGAAGTATTTTAAGTAGCTTGAGACATTGCCTCTCAATTCTTTATTCAAAGTATCTATTTCTTCACTTAAATTCTCTAAAATTGCCCTGGTGTCAGAAATGGTGGAAAGTATAGTAAGAACAACAATGCATACGTAACACAGAAAAATCACTGTCTACTTGCTAATCTGTAGGGTTTACTTAAACTCAAAGAGCTAAAGCACTGGGGAGGTTGTGAATGCTCCATCCATGGCAGTGTTCAAGGCCAGGTTGGACGAGCCCTTGGGTGATATGATTTAGCGTAAGCTGTCCCTGCCCACGGCAGGGGGGTTGGAAGTAGATGATCTTAAGGTCCTTTCCAACCCTAACGATTCTATGATTCTATGAATTCTTGTCTGACAATGTGCTGAACAATACAGGGAAATCTGACCAATAGCCACAAGGCTTTTGCTGAAACAGTTGTGTCCTAAGTGACTAAACAGTTTAATTAGGTCTAGTACTTAAAATAGTATCAAAACAACTACCAAAGAACTCCTTTTAAGGTCAAACTGTCTTCTTGTCAGTAAACACACACACAGAAAGGCAGAAACTTGCAGCCCCTTTAGTACTTTTAGTTCTGATGCCTTAATTGTTCAAATACCTGGCCATGTATTTAACTTCAAATCTGTAAGTGAGAAAGGCTTCATGCACATAAATGTGCAACATTCTTTGCAGGATTAGAATGTGATCTATGATCAAAAGCAATAAACAGTTTAAAATAAACATGCAAAGGGATGGTATGAGGTAATATGGGAGAGAAAGAAAAAAAATACATGTGGAAAAGCCAGGTTTTGCACATCATTAACTTTCCAGTTTAATTTAAAATGCAATATATCTCCAAAGGCTGTGCTATAAATCATAGATTAAATACCTGTAGATTTCCTTAGTCTGAAAATAAAGAAGTGTGTGTGGTAACAATTTGTAAGAAAAAAGAAAAAAAAAGATATGACTTATACGTAGTGACAGGAAATGGGGCCCTTCAATAACAGTGGTGGGAAGTGAGAACTTAAAGAGGAACAATAAAGGCCAAAAGAGGTTTGATGAGGGATCAGCACTAGAAGACCCAGTGAGCTAGCCAGCCAGCTACATACAGCTTTTAAATCCTTTGCACTATGTGATCTGTCAAAGAGGCATCCCAAGAATAATATTGTATTTATCCCACCAGGGATATTAAAAATGGAGTTTCTTTGCAGCTAGCCTTTAGAGTGATTACATTGTTTTACTTGAATAATCTAAAAACTAAAATATTATTAAAACTATTTACTTTTAAACCACTATATACATTTTCAAGGTATATTTAATTTAGTCTCAGCTGATTATTTGATAACAAGCACAACAGAATGCATCCTTTTGCTACATAATTTGGGCTGCAAGATTTTATGTAAATATTTATAAATTTATTGCATGGCATAGTGGCCTAAGTGTGCAGGTTTTTATTTCTACTTTGAATTTATTTACCTTAATTATTATACACTGGTACTTGCAGCCAAAGCTTTGCTAGCACTTAGCTATTCAGTATTCTATTTAGCTATGTAGCTTCATGCTCCTCTCTTCCCAAAACCGTAAGTCATCTTTCCAAAAAGAGATCTGAAAAATGTGAGAAACAATAAACTCAATGTTGGGGAAGGGAGGAGGGAAGAGGGAAGAAAACCAGACCTGACAAATCAATACAATGAATATAACATGAAACTGGTTTTACATAACCAAAATCAGGGAAAAT
Organism: Pezoporus occidentalis; assembly: GCF_034315485.1. NCBI lineage: Eukaryota > Metazoa > Chordata > Aves > Psittaciformes > Psittacidae > Pezoporus > Pezoporus occidentalis. Next base: position 1,332,634 of record NW_026913425.1, read on the forward strand.
TCTGTTGTGCACTTTCTAAGGAGCAAGGAACAAGTGTTCTAGGCTCCTTTTTTTTCCCCTAAAATTAAAGAATGCTTTTCCCAGCTCATTGTTACCCACATATTTTGGCGTACAGAACCCACAATTGAGAAGAGATGCAGCATAAGGACTAAAATGTACCCTTTGCCTACGTATGACGGCAACAGACATGCTACTGGAAATCTGTAGTCCACTGCTGCATCTAACTAAAGATTTATGTTACAAAGGTCTATATACAAATGACTAAGCAGAACACTCAGCATAAGGATTAAGACTTCTTACCCCATATTTACATTGGCGGGATGTTGCTCCATACTGGAAGCGACACTGTTCATCAGCATCATACACCTGACCTGGGGCCACAGCTGGATAAAGAAAGTCACGCTTGGGAGGCTCATTATCAAGGCAAGTACCACGGCCCGAACTGTTCAACATAAAGGACCAAATCAATTAGGAATTCTCCTGACTGTAAATCACAGTAATGATATCATGTATCTAGTTCTTACTTTTAACAGCACTGGGTGTGAAACAAATATGACTGCAATAAACAAACAGTAAGATGGTACACCCATAGTAAAAAGAAAAAATAGAGGGAATTAAGATTTTAATATAATTTTTCATCATTATTATTAACAAAACTACTTATTTCAGATCTTGAAATGGATTTCATAAATCATTGTTTTTAAAAGTGTGATAATTTCTGAGCCACACAAGACTGATTTTCATTTTTGTTTTAAGATTCTTATTTGTTTTCACTGAAGAATAGCTATATTTGGTCATAGAATGGAAAATAAACAAATTAAGCAAATAAAGGAAATTCAGTTTGCAATTCTTAGTGACCCTTCTCATCCTTCAAAGAGCTAAGTGCAACTTTATAGATATAAGCAGCTTGACGGACAAAAGTAGAACACATTTAAATGTCAATATGACTAAATGTTTATTGGATTAGGATCTTAATATGCATGCTTTTCTTCCATTTGAGTGAACAAAACAGTTACTGTGGTAAAGATTTTGAAGGATCTTCAAATTTATCTAATTTGTATGGATAAAACATATTTTTATTGTATTAGTAATATTTAGTCTTAAAAAATTCATGTTAGAAAGAAGTTCACCTTCTTTGAAAATTGCAGTATTTTCTTCTTTTATATTCACTCTTTTGGTTGGGGATTGGTGTTTTCTTTCCAAAATATGTCCATATTCAACCACAATATTTTAGTGTAGTGGAATAAATAACAAAGAAAGCCAAATGCAGACAGAACTCAGCTTAAAAAACTTTGTACTTTGCTAAATATAATTATTCAGTTTTATTAGTCAGGGCGCATAAAAGAGGACAGATGCTTTTTAACTTTCATTTCACATGTGAATAAGTGAGGATTTTTAAAGAAATCTTATGCCAACACTCTAAATATTTTTCCAGCATTCCTACAAATTTTGCCAGCACTTATGGGTTTTTTTCTCAAATCTTTTCCATGCACCTTGCCAAAGGAACATAATTTCAGAAATGAATGTACTACACTGTGTTTTGGAGATCTCCAATTTTCTATACTTTTCATCTGCAGATAAAAAAAAAGAACAAACCCCCCCCTTCAACTACACATTTTATGTTCTCATTTTAACACTATCCTATTCAATCCTTTGAAATACTGCAATAAACATTTTGGAAAAAACAAGCAACAAACAACAGAGGAAGGCAAACAGTAGCTAATGCAATAACCAGGTAAATATACGGAAAAAAAAAAGATATTTGATTACTAATCCCAATTAATTTACTGTGATTTAACTACACAACACCACCTCAGCTGAAATCTGCCTTTAAAATATCAACTGGCATAAGAAATAATGCAGTTACCTGTTTTATTCCAGTTTACATTATTGCAAGCATATACATTTTCTAATAACAGAAGTTGGAAACTATCCTACATACTTTTGAAATATTTCGGTGTTGTATTCAGTGTATAAGGAGTACATGTTAATAATTTCAAGATGAAAATAACCCAAATACAATCTGATTTTTCTGCATTGTCTGGACAAAATTCCACATAAGAACGTTGCTAAAACAAGCAGTGGGAAGTTTAGCATTTTACACCAGCTTGAGCTAGTTTTGTATATAATGGGAACATTTCCATAGATTTGGTAAACTGTAGTCCTGTAAAAAGACAGCCATGGGCACAGCATTTAAAAAACCTTTAAAACCTTTGGTGACCCTTTCTGTAGGCATATGTATCCCTTCATGGACTAAAGAATCAGATCTAAATTTTTAAATTCACTGAACCTGAAAATTAGAGCACACTTACTCTACAGACACAGAGTTGCAGAAAGTCAAAATCCTTGTAGTAAATACAAAAATATGCCTCTTCTGCTCTAATGCCAGAATATCCACCATAATGAAATAGTTGCTGTAGCAAAAAAGCAAGAAAATGACTAAGCAGTCATCACTTACTAGCTGCATTACATCACCACCTCACAGACTGAAAATACCTGTCTTTGTTTCCTTCTGCTTCAGTTCTCTTATTTCTGTCAAGCGTTAAAGAAAATTGACAAATTATACAAACTTTGTGTGAGAACCTGATACTGTATTCTTTGAACTGAAATGTTTAGGAAAAGAAATAGCATGTGTTGTAAAACACTCTGATAAAACAAGGGACTTTCCATTGGTAATGAAAGGTCTCACCAACGCTCTGTAAGTGATGAATATAGGCTGGGGACCATGTATGCTTTTCACATAACTTCCACTGGACTCAGGAATGGTAATACTCTTGAGTCTATGTCCTTGTTCTCTCTTTCTCTTTGCTCCACCAAAATAAAAAACTCAACACACTTGAGAAAAGTAATCTGATAAATCTAGAGAAATAAACTACACGGGTGCAAGAACAATGGTTTCAGAGCACGTTATAAACAGAGATCTTAATTATTATCAATCTGGCCTATAAAGTGAAAACAGCCCTTCGTGTAGATGTGAGAAAAGATAATAGGATGGAAAAGAATGCTCAAATACCTTCATCTCTGCCATTTTAGAACATTACTACTCACAACCACTTTTGAGCTTTGTGATTTTATCTTCTATAAGAAACATATACGAAGTCAAAAAAACCTACAGAGCATTTACATTTTTGAACAGGTAGTGGATAAACCTTTAGTGTCTACAATAGAAATAAGATGATCTCAAACTCATCTTTTCATCTATTTACTCCACAAGATACTACTAGTACTCAAAAGACTTTCTGATTTTCTTAATTTTAGGCTGATTTCATGAGGTTTTATGTAACATAGTGGGAGTGGTTTCAGTTATAAAATAGCTAAGCTTGATGTCATTCATCCAGTATTACAGTGTAGGGGCCAAGAGACTGTTGCAATGTAATTTAAACATTATTGTATATTTCAGTATCACAGGATAGCAAATTAATCCTCTGTCTGGAAGAATACCAAGGGTTCTAGAGCACTCTGAAAGCCTAAGATCTCAGACATGCTATCATTGCTAATGGTTTGATCTAAATAACAAGAAGCAGGGATTCAATGATAAAAACTTTACAAACTGAACAATGCAAAACTGAGGATCATCATTTCTAGATAGACATCACTACTGTATCCAAAGCCAATAAAGACAAAAAGAAAAAACCATGGATGTTGACCTTTCAGGATATATGCTCCTATTATAGTATCTATTCCAAAATATCTCAGCAATATATACAGTACAACACAACTCCTTCAATGTTGAAGAAAAGATCCCCAAACACTGGCACTGAAAGTAGGTTTTGAATGTTGGCTTATGGATAATAATGATGTAGACTGTAATGCAAACTATGATTATCCATCATAAATTAAATGTATCATAAATATTTCATTATCTATGATAAACAATCACATACATAAATGTATCGATAGTATTTATAATAGTTTAATCAACTCTGTTACCATATTATATGAGGAATATATTTTATTCACAATATAGTGAAAAAAGTAAAATTTACTAACTATCAACACGGTGCATTTTATACACATACATATAAACCCAAGAATTATTTATACGTCTACATATAACATTCGGCGCCTAACAAAATCCTTACTTCATATCTTTAACATATGTTTTAGAAAGCACCAGAATGTATTTCTGTACAGGTTACAAAAACTGCTTAAATTGACATTAATGAATAAACTCTGCAAACTCAAGCTCAAGAGTCTATAGATACTAGCATAAATATTTGCAGAATCAGGGCATAAGTAATGGAAGTGTGATTTGGAGTGGTATGTTTAAAATGAACCAGAGCAGGATTACTAAATGAAAATATTCTTGAATGATAGGGAAATTAATATATTGATGTCAATTTATCAATCACTCTCATAACAAATTCTACTACTTCCCAATCTTTTATGCAAGGCTGAATCTGTGTCTTATTATATATTTCATATGAAAGACTAATTTTGCACAATCTTTTCATAATACTTGATTTTTCTTTTGTTTGGTAGTAGAAAATTTGCAATTTCCTTAATGTATACTTTATTTCACAATATGGTCTGTGTTCAAAGTGTTCCTCTATTCATTTGAGTAATTACCAAGCTGCCATACCAGAAAAAATCTACTGGTCCATCTATCAAAATCATCCACCTGCCAAAATCTATCTGGCCTTGAAAGTGTGGGATTATAGAATCACAGAATCACAGAATCGTTAGGGTTGGAAAGGACCTTAAGATCATCTAGTTCCAACCCCCCTGCCATGGGCAGGGACACCTTACGCTAAATCATATCACCCAAGGCCTCGTCCAACCTGGCCTTGAACACTGCCAGGGATGGAGCATTCACAACCTCCCTGGGCAACCTATTCCAGTGCCTCACCACCCTAACAGGAAAGAACTTCCTCCTTATATCCAATCTAAACTTCCCCTGTTTAAGTTTTAACCCATTAGCCCTTGTCCTATCACTACAGTCCTTAATGAAGAGTCCCTCCCCAGCATCCCTATAGGCCCCCCTATAGTTCAGTTATACTGAACTACAAAATATTGGGCCAATTTATTGTCCTATATTTATTTCATCAAACAGTTAATGAGAATCTGCTGTTGATTTTGTCCTTCACAATTTCTTTAAATATTGTCTACCTGGATGTGCTTGGGCGAGGTTCTTTTGGCTCCTTTCCAGAGTTAGAAAGGTGTAGTCTCAGACATAAATCCTGCTGCATGGCAATCTTAGAGACTCTCCCAAGAATTTCCTGTGATATGTATGACTTATTCAAATAGTCTGAAGACTCTTGGTTCTTCTCCAGTCATCTTCTAAAAACAATCCTGCCTTTGAAAGACAAAAGTTGGCCATCTGGCTTCTTCTAACAACTTCTCATATCTGATCCTGACATAATTAACAAACAACAATTCCAGAAAGCACCACATTTTGTCATTACAAAACATAAGAATAACTGAGTAAAAAATTCTAAGCAAAAACTTCTCTTCTTTGTATCTCCATGGCTCTACAGACAACTGTACAAAACACGTCAGATATAATGCAACTTGCACGTTATATAAATATTATATATATACATATGTACACATGCTGCACAGAACGAAATTTATACTATTTGCTTGCCAGTTACAAACAGTATTTTTAGGCTTGTTTTTTCTCCTATAAACAGACATTAAGGGCTTCTATTCCTCTCACAGGGGTATCTGTTTTCAGACACTGCTCTCAAACCCTTCAATCCTCTGTGAGTATTTTTACATTTAATTCCATAAAAGGTTAGTGAAATTTAAAGCCATTGTAAAGCACTTATGAACGACTCAGTTGATAAACCAAATTCAGTCAATCTTTCACCCTAATATAAAGCTTAAGACAACAGCTATTATGTGCTAGAAGGAATGTTCACCCCTGAACAAAATTATTTTCTTTGGCCATTTCAGAACCTGGCTGGCCATCCTTCTTGAGGTTCTAATAGATCTATTTGCAATATATAGCTTTGCTTTGTCTCACTGTCATCCTTTGAGTCATATTTATCCTCTGCCCACAACTCTGCAAAATAAACTGCTTTCCCAACTAGTGCCTGACTGAACTGATACCTTGCAAGTGATCCTTAATGGCTATTCCTCAGTAGCCTCAGTCTGGAATATTTGTTTCTGGGTGTAGATTTAAGAAAGTTGTGAGGAAGAGAAGGATGAAGGTGAGGCTCTACTTTGACTGTCACCAGGATGACTTCTGCTTCAGAATACTTTTGTCTCATCATAAAGGACAAAGGGGTATCTACACTATAAAATGGCACACAGTGCAAAGCAGCTGTAACAAGTGGTGACCTAAGCTGGTTAACTGGTAAATAATCCACATTAATCCACCTTACCATGTAACACTGTGAACATGCGATTTCTAGTGAAATTCATTCCAGCTGCATTATCCTCATGCCACGACAGCCCTGCCCAAACCTGTATCCAGACCCTAGCTGATAAACCTTGGTGTTGTGGAATGTCACACAGACTCACAGACTCAGTTTCCTGCTGTCGTATCTGCATTTCATACCCTCATGTTCTTTCTTGTTAGACACAGCTAAATGTATCCTAAACTAGCCATACTCATACAGCACAGAATAAAACCCCCGAACAAACAAAAAAACAAACACTTTTTCTTGTTTGTAGTCTATAGGGTCCTGTCCAAGCCGTTTTCCCATTCTTGAGGTAAAACAGAAAGAAAGGCAGAAGAGTCTAATCTATCTGGAGACACAGATGACAACATCTTGAGGCTTCGCCTCTACAGCATTTTCCTCATCTGTTACTAAGTTATGAAGAACCATTAAAAAAAATCTGAATCATTTTTCTTACCTGCATGCAGACTGTTCTGTTTTTATAGGAGCAGTCAGGGAATTGCTACCACATGAAACTTGCTATTTTAATTTGCTTCTTCCTCACTGATAATTACCGCAAACAGAAAAGTATCTGCTCTTACAGCTGTTCTGCCTTGAGGAAAGGTGCGAATGAGTAAAGAGAAGTGATAAAGGCCTCTGACAGTTGTCCTGCAGGTACATGTGTAACTATCTCAACAGCTTCCTGCTGTCATTGAGGAGATGACACGAAAAGCTAGGGAGAAAACTAGAAACTGGAGAAAAAAACCTACAATTTTACAGGCTACTCTACGAAATAATAAAAAAATCATTTTAAGGAAAAAGTATCAACTCATTTATAGATTATTAAAACCATAGCATAGACTCATAATTGATACATCATGTTTGAGAAATTTGACATTTTAAAAAACAGATTACAAAGTAAGTAGATGAAGACATTATCTCTGGCTCTTAGTTATTTGACACAATATCCTATACAATGTGAAAAGATAATCTTAATTGCAATACATAAAATAAAGTTTAGCCAAAGTGGCTTTGAAAAAAATAACATCTACAGCCAAGTTAAAAATATATAACTAAAATATTATAAAGAATTTATTATTGATGCTGCCACGTGTAATCATTCAGGCTGAAACTGTGTGGGAACTTTATGTACAAATATTCAGCTCTATTTTATCTGCAGCATAACACAAGCCACAGAATTTTACTGCTTCCTTCTCTAAACCCATAAATAAGAAATGACTTCTTAACTATCTGTTGAATTATGTCTTTATCAATAGACAACTTATTATGAGTACAATTATGAGATCAAAATGGACCTCAAAGGAAAGCAACAAATAGAAGTAAATGAGACAGAGAATGACAGAACTGTAAGAAACAAACCCCCAAATGTTACAAGAAAATATCTGAACTGTTATATTACAGTCAGAACTACAAAGCTGTGAAATAATCTCTCAGAAGTGAAGTGAAAACCATATTCTTTGTCATAGTTAAAAACAGGCTGCATGATATACTAGAAATACTACTAATGGGAAGTGTTGAATTAACACAGACAACTGGAAATCCCTGATGAATGATTGTGGTGAAAAGATAAAACAAAACTACCCTATCTTTATAATGGTAGTCTTTTAAATACATATATATATTTTATATATATATATATATAAAATTATTGAATTAATACATATATAGACCTCCAGAGAAGATACATTTATATAGTGAGAAATGTGTATCATACATATATATAAGTATGACTTTACCCAGTATGCTTTATTTTATTCAACCCTCATTTTAAAACACTTCGATACAAAAATTGTGTGAGTGCACAGTTCAGCAGGGTGATATAAAATGTCTTTACCTGACACAGTAACTGAAGAGATGTTTTTTTCCCTCTGAACAGCACCAACATTAAACATTTGCCTCTGCCCACTGACTCTATAGGAGCTCCAACACCTCCTCAGAACAATTCAGAGACCCTCTGTATTGCATGGGAAACTACATTTGAACCAACCTAAAGAAAATGTATTGGTCTGGATGGCTCCATTTAGGTAAGATTCAGAATACAGCACCTTATTGTGAGGTTATATCCCTTAAAGAGAAAGAGAAACTAATTTTGCTCTTAGTAGTCTCATAGTTAGACAACTTCAGTGACTTAAGTTCATCCCCTAAAACAGTTATGTGTCTTCATTAATGAGCAACCTTTATTTCTTGAAGGAATTATTACATTGATGACACTGAACCTACGAACCAACTGACATTTGCTCCCACAAAGCATGTATTACGCCATTTAAAAAAATCCTGTTATTAATCTGTTCTCAATGAACTCAGTTCTGTGTTTGTCTTCCACAAGTGAAAATACATATAAAGGCTTCCTTATGCATCATATATACCAATGCATACATCGGTATGAGCATGGTGTCAAGACCAACATATTTTGACTGCTTTTTTCATACAGAAGTAAAATTACAGGTAGTAATGTACTTGATACAAATCGCCACAGAAGTATAGGTTAGCATAATTTTGAGGTATTAATATCAAGATCTATGACATCCTCCCATATAATCTTTTTATAGTCTCACTGATGGTACCAAAGGACATTGACAGATAAAACCCCACAAGACTGCATGAAAAAATCTGGAGAATGAAATGTACAAGTAACAGGGCAACAGGGCTATGGCTCTGCTCCCTTCTTTAGATTGCCTCACATTTGCATATTTAAAAACAATGCCCATCATTCACAGACAAATTCTACCTTCCTCTATTTCTCACCCTCAGATTAATGAAGTAATGGGATACAATCAGCACTTCAAAATGTTTTGCACAGATTAATAATGAGAACTGCAAAGTGGGAATGGAGCAGAAACTTTTGCCATTACATAGAAAAGGTGGCTTACAGAATAAAAATCTCAAGTGACTTGCTGTATTTATGTGATTTCATTCTATAAATGTAAACCTAAGAACAGGTCACTGAATCTCAACTATTTATTCTGAAAAGTGTCAATTTTTTGAAAACTCAAGATTTTTCTTGAGAGATTACTTACTCTAAAAAGCTGGTAATGTAATCCCGACTACAGGTTGACCAAGAGAAAGGGTTGGTGTTTGCTGTAATATGAGCTGCCATTAGCTTTGCTGCTTCATGACCTTTCGTCCCACAGGAATTTCCAATTCCATCATGATTCATACCAAAACTGCCCAAAAGAAGAGAGAAATAACTTGTTACTTTTCTGTAGCCTCAGACACCTCTTAAAACTTAGTCACCTTTACAGAAACCACTTTAGATCAAAAAGAACACATTTAGTACAGGGGATGTCTTTAGCAGAGAATCAGAATCGGTTAAGTTCTGTTTAGTTTATTCAAATCTCAGAATACTGCACAATTACATAAATTCCGTTTTCCCACAGAGTTTTGGAAGCATTTTCCTTATTTTATAAAGCTTTTAAAGAAAATTAACAATATTCTTGCAAGATAAATACAGAGCACTCAGTCCTTATTTGGTATTGCACCTAGATAAGGAGTATACATTGTGGCACTGGCACACGGATTGGTAAACAAGCACAAATACAGAATAGGTGATATTGCTCTAACAGTACAGTATAGGCACACAGCAGCCAATGGTAATTCAAGCAGAACATGGGGTTTGCAATTTCCAGTGCCATGCTGTATGCGCACTCCCTCTCTGTATCCACTCACACAGTGACTTGGAGCACTCCTATTAGAGTTCTGCTTTGGCATGGTACATTGGAAACAAGATGACTAAAAATCAGCAAAAAAATACAGTTAGAAACCTCTGGGTGGCATTTGGCCAACAGAGATTTCCAGGCAACAAATCAGTTAACCTTCAGCAAAGATGATATGACTACAGAAAATGACATAGGGTGAAAGAATCCTCACGTTAGAAATCCTGCGCGACTTATATACTTGGATATATAAACTACTTATATACTTACATACTTATATACTGCACTACTATATACATGGAGCTACAGCTTTAATAATATTTATTATTAGCTATTAGCTTTAATTACTCTTTAATTTGATCATCAACCACAAAATTAAAACTAGAAGTCACAGAGCATTTTCTTGGAAAGACTTTCACTACAGAGACTATCTTTACTTAAATTACTACTTTTATTCCTAAAAAAAACCAACATATGCCTGATTAGTCTGACATAAACCAAGCAAATGAACGGAGTATTTCTTAATAGCATACACAGCCCTAAAAATCCACTTTCTTAGTCTGCCTTTTATTTCCATTCAACCACTTGCGGGGAAAACACAGTGGGATTGAGTGCCCCCTCAGCAAGTTTGCCAATGACACCAAGCTGTGTGGTTCACTCACTACTCTGGAGGGAAGGAATGCCATCCAAAGGGGCCTTCACAGGCCCAAGAGGTGGCCAATGCCAACCTCATGAAGTTCATTCAACAATGTGAAGTGCAAGGTTCTGCAATCCCAGGCACAGTTACAGGTTGGGCAAAGAAGTAATTTGGAGCAGCCCTGCCTTCAGAAGGACTTGGGGGTCCAAGAAACTGAGTATGAGCCAGCAGTGTGTGCTTGCAGCCCAGAAACCAACTATATCCTGGGCTGTATCAAAAAGAGCGTGACCAGCAGGTCGAAGGAGGTGATCCTGCCCCCCTACTCTGATCTCATGAGACCTCATTTGGAGTATTGTGTACAGTTCTGGTGTCCTCAACATAAAAAGGACATGGAACTGTTGGAACAAGCCCAAAGGAGGGCACGAGGATGATCAGGGGACTGGAGCACCTCCAGTATGAAGATAGGCTGAGAAAGTTGGGGCTGTTCAACCTGGAGAAGAGACGGCTGCGTGGAGACCTCATAGCAGCCTTCCAGTATCTGAAGGGGGCCTATAGGGATGCTGGGGAGGGACTCTTCATTAGAGACTGTAGGGACAGGACAAGGGGCAATGGTTTAAACTCAAACAGGGGAAGATCAGGTTAGATATAAGGAAGAAGTTCTTTGCTGTGAGGGTGGTGAGTCCCTGGAACAGGCTGCCCACGGAAGCTGTGAATGCTCCATCCCTGTCAGTGTTCAAGGCCAGGCTGGACAGAGCCTTGCATGACACTATCTAGTGTGAAGCACTCCTGCCCATGGCAGGGGTGTTGGAACTAGCTGATCTTAAGGTCCTTTCCAACCCAAACCATTCTTTAATTTTATAATTATCAAAAAGGCACCATTTCATTGTGGGATATCTCACTATGGAATACCTAGTCTGTAGCAAAGCCTGCATGTACCTAGCTCAACATACAATATTTCATAAATGCAGAAAGCCATATGCTACATTAGAGACACGGAAGGTCTGACTGAAACCTTGGATTATTATACAAAGTATTTTTTAATATCACATATAAAAATACAGCTTCATAGTATGCTAGAGATTGGAAGGGACCTCAAAAGATCATCTAGTCCAATCCCCCTGCCGGAGCAGGAACACCTAGATAATGTTACACAGGAATGTGTCCAGGCGGGTTTTGAATGTCTCCAGGGAAGGAGACTCCACAACCTCCCTGGGCAGCCTGTTCCAGTGTTCCGTCACCCTCACTGAGAAGTTTCTTCTCAAGTTTAAGTGGAACCTCTTGTGTTCCAGTTTGTACCCATTACCACTTGTCCTATCATTGTTTGCCACTGAGTAGAGCCTGGCTCCATCCTCCTGACACTCCCCCTTTATATATTTATAGACACTTATAAGGTCACCCCTCAGTCTCCTCTTCTCCAAACTATAGAGACCCAGCTCCCTCAGCCTTTCTTCATAAGGGAGATGCTCCACTCCCTTAATCATCTTAGTTGCCCTGTGCTGGACTCTCTCCAGCAGGTCCCTGTCCTTCTTGAACTGAGGGGCCCAGAACTGGACACAATATTCCAGATGGGGTCTCACCAGGGCAGAGTAGAGGGGAAGGAGGACCTCTCTCGACCTACTAACCACCCCCCTTCTAATACACCCCAGGATGCCATTGGCCTTCTTGGCCACAAGGGCACAGTGTTGGCTCATGGTCATTCTGTCGTCCACTAGGACCCCCAGGACCCTCTCCCCTACACTGCTCTCTAACAGGTCGTTCCCCAACCTATACTGGAACCTGGGGCTGTTCCTGCCCAGACGCAGGACTCTACACTTTCCCTTGTTATATTTCATCAAGTTACTCCCTGCCCAACTCTCCAGCCTGTCCAGGTCTCGCTGGATGGCAGCACAGCCTTCTGGCGTGTCAGCCACTCCTCCCAGCTTAGTGTCATCAGCAAACTTGCTGATAGTACACTCAATTCCCTCGTCTAAATCGTTGATGAATATATTAAATAATACCGGTCCCAGTACTGACCCTTGAGGCACTCCACTAGTTACAGGCCTCCAACTACACTCCGCCCCATAGACTACAACTCTCTGGCTTCTCTCCTTCAGCCAGTTCACAGTCCACCTCACTACCTGATCATCCAGACCACACTTCCTCAATTTAGCCGTGAGGATGCTGTGGGAGACTGCGTCAAATGCTTTGCTGAAGTCAAGGTAGACCACATCCACTGCTCTGCCATCATCCATCCACCGTGTTATTTCCTCATAAAAGGCTAAGAGATTGGTCAAGCATGATTTCCCCTTGGTGAAGCCATGCTGACTGCCCCTCATAACCCTCTTATCCTTGATATGCCTTAAGATGGCACCAAGGATAAGGTGTTCCATCACTTTCCCAGGGATGGAGGTGAGGCTGACCGGTCTATAGTTACCCAGGTCCTCCTTCTTGCCCTTTTTGAAGACTGGAGTGACATTTGCTTTCCTCCAGTCCTCAGGCACCTCTCCCGTTTCCCAAGACTTGGTAAAGATGATGGAGAGTGGTCTAACAATGACTTCTGCCAGTTCCCTCAGCACCCGCGGGTGCATCCCATCTGGACCCATGGATTTATGGATGTCCAGATTGCTCAACTGGTCTCTAACCCATTCCTCATCGACTAAGGCAAACCGCTCCGTTGACCTGACTTCATCTAAGGTCTCAGGGGTACAGGGCTCTTCAGGACTGCCTGCAGCAGAGTAGACAGAGACAAAGAAGGCACTCAGTAACTCTGCCATCTCTGTATCTTCTGTCACCAGGGCACCCATCCCGTTCATCAGTGGGCCTACATTGCCTCTGGTGTTAGTTTTGTCTGCCATGTATTTGAAAAAGCTCTTTTTGCTGTCCTTGACCCTTCTCACCGGGTTTAATTCTTAGGAGGCCTTAGTCATCCTAGCTGCCTTCCTACATCCTCTAGCAGGCATGTTTATTGAAGCAAGGCAGCTTCATAAACAATGTCTAAGTAATGTATGAATTATAATGAAACATTCAGACCACTGTTAATTATTATGATCAGTGTTCAATATTGATAGATATTTTGGCAGTGAAGAACTTAGATGTGCAATGCAACAAACTAAAACAGAATTTTGTAGTGAAAGATACACTTTACCGACCTAGTTCTCAACTGCCATAAGTTCATAGAATTAGGGATATTTCAGATACAAACAGTTCTTTTAATTTCCTCTGTCCAATTTCTTAAAATAGAAACCCTTGGTTTTTTATAATATCTATTAATAACGCCTTTATAGAAATGGGCATTTGGGTATGTGGGAAAGAGGTGAATTGGGTCATTCTTTCTATATCTGATATCCAGGTTATCCCTAGTTAGTTCATTTGTCAAAGCAATGACTGACTTCAACTGTTTGGGAACTAAAATTTTTGCGTTTGGGGACTAAAAAAAGGGGGAAAAAAGAATAAATTTTGTAGTCAATAGATTTCTTTCTTCCACCAGTTCTCCTTGTGAAAAGGCTGATGTTGCTGATGGTGGAAGCAGCATACATGATAAAAAGCATGTCAGTGCATACAAGCTGCAGTTCCCGATGCACTCAGGAACTCAATGTCTTTTCATGAGCTGATGGTATTCTTATTTTTTAATGAATATTCATTCATCTAAATCATCTGTCCCTTTCCAAGAAGGTTCTTCTACTTGCCCCTGCTTCTGAATTAGGAGGAAACTGACCATTAGGTGCAGGTAATCCTTTTCTGATGCTTGAAAACAGATTTTGCAATTACTGTCATCTATTTCCAAAGACGGTAGTGGCAGCATGCCATTACGGCCCAGTAATTTGCACTCCTATGGCCAGGACTGCAGATGAAAACACATTTTTGTCCAAAGTATCAGTTTTATTTCCATCACAGCATGTTGGTTATATTTGGCATTCATTATATTAAAGCTATGTCTTTTATGAAAGCATGTTTGCAATTAGATTGGTATGGGAAGACAAGGAAAACAGGAAGAAACATAAAATACTTTTTGTGGAGCCACTCTTATAATTTACTTAATTTACTTTTTCAAACTCACTAAACAGATGCAGACTGTATTTCTTTCACTGGCTTAAAAATCTTGTTAAAAGTTACCAGTATAATTTTGTCTCAGCCAGATCAGTGAAGGGAAAGTAAGAAGTCTTGACAGGTGACACAACAGTTTTACTGTGAAATTACCTTTCCACATACTGTCTCAAAGAGAGATGTTTAACCCAGCAGCTCTTTTTTCCAACCACTATGGCTCCTCACTTCCCAAGAGAGCACCTACATTAAAGAACTGTGCAAACAGCAACACAACTTTAAAATCATAACTGAAAATGTCCTGCAATTTCTTTCTAGTCTGTATACTTTTAAAAAAATAGTAAGAAGGCAGACCATCTGACTAGTTCTATGTGCCTGATTCATTTACTAACATCTGTAATGGAACAGATTCTTTTCTTCTTGGAAATCTGTTTTTCCTTATATCTGAAAAAAAAAACAACAAAAACTATCTGATGGAATTATTTGTAATACACATCCAACTTCAGATTTGACCTCAAAAACGACAGAGGAGATAACTAGTTTCAGCTGCACTGAATAAAACACAATAGATAACCAGAAAATAGATAAGCATGGGAATCTAAACTTCTAGTCTGCCCTTCCTTTCTCTTGCAATAGGACAATACTGGAGGTCTCTACAATTTCATTTGTATTTAAGATGAGTTTACTGATTTGTTGGGTGGTTCTGAACTATGATGTTTATGGTTGCCAGAACACTTCTTGTTGATGTTTCTGAAATGTCACCTTATTTTTGTGAAACACCCAGGATGGCCCCATCCTGATTTATTTCACAAACACTTAAGGTGCAGAGAAGACAGAACCAAAACAATCTGAATGCTCTCAAGCACTGTTCTCCAAAGTTTATTTTGTAGATCATGTACTTTCACAGCACTGAAGTTACCTCAAATGTGCTACTCAAGGGAACTGCTTTTTCTCAGTAAGTCAGTTATCTCTGCTTTCCAACTGCAGTCCAACAATTTCCTAGCTTTGCTAGGGTTTAGAACCTTCAGAACTACAGAGAATGCTAATGTTTCCTTTCTCTAAATACAACGGGGTATATGTTTTGTAACTTGCTGATTCATGAATTTTATGAATTTGACTTGATTCTTTTAAAACAGTGGCTCCTATTTGTTCTGCACTTGTTTAAACAGCATTAAGGAAGAAGCAGAGAATCTTGAGGCAGGTGAGGCAACAAAGTTACAGAACACCAGCAAGAAAAACACTGTAAATCAAGACTTGATCATCTTGTCCATCATCTAAGGCTGACTTACAGCTGCATAACTACTTGTAATTCTTTAGGAAAGAGAAACCTTTTTAAGAGAGAAAAGAAACTTTAACCTTAAGAAGTATTATTATACTAATTGTTTGCACTAGGAGAGACAGAATAAACACACATACCAGGAGTGAAATGGATGATTTTCAAGCTAAGTATCTTTGACCAAGGTTCATTGCTAGAATTTCCTCCAGTGCCTCAGTGTGTTGATTAGACACACTGCTCTCATAACATTTATGGAGAATGAAACAAAGGGCAGAGAAGAGTCATAAAGTGCACCAGAGAAATATACATTAAAAATGTCTAACAATAAATCCTTACTGCAGTGATGGAAGATGGAAGGCATGCTTGAACAAGTATTCTTGTATTAGAAGATTGTCATGGTTTAAGCACTGCACCAGCTACTAAGAAGGAGAAAAATGACTGCTACAGCTGAACCCAAAACAAAGACCTAAAGGGTGAATTATAATTTCCTTGTAAAACCTGACAGTTTATTTAGATACCAGCTTTTTCATAAACTTTGTGTTATTTTTGTAGTATTTTGTACTTAAAATTATTTAAAATGTGTAAATTGTTATATGTATTTCATATAGTTTAGAATATCTGCTTACAGCCTGTTTTTCTTATTTACTGAAAATATTGAAAAAATAAGAAAATTGTCAGCTTCTCTGTATCTGTAAATGTTACTATAGTTTTAAATTGCCTTTTCTTAGTGATACTGGAATGCGTACAAGGAGTTAAGGTGGAAAATTATAATGTCTTAGCATTATTTTGTTCAACCAAAGTGAATACTATTTGAATACTTTTTGAATACTATTCAAAAGATTTGGTTTTTTCCTCTACAATATCAGAGCTATGAGCTACATGTAAAAAAGTGTCATTTCTGGTGGGCACAGGAATTTTCTTAATTATTCTCGCATCTACTAGCAATGAAATATTTGTCACTTTATATGATTTTATGGTGTATTTTTCAAGAAGATACAATCTTCATATTTTACTGTTTTACAGTGATAGAAGGTGGGCAACTTTTTCTGTAATTTTTTAAGCATATCCCCTGTACCACACCGTAAGAGAAAACTCTCTTTCTATGTAGCCCTCCAAGTATTTCTAAGCCAATGTTAAGAAAAAGTACTGGGTATAGCTTCACAACAGCAGGTAAATTGCAACTCACCCTTAAATGACATTAAAAATAAAAGATAATGCAGAATTTAAAACTTTGAAGAAACATACTACTTTCTGAAAACTTGGGAAACAAATCAATCAAGTAATTGGAGCTTTAGAACAAGTGTATCTGCCATGAAATTAAATACAAGTCTTAGCATACTTTTATCATAACATTTTTCCTATTTAATTCCTAAGTATCAATCTTAGTTACAGGTGATGAACAAACATCCTATTAAATACAGTTTTTAATGTATCAGCATAATTTTGCATTAAATAACACATGAAACTCTTAAAAGCACAGCAATTTACTAAATAAAACACAGCCTATTGAGAAACCTGAACTTTCTTATGGGGAAATGATAGGCTTCTATGGGAATATTAGAAAACTTCAAGCATGAACTTATCCTTCTGGCTTACACTACCATAGCTAGCCAGCTTTAATGCCACAAGAGTAACATCAAGTAAGGTTTGTGTGCTACACTAAGCCAGAGTATGAATGCATCAAGTATCTACACCATAACAGAAATGGGAAAATACTGGCTCTATACTAAGGAAGCCAACTTCTCAGCTCAGATTTCCTTTGGAAATTCACGATGCCCTGAAGGTTATGATAAACTTCCTATTCACCCCCATTTATTCTACTTACACTTCTGTTAAGATCTGTGAAGTGTTAGTACATTCTTTTTCCTTGATTAGAATGCTTTAATATTAGATAAATTATTTTAGTATTGTACACTCTAAACTTCAAACAGTATTTTATAGATATTTAGACATAAGCCTTTTTCATATTGTAAATATGTCACAGAAACCAGAACTGTTTTACTAGGCTTACATTTACAACATTTCATTTTATATGCACAAAACACCATTAAACTTGAAGTCCCAAAGAAGACACTTTAATAGAATTTGCAAGCTTTTATACCTGTAATATTACAAAGGCAAACATAAAAGTGTTCCTTTAACACAGAAGACCAGAGCAGGAGGCAAGAATACGGTTTTGCAAGAGAGGAAGAATATGATCTTCCATGGCTTGTCCCGCCAAAAACTGGACACATTTTGTTTTAATTTTTTTTAACTAAAAGAAGATACTCAAATTGCACCTAAAAATTGCAGGTGTTGCTCTCAATCCTAGGCATCTAGCAGGGACAAATTTTAACTTGTTCTGGCTCCTGCTGAGGTGATCATACACTGTAGATTGGAGACAGTCTGACAGCCCTGCTATAGTTCAGAATGGAACATGTCATCATCATAAACAATGCTGAGAGCATCAACTGGAGATCTGTTCATGGGAGAGCTGACAGGAAGAGGTGTGAGGACTATTCATCCTAGCTGTGTTTCAACTATTTTTGAAAGCTTAAGTTTTAAGTATCTGTCCCTATTACCTCAGATTGGAGTATTTTTCTTCCAGTTGTACAACACGTACATTCCTTCAGATACGTCTTCTAGAAAACATCTGCTCAAACTCAGGTCCTATAATGCAGATGAGGTCTGACTGATCGTAGTGGGTTGACCTGGCTGGACACCAGCTGTCTACCAAAGCTGCTCTATCACTCCTCCTCTTCAGGTAGACAGGGGAGAGAAAATATAACAAAAGGATTGTGGTCTAGATAAGGACAGGGACAGATCACTCACCAATTAGTGAGGCAAAACAGACTTGACCTGGGGAAATTATTACCAATCAAATCAGAGTAGGGTAATAAGAAATAAAGCCAAACCTTGAAATACCTTTTCCCCGCACCTCCCTTCTTCCTGGGCTCAACTTCACTCCCAATTTTCTTTACCTCCTCCCGCCAAGCAGGGGAACAGGGAATGGGGGTTGTGGTCAGTTCATCACGCATTGTCTCCGCTGCTCCCTCCTCCTCAGGGGAAGACTTCTCACACTCTTCCCCTGATACATGGTAGGATCCCTCCCACAGGAGATAATCATAAACTTCTGCATTGTGAGTCCTTCACACAGACTGCAGTTCTTAATGAACTGCTTCAGTGTGGTCCCTTCCGTGGGGTGCAGCCCTTCAGAAACAGGCTGCTCCAGTGTGGGTCCCTTACATGGGGTGCAGCCCTTCAGGAACAGGCTGCTCCAGTCAGGTCCCAAGTGTGGTCACAAGTCCTGCACCAAACCTGCTCAAGCATGCCCTCCTCCATAGGCTGCAGGTGGACATCTGCTCCTCCATGGACCTCCATGGGCTGCAGGGGCACAGCTGCCTCACCATGCTCTGCACCCACAGGCTGCAGGGGAATGTCTGCTCCTGTGCCTGGAGCATGCCCTCACTTCCTTCTGGCCCTGGGTTCTGCAGAACTTTTTTTCTTGGGTAGCCTTATTCCTCTCTTCAGCTGCAGTTGTTGTTCTGCAGTCTTTATTCCTCTTCATAAATGTGCTCTTTCAGAGGCACTACCACCTTCACTGACAGGTGGTAGCGCCTTGGCCAACAGTGGGTCCATCTTAGAGCCAGCTGGCATTGGCTCTATTGGACACATGGGAAGCTTCTCACAGAAGCCACCCCTGTAGCTTCCCTGTACCCCTTCCTCCCACTACCGAAACCTTGCCACACAAACCCAATACACTAGTCAAACACAAAGGTCAGTGATCACTGAGGAATGAGGAAAAAAGCTCCTGAAAGTAGCCCTAGGATTTTGTAGATTAGAAATTCATATTCCAGCACGGAAGACCAACTTTCTCATGTGGAGGAGAGGTATTTAAACTATTTTTTTTATTCTGCATAGAGACTAAAAAAAAAAAAAGACTTCAAAAAAAGTTCTAGAATTGCAGGCACATTTTAACTGACAACTAAGTATGTGTTTGAAAATACTGTGGTTCTTCAACTTGAAGCCAATTTACTCCGATAGTCTATAATCTTTTTATCATGTCTTACACCTTTTTTCCACCAAGATACAACTTCCAAACTCCTCTGAATTTCAATTCATTACATCTTGTATAAGTCATGACAATTTTGACTTCAGCCACCAGCTCTTCTTCCTGCTCCTCGTGTACAGCCCTCAATAGCTGTCTCTCACTAGCAAACTCTTTTCTTACTCCAAGTTTTATGGGCAGCTCTCTGTCCAAAGCCTAGACCACTATCATAATTTCTTCTTTTCTACTTTGTTATTTAGTTTCTGGATCTCAACTAACTCCATAGGACTGCAATAATGAATGGCACAACACCTTCCTTTTAGGGATATACGCCTTTCAATGGAACCTGGAATTCTCTGTCAGTTCCACTAAGCATCCTGTACAGCATGCATGTATTTTAGAAAGTATCCAAATGATAGATTTTAGAAAGTATCCAAATTAAAAATCACAGAGCAGAAAGCAACCCAACCCAGCTGGTAGGGAAAGAGAAAATGGGGCTGGATCTTACATTTTACTTGTCTAAGAAAACCAGCATATTCAAGACTGCAAATGGTTTCTTTATTCACTAAGAAAAAGTCAAACTTTTCTTGACAATGCAGGGCAAACACATTCAATTCTCACTCCTGCCATGACAAATCACTGGCTGTCATTTTTGCTTACCAGAAATCGGAAGCATTTTTTGGTGTGAAATATGTAACAGTAGGAAAGTAAGCATTCTGTAACTCCAGCATCACAAATCAAATTTGCAGAAACACTATTCTGAAAGCTAAAGGACCCACTCTGAATTTTATCTGGTTCACAGAAGTATTAAGAGTAATACAAAGCTGTCCTCAGAACTGTAAGTCTAGCACAGTTCTTTATAAACCCAATAAAGAAACAAATGTATTATCGTCTTCAGTAAAAAACACTCGCTATGAGTCTTAACTGCACATGCCTTATCTGCATCAAAACTGGGTTATACACATAGAAAAATGATAAGTGGTACGGAATAGAAGCAAAAAAAGTTTGTTTTTTTTTTAAATACTTACAAATATTTAAGAAAAATTATGACTGACCATAATAATCACACTCATGCTCCCTTTACATCTTCAAGACCAAATGCTTTCCTGGGTAATATTCTTCAACCAAATGGAAGTTACTTGGATCAAAACAAGATTAAATGAACTAAATTTAATACACTATGATATACAGAAAGTCAAACTGAGTGATCTAACGATTTTTCATCACTCTAATTTAATAAATTACTAGAACCTAACTATAAGTTGAGCCATGCTTCCATCAGGGAATTTTACAAATCCAATTTTAGAGAAAATGTGAATAATCTATCAAAATATAGGCATTATAATTACCGTTCTCTTTACTCACAAGAGAATCTTATTCCTCAGTTCAATATTTATTTAAAAAAAAAATTAGTATTCCATGGCAACTACATAATTAATAAAAACATGGTCTTTCAAAGTACAATCCTTCCATTCTAATTTAATTGAGAGGTTTTGGGGTTTTTCTGTGGTATGTTATATATTCAGTGTACACATATCCCTTAAATGCTTCTATTTTTCATTTGACAATTTCCTATTTCACATGTATGTCTGAAAAGAAAAGCAATCATCACAGTACAGACAGAGGAAAGAAGTCTAAAAGTCTCTCTGAAACTATTTTACTCACACATCTAAGTACTTCTAGTAGGTATACGAGGAAGCAAGAAGTTTAAGAGTAAATAACTTCTTTGACTTAGTTGTAGAGGTATTCAGTCACAGCTTGGGTGAATGGGAGGTGACAGCACGAAACATTATAAAGTTCGAAGATTTTTTTGCCCGCTTTTGTCCAGCTCTTCCTAAAGTTAACTACATAGCACGCTTTTAGTGCAACTCTAGTTGACTGTGCATTGGATAGAAGCTAAAGTATTATTGTTTCTATTTCCTTTTTCAAACCAGCATTTGACATATCATGCCAGCTATAAGATAAGGTGAAAGCCCCAAAGAGCTGAGATTTCAGAATTTTAAAAGGCCTTACATATAAGAAGCCAGAAGATATGGAATGCAGAAAACACATATGGTTTAAAAAAAAATCCTGCGATCACAGACTATATGCTATTGCTATATTGTTTTTCTTGGATTCTAACCAAAGTCTAAGCTCTTCAAATCAATTTTTGTCATTGTGCCAGCTTCGCATGATAAAATGACTGCATATATTTGAATTATTTTCATTGTCTGTGGAATAACCTGCATAAAATACATAGTTGCATGACATACGGATTAGAATGAAGATGTGGTATTGGAAGATTGTTTTTCTTATTAAACATGATGAATTCACAGCAAGGTCACCTATTACTGTATGAGATGTTATTAAAAAGAATGTCAAAATTTCTTGTTAGTCTGAAATATCTTCTTGTTTCAGAAAACAAACTATTTGTAGTAGGTCTTTCTTCAACAGTGGAAAGATATTTTCCTCCAGCCTACCTTTTTCAAATCATGCAGGTAAGGAAGGAATAGAAGGAGAGAAATTATGAGGAGAATTGCATGTATTTTATTTTTGTTCAGATCCTATACAATTGCCTTTGGATTCTAAAATTCATCTACTTCAGTACAATTGAAGTGGGTTATGTGTTTTTCCACACATAATATAAATGAGATCATACTTGCCCAATGATTTATCTCTCACGATAGGTGGGCTGGAAATAATCACTTACTTCCAACTCCTTTTTTTGACCAGCAGATTGATAGCTTCCATTGCTGTCTGCATTGGAACTTTTAGTTGTATCAGCTAATGATTCGAAAAACACACTGTCCATAACTTAGTCTTGGTCAACCCATGTAAACAAAGAAGGAAACCTCCTGATACCAAAAGATGCCTAGTCTTCTGAGTCATCACAATGCACTAACAATGCTGTCTTTTGAAAGAAGACCTGAAATGTTTCCAGACCAAACTCAACTCAGATTTTACCAGTCTCATAACATCGTGCATTTTAAAACGATATGCTGATGCTTAAAATGTAACAAGTGATTCTATGATTGGTCTATGGCTGTTTGGTATACTTCATGCTTGAGTGACAGATTACTATTCAGCATATGAATATGGACAACTGAATCAGTATGTTTTAATAATATTTTGAATTATATATAAGACAAAATAACAACACAATATTTAAGAATACAGAACAGTACAAAGGTTGTAAGCCGTATCTCCAAAGGAACAGATTTAACTGGAATCTGCAATCAAAGTATAAACCGTGAGTCTTCAGCTCTAAATTTAAAGCCCTTGGTAACATCCACTAAATTGCATATACTGCCATTCATGAATACTATATACACAAACATGGAGCACCAGAATAGAGATGGTACAGCCATGCATGAGGAAAAAAAAAAATCTATTATTAATCTAATATTAAAAGGGTGATACATTAAAACATATTCTTTTTTTAAACTCACTCACTTGTGACCAATCTCATGTGCAATGGTAAAAGCTGAACCTAGGCCAATGTCTTCATTAATGCTGCAGCTCCTTTCAGGCTCACACATTCCAGCCACAGAGGCCAAGCCTGAATAAACAGAAGGAGACACAAAGGGTCATGCCAAGGTGTTTCAGTCTTAAAAGTGCTAGTTATAAATGCCTGGATTCTTTTTAATAACCTCTATGCACAGAAGGAGCAGTTGGCAAAAGGTTAACTTTCTAGTCATTTGCAAAATCACTGGGGGGAATTTCACTTTGCCGGCTAGACATTAATATTTTTTGAACTGCAGTCAGTGCTGGAAAATGTCTAGACTAGGGGTTAGATTTATAAATTTTACTTCTGGTAACTTGGGACCACCTAGTAACTTGAGCCAGGAGGGGGAATTTAAGAAAGCATTTCTATTTTAACATTCTTGAGCCTGAAGAAAGCAAAATGTATCCACATTATTTTTCTAAAGAAATCTGTTTAAGTTTAGTGGGTTCATAAAAACACACAAGCAACTTTTTCAGCTACAAAAAGTCCCACACGGTAGGTTAAAAAAATTAAAGAAACAAAACTGAATGTATCAATGAAGAGAGAAGAGACATGTTAATAACAAGCATTCATTCGACCATGCAAGTCTTTTCTATTTATCACCCATCATCTTCTGGAATTAAAACCTTACTGTATTACATGTGCTTTTAAAAACTTTACTTAGCAAGAGAAACACACTGGCATTTACAGAATATGGTTCTTCTGATCTTACATGTTCTTCAGCAACAGATGCTGAAGAATCATACAAACACACTGCAGTCATAACCCAGTGCCACTAGAGAAGGCTCTAAACATCAGATTTATTTAATTTATTTCTCCCTTGAGTTTCTTATCTGAAAGAAGCAGTAACCCTTTCTTCAAAGAAATTACATGCCTAGCTAACTACACTGTAATAAAAATTACCAGTAAAAGTGTAAGTTTGGTTGAGGGGTAGAGGGAATGGAGCAGAGAGAGTGGAAGAGAGAAATCATACTCTTTATATGAGCTGGCACTTTAAATTATTCTGTTTGGATTAACAGTAAGCCAGTAGTAAAATGACAATTGGTTCCTGACTGTGTCCACATTAACAAATAATTTGGAGCCATAGGAGAGTGTCAGCTGAGCAAAGAACTGATACTGAGGCTCCTCACATATGTTTGTTATGTAGGTTGAACACTGTCCTCTGGTCTAGTCTACTCTCAGAGGGTAAACATATCCACTACACATGTCATTTTAACAAAACTAGTTTGCACACACTAAAACTACTCTGAAAACAAAAGTGACATGGACAAAGGGTGACAATGTAGAAGCTGCATCAAAACAGCACATTACTGCTATAAAAACCCACAAAACATCAATGTAGACACACCCCTGAGGACAGGCTAGAATATCAGAAGACTACCCATAGAGAAAAATCTATGCATTTTTTGCAGCATGCAACCTGCAGAAAATACAGTAATAGCAGTTCACCTATGCTACTGTAATTGAGTAGGACATTATGGAAACACGATGGTAATACTAACATGCCAACTGCCATGTTCCCCTGGAAAGACCACCACATCTGAGCGGTGAAGTAATCTCCACCTTCAGATCATACAACTGAGCACTTGCTTCAGTAACTAACAGGACCAGATTAACATAATTCTATACTATGCTTGCAGAAAGTGACAGATATCAAGTCAAGAACTCAATCTGTGGCTTTAAAAAAGAAGTTGTCCTTCACGGGAGCCACAGATGTGCTGCAAAAAAACATCCATCTTTTCTAAAGAGTTCCATGAAAGATTCTCTGGTTTAGAAACTGGAATAGTATCAAACCTTCTCTGAGACTTCTCTTCATAGACTCCTTAAATATATACGTAACTTCAGTTACTAGAGGTCAGTGGGACCTAAGCATATTAAATGCCTAGCAAAAGAGGGCCACAGAGCCTTGTCTCTTCCCCAGTTCAATGCCTATAAGCAAAAAAAAATATCATGGTGGTGCTGCCAAGGGCTCTGTAACACCGAGTTGGAGCTGACAACACACGTGATTTTTATTTTGAAATAAAATAAAAATCAAGCCTTTTGTTTAACAGAACATCTGCCAAAGTCAGTTCTCTGTTATGCTGGATTCAAGTGAAGCAGAATTTGCCTTTATGCCAAAGTCTGATACAGTAAGAAATAGTACACTAATGATCTGCATTAAAAATATCACACAAAAATATCAAATAGTTCATGCGTGAATGTACGCTCTTCCAAATTTTACTCCTTTAACACTTGCAAAGACAACTGTATGACATGAATATGGGCAGTCTCTTCAGCATTGTCTCCTCCACATAGATGTTAAAGGAAATCAGTTACATTTAGAAATTCATCAGCATCATCTGTCTTACTAAAACATGCTGTGGATAGTGTTTATATTTACAGCAGGCAAAATTCTAGTACCTTTCTCTAACTACATCCCTGTGCCAGATGCACTGTGCTGACTTAAGCAGGACTTGTGGAAAAATTAACATGAGTTAAGGCTATCAAAGCATACCTAATAATACACAGAAAGACAAAGCAAGTTATGAGCTCTGAGAAAAGTATTAATAATCTGAACTAGTCAAATTAGAATTCTGTCTTCTGAGAAAGAGCCTTCTGCAAGGATGTGAATTGAAAAAAAATGGGTATGAATGTTACATTATTCTTTGGACAATGTTTCTTTCATGTATCAAAGCACTATCAAAGATAGTAACCATAGTATAGTAAATAACTTCTGGTGACAAATTAAGGTACGGAGAGAACGATAGCTCTCCATCCTGCACCTAAGGTTGCTATGTGATTCTTCATTGTCAAAGTATTGTTTTAAGGAGTTTCAATGTTACTGTAATTTGTACCACTGTAATTTATACATCATGGTATTTTTCTCTTAAGTCTGTGAAAGGAACAATCTGAAGATGTACTCCCTGTGTACAACAGAGCGATAGTGTAAACCTCTAAGACTGTTTCTTTTGTAAGGCTTTTTTTTTCATTATTTGTTTGGTGTTTGAATTTTCTGAAGCCTTTTACCTGTATTTTTAACTAGTTCACAGAGAAAGGTCAAATGAAATAAACAGCAAGTTCTCTTCTATAAGAAGTAAGTTTGAGTCATTTGCTATGTTTTACCAGAACTACAAGCTGCCACAGAAGCAGCTCACTTAATTTAAAAATCCAGCAATGTATCAAAGACCCACCTAGGTTACTTATCATTGTTCATATTTATACATCTGCAAAATTTTGAAAGCATGAATTTTAAAATATCTGATCAGTCAATAAATCAATAGCTGACTAAAAAGCAAGCAAACAGCAAATAGAAGCTGCAATTTCTCTTTATAATCTTACCCAGCGTTCCACAAGGCTTGTTTTTGTAAGTGCAGATATCATATCTGTTAAGGAAAAAAAAAGTAGATAAAATATGTCAGAGAATCAAATTTTTAAGATATTTTGTATACTTATCACATATCTGCATCATAGTTCAAGTTGTCAGACCGCAATCAGCTTAATTTTGTGCAGGCAGCTGGTGTCGGCATTTTCTACACTCTGGTGTAAACCGCAAGTTGCAGTATACTCACAGCCGCTGGCCTCAGGCCAGTGGGACACCTGCCAGTAAGAAAAAAATGGTTAAAGTGGATCTTTGTAATCACCAGCTCCATAACGCAGTCTACCATGCTATTACAAAGTCACAGCAGCATCTGTATAGACATCTAGTGATTCAAAACACTTTTACTGTGTGAACATAACTGGAATCACAGTCTCAGACTTACCAAGTAAACAATATTAATTGTAAGTCCTACTGCTTAAACTTTGATTCTAGTTAAAAACTGCAACTGTGAATTGTTACACCAACAATTAGATATTTAAAAAAATCATGTTAGGAAATGCCATTATATTTTCCTTCTCATTTTTTGTAATGATTATTTGAGTCTTAAAGAGTATACTATAGCAATCTAAAATGAAAAAAAAACTTTTGCCAAAAGACAAATAGCGTCTTCAAAGGACAATTTTCATAATTTTAGATACAATCCTTCA
Source organism: Pezoporus occidentalis (assembly GCF_034315485.1). Classification (NCBI taxonomy): domain Eukaryota; kingdom Metazoa; phylum Chordata; class Aves; order Psittaciformes; family Psittacidae; genus Pezoporus; species Pezoporus occidentalis. Next base: position 1,360,083 of record NW_026913425.1, read on the forward strand.
AATACAGAAGCTCAATGAGTTTGTGTGCAGTTAACAAACAAGTATCTGAAACTGAAAATGGAATTAAAATGTTTTTAACGAGGAAGTATCTGAAACTGAAAATGGAACTAAAATGTTTTCTGCAGCATAGCTAATACTAAGAGCAATAGTCATGCAGCAGCCAATTCATTAATTACATCATCGTATTTTGAATGTACAATCTTGTGACAGGGCTAGTGATATGACACCATTCTTACAGCAACTTTGATTTTCAAAAACTTAATACTAATTTCCTTGCTCTGTATTTCAGAATAATTTCTACTCTTTTCAGAATATTTCCATTCTTTTGAATGGTGAGTGGAAACAAAGATGAAAAGATACTATCTTTACTCTTTAATTTTTTAACCCAAATAGTTACTAATTTCAGGCCACCAGACAGTTCTGTTAAAAATGATCTAGGGATTGTTATCACACCAGAGTCTGATCACAAGACATGTATCTTTCAGTCCTAAAAGAGTTAAGGTCTGTCTGTAAGCCAAATCCATGGACAAAAAAGCAAAGCTTAAAATTTGGAACAAACTCAGCAAACTCTCTCTATGCATGTAGACCACTGTGACCACATGGAATTCCTGTGATTTTTAAAGGTTTTGAGTGTGGAGCAGTTTGTGGGATTCAGCTCCAGTTTTGAACTGAGTGTTCATATGCACTGATCTCATCAAGGTGGATCAAACTGCCATCCTATCTGTACATAAAGCTCTCAATTTCCCATTTGCTGTTTGGAGAGGGGAGGTGATCAAACTAGCAAGTTTTGCATGTCATAAACAGATACAGACAGGCAGAAAGATTTTACTATTCCCCACCTTTGACATATTTAAAAAAGCTAACTTATTTCTGCAGTTAGGAAGAAGTGTGAATCTAAACCTACTGAAGTTCATGTAAAATTATCCCCCCAAAAAAGCAGACAGGGCTCAGGCTTACTTAGTGAGAAAATACAAAATAGGTCGAATTCTTTAAAATGTGGTTTAGAACTGAACACAAGGAAGTCTGTGCAGTATACAGGAAGTACTGGTTTTCTAATGTTTTTCAATATCCAGTGGGAATGGGAAGAAAACAATTAAAGGCACAGATCCTTACACAAAATGGATCTTTAAGAAGAAAGCCAGCTCCACTAAACTCAAGTAAAATACTGTCATCGATTTAAGCAGAGCTGAAAAGCTGCCCTTATGTCCTCAACATGCTTACCCTTACACAGGTATGAACCTGAAGTCACTTCTCAGCTTCAGTTAATGAAAAAGATTTTAAGAAACAAAAGATATAATCACAGGAAACTGCTGAGAAAAAGCCTACAAAGATGGCTGGAATATAAATGTAAAATGTACATGAAGTAAGAAATTGAGGCTAGACAAAACCAACAGAAAGGTATGACTAGACATAAAGCTCTTCATATGTAGGAAATACTACAGGATTTGACAACTGACCTGCTTGAAAAGGTTGTCAGAAAACAAAATAAAGCCTAAAGAACTGGTTCTAGCCTATGAGGGAACACAGCTAACTACTACGAATTATTAAGAGTTCATTTTTAAGGAACATTTCCAAATGTGTTACCTCTGAAATTAAGGTTTTATTTTTCATTTGCTGTAAACCAAATTATACTTTTTGACACTTACTTTTTATTACTGTAGGTTTCAACCATAACCTATTCAAATAAGGACTGTTCATTTCTTATACCCTTGCTCAACAATAAACACAACAGGTCCATTAGAATTTGATCTTTTTTATTTTCAATTCTTCATGCTATGCAACATGATTTACCTACATACCCCATCATGTATTTCATATTTGAAGAAGCATTAAGAGACTAGGCAAAAATCCCAAAACAAATAAAACAGAAAAAAAACAAAACAAAACCCCCCACTAAGTAAATAATAAATAAAAATAAGTTAACTTAGTTTCAACACCTAGAACTATGAAGTACTGCTGAATTAAACTGAAACCTCAGGCTTCCTTTAAAGGGATCAAAAACCTCAAGCTATCTGACAATTCCAACTCCTATTTTTAAGTCATGGAAAATAAAAATTAAGTAAAAGAAATTAAAAAAAACCAAACAGTTAGTAGATTATAGTTTCATCCTATTCTTTTGCATGCATATACTTGGCTATGAGTAAAAGGAGGCTATTCTGCAAGTGCAGACAATGCTGCTAATGCTAGAGAACTGTGTGGAAAGGTAAGTCATAAATGCCGACTTTAGGCCTGTTTTTATAAAAAGCTTTGTATCACAATTCTTTAACAGTTCACCATTCTTAAGAGAATTTGCTAATTGATTAGATTTGCACAGGTTGCAAACAGCAATACTCTTTGTAACACAATAAATACCTGTTGATGTCTTTCTAAAAGCTTTACTGCAGTATATCCTTAGCCTTAGAGAAAGTGGTATACCACAACAGCATTCTGCCTTAAAATACAAGTCTTATTTAGTTTCCTCCTCAAAAACCACAAACCAAAAAGACTTATTCAAACCAAGGAAGTAAAAGAATAATATACATGTTACACATCACTCAACAGAAGTAACTTTTTTCTATTATTAGTTTTCCATGTCTTTGAAACTGTCATAGACAACCAAAGTCTGGTTCTACCGGACTTTCTTCTGATACTTAGCTTGGGTAGATAAAATGAAATTCTGAGTTTCAGCTAGAAAAACTGTAGTGCTCTAAGTTCTACTTCTCCTCGTTTATATGAAAAGATGTATTTTTAATAACTGCACTGTAGATGAAATATCTCCATACTACTTTTTCTAAACTGCAAATGTAGTCATGAAAGTGAAAATAAACTCCATTCTGAAACAGATTTTTTAATGCTGTCATTTGCCTTCATCAATTTTGGCAATGTTAACATTGGAATAGCAGTTGCAAATTTACTATGATCAGCAGTATTATCGGTGTACTTAGGACAGATATAAAAAGCTGTTTTTGAGATTATGATTTAATAAAAGATTCCCTCAATGTAAATTGCACTCCTCAAGTGTCTAAATGAATTCTTTACTTATTAATAAAAAAAAACGTATCAACAGAGAGGTTTCTCTTCAACACCACTGATGTGTCATGCAAGCATATAGCAGAGGTATTGCAAAAGATACTAATTACATGAAAATGGAACACTTCATAGGTGAGTTTGTAAACAAAAATATTTCTAAAGACAAGATGAGGACCCAGAGATGGTTCTCAGCTTGAGCTATACCCTACACCATTTCAAATCACTGGTAAAAAGTCATCAAAAATCAGAGAACTAACTTTAAATTCTTATTATTTTGAAGAAATAATACATTCAGGTTTTTTAGTCATCTTCTGCTTTCTAAGCCTAGCTGTATCGATATACATGTTTGGTGCTTTTCAGGGTTTATTCTACAGCCACCCACACTAACAGCTTCCTTTTCCAGTGTTAGCCATGATCCTCACATACAAATATGTCCTTACCACCTACAGCAACGAGAAGACAATAAAGTAAGTACACAATAATAAGTGCTACAAACTGTTAGATCACAACCTAGTTTTCAGCCAGACACTTATAGAAACTTAAACACACTAGTCAGTACTCTGCTAGTGTTAAAAACAAAAACAAAAAAACACCAAAAAAGCCACCAAACCAAAACCCAAACATCTCCCTCCCCACAAAAAAACCAAACCCAACACAACTCAAACAGCATCAATACTGCTGACTGACTCAGGTATTACAGTTATTGTAAAGCAATCTTTGCTCCTTTGAAAGTACTATTCAGTGGATTAAGATCAGCATAAACATACAGGTAATTACTTGCTGTCTGCTGACATATCGGTAACATCATCTGAAAATCTGGAAAAGACAAAATACTTCCCTTCCCCACATTCTTCTAATCAGAATCTTCCTGTAGATCATACATTACTATACAAATTAAGAAATTATCAGCTCAATCACAATATTGTGACATCAAATTAACATTGTACAAACTCATTAGACTATTTTAGTTGCCCAAGTAGACTCTAGAGCTACTCTGGAGACAGCTTTATAAGCAAATCCAGCACTGAAGAAACAGCCAGGAACTTGCAGGCCTTGGACTAGCAACATCATGCTCTGCTCTGCCTTGATTTCTCCACCATTAGACCTTTTTTCTTCCTTTTTCCTTTTTTGTGTCCAACATGTACAGGCTTGCTGCTCTATCTCATTCGTCCCTTCTCCTTGTATTTTATTTTGTGATCTGCAGTCAACACAGGCTCCAGCAGAGCTCCCTCTCTACAGCATTAAGATTACCAGAGATCAACTGATGGCTCAAGCTGCTGTCAACTAGTAAATAGGCTAATCCTGCTATAAACATAATTTTGAGGGATATCCTGATGGCAGTCATAGCAGCACCAATAGGCTCAGCCTAGGGCTGCTACTCAAAGCTCCATCTTGTTTCTTTCCATTTTATACCCTGCACCAAGTTCTGTGCTTCTGCATTTAACATCAGCATCCAAGCTCAAGAGGTTTGACAGTCTTCAGTATTTTGCTATCACTTTACTGACAACAGTACAGACAGCATAAGCCATCATACAAAAGGAGCTCCAGACCTTCTAGCAGTTATAGCCCAAAATTAAATGAATCCATACTTCTTCTCCAGAATATGTTAATTCAATTTCACACCAGGCTTTAGGTCCCCTTCAATACTGAGACTCTTCAACCAGGCATTTTTCAACAGAATCGTTAAAAAAAAAACAATCAGCTGGATAAACCATATTTAGATTTCAAAACTGTATAAATTTGAAAATCAGTTATGATAGGCACAAAGTTTGCAAGCTGGAGACTGTGAACCCATTAAAAAAAAAAGGGGTTTAAATCTAGCAGAACTACAAGAAGTGTTTCTAAACTTTTCTGTGGTGTATCTAATTTTCTTTCCATGGGACTCCTCCTGATCCATAGTAAAGGTTTTTATTCTAGTGCCCCAGAAATGTAGAGCTACCTATCTGGGCAATTGTGACTTCCTTACCAGAAACAACTGAGATTCAGCATTTTCATTATCACCAGAATGTAGGGTAATACTTAACTTGCGCTATTCATTCCTCACAAGGGATTCCACAGTTTTACTGCATTGTCAGTACTGAGCCAAAATTTAGACACAGTTACATGGATGTGATTAGCTAAAACTGGCCTAGAGAACAGAACAGCAATTTCTGCATATCTACTCCAAGCACAATGCTAGTAATTTTTTTACCAGTGCATTTGCGAAAAGTCTGGCAACTAACACATAAAGCTTTTGTTCAAAGCACATCAACTCAGAGCAGCTCAAGAAGCTTGCAGGGCAATGCTTTTTAGAGCTTGCTACTGCAACAATGTCTTGGAAAAAGGAAGACTAGCAAAACTAATTACACAGGCGCGGTTGGGGGCATCCTGCCACACAGCAGAAAATATTATGCTAAACCATTTATAGGAAGCCACTAGTCTAGACCTTTGGCAGAAGGGAAAAACAGCTAGCAGCTATGATTACTAACCAAATTTTAGTTCTGTACAACGTACAGAAATAAATGAGATAAATTATAGCAATAACGTATTGAAGATATATTTATAAGCTTTTGCCTACCCTCCTTTTCTAACTTTCTGAATATTGTAAATGATTAGTTTACAAGTTCCTCTGAAGATGACATGTCTTTATACACAGAATGTCCACTATATCTGCCCTTACACTGTATTGTGTGAGTACAAGCTGAGTACTTAAGCAGCAGTTCGTTAGGGTACAAGGTATACAGACCAGACCTGCTACAAAAATAATACAAGAATTGCAACATGGGCCAGACCAAAGATTCCACTATCCTGATATCCTGCCTACATGATGGTCTACAAGAATGTCGCAGAAAGAATAACACCAGGGCAAGTATAAGATGGCATCTACCTCAATACTCCCCCATCTTCAACTATTTTCAGCTCCAATTTTTTGAGACACACGTGCTTCTGGATATTAGTAACTCTCAATGGATTTTTCTTCTGTAAACTTTCCTAGGCAACCTTTCAACCTATGCATGTACCCAGCTTCCATAAAGTGACTTGCCAAGGAGTTTTAACATCAGCTAACTCTTGCACAAAGGGTTGCCTCCCTTCTTGTTTTAAGCCTTTCTTCTGCTAGGTTAACTGGTCAGCCTCCAGTTCTTGTACTGAAAGACACAATGAATAGTGTTCCTTGTTTATGCACTTCATACAATCTGTAACTTTGTAGATCACTGGAATAATCTCTCAAATTCTACTTTTCCAAAATTTGATTCCTCCAAGGAATCCTCAACTTAAGTCATTCCTTGTAAAGAAATTTCTGCATTTTTTTATCATCCTTCTCTTTTCCAATCCTCCTAAAACTTTTTGAGATTAGAAGGCCAGAATGACATGAACTATTCAAGACATAGGCATATCATGCCCAGTTTACACAATAGCATAATAAGGTTCTTTATTCTTTTTCCAAACAATTGTTAATACTTATTTTTCTGGATTAACAATGTATATTTTACAAGTAGCCCAAATCTTCTCTGCAAAATCGCATTATCAAATAACAGAATCAAAAGAGGAAAGACCACCAGTAATTCCCACCACACGCCCCCCAACTTCTGGTTGATATTTTTACAAAATTTCTCTAAAAGGATTGAAACTCTTAAGCATATATTATTATGACTTGTTTTTCATGAACATGATGAGAACAATAAGCCCTGTTCCTGGGCCCAAATAAACAATCACAAGGAATTTGGGTAATGACAAGAGTTGTGTTTACACAGAGAGCTAAATTTCAGTAGCTTAGTGCAGTAATTAAAAGCTTCAGTGAATGGAATAAAATCTATTTGCTGACTTCTTAAGGTCAGAAAGAAAGACAATGACTCCATTCAGATATTTAACTCTGACTAGCATCAAAAGAAATTTTTGTTCTAATGGCAAACTCAAAACAATCTATTGCAGAAGTTTAGTGTTTGTTTCTGTAAAACAATACAGGATTCTTGCTCATCAAGAAATGACAGCAACTAATTTGATTGCCAGTACTTAAAGAATAAAAAATCAAGTGCTTGACATCTGTGACAGTTCTCCAGATTGCATGCGTAAATACCACCACATAGGCTGCTGCTGAGTTCTACAGCTAACAAATTTTGAAGACTGGCTGTGAACTGAGAGAAATGCACAATGACAGAATGGTAGCAGAAGTAATGACTGTTTTACAAAGGTAAGTTTAAAAGAAGTGAACAAAGAATAGGTCTACAGTAATAATAACATGACTGAGAAACTGTCAAAGTTTGTGAGAAAGCATCTTCCCAAAGGGTAACCAAAAGTCATATTAAAACCAAAAGGAACTTAATTTGGGTTGGATTTTTTTTTTCCAGGGGTGGAAGGGAGAGGATGTTGTTTGGGGTGTTTTTTTTAATGTGCTGATAAATGGAAATTATGCACCTGAGACTGATCTCTGAAATCTTTCTGTATCAAAAAGATGAATCCATGCATCCGGTTCAGAACTTCATGTAAATCTTTGATTCATCTTCTTCTCCAAACTACACACAGCAGGAAGAAATACTTCTTCCAGTCAAGACAAAAGAAATCTGTGTTGCATATCTGCAACATATATCTGCAACTTCTCATTTTCTGTCTAGCTTATTTTTTACAAATCATTTCAATGACAACAGCAACTAACCGTTGCAAATGAATGGCGGAGTACCATGAGAACAGTAACTTACTTTACAACAGTGGCTCTTCACAAAGAATGTTATTCTTAATGCATACAAGTTGTGATCAGTCTACAGTGTCTATCAAGACATACATACATATCATACATACTTAGTGCCCCATACCTTAAAGAACGTAAGAGTGAAGCAGGTGCAATGTATTTTAGTACTTCTACCAATAAGGAATGACAAAAGGCTCAGTACTAGCTAAGAAAGAAAATGGGCTGCAGCAACAGTGATCCATCTTGTAACGGGATGCATCTGGCAGATTCCTTTCCCTGTGTATAAATTCTTCAAACCAAGCTTCCATATTCAAACTACCAGTTGTCAAAAGGAATTCCTCACCAGTTCTTTAATTTTAACTTTTCGTACATTATTCAAGTCTTACTTTTGCAAACTAGACTTCCTAAGCTAACCTATCTTGAAGTGGAAAAATAAATACTTCTTCAGTACTTTTATTAAGCCCACTAAGCATTTACACACAAACCTCTTTTTTTTTTCTTTTGCACAAACACTTGCAGTTGTATTTCCGAAATTAGTTTAGTTTCCTCTACAGATGCAATTAAAAGAATAATCGATCTCATAGCTCACCCTGCTTAGAGGAGGACATTGGAGCAAAGACCTTCAAAAGTCCCTTCCAACCTGAATCCCACAGAATCGAAATAGCTGCTATCTGAAAATCTTTGAAATGTTTATTTAGTAATTATGGAATAGTAAAAGTTACAAGTCTTCAGAATATTCATTGATAATTAAAGCCAATTACATACTCAAAATGGAAATTTCTTTACAGCCACAGTCACTGTAGTTTAAATATTTTACCAACACAGAAAATGGGAAGGAGGAGGAAGTCAGTCTCCCTCCCATTCCACTTTGAGTTGGAACAATCCTACATCTTACTAACAACTATATATGAAACCCCTTGAACCACAGTCCCCCAATTAATTGACTGTTTTAAGCACCTGACATTGTCCTGTAAGACACTCTTCTGCAAACACAACACAACTGCATAAAACACTAACAATAAGAAATCCAAGAAGTTCAAGCTGAAAGAAGATAAATATGCTTTACCTTTTCCAACTCAGTAACTTTTTTTCAATTAATGTAGTTAACCCATTATAAACAGATGCAAATAAGTACCATAAGGTCTGCAAACAAGAAAAGTTAATATCCAATGAAGTATTTATCTCCATTGTGGCTGAAAAATATGGAGAATTTCACTGTTTCAAAATGACAAAATTATCTTATCACTTTGATTTACATAAAATTAGTGAATTGAAACACTTCTATCCAAATTATACAAGAAATAAGGTTCAACACATAAGTTTAATAAATTAAGGATGCTGGGAAAGAGGTTGGATAACATGCAGAAAATACCAGTTTGTTTTGGGGGTTTTTTATTTATATTTATTTATATTACATATTAACTGTAATTTCTGGCGCACAAAATAGCCTTGTTCTTAATTTGTTAAGTCTTAATTACTTTAGTGTTGCTATTAACCTTAAGGGTGGCTTTACTCGAGAAATACAAGTCATTCATGAATGTAAGTATTTTAATCAAAATTCCTACTTTTTCTTTGAAGAACTTCTAATTGCCTAAACCAAAAAATATGAAATAAATGTTATTACAAATTTAAAAATATAGAGATGAATAAATGTATTTAAGTTCTAAAGCTACTTAAAAGAATGTACAAAAGTAGTTTCAAAACCAGTCTTGATCAAAGACATATAAACACTTCCATGGCTTAACAGATTGCATTTTGCACATCCAAAGAATTCCTTCATTTTGCTAGTGTCTGGAGTACAATTTTTCTTTAGTGTTTCCAAACATCCTGTTCAGAATTGCATAGTGTATTCCACTCCACTTTGGCAGGTGGTTGAAAGAGCTCATAGGATAGACATGTCTTCCGAAAGAATCTGGACAATGAATATTTGTCAGCACTACTTATGACCTTGCAAATTTTAAGCAGAACTAACTGTCCTAAAATTACAGTGTAAGCAAATACCTTTCATTACAGCTAAATTAATGTGCAAGCAAAGGAACTACTTGTACCTCTTCCTCCCTATTTATCCAATCACTTTAGCACTCCCTTTCTCAAGCTGCCGAGAATAATAAGTGAGAGATTTGCCATGGGTCTGGCTAAGGCAGTGTGAAGGCCATCCAAACGCAACTTCAGTGCTATCCAAAGAACCATCTGAAGAGGTCTGGAAAACAATCATGCTCATCTGGAAGCTGAATGCAATCATCTCTATGAAACACCAAGTTCCACAGTTTTCAGAACACAACCTGAACAAAATGTTCAGAAATAACGAAAATAATGATAATACTTGATTTAATAATAAAAACCTGATGCCCTAACATAGTATTACAAATACTTACAACAAAGACTTTACTCCAGCAGCAGCACAGGATAGTCCATTAATCAGCCCCTGAGCAACTCAGTACAAAGCTAATTTTAAATTAGATTTGTAAGGGGCCATATGGGAAAGAAAGAATTAATTTTGGAAGTTTCTATCCTTCTAGTTCTGACATTAAAGCATTTTTTCCTTCAATATCATAACTCTGAGCTGATTGATAATGAAAGATTAACTGAGTGAGCTTAGTGTGTGACAAAATATAACTAAGCTAACTTCCTGTATTTCTTTGGTACTTTGTTGTAAGTTGCTCATACGTCTAAACTATTACACAGTCTCTCACATGTCCCTGGTATCAGTGTTACTTTATGTAGGTTAGGAGTCTTTCCACAAAAATCAGTTAGGTCAACATTTCTTAAAACACCAAAACTTACCAACTGTAGGTCATTTAAGAACTACATCTCAACTTTGGAAAAAATCAAATCAATTAAACAGATGACCCAAGTATTTTTCCTTCACTAACGCCACGATCTGACACTCCAGTTAGTGTTATACAGAATCTAAAGCCATTACCTACGGAGCTCTTAAGTCTCATCATTTTTGAGTGAGTAACTAGCAAGGTTCCAGACTACCAAAATTCCACTTCATTGTGAAACAGAAAACCTTACTGCCAAAGTTCTGGAACTAATTAAAGTGGCAACAGATCAGAATTTATTCCAATTTTTTGCAAATCACTTCTTGCTGCTTTTTTTTTCAGAATTAAAAAAGGGGAGGAAAAAAATCAAAAAAGTATTTGATTTGAAACAATGTATTTTGGTTTCTACATTTTTAAGTTTTCTTAATGAATCAATTATTCATAAGAACTAATCAGAACCTGGTTTTACAGGGGAAAAAAGTCTCCCCATTTAAACACAGTCCAGTTTCAGTACTTTAATGCCAGAGCAAGTGTTTTCTTAACACCCCTCCAAAACTGGTATAAGACTTGGGTATCAAAGATCATTATGCCTGCTCAGCATAAACTACCATGCATTCCTGCACTGAGGACGCTCTCACTAAACATTGTAAAATGCCTAAGATGGACTTCCCTGTTTTTTCTGTCTTCTCAAACGAAAAAGAAAATACTACTTAGGATGTGTCCAATAACACCACTTCAAATCTGTATCGCAAAATGGTATGAGATCCATGAGGGGCAAAAAGGGCAGATTTCAAAACAGCAGATAAGTCATGGCAGGAGATCCTGTTTTGATAATATGAGTGCAGAGTATCGGCATAATTACACACCTCACAGGTAACTGATGTTTTACACTGGGAATTTTCATTTTAGTATGAAAACAACTCTACTGAAGTCATAAGACATAGTTATGGGAGGAAAGATTTGATAACCAGGCTCTGTTAAGCTCAAGCTGGGAAGTGGGGGCTGGAGGAATCTATGTATGGGCGTGTGCTAAAACTACTTTAACATAATTTTAACACACAGCAGTTCAGAGAGAAAAAAAAAGGAAGCTATCCTGCAGCAACACTAATGAAGATTGAGACAAGCAAGAATGTAATAATTAAACAGAAATTTTGTCATAATATGGCAACTGATATTCTTGTTTTAATGAGAAGTAGTCGGGATCAAGTCTATACTGTATTTAAAAAAGAAAACCTTGAATACAGATGACCTAGGCACCTTAGTGACTCAGAGGGAAGAGTGCCATCTACTGAGTCAATAACTTTATTATAATAAAACCAACAAATCACGTATTTTGTCATGAAACAGAAAAGGAAGTTTTAAGTGATATTTAAAGTTTTCTGCTCCTAACAAGAATTTCTTATTTTAGATATCTTTAAATAAAATTTGATAAATTTTGATTTGTTTTAGAATTCAATAAGTAAAAAAATTTGATTTTTTATTTTGAAATGTTACCTCAATTTATATGATAGTGATTCTCTTTCTATACAAGTCAGCTACTGGTTTAGCCAAATTAGTACTTACACCTAAAATACTTTGAAAGGCTTCTGATGCCTCTATTTATAAGTAATTTAAGAGTGTTAGCTTCCAAAGGGAAGATGTCACTTTCTGAATATTCTGTCTCTTTAAAATCCCTTACAGCTGAACACAGAAACATGATGATGATGAAAATCACACATCAAATTATATTTGGAAAAGTAGGCTTACCTTTTTTTCTTTTTCTTTTTAAAAGATTCTAGCATACAGGTTTAACTATGTTGGAGCACAAAATATTGAATAATATGAAGAATCTATTACAGAAGATATTCTTAATATATTTGAGCTTTGGAATAACAAACTTATTGATAATCAACCTGCAACATATGAAAGCATACTTCTGCAGAAAAATGAACTACTTCAAGAAGTATTACAGTTGTCAAAGAATGCACTCATTAACTGTGTTCCGTGTCTCACTCTTTGCCAAGTATAGAAAAACCTTTTTTATCTACAGATTCCAAATCCTTTAATTTAAATTGCAGAACACAAGTTATTAGTTCTGGATGTCTGTGAACCAACTCCTGCTGTGGCCTTTACGCATGTACACAGTGTACAACATATAGCTGAAATCTAGTCAGTAAAAATTATTAGAAATGGAGCATAACCTGCATCGCCAGAACCTTTCTGAAAGGCACAGGTAGAGCTTACATTTTGTTTTCAATTTACCCTGAGAAATTACCTCCTCTTCAAAAAAATACCCGTTGACACCCTACCACAGAAGCTCTAAATAAAGAACATCTCCATGATGTTTGTAAAGGCAATATATACAAGGAGTGAATCGATACTATGGTTCCTATTCTGAAATATTTAAGAGTATATACAGAAAATGTGATTTTGTCACTAAGTGCCCTAAGCTGTTATACTACACAAAAATCAAACTTTTATTTCCACCCAATACTCAGCAGTTAACAAGCAATACAAGGGGAAAAAAAGAAACAAACCCACACTACAAACTCATTCATAATTTAGATTCTGCAAGCTTCTAGACATTAAGAAATAGCTTTCATAGGGACAGTCCTTCCTTGTAGACAGTTTGTCTTCCACAAAGAACTCACATTACAGTAACTGGAAGATCTGATCAATCAGCTGGGTATGGGGCTCTGATAACAGTACCTCTGCCAAAATCTTCTGTCAGATTTGACAATTTTAACTACTGCATATTTGACAGAATCTCAATCTTACTTATTTGCCAATAGTTTTTCTGAGAATAAGAACTCTTAAAACAAGAAAATTTTCCACACTGGAAATTTAAAAAGCAGAAGTAGTCTTCAAAAGAGTTAGCCCTAAGGGGCTTTTTCATCAAGTTCAATGGAGGTGGAAACATTGAAAAACTTTACAAAACAGCATGGTATAAAGATACTTTATTATTAAAAGCTCAGCAAGAAATTTTCATGTATTTACTACAAATACAGCATAGTAAAACAATAGGAAACTGCCTTACTGGAACCCCTGCAGAACCTAAAGGCTGTGCAAAGACTGTTACAGTACTTGCATCGTGTTTCCTTTCGAGTCCCTTAGCATGCTCATTACATTTTTCAACTAAATAATTCAGCCATACTTGTGTTTTACTGTCTTAGTAACTAAACACATTCAAATACATACAGATGACAGTTTACTGAAGTATAATCAAGGGCAGGTTTAACATAGGTATTTAAAAAAAAAAGGCGGGAAAAAAAAAAAAACAGAAAAAAAAGGAAAAATAAAATCAGCTTTGTTTCCAAAGCTTCATCTGCGGAAAGCGAAACTTCAGACACCTCTGACCTCGTTTCTCAAGTTTGCTCCACAAAGCTCTACGTGAAAATATATAGCAATCATGAGCTGGCAGTCTTGGATTTGACCTCACCACATGTAACAGGAAATTACTTGGTAACTGTTTGGCAAAAATAGATGTGTGGAGTAGAAGACCATCAAGATTTTGAGAGCAACTATAAAATTATGTCTCATGTAGCATTAAGGGAGTCTGTACTATTGAAAAACCAGGGTCTTTCAGGCTTGGTTTCAGCATATAAACTGAAATAATCCCTAAGAACAATACATCCTGCGACAGCTTTAAAGGCAAAACGACAGTGAGAAAAGAGTAAGGAATTTTGGTTGATTGTACAAATGAAATTACTTGCCGACAGATTACGTTCTCCAAGATACATTGTCCAAATGTACCTTTTCATAAAAATCATACAACCAAAACAACTATTGACATACAACCATTCTCCCTCTTCCTGCTCTGCACTGACGTGTAATGATTTCCACCCCACTCCAAACATACACACTCATACTGACCCACACCATTTTCTCTCATCTTCAAAACCCAGAGTATACATACTGAAGAAGCAGAAAGAAGAGTGGGAAAACACAGCGCGTCAGTATGATGCCCAGTAGATAGCAGCAGTCATTTTGCTTCTGATTTGTAGTGCTGTCAATATACACCACCTTCAGCACTAACTTGCTGAAGACTGATCCTGGGATCCAGAGGAACAGTGATAGCATCCAGGGACGCATTCATTCAATCTCACACAATCATCCAGTGCTCACTGTGAACGCTGATACCTGTCCTAAAGATGTCAAGCATGGAAATATTTTTCAACAAAGCTGCCACAGCAAGCATGGTAGAATTGGCTCTGAAGATTAAGGCAAGGCCTGCCTTAGCAGGCCATTATATTTTTGGTAAATTTTTACTAAACTGCTGCTACTTCACAGCTTTCAGCTATAAAGGCAAGTAGCACTGAAGCAGTTTGTTTTTAATGAGTTTAGTCATATGCAAGTGAAACTCTTTACACTGATTAAGTGAAGAAGGTTGTAAGAAAACAGGTAGCACACTAGAAGGAGAGAGGTTTGGCCTAGTGGAAGAAGGAAATGGTCCATCTCAACCTGTGGTAATTAAGGGGAAAGGAGAGCCTGTGTTCATGAATGGGGAGGTCTTAGTCATACAATACCGATACACCTAGGGCAAGACATCTTTAATTAGAGTCCTTAAGGTATCTATATGTTATGTAAACATGCACAGGCTAGAATAATTACCTAGGCCTGCCACTTTCAAATTATACTAGGAGCTGGTTACAGCAAATCAAGCACTCCTACTCGATAATAATCAAATCAGGAAAGGGCAGATTGTTCAAAATTTTCAAAGACACTTGGGTCATGATGACCTGGAGCTTTCTATGTTAACAGCATAGAAATCCGTATGAAACTAGAACCACTCTGTGCCAAGAAAGAGAACTGAAAAAAACCTTACATATTTTAGAATACTATATTAGTACAATATTCAACAGAAAAGCAAAAGTGAACATATCCCAGACAAGTGATTTAAGAAGCATTCTCTCATTAAGCATGTATGCATGCTTAACAGCTGAGAAAAAACCTCACAAACACAGCATCTGTATAGTTTATATAAGCATTTCCACTGATGTCAAGGTTTCAATCCCATTTTCCTCCTGATTTTGCAGAGTTGCACCAGCCTTCACTGTATGAGACAGTAATGGCCTTTGCTCTGTTATGACTTCGTAATCCCTTTTTCCTCAAATTACATTAAACTGCCACCTCACATATGCAAGTATCTTTGGTATTGTGGTATCAGACACAAAACAGTGGGTTTTTTTTTCAATTGTACTCTTTTCCTGAGCTTGTATCCAGTTTTTAATCTGGCATGTTACAAGGTACTTCATCTACAAAAATCACAGTATTTGTTACACTAGAAACACTAATTCCAGAAAGAAAGTATTTTGCTGTGAGTTAGAAGAAACTACACACTGACACAGTAACGCTAAAAGACAACTTGGGGATATAGCTCATTGAACCTATTATCTAAAAATACTCAGAGATGAATTCCACCATATGCTTGCCATAAATATAGTACCGTGTGTAAAATACAAAATACGATGTACATATATAAAGAAGGTTTATGAGGACTGACTGTACATTGTCTTTCTATGTATGAAAGTGTTTTTCCTCGGAGCTTCTCAACCAACTTTATAGACTGCACACTTTCTAACTACATCCAATCAAGGGACACCAGCATTTCCAAAGGTGAAGACAATGGTCTAGAAACACAAAGGCTGGATTTCCTTAATGAAATACTCCATGGGGATGGAAAGAATTTTGAATGAGAAAAATCCTTAACAGTGGAGCACAAGTCCCCACTGCCAAGTCTTCCACAACACTAGAGTAGCACAGGAACTAAAGTCTCAGCCAAAGGGCCTGGATGAACTGTCAGTATTGTTAGCTTGATATAAAGTACAGTAAGAGATATCTTTGGAATTAATTCAAGTAGTATTTATTATATAACTATTGTCTTAGAATTTAAAAAATAAAAGTTTCCAAAGTACACATTTATTTTACACTGATATCAGTCTGTTTAACAATGGAGCATTCTATTTCTACAGGCTAAGTGATTTTCGAAATAGGATACTAAAACACATCTGTATTACCAGTCGCACAAAACATTGCTCTAGACCACCTTACAGAAAATACTTTCATACAGCTGCACCAGACATTTGGGGAAGAAGTGATTCAAGACCTGTAGAGAAGAAGAATCTCTTTAACATTCAACAGGGGAGCAGGGATAATGGAATAGCTTATGGCACACGTGATTTGCAACATAAATATATCAGCAACAGTGATCTTTACCAGCTCAAAGTTAGATCACTGAACTAGCAAAAATAATTTTGCAGGCTTAAGGAAAATGCAATTATCATTCTTACTTTTCTTCCTACTTTTACAAAGTTATATTACTTAAATCAAAGTCACAACATCAGCAAGGCAGGAAAAAACAGCAACCAGAGTCAGAAGAAACGCCTTTAAAAGAAAAAAACATAATGACATTGCAAAATAAATCCCAGGCAGGCACAAAAGTTTTAGAGTGACACTATGATGTTTCAATCACTGAGGAATCCACTGAGGTTGGTTTGTTTGTTTGTTTGCTTGCTTGCTTGCTTGCTTACTTTTAAGTGGGGATAGTAAAAGAGGTTTGGGTGTTGTTCCCCACTTACACATGCATACACACACAATGGTCTCTTGTTCCTTCCTCTCCCCCTCATACATTAAATCTAGTTGTTATCATCCGTAAGCAACAATAAGAAAGTACTTTGCCCTATGTATGGCCTAAATTCCTCAATATGATATACTCATGCAGAGTTAGGCTTTTTAATATATATAATTGTGCATAGCCAAGTTAATATTTAAGGCACTTGGCACAGGCATGAGAGCTCGACTTATAGATCAAAATGCAGAACTGCAGCCACAGTAAATCCTCTTCCTGATAACTCACTAAGCAGAACCACTTCAAAAGAAATACAAAGGTCACAAAGATAAAATTAGATGTTATTCTGATGGCAGAATGGTCTTTTGGATGAGGCAGAGGAAGATGAGAATTTTACAGCCAATGAAGCCCACTGTATAATACGTCTTATATCTAAAAGCTAACTATTCTTAGATTTTGTTTTGGATTTTTTTCTAATGGTCAGAAGAGTAGTAACTTTTCCATTACACACAAAGAATCATCTAATTTATTGAAACGAAACTGCTTTATGGGGACCCGATCTGCAGGGCCAGGTCTACTGGAGGCTGGTGGAGCTGGTCTAAAGGGGAAGAGCTGTTCTGGTAGGAGGCTTGCTAGGCTCATCAAGATGTGTTGGGGGAGGGGGGCATCCTTCCATCCCAACACACCCAGTCAGTTGCCAGCACCTATAATAAATGCTGAGAGCAATGTAGAGATCACAGTATCACAGTATCACAGTATGCTGGAGATTGGAAGGGACCTCAAAAGATCATCTAGTCCAATCCCCCTGCCAGAGCAGGAACACCTAGATAACGTTACACAGGAATGTGTCCAGGCGGGCTTTGAATGTCTCCAGGGAAGGAGACTCCACAACCTCCCTGGGCAGCCTGTTCCAGTGTTCCGTCACCCGGATATTCCACTTGCTCCAGCCAATGAGCCGGCTTCATTTGGAGCTCGGCTCAGATGCCTCTATACAAACACCCATTGTATGTGGAACAAACACAAGGAACTACAGATGTGTGCACGTCTACGGGGGTATGATATAATAGGCATCACAGAAACACGGTGGGATGGCTCCTATGACTGGAGTGTTGGAATGGAAGGTTACAGGCTCTTTAGAAAAGACAGGCCTGGCAGACAGGGAGGAGGAGTTGCCCTTTATGTTAGGGATAGGCTGGAGAGTATGGAACTGTCTGGGGACGGGTGAGCAGTAAACAGAGAGTTTGTGGCTCAGGGTTAAAGGGAGAACAGCTTTGGGAGACATTGCTGTGGGGATTTGTTACAGACCGCCTGATCAAGGAGAACCTGCGGATGAAGCACTCCATAGACAGATAGGAAAAGCCTCACGCTCACAGGCCCTTGTCCTCATGGGTGACTTCAACCACCCTGACATCTGTTGGAAGGACGGTACAGCCCAGCACAAGCAATCCAGGAGGTTCCTCGATTGTGTAGAAGACAACTTCCTTCTGCAAGTAATAGAGGAGCCGACAAGGAGAGGTGCCGTGCTTGACCTCGTGCTCACCAAAAGGGAAGGGCTGTTTGGAAATGTGAAGCTCCAGGGCAGCCTTGGATGCAGCGATCATGAGATGGTTGAATTTGAGACCCTCAGGACAGTGAGAAAAGTGTGCAGCAAGCTCACTGCCCTGGACTTCAAAAGAGCAGACTTTGGCCTCTTCAGGAACCTGCTTAGTAAGGTTCCATGGGATACAGACCTAGAGGGCAGGGGGGCCCAAGACTCTTGGTTGATATTCAAGGATCACCTGCTACAAGCTCGGAATGTTGTGTCCCAACTAGAAGGAAGTGCAGCAGGAGGGCCAGGAGACTTCCTTGGATGGATAAGGAGCTGCTGAGGAGACTTAGGGGAAAAAAGGTGAAAGCAAGGACAGGCGGCCTGGGAAGAATACAGGGATGTTATCGGGGAAGCCAGGGACCAGGTTAGGAAAGCTAAGGCCCAGTTAGAATAAAACTTGGTAGGGATGTGAAAGATAACAGGAAGGGATTCTATAGGTACACTGCAAATAATAGACAGACTAGGGACAACATGGGCCCTCCCTGGAAGCTCTCAGGAGAACTGGCTACACGGGATTTGGAGAAGGCTGAGGTTCTGAATGACTTCTTTGCCTCAGTCTTCACTGGCAAAGGCTCTGACCACACCACCCAAACCTTGGAAGGCAGATGCAGGTTCTGTGAGAATGAAGACTTCAAGCGCACCATAGGAGGGCATCTGGATCTAGATCATCTTAAGAACCTGAACGTACACAAGTCCATGGGACCTGATGAGATCCATCTGTGGGTCCTGAAGGAGCTGGCGAAGGAAGTTGCTAAGCCACTGGCCATCATATTCGAAAAATCATGGCAGTCAGGTGAAGTTCCCGATGACTGGAAAAAGGGAAATATAACCCCCATTTTTGAGAAGAGGAAAATGGATGACCCAGGTTGCTACAGACCAGTCAGTCTCACCTCTGTGCCTGGCAAAATCTTGGGAGCACATTCTCCCGGAAGGCATGCTAAGGCACATGAAAATCATCAAGGTGCTTGGTGACAGCCAGCATGGCTTCACTAAGGGGAAATTCTGCCTGACCAATCTGGTGGCCTTCTATTATGGGGCTACAGAACTGATGGACAGGGGTAGAGCAGTTGATGTCATCTACCAGGACTTGTGCAAAGCATTCAACACTGTCCCACATGACATCCTTGTCTCTAAACTGGGGAGACTTCAATTTGATAGGTGGACCACTCGGTGGATAAAGAACTGGCTGGATGGCCGCACATAAAGAGCTGTCGTCAATGGCTCAATGTCCAGCTGGAGAGCAGTAAGGAGTGGTGTCCCTCAGGGACTGGTGCTGGGACCAGTCTTGTTCCACATCTTTGTCGGTGACATGGACAGTGGGATTGAGTGCACCCTCAGCAAGTTTGCCGATGACATCAAGCTGTGTGGTTCGGCTGATACGCTGGAGGGAAGGAACGCCATCCAGAGGGACCTTGACACGCTTGTGAGGTGGGTGATGCCAACCTTATGAAGTTTAACCATGCCAACTGCAAGGTCCAACACCTAGGTTGGAGTAATCCCAGGCACAGCTACAGGTTGGGCAGAGAAGAGATTCAGAGCAGCCCTGTAGAGAGGGACCTGGGAGTGTTGGTCGATGAGAAACTGAACATGAGCCATCTTCAATGTGTGCTCGCAGCCCAGAAATCAATCATATCCTGGGCTGCATCAAAAGGAGCATGACCAGCAGGTGGAAGGAGGTGATCCTGCCCCTCTACTCTGCTCTTGTGAGACCTCACCTGGAGTATTGTGTGCAGTTCTGGTGTCCTCAACATAAAAAGGACATGGAACTGTTGGAACAAGTCCAGAGAAGGGCCACAAGGATGATCAGGGGACTGGAGCACCTCCCGTATGAAGACAGGCTGAGGAAGTTGGGGCTGTTCAGCCTGGAGAAGAGAAGGCTGCGTGGAGACCTCATAGCAGCCTCCCAGTATCTGAAGGGGGCCTATACGGATGCTGGGGAGGGGACTCTTCATTAGAGACTGTAGCGATAGGACAAGGGGTAACAGCTTAAACAGACAAGTTTAGATTGGATATAAGGAAGAAGTTCTTTACTCTTAGGGTGGTGAGGCACTGGAATGGGTTGCCCAGGGAAGTTGTGAATGCTGCATCCCTGGCAGTGTTCAAGGCCAGGCTGGACAGAGCCTTTGGTGACATGGTTTAGTGCGAGGTGTCCCTGCCCATGACGATCTTAAGGTCCTTTCCAACCCTAATGATTCTACGATTCTATGATTCTATATGTAACAAATAATGACTTTGCTGCAATTGTAATGCAGCATTGTACTACCACTAAAAAAAAAAAAAGAAGTCATACTGTGGTATAAATAGTATTAATGGAAATCTTGATTTTCAGGAAGCCAAGTGCATACTGAAAAATAATACTTCCCTCTCTAAAAGAATGCAGGTTCACAACTACATACTTCTATCGTAAAACACTTGGTATATTCAGTGCTTGCCTGGGCAAACTGTTCAAAGTTAAAGCTTCTATAAACCATTAATAATAGAGTATTTCAGTTGGAAGGGACCTACAATAATCATCTAGTCTAAAACAGAGAAGAAATAAAGAAGGAGGTAAAAAGAGGAGGTACAGAGGGACTTCTGGTCCAATTTAAAGAACACTTTCACCATGGACGATGAAAAGTAGATGAGAAGAGACAGATGAAAAGGTGACCGAAAAAAAAGAAAAAAGTTCTGTGGTTTTAGCTAGTTAGGAGTGGTCTTCGTAGGAGATCACCTGCTTTCTATACAAAACTACAGCATACCTGAGGACTTACTCTGAGGTTACAAGTCAGGTACTTAAAACATATAAAATAATTTTTAATCATGATTTTCAGCTTTCTTCCATTAAACAGACAAAAACAACCCTGAGATAAGATTATATTACAAAAATTCACTATTGTAACATGTTCAAAACTTAGGGACTGCTGGTACAACTTTGCAAGTCAAATTATCAGCAACAGCATATGTGGCAGTGTGAGCTGACAACACCTAATAGCCCCTCTCACTGGGTCCAGTATTTTCTGTTGCTAATGTCATACTGCTAGAATTTACCATCCTATCTGTATATGATAATACACGTTAAAATAAAAGATCCATGGCCCTACGCATTTTCCAATTAGTTGCGCTTACATAAAACTACATGTTTATATGTAATATGCAAACCCTAAACATAAAAATTCATCTTTAACATATAAATATTTTTTACACAGAAAAATATTTTTCTGATTTTGATAAATAGATGAAACTGGTCTTGAACATTTGTCCAATTGAGTTCCACAGCATTTATAATTGAAAGTCACTTTTTTCTTGATATATAACAGTTACAAAATGCAAGGGAGGAAGAGCATGTGAAATATTCAGTACGAAGAATCTACACACTGTAGTGCGCCAAATCATCAAACACTACAATACCTACCACTGTTGACAAACTAACAAATTGACTCACTGAATGATACAAAATTGCTTGAGCAAGAGTACTGCTTATTAAAGACACAATCAGCCATTACTCAAACTAAGACAACTGCAAATAAATTCAGGAGAGGGGAGGGAGAGGAAATCTTTATTACATTTATTAGCTTGAGGTACCACTACTGCTTGCATTCCATGGTGGTATGCCCTAGCCATGCACACACAACAGCTTTCGGCTATGTTCATGGGCTACTTTGGTATAGTCTGGAAATACTACAAAAAGTGGTATGTGTATCAAAGAGTTTAAACTAGGAGTGTCTAGGAATTCACGTAGTGCCTGTGTGGACAATTAAAGACCAGTGATCCAAGAGATATTTATTATGCAGTATTAGAAGAGATTATTTTTTTAATTTGCACTGTTACTGTTGTAATTGCTGGCTGTATTAACTTGGCCAGTAGAAATACAGCTAGTACAGGTGAAATCATTAGAAGTATGAAAAGTTTCAAGCATGGAAATAAGTACAAGATAAAGCATAAAAAAGTAGAAATTGTTACATTTGCTAAGTATATTCCCATTAGTAGTATTTCCACGTGCTACAGTTTTCACCTGCTAATTAACAGTTCAGTGTGACAGCAGAGAACAGGAAACAAACAATGGTACAAAACTGCATATAAAAGAGCAAATTTACACAAGACTTGCTAGCTGAACTAGTTTTCAATTTCATGTTAAATTCTTTACAGTTGTTCAAACCACTGCTCCTTCATATGCTGTTGTGATACATGGTTTGACCAGAATTTCAGTTAGTTCCCAGTGTTACCTCCATGTTTGTATTTCAGCAACAGTATTTTCCAGTGTTTACTTCATAAAATAAGGACTGTGAAACACATCTTCAAAGAAGTAAAAGTGCTAGTTAAGAAAATAATTAAGAATACAACAGGGGTGGTAATCTGAATATGCCATATGTAAACCAGTGTGATTTCTTAATTTTCTTCACCAAATTTCTTACGCTTCACAAAGTTTTCATTTTAGTTGAAAGCAAAGAGATTTATTTCATTTGAGTTTAAATCAAAATTTTATCTGTTTAGCAGATCCAATTTCAAAATCAACTTTAGTACAAATTAACCAAGCACATGAGACCAAGCTAGCATGGCAATTACAAAACATTTAGGTACAGTGTTTTTAACTTGGGATTTTTACTTTACCTCCCTTCATCCAGTTCTGTCAGAATTTTAACAACCTTTTAAGCTACATTTCATCACATATTATGAAACTGAAACTGAACAGCTACAACTGCAGACATAAACTACAACATACTTTTTTTACTTGGGACAGCTCTGTAACACTCTCTGCTCCTGCCTATTCACCTATTCACACCTGCTCTTTGACTGGAAGATTTCCAGAGAGTTCCTCTCAAGTGTCACATATTCGCTGTAAATTCACTAACAAAGCACAAAAGAAAAAAAAACTAAACAAAACCAAATCAAATCACTAACTTTAAGTGCTAATTACTTTGGAAAGTACTTTCAACATGCTGAATACGGTAAAAATTAGTTAGGAAGACATCTCTATGCAAAGTGGCTGTTTATAAAAGCAGTAAAATGAATACAGAAATAGGTACAAGTTCAGAGAAAATACCATCTCCAATTTCAAAAAGGTTAAGATTCTTGTGCACCTAACTTCATTAATCCGCATTTCAAAGCGGCAAGGTATTTCAAGAAGTTATTAAGCAGCATAGAACCAACAGTGCTCACTTTAGGTTTCACATAACTATTTGCATAATTAAAATGAACAAGCTATGAACTCAAATTTAAATATTCTCTAGATCCTACTGAAATAATGGGCATACTACCCTTGATCTCCAAGCATAAACAATCACGCCTTTCATTAGGACAGATTGGTGTAAACTAGCAGAAACTGAAGAATACCGAATACTAAAATTAAACAGACATGACGCTGCACCACAAAAAAATTAATTTACAACCTATGTCCTAATTAAAAGCACATTTCATACATTCTTATATATAAGCAATCTAATAAAATATAACTATGAAGTTGAGCTAGTAGTCCAGATGGAAGTTTAAAATAAGAAGAAAACATGAAAATGTAGTACATACTCATGTGTGGCGAGAGACAGAATTTACGTAACAGATCACAATCCAAAATTGGTGAAAATCCAGGCTAAAAATCGGCCTAATATGCTTTTCTGGATTGTTAAGCATGAGGAGCACTGCTACTCCTTTGCATATGTATTATTCTGTTGGTCATTGTAGGTTGTGAAAGTAACAACAGCCCTGATACCATACTTAAGCGGGGGCGGGGGGGGGGGGGGGGCACGATTCTACTCAGACTACTAAGAAAAACAGAAAAAAATTAGAAATGAGAGATTTTTAAACAACTCTATGTTCTTTATAAAAAAGCCCTTCCTCAGATATCTGGCCAAGCAGTAACTGAGTGTTCTAACAGATATCCCAAAGTATTACCACCAAACATTTCCTGGAAAAACTATCATTTGAATAGTTTTATGACCCTTTGTGCTACTCAGAAGGTAAATGCTTGGAGAGTTAAAAAAATTTAAAAAAAAAGTAGAAAAAAACAGAGCATACAGAAGTATTTTTCATTGATATATTTTTCTTCTCTAGTAAGTCTAGTGTGCAAAAGGAAGTGTCTTATTTGTAAACTATATGCATTAATATACCATTACTATCAACAGCAAATGTAGTTTTATATTTTATGGATTTATTAAAATGTATTTTTAATTACCAAAGGTTTCATTCTCCCATTTAAAGGAAACCTTTAACTGGGGCAGTAAGGAGTTGCACAGCCCACATTGTGTCCTGGTAGATTTAAGTTTTCCAGTCCAGGAAATCATTAGGTGGGTAACCAGTGAGCACATTTTAAGAGATGTTTCTGAGATTACCCTAAAAATTTCTGTGTTCAATTGAGACAGGAGAATGTTATTTGTCTTTTTACTCAGTATCAAGTACTTCAATCAATCTACAAAAAAAATAAAAAAAAAAGAAAACAGCTTTCAGACTTGAAGTCTCTAGTCAGACCATGAAAATCTCAGCTTTAGTGCATGACATTGGTCACTCTTCTGGATTTTGTATTATATAAAACATTTTGAACACATTTTGTGCATCTGGAATGGATTAGTAACTCTGGGTATACCTTATACCTTTTCCACCCTTCCACTCTCACAGACTCCAGTTTTATAAACTGAATCAGAATACATATCTTCTAACCAACCAACTGTAAAATGAGAGTCAACTAATGGCATCAGAAAATTAAAATAACAGCCTTTTTACTGATTAGAAAATATTCCACTCACACAGTGTGCTTGTTAATTAGCTGCAAATCACCTGCTGGTTGACATTTGCCATGCAATAAGCAGTTTTTCAGATTCACATTCTAGCTACTTTACTGTTCCATGTGAGTTCCCTCAAATCCCACAGAGTCTATTTGATTCCTTTCAGCTACAAAATCTAGGTATAAATTTTAAAGATATAATTGACGCTAACCACTTCCCCCCAGAACCCCAGAAAATTCACAGCCAAGAGTGGAAACCTGAACATTACTCTGTTAATGTGGAGTGGAGGAACAAAAAAACCCATCCAACCAGTAAGCGTCTGTCACATAACGGGGAATTATGCAATGTATCAACCGATTTTATATTTTTCTCTACTGGCTGTGTTATCTAATTTGATATTCCTACCAGCATTTCACAACTTACAGCCTGTCACCTCACAGAAAGACACACAGAAAATCAGTGAGGGATAATCCTCCACTGAAGTCTTTGTATATGTTTTCCCCACCCCAAACATGCAGCATTTGCAATCTCTGAACACAGCTCTATACTCATATGTACCCAAAACAAATCATCTACACAGAGACCCTCTACTGCTGTAATGGCTTACAGTTGTTACACTGAATTTCTCAGGCACATCTTCTATCAGTCTTATTTCTCAGGCACAGCTTCTCTTTTATCAGTCTTAAGGCTGTCATTACAAAGAATATACCTTAGGATAGTGAACACCCATAAACTGTTTTTGACACAACAGTAGCAATTGTGGTACCTGTGCCATATCTAGCAACATACGGATTTTGTCAGTGGTCTCTAAAAAGGAGTGTAAGGAACACGACATATAAAGGAACCCTGATACAAACATCCCTATTATGCAAAGCACTGTGCAAAAATATTAAATACCTTACTTTCCTCAACCTGCTGAGGCAGAGTCCTAGTACATTTCAAGTTTGTTTGTTTGGGGTTTTTTCCACATACCTCCTTTTGGATATGCAGATAGATTTTTCACATATACCCCTTAAATTCCCTGAAAACAAAGAGCCATGGGGAATTTAGTGCTACTATTTGCTTAGGGGGTTCCTTGAATTTTATGTATCTGCAGAGACTGCAGAGAGTGTCTGCAGAGATTAAGAGCAACATATATGTATCTCAGCTTTTCAGCGCACCCTCTCAGAGAAGTTATCCTATACATGGTCTCCAGAACACTAAGTCAATGGACAATCTTGCAATTTCTGCACAAAAATCAACTAAGGAAAACCAGCCTCCTGACAGGGGCTTAAATTCACTGCAAAGAACTCCAGCAGAAGAAGTTGAAGGGCTGTGTAAAAAAACACGAGTGAAAACTGCTTAAATGACTGAACATCAAGGAAGTAAGGAGCAAACAGATACAACTGGCATCGGAATTACTTCTTGAAATCAGAGCCCTTCTTATTAGGGAAAAAACACAGGACGAGGCTCAAAGACAGGGTTTTATGGTAACAGAAATGCTCTGGAAGTCCAGATTTATTGGACAAGGCTATGAAATTGTCCTGACAGAGCAGCATTAGAGTGGCTTGTATAGAAAAGTAATCTTTGCAACAAGTTAAGAAGCCCAGAAAAAAAGTGGAAAAGTGCCTCAAGAGAAGAGGCATAACAATCTTGGAGCTGCAAGAGGAAAGGAATGTGCAGAGCTCTGGCTGGCCCTACCTCACTACCAAATGCCTTAACTAGTACAGAACCTAATGGGCACTTGTTACTAGAGTAAGACTGTATTACTACACTATCACAGTATCACACAGTATCACAGTATGCTAGAGATTGGAAGGGACCTCAAAAGATCATCTAGTCCAATCCCCCTGCCGGAGCAGGAACACCTAGATAATGTTACACAGGAATGTGTCCAGGTGGGTTTTGAATGTCTCCAGGGAAGGAGACTCCACAACCTCCCTAGGCAGCCTGTTCCAGTGTTCCGTCACCCTCACTGAGAAGAAGTTTCTTCTCAAGTTTAAGCGGAACCTCTTGTGTTCCAGTTGTACCCATTACCACTTGTCCCTTGCCACTGAGTAGAGCCTGGCTCCATCCTCGTGACACTCCCCCTTTATATACTTATAGACACTAATAAGGTCACCCCTCAGTCTCCTCTTCTCCAAGCTATAGAGACCCAGCTCCCTCAGTCTTTCTTCATAAGGGAGATGCTCCACTCCCTTAATCATCTTAGTAGCCTGTGCTGGACTCTCTCCAGCAGCTCCCTGTCCTTCTTGAACTGAGGGGCCTAGAACTGGACACAATATTCCAGATGGGGTCTCACCAGGGCAGAGTAGAGGGGAAGGAGGACCTCTCTCGACCTACTAACCACCCCCCTTCTAATACACCCCAGGATGCCATTGGCCTTCTTGGCCACAAGGGCACAGTGTTGGCTCATGGTCATCCTGTCGTCCACTAGGACCCCCAGGACCCTCTCCCCTACACTGCTCTCTAACAGGTCGTTCCCCAACCTATACTGGAACCTGGGGCTGTTCCTGCCCAGACGCAGGACTCTACACTTTCCCTTGTTATATTTCATCAAGTTACTCCCTGCCCAACTCTCCAGCCTGTCCAGGTCTCGCTGGATGGCAGCACAGCCTTCTGGCGTGTCAGCCACTCCTCCCAGCTTAGTGTCATCAGCAAACTTGCTGATAGTACACTCAATTCCCTCGTCTAAATCGTTGATGAATATATTAAATAATACCGGTCCCAGTACT
Source organism: Pezoporus occidentalis (assembly GCF_034315485.1). Taxonomy (NCBI): domain Eukaryota; kingdom Metazoa; phylum Chordata; class Aves; order Psittaciformes; family Psittacidae; genus Pezoporus; species Pezoporus occidentalis. The sequence goes on from NW_026913425.1 coordinate 1,388,061, forward strand.
GACCCTTGAGGCACTCCACTAGTTACAGGCCTCCAACTACACTCCGCCCCATAGACTACAACTCTCTGGCTTCTCTCCTTCAGCCAGTTCAAAGTCCACCTCACTACCTGATCATCCAGACCACACTTCCTCAATTTAGCCGTGAGGATGCTGTGGGAGACTGCGTCAAATGCTTTGCTGAAGTCAAGGTAGACCACATCCACCGCTCTGCCATCATCCATCCACCGTGTTATTTCCTCATAAAAGGCTAAGAGATTGGTCAAGCATGATTTCCCCTTGGTGAAGCCATGCTGACTGCCCCTCATAACCCTCTTATCCTTGATATGCCTTAAGATGGCACCAAGGATAAGGTGTTCCATCACTTTCCCAGGGATGGAGGTGAGGCTGACCGGTCTATAGTTACCCAGGTCCTCCTTCTTGCCCTTTTTGAAGACTGGAGTGACATTTGCTTTCCTCCAGTTCTCAGGCACCTCTCCCGTTTCCCAAGACTTGGTAAAGATGATGGAGAGTGGTCTAACAATGACTTCTGCCAGTTCCCTCAGCACCCGCGGGTGCATCCCATCTGGACCCATGGATTTATGGATGTCCAGATTGCTCAACTGGTCTCTAACCCATTCCTCATCGACTAAGGCAAACCGCTCCATTGACCTGACTTCATCTAAGGTCTCAGGGGTAAAGGACTCTTCAGGACTGCCTGCAGCAGAGTAGACAGAGACAAAGAAGGCATTCAGTAACTCTGCCATCTCTGTATCTTCTGTCACCAGGGCACCCATCCCGTTCATCAGTGGGCCTACATTGCCTCTGGTGTTAGTTTTGTCTGCCATGTATTTGAAAAAGCTCTTTTTTGCTGTCCTTGACCCTTCTCACCAGGTTTAATTCTAAGGAGGCCTTAGTCATCCTAGCTGCCTTCCTACATCCTCTAGCAGCAGCCTTATATTCCTCCCAAGTGGCCAGCCCCTCCTTCCATGACCTGTAAACTCTCCTCTTCCACTTGAGCATACCCAGCAATTCCCTATTTAGCCACGCAGGTCTCTTGGCCCTCTTCCTTGACTTCCTACGTGTCGGGATGCTCCAATCTTGAGCACGGAAAAAGCAGTCCTTGAATGTCAACCAACTATCTTGGGTCCCTTTACCTTCAAGCAGCCTTGCCCATGGGATTTCCCCCAGCAATTGCTTGAAAAGGCCAAAGTTTGCCCTGCTGAAGTCCAGGGTTGCAATTCTACTTGCTATTCTACTGGTCCTACACCACACAAGATCCTGAAGTCCACCATCTCGTGGTCGCTGCAACCAAGGCAGCCCTCAACCCTTACTGCTTCGACCAGACCCTCCTTGTTAGTGAGGATGAGATCCAGCAATGCTCCTCTCCTGGTCGGCTCATCCACCATTTGCATGAGGAAGTTATCATCCATACATTGGAGGACCCTCCTGGACTGTGGCTGGGTTGCCGAGTGGTCCTTCCAGCAAACATCAGGGAAGTTAAAATCCCCCACGACGACCACGGGCTGTGACTGTGAGGCCGCTCTCAGCTGCCTGTAGAAGGCCTCGTCAACTTCCTCACCCTGATCCAGTGGTCTGTAACAGACACCCACAGCAGCATTGCCCCTGCCAGCCTGCCCCTTAATTCTCACCCACAGACTCTCAACTCACTCGTCATCTGTCCCTGGACAGAACTCGGTGCATTGTAGTTGCTCCCGCACATAAAGAGCAACCCCACCACCCCGCCTGGCTGGCCTGTCTTCCCTGAAAAGGACATAGCCCTCCATGACTATATTCCAGTCATGTGAGCTGTCCCACCACGTCTCTGTAATTGCCACCAGATCATAGTCTCCTGACTTAACACAGGTTTCCAACTCCTCCTGCTTATTTCCCATGCTGCACGCATCGGTGTACAGACATTCCAGGGAGCGAGCTGAGCACACCGATTTCACCCTAGGATTATAGGAGGCCTCCCAGTCTTCATCAGTTCTGGAGTGCTGCCCCACTGGGGCAAGCCCAGCTACAACCCCATCCCCCTTCGAATCTAGTTTAAAGCTCTCCAAATGAGCCCTGCTAATTCGCAACTTACACAAAATAAGCAACTTACACAAAAAAGGGCAACTATGTCCATAAAATATATTTCCTTTTAATACTGCTATCGGGACCATGCAACTACCAAATCATCCCTGGCTGCCTAAAACCCCCTTATGTTATAAAAAAATGGAAGGCATGATTGTGGTCAGCTCTACACAGGTATGTAAAATGAAACAAGAAACTCTTTGCCCCTCTCAAGTATCTACAGCAATGCCAGAAACATTGCAGTTCTTTAGATTGCAAACCACAAGACTTACAGGAGTTTAGGACTGGTGCTACATACATATACCTTCTGCCCCCTTAGAAAAACTGGAGTACTGCCCTGCATAGGGGATACACACCTCACAGATACATGAAAGAGAGTATACCTTGCCCATGAGGGCACACATATGAGGGAAGGACTAACCAAAGTATTGTGAAGTTAATCTTGCATATATACAGTAAACACAAAGGAGTTCTGTAAAGTTTCTCTCCTTGAAAGATTTGAAAAATCCAACAATTTTGTAATAGTGCTAATGCCTCCCATATGGGCTTCAGCAGTGTTGCTACAGACACGCTGCATACTAAGACCAGGGTTAATGCTAACAACAGCCATACCACACTGCTTAGCAATACACTTACTGAATTACAAGTATGGTGGTACCTGGCAAAAGTACAAGAGCCTGTATTAAGACAGAGCTCATTCACTGTCTCACAAAATTTAGTATGTACAAGCACATTTAAAACCCAGAGAAACAGCAGTATAATACCATCTAAGGTACTGAACATTTTTACTGACACCAGTCTAACCTACCAATAAAGGCTTAATTAGTAAAAACATCTTACAGTCCTGATTCTTTATTCAAGCACATAAAGACTCTTCCATAGTACATTAGTTCAGTGGGGCTGTGGAATAAATTGTTGCTAAAGCAGTAAACCACTCATAAACTAGCTCAAGCAGTCTCCAATCCAAGTGGAACATCTTCAAATACAAGTATCTTTTAATTTCAGCTAATTTCAGAACTGATATCTAAGTAAGTGCATCTCTAACAGTATACCAGGGGGAAAAGGGGTTACAGCCTCAAACCCAAAACTTAAGCTTTTTTGCCATATATTCCTAAAAAAGCACTGCAGATGCATCAAAGAGATCTTAATGTTTTCGACAAACATAGTGAATTTGATTTTGTTTTAAAAAAAAAAAAAACAAAACTCTTGGTATATGATGCTACCAACCAGAGAGAACATTTCATACAACGACTTCTGAGAAATATTGTCTCTTTAAGTGAGAAAGGTTTCAAATGTTTCTCTGTTTAAAACATTTGGATCTCAGAGACAAAGTTCTGCCCCATTAGAAATACATACACACACACACACACACACACACACACACATATATATATATATAGACATCTCAACTTCTCCCTGAAGCTTTACCCTTCATGAGCTGTCTGGTACGCCTTTTGTTTCACCTATTGACACACCAGGAAGCAAATTAATAGCTCTGGATCCTCCCTCCCAGCACGAAAAGACAGCTACTGCAAAACCTAGTGATTCAGTCACATGCCATTTGGAAAAACAACTACTTAGTACCTGAAAAAAAAATCAAAATTCTGGAGCTATAAAAAAAATACAGTACTAGAGAGCACTTAGGGTGTAAAACATAAAGAAAAAAAAAGGGGGGGCGGGGGGCTTTTTTCTTTTTTTCTTTTTTTTATTTTCTCATTTTCTCCACCCCGATAGAAAGTAAAAACAAGAATGTAACCCTCAGGCCCTTACCACCCTGTGTGGGTGCACAGGGCAAGGAATAGTTTTGCTCGTAGTGTATATGCTTCCAAATTAACCAAAGTATTGCTGAGGAATTCTGTAATTCCTACTTTATGATTCATAAGATCAAGAGAAGGAAACAAATGATCGAAATGGAAGTGAAGCTTCAAAAATAAGCACTGATACCACAGTGTACGTTGTGACATCCGAAGTTCTGTATTTTTAAGGTGAACTATGAAGACTTTCTTAAGGAGTTTCTGAAGAAACAAAAAGAGGGAAGCAGGCTACCAATAAAGGTTAAACAAGCAAACAAGGAAATAAACTGGATGTGGGATTCACAAGGAAGAATATACAGAGACTCTCAAAATTTACACCGAGTTAAAACAAAAAATCTGAGAATCTGACCTGAGATTATCACATAACAGATAAAGGAATATAGGAACCAAAAGCAAAGATTACTTTCCGTCTACAAAAAGACTTGAGATAAGAGAATCATTGAAATTTTTAATCCTATTTTTATTAATTTGTAATATGAAAGAATTTTAAGGATCCACTTGAAGAAGACACTCCCTTATCAGCATTACAATATTAATCAACTTCATAATGAAAACCTGTGTGCTTAGTATTTTATTTTCACCTGCCCCCAAGAACTCAATTTAGACAATTACAGGATAAAATATTAAAATCTGAGACTTAAATATAGTCTCAAACAGAAAAACTCTAAGTGAAATTTCACAGAGCAAGCACTAAACTAAAAAAAAAATAAAGTCTCATTGTTTTAGAACATTCAGTCACAGCTTTATCTTGAAATAACATTAAGCACTTAAGACTCAGAAAATACAAACAAAAGTTCCATAAATGAATAAAAGGAGGCAAAACACAGCAACACACATAAAAGTATTATCAGTGTCCTGGTAACTGCTGATGGTATTTTATTTTTTTTTTTTTACACAAAGCCACCAAATATCCCAAGACTCTTTAATAAGTCCTCTGTATAATGCCTATTACCTACCCTTGGGTTCACATTATCAGCAGCTCGCCAGTGAAAACAAAGGAAGATGCTTCTGCTGACAACAGTACCAGGAAATGTTTCTGCTAATTATAATTTTTATGCCTTCAGCATAAGTCTGGCAGCATTAAAGCTAAACCAGTCACAATGCTCACCATTGTGAGTTGAGTATCAACATTATTTTTGTTACCATGTGTCGAAGCAATACCCTATTTCTATCACCACAATTTTGCTCTTCTGACTGGGAATAGGGCTCTTACTTGGACCACTCTCTTACCTGCCTTAATTATTTTTATCAGCAAATAGGTTTTCTGCAATCTCCTACACACTTAGTAAAATAAGCACTCTGCAGGGTGCCTGCAGGGCCACAACAGAGAAGCCCGCACACCAGGCACTCTGAACACAGGCAGGCTCTTGTCCAAAGACCAGTAGCTTAGCAGGCATACCAATGTCTCCCCAGGACTTAGTAGATTAGCCTGGCACACCTCCATGTCAGGGAGGCTACTCAGTTTTAGCATACAACTAGTTTAGGGTACAGAAGTCATTACTTCCTGAAAAATATGGTTTTAATCAACACAGAACTACTCAAAGTGTTGAACCGAAACTTTTCTACTTTCCCCTAATACCCACAATGATCAAAAATGGTTTCGGTGTCAAATTCAATGAAAATGTAATTACCACACACACCATAGAGCAGCATCACTGGGACTGATACAGGAGACTGCTTTCAAAAAAATATTACAGTGGCTAAGAAATAACTTAATATTTGGTAGTACAGGTTCAAATTCCTTCAAGAAGAGGTTACTGAAGACCTCTCTAACATGCTGGAAGTTTATAGCACTGTAGCTACACCCTTCTTTTTCACATATAATGCATTAACTCTGGTTCATCCGGTGAGACATAAAAAACAGAAAGAAAACAAGCATGTTAACGCTTCAGTAATTTAGTCATAATTATTAAAAAACTATTCTTCACATATGCTGATATATTTTGTTAGTAAGAGCCACGATAGCTAGCAGTTTCAGTAAAAGCCTGACTGACTGATTCAAACTGATTATTTTAGCATTTTGAATTATTATTAGACATTATAATTATTATAGTAAATAAATGAATGCAATCACTCTATTGTAAAAGCATATATAACTAAACAAGTATGCAGTGATGCTTTATAAAGGTAGTATTACTAGCCTGCAGATACTAGACTAAGACATTTTATTGACTTCAAATATAGGTAAATACTTAGAAGTGTAGAGTTCTTAAAAGTAAACTCTGAACTTATCTTTATAATAGATATGTCCTCTATAATTATGTCCTTTTTAAAAGATAGCACAGAATCACAGAATGTTTTGGGCTGGAGAGGACCTTAAGATCATCTGATTCCAACACCCCTGTCATGGGCAGGGACACCTCACACTAGACCATGCTGTCCAAGGCCTTACACAAGTCTTAAAAAAACTGCAGCATACTTAAATGATTACTAGACATACAGAAGAATAAAATAATTCCTTAATATTTACTACTTCTTGCTGAAAAAAAAAATAAAAATCTTAATTTTCAATGGGTATTATTCATATTCTCTGAAAACTTGCTCCTTTTGTAGTTTAAGGCCTGCAAGTTAGCACTGACTTAAGCCTTTGTCTAGAACACTGAACTGTTTATAACTACGCTGGGAACATCCTACCAGAACAGGGAAGCCAGTACAGAATATACAGTAATAAAACATATTAAAGCACAACAGTGAAAGAAAATAAACAACTGTACTTTGCAGTGGCAGAATAACACTAACAAAACGTCAGGTTATTCAGCCGTAACAGTAAAATATAGTGTTGCCAACACAGTCTGCACATATATATTGGGGGGCTTCAACTGCCACATGCCAACATACCACCTATGGATTACACTTTTTCACTGACTGCCTAAATTATGAAAGTGAGAGCTTGATGTGTATGTAGCACAGCTGTAAAGAAGTATTTAATTTCACTTGTGAGCAGCCCCAGCGAAGAAATTCCTTGTATGCAAAAAATGAAGCATAAATGAAGGTCTTTCTGAAAAAAATCAAGATCTTTGGATAGAACCATATTTTATTTTGAATTTCATTCTATTTGTTTCTATTAGAGACTTTAATATTATTTTCTAAAAATTCTTGGACTGTAACATCTCTCTATATCACTCTCACATTTCATTATTTTAACTGGTACTATGTAGTATTAATGACCACATATAACAACTATATTTGAAATATGTATGCAAAAATACATACAAGTAATTACCTTTTTGTTCCTCTCAAAATTAATTGCCTTTATTTTCCTTTTTTCAAAGCAAAACCACAAAAAACCACCCATCCCCCCCCAAAGAAAAAAATTTTAAAAGCCACTTTTAGAGCTTTTGCACAAAATTCCAGAAAAGATCCATTATTCTAATCACTATTTAAAACTTTCTGCAGTGAACACAATGTTTCCACAAAAGGGTCACATCGTCCTGGAAAGCAGAAACTATTCTAAAAAGATGCTAATTTAAATATGCAGTGCTGCACCTGCTATTTAAACAAAACAGAAAAGAATAAATAGTATCCTTAAACAATGGGAAGCTGATCTCCTAATAAAGTATAGTTGCCTACCCATATCTGCAAAGGACAAACAGGAACACATTTATCAAGATTACGAGATTACAGTGCAAACTTTGCTGAACTGATCCCAGTAACAGTGGAATAGAAGCAGAAAAATGGGGATACATGCAGGCTTTGCAACTACCTGTTAAAACTGTCAGTTCTCATCTTAATTAAGCATTATAAATCAAAACAGCTACAATGCAGACTCTCACATTGCCTGAATCTGCAAGAACCTGTTTTTCAGCAGGAATACTGTTACAGCAGTTGAGGCTCTGGCTTGAAATTCTTACAAAAAGCATTACCTGTGGCTAACAAAACATATTCCATGCTGTTTTGTTCTCCATAACCTTATGAATTCTTTTTAATTATGGAAGTATAAAATGTTCAATAGGATCCATCTGTTCTACTGGAATACTCTGCATTGGCAATTATGAATAATGAAACTTACTTTCCAAACTCTTTATCTACAGTTTAATAATCTGATATAGTTAAGACAAGCCACCTATTAGTTTTCCTCCTCTTAAGATTACCTACGAATTATATTATTTTACAACTAGCCTAGATATATATATATATATGAGCTAAGAACAAGAAAGCTAGAGAAATAAAATAGAATAAAATAAACACAATACTTTAATGACCATACCTAGTAATAAGAACCGCATTATCATGGTGGGCAATCCCATTTTCTGGAATGGTGTTTCCATCACTTTGGTGAGAGAGAATGGATTTCTGCCACTTACAGAAGCTATCGAGGGACTTGTCTGCATGGTGGTTTATCTCCAAGTTTGGCTGCAATACAACATGCATACCAGAAATGTTCCAAACAAATTACTAAGGTCAGTTGTTAAGCCTTTTGAAAACTAAAATGGGACTATAATTAGAAGCAGTGGTTTCTCGGAATAAACTCTTCTTGCCAAATTTTATCTCTGTAAAATATGACCCCAAGTTCAGCTGTGTATTACCGAACAGTCATTGCTTCTGCTCCAATTTTAATGACTATGTCAATCCAAAAAGAAAAAAAAAAAAATCAAAATAAAAAAATGGCATCCCCGAAAGTGTATTAATATTCACCTGAAGTAGAACAGATATCTGAGATGATACATGAAGAATATCCCTTCAAACTGTTTCATCTTGATTAAAGTAGTGAAAGATTACAAGATAGATTTTGTAGTCCGATGCAGCCATTTCAAGAAATAATTAAATGAAATCTATATTAAACAATAATGTAACTTTTATTTTAGGGATATAAAGCTTAATGGAACATCTCTTACCTGATCTTCAGTGAGGACAATTAAACGTGTCACTATAATATTCACAACGTTTCCTAGACTGGAATCACGATAAAGTTTGGCAACCTGACCTCCAGAAAATAAGAAAAGGCACAAAGTCAGACAAGAAACACTACTTGTTTCCTAAATAGTTAAAAATTAACCTATTTTCTCACTCAATGTAATTTCATAATGTTAATTATCAGCTGCATAAGAGTTAATTTTGGACCAAAAAAAAGACCATTCACTGAAACAAACTTACTGGGTTACACTTTTCAATCAGAACTGTTTATACCTTGTTTCATAATTCATCCAGCACAAAGATCACCTAGACTTTTGACTTAAACAGAATATAAATGTATAATCTAAATGTAATCATATGAATCTAAAATTGAAGACAATAATTTAAAAATTATCAGTGTACTTCTTGACAGAAACAGTACTGCATTTTTCCCACACTGCTAACATTTGCCATATTTAATTCCTGAAAGCTGATATATTTGAAAGAATTATTCATGCCAATATACAAATACCCTGCAGTTGTTTTATCATTTCAGTACATGCCTATTCATATGAACACACAGCGGGATGAAACTTACAATATTCATTACACTCAAAATGTAGTGTTCAATATCTTTGCGACCATGGTATCCCACCATCATTTTGTCTGCTACTACCAGCGTTTCCACAAACCGTTCAAGGCTTACTGATCTCTTCTGTCGACTATGACTACTTAACGTGTCGTTGACTGGAAGTGAAGTTGGAAAAGCAGATGCATCATTCATCCACCATGGTTTACCACTTCTTGTCAGGTCTTCTAGGAACCAAAATAATTAGACACTTCAGAGGGTCTCTAGTAAAACTCACTCAAATGCAGCTCGTTTACATTGAGATTTCAATCTTCATGCTTCTAAAGAAATACTTCTTGAAGCAAAGCAAAATTAATTACTTTTTTTTTACTGTAAAATACTTTAGGTAATAGAAAACCAACTTTGAGTTCTAATGTTCTCAGCTCTCCTTAACTTGACTTAGTATACTAAATTATCAATCTTCTAAAGGATCTGATTCTACATAGATATGTTAATATCTAAAGATTAGTTGTAATTAACCACAAGCACACTTCAGAATTTTAAGGCTAAGAAGAAGACAGCTATAACATTTGGAAAAAAAAAAAAACAAAACAAAAACAAACCATACTGGAAAACAAAAACTCAAGATCAAGGTAGAAAAAGTATCAAAACATACTAAGGAATTAAACACACTAAAAAAAAAAAAAAAAGCTTTTTCTCTCCTCTGAAACTCTGCAATTATTAGGCAATTATGCTTACCTGCCTAATAGTTTTCAGGCCAAATCATTTTCTCTTCAGAAAGCTATCAGGCTATGTTTTATCTACCTTGTGAATTAACTGTAATGGGAAGTTTAAAATGGCCTGACATAATTACTACAGTTATTTTTAATACTCATTTTGATACAAACATGTTGATTCTTGTACTTGTTTCACATATATATATACAGAAAAAATACTTCTTGCACTCAAGAGCCCGATTATTGAAAATCCAAAACAAACACTACAAACTGTGAATCTGAATTCTTGTCATCAGGACAAAATTGAACCCACCCTTCCCTGCAAAACTGGCATTTTTCTGTGTATTAAATATCCCTTTTCCACAAAGACCCACATAGATCTAAACCTTAATTTTATTAAAGTATATTATTAGTCTGCTTTTACCTAAGTAGGGTTTCAAAATATCTGAGGAATTCTTGCTAGTTATGGATGAACATGAGAATGTTAACAGATCCATTTGTAATTGTCTGAACTGTACTACTCAAGTGAGCAACTTCTGTGATGCAGCCTTACCTCTACTAAAACAGATTCAGCTAAGGATGAGTTAAGATAATACCAGTACCTTCCATGAAAAAGCAATGCTTTCTGCAATTCAACCAAGCATGCTATTTTCAAAGAGCAGTAACTACACATCAAAGAACATATGTTCAGGTCAAACCCAGGAATACAAAGCTTCAGCATTCCCACTGTTACAGTGTTTTGTAATTTCTGAGGACAGTGTTGCCTTTAAAAAGGTGCGCATTTTAGAAAAATAAAAAAATTAAAATAAACCTGGTAGTTGAAAACATACTGGTAACAAAATTGTTCTTATTCTGCAAGTATAATCCATTCTGCAGGTATAACCTATTCTAAAAAAAAGCATCAGCTATTAAAGCCTTGTTAAGGCTTCTAAAATGAATACTAAGCTTTTTTCCTAGTTTTCATGTCTATTGCAGGAAATTTGAAGTTGTTTTAATTGCCTAAAGATTTTTCATCTCACTTAAGCAAAAATAAACTATGTACTGCCAGAGGGCAGCTAGAGGTTTGCTACAACTGCATTTTAAAACACAAAATTGGACTGCTCAAAACTTTCAAAACCAGTCAAATGCCCTGAAGATTGCTGTAAACCTAGCTTGGGTCCTAGAGTCTGAAAGCTGCGAAACTGAAAATTGAGATTTGATTTTACTTTTTGGATGTTCTAGGGATGCTTTGGATGCAATGTCACTTCGGAATAAAGATGCACCAGTGCTCAGAAAACAAGTTTCAAAGGTTTTGGTACCCATGAGGAGAACATTAAAATGACACATCATCTGGAAAATAAAACCTTGTCGTTTTGGAAAGAGCAAATTTTTTCAGAAATTTTCATGGAGTGAAAGTAGCATACAGGAACAAAAGGTAAAGGAATAACTGAGATGAACAAGCAAGATAGTAGGCCCAGAGCTGTAAAAAGTAGTGCTTTAGTATTTGAATAATTAAGTAATTCAGGATGTGACATATAAAAAACCTGAGGAAATGCACAGGAGCTTCCAAGAACAAAGGCAGCATCAAACAGGCAAAGAACTAAATGCTAAAGATTTCTGTACACTTCACAAAAAATGCATACAAGATGCATAGCTCCAATCAACCTATGATCCATACAACAGATGGAACAAGCACCAGAATGACTGAAGGCAACCTGACCAAACCAGCTGACAGCACTTCATCATCACTTGAGGTAAGATGACTTCCTAAACACTGATCTTGAAGATGACATCTAACAGATGCAAACAGCCTTTTTTTTGCTGGAGAAATAATAATGCTAAAAATTACATCATCCCATGTTTCATAATCCCTCCACTTATTCCAAGAGTCTTAAGTGACAGCTTTCCCTACAATATGAACATACTTTAGTACTCTCACTTTACAACTGATTAGCAGACAGTAATAATTAGACTAGTTCTGCAATAGCAGAAGTAGTAGATGGAATTATGTTTCCAAACTAAAACAAAAGTTACATACAAAAAATCTGACATTCCCTAAACACAATTAACTGGAACACTCAGGAAAAAACTGTCTCCCAAGCATGGGCCTTTGTAGACTGTAAATTTAGTCAACTGGTGCTATTAAAAGTTACAACCTCCAAAAGAAGTTGAAGTAAGTTACATAAATGGACAGTGATACTATTTTATTGTAAAATTAGTATTTGTCAGCCTACATTGTGCACTGAATCTCATGGAATACAACTGTCCGTGACTGATCTTCTAAGAACAAGCTATTTTTGAAATATAAATAAATTAGAAGGTTAGAACATTTTTCTATTATTCAAAAAAGCATTATTTTAATGTTCTAAAATAACTCGTCAGATTTACTCCATGCTGCCTTCAAGAAATTAGCATTCAGCTTCACTTTAATCAAGTGAAAACTGTGTCAAAGAGTACACGAAAAGTGTATTTGTTGAAGTTAAAACTTCACAAGGAAAATACTTCTCAGTCAAAACTTTACAATCCTCCCTATAAGGCACCTGTAGATGGGATACCTGACTATTATGGAATCACGCTAACCCACTGAACCAAAAGCCAATATCAAAACACCATAAGCCTCCATAAAAACTAAAGTTCCCATGTATTACTAATCAGAATACTAACACATTTACTGCATGTCCAGTTTTCTCAAATGAGATAGAGCACTTACTAAACATTCAGCTGTAATACACAGTCAACCAATTACACTTTCTAGTTGTGCAAAAAGGTGTATTTATAGCACATTTTGAGGAAGCCTGTGCACTGCTCATTACTACCATAGTACACAACACAGGCGTAAAACAAGGCTTCTTCCGCTATCTCAGTTTTCGAAAGACACTCTACTCTAGATCTGAATTAAAAAAAAAAAAAAAGGCAAACTCACTTTTCAGCAGGGCACATTGCATCACCCAAAAGGAGGATTCCCATTGCTACATTCTTCACTGTGTCTTACATGTAAGCCAAACAAGATTTTAAAATAGATTTTAAGTTATAATTTTTTAAATGAATGACACTAATATTCATTTACCTGAGACTCCACAACGACTGTGATCATAGAGATGCTGCTGGTGCATGGTAGATTTTTTGTATATAACATGAGGATGACCATTCTCATAATTAAAGTTACTAGAATCTTCCGTTATATTCCTCAAAGGCTCAATAAAATACTCTTCATCTTCTGTAGCAATCACTCCATGCTTAAAGAAGAAAATAAACACTTGAAAGACAGTATAGAACTCCTACTGAAAGCTTAACTTTAAAAAACATTTGACAATCATCTATCTCTGAAGAAATCCAGAACTGTAAGCCAACACAGAAATCAATGCATTCTCACTGATTTTAGTGGGAACACAATTAAGCACCTATAAGCAACACAATCAGAAAAGAATAAAAATATCATTGCCTGATTTCTGCAGTTCTTTCCCATCATTTTTGGTGGATGCTGTAAAAAAGCAAGGGATATTCTTGGTAAACGACAAATAATTTCTTCAGAGATGTTCCAAAACTACTATTCATATCCATTAAAATGCCAAGCCAAAATGGCCTTGCTCAAATGGCAAGACCAATTTCCCTCTATGACGGGTCAATGCTTAAAGCCACATACTGCATCAAAGCAAAACTGCACAAAGGATTAATTTTAGAACATATATTCAAGGAAACCATTCAGCATTTTACATCCAAATGTTTAATTCCCAAAACGCCCTAGTTATTAAAATCAAATTTATTAATACTAACCCAGGATACGCTGTCTACGAAGCACTTATTCCTTCAAAGTCTTGCCACAAATCTGGCAAATCCAAGTTGCTGCAGACTGTGCACTAGAACTCATTCTCCATAACAAATGAAGATTTTTTTCCTCATATTGCAGTTCAGAATAGTAGATACTCTATTCTCATAACTTCCACATTTGTGAACTCAGCTTCTTCCAAACAGGAAGTGGTTTATGGAAGAAAGAGGAGATTTCAGGCCAACTGTGCAATTTCCTGAAACTTCAGCAATTAAAACAGAACTTCAGCAGAAAATCCAGTTTGGAGATGCTTGTGGATATAGAAAGACTGTGGAATAAGCACTGACAGACTTCTACACCCATATTTGTTGAATAAAAAGTTCTGGTACCTATATCTAGAAAATTCTGAATGTGTGAACTTTCTACAATGCAAGAGCTACTCATCAGGTAGGAGAGTGGAAGCGGGAACTTCTGCATTCACACCCTGGTCTGATGAATCACAAATTTCTACCACACCTTTGATCTGTAAAGTACTATGCATGAACCTTTTTTAAAGGGCTTTTTTCCTCCAATGAGACTCCTATGATCAGCCATAAGGCCACTTGCTACATTATCTGCCCTCAATATCCTAAAGCTGCTTCCAAGATGAGGGCTTGCCAGCGTACTTGTAGTCAAAGCTCTTGTTCCTGCTGCTGTTTTGCACATCAAATGCCTCCTGTTCTTCACTCCAGGAATAACCGGGTTTCAGTAACAACATCTAACTTAACACAAAGAATACTGTATAACACATCAGAAAGAAGAGTGTTTTCCAAACATAACCCTATTACCAGTTTCAAAAATATGTGTATGAACACCCTGCAGCTTTCAACTACACATTCCTTGCATAGACTATGTATAGTGACTATAACAGTAATTGTTCCTCTTCAGTGGCATTTTTCATTATGAACTCAATTATTTTCTCAAGCAGGTAACATCAGCACCTATATTAATCTGGAAGATGCTGGTATCAAATTCCTCTCACAATGTCTTTTTGTTACTTAAAGTCTTAGATTTTACTAGAAAATAAATCATTTACTAGCACACTGCTGCTTAAATAGTATTGAAAATATAAACCAAATTGTAGCTTGGTTTGCCAGATGTGCAGAAAGAACCTTGACAGTCTGGACTGCATCCAGTCTGGATGTCAGACATCTGGGTTCAAGCGAATCCTGAGCCATTATAAGCTCCGTTATGTTCCCATAGGAAAAGAGTCCCGCAGAGTGGTTCTGGCCAACACCATCAGGCTGTCTGCTTTATGCCAAGCCTGAGAGGCCAGAGGTACCATCCAACCTGTGGCTCTGTCTCTGCAACAGAGTAGGTCTGAAACTAAAGCTGACTACTCTGAAGCATACATTCTTCATGTCTGTATTCAAGTCCAGCAAGGTTAACAAGTCTAAGCATGAATGAGATTTATATCAGAAACTGATAGCTTTATGCAGTGAGATGACCTCAGTGGGAGTCAGTTCAGATGCCATAAATGACACTTAATTGCAGCATTAATCCTCTATGCAAATCATGCATTTGCAAGAGCAAATACACAAAAAAACTATTATTAATGTCTGCAAACTATGATCCTTCATTCAGGTACTGGCAGTGAAAAAGGTTAGAAGAGTATCACTAATTTTCCCTATGCCTAGTTGACATCTGATCTCATCTGCCCAAGCGCTACGGTGGTTTGTGATTTTAATAACATTTAGCTAAGAAGAGCAAATAAATTTTCCTTTACACCTACCACCAGGTATTCAGAACATGTATGAAGACAGTTGCTGCAGCTAGCCAAATGGTTTGATAAATGTTGGAAATGAACTTGCTCTGCATATGCCCTTCATATAAACCAGGTTTAAAATGGTATACATGTACCAAACATACTAATTTTGCTTGCAAACAAAAACATTCTTCCTGCATTAACCTGATGCAAGTGGTCTTGCTGGATTGCAGCAACTAATTTTTAAGAAGCACTCCTAATCCTGTACATAAAAAGTATCTATGTCAGTGACAACCAGCACTTATTCTAACTACAAATTTAGAAAATTCATTTGGCTAGAGATACTTCAATTGTATATGCATTCAGCAATGCCTAATCAATAGTGGGAATTATGCTATTATATCCAAAACAACATTATAAACAACATTTTTAGCTTATAATCTACTAGAGCAGAATAGAATTTCAGTTGAAACAGATGACTGAAATAATGCCCTTTTAGAGCATTAAAAGGATTTTTTCTTTTTTACTTTTGTTATTAGTTTTGGACAGTTTGTAAATTAAACTTCTGCTCCAAAACATAAGAAATACCATTAAAACAGAAGAATGACCAGCAAAAGGTTTTTACAAAATGCCATGAATTTAAGAAACAAACTGAATGCCCCAAGTTGCTACAAGTAACATTCCCAAGATTATTATCTAAAACAGATTGTTTGAGGTCCTGTGTTATCCAATCCCACTATAGTCTGCCAACTCCTGCTAACATATATAAGGTCTGGTTCCAGCAGTTTGACATGCTTAGGCAAATCTGTGAATCCACACGGAGTTCCCCTGAATTTGTGAAAAGGAATCTTTTTCTGTTAGGCTGTCCAGATGGGGCCTTAACCTTCTTCAGATGGGGAATGTCCATCAGTCGCAGAAGCAAAGTGCATTATGAAGGACAAGTAAATGTGTGTCTTTTCCAGACAGCACTACTGTTTCACAATTTCTCCATGCCTTAAACATTTCTAGACTTTATGCTTTACCCATTGTTAATATAAAGTAGTAGTAATGGAAACATCTGAAAACATGTCTATGTTGCTCAGCATGTCTACAGCTGGCTATACACTGCCAGCTGAGGAAAAAGATTGCATTAGGTTACTGTGCTCTTGAAGACAAAAAAAAAAACAAAAACAAAAACAATAATCTGGCCTGAGACAGTGTATCATGGAATCTAATGAGACACCTTAAACTAGAACAGCAACAGTTTATATATAATTTTCTGAATACTATGGCTACACTGCAAATACATCCTAGTACCAGAGAGCTCCAAATACCCTGATCGAGAACACCAAATCTTTACAAAGACTAGAAATTTCAACATAATTTCTAATTTTTATAAATTATTGTACATATGACTCAAAAATGTCATATTATATTCAATTTATAACCTATGAAAGGAGATGAAGTTGGACCAGATGCTGGGGAGGGACTCGTCATAGGGACTGTAGTTATACAAGGAATAATGGGTTAAAACTTAAACGGGAAGTTTAGATTGGATATAAGGAAGAAGTTCTTTATTGTAAGGGTGGTGAGGCACTGGAATGGGTTGCCCAAGGAAGCTGTGAATACTCCATCCCTCGCAGGGTTCAAGGCCAGGCTGGGCAGCACCTTGGGTGACATGGTTTAGTGCAAGGTGTCTCTGCCCATGGCAGGGGGGTTGGAACTGGATGATCTTAAGGTCCTTTCCAACCCTAACGATTCTATGATTCTAATTCCCGTTCAGATGATCCCTGAGGTCCCCTCCACCCTCATGCTCAACGAATCTATTACTTCTTCATGGTAGAATGAGCTCTCAAATATGCTAATTTAAGAAGAATATGAATAATTTATACATAAATAAATTTAAGAAAACGTGAAACAAATGTAAATCTTCCAGTAAAATAATTCCCCCCTTAACCAAGTACAGTCATGCTTTTTGCCACATCCTACTTCTTGTGCTTTATCGTTTCTGTTTGGATAGACATCTGTGCTACCCACCATGAATGTTATTTAGTGTATGGAATTTCACATGCCATGGAAATACCGAGGTTTTTCCATTATCCTTGGAATCATAGTAACCTCAAAATGTGATTTAACTTCTCACACACCTTCCTAGTAATCATCGCTTTCTGCACATTTTAAACTATTTCTCACTGCTGGGCTTTTCAGCTGAAAATGAGAACAGCCACTACCGCAGAAAACTTGTTTAAGCAGTCACTTAAGAGCTTTGACACTAGGCAAAGGACAGAGGTGGGTCAGAATGCAAAAAAGTTTGATTTCTGGTCAATTCCACTACTATGAGCTCCAAAGCTTTTCTTCTTCAAGACTTGGTATCCTCAGAATTAGACAATCTTCTCTCCCTTGAGGTGAAGCTCTCTCTTCAGCTAGTCTAATACCATTTCTTCTGTCCTTTCCTTCAGGATGACATACTCAGCTTCAGCAATGCCTCAGGCTTGCTGCTTTGCACCCAACATCCAAAGGCCCTAAATGCTGCTCATTGCAGGCTCTTTCATGAGAAGGCCAAACCTGCAATCCATCCACAAACGTAACATACACTAAATACGAGTTTAGAAGCCAGCAAGCCTGCCGGACAAGACCTTCAATTTCCTCACATGACTGCTCACTGGATTACAGAGCTTTCCTCAGAACTTCAGACAATTTATAGCATAATCAGGGCCCCGCAGATGGAAATTGCTGGAATGAAACTTCAGTAAGCAGCAGCCTGTAATTCTGGGGCACTTGGTAATGAGAAACATAGAGGGAGAGGCTGAAGCAGAAAACAGTGAAGTGAAATGACTGCTTATCACTTTAATTATAACTCCACTGACAGAAAGCCCTCCTTGCACTGGAACTCACCTCAGATACAAGTATTCTTCAAAGTCATACTATTTACATTAATTAGAACATGGTCTCACCTGACCACCCTGAATAACTAAACAGAGTTACCACAAAACATTGACTGTGGGGAAGAAATCTGACTCACTTGGTAATCCTGAAGTCTAACAAGACAACAGGAACAAATGGAATGCTTAAATTGGGCTTGTGAGCAACACCCACTGTTAAACATTACTCCATGGTTTAAACTTAAAATGACTTGCTTTGAGACAGATGTCAATCAAGGACTATACAGAATGCGACTGGCAGTTTCTTACAGACCAATACTCAGTCTGGAAAATACAACAAATGCCTTAAGCATGACATCTTCTGAACTATCACCAATTCTAAAACAAATAATATTGTCTCCGATATTTACTGCTAATTGCTTTATTAAATATGTTCTAACCCCCAGCTCTATAACAAAATATTTCTCAGTGGGAATCATCATTTAAAAATAACTGTAATGGATTTATCTGAATGGAGTGGTAACGCCCACACTCAGTTACCAAGAAGGCCCTGCCAACACTGGGTGACAGAGATGTTTCTATACGGTAGGGGATGACACTGAGTCAAGCCTACCATTGCACCCCTTTGCAGGCGTTCTTGGCTCACTCCCCAGCCAGCGTCAGAGGGGAACTGAAAGGGGAGCACCATGGCGGGTGCATGACTGTAGGCTACAAGGGAGCCAACCACTCTGTGCCTCAGCAGGCAGAAACTCTGGAGATTAAAAGATGCTGCATGCATCTGTGTAAGAAGCTAGTCCTGAAAGCAGGGATTTGGTCTCCATAGCGCATTTAGCTGCAATAAGCCCAAAAGCAAAATGCCTGAATCTATTACTTTAAGAGCTTAAATAACTGTGACAAAAAGAGTTGTTATATGTGAACTGCAAAACCAAAGTGAAATTGCACTAAATTTAGACTTGCATACCTGCATTAACGAAACTCTCATACCGCACTCAGTGGAACATCATTTTAACTACATTTCTCAGAAAGTGTTCACTCAACCCTGGAAATCCCCATTAAATCCTTTTTCCTCGAGAGTACTCCAAATGTTAACTGGACTGAATCAGGGATACCACAAGTAGCTGGATGTAATGCAACCTATCTAGGTTTGAAGCAGCTGGCTTTTATTTGTAAATAACATACCAAGATACGCTACCCAATAGCATTTCCAAGGATAAACAGGAATTAGTATAGCAAGTCTACGAAATCTTTATTTTTTTCCTTAGCAATTAGTTAGATCTGACTATTCCTAATGAAAGGATTGACCAGTGCTCTACTATAATTAAAACAGAACGAATAACTGTTATACATACATTCATTTTTACTAGAGAAATTACTGGCTCTTGATTTAGCATTTCCTAGTCACGCTCTTCTATTTCAATACTTTGTTACCCAATATTTTAAAGTTTTTTGCATTTGATTTCTAATTTCTGTTGGGAATAAACACAGTTTTACTCCCTGCAAGACCCCATGATCCAGAGATGAACAGTGAAACAAGAATGAAAGAGATGAGAATTTCTAGTCCCAGTTTTAAATACAACTGCTTACAATTTGTAAACAAAGTATTTCTAAAGAAGGTAAATAATTACTTTCCGATGCTAGTACTTGCAAAGTACCTACTTTCTTCTTCAATCCTTGAATTTATAGCAATGACAACTTCCACCGCAAGCAATTTCTGTTCTCTGTTATTTACTCTAGGTTTCTCAAAGACAACAAGCAGGTGTTTAGTTCAATCAATGTCTTTGCGGAGAGATTTGGCATCCTAAAGGATACACTATTTCCTCCTTCCCACCCTTTGATCTTGCAACACTTTTATAACCTGTAAGGATCCCAAAACAGATCTTATGTCACAGCCCTAGTGCAGACACTGTAACACTGAAAACTTTGACTGTTAAAGGACTACAGAATTGTGTCTTAGTACCTAAAATTAAGCTTGAAAAACTGATGGCTACTTTTCCCCAGGACCCAGATAAGGTTTTAGAGGATTTCTGCATCCTTCTGTCTGCTTCTTGCAGGGACTCGGAAAACTGAAAAATACGCCAAGTAAGTTGTTATTCTGTAACTTGAAAGGGACAAACACACTATTACATAGAACATGTAATGTGCACTTACCAGACCATTGCAGTTGCTTAAGGCCACTTTAGTTGTACTGTGTTGGTCTTGCAAATATCCTGTGTAGTAACAGTGGTCTAAAAAATCGTGCTTCCACTGCGGTCCATCTTTCCCCCAGTATTCTACTGTAAAATGTCTGGACACCAAATCTGTGTTGAGAGTCAGGTTTAAATGAAAGTGCTTCCCATAGGCAGAAAGTTTAAAAAATAATTTAGATGCTGCCAGTTCTTGGTCATAAGGGTCTGTACTCCTCCTCCTTCTTGAGGGTTTATCATTTTTCACAGTAAAGCTGAGGAAGGCTCCATCCTGATCAACCCTTATTGGGACTGTTAGTTGGTAATGTTCAAGGTAAGACAGGAATTCCTCTTTGTAATCACAAGGTAAGACAGTCCAAGGAGTGGGCACAGAAGAGAAGAAAATATAACAGTGGTATCATAAGCATAAGCCATACTTGGTTATATCTTATCATCCTCATGAGTAAAAGTAATTTTTGTCATTCTTTTAAATGCAAGATGCAGCATTTTACTAAATAATTTTTTTTTTCTTTTTAAGTCAAGAAAATGTGTTCAGTTTCCTATTTATTTGATATCACTGGAAATAACACGAGTTCTTAACTAAATATCTTTTCCTATTTACCCAAAATACATAAATATTTGGGCCTAAATTCTAAACTAAAAACATGTAAAAACATGTAAACAGCTCTTCATTTTATTAAAAAACTACACATGCTAATGGATCAACATAAGACTAGATCCTCACTTAATAGTTTAAAAATATGTTAGTATTATGTCTAATATGTTAGTATTAAGTCTCTAAACTACTATCAAGTACAACATTTTACTGTATTTAATTTGCAAGGCTTTCCTACAGTTAAAACCAGAAAGAAATTAAAATTACAAATTTAATCAGATTTGCTGCATATAAAATTCCATGATAAACCTAAGAGCAGAGCCCATATGATCTCACGAATTATATAAACATGGTTTAGAAAATACTACCCACATGCAATGCAAGAACAGATGCTTCTTATGAACTAGAGGTTGAACCCTACCTTGAGAACTATATGAAAGCTTGTTGTCACTGTGAAATTCCGATGAAACCATGACTAGGCTCAAAATCCATGTCCACATCTTCCAAAAGATTTCCATAATTTAGGAAAAAAAAAAAAAAAAAAAAAACAGAAAGCACCTTTTTTTATTTTTTTTTTTTCTCTTCAGGGAGCTACCCACGTGCTACAGAGTTAACTCCACTCCAGAATCACACCATAACAGGTCAGGTATATTTATCTTATATTACTTCAAATTAATTATTGGATATTCCACCTTTTGACAGGTATCCTTTTCCAACAACCTGTACTTTCTTCTATATCTGCAGTCATTTTCTCAATTCAGAATAAGTATTTGTAAGATTCCTTAAGATATCAGACTGGACAGTTATTGAACTTGTTCCATTTCTTTTCCTGAAAAGAAAAAAAAAAAAAAGAAAAAAAAAAGGAAAGGAAGAAAGAAAGAAAATTACTCAAATAAGTCAAGGCAAATTCTTTTTACTAAAACAGATCTATATTACAAAACACAAAGCCATTACAGTGAACAGGCAAGGCACTATTTTTGAAACAACAGTCAATCATTATTACTCATGGTCCAAGGTCACAATCTTACAAAAACTATGAATTACTATTAACCTTGAGCAGCAGAGCTATTCCGCTTAAGGTGTACACATTGACTTTGTATTAAATAGGCATAAGGAGTCATAAAATTAAGGTTTCTTGCTGCTGAAATGCTGTGTTCAGACTTGTTCCAGGTATAATCAATGCTGTGCACTCATTGATTTCAGCGGTGAATAACTATACCATATACACTGGTTGACAAAGTAAGAACCTGGGAAAGAATCCAGAGTACAGTTATCTGATCTTTCTGCAGCATGTATTTTGTTATTACTTGGGCCTGGGTTCTGCTTATGCAGGCAGAATTCTCATTCTCTTAAATGGAAATGCTGCACATTCTAATACCAAAGATCACATTTCAGTATCTGAAGCTATCCATCACACACATTCTAATTTTTCACGTATTTGTTGTCAAAAAAGTTTTGTGAATATCTTACAAATTTTGAAGAGACATAATCAACCCTATACTCTTCGGCTACATTAGTACACTAAATAACATGCCTTACTCCTAATTTGCAAATGTCCAGTTTCAAATTCCCGTCACTGAATCTTGCTTTACCCCATCTGCTAATGAGCTGCTTTCTTCTCCTTGCATGGGTAGTTATAATCTGATATAAGCACCTCTGTACACTTCTTGATACGCAGCTCAAAGTATTGGGTTTACCTCACTCTGTTCAATCCAGTTTCCAGATGTCTAAATACTTCTGCAGTTATTTTCTGAATCCTTTCCAATTAATCAGCATCCCTTTCCATGCACGGACACCAGAACTGGACACTGCAGACCAGTAATGACTGGTTACTGCCATATATAGAGGTAACATTGTCCCATAGCTTTTACTTCACCGAAAAAAATCGTAACATGGAGCTCGCGTTCAGCCTAATAGGCTGATAATAAGTTATTCTAACATTAAGATCTCCCAAAACTGTAGTACCTAAAGAGCCAGGTAGCTCAGAATACCAGATGTGAATTAGTGTCCATTATTCCGACACCCAATGCCCACATGGTGGGTGTTGGTCAACAGCGTCCAACAGTCACCCTCTGTCTACTGTTGTTGCAGATGTCTGTCTGAAATGGTGTCCCACATTCCAAGCTTCTCACAAGAAAAAACTCTTTTAATCTTAGGCTTTCTGGAAACTTTAGCAAAGTTTTTAACCTCCTTTCCAAAAGTATTATAGCCAACTTGAGCAGTGATACAGGCAGACTACACATAGCTACACTAATGCTCTGAATTAAGGAGCAGTCAAGAGACATGAAGAATGAAACACTCAGGCAACTCCAGAAACAGTACTTCTAGTGTGAAGTTTGAAGTAAGCACATATTCAGTATTCCACTTTTAATTGTTGATAAAATGGCACATTCGGTCATCACCAAGGTTACAGTAAAAAGCATTTCCTCCATCTCATGGCTCAACTACACATTCACCCACCTGTCAGGGCAGGTGTGGCTCCATGTCCTGAACCATCATCTAAAACCACAAATGCTGCCTAACTATAAATCATAAGCAGCAAAGAAGAAGCATAAGATGCTTTTTGGAATCTAGGGTGCCGATGACAAAGCCGTGTTGGTACTGCCATTTCTGTGGAGGCACTGACAAGATTGGCAGTCCTGTCACCAGTACCAGGAGCTTCCCACCCACTGAAACTCAGCGAGTAGAAAAAGGGCATAAACACATACCAGGAGACTTTGGGGCAGAGACCGGGCTATGAGGAGGTGACTTCCCAAACTGCTCAGATCAAGTCACCTCTGGGTTGCATGGGGAGCCTCCATCCACCCAAAGGCACCTTTGGGCAGCTAAAGCACCTCTTAAACTGAAATAGCTCAAGTTGTAGGACAGGCAAGCTATCAGGAGACCATTAATCCAAGAGCATCCCCACACGTGCCTACAGTGCCACACACCCATGGGGACTGCCATGGCTCCGAGGTCTCCACATCCGGGTCGCTCACCACAGAACCGTCAGGCTCCAGCGCGCTTCGAGGCGGCAGCAGCAGGGAGGTCTCCCGGTCGCAGGCGAACTGCCGAAATAACGCGACACCACCGCGCCGGATGGCGGAGACCAACCGGGGGTGACGCTTCGAGGCGGAATGGAAGGGTCGAACTAGGCGGCGAGGGGGAAATAGCCCCGCTCCCGGCGGGCGAAGGGCGGCGAGGTCACCACGCCTCCACCGGCTGTTTCCCCCGCCGTCGCCCTGAGGAGCCCGCCGCCCTCCCGCCCTCTCCAGCCCCGGCGGGCGGCGGGGACCGCCGCGGTGAGGGGAGGCGCGGCCAGGGCCGGCCGTCCCGCAGCGCCGGCAGTACGAGTGGTTGCTACGGAAATGATGAGGGAGGGAGGGCGGGAGGGGACGGGGCGGGGGGCGGGCGGCATCAATCACACAAATTCAATTACAGGTATCGGGACTGGCCCTGAAAAGCGTCGCTGGGCTTCAAAAGCCGGGGATTAGCCGTGCCCCCGGGAGCTCCCTAGGCGAAAACAGCGGCGCGCAGCCCGCACCGTGAACAGCTTGGTGAGAAGAGACGGGGGCCGGGGGGCGGCGCGGAGCGGGACACGTACAAAGGGGACGGACACATCCTTCCTCCCCGGGAATGAGCCAGAAGCCCAGGCGTGAGGAGCAGAACTGCCGCTGTGCGAGCCCTGATGTGCAGCGGGGCCGGCCGGCTGGCCCCCGGGGCAATGGGGTCGCGAACGGCACACCCCGCCCCACTGACTCCTGCTGTCGAGGAGTGAGGAGAGTATGCAAAGAAAGCACACACACACACCCCAAAAAAAAGTCGACAGACTGGAAAATATACACGGCTACACACACAGCCCAACACGTATACAGACGCGTACTACACGCGTCTGCACGCACATGAAGTAAAACAAAAAAACTAACAAACTAGTATTAAATCAAGTTGGAGGTCCCCAGACACATTATTCCTCAAAGAAAATCCAGAAGGAAAAAAAAAGAAAAAACCCTCCTCCCTAGGGAGGCTGAAGGGAAGAGTCTGGTTGCTGCGGTGGAGTTGATCCTAGTTAACTTTCAGCAGCCCATTTCCAGACAGCAGCGCTGAATCTATTTGGATAAAACGCGTGTGACCCAGACACTTGGCGTTTGGCCCAAACGCGTTGCACCGGCAGCCCAAATAAAAACAAGAGTCTGACTCTCCCTCCCTCCCTCCTCTCTCTTCTCTCTTGTACAACAATGAAAGAAAATCCCGAAGACAAAACCCGCACACGCATTGCCAGGGAGCGAAAGCCCACTTACCTCCTCCCACCAGACAAAGTCCCTATGAGCCCCGGGCCGCGGCGCAGACAGGCACACACGGACAAACGCGCCTCCGCGGGATTGGAAGTCTGGCAAATCCTAAGCGGCTCGAAGTAAATCAAAACCACACGCTTCCATCTTCCTGACGAGCCCGGCATCCCCGCCGGCACCGGGCTGCGGGACGGCAGCGGAGCCGCCTCCCTCCCCACCCACCCCACCCCCCCCGCACGGAACGTGCACTTGTCTGACCACTGCAGAGGACGGCGGGACCGAGCGCAGAGACACCCCAAGCAGCGGCGGCAAGTCGTCCTCGGGGCTTGGGGGCTCCTCTGGGGTTCATCTGTTGCTTGGTTCTCGGTTGGGATCCCCCCGTCCGCCCCCTCTACCAACAGCTCAGTATCAAAAGTGTGAAAAAAAAATAAAAATATATGTAAAAAAGTTGCACTGAGACCGTTCTCATAAATCACTGCTCGTTACGGGTGAAAATCCTTGCACCCGCTTCCCCCATCAGAGACTTCTCTCTGAAATTACTCCAAATGCACCTCACCTAATACTATATAAACCTCCCCCCGCTCCCTAAAGCCCTGCACGCACCATCGCTCAGGACACAAGAAAAGCAAAAAGTTTCATTGAATATCGTGAAATCTTCCTTACCGTTTTCATCTTCAATTTCAGATATAAAGTAAGTTTCAAACAATGGGGATTGCACAGGACGGTTCCCGTATTCCTCTCTGCTTTTCCCCCTCTGTGCAAGCAACCATCAGGGCTCTATTCTCCAACTGAGTAAGATTCGCTAGCCTTCCTTCCTAAAAGGGTTTTAGAAAACGGGCTGGCTTGGCAAGAGGAAGGATGCCATCAATTCACCCAACCTATCACCCTGCATATTTTGTCTTTCCAACAAAAAAAAAAGGGGGGGGGGGGGGAGAAAGGAAGGAAAAACAGGCTTATATTGGGGGGGGGGTGGGTGCCCTCCTCTTCAGCAGCCTCCTCTGTGCAAAATACCATGTGAATATCATCTGAGTTACGGGGGGAGAGGGGGGAGAGCGAGACAGAGCGGGGGGGGGAAGAGTGGGGTGGGTAGAGGAGGAGAGAGGAGGCAGACAGAGCAGGGAGGGCTCAGGAAGGTTTGGTTGAAGTAGCCTCAGACCTCCTCCAGCTGCGGCCGCCGGCCAAGCCAAGCGCGGCAGCAGCAGGGAGCTTGGCAGCCTCGCCCGGGGGACGGCGCGGAGAACGCTGACGTCAGCCGCAGATGTGCCCCGGGACGGCGGCACAGCCGCTGCGCATGCGCGCCATGTCACGTGGCGGCGGGGGTGTGGGACAGGGGTACAGGCGGGGTAACGAGAACCGGCCGGGGGTGGGAGGTGGGGAGTGGGGTAACGTCCTTGGTGCAGCCGCTTTGCCCGGTGCTGCTGGAGGGGAGTCCAGCCTGGCCGTGGAGAGCTGGCGGGGCGGCCTTAAGTGTGCAGGCAGCGGCCGGCGGGCCCGGGCGGTCTCTCCCCTCTCATACCGGTGCCCCTTCCCTCCCCGCCGGCAGGTCCCTTCTCGCTCCCCGTAAAGGGCCTTGATTAAAGAAGTAACGCCGCTTCAGCTGAGGGGAGGTGGGGGTTGCGGCCCGTCATCAGAGCCCTGACGGGGTCGGACTGTGCCTGCGCAAGGCGCTTTCGCTTTGCTTTGGGGCGGGGCGGGGGTCGGGGCGGCAGGGCCCCGCTGGGCAGCAGGAGGACGGCGGGCGTGGGGCATGGCCGAGGGACCGCATCTGCTCCGCGGAGCCAGCGGTGGCGGAGGATGGTGACCCGAGACCTGCCCTCCTGCCCGCCAAGTTAATTCCTATAGCCAGAAAAAAAGGAGGAAAAAATAAAAAAATCCTTCATAAATCCAGGTTCTAAGGTTTCAAGCTTCTGCTAACATTATTTCCCGAATGGTGCTGATGCGCGCCCCCATCCCGAGCCGGAGGTAGTAGGTGTAATTTTTCTGGTGAATCCACAATAGCTGGCTGGGCTGTGGAATGATTCGCGAGGAAAGGCACAGTCACTCGGGGACTCCTCCGAGTGTCGAAAGAACAGGACCGGCTCGCAGGATCAGCCGTGAGGCTGCCTTACTAGCGAGGGTGGTGAGTAACCCTCGGCGCTGACCCTGGTCACTCCGGGACGACTGTGTGCCCTGCGAGATGGGCAAGTCAGAGCTGTGCTGGGCGCTCCACGCTTCAAATAAACTCTGCACACCCACCTTTGAAAGTGAAGCACTGCGATAGCGGGGTTACACTCTGCACAGAAGCATGTGAAATCTCTGTTAACAGCAGCGTTAGCAAAATAAGCACATACGCCTAAAAGGTACTCGCAGTTTTCATCATTCACACGGAACTCCGCACTGAATACAGTAGATACTGATTTGTGAGACCCTGTTACAATTCTTGGGCAAATTAATGTTGCAGTGTTTCGAGTAGTAGCAGAGTACCAGCGCACAGAAAAGCGGAGCTGTGAAAGCATTGCTCCCTCGGAACAGGGGCATTCAGAGAGAGAAATGCTCCCATGCGGGAGGTGCGCCGCCAGCCTGCGCCCCGCGTATTAATTGCTCATACCGAGGGCGCCATCCTGCGTCCGACCTTCCTTTTCCTCGCCCTCTACCTGCCTAGGCAGCTACTGCTGTAATGGGTACGGCTGGGTAATTGAAACCGGTGTCTCTAACGTTGAAATGGGTATTTTTTGTTAATATGTCAAAGTTCACGTTTCTGCAACAAATTAATACATAAGATGATCAACTTGGATAAATCACGCTCACCTCGGAAGCCCTGCAGCAGGATGCAGCTAGGTGTACCTTAGCCACATCACCTGTCTCCACTGACAGGCATAGTGACAGGTTCTGCTCAGCCTTCTCTGCAAATGGAGCCGTACACATGGAGAACAGGGAGAGTCTGTTCTTCTGAAAGGACAGATTCTAAAGAGAGAGTTTTTTACCCATTCTTCATCAGAACCAAAAATAACCTTTTGAACAGACAGACATGTATCATGGCCAATTGCCTCATGCTTATGGTATCCTCATGGGATTTGAGAGACCTGCTTTCAAATTGAGACCCTTCCCGAATCAGACTCAGGAATGCTCACGTTGCTGTCTGACGGCTAGGCTGAGGACTATTCTGGTGTGGAAGACTGGTCTCTCCGTGGCTGGAGCTGCTCCGCTGTGTATAACTGATTAAATACTCATCAAGCTAAAAAGAAAGACAGCTTATCACTGTCTGGTTAGGGCCCTCACATGGGTTCAACTCCCCTGCTCTAAATCAAGCAAAGCAAAGCAAAGATATATGAACTCTGCAAAACCCAGCTGCTTGCTCAGACCAACAAGTTATTTATTCCCTGTCCCAGACAATCACATTTTCTTGCCTACAGCCACTAGTGTATGTATACCAGTCAAAACCGGTATATACCAGGAAAAGCTTTGGCTGCAGTAAAAAAATTCCTACCGTCTGTGATTAGAATTTCTGACAGAATTCCCAGTACAGACTGACTTACCTGTTTTGCTTTGTTGCATAAAATAATTTTTCAGAGTGAAACCTTATTCAGATAAAAATAGTGATCTTATTTGATTATTTTATTTTTGTTTCATCAGCCCAAATAGCATCTATATACATTTTTTTATGATCTGTGATTTTTTTAGAAAAGAAACATGCATAGGAAGTAATATACAGATTGATAGCATAAATTTTTCTTCACTGCAAGTAGAAGGCTTTATAGCAGGAACAGGAATTCTACTGTGAATTCTGGTAATATGTATAAAACATTTGGCCAAATGTGTCTCAGAAGCTCTGGACAGGATTACACATTTGTTGAGCACAGAATATATTACCCTATGTCTTAACCAGTTTGTTAGCTTTTGCTGCCCATGGAAGTAGTTAGCTACAGTGCTCTTGACTTCAGGCCTTTGAAACCTTTAGTATGTCAGTCAACAACTGATAAGATTGGCAAGCACGTTTTTTTTATTTAAATATTTATATTAAATTTCAATTTAACACTGCTAGGTATATCAGAGATATTTGGAGTGGTACCAAGAATCTTGCTTTTGGGTGAAATAAATACAGAAGAGAAACCTACAAGTCTTTGGTGAGCAGTGTGTTTATGTAAGATGAGGGTGTTGTTACTTGTACGTTTGGATGGACATGCTTAACATGCGGGGCTTTTTTTCCAAGGTGTCAATGAAGACCTGAGGATAATAACCTATCATCTTTAGAAATATACTAGCAGTGTTTGGGGATTAAAAATACATATCTAAAGTTTTAAATTACATAAATATACTTGCTAGAATACTTCAGTTGACCATATAGTCGAAAAAAAAAACCAACAGTATAACCTTACATTTAGATGTGCTATAGGTTCAGTGCTTTATTTGTGCATATAAGGAGAAAAATTCCTGATGTGCATGTGGACTTCATTTTTAGTCCTCCAAACTAAAAGATTCTAGTGGTGCTTGAATGTAATAGTGCTGCTGAGATGCAGTATTTGAATCATTGACTTTTCCTTACATATCTCCTGAATTCAGATGGCTTCTAAATCTCATCTTCCCTACAGGGAGAGATCTAAAAACGTTTCTAGAAATTACCCTGAGCCATGTATTCAGCCTAATACCGACTACTTGCCATCAGGAGTAGAATCTATTGTGCCTGGCACATTGTATTTCAGAGAAAGAATGCATATGAAGGTGTACTTTCCATTGGAAAAGGCACCCCTTTCAAGCTGTCATTGATGGCCCACTACAACAAACCTCACAGCTATGCATTTAGCTTCAAGTATGGCTTTGAGGCTACTTCTGCCCAGCAATGTGGGTATTGCCAAGAATGCCTTAATTTAAATATGAAGAACCTTTGCCAAGTCAGGATGGGAGACCATCCTTTCCTAGGATGCTCGCTGTAACCAGCTGTGTGTGTTGTGCTGATGCAGGGCTTATTGTCACCCAAGCCTCATTGTTTCTGCAATACCCTGTGAACCTGCCCAACCCAATTATTTTAGTATAAGATTTGGAAATAAAACTGGAAAAGTTCGTGTAAGCTTGACCCAACATATCCTGGCCAGATTCCCTCCTGGTGGAACACAGATGAGGCAGCGCAGAGAGAGTATCAGAGAATGTGAATGTGGTGAGAATAACACTGAAAACATGGTAGGGGTGAAATGAAGTATCTCTCTAGTAAACCTGAAATGAGGAATCTTAAGACTACTCAAGATGATTAGGGGGCCCCTATAGCAGAATGGATGTTGGTCTCAAATTTTGCAGGCAAATAAGATGGAACTGATCCTATCCTCATTAAGATAAAAAGAGAAAGTATAGTAAAAACAATACAGTTCCATACAAGAATAGGAATAGTAGTAAGCATTAAAAAGAGAGAGAATTCAGATGAGGGAGTTTTTTTATTTCGAAGGCAGAATATTTTTTCCTGCTTTGTCTGTTTCCAGCTTTCCAAGTCGAGAGGTAGATACTAAGAAAGAAGATTAGGTCAGTAAGCATAACAGTTTGTTTAAAGGGAGCATTTTCTATTGTATGTATTATAGTTTTTCTGTATGTTCTTGTTTTGTTGTTTTCCTCTTTGAGGAGATAGTTGTTCGTAAGACCTGAACAATCTGTAAGACTTATGGAGAACAAAACTGAGACAAATTGTACCGTATGTGGAAAATGTGTACGGAAAATCTCTATGGAAAAAATTGGCAAATGGTATTCCTCAAAAGATTAGTGTACACAGAAACATATGAAAGCTATGCAGAAAATCTTAGCAAATACAGAAGAATTCAGTTATTTTGATTTTAGAATGAAAAATCTGGAATTAAGTCACAGGAAGACTTGGCTATTGCCATGCAGAGCACTGCAGTGTTTTGCAGTCTGGCACTCAGCTCTAGGAATGGAGCTCCTAGGGCAGAATTAGGCACCTCGGTCTCAAGTGCCTGGGTGACTTTTTTAGTTTCTGAATTGAAGGAGAATCGCAGTTGTCATACTGACGAGCATTACAGACTGTTCATTTGCATCTGTTCAGCTATGTGGTGATTCCCCTTTTCTTGGTATGCTTTATATAAAAACATGAACACATACACTAATGTCAGAGATTGTAAAATTGGATTGTGAAATGAGCGCAGATTTATTTTGAATGGAAAGAATTGGACTTTCCATATTCCTGGACTGTGTATCTGGAAAAGATTTATTAAAGACTCTAGAGCATACAGTGCATACTGCTTTGGACACAGATTACAACTTTGTGTAATTTAGATGGTTTTCTGGCATTCTTTCTACCACACTGTGTTGCAACAGCTTATAAATAGAACTATAATAAAAGCTGTTAAGCCACTGGTTTGAAGAAGAATTGGGGGAAAGAAAAAAACTAAAACCAACAAAAAACCCCAAACAAATCACAATGCTCACCTCTGCCCTGTGGAGTTTTGCCTATCCCTCCAAAGTGTAAAGGTTTAGTGTGAATTGCAGTAAGGTGTTATGTGAATGTGGTTAGTACATACATTTCTTCCCTCTTATCTGACAAGTAATCTAATTGTTAATTTTCTTACAGGATTATCACAGCGCTAACGGCTCCTGGTTTAGGGAAGACAGCGTTCTGCTTTGAACGGGCTTATTAAGGCCCCTTTAAAAAGCCCAACGTTTCCCTTTTCCACTTACTTAGGACTGTCTGGTTTTGCGTGAAGATGTTTGTGCAGCAGTAAGGTCTCTGACCATCACACATGTCTCTCACCTGGAACTGGTTATACACCGGAGAGATGAAAGGGGAACTGCTGTGTCTACTTGCCCTATTCTTCACCCAGTTAACCCTAGTTACTCTCTCGTGGCATCCCTTGGAGAAAAAAATACAGGGCCAGATGAATCTTTTGGTATGACCCAGCAGCTGTT
Source organism: Pezoporus occidentalis (assembly GCF_034315485.1). NCBI lineage: Eukaryota > Metazoa > Chordata > Aves > Psittaciformes > Psittacidae > Pezoporus > Pezoporus occidentalis. Next base: position 1,420,343 of record NW_026913425.1, read on the forward strand.
TTTATGTAAGGAGCAGTCTTCAACTTCTGTTCAAGTTGTAAGGGGCTTAATTTACAAGCACTTCACACTTCACACTGTTTTCCACTGTAATCCACTGGCAATCACAGGCATCCACGAAAGTCAACAACACTGCTGGATTTCATACCGAGGCAGCTCAGGAGCATCCATATATTGCATTTAGGTGCTCTGCTGTGAGACCAGTGGTCCCCCATGAAAGAAGAGAAATGAAAAGAAATCCCAAGAAAGAAGTTACTGTTCCCCTAGTAATGACTGCAGCTATTTCTCAAGTGAGCCTCTTAAAGCACTCTGCCACACAAAGCCTGGGAACAGGAGGAAATACCATGACAGTTGAAATTTATATAACCTTTTCTCAGGACTTGATCCTGTGAATCTTCTGTTATTCCACTAAATATTCTTGAAACGCGTTCAGTCTTGCATGTATTTTTGTTTGTTACATTAAAAGGATACCTTTAAAGATAAAACTAAAATAAAAGACTTTCAATCAAAGACCAAAGGTCACAACACAGCAGCCTTATAGCAGCCTGCCAGTACCTAAAGGGGCCTACAAGAAATCTGGAGAGGGGCTTTTTACAAGTGATAGTGATAGGAAAAGCGGAAATGGCTTTGAAGTGAAAGAAGGTAGATTCAGATTAGCTACTAGGAAGAAGTTCCTAACAGCTAATTCCTAATAGCAGAGGGGTTGGAACACAATAATCTTTAATGTCCCTTCCAACCTAAATCATTCTATGAGTCTATGAACAGAAGTTTTCCAACATCAAAAATGTCTTTTTCACATTTTGCTGAAACTCGGCTGTGCATTAAAATCACAAACAACTTTTTGTTTCTAAGGAGTCAGAACATTACATTTCTTAGTTATGGGTTTATATTCTGGCCACAATCTGTGAACTGAAATATGAACTGGGTTTAGCGTACTTCTGTTCCTGCTATAGCCATTAAGTAATTATTTGCATCAACATGCGAGTTATACTGGAAAAGGATAAGACTCAGTTTTTCTCAAAAACTTGCAGGATGCTTAATACTGTAGTTCAACAGACTTGTGCAGTATATGCTAGCAGTTTTTCATTCTGACATGAAATAACCGTAAAACCATCCAGGGATATGAAGGTGATGGTGTGTTGCTATTCACAGATGTTTGAGGGCAACTTGTTCCTGTGTTTGTACTTACATGATGAGCCAAGATCAAAAGAGGCCTCATCCTTTGTGTGGTCATCACTGGAAACTCTGTTATGATTCAAGCTGATTTTAGCAATCTTCTGAAGTCCTGAAAGTCTAGCTTCAAATAAATAACTTTAGTTTTCTGGTTGATTGGTTGGTTGGTTTCCTTGGTTGGTTGGCTTTTTAACCCACCCACTCTCTGTATTCCCACCATGCCTGAAACTCAGTTAGTGGTAATAACTTTTATATATAGTTTTTGTAAACTCTGTAATTAATAACATACCAAGAGATTTGTCAGCCAAAATAAAAGTATTCAAAGCAAGTGGAGTAACAGCTAAGGAAATTACATGCTTGCAGCAAATGCTGGACGTTTTTTTTTAGCTCATTGCATCCACAGTTCCAGCCATCTAGAAATCTACCCAATTTCATCCACAGATTAGGTTATCTGGCAATAAATAAAGCCCTATGTAAATTATTGCATGAACAGAGCTGTCCCAGTACTGCCAGTCTGTATAGTTTGGCTAACAATAAGTACCTACAGCCATCTTAATTTAACAGCGTATTTACAAGGGCAATCAGGTACACGAAGAGTACAAACACAGATGGACATATCCCACCTGCAAGTATGTACCTACAGTGATTTTTTTTCTGCTGTCTTTAAAAGAAGGACTTAAAGGTTTGCTTGCCAGTTAATGCTCATCCTGAGGAGTCCAGAAGTTGAAATTTTAGTTTTGCATTTTACCAGATATGGTTGGTATTTGCTAAGAGATCAAATGAGACTACAAAGGACCTAGTGTCATTAAACATTAATTCATATTTTAAGGATCTGCATTACTCATATAATTTAAATTTGTGTCACATCAGACCTTCAGTTCAGCTGGTAAAAATTATAAATGAAGCTGATGTACATTTTAGTAATTATAAAAATCAGGTATTTTACGGATACTTCCTCCACTGAAAGACTGCTTTTTCCCCTAGCATAGGCTTATAGCTCTTCTAAAGTGTAATTAGTATTATGCATCACCTTTGGGCATAGCCTGTCATTTCTGTTCGAAGTATAAACATGGAACACTTTTATTTCTCATTTTCTAATAGCTGTCCCCGGGCCATTCTCTTTCTCTGTCCCAAGACACAATGTCTGACTTTCAGAGGTGAGAAACAAATTGAGATTCTCTCTTGAATACGCTTGGGGAGGGTGCAGGGGTAACCTTTGCTCTTGTTCTGCCCCGATACTCTGCTTTGCACATGAATGGATACTCTTCTATTAGGGTCTTTCTTTTGGGGGATGAAACAAAGTAACTGCAAAAGAATACCTAGGAGTTCACTTTGTTCACTATCTCTGCAAAGTTTCTTTCTGAGACTCCATGGAAAAAAAGAAATTCAGAAGTTTGAAATACTGGATACAAAACTTTCAGAATAGACAGGGCAATCCAGCGTTCCTCAGGCTCTGGTCTGCAGTAAAACTACACACAAATCTCTGAACAGCTGCCAAAGATGGACCATAAAATACATTACTGTAATTCTTCTGAAGTCAACTATAGTTTTGAAGATAAAAGGTTTTATGCTTCTTTGTTTAATCATTGCTCTCTAAGAAGGACAGAGACCAGGTGAGTTTGTTTTTTTGTTGTTTTGGTTGTTTGTTTCTTGTGGTTTTTTTTAATTTTGTTCCAGTTCAGAAATCTGGAGAATTTGATGAAATATGATGTGCAGAAAAGAATTTTTTCATCCTGAGAACTGAACTCTGAGTGACAAAATGCCCATATTTTCTATAAAGTATGATTAGATATTACGATACCATTTCTCAAAAAAAACCACCCTCATTATGCTTGTCCTATTAAACCTGACATATGTTGTAGTAAATGTGCCTGGGTGAACACATTGCTGCCAAAGTGTGTTCTGCTCCTTTCTAACATCTAGCCCTTTAAGTATCTCAGAAGTTTTTCTAGTTCTTTCACATATGTTTTTTACATGGAATACAGGAATTAATCTTGCATATCTCAATATGAAATAGCTGTTGGAAAAGATGATCATCCCTACTTTTCCTGTTTTCTCAGTTATGAAGCACTGTAAGTATGCAGTATTCACTTACTGAACTTTACAGTGTTATCATGTGAGACAATGGCACCATGATCAACAATAATGAATGCTGTGGTTTCTCCAACAGCAAACTACCATCAGCATTGGGATCAACTGTGTATCAGGGCTATCCTAATTCTGTCTCTGTCACTGATCCTGTTGAGGGAGAGCATGAATTCTCCCCCGACCGCTGAGATGCACAATGAATATTAACAGTAAGTATGTGCAATATTGATGGTGCGTGCAATCCAGTGGTCATTACCTCTTAGCTCTTATTCTCTTAGTGAGAAACAGTTTGCTGTAGATTAGTTGGCAAGGTCACACCTGGAGCATAGTGCCTTCATTGTACAATGAAAAATTTAAACAATTTTATTCAGGCCTGTTTATATAGATCTGTATACATAATTGTTACATAAAACAGTATGTATAAAAATATACATACAAGCATATACTGGTATTGAGAGGGGGGACAGGGCTACTATTTAAATTAATAATTTCTGTGAAACAATGCTTTGCTATTAAAAAAACAAAACTGATCCTGTCTTAATGGTTAGAGTATTGTGTTTAAACCCAGATCCTTAGCTTTTTTTCATCTTTGGTTTTGAATAGGCATTTTCTGAAACATTCAGATGATTTGATAGTAGCAAAAGTATAAGCACTGTAGATTCACAGTTAAGAAGTTCTTAGAGATGAGAATGGGGAAAAGGCTTTACTATTGCTGGTTATCTGGTTGAGATTCAGCGTTTCAGACAGGTGTACAGGCCCTCACAGCAAGTAGTTCTGCTTTTGAGGCTGAATTAAAACGCTCTAGATCATAGAATCATAGAATGATTTGGGCTGGAAAGGAACTTAGGGATCATCTAGTTCCACACCCCCTGCCATGGGCAGGGACACCTCGCACTAGACCAGGTTGCTCAAAACAACATCCAACCTGGCCTTGAACACTGTCAGACCCAACTTCTCTAAGCAACCTGTTCCAATGTCTCACCACCCACATGGTAAAGAACTTCTTCCTAATATCTAATCTAAATCTCCCCTCTTTCATCTTAAATCCATTCCCCCTTGTCCCATCCGTACATGCCCTTGTAAAAAGTTCCTCTCCAGATTTCTTGTAGGCCCTCTTTAGGTACCGGAAGCTGCTCTAAGATTTCCCTTTAGCCTTCTCTTCTCCAGGCTGAACAGAATCACCCAAATGATTTCTTTTAACTCAAAATCAACTTGGACTAATTAACTGTGTAAGTTAGAAGGTAATTCACATGATTAACAAACACTGCTTTTTACCCCTTTAGAAAAAATGAAATAAAAGGAAACTCCTTTTAAAACACAGATTATGTTGGATATACTTCTTATCCATCTTTCCTCCTATTATTTTACAAAAATGAACATACTTATCTACTTTTTTATAATACTGGTAACAAGATCAGAATCTCCCTACAAATATTACAGCTACATTGGAGTAGGTAGTTTGTATTTCCTAACTTCACACTTGGTCATCAGGAAATCATCCCACATCAGGCAGCATAATGCTTTAAACCCCTGAGCTATAGAGTCATAGTCTGGCCAGCTGGAATCAAAATAGGTTTCCCCTTACCCATTGCCAGTGTGTGCTGGACTCAACCAATTCCCTGAAGAAAAATGACTATATACTTGGCACACAGCAGCTACTAAATTTAAATTCCTCCTGCCCCTATATACTAAGCTTTCTATCTGGTTCAGCACTGAACTCCTATGATTTGGCCAGCTTGGATTCAGAAAGGGATCTTAGCCATCAATACATTTACTGAAAATGATGCTTTGCTTTCCTTTCCTTTATAGTACTAAAAGGAAGTTTAAGTGAGATGGAAAAAGTGGCAGATACAGCCAACCTAACATGCCATCAACAATCATTTTGGCTCTGTTACCTGTGCCACTCCACATCTGATTGCACTGCTTCCTTTCTCTCATGAATTACTCTCATCTGTAGCAATGTGCATGTTTAACTGATTTTCTAGGAATGGAATAGAAAAATAGTCTGAACAGTCACTTTCACTTAATGAAAACAGATTTTAATTAGGGTTCTCAACTATTCCTGCGGCTACATAAGATTCATCCAGCATTGTATGGAAGAATCATTGTGCCCTTCTCTCATGATTGTTTTAAGTGCCACTAAAAAACAGACATTGGCTGTGTGACTTGGCAGACTTTCATTTAACCCACGTTTATGAGTTCTCCATTGTCCATTTATTGAGGCAAAACTTAACTGCAGAATTAGTATCTTTATCTCAAACTAGATTATGTTGCAAACTAGCCTTATGCATCGTAAGCCTGATACTTATAGGAGATGAATACTGGATAGGAGATACATAAATATCTCTAGCTTTGGCTTAAGAGATCAGTACTAAAATGCAACTATTACAGAAGCAGAAGCATGATTCTCTGGTTCTGTAAACAATTAACTCAAGGTAATTTCCGTTTGAGATAGGATTGGCTTCTTTATTTTTACTGATCTAATTTTGACACAGAGCCCTGTAACTTGTCTCCGGTTGCGTTATTCCTACTAACCCTTTTTATGTTGAAGCAAGATGGAATGACCCAATAAAACATCTTATAGACAGCCTCAGTATGTATACTAACATTGAGACGAATGTATACTAATGACAGCGTAAGAAAATTATTGTCCAATGTTCATAATCTTTATGTGTATACCTGAAATTAAATAGAAAATCAAGAGATTTTTTTTATGCTGCTTTTAGACCAAGAACTTGGGATTTTTTCTATGTGACATTCATATTTTAATGTCTTATGCATATTAAATCAGAGTCAATACACATCACAAATTTTCTTGAATTTTCTTTAATTTCTTCTAGCTAATGGTTGAACAGAAAAGATCTTTACCCAAGCCAAATGTTTTTCAATTTGCACTGCCTTCACTGCTCTTTCATTCATCTCCCATTTGTGTTTGAGGCCATAAGGACTCCTCAGATTTGTGCTTATCCACCTGTGATTAGTCTCTTACAATGGTCACAGTTTTCATCTCCTTTCTTTGGGTTTAAGAGTTTAGGAATAGTGACACTGAAGTTGAGAAGGAAGTGGTTTATGCTGTTGAACAAATTCATGCATGTTCCCGTTTAACAATGAGACAAAATATAATCTTCTGTTAAACTGTACATCCAGAGCACTTAGCTGACATGTGAGGGACCCAGTTTCATGACCCTGCTTCAAACAAGTCAGTATTATTTAGAGTAACTGGAATTGATTTAACTTGAAACTGGGGAGAGGTCTACTACTTGACTGGCAAATTGATTTGTTGTCCTGGCATATAATAACACAAACCAAGGTTCTCACCTTTGGTATCTCCCAAGGTTTTACATATCCTACCTAGGGACCCTTATTGATAGACAGGGGGAATCATTCTTTCTCTGTAGTCTGTGACCTGGGTTTTAACTTCCATAAAAATTAAAAAAAAAAAAAAAAAAAGAAAAAAAAATCCTTATTGGTTCCACCTACAGTTGCAAGGAGAGAAAAAAGTCAGTTAAATGGCACACCTGACACTGAAAGATTTCCAACTATTCCATCTCTACATTTACAGAAACTTGTTCTAAATTCAACTTTTTGAAAAGTTGCTCTTTTCCACTTTCTTACTTTTCATAAAGCTTAAGACAGGGAGTACAATTTGGACTATGCTCCTACAAATTGATCTGCCAGGACTGAAGAATGCCAGCAAGAAGCAAGCAAAGTAGAAAAACTTTGTAAAATAAAGGTATTCCCTTTCAAGCTCAAATAAAGATATTCCCTTTCAAACTCTTACTGGTAACAGTTATTTTAAAAATAAGTAAGGATAGATAAAAGTAATAAATAAACAGCAAACAGAAATGTAATATCTAGCATGTGCTTGATTTTGATCCATAATTTCCAGGTATACAAAGTGTAATGGAAGCTGTAGACATTCAACATGCTAAAAAATCAGGTCACTTTGGCTAGAGACTACATACAGAACTTAGTGCACAGCACCAACTTATAAATGCTGTTGGTCAACCTCCTTCAACAAAATGTTACTTCATTTTGCAACTGCAATTCTTTTTTCCACCTTCCCAGTTTTGTGTGTGGTACTTTGCCTCATACCAAAATCTGTTGTTGAGGAAATTACACCCTTTTCTGACAGAAATAAATTCTTACACTCTGGGAACGAAGAACTTGAAGGCCTAATAAACGTTGTGACCTGGATCCCTGTGGCCTGTTTGCGCGATCTTTTATTGAAATGCTTTTATCAGTGGACTGTCATCAAGCAGTAGACTAGTAGGAAGGAAAGCATAGCAGTGTCTGAAGCCACCTAGAAGAGAGGTCCACAGCTTTCCTCTGTGTGAATAATTTTTGTAGTATTTTAGCATTTTCCAGCCAGACCTGGCATGCAGGTTTACTCACATTTTCAGACTTCCCCCATAGGGTCAAGATTCCTGACACTGTGATTACCAGGGTCAGTTGTCCATCATATTTTATTATGTTGATACAGGAACCCAAGGCAGACTTTTGTGTAATACTAAATATCTTTTCTTCAGAGAAGGTTGTGCCCAAAGAAAGCAATTGGATAGAGCCTCAGAGCCAAAGATAGGTCTGTTTTGTGTTACAATAGGGTTAGGGAACCCTCCTTTGTGAATACAGCTTGACCTAGAAGGTACTGATTTTGGAAGGAGAAATGGGAGATGAAATAGAAAACACAAAAGAGAAAGTCAATAACAAAATAAGAAGACAGAAAACTTAAAATGTGTATGAAGGAGGATAGAAAAAGACACAGACACAGAACAACTCAATAAAATCTATTGTACAATCTTTTTTAATAATATGAAGTGGCATGAAAATGATAGAAGCACTTTTCCAAAATAAAAGGTTAATTCTTACTCTAGAATTAATCTATGTGCATCACATTGGCTGAGATTTTAACATCATAGCATGCAACTTAACAGCTTTTGTTTATTTTACTTTAGGCTACTAAAGGATACATAAGTGCTTAGTGTATTGAGTAGTACATAAAAATAGTATGTACTACATTATGTACTACTATGCTAAAATGGGAAAACAACTTTCTAGAACTGATCATGTCTTGTTTTATCCTTTAATTATCAAGTATTTTGAGAAATAGTGATTAGAAACAAACAAACAAAAAAATTTAATATCAAGGTGCCACATAGGGTATTAATAAAGCATTACTTACCGCTCAAATTTAGTTGATATATACTGTCAATGAACAATGAAATTTTGAACAGTATTACTGTTGTCAGTAGTTTTATGCAAACAATTTCCTTAACCATCCAAAAAGGCATAGATCCCTGAAATAAAACATTTTCATGGGAAAATATCACACTAATTAATATACTAAAAATACTCCATTTGGTCTGATTCAGACTGATTTGTTGGTTACGGACAATTGTGTACTTTGCTAATAATTTGCTGAATATCCATATCTGATAATGTTTTTTCACATAAGCCTGATCCCTGCCATACATATGCCTGTTTATTGGAAAACCCTATACTAGTGTTACTTCAATACTATTTTCTTCTTAAATTGAGTTCTGAACTGCATCAGATTAGATTTTTGAAAATGAAACACATCAACTTCAGTTTGATTATTTCAGTCTCTAATTTTCTCTAGGTACTTCTGCTTTTTAAAATCAGCACTGGGTTCATGTCCTCGCAGAATTATGTGCACATTGACTACCTTCTAGGTTGCATTTTTTTATAATAGCAGCTTGAAAAGAGCCTTGCTAAAATGTTGTAAAGATAACTTTGCTCAAAAATCAAGATAATGCTTCTTTGTAAACACCAATGCTGTGGCAATCTAGTGGGACAGTTTCATCCCTGGTGCAGCTCCATGGACAATCTTAACTCTAGTGGAAAAGAACTGCAGGAATTAATTTGGCTAAAATAACTCTTTTGATATAAGGTGAAGGTTTACATCTAACTCCTGTTAGTTATATATAGAGTTAGCTGATTTGCTTCTGGATGTTTCTGGCATGATATGAGATCTCTCATTTTAATTACTATTCCTATCATACATCCTACTGGGGCTCTGTCTGTCCTCTCCCAGTTTCATTCGGTTTACATGACTCTTGGCTCTCTAAAAAGTGCTGCTTCTCTTACAGTAATTCACAGTTGATTTAGAGATGTAGTATTTCACAAAATTTGTATCTGTGTTACATTATAAAATTTGAATGCTTTTGCAGCTACAGTTTTCTTGATGTAGAACAGTCACTGTTTGACTAACTCAGTCAAGACACAGTTGTTATTTGCAGCTTCAGTGTTCCTGGACTGTAACCCATATGTGAGAGCTTGCTTTCTGAGTTAATCATCCCATAGTTAGCAGCCCAGAGACTCACAAATGTTTCTGAAATTCAGCTTTGTTGTTACTGCCCATATCAGCCTGAGCTGTAGGAGGAAATTTACTTTTGAATTCGTGTGTTGTTCTTAGCAGAAGTCTGGTGAGATCCTCACATATGCAGTTACGGTACTATTTTTATACCTGTGACAGTTCTTCAATATTTCATCTTCCTAAATAATAGACTATGTTCAATGTTGCCAGGTTTCCATCATGTACAAGGGACTTTCATCAGATTACACTATTTTTGTCAAGCTTGCATACAGTTAAAGAATGTATTGACTGTGCAGCCTTAGCCTTCATATGTGAAGAGCATAAAAACTAAGCTCCTGTTTGCAGTCAGTGGTTGTCCTGCAAATTTAGGGCCATGTGGGAACTACTTGATAAAGTCTAGTTGAATTTCTAATTTGCAAAACAGGCAGGAGCATTATTCTGAACAGACTGACTAACTTTAAATTCAGTTCAGTTGAACAGTTTCACCTTTCCATGATGAAACACAGATCTGCTCCCTTTATATTAAGCAACTTGGTTCACATTGACCTCAGCTCTTGGATTCTTCTCTTAAATACAAAAATTAATTACCTGATTTTCCAGGGTTGCAGTTCAGTGTTGCAGGACTATAACCAATACATTCCTAGATCTAATTAAGATACAACTTTCAGTGCAGTGACTTTCAAAACACAAAACCCTCTAACAGTGAAAGAGACACAAGTCCAAAAAGGAACGATACTGAAATACCAACATGCTGCAAATTCAAACAAAAACCTGCATCAGGTTGTGCATACACAGCAGTGTTGTAAGCTAACACTTGCTCTTTGGCAGCATTTATTAATATAAATCAATAATTTAACCATTTAAAGCTTTAAACTCAGTGCAAGTAGACATAAAATTAAGCAGTTCTCTTAAATAAAATCAAAAAAAGTACTAAAGATGAACTATTATTAGAGATACTGATTTTAAGTGCTGTAATTTGTTTCTGTGGCTACTTTAATGTTTTGGCAAAGATGTCTCTAGACCATGACACCAAGAATAAGACTTGTCTTGTCACCAATCAAAGTCCAGCAGTGTTCTATTAAATGGAAAAAAAAACCCACCATGTTATAATCTTAAGGAAATTTGAGCAACAGATTGTCACAGAAATGATTTATTATAAATAGTAAAGGACTGGTTATTTACCAAGTAAATGGCAACATTAATCTAGTTTAATTCTATGAATTCTTATGATTCTATGATTCTAATTTGTATTTTAAGTCTTTCTGCCTAAAGCAGTGTCCAGCAACTCATTAAATGCAACCTAAATTACAATTAGAATAGGAATACCACCAAAATTACATTTGTCTTGGCTAACTATAATTCATAAGCTCATTTGGAAGCACCTGCAAGCAGCATTTGTTGCCAAATAGAGAAGGCAAGATTATGTTTCGTTTGACACGATAAATTTCCTAAAGTACAGAATTCGAAACGTTTGCAGAACAAAGAACTGCTTGTAACCATGGCTGATTATAATTATGAGTAGTTCAGCACTGCTGAGGTACCTTGGAGTACTCATTGTTTAACCTGGAAACAATCTGAACTAAAGCATACTGTTAGTATTGCCTGAGAATATGCATGAAATAGAGAGTCTCCCTGGTTTAATCACTAGAATGTCACCTTTGGGAATAAGTGAAAGTGTTGTGATCAGAAAGTTGTTATGTTAAAACAATTTGAAGGTAAATAAATAAATAAGCAAATAAAATAAAACCTAACAACAAAAGCAAAAAAAAAAAACCAAACTAAACCAAAACACCTCACGGTAGACTAAATCAAGCAAACCAAACCAAAACACTGAAAAAAAACAAAAGCAGTTTCTCTCAAAACTCATGAAAAATGAATTTCAGATTTTAAGTAAACAGATGCAACGTGGAGATACCTTCCCAGACTGTTTTATATGCTGGTTATTGAACTTTTTTTTTTTTCCTAATAGCTTCAAATGCATTATAAAATACAGAAAATCTGGTGTCATTTTACCAAAATACTAAAGCATATTCAAGGTTTCAAGACAGACTTATTTTCCCAAGGTTATATGCCTGTAACTAACCATAGCAGCCTTCATTAGCATTACCCAATCTCTCACAAAAACACAAAGAAAAAGCACATGTGTTTTTCTGCCAAAACTTTACATCCATAAACTCTTATTACGCCAGTCTTTCAATACCACAGTTCTTTGATCTGCAGCAAAATCCAGGTGAACACAACAGTTAATTTCAATGCCATCTTCAAAACTTGTAAAACTATTTGCAGAAGTGTTCAGTTAATTTGCTAGGAAAAGGCAGTAATTTTTTACCAATCTCAGTCTTTTGTGGAGTTGAGTTTGTGATGGCAGCTGTGGTCTGCTCTTCCTTGTAACCTTCTAATGCTGCCTGTGACAAGGTGTTCATGTTGCTAGATCGATTTGCTCACAACATGATGTTTGCTCTACCTATGTATTCTGAAAATGGAGAAATCTCAGGGGCTTGGTACTGTACGCACAGCCTAGAAGTGTCGCTACTGTCATTTTCCCTCTTCACATATGTGCCAGTTTGGATCTCATTGTATCTGAATGTGTCCTGGGTTCAGCAGTAGCAGTCAATTTTTCTCCTTCTTGGTAGCTAGTGAGCACTGTGTTTTGACTTTCAGCCTGGGAACAGTGCTGATAACACCAATGTTTTCAGTTGTTGCTAAGTAATGATTACCCTGACCAAGGACTTTCTGAGTCTCATACTCTGCCACGGAGGAGGGGAAGCCGTGAGGAAGCAGAGACAGGACACCTGACCCAAGCTAGACAGGGAGGTATTCCATACCACAGCATGTCATGCTGGGGGGGGGGGGGGGTAACTGGGAGTTACCCAGAAGGACACGGGGTCTTCCGGGTCGTACTCGTTTCTCAGCGGGTGGTATCGTATTCTCTTCCCTTGTTATTTTCTCTTATCATTGCTGTCATTGGTGGTAGCGGTGGTGATCTGTGTTGTACATTGGTTGCTGGACTGTTCTTGTCTCAACCCGTGCGAGTTGCACACTTTCGATTCTGCTCCCCATCCCTCCGGGAGTGGGGAAGGGGAGAGCCCCCAGGGGAGGGGGTGGGGAGCAGGCCTTGACTGCTTCCAACCCGGCACCACTCACTGGGAGTGAGAGAACGAGCTGTCTGTCTAGGTTTAAACCACAGCAGAATGGCAAGTAGCACTCCATCAGATTGAGATTTTCTACCAAGTCAGTCACAACCGAAAGCACCGTTCTCCCAGACTTGACCTGATTCTGCAAGTTATAGTTTATCCATGAATTATGCCACGCATGGTGACAGGCTTGCGACTGACACCTTTTTCTTGACTGTATTAAAGCTCAATACTGGGGGAACATGATGGAAAAGCCTCCTGCTTATCTGATGTGCAGCAATGTCAGAACTGTGAGGGGCTTTAAGCTGCACCGGTACTCCACAGATATGGGCCTAATCAAATAAACCCAGCCAAGTACAATATTACTTTATTTAGTAACAGTCAAAATCAAAGAAATCTGTCCTTACTGATAGTTGCTGTCATGGCATTTATTTTAATCACCACTGGTTATTATAGAAAACACAAAGACTAATTGAAGTTTTCCAAGAAGCCTGATTGACACTGCTCAAGGTTGTCATGTTATGATTAACCAGTTGTCTATATATGAATTGACAAGGTTTTAATTAAGATCTTGGAGTCCAAGGGCAGTTTTGCATTTTAGTAAGATTGGCTCAGCTATGAATCTTAGGTACGCTTCTCAAAGCTCATAGAGATAGCAACACGATGTAAACAATTTCTGATTCTAAAACATGACTCTGAAGTGATAGAAAGGAGTAATGACATTCAGAAGCCACAGTAACATAGGGAATGTTCAGTCTCTTCTGATCTAGGATATTATGAAGTTTCCTCTTCTTCAGACAAAGGAAGTAAGAATGTGAGCTTACGCTTCTGCCTGATCTCTTCTACAACTCCAAAGCACATCAAAGCAACCACTTCTTTTTAGAAAAATTACTGAATAGTGGGGTGCAAAAATTGCCATGCAAGCATAAAGTATTTGCCATTGCTGACAATGCAGTTCAGCTGTCAGCTGTAGACTCTGATCATGTCCAATGGAACTCGAGTTCCCAAAACTCAGCTCCAGGATGGTTATCTGGTTCATGCTCAGGTCACGAAACTGAAGACTAGGCTATCAGTTCTTTGAAGAACAGACAGATGAGATTCTGTCATCAGCTAGGACCACAGACACCTTTAAATAGGTGTCTGAATTGTGACTCCTGCAGCCGCGGATGAAGCATGCTAAAAACACTTTCATTACACAAACAATCCACATGAACACTAAAGAGCTGATGATTAAGATATGAATAACCTGGGTACATCCTTTTGGATTACTGTTGTATTAATTTTAAGCTCAAAATTATTTGTAACAGCTGCTTTTAAAGGATCTAGAGGTTATCAGCAGCCTGACAAACTGTATTTCCTAAAATGATGGGAAGGAATTTCTTTTCTCCTGCATTTCTCTCCCACAAGAAATTCTTCTAAATACAATAAAAACTATCTGAATAATCATCACCTATAGGTGGTGGGAAACATGTTTTGTTGGTTTGGGTGGTTGGATTTTTGGGCGAGGGTTGGTTTGATGTGTCCCACCCCGAGGCTGTGTGTCAGAGCTTCAGTTCAGGACATTTTAAAAGCAAAATCTCAAGGATGTCAACAGTTACAGCAGTCCACAGTTTGCCATCACTCATGTGCTGGGCTTCACTATAGGATGCTTTCTGGATTTTAGCTTTTTAATTACTATTGCTATATCTGATTTGTCAAGATGGACAGTGTTTTCAAAGGCATACTCTGTACCAGGAAGAATTTGCTTGTCTAGGCTGACATGGTTTCAGCAGTGACCATTTTTGTTACAATCCCAGCCTTTTGTTATTGCTCCACAATGTTTTGATGAATTGGCTTTGCTTGACTCTTCATTAGAAGTTGGTTACATTTGTACTGGTTTATAAATATAGCACTGAGCATGTGAAACGGAATATGTGATCACTTGGTTACAGAGCTGATGCTGATGAAATAAATGTCAAAGTCATAGACTCCAAAGTGCAGATAATTATAAATGTGCTGGTATCAACAGTCACAATGCTTTTTATAATTCTTCCATTTGAAATTACAGGTGTCTTATTTTGAAGTAAGGGTAACTATTAAAGCTTCTTAAATTTTGGCTGAAGGACTGTAACAGATAAGAAGAGCTCAAGTTCTGTATCTGAGTATTCAGGTGTGGGATGATAGAGAGCCTGAGCAGTGGCTGTAGCATTTTTCAGGGATGTGTATTCTTTTGGGGCAGAAGATACACTTTTTGATTAATAATGTGAAACCATTATGACAGACTAATTTGCATCATTATCAATAGCCAAAGGCAGGAGTGAGGGGAATATCTGTGTCTCTGCCTGGGTGATTTCTCACTTACTTAGAAGCATAGAATCATAGAACAGTTAGGGTTGGAAAGGACCTTAAAATCATCAATTTCCAGCCCCCCTGCTGTGAGCAGGGACACCTCGCACTACACCATGTCACCAAAGACTCTGTTTAACCTGGCCTTGAACACCGCCAGGCATGGAGCATTCACAACTTCCCTGGGCAACCCATTCCAGTGCCTCACCACCCTCACAGTAAAGAACTTCTGCCTTATATCTAACCTGAACTTCCCCTGTTTAAATTTTATCCCATTACCCCTTGTCCTGTCACTACAGTCCCTAATGAAGAGTCCCTCCCCAGCATCCCTATAGGCCCCCTTCAGATACTTGAAGGCTGCTATGAGGTCTCCACGCAGCCTTCTCTTCTCCAGGCTGAACAACCCCAACTTCCTCAGCCTGTCTTCATACGGGAGGTGCTCCAGTCCCCTGATCATCCTCGTGACCCTCCTCTGAACTTGTTCCAACAGTTCCATGTCCTTTTTATGTTGAGGACACCAGAACTGCACACAATACTCCAGGTGAGGTCTCACGAGAGCAGAGCAGAGGGGCAGGATCACCTCCTTCCACCTGCTGGTCACGCTCCTTTTAATGCAGCCCAGCATATGGTTGGCTTTCTGGGCTGCGAGTGCACACTGAAGCTGGCTCATGTTCATTTTCTCACCAATCAACACCCCCAAGTCCTTCTCCGCAGGGCTGCTCTGAATCTCTTCTCTGCCCAACCTGTAGGTTAGGAGAGCAAGGCTACATCATACCCAGAAAAGAAATGTTTTTTGAAAGAAACATTACTTTTTCATTCAAAGACAGGATTTGAACTTATACTGATCCAGACTGCTACTTCTTGCCATAAGCAGTAAGAGTGAAAGTTTCAATGCCTCCTGACCTTTCCCTTGCGCTATTGTACAAGGTATGCATACATAGCGCTAAGAAAAAGCTATTCAAGAGTTTATGAACTTGTGTACTTAAAGTACAAGCTATGTACAATGGAATCTACACCAAACCACATCCAAAATAGAATTTTTTTTCCATGAAACATACTCAAGTGACAGATTTAATACTCAGTATTAGATTTAAACCCACTGTACATGTCTTCTCCTTTCTACTGTTGTTTCTCATCATCAAGACAATTTATCCTAAATAGCAAGAAATGAGAAAAGAAGCCTGGATAACACTGAGTAGGGAGGAGAAGGGTACACAGCGTTCGTTATCAGTGGTATAAGGCAGGAACAAATGAATAAAATGCACCCTAAAGCAGATTTACTGTGTAGACCTCTATAGTGCAAGGTGTCCAATGTAATTAATCTATGTGAAAATATGTCCTAACAGAAAATGTCTGCTGATATCATCCAGAACAGGTCAGTATCATGTCTGGTAAAAACTGGGTATTCTAATTTGCCCTGTTACAGGACATTTTGGATATTAAAAGAAGTACTTGGATTCAAAAAGTGAATATATGGGAATTTCACTGAACGACTTCACACTGGTGGGTATGAAATGACTCTGCTCTCTTCCTGGCCCATGCAGCTGAAATGGTACACAAGCTCATTTTGAAAATAACGCACTGGATGTTAAGCACCTGCTAAGTTGTTCTAGTGCCATAGCTTTATCATGAGCAGAAAGCTCACCTCTTCCTCTGATCCTTTGTGGCTTTTTCACGACAAAGTGTTTCATAACTACATATTAATGTACCTTGTGTATGGTAATCCTGCTCAGTTCAGGGACGATGGAAACCTCCTGTGGAGCAGAAGGGCAAAAGCTCGCTTGATCTTGATTTTCAGTACAAATACAGATCATGAAAGTGGGGCCTCACGATCCTTCTGGCTTTTTAGATTTTAAGCAGGAGGTGTCAGAAAAGTTACCACAGGGATAACTGGCTTGTGGCGGCCAAGCGTTCATAGCAATGTTGCTTTTTGATCCTTTGATGTCGGCTCTTCCTATCACTGTGAAGCAGAATTCACCAAGTGTTGGATTGCTCACTCACTAATAGGGAACATGAGCTGGGTTTAGATTGTCGTGAGACAGTTTAGTTTTACCCCACCGATGATGTGTTGTTGCAATAGTAATCCTGCTCAGTACAAGAGGAACCACAGGTTCAGATCCCTGGTGCGTGTGCTTGGCTGAGGAGCCACTGGTGCGAGGCTACCATCTGCGGGCTTATGACAGAACACCTCTAAGTCAGAATCCTGCCTAGACACTTGATGTTGCGTTGTTGCGTCATCGGTCGATAGAGATTGACCCAGGAAATGGCAGTCTAGATCAGAATGTGTGGGTAAAGCTCTTCCCGAATCTTCGTTAGCGAAGACAGGCCTTCCTCATAGGAGAAGGAAAACTCCTGTCTTCAAACCCGGGCTGATGGAGCTCGTCTGGCCTTGTAAGGTCTTCCATCAAAGAGAAGGACACTCTTACAAGACCTACGACCTGCGGACTTTGCTGTCACAGTCCTAGCTAGCTAGGCTGTGGCAGTTAAACCTCAGGTGTAAAGGGTGGAGCCAGTTCTGCACACGCTGTGCCTCACCTAAAAAGTCCACTGCGCAGGCTGGAAGGGCTCACTCTCACTTGTCTGTACGGACAGGTGAGGGTCTAAACGGCAGGTGACAAGGGGCATGGGAAGCTGCAGATCCAACCTTGCATGCGGGCGGACCCAGCACATGGGTAGCTCAAGATCGCTCAGGAGATGACAGTCCTGGTCGGACACTTCCTGATTGCCTAAGCAGCCTTTTTTCCAACCAGATTTGCATATCCCACATGCCCTTGGTCATCGTGCTTGTAGTAAGCGCGGTTAAAGCCCTTCCCAAATCTTAGCTTGTGAAGCCAAGCTATCAATGTAGCAAATGTACTTTATGGACTTAGCTAAACAAAGTAAATGCAGGTTGTTCATTTTTGGCCCTTGACTTGGGACCAGTGAAGTGACAGAAGGGTCCACCTGGTTGGAAGTAGTCCTGCCAGTATCTCTCCTCCAAGAAAGGTTGTAACTATCCATGCTTACACTATCTGCTATAGAGTGACTGTGGGTTAGATCAAATTTTCATCATACTCAGACTGGTAGCTCTGAGTGTTCTTTCCCGTATGTTTTTAATGTTAGCTTTGTAGAGCTAAAATTTGACATTAAGCTAAACAAATCCTTATTTCATAGCATGCACATAGGTAGAGTCCCGGTATTAGCTTTTATGGATGTGTTAATTCCAATTAAACAACTCTCATTTAGACATGTACGGAGAAGAACCCGACTCTGTCTTGAGACATACTGCCCAACCTCCCTAATTGTTGAGAACTTACTCCCTTCACTTGCCAGGATTTTTCTAGGAGCTACAGCTTCCAGTTAGCTCTATTTCAGTCTGAACCTGTTTCCTTTAAAAACCGATAAGGCATTTTAGGCCATGAGAGAAAATTTATTTCCTCTTTCTACAGCCTTTCTTTTGCTGTGGTGTGTGGCTTAACTGAGCAGAAGGAAGAAGTTCTATATTCAAGTTTGGGCTCCTGAGCGTGTTCCAAGCCTAAGCCAAAAGGCTTTAGGGAATGCCGTAGGACACTGGAGCTGCAGGAAGGTATCAAGGGTATCTATGTATATCTCCTCAGGGTCCAGTGATTAGCAGCATAGGGTTTTCTGACTGTCAGTTTTCTTTAATAACAACTTGTGAATCTAAATTCTGCAAACTTGCATTTTTTAAAAATTTCTACTTAACTTTACAACACATTTTATGGTGGTGAATCCGATAATTTAATATAAAGCTTTATATGAAGTGTTTTCTTTTAAATCTATTCTGATAATTTACTTGGATGAGATTTGATTTTGTGTTACGAAAATTAATATTGCATCTTCTGTACAGCACCCATTTATAGACTATCCTAACTTTTTCTCAGTGATTTGGGGTTTCTGGGGGGGATGGTGGTGTAAGTTGTTGGTTTTTTTTTTCCTTATAGAACTAGAAAAGCTACTTAATGTTAACATTTTTTTTTCAACTTAACAATGTCACCACAGAAGGAGGCATCCAGGGTCAGTGAAGTATTTGAGCTTCATAATATTAGTAATAAAGTGAAAGGATTGCAGTATACAAAGTATTTATGAACAGATGAAGGAAAAAGATCTAATGGGACAATGACAAGAGAGCAAAGACAAGAAACTTAACTATTTGAATAGTTAAAAATACTGTAAGGTAAATGCGCATAGTTTAGTCAAACATTAGAGCTAGACTGAATAACAGAGGGCAGTTGAGCAAGCAGTGTGAAATAAAAGGTCAATGTTCATGCACAACAGTGCACACTGGGACCTGTACTTACACCTAATAAGCAATTATGTGGGTAAAATGAACAGCATTCACTCAAAACCACACAAAACTTAATGATTTTATTTTTCTTGGCTAAAAAAAAGACAATTCTCCTAGAATTTATATTAGTTTGGTTCTGTCTTCTTCCCCCATGCAACCTTGTATCATCTCATAAAATCATCATGTGAAATACTTTATTGAGTTCAGTTCAGGACTTCCATCATAATTTTTAGTAGCTGTAAGACTTAACTGCAAAAAAATAGCCCAATTTCAGTCATCACACTTAGTCTCTTCATCTAAGAAGCTGAGGACAACTTCCTAGTACAGGAGATGGAGAGCCTAACCAGAGGAGAGGCACTGCTGGACCTGTTGCTCACTAATGCAGAACTTACTGGAGAAGTCAAGATTGGAGGTAGCCTGGGCTGCAGTGATCATGTCCTGGTGAATTTCTCTGTCTTGAGGGGTACAGCATGAGTAAAAAGTAGAGTAAGGATCCCAAACCTCAGAAAAACAACCCTTTGGCCGTTTAGAGCACTAGAGCACTAGTTTTGAGACCATTTAAGGAGCCTGAATGTGCTTAAGTCCATGGCACCTGTTGAGATGTGTATTTGGTTTGCTTGGTGAGGTTTTGGTAGCTACCAGAAGCTTCCCCTCTATCCGATAGAACCAAAGCCAGCCAGCTCCAGGGTGGACTCACTGCTCACCAAGGCTGAGCCCATCAGCAGTGGTGGTAGTGGCTCTGATATAGCACAGTTAAGGAAGGAAAAAAGAGCTGCTGCAAAGCAGCAGCCAAAAACAGGAGTGAGAATATGTGAGAGCAACAGCTCTGCAGACACCAAGGCCAATGCAGAAGGAGGAGAGGAGGTGCTCCAGTGCTGGAGCAGAGATTTCACCTGCAGCCCATGGTGCAGCCCATGGTGAGGCAGCTGTGCCCCTGCAGCCCATGGAGGTCCATGGCAGAGCAGATCTCCACCTGCAGCCCATGCAGGACTCCATGCCTGAGCAGGGGGATGCCCAAAGGAGGCTGTGACCCTGTGGGAACCCTGTGCTGGAGCAGGCTTCTGGCAGGAGCTGTGGCTGCTTGGAGAGAGGAGCCCAAACTGGAGCAGGTTTGCTGCAGGAATTGACCCTGTCAGGACCCACACTGGAGCAGTCTGTTCCTGAAGGACTGCACCCATGGAAGGGACCCATGCTGGAGCAGTCTGCTCCAGAAGGACTGTACCCATGGAAGAGACCCCACGCTGGAGCAGGGGAAGAGTGTCAGAAGTCCTCCCTTGAGGAGGAAGGGCCAGCAAAGACAACTTGTGATGAACTGACCACAACCCCCATTCTCTGTTCCCCTGCCTGGAGGAAGGAGGTTGACAAATCGGGATTGAAGCTGAGCCCAGGAAGAAGGGAGGTGTGGGGAGAAGGTATTTTAAGATTTGGTTTCATTTCTCATTTCCTGCTCTGATTTCATTAGCTATAAATCACTTTCTTTAGTCCAAGTTTGCCCATAATGGTAATTAACAAATGATCTCTCCGTACCCTTACCTACATCCACAATCCTTTTGTTGTATTTTCTCTCCCCTGTTCAGCTGAGAAGGGGGAGTGACAGAGTAGCATTGATGGGCACCTGGAATCCAGCCAGGGTCAGCCCAGCGCAGATGCATCTGTGGGTCCTGAGGAAACTGACAGGTAAAGTGGCTCAGCCACTATCCATTGTATTTCTGAAGCTGTGGCAGTGAAGTTCCCCAAGACTGGAAAGGGGAAATATAATCCCCATTTCTAAAAGGAAAAAAAGGAAGACCCAAGGAACTACAGATCAGCCAGTCTCACCTCAGTGCCTGGCAGTGGAGTGGATCCTTCCGGAAACTATGCTAAGGCACATGGAAAATAAGGTGACTGCTGACAGGCAGTGTGGCTTCATAGAGGGCAAATCATGCCTGACCAATTTGGTGGGTTTCTATGATGGGGACACAACACTGGACTACATGGGAAGAGCAACCGACTTATTCTACCTGGACTTGTGCAAAGTGTTCAACACTGTCCCACACGACATCCTTGTCTCTAAATTGGACATCAATTTGATGGATGGACCACTCAAAGAACTGTCTGGACGGCTGCATGCAAAGAGTTGCGGTCAATGGCTCAATGTCCAACAGGGGACCAGTGACAAATGGTGTCCCTCAGGGGTTGGTGTTGGGATGGATCCTGTTCACCATCTTTGTCACTGACATGGACAGTGGGATTGAGTGCACCCTCAGCAAGTTTACCGATGACACCAAGCTGTGTGGTTCGGTTGATACGCTGGAGGGAAGGAATGCCATCCAGAGGGACCTTGACACGCTTGTGAGGTGGGCTGATGCCAACCTTACGAAGTTTAACCATGGCAAGTGCAAGGTCCTACACCTGGGTCAGAGCAATCCCAGTCACAGCTACAGGTTGGGCAGAGAAGAGATTCAGAGCAGCCCTGCGGAGAAGGACTTGGGGGTGTTGATGAGAAGCTCAGCATGACCCAGCAGTTTGTGCCTGGAGCCCAGAAAGCAAACCCTGTGGTGGGTTGCACCAAAAGGACTGTGATCAGCAGGTCAAGGGGGGTTATTCTTCCCCTATACTCTGCTCTCGTGAGGCCCCAGCCTGCAGTAATGGGTCCAGCTCTGGGGCCCCAACACAAGAAGGACATGGATCTGCTTGAGGAGGTCCACAAAAACAATTAGGGACGCACCACCCCCTGTATGAGGAAAGGCTGAGATAGTTGGGCTTGTTCAGCCTGCAGAAGAGAAGGCTCCAGCCTTCTCTAATATACAGTGAACCTATAGCAGCCTGCCACTACTGTAAAGAGGACCTACAGGAAATATGAGGAGGAACTCTTTATCAGAAAGTTCAGTAATAGGACAACGGTAACAGTTTTAAACTGGAAGAGAGTAGATTTAAATTAGATGTTAGTAAGAA
The DNA here is from genome assembly GCF_034315485.1 of Pezoporus occidentalis. NCBI lineage: Eukaryota > Metazoa > Chordata > Aves > Psittaciformes > Psittacidae > Pezoporus > Pezoporus occidentalis. Next base: position 1,442,616 of record NW_026913425.1, read on the forward strand.
ATTCTTTACTGTGATGGTGGAGAGGCATTGGAACAGGTTGTCCCTGGCAGTGTTCAAGGCCACGCTGGATGGGGCTTGGAGCAATCTGGTCTAGTGGAAGGTGTCCCTGACTATGGGGGGGGGGGGGTTGGGGGGGGTGGAATTGGATGGTCTTTAAGAGCTGTTCCACTGGAAACCAGTTTATGATTTTATTAAACCCTTTCTTTTTCCATGAACTGAGAAATCACTGAAGTTACTACATCAATAAACAAATCTGATTAACAAAAAGCATATTTTATTATCCAAGGTTAAACATTATTAATTCAAATCAGTAAGATTTTGTGCAGCCATGGACTACAAGGACAGCTATAGAAAAGCAGGTTAGGATTAATTCGTAAGGTAACTGTTACTGATATTTAAAAGATTCGTCATAGAATGTAAGTATGTCAGCCTCCAAGTAAGAGCAGTTTCATTTAAAAATAATGACTACTCATGAAAGGCTTCTAGACGCATTCTGCCTGGATTTTCTGGATGTCTTTGAGCAATTCCATGTCGCAGCAGCAACTCAAGATAAGGTGGCCAAAATGAGTCATCGATTGTTACATAGGGTTCATGCGGTGTGTTCAGAAATTTTTTTAGAAGAATCTGGAAGAGCAAAAGAAGACAACTTAGGAAATGAACAGAACAGCTATATTTTTATCTCCTTAACTGAATTTATACAAGTTATTGTAGTAAAGATACTTACATAGGCAACATAAGAAATACAAGACTGCAGAATTCTCCTTTACCCAGACCAATTTTTCCACTGTCAAAAATTATCAGAGGGTAATTTACAGAGGTATAACTGTAAATGCCTAAAATACCTGAACATGAAGGTGGCAAATCCTTACATAATTAATCCTTAAATCAGTGTCCATTAATTTAAGATTAAAAGCATTAAATAAGAGGGAAAACTAGATTTCATCACTTGCCTCAAAACCATAATGACTTCCTGTCAATAAATGGTATTTCTCCATGATCCTTTCGTATGTTAGCAGAGAAGAATGTTGTATAATTTTTCTAAATTTCACTATAAAGATAAAAGTCATTTTAGACTGGGAAAAATTCTTTTTCCTGTATTTTGTGCCCTTCTGGGTGTAGTGTTAGAAAGAAATACGTTTGCAGTTGTGAAGTTAAACATCATAGTCCTAGCTTAACTTCTTCATATTTGCACATTAAATCTTCCTCCTCATTTCATAAATGGATTATCCAAATTCATAATATCACTACTTTTTAGGGCAGGACAAGCACTTTACAATTCACCTCCTCCTGACCCTTCTTTACTCCATTGTTCCTATCTAAATATAGCATTAGTTAATGAAGTTAAAAACAAAGAAGAGTTTTGACTTTTTTTTTTTCTGTTCCTAGAGACCACGTTTATGCCCTCCTAATATTGCTCATGGGGAATACTGCACACATTAGATTAAATAACCTTACCCATCCCACAGTGCTCTCTCTATTCATCCCATTAATTTAATCTTTCGACTCAGAGCTTCCAAGTGTTATAGCTTTCCCAATTTCAGTATGTACAAAATATTCAGTCTGCCTCTACTCTAAAGAAAAACTCCTCACTATCAGACTTAACTTTTATATTTTTACTCATTACTATTAAACAAGAAAAATACTGTTCTTCTTTTTCAGAAGATTCTAAAGTATTATAACTTGACATATGTTTGTATTGCAAACTGTTTTTCAAATCTTAAACTAGTTCACTAAATTCTCAACCAGAAAGGAATACTCCTCAAACTGTTTAAAAGAACAGCTCATTACTGGAATAAAAAGTAGTATAACAAAAATTCTGAAGTTTGCATGAGAAAAGAGGTTACTGCTTGCTTACTACTTACACTAACTTAATGAAGTAAGTACTGATATACCTAAATAATATAAATGGATATACCGAGCTTGTCAAAAGAGATTTATTAAAAATGTACACTTTTATTATTTAACAAACACACACATGGAGATTGAGGAGACATGGTTAGGAACACATGCACTAATTAGAATGCTGTGAATGAATTATGGTTGTACAACAGCAAATCCTAAATCTGTAATTACAATGCAAAGGTGAATTTGTATTTGTCTCTTTAAGAAAGCATTATCTATATCTAACATGACACTTTTGAAATTTAACAGGGACTTGAAGCTAAAACCAAGTTGCTCAACAGAAAAAAGAACAACCTCCCATAAAACAAAGATAAGGGACATTGATAGATTACACCAAGACAGTTAAAATAAGTCAGAATTTTTGGAACTATGTTTTTCTAAATGTAAATCTGACAGTACTTGGGTGTGCTCACATTTTGAGGAGATTAACAATATCAGAAAAATATGAAGGGCAATTTTAAAGCATTAGAAGAGCTTTAAATGTTCAATTCCATAGGGAACGTGGCTATTTTAAATTCTGTTTGCAAACTATACCTAATTTGGAATTAACAGACATGCTGAGATACTTGAAGCATGTAAAACTATTTTGATGATGTAAGTCCAAAGTCAGGACTTTAAAGTAAAACAATGTCATAGTGACCAGATCATAGCATCTTAATACCAGAACACTGTTATTAATCAAGTTTTCCATCAGGCGGGTGGAAGGGAGAAACCAAAACAATTTCCCCCAGGGAGGTCTTACATATAGGTGCTTACAACTGCCTGAAGAATTAGGATGGGGGACGAACAGGAAAATTCACTTCAAATGACACACTTAAAACAAGAAGGAGCAAGGTTAGTGAAATGATTATTAATGCTCCTTCAAAATTATGCTTTGGAGTTCAAATTAATTTTAATGAATTTGCAATGTGATTAAAATGTGCGATGTGATTAAAAATACTAAGCAATTCTGGCATACATACATGCCAACATATATGGCATACATGTAAGGCATATATATAAAACCAATTAGAAATGGATGAATCCGATTGATTTCCTCACTTGAGAATTCAGTTTATACACACAATTACACATTAAATAGTCCTTTTATAACTATTATCCAATGACTAGAAAAAGGGAAATATAACCCCCATTTTTAAAAAGAGGAAAGTGGAAGACCCAGGGAAATACAGACCAGTCAGTCTCACCTTAGTGCTTCACAAGATCATGGAACAGATTCTCCTAGAAACCAAGCTAGGACACATGAAAAACAACGAAGTGACTGGTGACACCCAACTTGGCTTCATGAAGGGCAAATCATGCCTGACCAATTTGGTGGACTTCTATGATGGGGACACAGCACTTGTCTATAAGGGAAGAGCAACTGATACAGACTTGTGCAAGGTACTTGAAACCATCCTGCACAATATCCTTGTCTCTAAACAAGAGAATGCCTATGGAGAAACATAAATTTGATGGATGGACTACTTGGGGGATAAAGAATTGGCTGCACGCAGAGAGTAGTAGTGGTCTACGGCTAAATGTCCAGCTGGAGACCACTAATGAGTGGTGCCCCTTAGGGGTTGGTGTTGGGATTGGTCTGTCTTTGTCAGCAACATGGACAGTGGGCTTGAGTGCACCCTCAGCAAGTTTGCCAATAACACCAAGCTGTGTGGTTCAGCTGATACGCTGGAGGAAAGGGATTACATCCAGAGGGACCTTGCACACCTTGACATGCTTGAGAGGTGGCCAGTGCCAACCTCATAAAGTCCAACAAAGCGAAGTGCAAGCTCCTGCACCTGGGTCAGAGCAATCCCAGGCACAGCTACAGGTTGGGCAGAGAAGAGATTCAGAGCAGCCCTGCAGAGAAGGACTTGGGGGTGTTGGTCGATGAGAAACTTAACATAAGATGGCTGCAGTGTGCACTCGCAGCCCAGAAAGCCAACCGTATCCTGGGCTGCATCAAAAGGAGCGTGACCAGCAGGTCAAAGGAGGTGATCCTGCCCCTCTACTCTGCTCTCGTGAGACCTCACTTGGAGTATTGTGTGCAGTTCTGGTGTCCTCACCATAAAAAGGACATGGAACTATTGGAACAAGCCCAGAGGAGGGCCACAAGGATGATCAGGGGACTGGAGCACCTCCTGTACGAAGACAGGCTGAGAAAGTTGGGGCTGTTCAGCCTGGAGAAGAGAAGGCCATGTGGAGACCTCATAGCAACCTTCCAGTGTCTGAATGGGGCCCACAAGGATGCTGGAGAGAGACTCATTAGAGACTGTAGTGGGTAATGGGTAAATGAGCTAAATGTAAATGGTAATGGGCTTATACTAAAACAGGGGAAGTTCAGGTTAGGTATAAGGAAGAAGTTCTTTACTGTGAGGGTGGTGAGGCACTGGAACAGGTTGCCCAGAGAAGTTGAGGATGCCCCATCCCTGGCAGTGTTCAAGGCCAGGTGGACAGGGCCTTGTGTAATCTGGTCTAATGGTAAATGTCCCTGCACATGGCATGGTAGGTTGAAACTACATGATCTTTAAGGTCCTTTAGAACCCTAAACATTTTATGATTTTTTTTTTTCTGAAAAACTATTTTGCCATACAATTTATACTGAATCAGTAAGCATAGCACTTCTTTCCCTTAATATGAGCCAGTAGGGCTCATAAAACTCCTTGAAATAATTACTATAAAATTAAGAAAAGAGGGATAATCATACTCTGCAGTAAACTGAAGATTTAGTTACCTAAACTATTACTGCACATTTTTTTTAAATGGGAGTTTAATTTGATAGGAATTAAAACAGAAATCTGATATAACATTCTTAAACATTCTACTTTTCAATTAAATATCTTAACTGTATGTCGTATGATGTTATTTATCTTATTACCATATTATGGTCAGATCTGAGTATTGGAAAATCCCCCAAATCTCTATATAACAAAGCCATCTCACCTCTAATATATCGTGCAGTGGTTTCAGTTCTACAACTGGCTCTTCTTGAGAGTTCTGCAACGATAACCACCCCCCAGATGAATTAACAAAACCCAAACCTAAAGTCAGGAAAAATATTAACTGGCAAATAAAAATAATCACACAATTATCTGATTGTGTATTACACAGCAGATGAAGAATTTTACTTAGGTTTAGTTGTGACAGAAATAACAAGGTAGTATTTAAATCTACCAGTTCAATATAATACACTTTAAATATAACAATTTTTTAATTCATTATTAAAGAGATTAACCTTAAATGATCAATGTATATCTATCTGGGTTTATGTTTAAATAGAACCAAGTACATTATATTCATAATGTACAGTGCAAAACATATTCATATGACCTGTTAGGAAAAAATGGCTTTTTGTGAACTTTAGGAAAATGTTTATAATACACATTTTGACACAGCTCAAGACTTCACTTTATAGTGCCTAAATATATTTCATTATTTGCTTACGTTTGTTTAGTCTGATTTCAATTTTGGGAGAAAAAAAGTCTGTAATAAAATATCATTAGAAAATTACTTGTTTTAACAGCAAGCAAATCAATTAATTTCCCTATGAACTGATAAGGATTCCTTCGGCAGCAACACCAAGAAAACTGGTTATGCTGCTGCATGGTGAACCTGATTCTTTTATTTTTCTATTTTATCCTTCCCCACCCCCATCCACATCACACTCAACAAAATAAAAGAGATAATACAGCACTGGCAGGGCAGGGCTGCTCACTCAGCTGTGAGAGACTGGTCTGAAATCAGACTCCACTGTCCATTGTCTCAAAAACTGCTGAGAAAGAAGCTGAGATGGGATTCCACAGACCATTGTCTGAGAGATTGGTGTGAGGAGCTGAAATGGGACTCCACTGACCATTGTCTCAGAGATGGGTGGGAGGAGCTGAGGTAAGACTCCAGTGTCCATTGCCTGAGAGAAGGGTGTGAGGAACTGAAATGGGACTCCATCATCCATTGCCTCAGAGATGAGTGGGAAGAACTAAGAGTCTTCTCTCCATTACCTCAAGGTCTGGTGTGAGGAATTGCTGCCCATTATCCCAAGAACTGCTGGAAAACTGGTCCACCAGGAACTTGTAATATGTGACATTAGGAACACAGGTACTCCCTCCAACCCATAAAAGGGGGAAAAGGTAATCACCAAAAAAACCCAAACAAAAAAAACCAAAAAAACATCACCATGAAGGCAAATCCACGAAAGCACACCTTCAGAAGGACTACTCCAGAAGGACACTCCACGAGGACACCCACTTGACAGCTACTTCAAACAACTATTACAGACTCTTGGGGACACTCTGCTCAGATACTGACTATGAACCCTAAAAGACTCGCACCGCTTCCGATACCGACTACAGACCCTGGAGGGCTCCCACTACTTCCTATACCGACTACGGACCCTGGAGGACTCCCACCACCTCCAACGATGCAAAGGATGTCCAGGACACAGCTGGATCCACAGTGGTGACTACCTATCTCTCTCTCTGCACCCCAAATTCTTCCTTCATGTCTATCTTTTTTCCCATTTTTTTAAGCTGGAAGCTCAGAATTTATTTAACTTAAGAGGCACCTTCTCCATTCCAAGGAGATTCTTGACATATTCTTCTTGACATAAAGAATATTTGTTAACATACAACTTTTCATACATCTTAACTTAAAAAAAAAAAAAAAAAAAAAAAAAGGCTTTTTATCTGACATTTAAAATGCACAACAATTCTTACTGCAACCACTACCTATAGTAAAAGTGTTGGGCCACAGCAACAGAAGCTAACCTGCTGCTATGGTTCAATCTTCCTTCCCACTCCCAAACCTCGATGCAGGTGCCTGGTGAAAGGAGGGTGGAACCAGAACAGCAGTATAAGCAAAATATAATACTCTTGTTTGAAAGTGATTGAAAGCGACTTTGAAAATGGACATCATGCCTTGAAGGCTCCATGTGATATTTTTCATGCAATATATATACTTCTGTGCAAATCTAAGATTTAATTTAACAATGATAGCAATAAAAAGCTCAGGGTTCATCAGTTGAGATTAATAGGAAGAAAAAAACAGGAGTGTAATTAGCTGCTTTTGTGATGACTCTAAACTAGCAGGTTCTTTGTTTTATAATACTGGTTTTCACCAGGTTCCAAAAAAGATGACTCCAAGTGTAAGCAAATACAGAAAACTGGTCTTACTAGGATAACCCAGGGGAAAAAATAAAAAAATTACCTAACAGAAGAATAAAAGAGCTTTTCTAGTTCAATTCACAAAACAAAGAAGCAGGGTGTACAAGACTGCTGTGTGTAAATATACAGGAGAAGTAAACACAAGAAAGAGCTATTCTAAGGACAATACTGCATGAGAATATATGGATGTGTTAGACATTAATAAATTTAGACTGGAAGTTTGGAGACTGTTTCTAAGGTACTAGAATAAACCCCAGTGGAAGCAGCAGTAATAAAAATAATTAGTTTTAAAATAGAGCGCAATTATATTAAAGAAATTATATTATGTGGTTGTCTGAAATAGTAGGGAAGTGGAATGAAGAAAAGCTTTCCGTTTCTGTATTACATGTCTGAAAATCAAAAATCAACCCCTGCTTTTTTCCTAGCTTTTGTAGCTAATCTTTCAAATAGTAATGGTAAAGGTCTATTTTTACTGCAGATTTTAAATGTATTATGCAAAATACTCCCTATTTTCCCTACAGTTTTAAGGTAATTTTTGGTCCAGTTTGCCTGAACAGAAATTGGCGGTTAATGTTCCAAACTGCACTGTAATTATAAACACTTGTCCTTATTATTGTTCCAAAAACATTGTTAGACAATTAAAATTTACTTTGCCAATGAAAACATGAATCCACTTGCCTAGTCCAGTAAAATAAAATGGAACAATTTGGAGGGAACCCCTCACCAATTCCAAATTTGGCACAGCTTGCAGTTCAGTAAGAAATACAATACATTGCTATGCATCAAACTGGGTAAAGGATATATGCATTAAAAGGAAAATACTCAGCTGGGAACAGCCTTAAATAATATAAATCAACCTGAAGAATATTAATATCAAACCTAGAAAATATAAAATATCAAACCTAAAGGATCAGGTGTAAGAACTATACTTACTTCAAAATAGAACTGCAGATTCTATGCTAGCGACTTAAAAAAGATCTTGCATCTAATTGAACATTCAAAATTTAACAGCTCTTGAGAAAATCTTACCTTCTTTTCAGCACGTCCATCTTTCTCTGGAGGAGGAAAATGTTCTTCCAGGAATTCCTCCAGAGCAGTCAGTATTTTTTTCTTATATACCTTTAGTTCCAAGATTTTCTGTTCATGAAATGCTCTAGAAATAGAAACATAGCAGTAGAATATGAAATTAAATAAAATAAATAAGAAGTTCTTAACCAAAAGAATCCCTTGCTTTCTATTGTTATAAGTTCAACACTTTGAATCACAGGATATTAGCAGATAATAGCAACATTTTGTGTTTCAAATGTGGATTATTGAGTTATTTTTGATCTATTTAACAAAAGAAGAATATTTAAGTTTGTTTGCTCATTTGCTCTTGTTGATATTTAAATTTTTCAATATAAAAAAATGTGGAAATACCTGTTCTTGGAAACTTCTTCAAGTTGTCTTTTTGTCTTTTCTTGAGTTCTACTAAGAGAATCTACTAACTGCTTCTGTTCTTCGTACCACTGCTGTTCTCTTTGAAACATGAAAAGTAGGAAATGTTGCAACAAATAAAACAGTTTCCCTGGACAGTCAAAAAAAGTAATGCGCCGTAACAAAGCTTACAGCATTCATAAATTCAAATTATTATATTACCTTTTCAGTTCTTCTTCCAGGCTTTTATTCTTTAACTGAACTGTTGACAGCACATTTTCAAGATCATCTTTTACTTTCTCCAACTATAAGAAAGTACAAGTAAACCTACGGTTTGCAGGTAGCCCAGTCTGTAATATTTTTTCTAGGTAAACTTACTTCCGTAAACCTCCTAGAGAGGCAAAATTATCTGTAATTTCTTAAATACAGCTATAGAGTGACACACTACTTTTAAATCCAGTTGAACTATTTAAAATTATACTGCCACCAGCTGCTCATTTGTGTCTTGAAGCTCTGACCTGAAGCAGATTAGGGAGCACACACATGAACTGCTCAGCTGATGAAAGACTGAGGAGAAGATCTGCAGTACCAAGGCTGTGTTGTCTCAGTGCAGCTGCTTACAAGAATAAATCCGTGCTAATTGCACCAACATAAAATATATAGCACTCAAAAAACAAAGATACTGCAAAGACTAACTGCATCCATGAATTAAATGGTCCTCAGTGATATGGACATTCCTGGGAGACACAAAAGGGAGAAATAAAACTACTTCAGCCAGAAGCTGTATGCGCTGCTAAAGATAGGGAAGAAAGGACTCACAGTGGACTGAGTTTTTCATTAGTGCATCATATTCTACAAAGTAGTATTTCTAATAGTTTATGTGTTTTGTTTTGTTTAATATATGATTTGGATATATTCTGCCTCTTTCCACAGGAGGAACTTTTATATTTATCTCAAAGAAATAAAAATTTTGAGAATATTCTACAGAAGCAAATATGCTCCATCTATGCAACATCTGAAAAAAAAAATTGGAATCCTAAATACAGCACAAAATGTGATATTAAATCAAATATTCCATAGCAATACAGTCAAATGAAAGTGTGTAAGCAAAGAACTTCTTAATAATGACTCTGAACTGTGGTTGAGTTTCCTATTATGACTGACACTGGAGAAAGGAAAGCAGCTAGGAAGGAGAAAACCAAAAACTAGCGGCGTGGGGTTTGGGTCTTTTCCTTGGGGGAGAGGGGATTTTTTTTTTTTTTTTTGTTAATCCATAGCCACATCAATATTCTCAGGTCACGCTACATACCAATGTGCAGTCAATATAGTGTAACGATAACCCTAAGACATTCTTGATTTGCTCTTTCTTCCAAGGCTGGAAGAACTCAATAAGTTATTTGCAAATTATTGCCACAGAAATCTAAATCCAAGAATACTGACTTCTGTGTAATACATAATGTTACACTATTTTATATCAAGTATGAAATGCAATATATAAAAACCTTTTGTTAAAAATATTCACTACAACTAGGAAATTTTTGTAGTCATAATACAGGGGAGAAAAATATTATAACAATGCCTGAAGAAACATACACTGTATCCTAGCAGTAGTGCACCACAGGAATAGTTATAGGAAAATGCAGCAACTGCATATAACTTTTCCCAAAGAAAAAAAGTTACTATGTTTTGACAAACAAAAAGACTTACCTCTTTTTTTCCTAATGACAACAGTACATCTGGATTGGTAGAAATCACTGAAAAAAAAAAAGATTTTTTTACTTTATTTTATGCATTAGATGATGCAGACTTGTTTATACTGAAAAGCAGTCTGGCTGGAGAAAATCTTGGGTAGCCCCTAAAGAACCAGTTTGGCTGTAAACAGCAGTTTAACAACATTTTGTGGTGTCCTGCTGGGCTAACCTACTGTCACTTTTCAGCAACTTAAATTAGACTAAAAAAAGTGTGGTGTTAATGCTTCCACGTTATTTTTCACACCTGAACTAGCTCAGGTATATAGGTACATAATATTGAATGCGAACTACAGTCATACTTCAAGATAAGTATGCCTATTTTTTTCAGTGGAAGGGATTCTATCAACATTACCAATGTGGGCAATTAAATCCTTCCAGTCTTTCAATTCCTTGTTAAACAACTTCCTGAAGGCTTTACAGTCCTGATCAAGCACATCATGTTTAAAGAACAAGAATTTCACCATCAATACTGTTCAAAAAAATAGTCATAGGTAGGGAGATGAAAGCCCCATCAAGGCAATATCTCAACTCCAACCCTGAGCAACAGCAGTATTTAATGGAAAGTACTGCACTATTGATGGATTTGGCAATGTTTCCCCAGAATAATTCTGCAAAACACAGCTATTTATGGCTCTTGAATTTTCTGAATACTGAATTTTGATTGATAGCCTTCAATGGACTTCTATCAATTCTCAGTTCCATGCCAACTTGCAGCATCTCCATAATCACAGGACTTTTGAAAAAGTGAAGCATTTGAATCTCTTAACAGTAGAAATGAAACCTACTGTAACAGAATGAAATCTTAATATGACAGTAATATTTTTTGTCCAGGCTTGGGCTCCAAATCTCTCATCTTAAAAATAATTACTCCAATCAAAGCTTTTCCTTTAACAAAAAGGAAAACCTTTAAGCCTCCCATAAAATCATAGAATAGTTAGGGTTAGAAAGGACCTTAAGATCATCTAGTTCCAACTCCTGCCATGGGCAGGGACACCTCACACTAAACCATCTCACTCAAGGCTTTGTTCAGCCTGGTCTTGAACACTGCCAGGGATGGAGCATTCACAACTTCCCTGGACAACCCATTCCAGTGCCTCACCACCCTCACAGTAAAGGACTTCTTCCTTATATCCAATCTAAACTTCCCCTATTTAAGTTTTAACCTGTTACCCCTTGTCCTATCAGTACAGTTCCTAATGAAGAGTCCCTCCCCAGCATCCTTATAGGTCCCCTTCAGATACTGCAAGGCTGCTATGAGGTGTCCACACAGCCTTCTCTTCTCCAGGCTGAACAGCCCCAACTTTCTCAGCCTGTCTTCATACAGGAGGTGCTCCAGTTCCCTGATCATTCTCGTGGCCCTCCTCTGGACTTGCTCCAACAACTTCAGGTCCTTTTTATGTTGAGGACACCAAAACTGCACACAATACTCCAAGTGAGGTCACGAGAGCAGAGGGTCAGGATCACCTCCTTCTCCCTGCTGGCCACACTCCTTTTGAAGCATTAAACATCTACCAAATACAACACAGCTGATTTCATAAGTGTATAGAAGCACATTTTCAGGTAATTTTATAGCTTTTATCTCCACAAACTTTGAGAAGACTTAGATCAGTAGTTTTAAAAGCAGTGTTTGTTCCTAGATGAAAATTAGCAGAACTACTGAATGTCACAATAAACCCCCTTTTACCTGGACAATTACTGTCACTAAATCTTGACACAAAAATTTGAGCACCATGGTCCCAAATTAAGCTTATGCTTAAGAGCTGTTAGAGGTAATGTTTTGTGCTATTATTAGGGCAAGATTTCTTTAGTGAAATGAATACCCTACATACATGTGATAAAATTCACTGGTGTGCTTTTATTCACATTCACTGGCGTATTTGAATGTAGCCATATAACTCCCCCTGGCTCCAATTATAGTGAGCCCTCACTACCTGGAATTATCAATTTCTACTATCGGTTTCTAACCCTTCTTTTAAAACTTTAAAAAAAAAACACTATCTTTAGATACCTAATCCGAAGTATGTGGTTCCCATTCAATATTCATATTGTTCAAGTATCACAATAGAAGGCCATATCTTCCTAGGAAAGAAATTGGTAACCCTAACTTAGTGAAGGAACAGTAGAGACCTAACACACTGGGACAACGTATTTATGGCAGAAAGAACACTGGTTGCTTTATCTATTATCAGGTAAAGCTTTTTCAGTTATGAATCACTATATTTGCAAAAATTAAAGGTCAAAAAGAATTGCCTAGTGATACACAGTGCAATTACTAAGCAAAACACTAGCAGATGCTACGAAATTAAAAGCAACTACCATGCACGTTTATACAAAAACTCCTATTAAAATAAAAGGAATTTGGCATAATACTAACATTTTGTAGAGAAAAATAGAAATTATGCAGACACCACAACTGTTTTATATAGTTTAAAATATGGTTGATTCCACTTCCTTATTTTGCAAAGGTACAAGTTAAAGTCTATTTTTATAAGCCACATGCTTGTTAAAAAGTTTCAATTCAGCTGATTTTGCAGCTCTAGAACTACATAAATAGTACCAGAAATTTAGGAAGAGACTAAAGTAAAAGCTTTGAACAAAAAATTTGCATTGTGGATTCAAGTCTGTGTGCCAATATTGTGCCCAGAGAAGTGTAGAACTGCCAAGTTATAACCTCTGAAAATAAGGTTTAAAATTGAAATGCTGTCAGGCCTTCATTTACAAGAAATGACCTGGCCATTACTAAAGGAGAAACCAAATAAGACAACCGGCCATTAATGCTCTATTAGTAAATTATATGAAATTAGTATTTCTGCTATTCCTAGTTGAAAACACTGTATTTATCTAAATAAGTAATTCTTCCTTCAAAACGAAGAGTAGAAAGAAGCCAAGATGGACAGAGAAGATGTAAATATAGTCTCCTCATTTTCACACAAGCATTGTAACTCTATATGAATTCTTAGCAGCTTCTTTTTCCTCCCATCAGAAAGTTAGCCAAAAAGCCAAAACTTTGGCTGCAAAATATTATTTGCATTATAATGTGCATACATCATTTCTCTAGCACAAAATTAAGATTTCTAATAATAAATCTTATCACCTGGGAACAAGAATGATTGAGCAAAGCAAGTCAGCAAGCCAATAAAAACAGGTCAAGCCCCAAGAATATTTTTAAGCAAATGGCTTAAAATTTAAATTTATTCCATATTTAAATAAGAAACCCTAACATCTCCAGGTACTCTACCCAGATAAAAAACTGTAAGTGCTTCCAATTAATTTGCTTTAAGCTACCAGCTTATTCAGAAGCAGCGGCCAAGAAGCAGTATTTCCCAAATTCAATGTCATACGTTTGGTCTACTGAACTTCAAAAGAAGCTGGAGACATTACTTTAATGGTCATCTGAAAATGCATTCTAATTTGGACAAATAACAAAGATACTGGAAATCACCGTCTGCTGTCTAAAACACATTCCTGTCATTTTCTAAACACTAAAAAACCGAAGCCTCTTCTGTCATAAAAAATAGGCAAATGAGTCAACGTGTCCACTTAAAAATTAACTAGTAAGTTTTACTAAGATGAGTTGAAAGATGTTAACAAGTCCTTGACAGGAGACATAAGACTGAGTGCTACCAAAATACTAATGAGAGTCTAGTGTGAACTGTTTCTGAAGTCTCAAAATGGGACATCTGAAAAAACAGACTTCACTCATACTCAGATTCTGAATTGGTTTGTTTTCAGTGTCTGGCCACATCAGCCTTGCAACAGAATGAAATCGGTCAGCACTGACGCTTATGCACAAAAAATATTTTGAAGAACTGAGGAATGTATATCTTTTGACTGATAATGCCTAACAAACTTAAGAGCTACTACTTACTTGTCTCAGTGATTTTTCCTTCTCAGGATCAGTAAGTGATCTGGATTCTTATGTTAAAATAAACTGAAATGTCTTTTACCATCTTTTCTTGACTCAAGATCTCTGACCTTTGTTAAATCCAAGATAAGACATTTTGTTACTATGTAACGGCCTTACCACTAAAGGCTTACTTCAAAGTTTCAGCTAGTACATCATAATAAGACATACTTTTTTTAAGTATTAAAACAAAAATAAAAAATCAAATATGTTACGGTTAAAAAAAATGTATGGGCAAATTATTGTTTATTAGCAATACTTGCAAAGATAAAAAACTTGTCCACTTCTTAAAAGACAGAATGAACACAATTATTTGCCAAAGTAGTTCTCTCCTAAAACAAAAATACAAATGAAAGAAAGAAAATCAAAGAAAGGAGAAACCTGCTGGAGGGTAACAGTATAATGGACTTCTGTGATTTTGTTAGGAGGTCTAACAGTTATTTTTTCCATTTGACTAATGAATAATGATATAAATCATGTATTTATTTGCCCAGAAATATGAGATTAAGTTATAGTAGAATTCGAAGTGAATTCTAAGTTCACTTAGAACTGAAGTGCAAAACAAGTATAAAAATAAAACATACATGCTAATGTGGGAAGAATTTAAGTTAGTTATAGTATGAAAATACAGTAGTTAGTATAGTATGAAAATACAATCAGCAGATATTCAATATACAGTTTAAGATGCCTAGATGAAAGAGACTTCTCAGATGTTTATGAGTATACCTTACATGGAAGCTATTACTTACTTTCAGGACTCCTTTTTTGCCACTGATTATATTCTGCTGTCAAAGCTTTCACGTGCATGATAGACAAGGAAAGCTGTATAAGAAGAAAAGAAGCACCTCTTGAAGTGTGTTGAGTTACACTGGAGTAAAATGAGATAAAATAGTGTACAAATTCCATTATTAAGTTTATACAACAGAGGACACCAAACAAGCACCCCCAGATTCCTGGGGTTGCTCTCCAGCCACTACCCTCTGAGTTTATATTTGTGCCTGGAGTTACCCTGTCCCATGTGCAAATCTGACATTTGTTCATTAAATGCCATGCCACTGATGACTGCCCAATGCTGCAACCTATCTAGATCTCTCTACCAAGCCTCTTGCCCTTGAAAGAGTCAACAGCATTTCCCTGTTTGGTATCATCAGCAAACTTGCTAACAGTGCATTAAACTCTGGCATCCAGATTGCTCATAAAAATATTGAGCAGAAGAACTGAACCCTGAGGAACACTGGCGGTGACTGGTTGCCAACTAGACACATCCCCATTCAATACAACCATTTGAGCCCTGCCTTTCAGCTGGTTCTTTGTCCAGTGTTCATTGTACCTGTCCATCCCACAGTTGGGACAATTGTCCAGAAAGATGCTGTGATGGACATTATCAAAGGCCTTACTGAAATCCAGAAAAACTACAATCACCACCTTCCCTTTGCCCACTAGACAGATGAGCTTATCCTGGAAGGATATCGAATTAGTTAAACAGGACTTTTCCCCCTGTGAACCCATGTTGACTGCACCTGCATTCTTCTTTAATTGCCTTTCAATAGCACCCAGTGTGATCTTCTCCATAATTTTTCCAGGTACTGAAGTCAGACTAACAGATCTGTAGGTTCCTGGGTTCAATACAAGTGCCTACATTGGCAAGGACTGCAGTAAGATTTGATGAAAGTTGCTGACAAAGGATATATCATGACCTTTTCCTCTCCTCCCTATTTTCTATCATGACACATAATGTTAATTTCATCTTTATTTTTGTAACTCCATTTAATCATTGTCTTAAGAAAAAGCCTATCAAGAAAAACTTTTCAAGAAAAGCCTCTCAGAAGTTTAAGTGTTAATTACAAGGGTATGCTGTGCTTCAGTAAAGTTACAAAGAAACAAAAACCTCACTCTATACCCAATTAAAATTGCACAAAATTTATTTCTACAGATAGGATTTTATCTGAAATAATTTTTGTTAATTATTCAGTCAAGTGTATTGAATTTGATTCTGAATTCTCTTACTGAAATCATACAAGATAGAGATTTATAAGGCCTGCATATTTCATACTTTCCAAATTTGGAGTCCTCATATAAATTCTATTTTAAAGGTTCCTATTTAGAATTTAAAAATAACTAAACTGTGAGCCAGCATTGCCTTTTTGCATGCTCCCCAAAAGTTGTGAGCTACAGGAGCTCATGTTCATGCTTTTAGCATCACACAGTTTGTTTCCAATTCAAGCACATCAGTTTCCTAATGATATCCACAAGCAGAGAACAACTACAATTTGCAGATACAAAGTTGTTCCAGAGTAAAACTGAAGGGATGCATATAGTTTCACAAATTACATATGCAATGATTAGGAAATAGTCCAAATGGGTATTGACGTTACACAGCCCTCCATTTTGCTGCCTATGTTAGTCATTTATCAGTAGCGTGTCAGGACTGCATACAACCTTTTTGCTATGCATAAATGCAACTTTTCAGTATTTGCTAGACACATACTTCAGAATACAGTTTCAAAGTTAGTAACAATGAAGTTGTCATATTCAAAGGGTAAGTGAAAACACTTTAATTTCCTTCTTTAGGATACACAGCACATCTTTACAGAAAACTAAGTATTTTGTGAAGCATATAAAAAAAATACTGTCTTACCTTGGCATTTGATTTTGACAGCGTTTCTGTCTCTAGAAACTTTAGCTTGCTCTGACACTTGGTAGAAAAAAAGAACAAAAAACAATGTTTATTTACTCTTCCCTTTTGTAAGAAAGGGACATGATGCTTGCAAATTACAAAATTTGTTTAATATTGGAATAAAAGTTTTGAGTTGGCTCCCACATCCCCCAGAGCCTGACCCAGAACAGCAAAGGAAGAAATATTTTGAAATCAAACCACAGTAAATTTTCTGAAAATTTTGAATAAAGTTCATATCCTCTGAAGTGCTGTCAAACAAAACTTGTTGATAATTTCCTACAGTACTTCATAAACCTAGACACAGGATTCCCTGCCACTTTTTCATTAAGAAAAGTTTACATGTAAAAACAAATTTAAAAAAATGGCATTAGTCTTTAGATCTAATTCTGTCAAATCGTATTTTTACAAAATCTGTGAAAAAAAAAAAACCTGCACTGTGGGTTGTCTATGGTTTGTTCTATTGTAAATTTGGAAGTATTTTTATTTCAGCTTTAGATAATTTTATTGCTTTGAGTCTACAATTCAGAACTTGCACAACTAGCATATAAAAACCACATAAAATTGTGTGAAACAATTAAGACTCTCAAAACACAAATTTATAACTTGAGCCTTCATCAGACTCAGCAGAATCTTACAGGATGCACAGCATTCCCTCAGACCTGTTTAAAGTTTATCTTTCCTGGTATTCCTGTAAATAAAAATAACTAGCCTTACAAAGTTTTATTAACATAGTGAACCATATATCGAGTGAGATAAATTTTATTCTCAAGGATGTGAGTTTGCATGAGCATATGCTAACAACATAATCCTTCAAAGCCTCTTTATCATCCCTTTCTCTCTCTCCCTTAAGGTCCAAATAACTTGTGAACAGCTGTTCAATCTCATCTTGCATGAGGAGAAAGAGAGAAGGATCACAAGTCTCAATGTGCTGGTAGTACCAGAAATAGTACATTGTTTAGTTTTTCCTAGTTTTAACATATACTCCCACTGTAACTAAATCAAAGTATCAGCACACTCAGCATTCTTCATCCCTGCCAGTACTTCTGCCTTTGGCCTGCCTGAAAATCTGTTCTTCTCCCTGCACACCCACCCACCTCCTCCTCGCCCCCTTCTTCTTTACTGGTTTTGTTTCTTTGCAGGGGTGAGGATGGGGAGATGAACATAAAACGCTGAGGAAGGTTTACAATCTAGTCTATCAGTTGTGATTTGCATACCTCTTCCAACTGCTTCCAAATACTCTCACATTCTTCCAAGACTTCTTCCTTGGCAGCTGCACAACAAACTGAGCCACCAGGGATTTCTTGTAAACTTTCGGCCTAATTGGCAAGCAAACAGAACAATTATCATGTGGCTCTACAATAATAATTAACAGGTTACTGAATCGTATGTATTTGACCTGAAATAGCAGGTAACAGAGCAATCCCTCTAGATAAAAAACTTTCAGTTAACTCCCCTGTATTTCTAGATAGCACCCAATCATTCAGTAAACCAGGCTAACTATATTACTATAGGAAAATCTGAAGGTCCTATTCATGATTTTAAAACTGAATCACAAAGACCTAAATATTCAAAATTGCTTTTGTTATTGTAATGGCAGTTTTTATTTTCTGACAACTTTATTAAAGAAACAATAAGAGAATCTCACATCTATAAAGCCATGCTTTTCTTTCATAAATCTGCAAAGTTCTTAAACATAGTTATTTCTGCTCTGTCTTCCAGTAAATGACCTAATCTAGTTCTCCTTGTAACAACTTAAATTCAGAGTATTTTTGATGCACAAAAGTGAAGTGTCCTGCAGGTTACTAAAAAAAAAAACAAACAAAAGAACCTGAAAGAGATGCAGAAAATCAATGAAAGAGGGCACAAGGACAACCAAGAAAAAAAATCAACCTAAGTTAAATTAAAAAGTTTGCAAAACTGTTGGGTCAGATAGAAACACATAAACGTTCAGGAATTTAATCCTAGTTCAATCTATAAAGAGATACCAGAATGAAAACAGCAATTAAGAGGGAAAACCAAGAAGGGCGAAAATGGTATTCAAAGGAAAAATTTCTGTAAGGTAGAACTACGAACAGGAATTTCCTAAATGTACAAGATGCAGCAAGCCTTTAAAGATATTTAAATGGCTTGCTAAAACTACCAAACACTTTGAGATTAGAAAGAGACATTAACAAAAGATAAATATCTAAAGAAGAAATAAACATTTCCGCCTTCTTAATGATGCACAAATTCCTGATTCAATCTTCGGTAATTTTCAGGAAAAAAAGCAGCAAATTATGTTGAAAACCCAAATAATTTAAAATGAGTGAAATGTTCAACTAGTACCTCCAAATATGCCACAGCAGAATGGCTAAGAAAAAAATCAGAATGTCTCAGTGAACACTGGAAGCATTCTAGAGAAATGAGAAGGAGCAATACTTAGCCTTCCTGGCAAGTTTGTGCATCAATAATTAAAAACAGAGCACTAGAAAATCTGGATTGCCATGATCTGATAAAGTCTAACATGCAGAGATTTTGCAAAGAAAAATCATTATCGTCTTAAGTCTTGAAATGTCTCCATAACATCACAAAGAACTAGTTCACATTATTTATTAAGACTTCTGAAATGCCTCCAGTAAAGTTCCCCACAGGGGGCTAATAAAGAAACTAAGCTGTCATGAGATGCAACATACTTTTCTTCTCAGACCAAATACTACCAAGGAGACAAACAAATAATAAGCCCTGAAAAGATAATTTTCAGCACAGCAAAAAGGCTCATCAGCAAAGCCAAGAAGGCGTGAATTAAAAAAAAAAAAAAGGAGAGGAAAAAAAAAGGTGGGGGGAAAGGGGGAAAAGGAAAAAAAAGGGGGGGAAAGGGGAAAAAGAGAGGAGAATGAGTAGAAAGAGGGAGAGGAAAGAGGAAAGAGAGGATCAAGAGGAAAGAGGGACAAGAGGAAAGGGGAGAGGAGAGGAAAAAGGGGAGAGGAAAAAAACGAGAGGGAAAAAAAAAAGAGGAAAAATAATAAGAGAAAAAAGGGGGGGGGAAGTGGAAAAAAAGAGAAAAAAAAGAGGGGGGAAAAAGGAAGAAAAAAAAAAAGTGGCAGGGGGAAGATACAACCTTAGGAAATTTGAAAGGTGTCTTGGGGTGGAATATAATAATAATATAGTCCTAATCCCATGCTTCCCTGCAAAAATGTAATCCAGCAATATGAAAGCCTTGTATGAAATGTTTCTGAGTATGCAGACAAAACCCCACCTCCAAATGCTTAAATTATCATAATGATTTTATTATTGCATATATACCAGCAGGAGACACTATAGGCCTCTATAGCACAAGCCAGCCTGACTTGTGGTCCCCAAAACTGTGCTGTTAATTACCCTAGTAAAGTACATACAACCAAGTGTCACATTCAGATATTTTTTCTTTGTAGCTTGCAGCTTTCCGTACTTCTGTATGGTAAAATTAAGTTTCTATTTGTACACTATAACAGAAAACTGTCATGCTTTCTCTTTTGCATGTCATTACTATTTGTGCGACCCAGTTCCAAGATGTTATTCCCTCTTACTTACTTTAGAGCTATGCAACTGGGTGAAAAAATACACGCCAGGTCAAGTGTGTACTGTAGGCTCTATACCAGCCAAGCGAATAGACAAACCTTACAAAAAACTTTTCATGTCAAGTGAATAGACAAACCTTATAAAAAACTTTTCATGTCAATAAATACAAAACTACATGAAGAAATTCAGAGATGGGAAAGTAAAGTAAAAGAAGCCCTAAGAAAACCGATAGGAAGAGCAATAACAAACAATAAACCCACAAACAGAGAGAAAACCGGAAGCTCACTTCAGGAAGAAGGGTAAAAACAGAATACAAACAACATCACAAAAAGAGGTCAGGCCGGGAGCCCCCATTATCCCCGGCACAAACCCCAGAGCTACACGGGCGTCAGAAAGACCCGAAAAGGGCGGTCACTGCCAACAGGCCTGGGCTGAGCGCAGCCCTTCCCCATCGCCCCAGGGCCGTAACGGCTGAGACACATCGCCTCCCGCCCTCGGCACCGCGGCTGCCCTGCCTCCACGGAGCTGCTCCGCTCGGCCGCCGAAGCCAGAGAAGCAGAGCCGCCCGGCTCGGTAGCAGGCCGCAAGGCACGCAGGCTCCCGCGCGGTACAGCCTGAAGCCTCAGCCGTCCACCTCCGCCCTAACGTTACCATAACGGCTCCGCTCCGCTCGATCCTCCTCGCGCGCGTCTCTGCGCGCGCTTCGAGCTCATTGGCTGCGCCCCGTGGCGTCACTCTTAAGGCGCCCGTCACGGGCTGTGATAGGGACGGCGAGTGTCGCGGAAAGGTGACGTTGGGTAACATGGTGTTCCGGAGTTCGAAGAGCTCTTTATTGCACACAACGCAATAAAGAATCGTAACTAGTTTATTAACACAGGGAAAACATAGAGGTCACGAAAGATACAGTAAAGGATCTCTCTGATGTTTGGTTATTTTACCAACCCCAAAGATCATGTGTTGACGGTCAGGAAACCAGCTCCAAGAAATATCGCAGTGCGAGGTGGCAGGCACAGCCTTAGCGGACGTCCTCGCGGAGGCACCACTGACCTGACTAATATAGGGTCCTACCTCTCCGCATCGCCTGAGGCTTTCATACTGATTCGGAGAAAACTCCAGGAACAAACTCGCCAACAGTTCCAAGTTGACAAGCAGGTATTCTTTATTGCGGCGCTGGGGGACACGGGGGATCGCCCCTCCTTTCGCGTGTCCCCCTATTGCTACATAGGCCATCCTTATATGGTCACTGGGCATACATACATATTCATGAGGCTACACATGAATCATATCATTTTCCAGAACGTTTCGCGCAATCATACAAAAATGTGGTGGTGGTCTTTGAGGGTCGTTTACTACTCCCAACAATCTTCATAACTTCTGGCAGTCTGTGAAGCACCAGCTTAATTAACATTACAAACATGGCAGTCATCCTGTCCTTCTACCAGATAGTTTAACTGCTCCCACCCTGGACATCTGCTAGTCCAGGATACTAGCCAGTTGATGTTTACACCAGCTTAATGGATTCATTAACACCACAAACATAGCAATTATCCTGTCCTTCTACTTATCAGTTAGTTTAACTGCGCCCACCCTGGACATCTGCTAGTCCCAGATACTCCCCATCCCCAGGTCCAGTTTTTTCCATTCTGCATTTCTTAACACTTTTTTGTACTAATGTCCTAAGGACCTATAAATATGTAAACTACCTTCAAGCACCGCAGTTATTTTCCATTACAAAGCCATCAAACTTAACAATACTTAGAACTGACTGTATTTTCTGCTTTTCTGCCTCCTTGTCTCACTACTAACAAAAATACACACTCATTCTGATGTAGGGGGCCAGCCTACACCAGAAGAAGTGGCCAGCAATATCTAGAAAAGTCTCCAAGGATCAGGACTTTTCCGGGGAGTTCTAAAGCAGAACTTTTCCCGGTAGGAACCAATGCTGGACTTTCTGGGGAGCAGCCAAAGCAGAACCTTCCATGGAGGAGCTACCACGGACAAACAGTACTTCTCTATTTTTGTGTGTTCCACCACGGATTATTACTTAGTGTCACTGACACATGCCAGCCCCTGGTCTGCAGTTGGAACACACAAGTATTTTACCATCCGTACTACAGTTTTATATAATGTACTGTCTATAAGGGAACGGATTAGCTCTAAAAAACAACACAACACAGGTAAAAACTCAATACCTATTACCACTTAATAATACAACAGCTTTTCTCAGCTAGTCCCACCCCCCATGGCCATGCCTGAAAGGGGTTCCACTTGATGTTTTCTACTAGCTGGCTAGCGAGGATCTTCAGCTTCTGTATTTATGCATGTATTGAACTGGACTGGTCACTTAAATTCATGCACCATAACCTGTCAAAAGTCTTCACACCCATGTTTATGTACTAAAAGCAAAAAAAAAAAAAATCAATTGCTGACCTATTTTGTTTTGCACAATCAAGGCGGCAAGCACTCTGGCTTCTGTTCTTCGCAAATTGGTTAACAAGTCTCTAGATGACATGGAGGAAAAGCAAAGCAAAGCAGAGCTGTGACGTCCAGGCTCCAAAAACAAGGTTTCACCAGTGCATTGGCCAGACATACTGGGAGTCTTGGGAACCTGGAGATAGATGCTGTTACTTCCAAAGACACAGTCCTTGGCTTTCTCTGTCCCCTTATCTGCTTAAGGAATCTTGAATCACACAAGAGCAGCTTCTTGACATCAGCCTTTGAAAACAGAAGACTCAAATACAATAGTTATTTATTATATTATTATTACTTATAATAGTTACTTACGCAAATGATGAAACCTGCTTTAGATGACCCTACTTGAGCAGGGGATTTAGACTAGATCATCTCTCATGCCAACCATAGGCTGTGTGGCCTGTCCTTTCCTCCTGGATGGCCCTCTTACAGGAGGCCATCCCTCACATCAAGGTCTGGCATGGCATGTGTCCCCACCACTCAGCGCCTGCTGGGTTGCAGCCAACAGTGGAGGAAAAGGTTCTCCTTGGTGGCAAACACAGAGGCTAACCCAGTCTTGCCCTTGACTATGGTAGGAGGCATTTGGCCAGCCTCAGTCCTTGCACCTCATTGTCAATGCAGAGTATCACCTGCCTCACCCAGTAACAAGTCACTAGTATGGCAAAGCACACACACAGATTTACATTAGCAGTACAACTACTACAGGGTGCAGCAGCACTTTGAAGATGCTGATGGCAGTGGGGGACCAGCCAAAGAAAATTTCCCACCAGTGGGGTTCTCCCACCCTCTTAATTGGTTCCATTCCCTGCTTTATAATACTACCATCATATTAGAATCTTTCTAGCTTCTGCCTTAGCATTTTCTAGCAGCTGCTGTGAATGCATGCTCTAAACATCTCTTTTACAAGTGACAAACCCATACAAGGTGTAGTTTCTTATTAGCAACTGGATATGAAATACAGGGGGTTTACACACAAAATCACAGCCTCTAATACTAGCTACATTGCAAGCACACATATTCAAGTTATTACTTTTCAGTTGCCCCCAGGTGATGTTTTACAAATCATTCCTTTTTCTCTTCCTCTGACACATTCTGCTGGGCATCTTCAAGGTCAGCTCCTGCAGCTGAGGTATCGGGTTCTTTAACTTGTCTATCCAGCTCACAGTATGGCTTGACAAACTTTGCAAGCAGTGACTGCAGACCTGTACTTAAGAGGACACAAACATACCCCCTCCCCAAGGTTATCAGTTCTACTGACCCTACCCATTTCTGCAGGCCCAAGGGATCACACTACCACATTTGCCTTTAAGCCGCATGGATTTACACACTTGGCAAATGAGGACTGAGCTGTTGACTGACAGTCAGGGCAAGACCTGAAAAAAATCTGCTTTGCTTGAGAAGACAGGTTAAACTGCCTCCTTAAAGCAGCAGCATTCTGATGAAAAAAAAAGGAATGTGAAGCAGCTGCAGAGTTAAAGGGCCAGGAATGCAACCCAATATGACCGATAAAAACAGAATAATTAGTGCAGAAGCCCTACAAGCCTCTGCTCCGACATCTTGACCATAGATGAAGAGGAGCTTTGGTGCTGCTGGAAGGCAGAGGTGGCTGGCACTTCTTGT
The DNA here is from genome assembly GCF_034315485.1 of Pezoporus occidentalis. Taxonomy (NCBI): domain Eukaryota; kingdom Metazoa; phylum Chordata; class Aves; order Psittaciformes; family Psittacidae; genus Pezoporus; species Pezoporus occidentalis. Next base: position 1,467,033 of record NW_026913425.1, read on the forward strand.
TCACTGATGTACATGCAGAATCAAAAGCAATACTTACTAACCACACTGTCACATTGAACCCTTATATTTGATCAGCCTGTCAGTGTCCCAGGAAGGATGAGACCCTTGTGTCCAACCAGCCTGTCTGCCTCCCATTGTGGGAGCCCTACTGGACAGCCCACTGTATCAGAGGGTGATTTAACTAACCTGTTCAGGGACCCATGCTGACAGCGTCACTGAATCAAATCCCTTATGTGCTGTTGATAGCACACTGGCTGCAAAACAAGCTTGAAGCAATACACAAAAAAATGAAAGGGTTAATATCAATAAAACAAAAACAGGATGAAACACTCTCTAGACTTCCTGTAGCTGTGAGTGACCATCTCAAGAAGGTGTCCCACCATTGATGTTCTATTTCTTCACTCTTTCCAGAATTTGGTGTATCTTTTCCACATCATGATGGACAGCAATCAGAGTCTTTCATCCATTTTCTTGAGCTTGCTTCCACAGTCATTTCGGATATTCATGTTGTAGCAAGTTTCTTGTCAAGTTGAGATTCATTCCAATGGGGTTGGCAGCAAATCTTGAATGAGCATGTAATTAGACTGCCCCCAATACTTCAATAGATCGAAAGGGCATTTTTCACTCCATGGCTCCAGCCACACCTGAGTACAGGATTCCCACCTATCCCACAAAGTACTCGACGGCTCCGGTGTCCGTCCTGGCCATTCCCCACCGGTGGAGCACTGGGACCGAAGCAGAGGGCGTCTTTCCCTTGAACATGATTACCCAACCCTATCAAGTAACTACGGGGGCTTCACTGCCTTCTCCATTTTTTTTTTTTTTTTTTAGTCGCTAACCCTGCTCTGCGGCGGCTACAAGCGCCTGCCTGCCCGGCAGCAGCTACAAGTGCCTGCCCGGCAGCCGCACTCCTGCTTTAACCCTTTCTTGCCCAGAATGTTAATCTGCTACCCATTAAAAACTTCTACGCGAGACCAACAACAGAAATACACGGAACACCGTCTCTTGGTGCAGCTACACACTGCACTGACCAAGCCCTGCCCTCAACACACACACACGTAAAGGATCCCACAAGCACACTCCGCACAACTACAATATTTGAAACACACAAAATCCAGACAAACAGTCATTACCCGCTCTGCGGCCGCACGTACAGAACGTGGCACAAGCCGGTAGCTATGCTCCCCCACTACACGGCCCCACGTACCAAACGTGCCGCAATCCGATACCAGTGTAACCCCACTACACGGCCCCACGTACAGAACAGGGCGCAATCCAGTAGTTGTGCTCCCCCACTTCGTAGTTATACGTAGTTATAACCTGGTAGCAGTGCACTCCGCTACTCGGCCCCACTAATCCTTGTTATACCCAGCTATTCCTCTCACGCTCTCTCAAAGCCGGAATCCCACCCTCGTCGCCATTTGTGTTCCGGAGTTCGAGGAAAGGAGCGGCACATCCGGATAGGTCTCTAAGGGTACAGAGTCTTCCGGGGAGGGGCCAAAGCCGTACGTTCCGGGGAGGAGCCAAAGCCGTACGTTCCGGGGAGGGGCCAAAGCCGTACGTTCCGGGGAGGGGCCAAAGCCGTACGTTCCGGGGAGGGGCCAAAGCCGTACGTTCCGGGGAGGCGCCTAAGCCATAAATAGCGTGGAGGCCCGCCCGCGCACAAATAGTGGTTTTCTGTTCGTGTGAGCTGACGCGGGGATCGTTTTCTGGTGTCACTGACACATGGCTTCGTCTGACTTGGAGCGCAAACGAAAGGAGCCCGAGCCCAAGGTCGGCAGCGAGGAAGCGGCGGCAGGAGACGAGGAGGATGAGGAGGAAGGCTGGGTTGGGCCGCACCCGGGGGAAGCTGCACAGGCGAAAAAGAGGAGAGGTAACATGAGGGGGGAATCTTCACCTGCCTGCCTCTTCCTTGAGGGGCGGCCGGGGAGGTGTCCGTGGCGCTGCCCGGTCGCGGTCCGCAGCACAGAGAGCGATCGTCTCCAGGCCCCAGCGGGAGCGGTCCCAGCCTCTGGCGACTGGTAGTTGTGTCGCTGTCGGGGGATGCCCCGGGTGGATGGGAAGAGCCCGTGGCCTGAAACCGTGTCTCGTACATAAAACGACCGGGTCGTGGGGGGACTCTTGGGTGCAGAATTACTGGCCGGGGACGCTGTATTTCTGTGTTCTGTGAAGCGCACCCTCAAGCTAAGAGTTCCTGCTTGCAGTGCCAGCACTGCTGAAGCCGTGCTGCTGTCAGCTGTGAGATTAACTCTTTTCTGGGTCACTGCGCTAAACTGAGGGAGTAGGAAAAGCCTAGGTACTGGTTTGCCTGGCAATTCACAGCTCTCTGGGTGTCACTATAAAGTAAATTTGAGTTTATCGGTGCTCAGCAGGTGCAAACCTACTGGTTCAGCAACAAATGCCATTGTGCAGGTATTAATGGTTAGAATGTAAAAATCAGAGTCAGAAGCAGAAAACGCGATCATTTTAGGTGGGCCAGTTAAACAATTAAATAGGTAGGCGCTGCGACTTAGAATTTAAGCTGCGATACCTCTGTGGAATCTTGAATCTCTTAAAAATCACAGGGATACATTAGGGTGTTGAAAAAAATGAGGTGTGGATGGCCATCTGTCAGTAACTTAAAATTTTTTATATTCTGTGATTTTCTGTGACACTAATATTTTTTTTTATATGTTCAGGCAAGGTAATAGTTGCTTTAAATGGGGGTGCCTGTTTGGGTTAGAGTTTGAGTACCTTTAGTCTGCCAAGTATCAGTAAGTCCAAGTACAAAGCCAGAGTAAACCCCTTTTATTATAGCATATTCTTGATTAAGATGGGAGTAAGCAATTCATGGTGAAAAGTGAGGGAAAAAACAAGCTACATATGCCTTTATAAATGAAATTAATCTTGATTTTTCTTTTTATTCTGTTTAGTTCTTGAGTTTGAACATGTTTATCTTGCAAATCTGCCATGTGCTTCGATGTATGAACGCAGCTACATGCACAGAGATGTCATCACACATGTTGCATGTACTAAGTAAGTAGTCCTTTTTTTCCCACCGTATCTCATTGTCATAGATGTATTTTTGTATATACTAGGAGGTTTTCATTATAGAATTTTAATAATGGAAATTTTCAGTATCCAGAGGGGCTATTCTGAGGTGTTTGTTTTTTGTTTTTGTTTTTTTGTTTGTTTTTTAAACTTAAGTCCAAAAGAAAGGGCTTGCTGAAAAGCAAGGTAAATATTGTTTAAATAGACTAAAAGAAGCTCTTAAAATCCTTATTGCAGTGTGCAGTATATACAGGAATAAGAGTAACCTGCATCTGAACAAAACATGATTCAGCAGAACTGCATGGATTGAGGAGATAGCTTTCTTCCCTTTATGTACACACGCACACATTAGTTAATAGTAACTACTGTGAAATCAGACTTAAAATAGGAGAAAAAATTATGCAGTGAAAAAGGAGAGTATTGTATATTTCTTCAGTTCAGTTTGTTGACTTTTCAGAGATCAGTAATTTTGGTTGTTATTTTCTTTTGTAATTGTAGGACAGATTTTATTATAACAGCCAGTCATGATGGACATGTGAAATTCTGGAAAAAAATAGAAGAAGGAATCGAGTTTGTTAAACACTTCCGGAGTCACCTCGGTAAGTTGCTTTTTGTTCTTTAAAGGAGCTTACTTTCCCTGCACCCTTGCTGTTAGTAAGAAGAGGGAGTGTAAATAAAGATGTGAGGAATTTTGAGATTCATTTACTGCAGTCAGTGATTAGATAGCGTCCACCTATCTTCATCCATTCCCCTGTCCTGTTACATCTTGGTCCCAGACTTTGTTTTCAGTTGTTTTTTTTTTTTTAATTAACATCTTAGATGAAAATGGTTGCCTTTATAAGCTTTCATTTTTGTATATAAGTAGTTCATTATCATGTATCTGTTTCTAAACAGTGATAGGATACAATGTGTTGTATTTTGGGGGGTTGTTTTTGTTTTGTTTGGTTTTTTCCTACTGCTTTTTATTATTAAAGTCAGGTAGCTGTTTTATCAGATAAGGTGGAGAAACAGCTACCAAACAGGTTTAAACCTCTGTAGTGTTTTTTTGTTTTTGCTGTGGAATATTGAAATGAAGAATGTCCCTTTCCTGTGTGTTAATAGTATGTTAACTTTTTAAATAGGTGTTATTGAGAGTATTGCTGTTAGTTCAGAGGGGGCATTATTCTGTTCAGTTGGAGATGACAAAGCAATGAAGGTGTTTGATGTGGTTAACTTTGATATGATCAACATGCTGAAACTGAGGTAAGTGATGACTTAGTTCTTGAAAATGTTTTGTTGATACTGTAAATTGGAATTATTATAAATGGGAGTAGGTCAGTAATTTGGCCAATTCTTGCCCATGTCTTAGCAATTTCCTTATCTCTGTAGTTGCTAACAAGCCTAATGTCCTTGAAGTTAACTCATTTACAACCTCATTCTTCAACAGCGTCCTGCAGCTCAGCCCCTGCTGCAGCAGGACCTCTACCAGGGCGCACCGCGTGCAGCCCTGCCCATTGTGCACCCTCCCCTCACCAGACCAGTGCAGGCACTCTCTGCACCCCGAGCTCTGCACTGCAGCCTCCCCTCTCATCGGCTCTCTCTGGGTGCCTACGCTGGCCACCACTGGGGCAGCCTCGACGCGCCGTGGTCGCTCGCGCTCCCTGGGGCAGGTTTTTACCCACTCAGGGCTGGTGCCGCTGCTTCAGGCTCCGCCCCCTGTGAGTCAGCTGCTCGCTCTCGTCAGCTGAGCTGCCGGCTCCTGGGCAGGTCCTGTCGAGGACTTGAGGCTCCCTCGGTGGCTCTTGGCGCTCTGAGTTGAGGCTCCTGGACGCTGATCTCCCCCCTGCGCCAGTGTTGGAGGCGTCCTCTCTCGAGCTACTCACCTCAGCAACTGAATTCATAAAAGTTACTGAGTCATACAAGTTGGGTACTAGTCATTAATGCCACTTGTGCTATCTAGCTGGGTTTCCATCCTTATTCTTGTTTTATACCCACCTTCTCCCTTCACATTCTGTCATATCCTCTTTATAAAATGAAATGTGAGCAACAGCAATGGGCTGAGCCGTCCACTGAATGTGTTTTTTTTGGAAAAGCCTGGTTGTAACACTTGAATTTTGGGAAGACAAATATTAGCAAGACTAGTAAATACAGTTCAAAATACTAGAAAATACTAGTTCAAAATTTGCCTCTGATTATTTGATTTCAAGTTTATAGTGTAAATGTATTCTTATCTAAATAACACCATTCCTTATTAGTTTTGTTGTGTTTTCTCCTTCCACTCTTCATTGCAGCTACCACCCTGGTCAGTGTGAATGGGTATATTGCCCTGGAGATGCCATATCTTCTATTGCAACATCTGAGAAGAGCACAGGAAAAATATTCATATATGATGGACGAGGAAATAACCAGCCGCTTCATGTTTTTGATAAACTCCATACATCTCCTCTTACTCAGATACGGTTGAACCCTGTTTACAAAGTAGTAGTGTCTTCTGACAAGTCTGGAATGATTGAGTACTGGACTGGTACTCCTCATGACTACAGATTTCCCAAGAATGTGAACTGGGAGTATAAAACAGATACTGATCTATACGAATTTGCCAAATGCAAGGCTTACCCATCCAGTATAAGTTTTTCACCTGATGGCAAGAAAATGGCCACTCTTGGGTCTGACAGAAAAGTTAGAATCTTCCGGTTTCTGACAGGGAAGCTCATGAGAGTCTTCGATGAATCTCTGAGTGTGAGTTTGGTTTTGCTTCTCTTCCTTTGGGATGTTTTCTCTACTTGAATTCATTTACTAGCACATTCACCTAAGTTGTCTGTTTCTGAAGCTGAGCTTCCTTGCTATATTTTTCATGTAGAAAAGGCTTTCCATGTTGTCTTCCTTGTCTCTTTTATTGCTTTGCCCCAAAATTAATTCTTACTGATTTAGGTTAGTTATGTAATGTAACAGGTGTTGATTTTCTCTGTGCATTCATACTGCTAGATAACATCACAATAATGAATTTTTCATTTTCTAAGAAATTTGTTAGACAGCTACACAATTTTCTTTCTTTGCTTAAACCTAGTACTACAACATGCCTATTGGTCATTAGAATAGAATATTACTTCTATTTATGTTACTCAGTTGAGTGGAGTAGGTTGAATTCTGTGTTTTCTAAAGGTTTGATCAGTGATTTGCTGGATCAAAGGTTTAAAATACATTTACAAAGTAGTGATGAGTTTTTTTTTTTTTCTCCCCTTTTTTTCTGTAGATGTTTACCGAGCTTCAGCAGATGAGACAGCAACTTCCAGATATGGAGTTTGGCCGACGAATGGCAGTTGAGCGTGAGCTAGAGAAAGTGGATGCAGTAAGATTAGTTAATATAATTTTTGATGAAACTGGACACTTCGTTCTCTATGGAACAATGTTGGGCATTAAGGTCATAAATGTAGAGACTAACAGGTAAGCTCCAATGAGACATTGAGATAAATGTGGTCTATATTTAGTCAAACTTGGTATGACTGTGTGGGTCTCCAGTTGTCTCTGTTTTATTTAGGCTGTTTAGATTAGACTGTAGATAATATACTGCCATGCTTCATAATGAATTGTTGCAGTTTAAAGGTTAGTAAAATGAAGAGAAAACATGGGAAGCATATTTATATTAAAAACATATAATCAATTAATCTCTGGCTAAATGGGTGTGGTAATGTAAAGTAAATATGGATCATGCTATTGGTATTTTATCGTGTAAGGGAGCTGACTAGTCTTGCAGCCAAAAAGGAGAATTTCTCTGACTGTGAGCAGCTAACAGTAGTTACACCTTTTACCATCTTGTATTTCAGGTGTATTCGTATCTTGGGAAAACAAGAGAACATCAGAATGATGCAGTTAGCATTGTTCCAAGGAGTAGCAAGGAAACATCATGCTGCAATCACTATAGAGATGAAGGCATCTGAAAATCCTGTGCTCCAGAATAACCAAACAGATCCTACAGTAATCTGCACAGCTTTTAAAAAAAATAGGTTCTACATGGTATGTATGGTTTCTATTTAAATTTTGTGACTTGATACGTAAGTCTACTACTTAAGCAGCTACTCATGTACTTGTATATTCATTCTGTGTTTTTTTCTGTAAGTAATGTAAGACATTTCTGAGACACTTGCTATTTTTCATAAAATTTGCTCTTTTTTTCTGTAGTTTTTTGTTAATGCAGTATTGGATTAAGAGGATTTAGTTTGACTTTGTAGTGAAACTAGAAGTTTTGGGATGAAACCTGCCAGTTTGAATATAAAGGAACAATTTGATACTCTCCATGCTTAAGATTGTTGATTCTTAAGTATGGCAGGCTTTCTGTTGAAAAGGGGAGGAAGTTTAAAGATAACAGATTAGGTGGAGTTACTTGGATTTGCATGTAGTTATACTGAAATTTGTGACTGTGGAAGTGCTGGTAACACACAACACTGAAATGCAAGGATAAACTGTCTTAAGAATTTTCTTCCTGCATTTCAAATGTACCTGGGTGCTTAACAGGTCAAATAATTACATTGATGTCTTGGGTGCAGAGCGCTGCTTAAGATAAGGGGGAAAAAGAGAAAATCAAACAATTAACCTTCTGTTCTTTTGTTTTTCAGTTTACTAAACGTGAACCAGAAGATACAAAGAGTGCAGAGTCTGACAGAGATGTGTTTAATGAGAAACCTTCTAAAGAAGAGGTTATGGCAGCCACTCAGGCAGAAGGTCCCAAAAGAGTTTCAGACAGTGCCATTATACACACAAGCATGGGAGATATTCATGTCAAGCTTTTTCCTGTTGAGTACGTATTTGGTTTTATGTATGTATTTGGTAATTCTGTTATTTCATTTTTCTTCTTCCTTCTGTGTTTTTTGGTGGCAGTATTCAAGACTTATATTTCAAGCTAGGAGTAATTATTTTCTTCCTTTTTTTTTTTTTACTGTCCTTATTTCCTCCCAGCTGAGCTCTGAATTTAGTATCTAAGATTAATGAGATTAAAAAATCTAAAGAAGAGCATGTGGCTTTGTATGCCCTTTAAATCTTTGGCTGTGTGCTTGTGGAATGAAGTTATGAAACTGTGATGGTTACTTGGGAAGACAGACAACATCACTCTGAATGTCACCTCCTGTCCTTTTAACCCCATTTTATATGCTGAGCATGGTGCCATATGGTGTGGGCTATCCCTTGGGTCAGTTGTGGTCAGCAGTCCCAGCTGTGTGCTTCCTGACTTCTTGTGCACCCCCAGCGTGCTCACTGGTGGGGTGGTGTCAGAAGCAGAAAAGGCCTTGGATCTGTTTAAGCATTGGAATAGCTGAAGAATCCCTCCTATGCAACCATGCAATTTTATACTCAGGTGTTTTTTGCTTCCAGCTCTGGGTTTCAGGAGGTGGGAATTTGTTTCCTTATTTGATGAAAGTTGTTCTTTCTGCAGACTGCTAAAACACTGCTCAGTGTAAAAGAATCTTAGACTCAGCTGAAATCTTGATGACCTTGCCACAATAGTTTTATATTTACCATAGCCTGTATTTTCTGTTATATGTTTTTAGATGCCCCAAAACGGTGGAAAACTTCTGTGTGCACAGCAGAAATGGTTATTACAATGGACACATATTTCACCGTATCATCAAGGTAACGTGTAAAAAATTTTTTTGTTGTTGGTTTAGATAATGTACCTTTGTGGTCAGTCCCCTCTGTTAACCCCTTCATTTCCCTTTTGCAGAAAGGATTTCTGTAATGGCTTCAGAGTTACCTCTAGTCTTTATCACTCACTAGAGTTGTTTAGTAGTTGTTCTGTAACTGGCAAGGTGGAAGAAAAACGAAAATTGAAAGACAATTCAGAAATCTTGCTTCAGACTTTGTTTCATGTCAGGGGCATTTCTTGTAAGGCTTATTACTTTTGTTGCACTAGAATCAAGCTGATGCAGCCTGAATGTTTGCAGAAGGTGCAGGTAGTCAGATTTCTGTTAGTTCAAAGGAACAGTGAGTAAGCTTGTTTTTTCAGAAGTACTCAGTTGTCTTGTCAGAAGCCCTGAATGCTTTGTTCCTTATCCACAGCAACTTAACACTCAGGTTGTTTTGAAAAGATTGAAGTAAGTTTAAAAACCAGTGTCACCTGGTGTAAACCTCTATTTTTTATTTATTCTATGTGATGTAATATTTCATTTCTTTGCAGGGGTTCATGATTCAGACTGGTGACCCAACTGGTACAGGAATGGGAGGTGAAAGTATTTGGGGAGGAGAATTTGAAGATGAATTTCATTCAACTTTACGACATGACAGGCCATACACACTCAGCATGGCTAATGCAGGACCAAATACCAATGGATCCCAGTTTTTTGTAACAGTAGTGCCAACGGTAAGTAATATTAAAAGCTCAATTGAAAATAGTTAGCTTCTATCTACATACATTCTATCTACATACATTTAGTTGTAGCATGTATTTTTTTTCTGATGGAAAAAGGAACACACTAGTACTACTAGTGCCAAAACTCAGAAATTTTGGTATGTGAATCATACAGATACAAAACAAATCCTTAAACATAACGCTTAAAGAAACTGCAGTTTTAGAACACTTATTTCAAAATCGTGTCTCTTTAAAAAAGCAGCCTTCTACCAGAATTTTAAGGCTTATTAAGTTATATCAGTGCCTATATTCACATTGCTAATTGGGCAACCTCTGTGAACATGATTTTGAATTAAGTAGTGTTCTGGACTGGCAGCTACAATCCAGCTGTGAAAATACCATGAGATGCACTATAGAGAACCAGCATTTCTCTGAACTGAGAATACACTTACACTTTTAAGAAAACAATTGAAAAGGTGAGCTTAAACGCATATAAATATGCATTGGATGCACTCTGGTATTTACTTACATGGTAATATTTACATAGTGTTAAGTTTCATAATCTGAACATATAAAATGTATCCATGTACACTTACTGTAGGTCAGTCTCTTTCTGGTTTGGTGCCTAACCTACATGCTGCATTCTATTTTAATATGTTTTTTCTTTTTCTCCTGTGCCTCCAAACAGCCATGGCTGGACAACAAGCACAGCGTGTTCGGACGGGTGACTAAAGGAATGGAAGTTGTTCAGAGAATCTCAAATGTAAAAGTCAATCCCAAAACTGACAAACCGTATGAAGATATCAGCATCATTAATATCACAGTGAAGTGAGACCCAAAACAGGAACTAGAAAGAACAGAAACATTTTTGTTCTAGATGTGATAAATGCCATGACAGAGCAATCATAGAATAGTTGGGTTGGAAAGGACCTTAAGATCACCTAGTTCCAACCCCCTGCCATGGGCAGGGACACCTCACACTAAAATATGTCACCCAAGGCTTTGTCCAACCTGGCCTTGAACACTGCCAGGGATGGAGCATTCACAACCTCCCTGTGCAACCCATTCCAGTGCCTCACCACCCTAACAGAAGAAATTTCTTCCTTATATCCAGTCTAAATCAATACTTAAGGTCCTTTCCAACCCTAAGATCATCTCATTGGTTTTACTATTTTTAATGTACCTGAAGTGCCCTAAATCTGTATTTCTGGTAATTTTGTATTTTAAAATAAAAACAGCTGCATGTTTCTTACGAAGTCTGCTGTTTTCCTTTTAGCTCTTCTATGGAAGAAGAATAAAAACACACACCATGCCTCATATTAGTGTTTATAAAGTAGGATCAGGGTATAGTTTGTGATTATTTTTTTTTTCATGTTTATTTGCATTTTTCAAATCTAATCCTTTTCATAGTATTGAAATCCTTGTCAAAGGAAAAGGTCATAAATCCCAAGCTCTTCAGTCAATGTACGTGCATCTCAGATTAAGTTATGATACAGGTTGTTATAAAAAGGTATATAATCTACCTTTGTCCTTTAAGAATGGACGTGTATGTGTCTTCTGTGGACAAGAGCAAGGATCAGCTCTTGGAATGCCAGCACATGGAATCCTGAGCAACGTGTTTGGCATTGCCAATGTTAATTTCTTTCAGTGTGTGCTGTTTCATTATTTTAGTCTAGGGTGTCTGTTTCTGGCTTCATTTTTAGCCAGGCCTGCAAATAATATTACTTTTACTAAAATGCTTAATTTAAAATGGTGCTCATTTCAAACTTCCATCAGATGTTTCTGATGCAGACCTCAATGAAAGCCCAGACACCTTCTCAAGCTGTTGTGAATCTGTGGCTATGTTCTGTCCTGTTACTATGCTGGATAGCTAAAGCCACTCTAAATACAGTAACTTTAACTTCTGTTGTTGAGGTTCACATTAATGCCCCTGCACTCAGGATTTTACACTTCTGGTAACTTTGTTGATGAAGTGAGGCATACTGATCAAATTCAGTCCCTCAAAAGCTGCTTGGACTAGGAAGTTTTATCTTCACTGAGATAAAGGGATAGGTATCATTAGTGATCAGTAAGAAAATGCTACAGAGCACACCTTTATTATGAAATGATATTATGAAATGATTTATTATGACCTTAAAAAAATAGCAAGCTTATTGAAATTTGTTCTCAAAGTTTTAGACACTTTTATTGAAAAAACTGGTTTTCTGGGCAACTCAAATTGCAGCAGCTCATGAATTGTTTCTATTGGAAGATGCCTTTCAGTTCAGAGTAAGAACACAGAATAAAATCCGCGTGTACCACATAGTCCACAATAAATCTGAAGGTAGCATAGAGTTAAGACCATATCAAAAGAGAAAACATTATTTTTCACTTAGCTTAGACATACTGGTTTTGAGCTGAGATTCTTTAAAGAAAGCCACAACACAGTCACTGGATGTTGTATTTATTCAATTTCACAATTAAGTCAAAATCCTATGAAAAAGTTACTCAGTCTTTTCACATAATCCTCATAGTTAGTAATGCTTCAAGTAAGTTCTAGTTGAGAAAACACTCCAGTTACATACCACATATGTCAGTACACTAAACCTAAAGTTCAATAAAACTAGTGAAACAAGCTTAAATTTATAACTGAAGCAGTTTATATATAGTATTAATGTATAATACAAATAAACCTCTTAGTGTACCTTACACTGAAGAGTTCACAGATGGATGCAACAATTTCACAGTTACTTCAAGTCATCTTAAATAAATTCCATTTAAGAACACTTTTATGGCAGCATTCCATGTGTCACAAGCAATCCTTTGAAGTCAAAAGTATGAGTGATAATTTCTCCTCTGCCCTCAAATGTAATGTTACAAGAAATCCAAACTAGTCACCTTGAACTTTCTGAAGTAGAACTATTCTGAGAGGCATGTGTAACTGCAGCATAGCCAGCTCAATTAAAACTACAGAATCAGGATTTTTCTAAAGAATGCACATCTTCTCTGTTGAAAATATTCCAGGAAAAGGTATCTACCATGCTTAGCAGAACTTGTCCATATTTTAAAAAAAAGCTGTGAGGGGACAGTCAGCCCTGCCTAGGTCTGGGTCTGCTTGCCGTACAGCCCAAGCAGACAGACAAGACAGAGCAGCCAACTGTCTGTTGTTCAAGAAGTTACAGGCTCGGAAGCATCAACAATTTTTAGTTCATTTGGTGCAAGAAAAAAACACCTTTCACTCCTCTGTAAACCTCTTCCAAATTGATAAGGTTGTCTGAAGAAAGAGTGAATACCCCTTCTCTGTACCTACATACATATGTAGGCATTGAAGCTCATTTCTCAAACATTTACTTGTAAAGCTTAGTGTTCTTCCAACTACTACTCAAGTCATTAGAATTGCTGAACCATTTACATGACATTTAAGAAACAAGATAAAACTACAATAAAGTGTCATTTTGAGGAAGTAGTCCTTCACCCTGAAGTGCAACCGTACTAAATTATTTGTTCATACATTCTTGGCTTTACCTAAGGTATGTAGTGGGAAGATGTAAAATTGATACTACAGCAAAAGCCATGGCCACAGATAATGGGATACATTTTTGCCTGGTGAGGTTCAGAACACGCACAGGTAAACACATGCTTTCCACTGTGGCAAAATACCTACACCCATCTAGGAAATAACACGGCTCACTTCCACTGTGTGGTTCTCATGATTCACCTCTACTCCAGTAACAGGTGATGATACACCATTTTGATCTGTTGGCCATATTCTCTAGCTCCTCCTGCAACATGAAGAGGTCCATGGCCTGGCATCTTCAGTTGGCAATGGTTGTACATAAAGAGGAGGGCAGAAGATAATGGTGCACATACCAGACAGGTAAAAGTGGTAGTGGAGTTGCATGTGCAGCAGGAAAAAAAAAGAGTCATCACTAAGTCATTGCAACGTTCTCCAAATAGTGCTACAGCCATATTTTATGGGTTTGTGAATGAGTAATCCTCAGACATTGGTGACAGTTCTGAACTGAAAATCTAATTATGGAAGGTTTATATCACATTTTATCATCTGCTCTTCTAAGTGAGAGTTACAAGTAGTCTATACTGCTTAAACATTGTGTTATTTCATATTTTAAGGTCACTGCCTTAATCTGGAAGCACGACTTCTACGTAACAGTACATAGCTGGATTGACATTACACCACACTACTTCTTTGAGAAGTTTGTTTGGCTTTTTTTTAACTTGACTTCTTGAGGAGCAAGCTTAATCTCTAGAAGCAGATTATGTCCTCAAGCATGCATAAAACACTTTCACCTCAATGTCACTATAATTTGTTCATAAATAGTTCAGCACGTGTACAATTAACCAAAAACCCCACACAACCCCTCCCTCCTGCAACTAGAAAACTCGTTGTTAAACAAAGCCGCAGCCCCCTCACCCTGCAATACTGTTCCCCATTTGCAGGTTACTTTGCCCTGTTATGCTGCCTTACAGTAACAAATGGTGAAGGTATGAAATAAGGGGAACACATCTGCTTTTTGTGGTGTATTTGCCTGTAATTTGCAATGCCACTTTTACACAAATGCATTCCTTATATATTAAAGAGCAGCACCATTTATTTCTGGCTAACAGACAGAGCTGGCTATTCTAATAACTTGAGATGGATTTTGGAATAGTTTCCTGGTAAGTGTTTCTACCTCTTAAAATTTTTCTGACACCAGTTAAGCACTGTAACTTTGTTACAATTATTAGATGAACTCCAATGCATATTTTATCAGGGGATAATTTTAAGTTAAACAGCCTAGTTTCACAAAGGCAGAATTTGAAGGCACCCTTGTAACCAGCCCATTCCATTATTTATAAATATATCAAATTTCAAAAACACTGTAATGGCACACGTTTAATGAACCAATTATTCAATCTTGGATAAAAGTTTATATTTTTTCTGTAACCACCAAGTTAAATAAGGTCCCCTCTTCAGGCAGCAGACCTGGCTATAACATCCTAAATCGTGCAAACAAAACAAACCATAACTTTAAATTGCAGCTGCTGTAATATTAAGCCACATCAAGGACACCAGCAGCCACTAACTGCCTTGAAAGCCAGTCCAGTCCCTCATAAAGTCCTGTACCACTTCGGGCATCACAACCCTGAATATACCAGCTACGGCCACAGCAGAGTTTGTGGAGACTGAGCAGCTCTGTGATTTCTTCCACTGAAAGTGCACCTGCTACATCCTGCAACAGAATCAGATACAAATAATTATTCTGTGTCGCGTATGAAGCATTTTGTTTTTAACAGATGGCTTAGACACAAGCTACAGATCATGCAAAAAACTTTCCAAGTACAAAAGCCAAATCAAACAGTTATGCATTTACTACTCCTTAACCATAAACCAAAAAAAGTTGTTGAATCTACTAAGCACCCTAGCATTACTTACTTCACCAGTGTTAAGGAAAACGTGTTTTATGCTTTCCACAATACCATTCCCTAACCATAGCATAGGAATTTGATGCAGAAACTGAGGAAAAGAATAACAGAGAGAAAAAAAAACGCAAATACCTGTTTATTAGCAAAGATCAAGAGTAAAGCATCCCGCAATTCCTTCTCTGTTAACAACTTTGCAAGTTCACTGTGTGCTTCACTGACTCTGTCTCTGTGGCTGCTATCAACAACAAACACCACCGCTATGAAAGAAAGAAAGAAAACTTTTACATACATCCAAATATAAACTCTGTAAAATTACTTTCAACTTACACAATTATTTTTTTTCTATTTCTGTGAAATTCCTCAGCAGAAAACAACTGCAATTTCAAATGCACGAGGACTTACATACCTCTATAACTTTGACAAAAACCTAGAATTCATCCTAAAACTAGGAAAAAAAAGTCTCAGTTTTTTTGCTTAGACTAGCATAAAGGCTGTGATATTTTAACTACTTAGGTTTAAAACCAGATTTACTATGTGTGGATTGCGTATCTCAGTTGACCATTTCTTGATCCATTTATACTCAACTCCCACACCACTGTTCCAGTTTCCATTAACCAGCTGTAAAATTTACAGATTCAGCCAAACAGTACAGCTTCCTTCAGCTACTGACTACACAATTCAGAGAAGATTGCCATGGACCCAACACAGCAGCAGGAGATTTTACTATCCACTATAGAGAGTGACCAAGACGCCAGAAAGGAGTCAGGGAGGCAAAAGCTAGAGGACAGAATTTGAAGTCACATTTTTTTGCAACAACAAAATCACCAACACCAAAACGAAACGAAGCCTACTGCAGGTATACACCAGGTTAACTGCTCGGATTTCTCTCCAACATACTATTCTTTGAAGCAGACGAGATTCCATGCTATTGCCATTCACACGGTAGTTTTAAGAGGACACAGGAATCCCGAAATACATTTTTTACAAGTTTGAAAAGGTCAACAATTTAAAATGTTAAAGTTTGCAATGAAGGCTGAAATAATGCATTAAATGGAGCACATAAATTGATATTTGTCATTGCCAGGTACTTCAGATAATTCTGAATGAATTGATGAAGAGGAACCCTCTTCTAAATCAGAACGCAACTGTGGAGGATTTACAGAAGGACAGCACAAATTTCTAAGTTGGCACCATCCATATCAGTGTTTTCAGAATCTGTAATTTAGGCTATGATGAGATATTACACTGCAATACCAAGTCAGAAATTCTAGAACTTTGTAGATTTTTTTTTTTTAAGTTGCTTACTAGAGGCTCCTAAAGGCAAGTACTACTTCTCACTATGCAAACTTTGGAACACTGCACCTTGCCTGTTGTCAGCTAGAATCAGTTTAACAGAGATTCTAATTTTGTTTGGCTCCATGAACTGTCTGATGGATTTATGGAGAATGCACCTTTATCATGCAGCAGACACCAACTGGTTTAAAATTTCTTAGCTCATGAATCCAGCATCTGTACTCTGCATTAGGTGAACAGTTTTCTACAGTTATAAATTATCTCTATTAATAATCTCTGTGGCTCTGCAACACAAGCTAGAAGACAAAATACATTTTTAAAAGTTGCATTAGTCTCACCTTGTGTATTGAGATAATAATGTTTCCACAATGGCCTCAATTTGTGTTTCCCTCCTACATCCCAAATAGTAAACTTCAAATTCTTGTATTCTACTGTTTCAACATTAAAACCTACAATAAAAATATTGAAGTTTTACAGTCTTGTTTTGCATGAATATAAAATAAGCAAATTCTACAGATAAGTCAAACATTCGAAAAATAATTACATTTAAATTGTTGCTACTAACCTATTGTTGGAATTGGCTGCATGAATTCATCTTGCTTTAACTTAAACAAAATAGTTGTTTTGCCAGCTCCATCTAATCCCAGAGTTACAACCCGAATTTCCATTTTTGGTCCAATATGTACCCTATTGTCCTGGAGGAAAAAGCATACGCAAAACAAGAGCAAGTTTAGCGAACTCAACTTAGACAACCCTTATGCTTAAGTGTTAATATATAAAAGAAATAAATATATAAAGTAGTGACTTATTTTGTCACTACTTTCCAACCCATTTGATTCTATGATTCTGTTGATTCTATTTGTGAGGTGATTAAGTGGATGGATTTAAAAAATCCTTGAGGAGCTGTTTGTAGCAATTAGAATTCTCTGACTGGAGAACTCTGTTGGTTTTGTAGCATTTCCACTATATTTTGTTATGCCTCTTCACCTCAAGCCACTTCCAATTCATTACTACATTACAACAGCAGCATTATTAGCATTAAGCAGTAATCTGAAATACTGAAGAAAAACAAACAAAACAAAACCCTAAGTCTGGCTTGGAGGCAAGGAAAGAGAATCAACTTCCTACCTGTAGTTTAGACCAAGCTATTGTGAGTATTGAATGAGCCAATGCTAACAATGTGATCAAGCTGTATTACTAATACAAAGCAGAAAGCTGTAAATGATAAAATAAACATAGGCTAAGATTACTATTTATCCCTGAAATACTTAGAAATGCTACCTTGATGACATACCAAAGTTTCCATCATAAGTACATGACGAATTAGAGATGTATGCACGTCTACGGGGGTACGATATAATAGGCGTCACAGAAACATGGTGGGATGGCTCCTATGACTGGAGTGTTGGAATGGAAGGTTATAGGCTCTTTAGAAACGACAGGGGAGGGAGGGGGAGTTGCTATTTATGTTAGGGATAGGTTGGAGAGTATGGAACTCCGTCTGGGGACAGGTGAGCAGTCAACAGGGTTCATGGATCAGGATTAAAGGGAGAACAGCGATGGAGGACATTACTGTGGGGATCTGTTACAGACCGCCTGATCAAGGAGAACCTGTGGATGAAGCACTGTATAGACAGATA
The DNA here is from genome assembly GCF_034315485.1 of Pezoporus occidentalis. NCBI lineage: Eukaryota > Metazoa > Chordata > Aves > Psittaciformes > Psittacidae > Pezoporus > Pezoporus occidentalis. The sequence continues at coordinate 1,484,715 of NW_026913425.1, forward strand.
GGAACAGCCTCACGTTCGCAGGCCCTTGTTCTCATGGGGGACTTCAACCACCCTGGTATCTGTTGGAGGGATGGTACACAAGCAATCCAGGAGGTTCCTCAATTGTGTGGAAGCCAACTTCCTTCTGCAAGTAATAGAGGAGCTGACAAGGAGAGGTGCCATGCTTGACCTCGTGCTCACCAACAGGGAAGGGCTGGTTGGAAATGTGAAGCTCCAGGGCAGCCTTGGATGCAGCGATCATGAGATGGTTGAATTTGAGATCCTCAGGACAGTGAGAAGAGCGTGCAGCAAGCTCACTGCCCTGGACTTATGAGAGCAGACTTTGGCCTCTTCAGGAACCTGCTTAGTAAGGTTCCCCCTAGAGGGCAGGGGGGACCAAGACTGTTGGTGGATATTCAAGGATCACCTGTGTCCTGGGTTCAGCAGTAGCAGTCATTTTTCTCCTTCTTGGTAGCTGGTGCAGTGCTGTGTTTTTTTTTTTGTTTCGGCCTGGGAACAGAGCTGATAACAATGATGTTTTGGTTTGGTCAAGGACTTTGTGAGCCTCATGCTCTACCAGGGAAGAGGGGAAGCTGGGAGGAAGCAGAGACAGGACACCTGACCCAAGCTAGCCAAAGAGGTATTCCATACCACAGCACGTCATGAGCAGGATGTAACTGAGAGTTACCCAGAAGGACACGGGGTCTTCTGGGTCAGACTCGTTTTTCGGCGGGTGCTAATGTATTCTCTTCCGTTGATATTTTCTCTTAGCATTGGTGTCGCTGGTGGTAGCGGTGGTGATTTTTGTTATACCTTAGTTACTAAACTGTTCTTATCTCAACCAGTGGGAGTTGCATTCTTTTCGATTCTCCTCTCCATCCTTCCAGGAGTAGGGGGAGGGAAAGAAGGTGGGGGGAGAGAGTAAATAAGCTGTCTGGCTGGGTTTAAACCATGACAGTTCTTTTGGCGCTCAACATGGGACATGAGGGGTTGAGATAACGACAGATCTGACTGGATTAATAGTCACTCGTCACAATGCTGATTTATTGGCCCTCAGAGTTTTTCCTCTTGATCTCACAGTTTCAGAATGCTGTAACTTACTTAGACCTGGTATTTGCTGTGTTAGTGTTTATCAAGTGTGGGGCTTGGGCTAAGGTTCTTGTCTCACTGTATTCTATGGCAATGACTTGTATTACAGGTGGGCTCCAGCAGCAGGGCAGGACAAATGCGGCCATCGACTTGTACCTGGTTGTCCGGCTGCTCTTCACCGTCCTGGCCTTCGTCCTCACCTCAATCTACATGAGGCAGCAGGGAGCCGAAGGGAAGCGGCCCAGGAGAGCGGCTCCGGGGACCAAGCAGGAGGCCGGCAGGGAGCGGCTGCCAGTGGAGGAGGTTGGGGCGGTCGAGGAGTGGAAGGAGGCAGCTGCTGAGCAGCGGGAGAAAGGGGCAGAGGAGCCAAGCCCTGTGACGGCCGAGAGCATTCCCTGGCAGCCGCCCGCCGAGCCCCAGGAGGATGCAGGAGACCACGCAGCATTTCCCAGCAAGGCAAAGGGGGAAGAGCTGGACTCAGGAAAAGAAAAGCTGGTGGTGGGAGAGCCGACAAGCACAACAGCTACACCAGCCCCAGTGACAAGTACAGCAGCTACACCAGCCCCAGTGACAAGTACAGCAGCATCAACTGAGAGTTCTGAAGGTTTTGAATGGCCTTTGGGTATCCTTGGGACCTGCCTGCTGATTGTGATGGGGATCAGCATGTTGTCACACACACAGACTGAGTTTTACCCACAACTAATTTTGTCTGATCTCAAAAGTTAAGCAGAGTCAGGTTTGGGTCTTGTCTGGGGTTAGACAACGATATAGGGGGACCAAGAGGTTTTCCCCAAGGCTGGACAGTCATGAGTGGCAGGGTGTGTGGGACAGTATGAGCAAGTATCTAGTCCACTGGGCCCCTCCAGTGCTTTGGAAGCGTCGGAGATAGAAGGCAGCTGCGTGGAGTCCCCAGCAACAAGCTGCAGAAACTGCTGAAGGGGACAGTGAATTATTTTGAGGCCGGTGGGCCCATGGCACTTCAGGCCATCAGAGCAGAGATGCAATATAGAGATGGACTCATGATCGAGGGGTGGACTTAGCAATGGACACTATTGCCCAGGTTATTCATGAGTGTGAACACTGCACACAGTCTCTCCTGCTCTGAAAGACTGTTACAAGAGATGGAGCATGTCATCATGGACCAGATGGACTCAGCAGCTTTACAGGGACTGGTCCATGCACTAAGATAACAGTGATAGTATATTGAAAATGTGGGATCTGAGCATGACATGAATGGTATGGAAAAAGGGGTGGATAATGTCCTGGGTTCAGCAGTAGCAGTCACTTTTCTCCTTCTTGGTAGCTGGTGCAGTGCTGTGTTTTGACTTTTGGCCTGGGAACAGAGCTGGTAACAATGATGTTTTGGTTTGGTCATGGACTTTGTGAGCCTCATGCTCTGCCAGGGAGGAGGGGAAGCTGGGAGGAGGCAGAGACAGGACACCTGACCCAAACTGATCAAAGAAGTATAACATACCACAGCACGTCATGACCAGGATGTAACTGAGAGTTACCCTGAAGGACACGGGGTCTTCTGGGTCGGACTCGCTTTTCGGCGGGTGCTAATGTATTCTCTTCCCTTGATATTTTCTCTTAGCATTGTTGGTGGTGGTGGTAGCGGTGGTGATTTTTGTTATACCTTAGTTACTAAACTGTTCTTATCTAAACCCGTGGGAGTTGCATTCTTTTCGATTCTCCTCTCCATCCCTCCGGGAGTAGGGGGAGGGAAAGAAGGGGGGTAATGTGAGTGAATGAGCTGTCTGGCTGGGTTTAAACCACAACAACCTGCTACAAGCTCAGGAGTGTTGCGTCCCAACTAGAAGGAAGTGCGGCAGGAGGGCCAGGAGACTTCCCTGGATGGATAAGGAGCTGCTGAAGAAACAGGGGGAAAAAAGAGGCTTATAGAAGGTGGAAGGAAGGACAGGGATGTTGTCCGGGAAGCTACGGACCAGGTCAGGAAAGCTAAGGCCCAGTTAGAATTAAATTTGGCTAGAGATGTGAAAGATAACAGGAAGGGATTCTATAGGTACACTGCGAATAAAAGACAGACTAGGGAAAATGTAGGCCCCCTCCAGAAGCTATCAGGAGAACCCTGGATTTGGAGAAGGCTGAGGTTCTTTGCCTGGCAAAGGCTCTGAATGCACCACCCAAGTCTTGGAAGGCAAATGCAGGGACTGTGAGAATGAAGACCTTAAGTCCACTGTAGGAGAGGATCTGGTTCGAGACCATCTTAAGAACCTAAATGTGCACAAGTCCATGGGACCTGATGAAATCCATATGTGGGTCCTGAAGGAGCTGGCGAAGGAAGTTGCTAAGCCACTAAATTTGAAAAACCATGAATTTGAAAAATCATGGCAGTCAGGCGAAGTTCCCAATGACTGGGAAAAGGGAAATATAACCCCCATTTTCAAGAAAGGGGAAAATGGATGACCCAGGGAACTACAGAGCAGTCAGTCTCACCTCTGTGCCTGGCAAAATCTTGGAGCACATTCTCCTGGAAGGCATGCTAAGGCACATGAAAAACAACAAGGTGCTTGCTGACAGCCAGCATGGCTTCACTAAGGGGAAATCCTGCCTGTCCAATGTGGTGGCTTTCTGTGATGGGGCTACAGAACTGATGGACAGGGGTAGAGCAGTTGATGTCATCTACCTGGACTTGTGTAAAGCGCTCGACACTGTCCCACACGACATCCTTGTCTCTAAATTGGAGAGACATCAATTTGATGGATGGACCACTCGGTGGATAAAGAACTGGCTGGATGGCCAGAAAACAAAGGGTTGTGGTCAATGGCTCAATGTCCGGCTGGAGACCAGTAATGAGTGGTGTCCCTCAGGGATCGGTGTTGGTACTGGTCTTGTTCAACATCTTTGTCGCTGTCATGGACAGTGGGATTGAGTGCGCCCTCAGCAAGTTTGCCGATGACACCAAGCTGTGTGGTTCGGTTGATACGCTGGAGGGAAGGAATGCCATCCAGAGGGACCCTGACACGCTTGTGAGGTGGGCTGATGCCAACCTTATGAAGTTTAACCATGACAAGTGCCAGGTCCTACACCTGGGTCGGAGCAATCCCAGGCACAGCTACAGGCTGGGCAGGGAAGAGATTCAAAGCAGGTTGGATATAAGAAGGAAATTCTTTCCTGTTAGGGTGGTGAGGCACTGGAATAGGTTGCCCAGGGAGGCTGTGAATGCTCCATCCCTGGCAGTGTTCAAGACCAGGTTGGACGAGTCCTTGGGTGATATGATTTAGCGTAAGTTGTCCCTGCCCACAGCAGGGGGGCTGGAACTAGATGATCTTAAGGTCCTTTCCAACCCTAACGATTCTATGATTCTATGATATAATAACAGTTTACAGTGCTTGATCTTAAGATCTTATTTGTCTGAAATCTGTTGCCAGACACAGACCTTTCAGGTATAAGCCTCACAACAAGTTACAACAGCAGCCATCAGCACAGCAGTATTCAAAAAAAACCCAAATCATTGTGTAGAATAAGAGTTTAAAATTGTCAGAAGTGGGAAAACATAACAAGTAAGATACTGAAATAATTATTTTCGCTTTACTTTTTCATGGCTGTTGCTGTTCTTGTGAAAAATGACATTTGCTTTGGCACCTCTGAAATTCAAAAGCTAGGCTTCAGATTTCATAAAAATACCAATTTGTCACAGGATAAAATCAATAGAAGCCCCATTTCTTTCTAAAGAAAGGTGATGTGTAGTGACATACTAAAGACTTCTGGGTCCCCCAAGGCATGACCTATTTCAGATCTCCTATTACAGCTTAGCTTGCTGCAACGGTTCTGTTTCCAAATGCTCAGAAATTTTCAATCAGAATTTTCTGAGTTATATTAACAGTTCCTAAATGCCAAACCTGACATTCAAAATGCCTCTCTAACTCAGCCTTCTGAGATGGAGGCAATAATCAGCTCTGAATACACAGAATGTGATTTACCATCTGTGAAATGTGAATGCTGCTTCATTCATGGAACAATGGGTGCTTGCAGGAGAAGTCTTCCTGACCCTACTAACTCTGGTCTCTGCTGAGTAGGGAAGGGAGGGGCAGTAGTGAGAATGTTGCGTTTATTAATCTGACAGAGCATTTATGGGGAAATTCAAATATACAAAAATTATTTGGAAGAAATTGCATTTCTGACATCAAGAATGACTGGGACAGAATCCCCATGGAAACACTTATTTCCTTACAGTAAAAGCTTCAACAGCAACAGTTAAATCCTCAGTTTCACTCAGGAATAGTAGTATTCCTCTTTCACCCATTCAGAACCAAAAACCCCTACATAAATCATAGTATTTCTTGTTCTTTAGAGTTTCAAACTTATTTACTCTCCTACATGAAAGGCATCACCATTATCAAACTCAAAAACCTTTCATCCCTTTCAAAGAATGGGTAGTATTCAAGTGATATTACAGGAACAACAAAAACAACCAGAACTTAGGTGTACTGTGTCTAAGCTACCAATGAATAGCAACTATAAGCCAAATTATAAGTTAACAAAATGAAAGAAATACATCAATTTTAGTACTATAAACCAAAAGTTACAACAGCATTATTGCATTTAAAAATGGGTGTGTAATTTTCACAAACTGAAATAATAAACATTGTAGAAGTTATGCTGTCCTCAAGAACAAGCCAAAAATGCACAGAAAAGCAAGGGGAGATTCCTGCTCTAAGTTAGATGCATGACAAATCACAAATGTTTTCAAAGAAAAGTGTTTCTAGAATGCACTATCTTACATACTTAAAAGAAAGCAGCTAATGTTCAAAGCTACTGATGTAGCTTTGTAACAAATGCTTCTCACACAAATTATAACAGCACAATGGGTTTGTTGCTCAAATACCAGATTGCATTCATCATGTGATAAGACGCTGTGGGTCAAAACAGATACCTAACTGCCTAAAGTAGCTGCAACAAATATAGCATCATAATGAACACATATTATTCCTGTTTTCTTTTTAATTATGTTTGGGACTTCATTAAGTGGATAGCTGTCCTTTCACAAGACTAAGAATACCTTTGTAAAAGTGACAGGTATGCTAGCATCCAGCTGTATGTGATCTGCAAGTTCCGTAAACTGCTGCTGCTGTTTCTGTAAGGTCTCTAGCAATCTTGTAATTTCTTGTTTGGCCAATACTACTCTGCAGTCATCCTAAACAGACAAAGAAAACAAAAGCGTATCTTTCCTGCAGTAACTTACTTAGAATAACCAAGCACAATGTAAATATGACAACTAGAAATAAAGCATTTTAAGTATAAATATTCTAGTTAAAAACTCACATTTACAAAATAGTTATTTAAAACTTCAATAAAAATGTGAAGGCCTTGCTGTTCTTCCTTAATACTAATAAACACTAAATAGTTCTACAGTCTTAAAAAACTTTCTTTGACCCCTCTTATTCCTGTAGGAATAAGAATATAAGAGGCAGTAAGATATATATATATATATATATATATATGGAATATTTATCATTCATATATCACTCCAACAGCTGGAACAGAGCAGCTGTTTTGCAACATACAGCAACACACTTAGCTCAGAAAGATTAATATCCATCCATTGATGACGGGAACATTTCATAGTTAAAAGTACATCTGACTAAGCAACCAGACAATAGCTCTAAACAAATTAAAAAAAAGTATCAAAAACACATTAATGAAGTTATTTCTTACACTCAGTTTACTGATTGCTACATATACTATTTACTCCTTGCTATTTACTTCTATCCACTAATAGAAGTGAACAATGGACCAACCAGATCTTCTTAATACAGTCAGCTTCTTACACACATTTAAGATTTTGAATTACGTGTGTTAAAACTGCTACGGAAAATTATTTAGTCCTAAAACAATTTTTCCTACCAGCCAACTCTGACGGCTACCTTCAAACACCTGTGTTGGTATTTGCAACTATAAATGCTTCTCATAAGTCTTGTAGGGTTTTTTTAATTCAGTTTTATCTCTCCTTCCCACTAACCTCACAAAGAACCAGAAATTACTCCAGAGAAGAGAATCATGCCACAGCATGACTTCCAGCAACTGGAGAATTTAATGGTTTTGTACCTATTCTCATTTCTAACACTCCCTTGAAAGGAATACTTCAATCTCATGTTACATGATTATTATTTTAACATTGTAAAGGAAATAAAAATGCAGCATACCATCTAACCTTTCCATTTGTAACCTAGACTTAATTTGAAGTTTCACATATCTTGCCATATGTTACAGCTCACTTGTTGACAGCCAACCCACCTGTTGTAAAGTCTTTTCACAATGGAGGCAAGCTGTTGAAACCTCTGACAAGAGGATGGTCATGTCTTCTTGCTGTTGCCTAAGCCAAATCAACTTCTCTCTCACATGAGCATCAACAACACTAAGAGCCATTTCTTCCTGACGACAAAGGGTTTCATGAAGATCAGAAAAGTAGGCTCGGACACATGAGCGTGCATTCTCTGCAGTCCCTGGAACCTACAGTGGTGCAGTCAGAACACCCAGAGGATTAAGAACATCGGTTGATTCCAGAATTACATTTTTCATTCTATTCCAGTTTCTAAATTCACATCTGCATGGCTACATCATAGTTCAAGTCTCAGTTACACAGAAAGTCTTATCCACCCTAAGCCAAAGATTGTCCAAAAACTTACTACAATAATGAAGCAGCTTATTTGTATGTATACACATACAATTGTGAATGTATGATACACATTTATGTATGAAGATACATATGAAGGTACGTATGAAGACAGGCTGAGAAGGGTGGGGCTCTTCAGCCTGGAGAAGAGAAGGCTGTGTGGAGACCTCATAGCATCCTTCCAGTATCTGAAAGGGGGCTATAGGGATGCTGAGGATGGACTGCAGTGATAGGCCAAGGGGTAACAGGTTCAAACTTCAACAGGGGAAGTTTAGATTGGATATAATCCCAGGCACAGCTACAGGTTGGGCAGAGAAGAGATTCAGAGCAGCCCTGCAGAGAAGGACTTGGGGGTGTTGGTTGATGAGAAAATGAACATGAGCCAGTTTCAGTGTGCGCTCACAGCCCAGAAAGCCAACCGTATCCTGGGCTGCATCAGAAGGAGTGCAACTAGCAGGTCGACGGAGGTGATCCTGCTCCTCTACTCTCCTGTCATGAGACCGCACCTGGAGTATTGTGTACAGTTCTGGTGTCCTCAACATAAAAAGGACATGGAACTGTTGGAACAAGTCCAGAGGAGGGTCATGAGGATGATAGAGGGACTGGAGAACCTCCCGTATGAAGACAGGCTGAGAAAGTTGCGGCTGTTCAGCCTGGAGAAGAGGAGACTGCATGGAGACCTCATAGCGGCCTTCCAGTATCTGACAGTATCGGCCTACAAGGATGCTGGAGAGGGACTCTTCACTAGGGACTGTAGTGATAGGACAAGGGGTAACAGGTTAAAACTTAAAACAGGGGAAATTTAGATTAGATATAAGGAAGGAGTTTTCTACTGTAAGGGTGGTGAGGCACTGGAATGGCTTGCCCAGGGAAGTTGTGAATGCTCCATCTCTGGCAATGTTCAAGGCCAGGCTGGACAGAGCCTTGGGTGAGATGGTTTAGTGGGAGGTGTCCCTGCCCATGGCAGGGGGGTGGAATTAGATGATCTTAAGGTCTTTTCCAACCCTAGCTATTCCATGATACACACCTTACTAGCAGTTATAGAGCTTTCCCTATTGCCTCCGTATTTTCATGTAGCGTAAACACATTTTAATGGACTACAACTTCCCCTCCATTTGCTGGCTTAAGCCTCAATACCAGCTTGGTAGAGATAAGAACTTAATGTCTTGTCCTATAAAAACCTATGTTTAATTTTCAACAAAATTCCTTATCTTGATTATTACAAAAAGCAAGTATTCTGCGCATGCAGGGAGGGGAAAAAAAAGAAAGCATACGTGTTCAGTATGGGCCATTCCAACTCCATCTTCAACTATTTGTTCTCCTCCTTCTATATGCTGAACAATTACAACTAATTTTCTGGAATAATCTGAGATTTCTTCTGTGAACGTTCTTATACAGTGAGCCATGTCTAAAATGGATGCACGAATCTGGTTTGCTTCTGGTTCCAAAACAGAATGCTATTGATTAAAAAGCAATATATCAAAGATCAGTCATAAATGCCTTCCTTAATGATATTTGCTATTTTATTACATCTGTGTGTTCCGGTATGAATAAGAGTGCGCGTGTGTGTATATATACGTGTGTGTGTACATATATATACATATATATACATATATATACAGGAAAGGCAAGTAAGAAGTTAAAACGATCTTGCAATTTAAAATGCAATCAGGAGTTACAAATTATGCTGGGTCTAAGGCATCTACCAATCACACAGGGATCAATTTTCCTGTTTACCATAATCATCATGAAAAAAAAGAAGGGTGGTTAGACTGTACCATGTTCGGTGAACCTAGCTTCTGCATGATGAAAACAGCTTTTGGAACTAGTGACTCAATGTTGTGCATTCAGAATAGCAGCAGGTAAAGCATCTTAACAGATAAATAACTTATTCTAGTCTTAGAAATAACGTTTTTTTTTCCTTGTAATTTTACCATGGCAGTTATGTGAAATGAAGGGAACAGTACAGTATGAAGTTACTTCTATAAAAATACATCAAGAATCTACCCTTCTTTCTTGTTATTCTTTTGTACTTTAATTGAATAAATAATTATGCAAGCACAACTAGAAACAGCTTATTAGCCTTATAGTACCTTATGACCTTGATGCTTTCCATATTCTTTGCAGACACAACACATAAGAGGACTCGCCTGGCAGCCCTCTTCTAGACAAACAAACTCAATAGCATGCACTTGGTGTTGGGAGCACATGGTCTTCTCATGAGGCTTATCAGCAAGAGGAACACGCCTGTGTTTTGCTAGTGTCTTTGTAGAATGAGTGAGCTGGGAGCAGTCTGCGCACAGGTGAGTGGCACAAACAGTGCAATACACAGATGCAACATGGGCTTCATCTTCATCGCAACGAATGATACTCTACCAAAAACAGACCAAAAGGAAAAAAGACAAAACTGAAGTTGTTACCATTTAATCCCAACAACTGAGGAAAATCAGATGATTGGCCAGCACTATAAACCTGAAAACAGACTTTAAAAGTGACACACTAATAAATACTTGGACTACTTTGAAAACTTGACTTTAAGTTCTTAATATATTTAAAAAAAAAAAAAAAGTCAGTTTTCTCTACAGTCAACTCCGACAATTATTATAGAATTATACAGTGATTTTATAAATCCAAACTTCAGTGGAAGAGTTGTAAAGGTTTGGAGGATGAAATAATTCAGGCTCTAGTAATTTTCTCCAAAGAAATCATTACAGAACAAGGCATTAAAGTTACAGGCAGAAAAAACACCAGTGAACAAATAGGCACTTAGGACAGACAGTTATCTATTCCTAAAATGGCACTGCATGATATTTTTTACATACTAGTTGTTACCACTGAAATAGTTAAAGCAAGTCGTTTTGGTAATGAAGTACTATTACATGATATAGTGATATCAAATGACTATAAAAGCCACCTAACTCCAGAAGTGGAAGTCTTTAAGAAGAGTTTCTAAGAAGTTTCAGAAAACTGTCCTTAAATCACTGTAACTAAAATATCCAAATGAATACCCTTTTCTAGAAATCTTAAAAGCCTAAAAAAGGGCAAAAGAGTATGCATGCTTGGCAATACCTTTTTCTTTTCTGCTTTAGTCATTACAGAGTGGCATTTAACTATGAAGCAATTAACTGAAGCCTTAATACTAGATACTGAAAGAAAACAACAGCATTATTAGTGAAATTACATTTGCCAAATAATAGATTTTCATTTTTTTTCTATCTAGAAAGCAAATATAACAAACTTTCACTTTTTAAAGTTCAGTACCTCTCCAGAGAGACCAATGGCTTCTTCTGTTGTCCCACACTGTCCGGCAGGTCCATTCTGCAATCGTTCCAAGAGCTCCAACAAAGCAAAATTTTTTTTCAAGCCCCAGACACCAGAATCTCCTGTTTTTGAAGAAGAATCAAGGGAAGGAGAGGAACAAAACCATCAAGCAAATACCATCATGAGAAATTCCACAAACCACAGTTGAGATTCTGATAAACATTAAGAGCATATTAACTACAAAGAGAGACAACCACTAATTTTTCTGTGTAAGCTCACATTACCTTTCCAACCTCTTCCTTCCATCATGGAACTATTTAATATTTATGCAGATTTTCCCTATTTAAAAGATGCCAAGACTACTAAAAATATACAGAAACTCAGTAAAAACACTTGTAAAATAATCTACAATAGCTAACAACTAAAGACTACAAGAAGCACAAAAACTCTCATGTGTATCATAGAAATTAATATTTTGCATAACTACATACAGCGAAGATTTCTACTGTACTAATGGACGCTGTGAAGAATTCATATGGACAAACTGCATATTCCCTGAATCACAAGATGCAATGCCTATTGTAGATCTCAGCAAAAACCTGAATGAGAGTTAAAATAATATTCAGAAAGACCCACATAAAATACTGTGATTGTCCTGGTTTCAGTTGTAAGTTTTTATTTCCTAGTAGCTGGTGCAGTGTTTGTTGTGTTTTGGCTTTAGTCTGAGAACCATGTTGCTAACACTGATGTTTTAATTGTTGATCAGTAGCAGTTATCCTGATCAAGGATTTTTCAGTCTCTCATGCTCTGCCAGTGAGGAGGGGCACAAGAAAGCAGAGGGAGCAGAGACAGGACACCTGACCCAAATTATCCAAAGGGGTATTCCATACCACAGCACATCATGTCCAGTATATAAACTGGGGATAGTCACCCAGAAGAGCAGATCGCTGCATGGGTTGGGCTGGGTATTGGTGGTCAGGTGGTGAACAATTATACTGGGCACTCTTAAGAGACATCTCTTATATAGTGATCTACATCTAATGCAGAAAACATGAAGCAACTTCCTCTCGGCAGAATTGTTACATATAAAAGAAAAACTGCTGTATTTTAGTAGTATGTTATTAGACATTGCTCAAAAGGGATACTTGCCATTTTCAATGACTGAATACACATACTTTGACATACTCCTCAAAATACAGCATCTAGAAAGTTATATTTGATTGACTGCAATAGGCTGATTATTGCTGAATCATAACTACATACTTTTGGAAATCAGAATGACCAACTACAGCTAGATTATTTGAGAACAGAGAGGTGCTTTAATGTAGCTTAGTATCAAATTCACTACGAATTTCCAGAATGAGTGTCAGTTCTCTGTGTAGGTTTGAGTACTTTTTTTTTCTTCATTTAAAATTGGAGGCAGACCAGCTTTTGAAGTTGCCTACTGCCCAGACTAAACCCTTATTACTGTACAGTTTAGAATCAGTTTAACTCCTTCAGAAAAGAAAAGGGGTGGTCGTAGTGTTGCTAGCTTTGAGTATAATGATTAAAGGCACAAAACCAGTAGTGTTTCCACAGTACAAATGACACCCTGTATTTAAACAGAATCTGTAGGACCTGAAATTGACTCATCTACTTTTTGACAGAATTTTTGAACTGTGTTTATAAGACAAAGGTTGCTGCAGTTACTTTTTAAGAGTGTGGGACACCAATACTATCTGTATAAAACTGCATGTGCATGCTGCTTTTGTAATTCAGTATTTGTTTTATCCTTCATGCAAACATACCCATATAAGACAATGACGTAAACTTAGCAAAGTCCTGCTATTCACTTTAAAAAATAATAAATATTACAGCTCTGCACTAAATTCAAGTATCTGATTTCCTCAACTTATGCTTTGCTTCAAACACGATCTGGAGAACATGATTTCAGAGTAGAATGCCAGATCTGGAAAAAAATCTGGCATTTTACTCTGCCTCTCATAATCCAGACGGAAAGACTAGCACAAGAGCAACTGCAGCCTGAGCTGGTTCCAGATGCCTGAAAACTCCTGGTATTTTCAGTTCACATATCTGGTGTCTGACAGCAGTCTGCACCTGACATGAATTCAGAGAAACCGTGTCCCACATGTTTTCCCAAAGAGAAAGCCCAGGCTACTTGAGTTGTCTGGTTCTCCTGGCATTTCATAAATCCTGAACTATGCTGCCCTGTAGGTATATACCCCTGCATCTTTCTGGAGCTCATATGTCATCGTACAGGCACGAAGTATTCCTTCTTCAATACTGAGACTTGCGAAACACTTCACACATTTTGGTGCATAATGTTGCAAATGAACACACAGACACCAATTATTATGGGCAGCAGGCAGTTATATGAACCAACAGAACAAAGTACTCATCCCAAACATTCATGTTTCACTGGTCCTCAGCTTGGTACACGTAGCCAGAAAATTAGCATTTTCATGATTCTAAGAGTAAGGATCTTCAGCTCCTGCAGGAGTCTGGATTTGTAATACACAAAGAGTATATGCTGCTATAAAGGCTCTTTGTAAAATTACACAAGCACCATTCAAATATAGTCACAGCATAAAAGGCAATGCTGGTGTGGGGCTATGTTTTGGACTTGTGACCAAACATTTAGCTGTTGCTGAACAGTGCTTGCACAGTATGAAGGCCTTGTTCTGTTTCTCATGCTGCCTAACCAGCCAGCAGGTTGGGGGTGCACAAGAGGCTGGGAGGGAACACAGCCAGGACAGCTGACCCCAACTGATCACAGGGATATTCCACACCATATGGCATCATGGCAGCATGTAAAACTGGGAGAAGGAGGAAGAGCGAATGTTCACTTACAGTGTCTATCCTCTCAAGTAACCATTATATGTGATGGAGCTCTGCTGTCCTGGAAATGGCTGAACACCTGCCTGACGATGGGCAGTGATGAATGAATTTGTTTTGCTTTGCTTGTGTGCACAGCTTTTGTTTTAACTACTAAACTGTCTCTATTTCAACCCACTTTTACCCTTCTGATTTTCTTCCTGTCCTACTGCAGGGGAGTGAGTGGAAGTGTGGGGTTGAGCTGCCTACCAAGATTAAAATACAACATTCTCTTTTACTTCAAGAGCTATGAAACAAGAAAAATGAGACTGGCTTTTATCTTAAGACTTCAAAACTTATTTGAAGTACATGCAAGTACTTTTATTACCTGACAACGTTTCTTCTGCAGTACTTACTCAGAGTAGAGCTGCATTACACAGCTAGGCACAATTACATGAAAGACCAGAATGCTCACCTGCCAACCATTTTCCATCAAGGGGAGCAGAACAAGCAGTTTCATGAGATGCATGCCTCATCAGGCCAAAGTGAGGGCAACAATGCTACGGTACCTCTGAAGAGGGGTGTGAACAGGAACCAACATATCCACACTGTATACCTTACTGGTTTGTGTAGCTTCTGTATTTGCTACATTATACTTTCTTTCCCAGGCATTTTTCCCCACAAGTTTAAACCATCAACCATATTATTTTCAGTGGCCAAACTCAGAACAGATGTTATGTACCTCACAGGCAGAGTTCAGAGAACAGATAAATGGGTGAATACTGGTTTTCTATAGCTATAAATGGGAGCATATATAAGCTATTCTCCCCTTCAGAACCCTCCACTAGTATGAGACAACACTGACTATCTGTTTAAAATATGCTTACCAGAAAAACTATACATTTTAGCAAATCTGGAAAAGGGCCTATCAGGATGTTGATTGGTAACTTTAAAGTTAGGTATCAAGCAAAGGCATGTGAGTGCACTCTGCTGTCATCAGCTCTACAGTGGAAGCCTTCTCTGGTACAGATAGTATTACCAACACCCAATCTAAACTCAGTGCACCCCACAAAATAAACTGTGAACTAAATAAAGCAGTATTTTAACTTTTGTTTGTCAGAGATCTTGAAGGAGTTTACGGAAGTTATGTTCTGTTTCTCCACAGTTAGCACCAGCACAGTCATCTGCCTTGATATATTCTGACTTCAGAGTTTAGTTAATTTTTAGCTCTGGCACTCCTAGCAGGATCACAGTGTTTTTCATAACACAGACCAAAGAAGAGTCACCTCCTATTACAAGCTGAAGAAATACAGAGTGCAATATGAACTTTTAGAAGGTAAATTATGTCACACCAGTTTGTAACCAAGTCTGGATATGTTGACACTGTGTTTGGACAAATTTCTGGACACTAACTCCCAGAAAGCAAAGCACAAAAAAGTGGCTAAATGGTTCACCTCTATAGTGTTTAGAACAGCACTGTCTATAGCACAACCTTCAGTTGCTGCAGTGTATGTAATATTCACATTAACAACACCAATATAATAACTGCTGATACTAATGTGGACCTCCTGTCTCCAGATTAGCTACTAATCCAGATAGCCATTAATAGCACAGTATACAAGGATGTACATGCACTGAAAGGATAAACCTACTTATGAAACAGATTACAGTAAATTAGTATTTAAGTAAACATTGTCTTAGCCTTTAAGCAGTCAGAGAGGAAGACTGCGTTCATTCAGGATACTTTCTTGCAAAAGTATTTTCTTTCACAGGTTTTAATATATTTATTAAAAAAAAAAGCCAAACTAAGAAGTACTCAGCTCAAGTTTCTTCAGTTTACATTCCTATATCTGATTTTAATCATGTTAGTTCTGCCAAGCCGGAAGTCAAAGCAGAACTAATTTACTGAAATTTAGTGAACAGAAAAGATCAGAAAAGATACCTTTGTAGCTATTCTGTGCTTATTTTTCCAGTTCATAAAGCTGCCAGGAGAAACAAAGTTACACTGCTTTTACATTCTTTAAATGTTTATTACATATCTTGAGATTTGCCAATACACGTCACACATTGTCAGTCCACTGTCAATCTTGGACACAAATGGAAAGAACAGGCAATGCTTACTTATCAGCTATTAATCTACTAGAACAGAACTCATAACCATATAAAACATACATTATCATACAGGAAGTCATGTCCCATTGTACTGGGATCTACCATAAAGTTTATGTAGTTGAGAAAAAGCAACTTTGTTTCTTTTTACACTAAACCTACTATAAAATTACTATGCACTTGACATACTGGTTTCAGCACATCTCATCAAGTGTTCATTTTATATTTCAAAAACCGAAAAGATGAGTTGTGCAAACACATCTACTTTCCTGGACTTCAGCTCAAATTCTGCTTTGGTCACTAGACTGTTTTAAAAAAAGAGTGCAGTGATCTCATCCTTGTGCCTACAAGGGATGTTTGTGCCCATTACAAAACCACTACACAATCTGCCTGTCTCTTCTCAAAAGAAGAATAAGATATGAATAGCAGGAAGTGTGTCAGCCAGGAATGACATAGTGACAGAGTGGAAATATTAAGACCCAACTTCAGCCAATGAAAGAAATGTCATTTTCAAAAGCATAAAGCTTGTCTGCAAAAGGATTATAAATAATACAAGAAATAAAGCAGCAACTTTTGTTTAAATGTCTGAACAAAGCTGAGAGAATGTTATAGCCGCATTTTTTGAACAGTATTTTTAAGCTTTATCTTAGCACTCAAACACAAGAATACACAAACATAAACAAGACCAGTGGGATAGATCCCATGAAAGGTGATAACATCTGCATACATCAGTTCAATGAGTTCTAATGACAAAATAGTTTCAAGCCTGTAATGTGAAGATGGTAGGGAGAGTTCACCTAAGCCATAAACTGTTAAAGCCTTCAATAGCAGAGCTGCTCAGCTAACATCAAAAGCCACAGTCTCCAAACCTGTTGTGCAGCACATCCTTCCCAACACTTCCCTGGCCCACATATTTTTAAAAGAAACCAATCCACTAATGCAATGAGGGACGAAAGCAGAATGCAGTTTGCAAGACATAATCCATCTCTTCTCCCAAATCCAGGCATTTTAAGGAAAAGGCTTTAAGAGTAGTCTCTTCTACAAAGACCATTTTATAAATTTTTCCCCAAATATACTGCCCAAGCATAATCTACAAAATATATGGCTTCAAAATTCTGGGTTCAGGAATGTTAACATAGCTGATGACAATCACTAGACAGCCCATGGACCTTCAACATGTATATACTTATTTCAAATTCTCCACTAGAAGATTAATCACAGGCAACTTCATTAAAGAACTTTCAAAAAACCCAAAATATCTAAGTTTAGTCCACTCTGCAAACTAATATGGCTTTAGTCCTATGAGTTCATTAGTAAATATGCCCTCTCATAGCAAGATTTTATGAACCATTATTTTGCTAAGCATGACAACATGCTATGGTGTCAGTTTTCACTTGCAGATTCTCTAATTCCAGAAACCCTAAGTACTTCTAACCTTGCTTTCCTGTACAGTTATGCATATATATAAAAGAGAAAGGCCAGTAAATTTAAACCAAGTGCTCACTTCAGAAGGGAATATAGCCATACCTATAAATATATAGGTCCCTGAGTATTACTTTCAAAAAGTTTACAAGATTCACTGGGAAAATTTGGATGAATATAGGATAAAATGATTTACTAATAAGATCAAAGGAAAACAAGCAAGTCTATCTGCTGAACTGTATAGGTTAAATGGCCAACTAAAAGCATCCTTAAAATCCACAGTTAGTGATAAAGGAACTCTGTTCAATACAGGTAGCTTTATGTCCTAATTATACAACTTTTCCTTCAACAGAATTTTCTCTTGGCAGAGATCCCGTAATCTACATTTAGATGCTGAACAGCTTCCGGAGACTACTTTAATAAATGGCAGAATGGCAATTGCAGAAGTGGGTGAAAATGGAGCTTGCTTTCTCACATGCCCTCAGGTGGAGGGATGGGAAGGATGAGAAGCTCTCCATGCCCAGGAGTTATGTCTCCCTCCCAGCTCCACTCCTGAGTTCCCAGGAACCTAACTAAAAGTGCAACAGATTAACTGGGTAATTAAAGCATTATTTCTCTAATCACCCAGTAAATACTGGGTGCTTAGAGAAAGACAACAAATGCACAGATGCTTCAAAGTGAGGCCATGACAAGCTGCACTCCACAAAACACTAAATTTTTACATGCTGGAAGTAATATTTCTCAATATAGTTCTTATGGACCTAAAAGCAGCTACAAACCTCTTCTGCCCCAAACCACCATGCAGAATATTTTTATTCACAGAAGTATTTTTCTTTTCAAGCTGTTTTGCTATAATTTTCTACCTGTCATTTTTTTGAGCAACTGCTGGTAACAGCATATCATCCTGCTTTGTAGTACTAGGCAGTAGGATGCAAGTCCACTTTATCCTAGACACAAAAGCGAAAGCTTTTCTTCCCTCTTGCTATCTGTAGGAGTATCTTACAATTTTAATAACGCTCCACTGTGTTTCATCAGAAACTCATCAGTAATTTGCAAAAAGCAAAAACTCTTAATCTTTTTATAAAGCTTCATTTTTGTTAAACCTGAAACCCCCATAAAATTATGACAGGATACTTTCAGATGCCGGGGAAAAGATGCACAACAAAAACTTAGACGTGACAAGTTCCCATTCGTAGTAAAATTGCTACTTTTACTTTACAAGATACAAGCAGTGGTCTTGAACAGAAATGTCTCACAACAGCAGGACTGAGTCTTCTGCTCTAACATTCTTCCCCTTAAAAGCAAACTTTGAAGAAATCTTGCACAGCTGTACAATCATAGATATGAAATAAAACAAATTGTGACTCTTTTAACCACATCTTCTAGACCGGCAATCATTCATGACGCTCACACTTACTGCCTCCCTCCCTGCTGAAAACAAACCCCTCTTTCATACAAGACTGATATTTCTTTTTCTGACTCCTATTTCCATGAAAGCATCCCACACAGGGCCTGAATACTCCTCTTAGTTTGGTCTACAATGCACCAGATTCTCCCACTGCAAAGTAAATTCTTACTCAAGTGAATCTGTTATTTAAACAATTCTTCATGGATTACTAGATTAGAGATCTTACTGTCCAAGTATTCCCCTCCTTCCAACAGCTTTTTTTCCCTGTGATATCCAAAACTGCTGGAGCCAGTTCTATTAACAAATTCTTCTCGGTTCAAATTCTTCTGATAACTTGTCTTCTCTGTAACCCCACGTTGAATAGCCAATTCCTATTTTGAAGGAACTGTAAGCACATATTATCTTTTGGATAAAATAAACTTCCATCATTGGGAAAAAGCTATCTTATTTTTTCAAATACTGTCTGCAGACACTCTTACAACAGGGGAATTCCTGCTGACAGCCTGCCACTATCAGTTACTGCATATATAGAATTACTTGACATTTTAAAAACCATGTTTGTTATCACTTCTTCATGAACCCAGACAAATCTGTTTGTCAAATAAATTACCTATTTAATTGCATGGTGTATTTAGTGTTTAGAACAACAGGAAACTAACATCCATTCAGGAACCCTTAGACACTAATGTAAAACAGAGTAGTCCCTTTGTAAATATAGGTGTACAAGAAGACTTTGAGGTTTAAAGCTTGCAAGACCAAGTTCAAAAAGATAAAGATAAAATCTTGACTTTCTTTTCTAAGATATCTATTTTACTACTGCTTAACAGTGCTTTGAGCTTCTCTGAACAAAAAGGAACACTGCACATTTATTACTCGGAAATGTTATCACTAAGTGGAGCACTAAGAACCTATATATAGCTTTATCTTCCAGATATCCTTGGATGATAGGTTTTAAGAACTGCAGACGTACATTTTCTTACCTAGTTCAGTAACCTGTCGATCAAATGGACAACGAACTGCTCTGCCATGAAGGGGAAGCCGGGTAAGACAGTCATGGCAGACAGTATGGCCACACAAAAGCAGCCGGGGAACTTTGTCACCTTGCAAAGAAAATACATCTTCACAGACCCCGCACTCAAGAACCTACAATTTAAAGAGAGACCTTATTTGCTTTTGAGCTGATGAAAAAACAAAACGTAATGCAGTAAGCCATATGACACAGCTTATTTTACAGAAGTTCCTGCAACCACAGCAAGTAGGCAGAGTCATCAATTTGCTTTGTACACACAAATAATGATCATAAGAATTATATTTAAAAGATAAACACACATGAACAGAAGATTTTAACTCTTCAGCATCCCACCTGATCACCACTAGTTCTTGCCCACTTCATTTAATACACTGCCACAAGAAAAGACCACTGCTCAAGCAGCACAACTAAGTAAGCAGAAACATTCTCACAGGAAAAGGAAATGGAGGGCAAGACCCTGCCAAAGCAGACTATCAGCTGGTGGAGAAAATTTCCATTCATAGCTGATGCACATAAAATGTCAATCATACCAAGTTAGCCATTTATGAAGCTACAATTGCGCAGCATCGAGGTAGCAGGAACAAACAGCAGGGGGCCGGAACATCTTAAACCACTAATAAAAAGCAAAATTAATCGTCATTTAGGAAAAAAAAAAACCCACCCAAAGAAAGAAACAAATACACACACAAAAATAAAAAGTCACAAAACCAAAACAACAACAAAAAAGAAAACAAAAACCACCACCAAAAAAAAACCAACCAACCAAAAAACCCTAACCCCCGAAAAAAACTATAATCCATCGGACAACAGCTCACCATCTTCGGCAGCCCAGGCATCACGTTTTCTCCGAAACTGCTCCCCACTGAGGCAGCCAGCCTGCCCTCACACTGAGGCCTCTCGCCTCGCAGCCCTCCAGGAGATACCTGACGGCAGCACGGCTCTGCGCCAGCAACCTCCCTGCTCGGCCTAGCCCAAACTGAGCCCTGCCGCTTCAGGGGACTCCTCCTGGCCCGGAGACCCCACACCACCCTTTCCCCAGCTGGGCCAGGGACAGCGCAACCCCAGCCACTACAGTCTGTCCTGCCGCAGCAGGAGCTAAGCCAGACGACGTGAAAGACCAAGCCACCCTTCTCACCTTCACTGCGGCACCAGCCGGGCCGCGACCGCCGCTCCCAGACCCCCGGCTACCGTCCAGACCAGTACCAGCCACAATCCTGCTTGCACTTAGGGCTGCCATCTTGTAGGTGGGCAGAGTCGAGCGGCCCGCAGCAGGAAGGGGAGGGGAGGGCTAGCGACCGCCGTCCCTTCACTTTCAGGGCCTTCTGGGGGCTGTAGTTTCGTCCTGCTGCGGCGGCGTCGAGTTGCATCATGGGACAGGCGTGTGCGGGTTCGGCGGTATTCGCAGCGCCGGAGCACTGAAGGCTGTCTCCTCTCGGCTCTCTCGGCCGAGCGTTTTTGTTTTCCGCTACCGGCAGCTTTTTGGCCCGTCGGCGTGAAGGCTGGCACCATGGACGTTAACCAGCCCAAGCAGGAGCATTTGCTGGCTCTGAAAGGTACTGCAGCGCGGCCCACCGAAGCCCACCAGCGCAGCCTTGCCTTAGCTCCACTCCCTGCTCTGGGGCTGGCTCTAAAGAGCGAGGCGAGGCGGCCGGGCTCTGCTCGGGGGGGCAGCCGGGAGGCGTGGGCTGTGGTCATAAAACAAGCCGTCCGCGTCGGAGGGGGGCCCGATTCTTCACCTCCTAGAAGGCCAAGGAGGGAGCGGGCCGGCAGGAGGGCACAGGGCGGGAAATGGCCGAGGGTAAAAAAGAGACGGAGGAGGTGCGGTGGCAAGCTATTGTGTGTGTGCACCTTGCGTGGCAGGGTCATCGAGGTCGTGCGATGTATTTGCATTTTACACAGTTTTCAGCAGTTACGGGGGGGGAAAAAAACAACAAAAAAACACAACCAAACAAAAAACAACAAACAAACAAAAAACCAAAAATCATAGAATGGTTGGGGTTGGAAAGGACCTTAAGGTCATACAGTTCTAGCCCCCCTGCCGTGGGCAGGCCCATCTTCCACAGGACCAGGTCGCTCCAGGCCCTGTCCAGCCTGGCCTCGGACATTGCCAGGGATGGGGCAGCTGCAGCTCCTTTGGGCAACCTGTGCCAGCACCTCAGAACCCTCACAGTAAAATACTGTTCTAATTTCCAGTTCCCTGCTGTCACTTTTGCTTGTTTGGTGTCATCCTCTCACCCCCTTAATGGTTTTGCCCCTTTAATCTTATGCTTAATGCACTGCTACTGGGCTTGCATCCTTGATTCAGGAATCACAAATAGCAGAAATAAGAATATGTCTCTCACGTACTTTGCAGAATTAATACAGAAATCAAGAGAGCCCTGTAAAAAAATTGTTAACTTCTGCTGGCATTTTGGGTGCCAGTAAGTCAGCAATAGAAATTCTGAGGAGTCTGAATCTACTTTAACTTCAATTCAATCATCAGACATAATATTTACTTTCTTTTTTTCTAAGTATTCTTATATATAAATAGATGCTGCTTGTTAAGTAGGAGTAATAAATAGTTGGTTAAAATCTCAGTTCTGTGAGCATCCTAAATCAGTGTGGCTGCTTGGATGAAGTAATGCAGCTGTGTACATTATTTCAGAGCTCATGCCCATTTACGAGTTTTGCAGTACTCCTGGAGAGAGGCTTTTAATGGTGTCTGCATGTCACTGTAAGATAACAACCATAGAATCATAGAATAGTTAGGGTTGGAAAGGACCTTAAGATAATCTAATTCCCCCCCCCCCCCCTGCCATGGGCAGGGACACCTCCCACTAAACCATCTCAGCCAAGGCTCGGTCCAACCTGGCCTTGAACATTGCCAAAGATGGAGCATTCACAACTTACCTGAGCAGCCCATTCCAGTGCCTCCCCACCCTTACATTAAAGAACTTCTTCCTTATATTCAGTCTAAACTTCCCCTGTTTAAGTTTTAACCTGCTACTCCTTGTCCTGTCGCTACAGTCCCTAGTGAAGAGTCCACTCCCACATCCTTATAGACCCCCTTCAGATACTGGAAGGCTGCTATGAGGTTTCCATGCAGCCTTCTCCAAGCTGAACAGCCCCAGCTTTCTCAGCCTGTCTTCATACAGGAGGTGCTCCAGTCCCCCGATCATCGTCGTGGCCCTCCTCTGGACTTGTTCCAACAGTTCCATTTCCTTTTTATTTTGAAGACACCAGAACTATACACAATACTCCAAGTGAGGTCTCACAAGAGCAGAGTAGAGGAGCAGGATCACCTCCTAATTCAGAGATTAACAAGGCCTTTTTTGAGTATATGTACACACACACAGAGTGAAGCCAAAAACCTGAGAATGTCATCATCTGACATTACAAACACATTTCAATAGTAATTAATTCAAAGCAAAGAGTTTTATGACAGATAATTTTGCCTTTGTAAGAAACCAGTGTAATCCTTTGGCTTGTATGAAAATTGGTGCAGGTTTAAGACTGATTTTGCAAAAGTGGTGAGAAAGGTATCAGAATGATTGCAAACATGTTGGGTGGGACAAGGATGGGAGAGCAAGAGAGTGCATGTTAAGTTCTGCCGTAGCATTTGTAGGTCCATGTCCTGTCCCCACACCCCTGGAACTTAATATAATCTTTGTATGAAAGAAAGCAATGATGTATGAAAGTATAAAGTCTTTAAGGGCTTATTATTATTCAAAAAGTCTAATAGATTTAGGAAGTATCAGGTCCTTAAGTTAAGGACTAAAAGTATGATTGCATGCATTGCTCGGAAGCCCTGAGACTGTCGTGGTTTAAACCCAGTCAGGTAACTCGTTCACTCACTGCCCCCCTTCTTGCCCTCCCCCTACTCCTGGAGGGACAGAGAGGAGAATCGAAAAGAATGCAACTCCCACAGGTTGAGATAAGAACAGTTTAGTAACTAAGGTATAACACAGATCACTACTGCTACCACCAATAATAATAATGATAAAGGAAATAACAAGGGAAGAGAATACAACGCCTCACCACCAGCCGACTGATAACTTGCCCCCCCCAGCCCAACCAAGCTCTGACTGATACCTCCTCCAACCCTGCAGTCTCCCAGCCCTTCTGGGTAACTCTCAGTTACATCCTGGGCATGACGTGCTGTGGTATGGTGTACATGGAATACCTCTTTGGTCAGTTTGGGTCAGGTGCCCTGTTTCTGCTTCCTCCTGGCTTCCCCTCCTCCCTGGCAGAGCATGAGGCTCACAAAGTCCTTGGCCAAACCAAAACATTGCTATCAGCTCTGTTCCCGAGCCGAAAGTCAAAACACAGCACTGCACCAGCTACCAAGAAGGAGAAAAATGACTGCTACTGCTGAACCCAGGACAGAGACTTAAAACTAAATGTGTAGTTCTGATATGAAATGGAAGCAAGCAACTTTCATTTGCCTAAAGAGCTTCCCTTTTAACTGGTTACTGTGAAAACTGATATATCAATCAGTACTATTTCAGGAAGGGTTTTTGTAGCACATTCTAGTTGCTTTACATGCCCTGTCTTAAATGTTGAAGTGTAGGAGGAAAGCACTTAGAAAAAAAAAAAGGTAAATTTAAGAAAATAGGCATCAGTAATTGTGTGTCTTTTAATATACATCACAGTAATACAGGAAGGGTAATGACAGGTGGATAGCAAGAATGAGATATTGACAGTAAAAGAATACTCTTGGGAAGATCAGTATTGAGTAAAATGTGTGCATACAGGTAATGTTCAGCATACCAAACTTACATGGTAATGGTGGTGTACAGTTGCTAATGTTCAGCCTAGATAAAGTAGAATATTCTGATACATATCTTGCTTATTTTTACAACATAACTTTGTTTTTTTTGGTGTTGTGATTTTTTGGTTTGGGTTGTGTTTCGTCTTTTTTGTTTGGTTGTTTGGTTGGTTTGGGTTTGTTTGTTTTTTTTTGTAAAATATCCTAGCAGTATTTTTCTTAATATGGTAGTATCTTATTTTTTTATAATACTTCTGCTTTAGGTCCTGTTTTCCACTGATCTTTGCAGCACGAGGCAAGCGAGTGCTTATAAATAAGATGTTTCAGTCTAGATTTGAGAATCCTAATCAAGAAACCATTCCCTTTCTTAAGAGTAACTGGATTCCTTCTGTACAAGCATGGAAGTGGTCTTGCATTATCGACCATATCAGAGAGATCTAGTAAAACTGCAGAACTTTGCAGAAGCAGCAGTGGAGGAGTTTCCCATTCGTCGGTTACCAAGATTTACACCCTGGTTTCCAAATGATTTATACAGACTTCCCCTCAAACCAAAAAAGCAGCCACCTCTTATTTCTTGTGAGGAAGTAGAAGAATTGAAACAGCTTTCTACACCTTCAGAATATGTTACAGGAGCTCCCGATTGTGACTGCACAAAGTACCTCCTTGAGTTTCAGTCTGACGTGAAACACAGGCAGACTTTAATCCAAGCACAAACTGTTCACAGACTAATTAACTTGGAGAATCAAGGAGACCCACCACCTAACGGAATACAAAAATTGAAAAGGTCTTGGAGTGTCTCTCTCCCTAGCCCTAAGCTTAAAGAAAAGATCCTTCCTTTGTCTCAAGAACTGCAAAATAATTTAGAAAGACTAAAACTGCATGCATTTTACAGAGCAAAGTGGGTAATTGAAGAGTCTATTTGTAATAGTCAGAATTTGGAGGACATCTGGGTAAAGCTGAACAGGCTTATCAAGCACAATGAATTGCCATCTTGCAACGCTACTATCCAAAGATCTGTGGGACAGATATGGATTTTCTGTGATATATTATACTGTGAATATGTTAGAAATATTCTTAGGGAAAAGCTAAGCCTTACTGATAAGATGAATTTACTTGTACATAAATTTGGAATTATATTTAGTTTGTAAGGTGGAGATAAAATTGCAATCTGAAGTGCTGGAGTTTTTTAAGCAGCTTAGGTTATACAAGCTTTAGAACAGCTGATGAATTAATGAACAGAAATGTGCTTAATATTACTTTGCTACAGTTGTTTTAGCTGTAATAATTATTTATTAAGATGAGTAAGTTTCTGCTTGGCGTAGTACTGCATTTTATAGCTTTTCTCTACGTTGGTGGTCTAAAGGACAAAAAATAAAATAAAAATTACAGACTATTATGGCAAGCTGTGTCAGATAATTTCAGTCAAGCAAAGTACATCCTCACTGTGCTTCTTGGAAGTTAGGAGAGGGAAGAATAATTTTAAGTGAGTTGCTATAATCGTTATAAGGATCTGTAATTATTTTTGACATGGAGACTTTCAAGATCTGATTATTTCCTGAAAGCAGTGTATGTGGGTTCTTCAATGAAAGCATAGTCTTCACATGAAATCAGACTTATTTCTGTTCATGTATAAGCTGCCTTAGTAACAACTTAGCACTTGCTAGAATGACTTCGGTAGTAAGATTCTGCCCCTCCCTTTCCCTGGATGTTTCTGGTCTTTTGTCTGTAATTATATTGGGGAACAAGAAAGCACTGACTTCCAGCTACAGGTCAGGAAATTAAGAAATGGGACACTTCCATCTGTGAAAATCCGTTTATTGTCTTTGTGGAAGATAAAGGCCTCTGAGGCTTTAAATGCATTTTATGTTAATGAAAGGCGGAATTCAGCATGACTTTTTTTTCACCTGAAAGAATAAATTTATTCTTTGAAATATTTTATGAAATAAATTTGTTTCGAGGCAACACTGTCCCTGCCCAGTTGCGGGGTCAGTAAAGCAGTTAAACTGTGATCAGTGTAACTGCCATAGTATGTATTTCCATTAGGCACCCCTACTAATTCCAGATAATTTTGCTATAGCTGGAGGTCAAGGTCTGTGGCATCTGGAAGAGGAGGAAAATAAATGAATGGTATTTGTAGATTGTTATCATTAACACTCGTGGAATAAAAGTGTACGTAAACATTTCATCCCTCTATGTAAAAACTAAATAAAATCCCCCTGGACTTTTATTTACCTTTTTCTTTTGATGACATTGTTATGTCAGAATAATTACATTATTATAGGCATTACATATCTTCATGTAGTTTAAGGATGTTGCTCAGTGTGGATCATTGACATGTATTTGTAAACTTTGACTGAACAGTAAGAAAGTCTTATATTGACATTTGGGTGTTTGTGACATTTGGTATTACCACTTAGCCAAATTGCTGTAAAGTGCTGTCTAGAGTAACTTCATGTCATGATTAGTTTTGAAGCTTGTGTAGCCAAGTCATTTCACTGAAATTATTCTTCTGATCTTAACACTAATAGTAACAAAGTTTCTTTGTGCATCAGCATATTGAAAGATATAATGGAGCAGAATGCAGCGTGATTCAAGTTTTATTTAATGTTGTATTTTCTGCCCAGGATAGTAGAAGAACAGACATGAGAGGTTGTCCTGCAAAGAATATTTTCTAATATTAATTTAGTAGTCCTATTAAGTATGATCATTTACATATCTTAATTTGTGCTTTGACTTCATTCCATGATATATTTATTTATCGTCTTAAATGTGACTAAACTTTATCTCTTACTGTTCCTTTAGAAACAGGCAGCAAATACTAGTTTATATGGGCTACTATAAATTTGAATAAAATTAGGTAACTCCCAATAATACAATCTCAGTACACTTATTCAATTATACTGACAAGAGCTAAACAAACATCTTACTAAACAGAAGGACAGGTTGGTGTGACTGTTCAGTGGTAGCTGTCAGCTTTCTGCTGCTTTGGGTTGGCTTGTATGTGAATAAAAATTATAGAATTATAGAATCAGCTACGTTGGAAAAGACCTTTAAGATCATTAAGTCTGACCATTACCTCCGGACTGCCAAGACCACCACTGAACTGTATCACTGAGGGCCTCATTTACACAGTGTTGGAACACTTCAGGGACAGTGACTCCATCACTGCCCTGGGCAGCCTGCTGCAATGCCTGACCACCCTCTCTGTGAGGAAATTTTTTCTAATATCCAGTCTAAACCTTCCCAGGCATGCCTTGAGGCCCTTACCTCTTGTCCTGTCACTTGTTACTTATGAGAAGAGACTGAGCCTCACCTTGCTTACAATCTCCTGTCAGGTAGTTGTAAGGTGAGCAGTAAGGTCTCCCCTGAACTTTCTGTTCTCCAGGCTAAACAACTCTAGTTCCCTCAGCTGCTCTTCATCAGACTTATGCTCCAGACACTTCACCAGCTTTCTTGCCCTTTTCTGGGTGTGCGTCAGCACCTCAATGTCTTTCTTGTAGTGAAGGGCCCAGAACTGAACACAGGATTCAAGATGCACGTTCTTGTGAACCAGTACAGCCCACTACATCCAAGTGCATATCAAAATAATTAAATCAGAGGAATAAAGCAAGAGGGAGCAATGGCATCACCAGAGCTCTTGGCTGTCAGAGTGGCATGGAATTTGTTATATTGAAAAAGACCAGGTGATCCCAAAAGGTGTTACCCTTTATCAGACTAAGATATGATGGTTGTGGTTTTTTTTGGTGGAGAGCAAGACAAAATTGTACTTTGAAAATAAAATTTAAAAATCCTTTTTTTATTGACTTGTGGTTTATTTCTTTATTTTTGCAGTGATGAGGCTAACCAAGCCTACTTTATTCACTAATATTCCAGTGACTTGTGAAGAGAGAGATTTGCCAGGTATGTCTTTTGTACTGACTATTATGTGCGTACTAGCACGTTTATGCAAGGTGACCATCTGAGACTTAGGTATCAGAGGAGTCTTATAACTCCCATAGACAGTAATCTGAAACAGAAGTATGTTTGGTGTTTGGTAATGGCTATGGGAAGATACCAAAGTGCACTCACTCTGCAACTCTTCACCTGCAGCTTTGAAAGCATGGTGATGTTGTTGCAAGCATCATCTCAAAGTCTGAGTAATTTAACACATAAGATAGAGGGTGCTTGTGAATGAGAATTGTGTAATTGTAGGGAAGTTTGGCGTGACTGTCATCTTTCTCTGGAGAAAATGCCTCAGTAATTAGAATCAACACAGGAATGTTTAATTGAAAATTACTTTTCAAGAATCACTGCCTTTGAATTGTGTTATGCTTGGTGTACAGTCATAAATTGGAAATCCCTGGGTTGTCCCCCAGCTGCTATCTAGAAGTTGTGTATAAGAAAAAGGCAAATAAAGATTCAAGAAAAAGAGATTGTTTGGAAATGCAAAGCAAGTAGGGGAAGAAAGTAAGTGGGGTTGATTAGTTCTGTTATATAATGTGCTTTGCTCAGGCAGAATTTAGAATCATAGAATCATAGAATAGTTAGGGTTGGAAAGGATCTTAAGATCATCTAGTTCCAGCCCCCCTGCCATGGGCAGGGACACCTCACACTAAACCATCTCACCCAAAGCTCTGTCCAGCCTGGCCTTGAGCACTGCCGGGGATGAAGCATTCACAGCTTCCTTGGGCAGCCCATTCCAGTGCCTTACCACCCTCACAGTAGAAAACTTCTTCCTTATATCCGATCTAAACTTCCCCTGTTTAAGTTTTAACCCGTTACCCCTTGTCCTGTCACTACAGTCCCTAATGAAGAGTCCCTCCCCAGCATCCTTACAGGCCCCCTTCAGATACTGGAAGGCCGCTATGAGGTCTCCATGCAGCCTCCTCTTCTCCAGGCTGAACAGCCCCAACTTTCTCAGCCTGTCTTCGTACAAGAGGTGCTCCAGTCCCCTGATCATCCTCGTGACCCTCCTCTGGACTTGTTCCAACAGTTCCATGTCCTTTTTATGTTGAGGACACCAGACCTGTGCACAATACTCCAGGTGAGGTCTCACAAGAGCAGAGTAGAGGGGCAGGATCACTTCCTTCATCCTGCTGGTCACGCTCCTTTTGATGCAGCCCAGGATACGGTTGGCTTTCTGAGCTGCAAGTGCACACTGCCAGTTCGTGTTCATTTTCTCATCGAACAACACCCCCAAGTTTTCTCTTAAAGTTTAACATTAATTTGAGATTAGCCTTTGGGATTGTGCCATTCAGTAGATATACTGAATGATTTATTTGACACAAGTGCCTGAAAGTAAGTTGTAATTTCTAGGTGGGCTTATAGATAAGTATTTCTTCCCTAAACAATTTGGTTGTAAAAGGAGTGTCTGAAATAAATTGCAATATGTGATTAAATGTCATAACTTAAATGTAAACAAAGGTTTAGATTTAGCAAATGTTTAGATACTAGCAATTTGGTATTTCTACAGGTAATCTCTTTAATCAGCTCATGAAAGATGATCCTTCTACTGTAAGGGGAGCAGAAACTTTGATGCTAGGAGAAATGTTGACTTTGCCTCAAAATTTTGGGTAAGAATGAATTATTGTAACTATAACATGTAAGATTTAGGATTCATTTAATGATAACATGTTTTTTACTTTTCTTTCTTTTTGAACATCATTGTTATGCAATGAGATGTTCAGTCATCTTAAAAAAAATCTATGGCTTGATTTATAATGTGACATAATACATAATTGTGTGCTGCCTGATGTTTCTTGTCCATAGCCTGACTCTGAATATAATAAGGATTGAAAATTGAAAGAAATTTGCAGCTGTGGGTGAATTATTAATTTAATACACTGGTATAAACCACATCCGACACTGAGAGTTTTCTACAGTGATTTTTGTGGGTACTGTAAGCTATCTTATTCTTCTAAGATTTTTGTCTAGAAAAAAAATCTTGATTTGTTCTTTTGTGAAGCTGTTTGTCTTAGAAGGATAACTTTTAGAAGTACGCAAACATACGTTTGTATGTGTGTGTGTATATTTATTTTCATTAGAACTTTCAGTGAAATATTCTGCATTTTTTTAAATAACTGTTACTGCATTTTTATTTTTTTTTTTGTAACACAGAAATATATTCCTGGGAGAGACATTTTCCAGTTACATTAGTGTACATAATGATAGCAGTCAAGTTGTCAAGGACATACTGGTAAAGGTATGTGAAGATAAATCTACTTACTAGATATATAAAAAAAAGAAGTATGTTGAGTATGTTTTCTAACAATATCTTGT
The DNA here is from genome assembly GCF_034315485.1 of Pezoporus occidentalis. Lineage (NCBI taxonomy): Eukaryota > Metazoa > Chordata > Aves > Psittaciformes > Psittacidae > Pezoporus > Pezoporus occidentalis. The sequence goes on from NW_026913425.1 coordinate 1,515,469, forward strand.
GCGGTTAAGGTATATATATGGACTTCATGAAATATCTTTTTCCAAACCAGAAAATGTACCTGGAAATTGGAAAAAATAAGACAGAAAAATAGAAATTATAGTAGAAATCTTTAAAGATTAAAATTCAAAACTACGATTGTATTAAAAAAAATTGTTATATTATTGTCATGGTTTAAGCCCAGCCAGTAGCTCAGAACCACGCAGTCGCTCGCTCACTGCCCCCCACCCCAGTCATCCCCCCACTCCTGGAGGGATGGCGAGGAGAATCAAAAGAATGTTAACTCCCACAGGTTGATAAAAGAACAGTCCAGTAGCTAAGGTATAACACAAACCCACTACTGCTACCACCAATAGTAGTAATGATAAGGAAAATAACAAGAGAAGAGAATACAACTGCTCACCACCCGCTGACCGATACCCAGCCTGACCTGAGCAGCGATCTAGCCCTTCTGGGTAACTGCCCTTGTTTCTATACTGGGCACGACATGCTGTGGTATGGAGTACCTCTTTGGCTAGTTTGGGTCAGGTGTCCTGTCTCTGCTTCCTCCCGGCTTCCCCTCCTCACTGGCAGAGCATGAGACTCAGAAAGTCCTTGGTCAGAGTAAACATTACTGAGCAACAACTAAAAACATTGGTGTTATCAGTGCTGTTCCCAGGCTGAAAGTCAAAACCACAGCACTGTACCAGCTACTAAGAAGGAAAAAAATGACTGCTACTGCTGAACCCAGGACATTATCCACCCCTTATTCCATACAATTCATGTCATGCTCAGATCAAACATTTTTCAATATACCATCTTCTTGTCTCATATGTATATGTGTATATATATATATATACACACACACATATATATATACACATACATCCACACATACATCCACACACACAAAGAGAGAGATATCATTCCTTAGTGCATGGACCAATCCCTATAAAGCTGCTGAGTTCATCCGGTCCATGATGTCGGGCTCCATCTCTTGTAACAGTCATACAGAGCAGGAGAGACGGTGTGCAGTGTTGGATTGTTGCCTGCTGATGACACTGTGGAGTTCATCCAGTCACTGCTGAGCTCGTCTGGTTTCATCAAAGTTCATTCTTTGTTGGCATGGTGGTCAGAGGGAAGTCAGGGCCAGTCACTGGTGACCTGAAGACATCTGGCTGGTGGGCTATAAAAGTGCTACATAGCAGGCAACAGCATATAACTGAGTTCATTGGCTGTTTTCCCCTAAAATCACATCCCCTTGAGGTACACATTGGAATTCCCCATCTTCCCACATTCTCCACCAAGTATATCTGGATCCCTGAGCAAAAGCAATCCCACGAGTGGGTTTGCCTTTACCTGAAGCAGGAATAACCCAGACTGTCTTCCCCAGCAAATTCTTTACATGCACGACAGGAACTTTATCCCCTTTTACAGTACGTGAAAGTTCTGACTTGGGCTGGGCCAGCCCTGTTGGCAGATCCTCTGGTATTGACCAGCCAGGTGGCCTTTGGTAAGTGTGTATCCCAATGCTTGAAAGTCATGCCACCCATTGCTCTCAGTGTAGGTTTTAACAGCCCATTGTACCGTTCGATTTTCCCAGAGGCTGGTGCATGGCAGGGGATGTGATATACCCACTCAATGCCATGCTCTTTGGCCCAAGGTTGTTCTAGAAATGAGCCCCCTTGTCTGACTCAGTTCTCTCTGGGGTGCCATGTCGCCACAAAATCTGTTTCTCAAGGCCCAGGATAGTGTTCCGGGCAGTGGCATGGGGCACGGCGTATGTTTCCAGCCACCCGGTGGGTGCTTCCATCACGGTAAGCACATGGCGCTTACCTTGGCGGGTTGGTGGGAGTGTGATACAGTCAGTCTGCCAGGCCTCCCCGTATTTGTACTTCAGCCATCGTTCTCCATACCAAAGAGGCTTTAACCATTTAGCTTGTTTAATTGCAGCACATGTTTCACACTCATGAATAGCCTGGGCAATAGTGTCCGTTGTTAAGTCTACCCCTCAATCATAAGCCCATCTATATGTTGCATCTTGGTCCTGATGGCCTGAAGTGTCATGGGCCCACCGGACCAAAAATAATTCACCCTTATATTGCTTATCTAAGTCCATCTGGGCCACTTCAGTCTTACCAGCTTTATCCACTTGTTGGTTGTTCTGGTGCTCCTCAGTGGCCCAACTCTTGGGTACATGGGCATCTACATGACGTACCTTCACCACCAGGTTCTGCACCCTGGCAGCAATATCTTTCCACAGTGCAGCAGCCCAGATGGGTTTACCTCTGCGTTGCCAGTTGCTCTGCTTCCATTGCTGCAGCCACCCCCACAGGGCATTTGCCACCATCCATGAGTCAGTATAAAGTACTGGCCACTTTTCTCGTTCAGCAATGTCCAGGGCCAGCTGGATGGCTTTCACTTCAGCAAACTGACTCAATTCACCCTCTCCTTCAGCAGTTTCTGCAACACGTCATCAAGGACTCCATATGGCTGCCTTCCATCTCCGATGCTTTCCCACAATACAGCAGGACCCATCAGTAAACAAGGCATACTGCTTTCCACTTTCTGGCAGTTTATTACATGGTGGGGCCTCTTCAGCATGCACCACCTCCTCCTCTGGTGACATTCCAAAATCTTTGCTCTCTGTCCAGCCCATGATGACTTCTAGAATTCTGGATGACTGGGATTTCCTGTTTGAGCTCATCTAATTAGTGCAGCCCACTTACTCCATGTAGCATCAGGTGCATGATGTGTAGAGGAGACCCTGCCTTTGAACATCCAGCCCAGCATGCACAACTGGGGTGCCAGGAGGAGCTGTGCTTTAGTGCTAATCACTCCTGAAGCAGCTTGAACCCCTTCATAGGCTGCCAGTGCCTCTTGTCATGGTTGGTGCAGCCGCTGTACTTGGGGTTTGAGTAGCACCAGCAGCTGCATTGTCTGTTGCTGTTGGGGTTTGGGTAGCTGCTCTACTTGTCGTTGGGGTTGGTGTAGTTGCTGTGCTTGAAATTGGATTAGCTGCATTGTCTGTTGTTGCTGCACTTGTCAACTAGGGTTTGTGTAGTTGCTGCACCTGTCACTGGGGATGGTGTAGTTGCTGTACTTGTTACTGTGGTTGGTGTAGCTGCTTTACTTGTCACTGGGGTTGGTGTAGTTGCTGTGCTTGGAGTAGCTGCGTTGTCTGTTGCTTTGCCATCAGTTGCAGAGATTTTTTTTCACTTTGAAGGTCCTGGTAAGCATAGGCCAAGCCCCAGCACGTTGCCATGATTTGCCCCTCTCTGGTATGGCCAGGATGACAACAAACCTCATTTAAGTGTTTTACTAAGTTTTCTGGATGTTGCACTTGTTCAGTGGTGCAATTCCAAAGCACTGGAGCAGCCTAGTGCTCTAGATACTTGCCCATACTGTCCCACACACCCTGCCACTCATGGCTGTCCAGCCTCTGGGAAAATCCCTTGGACCTCCTATATTGTCATCTAACCCAACTCTGCTTAACTTTTGAGATCAGGCGAAATGGTCGTTGGTAAAACACACTCTGTGTGTGTGCCAACATGGTGATCCCCATCACAATCAACAGACAGGTCTCAAGGGTACCCAAAGGCCATTCAAAACTTTCAGAACTCTCAAATGATGCTGTAAATAGTCTGGTGGGGGAACTGGGAATGTGAGGGAATATCTCCTTCATAGGTTGACCACCCAAGGAGGAAAAAAAAATGTGTAATTGCTAAACACTTCCATTAGATACCTCCCAAAATATGGAGGTCTGGGAACACACACTGGGAATGCAAGCTAGATCAGCTTCATGATCAATGAGTATTGTATTACAAGCCATTACCACAAAGTACAGTGAAACAAGAACCTTAGCCCAGGCCACCCAGCCAATAAGCACTAGAACAGCAAACTGGCTGTAAGTAAGGCACAACATGCTGAAACTGTGAGATCAAGAGCAACAACTTTAAGCCCAGCCAGTAACTCAGAACCACACAGCCGCTCGCTTGCTCCCCTGATGCTACTGCTACTACTGCTACGACGACTGCTGCTGCTGAACCCAGGACAATTATAAAGCTGCTCTGGAGAATTGGTGTAATAAAACTTCCACAACCAGAAAAATGAGTTATATTTGCTTACTTGGACTCACAATGAGGTCATCAAAGCAAGTCTCTGTAAAGCATGCATTGGCTTGTATTTTACTTTGGGCTGAACAAATAATACTTCGAGAATATAAATTCGAGAAGTCATTGTGGAACTCAATGTAAAAGTAAATAGAGATTTTATAAGGTGCATGTGAAAGGATTGGACTGTTTATATATATGTATTTTAGAACTTGTCTTTAGCTTTGACAAATAACTCATCATCATCATAACTTATGTATATAAAGCATGTAGGGTATATAGTGCTCAGTGAAACTTAGTACTTTATGACGTAAGTTATTCTTCTTTAAATTGCTTAATGAGTTGCAGTTCTAACCAGTGCTTTGGTTTTCTGTCCCCAGGCTGATCTTCAGACAAGTTCTCAGCGCTTGAACCTTTCAGCTTCTAGTGCTGCAGTGGCAGAACTTAAACCTGACTGTTGCATTGATGATGTGATTCATCATGAAGTAAAGGAAATAGGAACACACATGTAAAGTTTTAAATTTTTCTATGATTAAATGAACTTAAATGAAACTGCAGCACATGCATGCTGTTCTGTTGCTGCTTTGATATAGGCACAAAATTTAAGTAATTCAAATTACTTCTTAAAAATTGTTTCTTTCAGCCTAGTTTGTGCAGTAAGTTACACTACGCAGACAGGAGAGAAGATGTACTTCAGAAAGTTCTTCAAATTTCAGGTATTGCACAAAGTATTCTACTCTACTTTTAATAAGTGGGTGAATCTGGAAAACCCATTTTAAAATATTTGATACTTCAAAGCACTTTTACTTACTAAAAATCTGTTTTGACTTTTAAAAGTAATCCCATAACCGTTGCTGTAAATTTCATATGAGCTGGTCATTTCTAATTGCTGTATAATTAAACATTTGAGAAATAATAAATATTACATATTATGAATTTTATTGATTTAATGAGAAAGAAAACTCTACTCTGAAAAAAAAACAAACACAAGTTTTTATAGCAGCCAGCATCCTGGTTATTTTTAAATGGAACAAGAGAACAGGTATTGTTTGCTCCTTGACACATTTTAACCTTTGAGGTTAGATGGTAAAATTTTGTTTTTTCTTCTCATGTGTATAGCATTTCATACATTGGAATTTAGTGGCTGGGTGTTTAAAAGAAACGAAGAAAAGAAGTCTGATGTGTTACATCTGACTAATAAGTAATTGGTGGAGTTGAAACCTTTTGTTCCACTTCACAAACTTCAAGACTTGAAATTAGAGTAACTGAAAAAGGCAGGAAATTGTTGTTGTCTGTAGACTAGTTCTGGCAGGAAAGTCCATTTGATTTGTGTATTTAATGGGTGTTTATTTTTTAGAGAAATATGCTGAGATTTGGATAGCTGTGGGCTCTTTCCCCTAGAATGAAGGATTCAGTGACATGCTTTACTAAATACATTTTTAGATACTCTCATGTCTGGCAATGCAGGAGCATTATGTAACTGGGACCTGTATCTTTTGCATAATGCAGGTGATTTACTCTTTTGTAGTATTCTACAGTATTCTATATACTTCAAAAAAAAAGATTTCAGTCTTTAGAAGGCCAAATTGCCATGCACTACAAAAGACACCTGACTGCTGTTATTACCTGAGGGCCTTGAAATGGCAGGTATGGTTAGTCAAAGGTGTTTCCAGACAATTCTAGGGAAAATCATTTCATATCAATTTTTGTGTTGCACTTTTCTCTGAACTCAGAAACTTCAGTGTTTCTTCATCTTTAATGAAGCTGAGTTTCATCTTTGTGTGTTTTGCTTGCCCTTTTTGTAAAATGGTTTCCCTTTCCATTTTTCCATTTTTTGTCCCCAGGATCTCAGTATTCTGTACCTCTGTCCCCTCTAGGCTTTCTCTAATCACTAATGTACCCATACACATTTCCAGTTCACATCTCCTTTCCCATCCCTAACTTTGTTATTGCCAGAGCCTCGTTCAACATGTCAGTTTGTCTCCTTTAGATTTGATATGGAAGCTTATTTGTGCACATTTTTCAGGGGTCTACATGCATATTGTAATTCCTGGTTTTTAGCTTAATCCAGCACAAGCAACTTTAATGTCAAAATAGGTAAGGCCAGTTATCTGTCACATTTGAAGCTCTTCCTTCAAAGAAGGAGTCATAAAAGCTTCTCAAAACGTACACATGCTTTAACCCATTTTATAAATACTCTCTGATTCATTATGAGAAAAATGCTTCACTGAGCAATTTTGGTTGTGGTTTGGTTGGTTGGTTGGTTGGTTTGGCTTTTTGTTTGTTTTTTTTCTATATGACATGGGGACAACAGCTAAAAAATCGGAGAACAAGCATCAAGAAATGTTACAGAAAACTGAACAAGGTCTTTACAATGTGAATTGCTGTCTGCTAGTGTCTGAGGTGCCACCAACTGCTTTATAACAAAAAAAAAAAACCCACCATCTTCTCTTTTATAGATTCTTAACTTTTTCACTCATATTTTCTAGGATCTTTTAAGTTGAACTGGTGTTACAGTTAGTTTTAAACAGCTTCTTTTGCAACCATTATATGTAGTTTCATGCTGATATAGAGTGCCTTTTTGTTCCAAAGCTTCCTGAGTAATTGACACCATTATGCTTATATGAAAAGAAATGATTCTTTCTAGGGTTTGGTTATTGTTCGGATTTGAGGGGAGGATGTGTGTGAACCTCACAATAATTATATTATTTTTACTGGAATGCCACTTGAAATTTACTGGAATGAATGGAAAGATTTTCTTTATCAAAGAGAAAAAAATATCAGCATTTAGGGAAATTAGTAAAAAGCTCACTGAAGCAAAATATTTGGTGGGGAAAAACACTTCACTAACAAAAACCTAAATTAAAATTTTGACTTCTTTTTTTCTCATTACAGAGAGAGATGGTTATGATTACTTGAAAGAGTTGAACATTACACCTGTTATAATGCAAAAATCTCTGTGAAGAATACTTTTTAATCTTGAATTCTTCAGGGCTAAAAAAATTGTTCACAACTTGAAACTTTTTAGGGGTGTCTCAGGGTGCACTGCACTTACATGCAAACAAAAGAAAATTTTCCCTGAATAAAGGGAAATAAATTTGGCAAGATACTTGAAATTTGTTTCGTTATAAGTATTATTGAAGATTATTTATTTCTGTTACATCAGTGTATATTTATTTCATATTTGAATATGTTAACTATAATGGCTTTATGTACAAAATTCAAGCACTTAAGAGCCAATGCTTTACTATCACCTTTCATGTCATCAAATTGTTTTCTTTTGCTGATTTATTCTCATGTGATTGAAGTGGTTTATTGGCTTTTTTATTGCTTATAACAGTTGTGTTTTCTAGAAGAAAGTGAAGCCTAATAATGGTTTGTTACTTAAGCTAATCATATGAATAGTTCTCTGGTTTTAGAGAAGCTCTCAGCAACTTTTGCTGCAAAACACTAAAGGACTTGCAAATTGTTCCTGCTCGCTCTTGAATGCAAGTGCAGATCACTTCGGGATACAAGATGGATGTAGCGCTGCTTTAAAGACATAGATCTGTTTAGTGCACTGGATTTGTCTAGTTTTGAATGAGGCCAGTGCTTAGGTGGAGGAGTATTTGTTTTCAGTCTGAGAAAGCTGCTTAGCAGCAAAGCAATCAAGTGTGCAAATAAGAAGCAGCAAGTGTATATGCTGAACTGTGAGGTTTTAGCTGATTGTATCATATATTTCATTATACACCTGTTTTATGCAAGGTCAAAAAAAAAAAATAACACTTTTGTAAAGATCTTGACACTTATAAACAGTTATGCTGAAGTTGTCTCAGAAACCAATTGTTAATCTTTTTTCCATTTCATTCAGGTTCTTAAACCACTAGATGTGAAAACCAAATTCTACAATGCTGAGGTGAGAGCTGTGTGTATCTGGGTTCGTTTTGGTGTGCTGGGTTTATTACTTCACATTAGGTGGTTAGATTAAATTCAAATTGCTTCTTAAGTACACCTTTCTGAGGAAGATAATCAGTTTTAAAAGGAAAAAATTAGGTGGACATGTCACACCTTCATGTAATTGCCAGTTTTGCATATTTTCCACTTTCCCATAAACTCAAATACTTTCAGTTATTGCTCATATTTTTAGGCTGATAGAGTACTTACTGTAAGGGTGATTAATTTTTCATAAAGGAGATAAAAATCTACCAGGTTAGGGAAGCAGAAAGTATCAAACAGAAGGGTCTTACATTGAGAAAATGTTATTTTTTAGGCTTGTGGTGGTTACACACAGTGCTTCAAAACTAAATGATATATGTGCCTTATGTATTTATTTGTGCATACTTAGCTGTTTGGCTGTTTATGAAAAGAATTTTGACTGAAGGTGGCACAGATAGTAGAAAGTCTTAGAAATTACACGGAGCGTTCATTTTATTTGTAGATATACATTCCTTGTCAATGCAAGTATTATATAGGTTTGTTGTATAAACGTCCACAGTATCTCATGACATAAGAAGTTAGGACATTGGTTTCCATCATTATCTCAATACATAAGGAGTTAGAACATTTGTTTCCATCATTATTACTTATCTCCTTTGTGATGGTGAGTGAGTAGCTTAATTTTGTAAGCACAGTAGTCTGTATTATTTGCACAAGGTTCAGACTGATACTTGCAGAGTACATTGAGAGCTTCCATTATGAGTATTAAACTTCTTCCATAATCCCTGAAACGTAGTCAGCTATTACAGTAGTCATTTGGTTGAAAACCTTCATTAGTATTTTTAAACAGTTTGGAATACCTTAAAAGGTAAAGTGAAGCTGTAGGTGTTTTATGTTGCAGTAGACAGGAGAAAAACAACTAAAGTGTCAGTGAGAGGAGAAGCTAAATGCATGGTATTTTGGCAATTTGAAAATGAACTTTGTTAAGCTAAGTAGAAAATATCTTGCTTCCCTGTTTTTTCTTAACTCAGCAGATAGATGTGCTATGAATTTGCATGTAGAAAAGAGAGAGTTGCCAAATTGTTCTAGTTATCTCCATCACAGCCACACTTGGGGTTCATCACACAAGACTATGGCTGTAGAGATGTGTCAGGTATATTTCTTTCCTTCCCTGACATCAATATTGATAAAGAAAACAGTGGGGAAAAATAACAGATAAGAATTTCTGCTTTACAAATAAGGATTCCGGATACAAAGATTTTTCTTGTTCAGAATTGTGCAGGAAATTTTCCATAAAGTTTTTCTCTGTGCTGTGAATGAATAGCATGTAAATTATGAGACATTTAATATATAGCCTGTAATTTATTTAGAGGGAGGCTAAATCAAGGCATAGGTCATAAGTGATGTAAATATCATAATTCTGAGGAAAACAGAAAAACATTTTCCTAAAAATAACTTGGTACATGTGTCTAGGCCACAGGCTTCAATCCTGAGGTTGACCAGGCGTGAGATATCCAAGTAGGGTTGGAACATAAGCACATACCTGTGGTTAAGTGCTTTATAGAACTAGTATTATCCATAAACGGGAATGTCTGGAAATGTCTCCTGCTGTGATTTAAGAATAAAAATAATTCTAAGAAACTAAGTAATTCCTCTGGGAACAAACAAAATTATTAGAAAATATGTGGTAGGGGAAAGAGGAACAGATAAATTAAATGTTGCTGTCTCTCCATACTTCATGTATAAATTTTGTTTTGTGCTGAAGCACTTCGTAATGAATGGGAATAATGGAAATAAAAACTTTTTAAGGTAAATTGTGGTCAGAAGGTCTGATATAGTTAAAAATATGCTTGCCTTACAAAATTATTTTACTGACCGGCCTTGATAAGGTTCTTAATAAAATTAATTTTCAATTAGCCACTGATTCCTCATAATAAAGATCTATGAGAAGCTTTGGTGTCTGTATCTGTGGAGATTTGTTTGTTTTGTTTCATCCCCTCCCCCACTGTGTAAACATTTTTAAAGGCTGCTTTGATGCCTTTGTTCTTCCTCTTCAGGAATTTATGCAACTCCCATTATCATAGTATCCATACAACTGATTAATTTTTTTTTTTTTTTTTAAGATTTTGGATTATATTATCTGATCAACTTTCATTTGCCTAGCACACTGATATAGTACTATTCATATTTGATTTCTTAAAGTATATAAAATTCTTCTATGTGTTGTGGCCACAGAAGTCAAATACAATTAGAAAAAAACAGAAATAAGTCTTTGTTTAGATGCTGTGTGTGATATTATATTGCTGTCAAAGCACCAAGAACTTCATCCTGAATAGTAACAAAGATTGTTACTCTTGGGAGAAGGGAAAAAAAATGAAATTAGTATATGTCAGTTAACTAAAGCTCTTCAAAGGTTGACTAACCAGTTAAACTGTTACCACTAATATTAGAGATGTGATGCTACCTGTTCATAAAGTCTGTAACTAAAATTATTTTCTGCTGGAAATAATAATCCATAATTTCATTTTTTCTAAGACAAGGAATGACACTGAACCTTGATTTTCTTGCTTGTTGCTTATATTGCAGTAGCATCCAAATCAAGTTGGTCACTGAAATTTGTGCATAGAACACATGCCCTGTTTTGTCTCAACCTGCTGCAATCCTGAGAATGAATTACCTGCCCTGGTCTATATAAAATCTCTCACTCATATTTGGTGTGCCTTGGAAAAGGTTCTGTTCCTGTAAACATACATAGGGAGACAAATACACAGACACTTAGGAAAACAAAGGGTGCAATTAAACTCGGGTATTTTAATGACTGATACTCAAAAAAGAGTTTTTCCTGATTATGTTATGCCAGATTTTATTATAAGATGCAGTATTGTAGCTTTGCCAGAAAACATTACCACATTATTTTTGAGACCTTATACATGTGGATACTTCAAATTATCTGTAAAATCACAAGGACTGTTTTTCTATTTCATGTGCAACCATTGCATGTATTTAAATTCAGGACAAACTTTAAACTTGCTGAAAAACTAACTCTTGTTTGGGGGTCAGTTTGTTCTACCGTATCTTATCTGTGACTTGTGTGCCTTAGGCTCTACTTTGGATTGGTTCTGAAGCAAAGCTAGTAAACCATGTAACCATACTAGCTATAACTTATTAGAAACGTAGTTGTCATCCTTGTTTGCATCCATTTTTATTTACGTTTCTGTCTTACTAATGCTATCTTATTTAGATGGTGCAAAAAAAAATGCAGAAATGCATTTTGTTTGAAAGTTAGCCTCCTTTTTCTTTAACATTTAACCCTAATTTCTCTAATGTGTTCTTTTTTTATTTTCCCATTAGAGTGACCTCAGTTCTGTGGTAATTTTTATTTTTTTTTATAAATATGTATGCTTTTTTAATTGCCTATCTGTCTCTGTGCTTACTGACATTCTTTTAAAAACATAATGGAAAAGCAATGTCTGTTCTGCATATCACGAACTCGTGTTTTCTCATCTTTATGTGTGCAGCTAATCATTTAAATGGTTAGCTCTTTCTTTAATACCCATTGTTGAAACCAGAAGTTGATTATTACAGACTCTTGCTTATGGGGGTCCTCCTGTAAAATATCTTACCAAATTTGTCTAGAAGCATTGCTTGAAAATGGGAGTTAATCTCTTCTAAAATTTTCCTGCATTTAACCCAGAGAAATGTAGGGTTTACTACAGCATGGCTTATGTAAGTTGTGACACAACTTTTCACATGTAGTTGCTGGAGAACAGTGGGTTTGAGGAGAGAGCAGCAGTTGGATGTTTTTCCTTCCTTTCGCTAGCTGGAAACTGCACTTTCCAACTTTTAACTGCATGTGACAGCTGACGAGCTAGTATGGTACTTCTGCAATCTGATTTCACTTTAAGGTGTGCCTTGTATTTAAATCAGCTGCATTCATCTGAAGTACTTAAGTATTCATTTGTTTTTAAAATGTAATACTAAACCAATTTAGGAATAACAAAAGAATAACTTGCTTTTTCATTATGCTGCTTGATTTTCTTATCCTTTCCAAATTAGCTTTTTCTAAATTTCTGCCTATGGTTGCTGCATTGAAAACAACTAAATTTGGGTAAATGGACACTTTGAGCAATGGATTTTTGGGATATAAATCATATCAATTTATGTGACAGTCAGGTGCTAGTATCAATGATTACTGAGAACCATATATTAGTTGGAGTTATTTTCAGCTCCTTCTTCAGGTGTGAGGTCTGTCTGTAACCCATGGAGCTGGCACAGTTTTCATTACTATATATATACATATATATAGTAATATATATATATGTTATCATCTGGTTTGTGTTTAACGTGTTTATAAGGCACAACAAATACTTCCAGTACCATTCTGTATTTCTCATAAAGCAATGCCTTTTGAGCCTACAAATTTTTTACAATTTTGTGCACTTTTATTTTGTAATTCACAAGCAGGACTCCATTTCTACAGTGAAATAATTTGTTCACAATGATTAAAAAGAAACTGTGAACTTCCTTCTACCTTCCCCATAAGAATACTTTTTTTTCTATCATAATAAAATACTTCTTCATACTGAATTTATAGAACAGAATATTTCAGTTGGAAGGGATCTATAACAATCATCTAGCCAAACTGCCTGAATTGGTAACTCTTGTAAATCAGATTTGGTACACATACACCCTTTTTTTTTAAATTGGCACTTTTTTTGGTTTTGTTTTTCCTTTCAGGGTCTCGTATCTCTAACAGACTGAGCTTTCCATAATTACCCTGTCCTGAGATTTCAGAGCTGCAAAGTGACATCACTCATCTGCAATTCCACAGAAACAGTGGTGCGAACCCACCTTTAGTTCCGTGTTTTTTCAGCTTCTGAAGCTTAACAGTCTGTGGCTTTTATTCATGTACTAGAATTGGTCCTCATATATGCCATCTTCAGGCATTAGGTTCATTTAACAGACACGTCCATAACAAACATAGGCCATTTTAAAGGTAAAGCACCAGTTAAATTGTTGGATGCATATAATATTGGTAACCATTGGCATGATGCAGCTGAGTGAGAGATAAGGCTGGTTTTTGCTTTTTATCCAGTACATCAGTTTTGCAATAATCATAAAATCTCAAAGCATGCACCTGAACTATTTTACTTCAGTTAAACAGTCTTACTTTAATTTTTTTTTATACAGCATAACGCACTAGTAATCTGGCTTGGCATGTTGTTGTGCACTGTAATTCCTTACCACTCTTATTTTTTTCTTTTTTATAATCTGGATTAAAATTTGGGTTGCTATTGAGTTTCGGTGAAAGTCTTGGGAAATGGTGATCTGATGCATTACAAATAAGCAATAGCTAGAACATAGTGAAATTATCCCACATCCATTGTTTGGTGAGGTACCTGTTGACTAACACTTTTGCTCCTGTTGTAACTGGGATTAAGGTGTTTTCTTGCGTTAATTAATTTGATTTGCAGGCATGAACTAAACACGTGACTTTATTATTTTTTTTAACAAAAGGACTGTCTACTCTTTTTAATAACTCTAATCAGATTTTCATGAACTTGCACTTTGTTTTTCCAGACAGATGAAGTGTTTCTGGAAGCTCAGATTCAGAATATCACTACCTCTCCAATGTTTATGGAGAAGGTTTCTTTAGAACCATCTATGATGTATAATGTTGCAGAACTGAACACAGTTAATACAGCAGGGGAAAGGTATGTTGCCATTCAGGATATTTTGACTTTGAAATTCTTTGTATTAATGGTTTCATGAAATGCAAGCATTAGAGTTGGTGAGTTGTCTGAAATGAAAGGACTGTACCACTTTGCTTGATTAAAAAATCTAATTCCTGTTATGTACCAACTAGAAAAGCTGTTACAGTTTTCTTTTCTAGAAACTATTCTTAAAACTTTGTAATTCTATCTAGTAGAGAAATCCTCAGCTTAATCCTGTAATACAAATTATCCTCAAAAAAATTGTAACATGGATGACATGGTAACATGAAAACATACTACTTCAGGATCTCCTGTTTAAAATTTAGCCCACATCTGGTTCTGATTTGATCTGTGTGTACATATTTAGGCTTATAGGACCATCTGACTTGTCACTGGTTCCTTCTAGTAGACCGTTTTCAATGGTTCTAATCAAGATCTAGCAAGGCAGCAGTCAAGATGAATCAGTGAATGCCTTTATAGGATTTTAAAATACAAAATAATTGTCATGCTGAAATAAATGTCATTTAGTATCAGTAAAATACCAAATACCAGAAGAATTTGTCTACTGTGTTCAATAAACTATTGTGGATACAAAAGCTTGTGATGTCTGGGTAGAAGTTAATTGTTGCAGTTGCTTTTGGAGTTTTTGGAGCAGGTGGTATTTGGGTGCTTATGTGATGGGGACTGAAGTGAAAATTCTCTCTTCTCCTTGTCTATTGAAGGGTTTGCCTACAGCGTACTGGAGCATTGGCCTTACAAATGTTTGCAGCTGCTGTCATGGTTCTTGTCCTGAATGGGAATCTTAGACTCAGGACACTCAGATTTACTGGGAGGGAACCAAATAGTAGGAGGAAAATTACTAGAGTTGTGCTTAAGTGCTAAGATACCCAAGATACCAGATAATAAATTTAGCAAAATGGATTTCCATTTCCTTTCTCTCCAGCTCAGATGAATAGTTTTTGTTTTTTTTTTTTTCCACCTTGATCCTTGATGCTATGTAAGTTACAGAATTGTTTTCTGTTGTGGAAAAAGAATATTCTGTGTTTTGCCATGAATAAAATATAGACACACACACAGAGTAAGACTGGTGAGGGATGGGGTAAAAAGGTTGGTTTCCTAAATCTTCTTCAAAATAACTTATAATTAAGAACTTGTTTTGCATTCTTTTTCCCCTTTTAGTGAGTCTACTTTTGGCTCAAGAACTTATTTACAACCTATGGATACACGTCAATACTTATACTGCCTAAAACCAAAGCAAGAATTTGCAGAGAAGGCTGGAGTAATAAAAGGTGTAACAGTGATTGGTAAACTAGACATTGTGTGGAAGACTAATCTGGGTGAACGAGGAAGGCTGCAAACTAGCCAGCTCCAAAGAATGGTACGTTTAACTTAAGCACCAGTCTGCTCCCTAATTCATACAGACATTTTCATTTTGATTAAGAGTTTTTGTCTACAGGATTATACTACTTACCTTTCATGTCCACAGTTTTGATTGAATCTGTTCTATTCTGATTTAGAATTTTTTCATTAATTTTAAGTCATAATTACTAAGTCATAATTACTAGCTTGCTGAAGTCGGCTGCACAGTCTGTCTACTCTAATACATAAACCTGAATTGCATCTTTTGAATTGAGGATGGTGTAATACAGGAGAGAAGTAAAAAAGCTTTGAAAATTGAATCTTAGTCGAAGTTTATAAAGCTTGTAACTGGGTTTCTGCCTCTGCTCTGTCTTTCTCCCTGCCCTGTAGTCTAGTAAATTAAGCAATTCTATATGGAGATCACTATGGCTTGGAACCAGGCAAGCAAATTTGGATCCTAGAATTCATGGCTAAGTTGCTAAAACTTCTCTTTGTTTTTAATTGAGGTGTTAAGTATTTGTATAAATTCATCAAATTAGAAACTGCCCTTTTTCCTAAGCTTAGTTACTCCTGTTAATTTGAAACTTGTTACTTGTTTTTAAACTAACAAACTCTCATTTTCAACTGATCTTTCTTATTGCTTCTCTTTAAAGACAGATGTCTCCCTACCTCCTCTCTCTAAATCAGTATTCTCTCATTCGGCATCCCTTCTTGTTGAACCTTTGAGAATCAGACTTGAAACATGGGTGATTTCACACACTTCCACATTCCAGGATTAGTTTTAGTCATCCATCATTGTTTTGTGCTAGTGATTAATAGAGAAACATGAGCTATTTTGTGAATTTTGAGCAATATTTGTCTTTGGAAAAGCAGCAAACAGGTTTAGGTTTTAATTCCCCTTTGAGCTGCAGTGCAACGCCCTCTCATCTTCTTAAGTGCTGTCAGATTTTTTCATTTCTAGGCTCCTTTCACCTTCCATCATTTTCCTCCTAATCAATTTACTAGTCTTATAATCATTGTTTCCCCCATAGGTCTAGAATTTTACCTGTACCATGCCCCTCTGAAATTGTTTGGTTCAGATCAGTAATGCACTTTTGAAACAAGTAACCTGGGTAATTTCCTACCATAATTTGGAGGTTTTTGTGGAGCGGTCTTGGAATTCACAACTGCCATTCTTTTGGGGGGCAATGCTACATGAGGCAGATGCATGTCCACAGCGTGCCATGGGTGGTTCACCTGCTCACAGGCATTCAGTCCAGGACTAGACTATGACTAGTCCAAGTAATCTTAACATTGCTCTTGAGTAGCACAACCAAGGAATTGTCTAGCTGATTCCATACTCTGAGCAATCTTATTTTTTGATGAAAACTATGTTCCTCCTTTTGGGGTTACTGTATGGCTTTTACCTCTAGCCATCAGTTCTTGCAGCTATCTCATTGTTAAGGCCAACAGAGATGTACTGGTTTAGGCCTTCTCATCTGCTCTGATCCTTGTCTTGATTTGGTGAATTGCTTCTAATCTGACTCTGTAAATACTGCTTTTACTGCAGGTTGGTTTTGTTGGGGTTTTTTGTTTGTTTTGTTTGTTGTTTTTTTTCTTACTATGTCTCTTAAAAGAAGACTCTAACCTTAAGGAAAACTACGCATTGTTTAGGGAACTAGGTATAAGTTTTCAAGTAGAGTTCTTCCTGTCACCTAATGCAGCTGAAAATGTGTGCCTTTTTCTAATGCTGGCTAATTACTTTTACTTCTTGAAAGGTTCCAAACTTAAGCTGATTGACTGGTCTGAAGTCTCCATCAGTTTAACATGCCTTTGATCACACTAACATGCAATTTAATATGCTTTCTAAAATGTCATCTGTCTTCAGTCTGTAATGAACTGTGTATGACTATAGCCTGTACCCAGCCTGTCAGTCACTGGCTTTCTGGATTTCTTTGGGTATATCTTTTAATCAAGCTGTAAATGTAACTTTTAGTACAGCACCCTGTCACATATGTCACAACTAAGTGTTGTCAGGCAGGGCAAATTTTTCCCTTTTTTTCTTACCACCTGTCATATAGTGCGTTTCTGATTGGTGGCAGTTAATTATTTGCCAGAGGCTTGGTGGACTGAAATGACAGGGGGAATGAACAATCTTTCCTTCCTTAGGATGCGGAACAGTGGTGGGTTTATGCAGGAAAACTATACTTACATTGTCCTTAGTATATTTGTTACCTGCCTACAGCTCTTAGAATGAAGCTGATCTGAAACTGTATATGGGTATTCAAATTTTAAGGATGTGAGCTATCTGAAAAACTTAGTAATAAAGATCATCCTTGTCTAAATAATAGTTAAATCTATGAAGACCGTGATCATCAGTAATAGATGGAGCACGGCTGTGTTCTGGGTAAAAATCAAAAGCACAAAGAGCCAATCTTCTTTCTTCACATTCCTCTATTCCTATCTTGTTGCAGTAAATGAAAACTTGAGTAATAAAAACTTCAACTTCACTATCCAGCATCTGAGAATATACACTCTTGTACCTTCTCAGGCTCCTGGCTATGGTGATGTAAGGCTTTCTCTGGAGACAATACCAGACACTGTGAATTTGGAAGAACCTTTTGACATTACATGTAAAGTAACAAATTGCAGGTAATGATGTCGTGTGATTCTTGTGCTTTTTCCTAAGTGGGTAAATTGTCACTGTCTTCATTTCATCTTTCTGTATTTTCTCCTGCAACAACTCAAATCTGGACTTTACTATGAGTTACAGCAACACGAAACTACTTGAAAGACATACTTTGGATTACAGTGATTTTCAAAAACCCAAAGAAACAAACAAATTAACACCCCTCCCCTTGTGATCCGTTAATATACTATTTGAACTAAGAGATTGCCAAAAATTTCTAGTAGAGTAACATGGAACTGGCTGCAGTATTATTTAAGATTGTACCTCATATTTAAATCACAAATCATTTTGGTTCTTATTAGGTAACCTAACTCTAAAACTAGTGTTTACATAGGATTTTTTTAATTACAGGTAATTTTATCAGAATAAATAATGCCATTTCTATCCAGTCTGATTTTACGGCTAGTTTTGCATCACTGCCCTAATGCTTGTTGGACATTGTCACTGTAGTCTTTTGTATGTCTCTATTCATAATTTTACTTGATCTGTGTTTACACTAGGCTCTACAGTAGCCCTTTATAGAAGGGATACAAGAGTGACATATATATAAAATAATTCTAAATAGAAGTTGAAGCCAGGGACTAAAGCACGTATCTGTTCTGCAGATACTTCTCATGAAAACCTTGTCTTCCATCCAAAGTGTGAGCAGTATTATGCTATCCAGTACTGCTAAATCTGTAGCCAGACACTTGTGTCAGACAAAGCTACATGTAACTGCATTACTGCACATCAGAATAAATCTTGCTTGATGCCTTATGATTATTTATAAATTCTTGATTAATAGTAACCTGAATAATAAAGTAATCAGCTTTTACTTGAGTGTTTAGAAAAAGGCCCACAGGTTTATTTTATTTTATTTATGATTTCCTCTAGCAGTGAAAGGACTATGGATCTGGTTTTAGAAATGTGCAATACAAATTCCATCCACTGGTGTGGAGTTTCAGGAAGGCAACTTGGAAAGCTGCACCCAAGCTCATCCCTCCATCTTGCACTTACATTGTTGTCTTCAGTGCAGGGATTGCAAGTAAGTCTTTATAGCATGGTTTTGTTATAAAATAGCCATTTTGTAAGCTTCGTAATTCTTTCTAGTAACAACTCTTTTAAATATTTTCCTTTTCTAGAGTGTCTCCGGCTTAAGACTTACAGACACATTTTTGAAGAGAACATATGAGTACGATGATATTGCACAAGTCTGTGTAGTTTCTTCAGAAGTCAAACAAAGCTGAAGAAAAATTTCTGTACAGCTGAAGGGCTTTCTTTTTTTCTTGATGTTTTAGTAGCTGAATCAAATTAAAATGTGTAAAAGCAAAACCAAATCCCTATATATCTCTAAATTTAACTATTGCTTATTTAATTTCTCTGAGCATTTCCTGAACATTCTTACATCTTTCAAAACCATGCATATGCATTCTGTCTACAGAAAATAAAGCCTTTGAATCAACTGCAGCTCTAGCAGATTATATTGCATTAACATCACTCGGGTCAGGGGGTGAGACTGATATGAAACCGTATCACTTTGTACTTATTTTTGTTGTTTCAATTATTTTTAAACTATTTAAACAGGTTTTAAATTGCGATTCTGACAAAACTGCTTCAGTTTTAAGGAACTGGCCTTTTACAGAGAAATTCCTGGAATCCAAACCCCTAAAAAGAAACACTTTTGTGTACTTGGCAGAGCAGAGTATTTGCATGGTACACGCATAACCATATGAACTAGAGACCGATACAGGCATGAGACGAGGGAGTGCAGCTGGCACTGCTGAAGCACTAGCAGCTACAAAGTAGAGTATCAGCCAAAGCGTGTGCTGGTTGTAGCTTCGTCTTTGGAAAAGAGCAGCAATACAGCAAACCTTGTGAAGAGTTGTGTGTCCCTGTCATACAGGGCATGGCGTGAACAAGCATGCTGCTTCACAATTAGTAGAGAACTGAAACCAAGCAGAACTTGGGGCATTTTATATTGTTAAACTGAGGTGGTGCAAACTATTCTGCCCACCCCACAGGCATTTAAGTGGATTTTTAAGAAAATTAGGAGAAAAAAACCTGCACGGCTGCCCTAGATCAAGTTCTCCAAAGCATATGCAGGAAGGAACTCAGGACCTGGTTAAGCACTGAATTGTATTTTTCCTTGGCTTTGTTTTGACAAAAGATGGAAGAATTTTTGGCTGAAATATATAAGGTCACCTAAAGGTAGCCATTTACAGAAAATGGTGACTGGCTTTACTAGCTAACTAGCGTTGAAAGATTCTACCCAGTGGCCTGTCATGTTTCTCGGCAACCATACTGGCACATAGCAACCTTACTTTTGACTTATTTCACTTAATTTTATACACAGGAAAGCCTTAAGTATAGAATTCAATTTCAAAACATTGGATAAATGTAGGATCAGCTTACTAAATCGAGAGAATGAGTCAATACTGCAAAGAAAATAAATTAAAACTAGATCCTGCACATCCAAAATATGTTTATGTTTGCTGCCCCCCAGTTTACTAAAGAATGCAATTTACCTGTTACTGTAAGTACATCAACAAATTAGAACAGTAAAACCGCAACTATCCAGACAAAAAAGTAAGTAACTTTATTTATAACCTATTTTCAAGTTAAACTGACACAAGTTGAAGGACATGTAACCGTATGGTAACAAGAGGTAGGAGGAGAGATACAGAAAGGGTAGCAAAAGGCTGTTTGTCTAGTATGACTTTCTGTAGCTCTGAAACAATGTGTGAGTCCAAAGCTGCAGACTTGCTACAAAATCAAACGTGCAACTGAAACACTTTCTCAGCTGAATTTTTCAGTAAGCATCTTTATGATCAGGCATAGTTTAAAGAATATACCCCCATGCAAACAGGTTACAGGAGTTCACAATTCAAGGGCAAGACATTTTCTTCTCTAACAGTTATCACACCTATATGCTGATGGAACAGTAATGATATAAAACCAATTCAGTGTTAAATGCATATTTGCTTAGTTGAATGATAAACTGCAGTTGACCTTAACGCAGTATTTCTAGGGAGTGTGGTTTACCACCTGATCTAGGATGAAAAATTTTAGTGCAAAATAAAGTGCAGTTATTACACAGGAAAAGATTCTTTCCTCACCCTGTGATTAAGACATATTGCATGACTGTGAAACAATCTAGCCTATTCAAGGAAAAATAGACTTTAGTATAAATGATCCCCTTGTTTCTGGTTTCAGTGGAAAAGCATGTAATGGCAGCTCCTGTTATTGGTTTCACTGCTTTTCATTTAGGCTATAAAGCCCTTTCTGTTAATATACAAGAAACAGAATGTTTTCAAGTTAAGTAGTGTGCCAGTTGTAGCACATTCCTAAATGGTTAGCTAATGCCATCAGTATTTTAATAAATACTCTGGTTACATATTGTCTATACTGGAGTTAAACCTAAACATGACAATATTGCAGTATGTGAAAAGAAAGTTACCACTCTATAAAGATGATTTCAAGACTAGTTTTCAGGTAACTAACCGATGCTTCATCCCATTTAACCCTGGGGGTAGTTCTCCCATAAATCCAGTAAGCTATATTTTACTTGACAGTACAACTTCTGCAGCCAGCCTTTGAGTACTGTTGTAGTTTGCTGTTCTCTAAGAACTCTCAAGAGGTTCTTCACACTTTTTTCTGTCTTAAAGTAGAAAGGTAACTGGCAGCATGAAGATAGCTGCCACAAAGTAAGTATAAACTGAGTGTGAGAGAGACTGCAGTGCTGTCCAGCCCACTCTGGATTTATTGGTTCCCCTTATCAAAGCTAGGAAAACTCACTTTGAGCAGCTGAAAATATGAAAGAGAGCAGTAAGAGGAACAGTGAAGTTTACCAGGAGACATGCTAGGAGCAGTGCTTCTCTCCTGATACAACATGCCACTCCAAGCAATGTTTGTACAGTAGTTGTAGCCCACTTACAGCTTCCATGGCTCGCTCTTGTAAATGGTATCCTGTCCTATTAACGTAACAGAACTTAGGTAGCAGTTTTCTTGAATTCAGGATCTGAACAACCTCTGAAAAAAAGATGCTGTTAGAGATTGTCATCAGATGTTAATTCAGAAGCTGTTACTTGGAAATGTATTTTTAATACAAAGGTTAAGTATCTGTACAGCCTCAAAAAGGCAAGTATGGAAACTTAGAGAATTTAAAGAAGCAGCATTTTAATGCTGTGTATAGGCAAGTTCTATTGAATAAAGTATGCAATGTGTTAAAGTTGTTTTAGTTGTTGTATTGAGCTTTACCTCTTAATTCAACAGATGGCAATATAGATTTCCTATTTTTTTGTTTTCTCCAATTCTTTTAATTTCTCCTTGGATCCAGCTGCATTTCCACCCCTCTCCCTGTTTTAACATGGGGAAGACTCATAAAGTAGATGCACAACTATAATTTCCTCAAGTCAAGCATGACTCCAAATTTTGCATTTATTCCTACTTGAGGTGCTCTTTTTTGACCGCAAGATGAATCTGATACAAAGTCTGAGGTCCAGAAGTTCCTGTGTATTTCTCTATTTGAGAGTCTAATGTTAACCCTCCACATACCTTCTCCAGTCTATCTGGCCAGCAGATATCACCCTGTCTTAGAAATCAAAGCAGGCTCCTCAAATTAGTTTTGATATTCAGAGAGGAAAATGTGAGCATTGAGAACCTCCCTGGAGTAAAAAAAAACCTACACTGTATCAGCAAGCTGTGTAAACAGTAAGCAGCATAAAAGAGTTAACGTAATAAAAATACAGAAAAGCAGTTGTCTCTGCAAGAGTAAGATTAACTGAGCAAGAAAAGCCAGGGTAGGAACCGAAATGCTATAGAATGGAAAAATCTCTACTATGGCCATATAACCATCACTTTAACATAGAAACTTAAAAAAAAAAATATTATTGTTTAGGCCAGCAACTTACCACACAAGAATAGAAAGATAATCCTTTCTAAGGCGAATTATTTTTTATAAATTTTCAGTATTAGTTATTTATACAGTCACAGGAACAGTTTTAGCTTATTAGTTATGAATTTTAAGCTTATGTTAAATACTGCATACATATAGAATGTAATACAGTTTGCCATGTGTAAGAAAATAGTGTCATAATGCTGACCTCCAGGGCTGCCATCATGATCTGAAGGTGTATATGGCAGTAAAAAAGCCTAGAACTTCTTAATACTATTTCCTTTCCCAAACCAAGTTCCATATTGGTTTCTGTGTATTATCTTGCTCAGGACTTGTGTCTTCTCAACAATTTGTGGTACTCGTTCGTATGCAACCATCTTCCGCCCTCCCGCCCAGTGAAGTTGAAAAATATTTCATGTTACTAGTGACAGCCCCTCCACAGGCTTAAAGAAACAGACTTTTCAAGCATTAGTTTTAAGTGTACTCTATACTCCAACACTGATTTATGCTCATTATAAAAGGGCATATCAGATGGGCCCACTATTTCCATATTTAACAGGAGTACAGCCATAATGATTTTTACATAAGAATAACATGCCTGTTACAGTAGGATTTTGGAATTAAGCTGTTATGCGAGATCAGCCCACTACAAAACTCCTCACTCAATAGCCCTGGAGATCAATCTAATGCACATACTGAAAATTACTTGTACTTAGGGATTTTAATAAACCACCTATTAGTGTATTAATTTGCAGGAGTTAACTATACATAAATGGTATGTTCCAAGTTATGTGCAACAGATCTGTTTAACAGATTTATTCTTGTTTGCAAATACGCACAAAGAATTTTCTGTCTTCTATTCAAGCACAAGAGTTACAATGGTGCTTTTTCTACTAACTATGGTACGCATTTTGGGGCTATATACCATTCCAATTCACATGCCTCCTTTAAGTCAGGAATGCTCTTCAGTGCTGCCACTGAAAGATCTGCTCCGGACGTGATTTCTCAGTTGCTCTATGAGCTCTGGATTCTGCTGCTGTATCTGTTGTGCAAACTGCTGCCCCCTGTGTTGAACAGTTTTAAGGAAAATCAAGTGAAAAAAATGACAAGCAGCATTTTCAATAAAACTGGACATCCCAATATAACTGAAAGATATATTATATGACAATTAAGACTGAAGGTAACTTGCTGTATAGTCTTAATCAAGGTATTGACTTTATATCTACTAAAAGTCTTCTGCAAGCAGGATTATCATCAGATCTTCATTCTTTCAGACTATTGCTGCTATTTGATGTAATGGAGGAGAAAGTAAAAACTAAAATTTAGCAATCAATCTGCTCCAGTGATTTGCTCCCTTCTTTTTGTGAGGTTGTTTAAGATAACTGCTCTTGTAGGTGAAGCACAGCAAAAGTGCAGCGTTTTTCCAAAAGTGCAGCGTGTGGCTGCCAATGCGTACTCGTGAGCAGGACTCCGTTAGTTGAAAGCAAGCATACAGTTACACCTTTAATGTCCTGTGTGACTGAAGTAATGACAGATGCGTCTCTGTAACTGCTCTAGCTTGAGAGTTAAATTAATAGGTGACATTAATTTTATGTAAAATATAAGCATAACACAGGTTTACTAGAAAAGGCAAGTAAAATATGTGACTTCGTGAAAAGCTTGTCATGGCTTCTCTCTAACTTCTGCATTTTTGTCCTGAAGTGGCAAAACTTAAAAATACTTTGAAATAGGCTAGAATAAAGTAAAACTGTATGCACTTTACAAGGTCTTTCCTATAAGCAAATGAATTTTTGTGCAGGCTCTCCAGATGGATTATTGTTACAATATAAAAACCTTGGGCCCTGTTTTTTGTAAAAGCTACTCAAACCGAGTTTTCTGAAGCCTTCCTAGTCTAAACAGAGGGATGCAAGTGCAGCACTTGTTGCAACCTATACAAAGTAAATCTGTAGCTTTTCAAACTAGTGTTTGGGTCATCAGGTAGTAGATTTATCAACCCAATTTAAAAGCACTTGTAGAAGTACTTCAAGATTTAAGGGAGCACTTTTAGTAAGTGGCATCTAGAAACTAAACAGTGTAGGAGAACTAGAAAATGAAACTGAGCACACAGTTCAGTCATTCCAACTAATGGAAACATACAAAGCAAACAAAAAAAGATAGTGGAAATTAAACCTTTTAAGTTCTCAGTTTTAGTAATAATCAGACATACGATGATGACAGGCCACAGTATAATTGGCTTGACACTATCCCTTTTAAACAGATGTTACACAATAATGCTTCTACAAATGTAACAGCTAAAAACTATGCAGTTCTTACTTACGCATGGATCAGGCTGGACAAATCTGACAGGCCACCAACACCTGCAGCAGGGCCACCAATGGCGTTGGACATCATCCCTGACATCCTGGAACAGTTAGCACAGCATTGGCATTAGGGTATGCAGGGACCTTCACAGTAAACAATAAATCACAGTTCTTGTTTTAATTGCTCGTAGGAAATAAGCTGCAAGAGGAGGAAACTGCAGTAGTTTATTTACAGTGAGCAAAAATAAAATTAATTTTTATCTACCTTTTCTCTTATTAATTCAAACCCCTAAATACCTCTGTTTTAATGGTACTCTGTTTTAGTACTTACAGTTGTTGAACTTGAGGATTCTGCATTAAGCTTGCTGCCTAGAACAGACAACACATAGCTGAAATTATGACACATTTACTACTTAGGTATCACTGAGGAAAATAAGGGAATAAAAAAAACCCAGGAAACATGCCATATTCTGTGTTCTATTGTACAATTAAGCTATGTTTATATACACAAGAGATGTACAGTCCCTAGCAAAAAAATCATCACAGGATGATGAATACATAAAATACATAAAAGTATTTCAAGGACAGAAAGCTGAGACAATTTGTTAAATTATATAAAAAAAAAAAAATAGTTGTTACAGATTCAGACATAAAATAATATAAAAAGCCTGTAGCAGAAAATGAAAAAAAAATATAATTTCAAGGACAAAAGTTTGCTGTTGTTTTTTGGAGAAAGGTCTGTATTGTATTTCAGTATTTTGTTAATTCTTAGCCTGGATAAACCAGTTTTGCAGTGACTATTACTACTGGGCATAAATTGTTAAGATTACAGGCACAAAATACCGCAGAATAAACCAGAGTGTGAAGTTTTTTCATAGCATGGTTTTGTGGTAACATATCTTCTAAGATACCTGTAGTAAGCATGAGGTTATTTAAATTTCTCATTCGTAAGATACCTCAAAAAATTATATTGTGTTTACCACAGTGTAAGGGTGTATATGGACAGATACTATGGAATAAACCAGGTGATGTTTCAAAGTTAATAATCTAGTTCATCCAGAAATCAGTGTTTGTATGAATACAAGACCTACAGGCACAGTGCAGTGTCTGCTTATTCACTCTCTTATTAAACATACTACAAACCCCAAATATATGCAATATTTATTTTGTTGATCAGTATCTCTAGACATGTAATCTATATCAATATTAAATCAACTGTTATTCTTGAGTTTAGTTGGATATAAAATGCCAAATACTGGTCAATTCTATGGGTAATACATGATTTTTTTTTTCTTTCTTCCATCAGCAACAGCCTGATCCAGGTTAGGGGACCCAAGAATGTAAGGCAGAAGTAACTTTGTCAGTCAGACAGCGAGTTATTTTTTTTCCTTAAAACCAAAAAACTACATCACACAAAAATAATTCATTCATTCCTCGGAGAATGCCCTGTGTTCTCTTCACTTGACCAGGCATCTTCTGGAAATGATGTAAAAAAATCTTTTCCCCACAGTTTCCCCAAGTTTCTCCATATTGAAGAGTACATCTTTGACTCTATAAACAGATGCAGACTGTCTTAGTAGCTCAAGTAGTTTTTGAAGTGGTACACAGAATTACAGTTCTATTTAACCACTAATGTCACTGGAGAACTCACTTCTTCCTTGCCTACCATCAATATTAGTTGGACCATTGTATCGGACTAGATGTATCTCCCTCTTGCATGCAGTGCACTTCCATACAGAAGCACTGGTTGACATGTCCTGTCCTAAGAGAACTACCAGAAGGGCAGTACCTACTTGGGGACAAAACCACAATTTGCCAATGTACTACGTACACTGTAGTGGAAGTAAAGGAATGCACTACAGGTTGTTTATATTTCTTGTCTGCACATCATATGAAGTTTTGCACACTTAATTTTCAGAGATAAACTGAAAGAATTTATCCCAGAAAGAAAGGTCTCTTGGGTATTTCTCCTCAGGCAGAATTACTTCAGTCTTGAATCTGAATCAACTGCTATTCACTTAAGAGGGGATATCTCTGTACTTGTTAACTCCTATATGGAGAATAGCAAAGAAATTTTCACCATGCTGTTGACAAGTGTTTTACTATCGTGCCATCTATAAAAACAGCATAGCTAATCTATGCACACAGTTGTTCATAAGCACGATAGAATCAACTGTAAATAAGACAGGTGTTATAGGAGATTTATGCTTCACTTCTTGTTTTGAGCGTAGAATTACTTAGAAAGTTTAAATGCAGTATAATGAAACCACTGCCATTATAATAAGCATTAGAATTGCTTGTGTTGTTGGAGCTGTTCTTAAAACTTTTTAAAAACAATATGAAGCTTGAAATATACTCACCATACTAATGAATGCAGGATTGTTTATCAAGCTTGCCATGTCAAAACTCAGTCCAGTTCCAGTCTAAAAAACAAATTGCAACTGAAGGTAAGTTTACCTACAAAATCCCCCTTAAACTATTGTAAATAAATAGATACAGAGCTAACTTACAGGACTGGACATGTCTCTTAGTTTCTGTTCTGCTATTTTCAAATTTGATTTGTAAGAGTCATTCTCTGGATCAAGATCCAGTGCTTTTTGATAACTGGTAACTGCTTCTTCGTATTTATTCACTGAGGTCAGAGCCAACCTAATATGAAATAAAGAAATCCTGGGTAGAACATCAATGACCATCAAAAGATAATGATACGTTTTCTGTTCTATGTAAAACAGTATCTCACAACTAAATTTTAGCTTGAGCTCTAAAGTAAAGCAAGTTTTGCTATTGTGCCACTACTGCTTAGTGTAACAAGCACTTGTTTTTGCAGTAGGGATTATCTCTTAGGAACTCATCTTGTATTGTCTGTTCCATATATGTGCAAGTTTAAAAACTCCTTGGCATCATCAAGTGATTCAGTGATAAATGGGTAAGTACAGCAAAGATATTCTTAATATGAGTTTTGCAGCTTCAAGTAACCAAACAACAAAACCACAAGTTTCAGCATAGTAGATTTTTGTCTTGGGATGAGTTCAAGGTTCTCCTTTCAGATCTTCTACTTCAACAGCTTGAAAAGGGGCTACAGAGAACAGTAATAACATTTGTAAGATGCTGTAAGAAACCCTTTTATTGGAGAAGTCTGCTTAATGTTTTGAAAAAGAATCATCTCCGGCAGCTCAGGAGAGCACAGCACAGATCTACCACTTTTGAAACAGTGTTTTCAAATTCGATTAGGTACTACATTTAAAACATTATCTTTGAGCTGTTCCAGAAGTCCATCTGGTTGCAGTTTCTATTATGACTTTTTTATTTTCAGTTTATACTTACGACAAAACTAAACTGATCTTTTCCACATTTTGTGGAAGATCTGTGTAACCCACCTTCAGCTATTCAGTACTCCAGTCCCTCTTTGATATGTGCTGAGCTGCACAGACTGTGTTGATTGGTAAGCCTGTGTTAATGCCTACTAATGGACCTTTGTTTTTTATCTCAGGCCAGAGAGCTTGGTGTGTTAGACACAGTCACAGCCATCACACTCAGTGACGATGAACTCACTAACAGCATGAATCTCCAGGAGCTTCCAGTAATGCTCGTGGATGAACTCATGCAATATTAATGTTTTCTCTCTTAACACAGATACACCCTTAACACAGTTAGTCCCATAAAAACCATTCTCCCTTTTGGCCCATTTACTTGCCAAAAGTATCTGACCAGACAAAAAATGCAATCCAGTATTTCTGTGATGCAACTGTGGTTTTTTTTTACAGGGAAAGTATGCAAAATTCTGCTTCTTGGAACACAGTTCAAGCCAGAACCAGCAGGCAACAGTTTCTTTGCTCACAATTCCTACCCAGACATGTGCCCCTTTAGGGTCATGCTGGCAATGCACTTTAACTGCCTACATGGCTCCTGTGTCTGCATATTTCTGTGGCAGTCCTGCATCTTTCTGTGACATACAGAGTTGCTGCCAAATTCTGAGAAAAACTAACATGTTTGCATAATGCAGTCAGAAAACATAGCTTTCTCATAAGGAGGTGAGGTGGTTTCTGCACGTGTTTTTTTCAGTTACTACTAAATGAGCACTGTTTCCTTATTAAGATTATGCCAGATGTATTATTTTATCCATCTACTGGCAGATACAAGGAATGGCTTGTAGCTCAAAATACACCCTCTATCAAAACAACCAGACAATAAAAGAGAAAAGAAGAAAAAAAAGTTGCTGATTGCCTAAGAATGATCCCACTTAATGTTGTTTATCAAAAGGCACAATGGTCTTATACCCCTAACTCTAAAATATCCTCCAATTCCCAATTAAATCAATTGTAGCTTCCCTCCATCTCACTGAAACTGGGGGATCTCAGGCTGTCCTAAAGAGTTAAATAGGACAAAACCAATTCAACAGTCCCTAAAATTTCAAAATGAATTAATCATTTCAAAAGCCAGACAGGCTACCTTTGTGTTAGTAAAATAAACTGTGTTGTGGAAAGGTTTCAAGTGACAGAACTCCATCATCTTTGACCTTAAATAAATGCACCCTGGCATGGTTTGTCCCAGGCCAATGAGCATTATCCCAGACAATTTGGGAGCACAGTTCAGAATTTAACACAGGCCAACGCAATTTAGCAATAGGCAGTTTGGATGAGACCACTCCATATTGCAACCTAGACTTAAATAACATGGACACAGGCCATTTTGTGCCAGCTGACCCAATGAACAATCTCAAGCATTTTTAAATTTACTAGCATAGATATAACCTCAAAAGCCTCACGCAGCATTCTGTATACCCACAGCATGTCTTATTATTGAAAATGCAAAGCTACACATCTTGAAAGAATGGCCCTGCACTCAAATAGATATCTCATTCAGAAGATTCCCGAATTTTTTTCAGGTAGCACTTAATCACACCCGCCACCTAAAGAGGCTATACTGTTAATCTCTCAGACATGACTGAGGAAAAACTACCAGAGGGGCATAGCTTAGCCTTGCTAAAATACTGGCTTTCAAAGAGCTACTGAACAGAAAAAATTAAGCCTCTATTCAGCCAGTTTCAGGATTCTGTTCTCTCAGCAGTATCATTAATAGATTCACAATTCCAACTGCAGAATTTTGATTACTCATAACTAGGTAGGAGGTGCAAAACCACATTATGACTTTGTAAACTAAATTCACAAAATAGATAAATTGAAAGAAAAAAGAATTGCAAACTGATAAAATCTGATATGAAAATGCTGATACCAACCACATACATAAAACTTAAAGCTGGCAGCTTGATATGGTCATCTTCAGAAAATTGCTGCAATTTCAGAACAAGTATGTCAGCTAAGCAGAACAACCCAGCTCCACTATTTCAGAACATGATTTACACTTGGGTCTTCAGTGTTTTCTCAGATTTGTATTAGCTTACCCCATTCTGCCATATGCTTTGCTGTACTTTGGATCTATTGCTATGGCACTCTCACAATCTTTTATTGCTTCAGTGTAGTTGTTGAGCTTACTTTGAGCAGCAGCCCTAAGAGAAAGATGAGAGGGAAAGGAGAGAGCTTTGTCAAAAAAGCAATAAAGTTAAAAAACCCCAAGCTTGGATATTGACACGTCAAGGACCAACTTTCAACTTCTTTAATCTTACTGACTTTTCAGTCACTGTTTAGGTAATGCCTCAGCTTTCCTCAACTAAGGGGGACAAGCAGATGTTCCAAATTAAGTATGTGCTTAAGTTCATTACCAGACTAGGGCTTTAGAGAACACACACTCAACTCTGAGGACACAAAGGGTAAATAGTTATAAGGAGCTGGTTTAGATCCAGCACATCACTATGCACATAATCATCATAAAACCTATTAGAAGTGAAACTCTCAAGTAGTATTTTACATAAAATTATTGCTCAAGCAGAAGTATTTTACACAATTGGAGTTTTCCAGCAAGAAAGCTGTCATTCTGAAGAATGTTATGATTTTTTCTTGCTCAATTAGTAAGCAAAACTTCCCCAGTTTGAAAGGTCTCAAAACATTATTTGTTCTTCCTTGAGTATAAATGACAGTTATTTCCATTTCATAAAGCATTTGTCTTGTTTATTAGGAATGCCAGATGCTACAATCATCACTATACTCAATCCTTTCTCCTGTAATAACCTCCAAATTTCATTTTTTACTTTGATTAAAATCTCTTCTGAATAAGGCTACTTTTATATTTTAAATATTTAGGCTACTTAACAGTTGTCCAACTCCACAGATGCCAGTGGATAAAAGCTGGGGACAATGCTTAGTTTCTCATCTTTGAACAGAAAATGTTTTTTCCATGTTTACAAAAAATTTATACATCTAGTTTAAAATTGGAGGGCATCTCAGCTCTTTTTCTTACTGCTGTGCATAAAAAACACTATTGAAGGCGTTATGTCTCCATTGCTCCCAAACTAGCTTAAGAAAGGTAAGAAAAAGGCCTATATTTATTCAAATAACTGTTATCACCCACAAAACTCCAAGCAATTGCCCATCTTCTTTTAAGTAACTTCATATATTACTGTAGTTACTGACATCAGGATTTATTTTTGTCCTCACAGATATGCTATGTGATGATGTAACACACAGTGAAGTATTTTTTCTCTTGTCAATTACAGATTTGGTGCTTAAGCCCATTTTGAGGAAACTTACAGTGATTTTGGAAGGCTTTTGAATCTGGTCTTCTATTTCCATTTTATACCTAAAATCACATATGTGATCAGTTTTCTCAAGCCAAATAGATGATACACACTTTGAACTGCATCTTAAAGATGTAAAATACTAGTAAACTGCTAATTTCCTTTCTTTTTATGCTTGCCATGAAACACTGAATCTTTCACTTGCATTTATCAGACACTAAACACTGGAGTAATGAAAGCACAACTCCAAAACCAGGAAAATCCTCTGCGTACAGTGCCACAAGGCCAGACTGACAGGACTCAAGTTAACACATTGTTCTGGTAACAGACGCACTGAAGGCTGTACAGCAGACTGGCTCTAGAGACAGGCTAGTTCCAGTAGGGCTCATAGGCTATGCTGCCTTTGCTCTTATGCTGGTCTTCTGGGCAGTATACTGAAAGAGCGTACTTGTGCTACTGCACCTCCAGACTTCATCTGCTCCCACATCACTATGTCTTCACTATGGTGAAGAACAGATTATACAATGAAACTACAGCCTTGATATTTCTTGAGCAGGTCATGCATAAAACTGGTGAGTGTTTATACAATGCTTGAAATCTTCAAAATAGTACCCACATTGATAATTTTTTTCCAAGGGGGTGTCATGGTATTGACTTAGCGATGGTGAGATAGTGATGGCATCTGAGTCAACACAACACCAGCAAATAAGATTTTTATTACTCTCAACAGACTGCATACCACAGCCTATGTTATGATTAATATAGACAGCCTAACTCACAAAAACCTAATATCAAGTGTTACAAGTAATTTTAAAGCCCATATTACACCTTCAACTGACATGCTGAATGAGCTCACTTTTGCTTTAGATCTTTCATAGAATTAACATGATAACTTTCTGAATAGTGGGGTATTCTACCTTCACATTGTTTTGATCTGCTTCACAATTTATCTTTAAAATAATGTTAATGAAGTTAAGGAATCAAAAGAGTGGTTTTTTGTTTTTTTTACCTGTTGCAATAATAGACTGCATTTTTTGGATCCAGTTCTATAGCCCTAGTATAACAATCGACTGCAGCACCATAATTTTCTTCTTTCATATGATTATTACCTGAAATAAATTATAAAAAGCTTTTAAGCAGTTACAAGATACCATGCTATGTATGAAAGAAATAGAGCAGTCACGTTATAGCACCCATATAAGGAAGTTATGACTCCAGGTTTTTGAAATACATTCTTTTAAGTAGAATTGGCATGGAATAATACAAACAAAACCAGCTACTATGTCTGTAAAGTTTATTATGTGCATTGTAGTCCCCCACATAATCCTGTCCCTTCTTATTTTACTATTTTATACTTTCCAGCTAGTTTCTGCTGTTAAGCAAAGATTACTGTTGAGAAGCGTAATTGTAATTGCAGTTCCACTCTAATACAGATTCATCAGTCTTAACTATCTTTGCAAGCCTCATAATTCAACAGGCTACATGTTAACTCCTTTCTGATCTCATTTTCTCACGTCCCAACAACTTGCTTGTAACTATCCATCTAACATGGACAATGAAACAAAAGCAAAACTAAACACCGTGCACTAAAAATTCCGATGCTACATAATTTACTCATTAAGATAATGAAAAGTAGGCATAGCACATGAAATCTAAATGACTCAGAGGTAACATTTATCACTACCAAAGCTCAGAATATCTATTCTATAATGAAGTTCATATTTCATATTTTTTAAGGCCAGTGGAAAAAAAAAATTAAAATATTACTTTTCTATGTAAAAAAAAAATCTGGAGTAAGGTCTTTCAGAACAAAAGATAGATATTTTACACATTCTTTCCTCTTCAGCACAGTCCAGACCTGGTAGTTTCTTTCTTTCCTGATGACAGAGTAGTAGATAAAAAGTCCTAGTTCAAAGTGCCCAAGTTTAAGGTTGTCCCTGGTCCTGCAGCTATGGATCTTTGGCCTGCTAGGTCCTATAGAAGCCTTGGTTTCCCAGAAATGTCAAGAATTTGTCAGGAAAATGATGCACTTCCGAAGACTTTCTTGTATTTTGGCAAAATATTCCAAATCTCTCACAAAATAAGCAAGAGAAGAAATAGGTCCACAGGTTACTACAGACACAGATAACTGCGTAAGCAAAGGCTGGAAAAGTTCAGTCATTGCAAGAGCTTGACTGATAGAAAGCAAAAGACTGTGCAGCAAGCAGTCCGGCGCCTGTACTAATTGAAAACAACTATACTTGCATTTATTTGTGAATATGGAGAGCTTAATAAACAAAATCAGATTTATGTAACTATCATCAAGATAGTACAAAAATCACTTCTTCCTAATAATGCTGTTCTAGACTGTAATTATAGTGAGCAATCCCTACCAGTGAGAAGGCAAACTAAAAATATAGTTACATTTATGCTGTCAAAACATACAAGTATACTTTGAATATACACAAATACCTAACTGTATCTGCCTCAGTTCTAGAGGCCCACCATCTGCACGTCTTTCCTTTGATCTAAGGTAAGAGTCTGTATATTAAATTCTGTTGTCAAATGAAAGACTTGCAAGTTAGCCGCACTCAATGAAATTGCAGCAGTTAACATTACTCTGAAACAAAACTGCCATCAATGACTATCAAAGTGGGAATTTCTGACACTGCTCTGAACTAAAGATAACCTGGGGTGCAGGGTAAGTTGGAGCTAGTATCAGCAGGTACCTTTCTTGCTCTCTCTCCAGCTTAAAATTAACTAAGAAAATAGATAAATAGCTAGACCTACTATTTCTGAGATTAAGCAATTCAGGACAAAAGAAAAAGCAACTCTAATACTTTATTTCAATGCCACACAAAAATTCTTAAGACAAAACAACCCCACAAATGGTTATACTTTTCACTGTGTATCTTCTGTAACAAAAATACTACCTATTGTTATAATTTACCTTGTGGTAACACCCAGATCTTTTAACAATCAAGCCACTGTTACAGCACCAAAACCTGCACATAATCCATGCTCTTACATAGCTTATATTAAGGCAAAGTGTCAAGTGATATACAAGGGTAGACAAGTAAATTAAAGTATTTACTAGCCTAGAGGGTAGAGTCCTTCCTAGTTTTATAATAACCAAGGAAGAAAACTCGGGTATCTGATTCTGATTTGCCATTTATTAGCCAGTTTCTACTGAGAGCAGAGAATAATCAGTCTGGCCGACACAAAGGTGAGGAAAGCTATTCCATTTGTAAGGACATACAAACAGAAATAAATAACAGTTACAGAATTAAAGTACTATAGAAGATAGGGGTCAAATAGATGATCTTAAGGTCCTTTCCAACCCTAACTATTCTATGATTCTATGAAATGGACCTTCTCAAGTTATCTAATTTATCTCCCTAACTCAGGGCAGAGAATACTCATAACTGAAAAGCATGATAGTGGTGAGTGATGACACGTGTGCAAATCATAGAATAGTTCGGTTGGAAAGGACCTTAAAATCACCTAGTTCCAACCCCCCTGCCATGGGCAGGGACACCTCACACTAAACCATCTCAAGCAAGGCTCTGTCCAAACTGGCCTTGAACACCACCAGGGATGGAGCATTCACAACTTCCTTAGGCAACCCATTCCAGTGCCTCACCACCCTCACAGTAAAAAACTTATTTCCAATCTAAACTTCCCCTGTTTAAGTTTTAACCCGTTACCCCTTGTCCTGTCACTACAGTCCTTAATGAAGAGTCCCTCCCCAGCATCCTTACAGGCCTCCTTCAGATACTGGAAGGCTGCTATGAGGTCTCCACCCAGCCTTCTCTTCTCCAGGCTGAACAGCCCCAACTTTCTCAGCCTGTCTTCATACAGGAGGTGCTCCAGTCCCCTGATCATCCTCGTGACCCTCCTCTGGACTTGTTCCAACAGTTCCATGTCCTTTTTATGTTGAGGACACCAGAACTGCACACAATACTCCAGGTGAGGTCTCACGAGAGCAGAGTAGATGGGCAGGATCACCTCCTTCAACCTGCTGGTCACGCTCCTTTTGATGCAGCCCAGGATACGGTTGGCTTTCTGGGCTGCAAGCGCACACTGAAGCCGGCTCATGTTCATTTTCTCATCAACCAACCCCACCAAGTCCTTCTCCGCAGGGCTGCTCTGAATCTCTTCTCTGCCCAACCTGTAGCTGTGACTGGGATTGCTCTGACCCAGGTGTAGGACCTTGCACTTGGCATGGTTAAACTTCATGAGGTTGGCATCAGCCCACCTCACAAGCATGTCAAGGTCCCTCTGGATGGCATTCCTTCCCTCCAGCGTATCAACCGAACCACACACCTTGGTGTCATCGGCAAACTTGCTGAGGGCACACTCAATCCCACTGTCCATGTCAGCGACAAAGATGTTGAACAAGACCAGTACCAACACCGATCCCTGAGGGCCACCACTCGTTACTGGTCTCCTGCCAGACATTGAGCCATTGACCACAACTCTTTGTGTGCGGCCATCCAGCCAGTTCTTTATCCACCGAGTGGTCCATCCATCAAATTGATGTCTCTCCAATTTACAGACAAGGATGTCATGTGGGACAGTGTCGAACGCTTTACACGAGTCCAGGTAGATGACATCAGCTGCTCTACCCCTGTCCATCAGTTCTGTAGCCCCATCATAGAAGGCCACCAAATTGGTCAGGCAGGATTTCCCCTTAGTGAAGCCATGCTGGCTGTCACCAAGCACCTTGTTGTTTTTCATATGCCTTAGCATGCCTTCCAGGAGAATGTGCTCCAAGATTTTGCCAGGCACAGAGATGAGACTGACTGGTCTGTAATTCCCTGGGCCATTCATTTTCCCCTTCTTGAAAATGGGGGTTATATTTCCCTTTTCCCAGTCATTGGGAACTTCACCTGACTGCCATGATTTTTCAAATATGATGGACAGTAGCTTAGCAACTTAATTCTCCAGCTCCTTCAGGACCCACAGATGGATTTTATCAGGTTCCATGGACTTGTGCACATTTAGGTTCTTAAGATGGTCTAGAACCAGATCATCTCCTACAGTGGGCCTAAGGTCTTCATTCTCACAGTCCCTGCGTCTGCTTTCCAAGACTTGGGTGGTACGACCAGAGCATTTGCCAGTGAAGGCTGAGGCAAAAAAGTCATTCAGAACCTCAGCCTTCTTCAAATCCAGGGTAGCCAGTTCTCCTGATAGCTTCCAGAGGGGGCCGACGTTGTCCCCAGTCTTTTATTCGCAGTGTACCTATAGAATCCCTTCCTGTTATCTTTCACATCCCTACCAAGTTTAATTCTAACTGGGCCTTAGCTTTCCTGACCTGGTCCCTAGCTTCCCGGACAGCATCCCTGTATTCTTCCCAGGCCGCCTGTCCTTGCTTTCACCTTTTGTCCCTCTTAAGTTTCCTCAGCAGCTCTTATCCATCCAAGGAAGTCTCCTGGCCCTCCTGCTGCAGTTCCTTCTAGTTGGGATGCAACACTCCTGAGCCTGTAGCAGGTGATCCTTGAATTTCAACCAAGAGTCTTGGGCCCCTCTGCCCTCTAGGGCTTTATCCCATGGAACCTTACTAAGCAGGTTCCTGAAGAGGCCAAAGTCTGCTCTCGTAAGTCCAGGGCAGTGAGCTTGCTGCACGCTCTTCTCACTGTCCTGAGGATCTCAAATTCAACCATCTCATGATCGCTGCATCCAAGGCTGCCCTGGAGCATCACATTTCCAACGAGCCCTTCCCTGTTGGTGAGCATGAGGTCAAGCACGGCACCTCTCCTTGTCAGCTCCTCTATTACTTGCAGAAGGAAGTTGGCTTCCACACAATTGAGGAACCTCCTGGATTGCTTGTGTACCATCCCTCCAACAGATACCAGGGTGGTTGAAGTCCCCCATGAGAACAAGGGCCTGCGAACGTGAGGCTGTTCCTATCTGTCTATACAGTGCTTCATCCACAGGTTCTCCTTGATCAGGCGGTCTGTAACAGATCCCCACAGTAATGTCCTCCATCGCTGTTCTCCCTTTAATCCTGATCCATGAACCCTGTAGACTGCTCACCTGTCCCCAGACGGAGTTCCATACTCTCCAACCTATCCCTAACATAAATAGCAACTCCCCCTCCCCTGTCTTTCCTAAAGAGCCTGTAACCTTCCATTCCAACACTCCAGTCGTAGGAGCCATCCCACCATGTTTCAGTGATGCCTATTATATCATATCCCCGTAGACCTGCACAGATCTCTAATTCCTCTTGTTTGTTCCCCATGCTATGGACATTTGTATAGAGGCATCTGATCTGAACTCCAAATGAAACTGGCTCATTGGCTGGAGCGGCTGGAATATCTCTACATTGCTCCAAGCATGTATTATAGGTGCTGGCGACTGACTGGGTGTGTTGGGATGAAATGATTCCTCCCCCAACACACCTAGTTTAAAGCTTTCTTGACCAGCCTGGCAAGCCTCCTACCAAAACAGCTCTTCCCTTAGACCAGCCCCCAGTAGACCTGGCCTCCTAAGCTGAGTCCTATGTTCTAGATACCAGACCCCTGACTATGGCACCACTGTTCTAACCATTTATTAACATGATAAAATTAGGAGGATTAACACGATAGAGCAGCAGGGCAGGAAGTTTTACTTTTATTATGGGAAATTAATCAAAGGCATTTCACGCAGTTCCAAACGGCTTAGTAATGCCCCTGATAGCTGACACTTTAAATGGCCCTTTGTCGAACTAGAGACCCTTTCAGTTTTTTTCAGTAGAGACATGAAATTGCTTTAGTAACACCATACAAAGAGTAATATGTAGTATGCATTAATTTAATTTCCTCAGTCTTCCACAAACCCATGTGAGCTGACAGATAAGACAGAAGTCAAAGATTTAAACCCCGAATTGCTATAATACCCACACCTGGAAAGTGCTGACTATCAGTACAGCCCAATAACCATATTGAGTGCTACAGGTACTCTTCAATCCCATG
Source organism: Pezoporus occidentalis (assembly GCF_034315485.1). Classification (NCBI taxonomy): domain Eukaryota; kingdom Metazoa; phylum Chordata; class Aves; order Psittaciformes; family Psittacidae; genus Pezoporus; species Pezoporus occidentalis. The sequence continues at coordinate 1,553,953 of NW_026913425.1, forward strand.
AGCTGGCAGTAACACAGCAAAATGAAAAGCCAGCATGTACAGCAGGTATGTTACAACTTACTAATTAATCTTCACTTCTGACCTAACCTTGTTTAATCACTTACCCTTAGAATTCAAGAGCTAATGAGTAACTTCACCAATTAGGAAAACTTACTTTCAGAGCCAGTAATGAACTGCATTCATGACTACAGATGGCCAGTTTTAAGTCAAGACACACATGGAACTTATTCTCAAAAACACCAGAACTTTTTCCACACCACTATCCTGAAATTTTTGAGAGGATTAAATCTGCTTTGCAATTAGAAACTTAGTTATTTTTCCTAGAAAATTCATATATCTGAAAACCCAACATGTCAAAAAAATGTGATTTATAAAGCATCCATCCACCTGATAACAATTCACATCTGTTAATCAGTGCTACATGGCTTCTACCCATCCTCCACTTCTTTGAGACAAATAAAATGGATTCCTTCTTGGGTAGCATTAGTGAAGACTTCTATGCTACAGCTGCTTTTCCTTACATAACAGCAATAACATTTATCAAAAGGGAAAATAAACAACTGGCTTTTCTGCAGTTTTTACAGAGCACACAAATTATTTCACATATGTGAAATACTAACCCTAGTAAGAATTTTTCCACTAGCTTCAGCTGGGTCAGCTTTCTACCTATGCTTTCAAATTCAGCTAGCACATAACCTTTGATATCACATAGCCTTTTCAATACATAATAGAAACTTGTGTAGCAATTTCATGGACAAGCAGAAAAATCTATAACACACCAAAAAATAACTGCACATTCTTTAGAGGGTCTACTATTCAGGAATATTGCCCAGGACTTTATATTCTGTCCCTTAGCTTTTACGTAACCTCATGAGCAAGGGAGAGAATAGACTGTATTTTCTTAAACCCCAGGTGGAGCAGTTCACTTAACATTCTTACAACATAACAATCACCAGAGACTATAAGCTTAAGGCTTTGTACAGCCCAGCTGCTACACTATAACTAACCACGATGACCCAAAAGTCTTATTAAAAGAATAAAATGTTTATTCCTATGTTTATTACAAACCTTCATCCTTCAGCTGATCAGCCTTTTCAACATCCTCTGGTAAAGAATCCGAGAGACACAGCATGTCATTCTGTATGCAAACAAACCAAGATTTCTTTAATTAAAATATCTGCCTTGATTTCATATTAAAAATTGCCTTCATCCTGGGCAGCACTGTATAAACAACCAACCATATTTTCTGTAGCAAACAGGAAGCATGAAAGAATGAAACATCACCAAAACATCCTTACAAGAGAAAGACAGCTTGCTTTCTGCTCCTAAAATCCCTTTATGGCTCACCACACACTTTAAAGGACATCAAGAGAAAGAAAGCTGGTATGTCTCTATGGTGATTTTTTTTACTTCTGACTCTCCTACTTGCTAACCTAGTGGCTCCTGTGTTGCCTGTACTGGGGTTCTCAGATCACACATATTATTAGTAAACATTTTTGAAGTTCCCATTTTAAGGTTAGCGTTCACGGGGATGTTTTTAAAACTGAGCAACTAAACTATTTTCAGAAGGGAGCAGAAGCATCAGCAAACTGCAAATGACCTCAAGCACCTTGCAGACATTTATCTCTGGGAACTGCAAAATGCTTAACTGAAGAGAAAAATCCTTCAACTGAGAATGAGACATCCACGGTTTAGAATTTTCTGCATGGAATTGTCCAGCTGAAATCAACTCCTCTCACTGCCCCAAAAGATTCTCATTCTGGTAACTTTCACGGAAATTTCACTTTTTCATGTATTCCTTAAGTTTACACGTCATTTTGACCTATACAGCACATCAAGGTTGTGTATACAATATGAAATCTTAGCACCTATTGGGAGAGTAACTTTAGAATCTAACGAAATTCTTACCTTATGAAAAGAATTTGTGAAAATTTCTATCAAATGCTGTGGAGGTGCAAGATGAGTATCTTCCAGGTTAATCTTAAACACAGTCTCCAAACACTGAATTGCAACTTACAAGAGAAAAAAAGAAAAAAAAATAAAATCAGTTTCTCAAGAGAAGTGTAATTTCACTAATTCATTTATAAATCATAAAATGGTTTGGGTTGGGAGGAACCATAAAGATCATGTTTCCAGCCCCCTGACTTGAGCATATTCCACTAGACCAGGTTGTCCCTGGCCCCATCCAACCTGACCTTGAAAACTGCCAGAGATGGGGCAACCACAACCTCTGTAGGCAACCTGTGCCAGGGCCTCACCACCCTCACAATGAGAATTTTTATCTAACATCTAATGTAAATCTACCCTCTTCAAACCCATTCCCCTTGTCATATCACTACACGTCCTTGTAAACAGTCCCTCTCCAGGTTTCTTGAGGTGATTCACTTCCTTATTCAGCTAGTAAAGGTAGCTCTTTGAAACTTCTCATAAAACAAAGAGAAGCTGCTTGATCCCCCTAAAACTGGCTTGCAGAAAAATAGTATATGCGATAAAAAATCTATACATAGTTTGGCCGTTATTCTTTAACCAGAATTCTTTTATTTCATTTTTATTGAAATTTTAATTTATTTCAATTTATTTTTATTTCATTTCTTCTATTTAAATTCTTTCAATCATTTAATGACTATTAAAAAAAAACAACAAACAAACCATGGGGATTTAACGAAAGCACCACAATTCATAATATAATTATGCATGTGTCATATACTCTACCTCAAAACACCACAATTGCCATATATATGCATGGCATAATAGTTGGGGAAAAAAGGCTCATATTTACTAATATTTACTGCAAAATATTTATTAGTCTTGGCTTTTTTAGAAAAAATATGTTTATTTGAAGACACTGTTTATTAACAAAATGCTTCATTAAACACAAGCTATTATCTTATTTAAAAATATATCTGTAGTATCCCTTCACATATTCTGCTATTTAAGAATTAAATGGCCTTCCCAAACCTGCAATAAAGCAAATACACTTACAGTAATCAACTTTAAAAAAAGCAGAGCTAAATACCTAACTGAAGTTTTAAATGTGCTCACATATTTTTAGATAAAAGATCAGTGCCAATTACTACATAAAATTGTTCGTGTGTGTGTATTCTGCGATTATAGTATCTTGAATTATATCATTATTTCCCTATCATCTTGAGAATCTAGTACAATGCTTTTATTAAGGCATAACATCTAAATGTTTTAGACTGAAAAGTGAGGAGGGAAAAAGAAGACTCTTTCCAAACCCTAGCTTGAACAGAAAAATGAGCTTTTAAACTCAAACTATATATAAGGAGTAGGTGAATTCAAATGAAGTATCAGTAAAGAGTGAATCTCAGAATTTAAACTGAATTTTAGTCCGATGTTAATATAATAAATACAGTTTGAACTGTATTTGTATTTTAATGAATCTGAACAGTAACCCAAAATTAGAAAAATAAAACTACTGAAAGTTAACTACAGTAAAGCCAGTTTGAGGAGCCTATTTTCTATGTCACAGCTGGAAGAAAGGGGGAAAATTTTACAGGCAGACCTGTAAAATAAAAAGTAAAACCTGGAAGATGTAATTTTTTAAAAATATCTGATAACCTACAACATAAATTATTCAGAAGCAGTAAAGTATGATACAAAATTAATGTTGATAACATGTAACAATTGAATACTTTGCTAAATATGCATACAACTTACTCCCACAAATAAACGTTAAATGCTAAAAATTTATTAATTTTCTGGGTTCTAAATTACCCAGCAAGAGTGCTGAAGGACTTGTATTAATCTCCTTTGTCTCCTGCTATGTAGAAAAACTTAACTGTCAAAAAGTAAGCACTGGTTATACTGAATTCAGTATTATATACTAATTGTACTTACTACTAGGCCTATCATAAAAATCAGTGGAATTACTATTTATTTGGGTTTTTACATGGCTTAAGAAGAAGCCACTTGCCATAGTATATTTACCAATTTTCCCCTCAAACTTTTTTTTACTTGAAGGCATTCCCTTTCCTGAATGCCTCACCTCTCCTAGTTTTGCATAAATTTAAAACAAAACCTTTATCTTTCCCAAGGCATTAAGTCTGTGACACCAACTCTCTATCATACAGGAGATTTCTGCAAAGTGTAGCAGTGCAAATCATGCTTAAACAACTTAATCCTTAGTATTATTACTACTAAGCATTTCCATGAAATAATCAGTTGTTACAGTGAACTCCCACATTTCTCCTTTAACTGAAAAATGGAATTTATAATCCCTAAAGCCTATCTATCATAGGCATAACAAAATTAGAAGCTCTTAGAAGACAAACCCATAGGTTAAAATAACCACTGGTTAACATGTAAGCCAACAATAGAAACCTGTGTAAAAATAAACACAGACAAACCAGAAACTTCCAAATTATAAGATATTAAGTTGTGAAAGATCAGTAACTACCCTGTTTTACTGTGATACAAAAACCTGACCCAGTAAAGTCAAAAGAGCAAAGACTGGCTTTGTCAGGAAAGTATCTTAAGAGACTGGACTGCCAGCCTTCCATTATCCCATTATCAAAGTGAGGCACTGTCAACTGCTGCAAGCTCGGTATCATCAGTAAGTTGGAAAAGACTTGCTGCACCATGTGAGCTATTAATCTAAGATTTTTCCAGTGCCTGAAGTCAAACGCCTGCTTTCAGAGGCCTAGGCAGTTGCTGAAGGTTGTACTGACCACCTTGCAGGCCTGTACAGAGACCCAGCTCCCCGCTAAACAGCTGGGGCTCACACAAATACCCACTGCCTGACAGCAGAAGCACCTGGGCTACGCCAGAGCCTAGCTTAGAATCACCAGTGCCATATACCACCAAGGATTTTTTGCTGTCAAAGCACAAGTTGCAAGCAACAGCAAGGCATCACAGCAGACATGCAGGCTGTTTTCCACTGAACACTGGGTATTAATTGGGCTGCTGAGGCCCCTTTAGTACTCAGTATCATCTTGCTTCATCTTACACATATCTTCCCCATCTCAAGTATTACATCCATTCCTCTCCTTAAGGGGTGCATTAAACTATTCTGGAAACACATTCACTGCAATACATGGATCTTAGAAGTAATTAAAAAAAAACCCAAAACACATCCATGTGCACATTGTAGAGAATTTCTTTCAATCTCACAGAAATAGTTGCTATAGCCAAGTAAAAAAAAACAAAACAAAACACACACCCCCCCCCCCCCAACAACAGAACAACCTGTAAACAGGAAAGAGATAACTGCCAAACTGCCATTTAAGCACCCTGTATAAAATACAAGTTGGAAGAAGTGAAGCTTCTACTTCATACAATAGAGCCAAGCGCTAACTAGTAGAGATCTGTATCACTGCTCTAGATCTTAGGTTGTAAGGGACGTTATGTTTCTCTGGTCTAATTACTTTCTCAAGATAAGACATTTGTATTCTTCATGCAAACATAACATTCCTAGAGGAAATTTACACTGTCATTGACACTGCTATGTAATTCAAGCATGCAGAATGCAGGTTGTCAATACAAATGGAGCTTGAATACATGCTACGCTGTTACTTTGGTAGTCAACTTTATTTGTGATGCTACTAGGTCTTTTTGTTGTTTTCTGGTGAATGGGAACTGTTTAAATTTCTTCCTGCACAGACACTTAAATCATACAGTATTTCATCTTTTCACAGATACCTAGTAGGTACATAGGTAACAATGAAAAACATCCATTTTTTTGACATCTTCACCTAACATAAACACTTCAATGAGTGGGACTTGGGCTACTGCTACTCCACAGGCACTAGAGATATTTTGCACAACTGAGTCAATTATTCAGAATGCCCGCCTTCTATCCTCTAACACATAGCATATGGTACCATGCTTTTGGCAGGGTATAGCTCTAAAATTAGGATTTGATATCTGTATTAAAATGGTAAGTTTTATATCAGCATTTGAGCACAACTGAGGTTTTACAATATTTTTTTTTCTCAGAAAACAGGATCTTAAAATTGATTTCTTCATATAGACTTTGGCTAAGGCTGCTCTAAGATGTTATCAGGTAAGTTTTCAGTCATAACCCAATGTTTACCAGTTTTATTATAAAAACAAAATGAATTCTCTGCATCTCTCATTACATGACTTCCAAAATCACTGCCTTCTTTCATCAGCTGAACATAATCTGATACAGGTTAAATTCATGGATGATTACCACTTTTCAAGTCTACAAATGCTCCAAATTCTGACGCAAAACCAAATCTTCTGGCTTTTATTCTTTTGAGAGTATCCTTTGAATACCGTGATATAAATGTTTTACTTGCTTACACTAATGAACAACTACCGTAAAATGAATAGACACTGGAAGGAAGCACAATCCAGGTTTATCTTTTTATGTTTATGCCTCTGAGAGGCAGGACTCGCTTTGCACCTCAGGGAAATCTACTCTCCACACCTCATATTTTATGCAACTCAGTGATCAACTGCTTGTGTTTACTGCACTGCTGCTCCTAGACTTCCCCCTCTTATACCCAAATTCCTCCTCTGGTGGAGTGACACAACCAAAGACTGACTGAAATAGTGCCGAGGTCTTTTAAATAGATGCTATGAAAAGCTCACTGGAGAATGAAGACTTTCTGTTCTTCTTTTGCTTAATTCCATGTTGTAACACCACCTGCCATGAAGTCTACAAGACTTACGGAAAAGGAATAAGAGCAGTATGAAGGATAAAGACAGATACTATGAAGTTACAAAGACTTAATGAATAACTGTCATGACAGGAATACACAATTAAGTCCATCTTTCTGTACCTATGTCTACTTGGATGTATAACAAAAGCTATGCTATACTGAAAACACTCACTACTGTGTTCTCAAGTGAAAAGGAAATGCAAAGCATTTATGTGATTTTCCATATTCTTAGGATCTACTAACCTTCCCTCATAAATTACACGGAAGTCTTGTAAGTATGAAACACAAATCTTCCTAGATACCAAGCCAAATATATGGAAATTATTTTACTTCCTCTGTGGCCAGCACAGTTACTATCTGACATAAAATGCAGGAAGAAACCAAGTATTAAAGTATAAAGAATCAGCAGGCAAAAATCTGTGGGACATATACACAAACCATTACCATAGTTTGCATTACAGCACTGCTTAACTTGATGTGATTCAAAGTGTCTGCTGTTCAAAATTAAGGTAACATGCATTGTGTAACTTCAGAACATTTTTAAAATGAGAGATATATTAAAATAATAATCTCAGAAACATTAAGATCATGATCTTATTCACAGAGAATATTCGGTAGCAGTTTCAGTTAAGCCCCTCCAGTTACTTTCCACAATAAGGCACATTGAGCAATTTAACACATGGATTGATGTTATATATATATATATATATATATATATATATATACACACATATATATAGTGTTAGCACCTTTGTCACTTACCTTCCAAGCTTTCTTGTTCATCTGGAGTGAAAGTATCCATCTGACTCTGCTCTCTCAGGAAATGGATGACTGCATAGACAAGGCGTTTGACTGATGACATTTTGAAATTGGCAAGTTCCTCCTATGTCTTAAAAAAACCAAGATCTCTCATTTCAGAAAATGAATTTCTGGAGCATTCCAGCATCCCACTGACGTAAGAAGTACACATAATACATCAAAACTTATCCTCCACCAGAAAGCCCGATAAACTGACGCCTTGAAACAAGTGGTGAAACTGTACAGATCAGGGAGAACTCCTACAATCGTCAAGCCTAACTATCAGCAAAAGAGCACAGATTTCCATAGATCTACTCCTGCGCAAGAGGTCACTGAGGCTAAAATAATTTAGCATCTTAATTTTTTACATTTTTTTTTCCATTTGGGTTTTATTCTGAGACATACCTACTTGGAAGCTGGAGCACATGCCAAAATCAAAATCACATTCATAAATACGTCGAGATACAGAAATACACTTTAATAGAAGGTATTCCATTCTCTGACATGGTGCTGTTGAATGGTTTACACTCACTTTGGACAAAAACTGGAACACTGTAACCTCGGTGCACACTTGTGATCAGTGACAGGGCTGGCTCAGCCTCATTTACATGCACCATCAGCTGGGACTTACGTAACTCTGAGGACAATTTTAGTTCCGACTTTCCAAGTTATTTTTCCTTAAACCATTTCGAATCACAAGTCCTATCTTTACCCTGTCGCTGGGGAAGCCGGTTAAAACAGAGCGCTAAATGAACAGCAAGACCAAGGCCAACCCTCGCTACTTTATTTGCTCTCTACCGCCCCCGCTGTGCCAACAGACCCACGCCGCGCAGCCGCCGCCGAGTACCGGGGGAAGGCGGCTCGTCGATGGAGAACGCTGTCGGGGTGCACAGCGGCGGCGCCACTGTATTCGGGATCCCCATACGCCGCCACGCCCCACCGGAGGTCGGCACAGGGTCCCGCTGCGCGGCCGTGACCCCCGTCCCCTCCGCACGCTCTCCGCCCACCTCCTCGTCCCACCGCAGGCCCAGAGCCGCTCGCTCAGGCCTGGAGGACTGGTCTACTCCATAGTAGAAGCCACCCCACCTACGCCCACCCCGGCACCGCGGGCATAGCGGTCCTATACCTCTTGCCGCCTCGGGCCCGATCCGCCCCGCCACCCCCGGGCTCCGGCGATGAGGAGCTCCGGGGGCAGGCGGCGCGCAGCCTCCCCAACCCCACAGAGCTGTGCCCACCACAGAGGGCATTGCCCTTACCGAGCGAAACGCGAAGAGCGCCGTCCCCGTCCCTGTCCGCACCGGCACCGGGTGGGAGAGACAAGGGGCACGAGGGCTCGAAGACGGCAGCGGAGAGTGGAGGTGCCTGCGGTCCCTCGGTAGCGGCGGGAAGGGCGTGAAGAGGTGGCGGAAGCGGATACGCAGGTCGGCGGCGGAAGGCGGAGGCCTGTGCTCGCGGCCGGCCAGAAGGCGGGGCGGCTGAGGGAGGGAACGGGCTTTTCCTCCTCCTTCTCCTCCTTCCACTCCTCCTCTCCTGGCGCCCCCTCCCCATGCTGGTCCTGTGTGTGTGCGCGGCTCGCAGGTAGGCGCGGCGGGGTGGGTAGCACGGCGGACCGCGGGCGTAGGGCGCCTCACAGGCAGCCGCGGCTGGCGGTCTCCGGTGTAGGGCCACCGGACTGGGACCCGCTGGAGAGCCGAGCGGCCCGCGGCTGATCAGGAGTTCTCGTCCTTGGGGGAGCCGGGCCTGGGCGTGGCGCCAGCTGTCCCCCGGGCGGCCGGCCTGAGGCGGGAGGTGCCGGGCGGCTCTGAGGCGAGGAGCGCCTGCTAGCCGACGGGGCGGGCCGTCGGCCGCAGGTGTGCGGGGCGGGCTCCGATGGGCCAGGCAGACAATGGGCGGGAAACTTCACACCCTGCTGGTGTTACTGCCTCGGATCCTGGCGTGTTTCTTGCAGACTGTCCTCCACGAAACAGCCTCCGTTGTGTGCCTTCAGGTGGGCAGGGCGGGTGCGGCCAAGTCTCCGACTTGTGCACCGAGGATCAGCCGTTCCGCAGGAGAAATGGGCAGGAAAACAATAGTGAGGACTAAGGCAGTAGCAGTGAGCTCTGCAGCAAGGTTTATGTGAAGGGAGACCCAGCAACGTGGGTTTAATGGCTTTGTAAAAAGGTGTGTCGCTACTTCACATTGTATGTGGGGGAGACGAGTACAAATATATTGTCAAAGACTTATAAAGGATTGATTCCTTTCTCTGTAACGAATGCTAGCTCTAAATGGACCCAGAAAGGGTGTGGGAGAAGGCCTGTATTCAGTTCTAGATGAGCAAGACAAATGAGGAGCATTGCTGAAATAAAAGAGGGCAGAAGAATATAAGCAAAGCAGCATGTTTAACAGGGAACATGGAAATAGTAGGAGGGTCACAGCGTAAATACATTGTGGTAATGAGGACTGAGCTGAATTTGAGTGTAAAATTACGAAGATGGTTATTTCTTGTGGGCTTTTGAGGAATGGCACTTGTGTGCTTACTGCATGAAACATACCATTTTTGTGCTATTTCATAGCCTTTGTTCAGGTTGAATTAGGATTGAGGGGTACCAGCAGTTAAAAAATAGGACCCAGAATTTTTCCTTTTCATAAGGCTCTTGCTGTTATCAAGTAATTGACCAGTGTACTGTTGTTGAATAAAATGAAAATTACTTTCCTAATATATATTTATGTTCTCTTTGTGTAGTCATTTTCACTGTTCTCCATATTTTGTGTTCACGGTCCTTGTTTGAGCTACAGATTTTTTCTCACAAAAGGAAAGAAAGGAAAATAAGGACAGAAGGTATTTTCTTTAGGAAAAAAAAACCACAAAAAATCTACCTTTGCAATTTGCATTTGAAAACTGAAGATACCTCCTTCTTAAGCAATAATAAAGGATTGAGTATTGATTTGAGTTTTGGGGGGGGGGTCATCACTTGTAAGTACAGCGGGGAGTGGTCACTGCACTTTATCAATTGTGATTTTTTTTTCAAGTCATCATTCAAGAGTGCCCAAATAATTGTCTCACAAAAGAGAGTAATCTTGAATACCTAATTATGACCTCTGGTTTTCATAAGTTAAGCATTTGGTCACAGAAATGTTGAGTAGCAAAGGTTCCTAGCTTCTGTTTTTCCCCACAGCATCTTAACATGAGGTAAAAAAGACAGATCTTAGTATCACTCTTTACGTTGAATGAAACTACATTAAGCATCCAATTCTTGGTGTTAAAATAGGCAGCTTTGGGAAAGGAGAATATTTACAATTAAATACTTTTCCTGTTGGAATCCAGAAGATTCAAAGGTTAATATTTAGTTCAATAAAATGTATGGGAAAAGGCAGGCTAAAACGTAGATTAATTAAGTGCAGTTGTCTGTTTACTTTTTGATGATATTCTGAGTAATGGGAAAAAATATCTAAATAAAAGCGGTTACACTGATTTATATGATTTCATTGTCTTAAAATAATTCTCTAGGATTCTTGAATTGTGGAGTCTTCCTTTGAAAGTCTTAAAATCGGGTTTTGATTAGGAAAATAGATGTATATGGACTCTGGAAAAAAAAACAGAATTTATATTTAAGATCTAATTTTAGATTTCTGTCACTGGAAAGAAACGCTTAACACTGGCTTTTCTCTTGTTGAGAAGCAAACCAGCAAGAAACGGGCTGGGGTAAAGAGGCGGGAGAAGGAATGACACTGGAGGCCAAAGAAATGGGAAGAACTTTTACAGTAATTTTCTTATTTCATACTTATTTTCATAGTGTATGCATATGCTTTCATTAAGCTATCAGGTTCAGCACCTCAGCCATAGGAAGAGCTAGCTGAGACACTTGGAACATTTTTCCTTTTCCCTGTGCTCTGCAAATGGCACAACCTCCTCTGTGTACTGCAGCAGCAATTTTTTTTTGTGTGATACAAATCAACAGCTTCCACCTTTGTAACCACATCAGGGTTCCTGAACTGGCTGAGAGAAAGATATTGAGCTCAGAAGCATTTTGTGGACTGAATTTGACCCATGGAGCACCAGTTGGACCACACTGTTAATGTATATTGAGGATGTCTCTGTTCTGTCATTCTCTCTATATAGGAAAAAATGCCTGGCTTGGAAAGATTTCTTTTCATAGAATCATCGAATAGTTAGGGTTGGAAAGGACCTTAAGATCATGCAGTTCCAACCCCCCTGCCATGGCAGGGACACTTCACACTAAACCATGTCACCCAAGGCTCTGTCCAGCCTGACCTTGAACACTGCCAGGGATGGAGCATTTACCACTTCTTTGGGCAACCTGTGCCAGCGCTTCACCACCCTCACAGTAAAGAACTTCTTCCTTATATCTAACCTGAAGTTCCCCTGTTTGAGTTTGTACCTGTTACCCTTGGTCCTATCACTGCAGTCCCTAATGAAGAGTCCCTCCCCAGCATCCTTATAGGCCTCATTCAGATATTGGAAAGCTGCAGTGAGGTTTCCACACAGCCTTCTCTTCTCCAGGCTGAACAGCTCCAGCTTTCTCAGCTTATCTTCATGCGGGAGGTGCTCCAGCCCCTGATCATCTTTGTGGCCCTCCTCTAGACTTGCACTTAAATGGACTTGCTCTGGACTGCTTTTAAATGGTTTAGGTTATTTCAAAAGTCTATCCTTTCTTCTGCAGGAGACAGGATGAGGTACCTTAGGAAGCATGTAAGATAGGATGAACATCCAGCACGATCTTTTACAAAAACTGAGAACTTACCAAGACAACAAAGCTAGTTGTCTTACATGATCTTGGAGAAAAAAACTGTAATACCTTCTTTTATTGGTAATGCTTCCTAGAACTGTGTTTGAGCTCTCCCTAAATTATGTCAGGGGCAATGGGAGTAAAAAATGATACCTGTTCACTCTCTCCATCCTCTTCGTGGTTGTAGAAATCTCTAAAATACTTTTTTTTAATTTATTTATTTTTTATTCCTCTTTTGTCCAGTCTGAAAAAATCCCTGTATAGTTAGTTGTTCTTTGAATGGAGTCTATTGGAGTGCATTGCTCAGTGCAGCTGATTGTTTGTTGCTAACTCATTGTGATTTTGTAGCACAGAAAAGTTGGGTGGGAGAACAGATGAGAGTTTATAACTGCTTAGTATGTGTGTGCTACAAGTTATTACAGGGTGGTGTAATGAATCTTTGTGTTTTGTCCTCATAGCAGCCTTCCAGTATCTGAAGGGAGCCTACAGGGGTGCCATAGAGGGGACTCTTCGTCAGGGACTGTAATAATAGGATAAGGGGTAATGGGTTCAAACTTAAACGGGGGAGATTTAGGTTAGACATAAGGAAGAAATTCTTCACTGTGAGGGTGGTGAGGCACTGGAACAGGTTGCCCAGAAAAGTGGTAAATGCTCCATCCCTGGCAGTGTTCAAGGCCTGGTTGGACAGGGCTTTGAGCAACCTGGTCTAGCGTGAGGCGTCCCTGCCTATGGCAGGGGGCTTGAAACTAGATAATCTTAAGGTCCTTTCGAACCCTAACCATTCTATGATTCTGTGTTCTCTGTTCTACCTCTGCTAAATTCTGTAATTTCCTTCTTTTCAGCTGCTTCTTGACTCATGTTTTCGTTAAACTGTTATGTCTCCAGAATGATTCATCAGCTAATATATTAAACTGTTTATGTAAAGTCAGATGTGTGTGTCATTTCACATTTATTAAGACTGAAATTAACTTTATTAGTGGTTTTGAACTTTACTCTTAGGACATTCTTTTGTATCTTTTTGTGGTTCCTTTAGTACACTGCATTATCATCAATAAATTATCAGTAAATTTGGTCAACTTCATTAATCCTGCCTTTTAGTAGATGAAGAATAAATACGTGGAAGAATACAGATCCAGCACAGAGCCCTGCAGGGCTCCACTGGTTGCCTAGTTTCATTCAGAAAAATCAGCAGCCATTTCTTAACCTTTTTTTAACAAAATTGCCATATGGATAAATGGTTAAATGAAACAAACTTTGTGCTGTCTCAGACTGTTTTTTCCCCCTTTTTTGTTTTTACCTTGGATTACTCAGTCCCCTGCTTACTTTGCTTGACTTTGTCATTCCTTTACTATAAAATAAACAATTACTTCTTGTCTAAAACTGTGAGACAAAAGTGAAACAACGGAGGTATACTTAAATATTTAAAATTCAAGCAAGAATTAAGGATCTCTAAATAACACAGAGATTTTAGCTTATTAAATTTCTACCTTAAAATCTGTCCTGACAACATAGACCAACAGCAATGTCTCTTACATTATATTAGATGCTGCTTGATACTCATTGCAGTTTGTTTCTGAAATGCTTTTTAAGTTCCTTGTGGAAAAAAAGTTTTTTATATATATATATATATATATATATGTATTAGATCTGAGGCTTGACTATTTGCTTAAACTATGCCTGTCCACTATCATTTATATATGTTTGGTAGCACTTGGGTCTTACTTTCAGGGAAATGCCAACATTTGGTATATCAAGTATTAAATAATTTGTCCTGGGGCAAACTGTCAGTTTTTATGTTGCCTTAATGGGATATGTCTATTTATATATTATTCTTTTAAAACAAGGCCGCTAGGTGGAGTTAAAACATTGAGATCCTGTGAACGTTGATGTCAGGAGCCTGATGAATGCGGTCTTCGCACAGTGCTGGCTTCCACCATGCGGCGCTGGTTCTGCAGCCTGTGAGGCTGGGAAGTGTTCACTAAGATCTACTGTTTCAAAAGCTAGAAAGACCTGAATGCTGTTACTGTTGTTCTTAACTGTAAATTGGCAGCTTTTACAAAGAAAAAATATCGGTATAGTAAATTACAGATTGAAAAAGTTGTTCGTTGCGTTTATTGTGATTTGCAAATCTTCTGCTATACCCATAGGAATGTCCTCTGTATACGTAAGGTGTAGCAAGAAAAACTTAGTTGTATCTATTTGCCATTAGAGTACTTAAAAACTAGAAGAGAGCTGAAGTATCTGAATTTGAGACCCTTCTCTTTTTTCTTTTAAAAATCTTGTCTCACACTTTACCCATGAAGCTGTTACCCCAGCCCGTTTGTCAGAAGCAAACAGCTTTTCCGTCCTACGTGAAGCTGATATACTGATTTTTGTGTATCAAAATAGATCTACCAGATTTATTAGCAAGTACAATAAGCTGGTCTGTATACGTATTTCCCGGAAAAAAACATTTGTTAACATACTGTATTTTGTAAAATTATACTTATTTTTTTAACTAATGCTGTTTAGGTGAAAATTAGTTTGAAAACTGCAAGTACTATAAAAGAGTCTTGGATGGAGTTACAGCTATCCCTGTGCAAGCAGAGTTAAATGAGACAGAAGGCTTAATCTTGACATATTATAAAGTGATGATCAGTAGTAGGAGCGTATTGTGCACAAGTTTGCAGGGTTTTGTGTTTGTATTTTCTAAAGCCGGTCCTACCCTTTGCTGCTTCTGCTTCACAGACTGTGGCTTGATTTATTTTACTAGAGTTAACAGAGCATGCCAACAAAGGGCCACAAAATGATCAGAAGGATGGAGCACCTCTCCTATGAGGAAAGGCTGAAAGAGTTGGGGTTGATCAGCCTGGAGAAGAGAAGACTTGGAGGGAGACCTTTTGACTTTTCAGTTCTTACAAGGGGCCTGTAAGAAAGATGGGAAGAGACTTTTTAGCAGGGCCTGTTGCAGTAGGACAAAGGGTAATGGTTTTAAACTAAAAGAGAGGAGATGCAGGCTGGATGTGAGAAAGAAATGTTTTACAATGAGGGTGATAAAACACTGGCACAGGTTGCCCAGAGAGGTGGTGGATGCACCATCCCTGGAGACATTCAAGGCCAGACTGGATGTGGTTTTTGAAAACCTGATCTAGTTGAAGATGGTCCTGATCATTCCAGGAGGATTGGACTAGATGAGCTTTGAAGATCCCTTCCAATCCTAACCATTCTATGATTTTATGTTCCAGTCATGGAAAATGTTTCTAAACAAAACCAGACTTACTAAATGTTTTACATGTTTAAAATATTTACTGCACAAGTTAAGATTCAGTCTGTAAATTCACTTGCTTTGTTTGTTTTTCCAGCAGCTATGTTAGCCACTGTATTGCTATAATAGTATATTATAAAGGCCCTTCTCCTTTCTAAAAGGAAATCAAAGTTATATTTTCCGGAAGCAGTAAGCAACCAAACTGTAGATTTGTTGGTAAAACAAATTACCTGACATTCTAGCAAAAATAGTAGTTAATGTAGTCTGTAAATTAAAAGCTTTCTTTTTTCTTCTTTTAAATCCTCTTTTAAAAGTAGCTACTAAGCTTTCAAGTTGTTATTCAATTTACACTGCTTCTGGTAAAAAATATCATTCTTACTGCTTTTGGGAAGGGCAGATTAATACCATAATTTGTGAAAACAGCTGTATCTGTAGTAGTCTTTGTTGTAGCTGGAAGTCCAAAACAAACCTTGTGTGCCTGTCCTCCTGACCTTCTCATAGATGGACGGAACAGTGCACAAATGAATAATATTCTCCAGCCTGCCCTGTATGTCATTCAACTGACATTATTACATGCCATAGGACTCACCCATGAAAGGTTGGTGCAGGTTGTCAACAGAGACCAGTTAGATATTCATAGTAAAAATACAGTGTAAGTAAAGGTGCTTGAATTTTGAAGGACCTCACAGGACCATAGCATCTGAAAGGGATAATTGCTGTGATCAAGTCTAGTCTTGCGCCACCTTAGGTAACCAAGTAATATAATCCATTTTATAAGCTGGTCAAGCTCCACATTATAAATAGAGGTGTTTCCACTTCCTGGTGCTTACTGAGCACCTGTTTAAGAATCCCACTGCCCTAATAGTTACAAACATCTCTTAAAAACCTAGCTTGCAAGTATTTCTGACAAGTTTAGTCGATCCCAGGCACAGCTGCAGGTTGGGCAGAGAAGAGATTCAGAGCAGCCCTGCGGAGAAGGACTTGGGGGTGCTGGTCGATGAGAAAATGAACATGAGCTGGCTGCAGTGTGCGCTTGCAGCCCAGAAAGCCAACCGTATCCTGGGCTGCATCAAAAGGAGCATGACCAGCAGGTCGAGGGAGGTGATCCCGCCCCTCTACTCTGCTCTTGTGAGACTTCACCTGGAGTATTGTGTGCAGTTCTGGTGTCCTCAACATAGGAAGGACATGGAACTGTTGGAACAAGTCCAGAGGAGGGCCACGAGGATGATCAGGGGACTGGAGCACCTCCTGTATGAAGACAGGCTGAGAAAGTTGGGGCTGTTCAGCCTGGAGAAGAGAAGGCTGCATGGAGACCTCATAGCAGCCTTCCAGTATCTGAAGGGGGCCTGTAGGGATGCCTGGAAGGGACTCTTCATTAGGGACTGTAGTGACAGGACAAGGGGTAACGGGTTAAAACTTAAACAGGGGAAGTTTAGGTTGGATATAAGAAGGAAATTCTTTCCTGTTAAGGTGGTGAGGCACTGGAATAGGTTGCCCAGGGAGGTTGTGAATGCTCCATCCCTGGCAGTGTTCAAGGCCAGTTTGGACGAGTCCTTGGGTGATATGATTTAGCGTAAGGTGTCCCTGCCCACGGCAGGGGGGTTGGAACTAGATGATCTTAAGGTCCTTTCCAACCCTAACGATTCTATGATTCTATGAATTTGTTCTTATGTCAGTATTGCCTCTTAAGCATCAATTGTTCTTTCCACTCTGGGGCATTTCAATGGTATGCCTAATGACAGTAATCATCTTGAGACTTTTATTGCTAATCCATGCATTTCATATGTGTTTCTAGCAGTAGTGCAGGCTTAAGTGGCTGTTGACTTTTTTGATCCTTCATTTATGCCATCGCGACTGTTTTGAAGTTACACATAAAATAGATGATGGAACAGATTAGCTGGAAAAAAAAAAAGATGTACTGCCTGCATTTTTTTGGTCTGCTTTATTTTTCATCTGTGTGCTGCCCTGACTCTTTTGCTGCTGTCATCGATGGTGTGGTGTACAGGGACAGAAACGAGCAGCAGAGGGCGGAAGGGAAAGAAGAATGTCTTAAGGTGATCCTGATGCTGGACATGATCCTTATCCTTAGCCCAGGATTGTTTAGATACACCTACTGTTCTACACTGCACTGCAGGAAATTGAGTGTAGTATCTGATATAGTTAGAACTAGTAATTTCAGGCATTAGCAACAGCTTGCCTGTGGTCAGATTGTATAGTTGCAGCATACATGTAAGTTTATTTACACACCTACATTTGCTAATCCTTCTGGCTGATTTAAACTGAAGCAACTTCTGATTGGCTCAGAACCAAGCAATGGTTGCTGCCATTTACCAAAAGCAAAATAATTGCCTCTTGCTGATCCAGTTGCTGTTTGAAGAAAGCTGCTTGCTGTTGCAACTGGTTCCTACCATTATTAATAGAATTTATTTTCCAGTTAATATCTTGGAAGTTAAAGTCTCTGTCAGTGATAAAATTTACTGTAATATTTTCTCTCTAATAACATGGCAAGTGTAGTTGCAGAGCATTTTTGAAATAGTCACAATATTTTAGTTATACTCTTTTTTCTTTGTAGTCTATTAAATCTTTAATTTTGGCATTGTTTCTTTGTTTCCTTTGTTTTTTTCTTGAACAAATAAGATGAAGTTAGTAAATTACTGATTTTATTGCAGTATGATACATGGAATTGGCGAATTTATTTATTTATAGTTTTATGTAGACAAAGAGTATGAAATGCTAAGCCATGAAAGAAATGCCCAAGATTTCACCTGTGTATGTATTTTTACTTGCACATTATTTTTTATTAATCTTTTGGCAGCTACATTGGTCCTAAGCACAGTGTAATTGACTGATAGCAAGGTAACAGCGCATGTCTGTAAATGGTTATTTGAAGAGATGCATGTAGTCATTGTTTTTATGTGTAAAGTTGTGATACAGTTTTTGAAGGCCCACCTTTATTGGTCAGTTAGAAAGACTTACAGGTCCTTCTGAGTTTGTACTGCCTTTGTTAATCTACATAAATGAATGCTTCCTTCTGTCAGCAGGAGGAAACAAGGCATCAGAATTTCAAAACCAGGCAGTTCTGTGTTTTCCTGTCTCTAACAGCTAGACAACCACTTGCTGGATTTATGGCAATCATTTATGTCGCTGTCAAATCTGTTTGTGTATCCCTCAGTGCAACAAGTCAACCTACTAAGAAAATGAGGTGGCGTCTTTTCTTTTGTGTTTAAAATTAGTGCTCTGCAGTAATCAGGGGCCCCCTCATTCAAGTTCATTAAATCAGTCCAATTTTAATTATTAATTAAACTTGTTAACACAGGCTGAAATTAGTATCATCTGTTGGTGTTGCGACTGTTTTAGTCTTTGTTTCTGATAAAGTTGGTCAGTGACAGAACTATGTTTTCTGCATATCTGTGTGAAGGTTATGAATGACAGAAAGCTGTAACTTCTTTAAGAGAGAGTATTTGTTACATATCATGCACTTTCGCATAGTTGTCAGCTCTTATGTTGTTCAGGCTGTTGTTTTCCTTTGATTCTATTTTACTTTTATTTTGACCATAATGTGGCACATTTCATATTCTTTCTAATGTTCTTGAGAAGCAGTGAGTGGGGTGGTGTTAGAGTTTAGAGCCTTGAACCTAGTTTTGAGAAGGTTGGCCTTCAGCTCCCACAAGGTTGTACCAGACCTGCACTAGCAGTGTGTGAAAAACTAGACATAGGGCAGCCCAGAGGGAAACTGTTTGTGACTTAATGAAGGACTGTTCTTTTGTGGATTTGTAGATTCAGGGTAGAAGTCAGTGGTTTGGGGGGATGGCAAACCACCGCATTCTGAGAATGCTAATACTTAACCTTTTGCTCTCATGAAAGCAGCTTCATTTATCATAAACTTCTAACTGCCATTCAAAGTTTCAAAAGTCCAGTGAAGAAGCTACTGAGGCATTAACGTAGTAACTGAGTTGGTATCAGAGAGATAGAACAGAGATGGAAGGAATATTCTTTATTCAGGCTCGTTTTCAAAGTTGAATCATCAGCATGCTGGACATTGATGTTTCTATGCCCACAGAAAGGAAAAGTAAATAACTTGCCTACACTGGTGTGAGAGGATTTGAAGAAACTGGTAAGAAGGAAAAAAACCTCAACACAAAGATTAAATAGAAATGTTGTCTTTCATTTTTGTCTTGCAAAAAAATAAATTTGTCTACGCTATTTCTAGAGAATGCCTCTTACAGATGAGTGAGACTTTTAACAAAAATCTTGCCTTCAAACAGAAGAGCAGTTGGCTCTTTTTGATTGTTGGCATTTCATTCTTCTGCTATGTTTTTCCCTCAGGATGAAATTGCCTATCCTTTTATGCATGCTCTCTGCATTGTATGCCAAAGCCTATCTGAGCACTTATGCACATGCCAGACTGGTTTTGCAATAAAATTAATACAGGTACAGTGACTAGTGTTAAGAAAAAAAGACATTTAAGAGAAAAAGGTATTTAATTTAAAAATAGTGTTAAGCAAACATCCCTTTCAGTAGCAAGCTGTCTCTGTGTGGGTTTCTATTGGGTTTCTATTAGCCTGCTTCATTCAGTTGCCCGAGTCTTGATCCCTCTCCGTTATGCAACCAAGTCAAATATTGGTTTGTTGGAGTGGAAATAGATGCCTGTATTTCTGCAGCCAGTGTCTTCATAGCTTGTATTTGGATTTGTTGCCCCAAATTTGAGGTTTTTTTGAAAATATTTCTAACAAGATTAGTGAAAAAATAGCCATTCATTGCTCAGCACAGTAAGATCAGCTACATATATAAACTTTTCTTCTAGCTAAAGCTGAAATACGCTTAATTTCTATAATCAGGATTAGTAGTACATAAATTACAGTAAATTTATGTAGCTCTTCTGACAATAGAATGAAGCTCTATGTTTAAAATCCACAACAATTAAAGGAATAAATTTTTAAGTGAGTGATAACTAGAAGTTTTCCTCCTGTGGCTGGTTATGTGGCAGACATCCTGTATAAATGTAAAATCATTTTTTGTAATGAATCTACAAAGACTATGTGGGTTTTATTCCTTATTTCATAAATGCAAATACTGTCTATTTCTGTAGAGTTTCAGTAACTGTTACTGTGTTTTTCTTAAAAGATTGAATAATAATTTAATCTGTCTGGTTTTGCCAATACCAAGGTTTTTATCCCTGTCTGCACTTAGTCATCCTATAGATGGAAAAGGCAGAAGACAGACCTCTGATTTATTTAAAATTAGACATAATTGTTAAGGGTAACAGCTGTGTATGATCCTGCTGGACAAGTTATGGCTCTAGAAAGGACTTTATTCTTGCTTCTAAAAATATTCTGTAATTATTAAAGGTCTGTTTTCTACTTTTTAATGTTTGCTGTAAGCCTCCTCTTGAACTAGAATCCTGCTCTGCAAAGATCATTTTTGTACTTTCAGGTCCATTGGGCCACAGCTTGTGTTGAGAATGACATTAGGAGCAGAAATTACTAGCCAGCTCAAGGCTTCTTCGTACATAGCATCAGGCCGAAACCTTCTGAGATGGGACCTGTCACCAGATCAAATTAGAACGAGAACAGAAGAACTAATCAAGAAGGCAAAACATGTATATGACAGTGTTGGGATGCTTGACATAGAAGAAGTAACACATGAAAATACTGTACGGGCCTTGGCAGATATAGAAGTGGAATATGCAGGTTAGTGTGTGTTTTCTGTGATTCTTTCCATAGGTCATTCTGTCTGCACATAAACATTGAGAAAAGATAGTTGTTACTTACCATTCTGATCTGTGCTGTTCTAGTGTAGAATGCGTGGAGGCCTCTCAAGGGTCCTCTGGTCACAATTACCTTTCAGTATCTCTGAATATGTAAACATGATCAGCTAAAAGAATCCTGCTGCCTTATTCTAGAGACAAAAATAAGCATTAGCAAAACTGTGCTGTTGTTCTCTTTGACACAACTAGGGAACTGTTCAGCAGTCAGCTGGTGATGGTCACCTCTTTTCTTTTTGCATGTGAAGCTCCATATGGTTACATTTGCTTTTCCAGCTGTGTACATCTGCTTGGGGAGAGTGTGTAGCAGCGTAGATTACAGTGTCTGTAGTATGCAAGTGTACATTCAAATATGATCAGCAGTGCTTTATGCAGACACTGCAGAATCTGAGGCAAGCAAGTCAAATGAAATGATTGAAAGCTCCTAGTGGAGAAAATGTGATAAAAACAGGGGCACTTTTGAATGCTTTTTTGAAAGAAGACTGCTCTACTTGCTCACTTTTATGTTATAGCCTGCAAGGCCTTGAAGAATCCATGAAGAGGTGCTGGTCATGCAGTCACCTCTAGGCAGTTCTGAATGGATTATGAAGACATGCCAATACATGGATGGAGTTTAATAGTCAAACATGGATCATTTAGTTAATTTGTCAATCAGAGAAGATGGGAGCATGAAAATGTCTCTTGGATGTCTTTGTTTTGAAAAACCAATCAGATGGTAGCTGCATGACTCTCAAAAAATAGTCAGTGTAATAAAATGACAAGGTCACTTAAATCCTCTAAAACAATCTGAAGTAGCAACGGAAGTGCTAAAACCAGTCACCTTAGCTTGGAGCAAAATCTTCACCTAGCGAAAAAGAGCAGCCTCCAGCTCAAATGATTGTACTGTAATATTAGTCTAGCTTTGACATTACTTAAAATTACAGTTTAGCCACGTCCAGTGAATTGAGTGGGATTGATGCTGGCAGAAAGACTGAGTAGTCTTCATCTGAACAGCTTCCTGTCAGATTCCGTTTTAATTGTACCAACGTATTTGGTGTAATTATTGTAAGCCTTTTCACCACAGTATAAAACTCTCTAGTTTAAATTAAATTAGAAAATCTATGTTTGATTCAGAAACAGTGGCCATCAGCTTCTCAACATAGTGATCAAGACTTGCATCTTCCAGGATTTATTTCTTTTTTCTTTACATGCTATCGCTGTAGTGGACCATATTTAAGCTTTTACTGCTAACCTTCAAAGCTGTATGTGAAATTAGCATGGTTTACCTGTGAAATACCACGGCATACGGTAAGGATGTATTAGTGTAGCAATACTTCCATTAGAACCTTGGATTTTTAAGGCCTGTTTGTCCCTTTCACATGTGCACGAAAGACCTACCCCAGTAACTGGAATTAACCATCTGAAAAGACACAGATGACAACAGGACATATATTTCACTTGGAAGCTGCCAAAACTCATTTTGAAACATCTTGGCATGATGACAGGAGTGGAGGAGGGGTTTTCCTTGAAGAAGAACCATATGCCCATGTTTGCATTCCAGAGGTTTCTGAAGAGTTAAGAGTATCTCGGGGTTTGATAAAACAACTCCGGATTACATAAAATTACAAAGCTTTATATTATCCTAAAATGTTGTTACTTTAAAATATGTTTTGGGGAGGTGAAATTATAATTGGTTTTGAATTAAGTCAATACAGCTGGTCGTGACAATTCATTTCTATTTTAGGAGTTTCTATTTAATGTCTTTATAAGGTGCTGTATTCCTTTAATAAGCAAGGATTTATTTCAACTGTATTTTACACAATGTAATACACAAAAGTGTGTTCTGAAAAGCTAGTATTATTGTAGGAGTGCAAAATACATAGCCAACATCTTCTGTGTTTGCCTTATTGTTTCTCACTAGACACAGAAGATGGGAAATGGACGCTGTTGTCTTAAGACTGTAAAAATAACTTCAAGGTAGATGAGCCTGTTTGAAACACTCAGAGCTTTTCACTTTAAATGCTAACTATGCATAGTGCCAGCTATGAAACAACATCAGTCTTCCCTTGCAAATAGTTCATCTTTCAAAAATCACATATTTTTACACCTTTCAGTTGACTTTGTAGAAGAAATAAGATGAGGTAATTAGGTTTGGGTAATAGATAGTTCCTGAAAAATGTTTGTAATAATGATTTGCAGTTTTGTCCTTCTCCTATTCATTTTTACATTATCTGTAATCACTTTATTTATTTCAAGCCTGACCTGAGATGTCAGGTTGCTTTGGGTTCCTGTTTTCTTAGATCTTTTATAAATGTCAGAAGGGGGGAATTTCCTTATCCTTAACTGATCCTTAAAGTGTTTCTAGCCTTCTGTGTAAGTGTTCATTGTCTTTTATTTAAACAGTGGAAAGAAGCATGTTGGATTTTCCCCAGCATGTCTCACCTGACAAAGAGGTACGCTTAGCAAGTACAGAAGCTGACAAAAAGCTTTCCAATTTTGATGTGGAGATGAGCATGAGAGAAGATGTGTTTCAGAAGATTGTTTATTTGCAGGTAAATCGCAATGATATCTGCATAAAATGTGAAAATGTAGATAAAATTCTGGCAGTGAAAAGCTTTTCTTTAAAGAAGTGAGTAACCACAGTGTTTTTCAAGCGCTTTCAAACCCACTACTGTGTGTTTCCCCTGTGTCTGTACCAGCTAATCTTTCCAGTAGGATGCAACTATACAAAAAGGCCATGGTTCCACAAAAACTTAAGCCAGAGTAACCTGGTGCTCCCACACTTTGCCTCTCATAGTCTAGGTGTGTGTATCTCCCTCTCTCTCCATTGTGATAGCTTTGACTTTTGTCTAATATTCTAATGAGCTGGTACAAGAAACCCATCAGGAAAAGTAAAATAGATTGTTTTCTGCTGGCAGAGCTTCCTGAGCCATTTGAATAGAGCATCACTAAGGGAGGGGAGGAAAGAAAACAGGCAATGTAGCAATATATTTAGTGCTTATTTAGTATTTAGCAATGTATTTATTGTATTTAATGCCTTATACTGCTTTTGAATTTGTGTCCAAAATTCTGCTTTATTGAAATTGTTGAGAATTTTAAAGTTGAGTTTTAAGTTATGGAAGTTAATGAGAATGTATAACTAGAAGTGACCTCTGAAATTTCTTCTTTTGATCTGCTAATTATAGGCACTGCATACTCCTCCTCATATGTTGCTTAAACCTCAAAACTAAGTCAAAAGTTACATTTACTGTTGGGCTAGTTTCTATCTCTTTCATGTTTCTTTTCAGTTTCCCTTCTAATTAATCTGTAGCTCGAACAGGAAGAACATTCGGTTTTGTTTAAATGCATCTAATGACAGTAATAATTTTCTAAAAGTCTAATTTAAACATAATGCAAGGAAGCTGTCTAATTGAAAAAATTGTCCTTGCCTCAGATGTGAAACTTCCCTTTCAACCGCACTGATTTTTAACCTTCTTGTGATGCTGATAATATATTGGACCCATATTTCTTGCAATCATTTTGTTCTTTTTTGCAGTGTTGACTGGGAACCAGGATAATATTTGCAGCACCTAATAAAGCACCTTTCAATACCATTCTTTACTGTTGGTGTGTTTTCTAGGCATATTATCAAGTGTTATCCTCTAGCTGGGTATTTTTGTTTATGTGATGTGGAGGTATTTAATAGCTCCATTTTAAGGACCTTCTGTTGTGTGTTGGCAGATAGTGCCTTATGTTGATTTTTTTTTTTTTCCCCTGCTCTTGCTATTAATTAAATGGTTTGCTACATAGTTATTATTTGCTGTGATTTTCCACACCCTCCATTTAGATACATTTAGGATTAATTTGCAGTATCTATTCATCTGTGTATTTCTAATTTACAGAAATTTCTGATAGTAGCTGCTGAAAACTGATTGCTGTAATTCACTCCTATTTCTTATAAATTTTTTTTAATCTTTTTCATTTGGTGCTTTTCTACTTCATTTTCCTTTGCAGCAATACTTGGCTTTTATAACAGTTACAATTCTTGCTTAAATCTCCATTTAGTATTTTTAGAGATTTTTCTTGGCTTAACTGCAGCATGCAAGCATGAGTTAGTATTAGTTTTCCAGAGGTGCAGCCTCTGAGCATATATCAACTTCATAACAACTCTGAAAGTAGTAGCAGTTTTTGTCATAGAACATATGTGAAATTGCCAATAGGGTCAGATTGGTCAAGTGTTGCCGTTTCCAAATCACAAATTTCTTATTATTTTTTTGCTAAATTTCTAATACCTTCTTCTGTTAAAAACACTTAGTTGAAAAGTCAGGTTCCAGGACTACATTTATAACAGGACTTCCACAAACAGAAATGGTTTCCTTAAATCATTTTATCAGTTTAGATGAGCCAGTAAATCATTTTGATTGAATCAGTTTTTTCATGGCCTTACTGAGGATTTAATAGTTCAGGTATATGAACTCAGTTTCATCATCCTGCACAGGGGTGCACTGAGGTGCATCAAGGAGAACAAGAGCCCTCACACTCCCATATTATTCATAATACAGTCAGTCTGCTAAAAGATTAGTGGATCTGCTTGATTTCAGTGACATCCTGAATGTTTTTCCTTCCTTTAAAAAGGTCGAAACTTTCCTAAGTTAACAACGGTTTGATATTCTTTCTAAATTCTGCTTTATTTAAGAGCTGTTGATGATGGAGGATATGTGATGGGTTTGTATTTAATTAAAAAAAAAAACAAACAATCAACAAAACCAAACAGCTTAAAGTAATCCAGTTTCTTTTCCTCACACATTGGGGAAAATAAGTCCTGCATAAATGTGTATTGTTGAATATGCTTTTTAGAAAACTTTTATTTTGGGGTCTAAAACTTGAAATAAAGGTGAATTTAGTACTGAAACTGTGGTTTTACATTTCATTGCTCCTAACATCTGCGCATGTTGGCTAGCAGAGGCATACTTAAGAATGTTGCCAATCTTCTGCAGCTACACACCCTCAGGAAACTCAGCCTGATGTAAACAGCTGCTGCAGCTTTTGGTCATGATATTCTATTTTGTTTCTTACTCTGCCTGAAGATTTCGTGGAACAAGGTGGCATTGTTGAAAGCACGTATTAAATGGTATACAAAATCATCAGTGATGGCCACTCTAAAAATTCTGGAAAGTTCCAAAATTTCATGTGTACGGTGTATTTGAAATGAGTGCTTCTGCTGTGGAAATTGTTCTTCAAAGAAACACAGGATGACATAGACCATCCTGAACAGACTGAAGTTCAGAGATGATCACAGAGCACCCTTCATTCCTGTGTCTGGGAGTGTGTATACGCTTACTTATCCTTAAAGACCTGAAAGGTCTTTTTGAATGTGTATCATCCTTATCATAAGCATGTCTGTGATGCAGATAAACTTCGTAAAGGTTAATATAAAGACTAGAGGCTATTTAACATATATTTCTTCTGTGTATGGAGAGATGTATAGTCATCAAGGATGAACACTAACTTAGTTTTCTCCTCCTTTTTCCCCAAACAAATCTTTCTATTTCTTAGCTTTAGAAAGAGCCATTATTCACTGGCTTTAAGGGCTTAAATTTAGTGTTTGTGAATTCCCTTCTTCTGCCTAAAATCTTGGCGGTTTGGGAACAGGAGATTTTCAGGAACATGACAGTTCCATATGCCCAGTGGAGGGTCTGGGAGATCCCTCATAATGCCTCAGTAACTCAGCAAGACCAAGTTATTCACAGTCCTCTGTCCTTAACTGTTACTGGAATAAAAGTAGTGTCTTTTTGTAGAGACTAGAGTACTCAATTTTTTTCTCAGCCTTTCTTTTTTTTGAGCCTGCAGCACAGCACAATATAAATGTTAATGTAGTGACAGTATTGGCATTTTTCACCTCTGTCATTTTGAAGTTGTGCTTTTTCTGTCACACAGTCTTAGGTCTGGAAAAAGAAGTCTGGAATGTAG
This sequence comes from Pezoporus occidentalis, assembly GCF_034315485.1. Lineage (NCBI taxonomy): Eukaryota > Metazoa > Chordata > Aves > Psittaciformes > Psittacidae > Pezoporus > Pezoporus occidentalis. Next base: position 1,581,064 of record NW_026913425.1, read on the forward strand.
GGTTGTCCAGTAAATAACAGTACAGGAAAATTCTGTTTGTTACAAATATGTTTGTACTCAATATCACAACTTTGACACTCCTAGATGTAGTACTTGATAGCATAAATGTCTTTATAAAGCTGCAGAATTTTGGGGAGTATTCTTTGCCAGAAGCAGAGCAAGAAGTCCAAGTGTTGTAGGGAGTAGGGTAATGGCATTTTTCTTATCTTTGTGTTGGGAAATACTCCTGAGTTGCTTGCCTTGTGCATTTATCACAAATTAAGATGGAGATGTGAGGTTTGACTTGGAAAGCACAGAGGGCATGATTTTCTTCACTTACTTTCCTCACAAAAGAGTGAATTCCACAATTTACATCCTCTTATTTAAAAACAAACAAAATATCAATGGCTGAATGCTGAAAAAAAATCGTAGCCATAGTGAAAGGTATGCAATGTAATCACATGTTAATTATCATTGACTTCAGATATATGGTGACTTACAGTAGTTAGATCATCCTGTCATGAATCTATGGGTTATTTTTTACATTACTGGTAAATAAATTATAATAAAAAGAACAAATATTCATCATTCATCATATGACAGTATCAGTAAACTAAGTTCAATTTGCGTATTGCTTTAGAAAAGCAAGTTTATCACCAAGTGAAGTGATTGTTACAGTTGTTTTTCACTGAACTTAGAAATCCTTGCAGATAGATTATCGATACATGTGTAAGACTTTTAGGCACAATTGTACTAATGCTTGGCAGTCCTGCCGTAGCATAATGCTACTGGGACTTGATACCCTTTTCAAGTGCAAACAAAGCTAAACCATTCTGAGCTCCTTCATGGTTCTAAAAACAAATTTCCATTAATTGTTTAATCTGACATGCAGGACACTGGTGTTTATGTGTTGTTGTGTGGGCTATTTTTAAATGACAGTCGGGAAAATATCTCTGTCAGAGTTTTTGTTCTTATTTGTTTTCTCTTGGAATGCAAATAGGTTCCTGTCTTACATTTTTTCTGTTATTTAGAGATAATTTATGCTGGCCAGTCATTAGTTAACAGCTGTACGCAGTTGTGTAACTTTCATAAAATCTGCATGGTTCAACATCCTTACTTTTCGGAGATGCTAGTCAGGAATTAATTGTACGTAGTTAAGCTGATGAGAGGGTTGTTAAGACAAGTCAGAGCTAATTCCAACAGTTTCATATTTGAAGGTGAGTTTAAATAGAATGTCTCTTTTGACAAGGACTGTAAGTCAGTATCTTTTTTTAAATGTTCACTTCTGGATAAGGCAAGATAAATTTAAAATATGTACAGCATTTTTTTCAGTTTTGGACAAAAATTCAAGGTTCTGGATTAAACAGTTATGCTGCAGTCAGTTTGAAGGAAGACCGTCACAGGACCAATCCATCTTCTGTAATCTTTTGGGGATTTTTTAAATCCCCCTAGGTTTTAAGGTACGGTGTTACCTTACAGCACTGATTTTCTTCAAGTATGTATAAGAAAGCTGTCTCTACAGAAAAAGTTTAAGCACACTGTTATGTAAACTAAAAGGGCTTGCCATTATGATAACGTGTAAATATGTTGAGATAGTAAAAGAAAAATATTTTTAAAATGTGCTACATTAATGTAAGAATACTATTGTACAAGGTAACTGTTTTTGGAAAGTCCTTTGCACTAAAATCTGGGATATTGCTTTTTTACTATGGTGGCATTCTAAAGACCAGCTCTGTTCAGACTCTTCTAATGCTTGGTATGTTTCTTACACGTTATAAATTCAACTATTCTATACTGTCATTTCAGCAAACCTGCGATCTTCAAAATGTAAAGCCTGAAACAAAGCGGTATCTAGAGAAATCAGTTCAAGTGGGAAAAAGAAACGGACTCCATCTTCCTAAAGAAGTGCAGAATGTAAATATGGACTATTAGTTTATAAAGTGAAGGTGACAAATTGTTGAAGAGATTAAATTAAGGTTTCATAGCTATACTAAGTGTATGTTTGTGATCTTGGACCTGCTTAATTACTGCTCTAATCTTAACTGTTCTTAGTTCCAGATGCATCCGTTAAACATTAATCACTTTAAGGTTTTAAAATTTATCTGTAGGCACCAATGGTATTCAGTGTATAGAGTTGATATGCATCACATCTCTTGGTCTTCCAGAGTAAAAGAAGCCTATCTGGAAGAGGTTTGTTCTATATTCTGATTACAGAGAATGCCTCAATTAGATAGCCAAGAGAACTTTCAAAAATGTTATTTGTTAGTCCAAGCTTCAGAAATATGACCAATTGTTACCAAGACACAACTGTTTTAATTTCAGTTATTTACCAACGTTGTAAAATGTGTCCAAGATTTTAGCATTTTGACTAAAATAAGGTAGCTTAAAAGGGCCATAAGCCACACTGATAATTTTCGCTCCATTAAGGGAGGATTTACTCAAGCATATAAAAGCACTTATCACTTCTGAAAATCTTGAAGTAAAATTATCAGCGTCTGAGATGCTGACATAATGATTCTTAAATTCTGAGTGATGTTGTGTAACAATCTCGGTTTGCAGCTCTTGAATAGACTTTAAGCTTTGTAGGAAATAATCATTCTTCATCCACATCTTTCAGTTACAGAGATCAGTTTCATGTGTATTTGCATTGTTACAGGGCAACTGATGCCTCTAAACGGATGTTGAAATATTTTATAAGGAAACAATCATTGAATTACATTTAAGTAAAAACCTGACTAATAGTAGTCTGCGTATTTTTGTGTTTGGTGTGTATTCTACAGATACCTACTGCGTTCACATGAATGTGACAGTAAGAGGCAGAGACATGCTAGGAGATCTATTAGAAAGTGTTTCTAATGGGTAAATATTAGGATTTTTAGAAAGGTTTTGGAATGGTCTTGCCATGTGTGGGTATTCTCTTTTCGTACATTTCCAAGAGAGTGTTTTTCAATAGGTTGCATGCATTTTTACTTCCTTGATTCTCATTTGTTTTAGTAGACATTTTTACACTTATAATTGTAACTTAAGGATTTAAAATAAAAGAATGTTAGTATGTAATACTGTTCAGAGAATGTGCTTATGTGATCAGTCCCCGCTGAGTTGAGAATCCATTTGAAACTTTATCTGAGCTGTAGCCCTAACCCAGAGTTCATTGGCAACTATATTGCTCAGGACCAAAAGAAAGATAAAATGGAGGACTGAGAAAGAGTGTAATGGCTTGCTACACACTTGCAGTGTGTTAACGGTTCAATTTCATTAGCTGGTAAGGAGCCTAGCTGGAAGAAGTGAAATACTATTCATGTGGAGGATAGTAATTGCCAAGTTTTATTTTTATGTTTCCACTAAGTTCAGTTTATACCCGATACAGGAAATAAAGACAATGAAGAAAAAAATGAGTGAGCTGTGTATAGATTTTAACAAAAACTTGAATGAGGAAAATGCATTTCTTGTCTTTTCTAAGGAAGAACTTGGTGAGTAATATGCTTGCTTTTTCCATTTCTTCAACCTTCCAGTTTTACTGATGTAATGGGATTTGGCCCAGTGAATGGTGGTTAGATTAAGTGCAATTATGACTGATTTCCAGTCTTCTCTGTTTCCTTTTGAATCCTTCCCCAAAGTCAGTTTAGAATTACCCTGTGCAAGTGTTTATGGTCTTTTCATAGATTTGTGTTTCTGGAAGTGTTTGCCTCCTGTCAAGTTAGTATATCTGTCCTACTTTTTTTTTTTTTATAACTTCACTTTTCTCTGCTTCTTTTCTCAGTTCTTTGCCATCAGGTAATCGTGAATTGTTTTCATTGCAATTGTTGTAAAAACTTTCCTGTCTTGCAATATATTTTATCTACATCAGTCATTTGAACCGATCTAGAGATTTCATGTGACAGAGAATTTGGGAATTAATCATCTGAAAGGCATGGCATAAAATGTGCTTCAATAACACCTGAGATTTTTTTCTGGGTCTTTTGATCACAACTGTTTCCAACTTCTGTTTTGCTTTGTTGGAATTTGAAAAAGTTTTAGCAAGTTTAGTTATAAAAAGTGAGATTATATTTCCATGGAGATTTCTGATGTCACTGTAGACTGCAGCAAAACAAAATGCAATAATCTCACAAAAAGAGAGGGGAGTAGATAATTCTGGTAAACATTGTTTATTAAATTGTGTTCTACAGAAGGCCTTCCTGATGACTTTATTAAGAGTTTGGAGAAGACTGAGGAAGACAAATACAAAATTACTTTAAAGTATCCCCACTATTTTCCTGTCATGAAGAAGTGCTGCATTTCAGAAACCAGGAGAAAAATGGAATCTGCCTTTAACTCAAGATGCAAAGAGGTATGTCATGTACTTAACTGTTCTACAAGGTAATGACAGAGATGAAAAATGGAGCTAGGCATTCAGATGTTAGATTTTTCTATATATTGTCTAGAACTATGAAATCAAAGCTTATAAGTGTAGTCTTTAACAGTTCCTTGTTTCAATTTGTTCTGATATCCAGAGACCTTAGAAAGTTGATGATCTGTTTGTGTGTGTGTACATTTCTTAAACTTTCAGTGGTGCTGTAAATAGAAGTAGGATTTTGGTCTTTTGCCAAATTTCCCTACAGTGTTCCACAGCTGCTTAATGGCCCTTTCCTCCCAGAGAAGGACATCTGACTCCAGCTTCTGTAGTGCATTGGGATTCTTCTGAATGAGAGAGATTATTTAAGCACACATATTAATTAAGAAATACAGGTGATTAAGTATGAAATTAATGCATTACATTTTGATGAGAATTTTAATTAGGTGTGGAAAAAATATCAAATTTCATATAAAATATTCATTTAAGTTTCTGAAAAAAATAGCTGGAAGCCTGCTGTATAGAAAGAAGAAATATTTTCACAAATAATTTGCTTGATACTAGTAAGACTGGGCACCTAGACAGGTACAAAAATAATGAAAATGATAGGAAGGATAGAAGTGTCAGTCAGGCATTTGTACCAACCATTCATTAGAGAACAGTGGCAGACTTGAGCTTTTGTACTTGAAGTGCTGGGAAATTTGAAGAGTTTTGAAGATAAAATGGCACCGGAACTGACCAGTGTACAAGTCAGTATACTTAAAGGGATTTGCTGTTTAAAACTGTGAGACAATCACTGAAACTAGTTCTTGAAAAGAAAAGGGTTTCCCCTGAGAATTCTCAGTTTTCCAGAACTGGAGGTTATCATGGTTACATTTTCATCTTCTCCCCCACATTTAGGTCAGGGACTGGGGGTTTTGTGTTTCACATCTCTCTCTGACTGCTCTTGTCAGTGGCAAAAGAGGGAAATTTGCAAACAAGCTTTGAATGTTGGCACAATAGCTTTGCAGTCTGTCTTCTTCACTAACAAGCAATTAAGCCAGCCGTCAGCCATATTCCCTGTTATCTTTCACATTGAACTGATTGATAAAGGAAATAAACTCTTTGCAACAGTCAAAGATTTGTTATTAGCCTTTAACAAAATGGTACATCTTTTGATTAATTAAAACAGATAAAATAGAGTAATGACTCAGATTGACTAAAAAACTAGCTACTTGCAATCAAATGCTGTGGCAAAACATTCCAAGAATCTAACTACACTTACACTATTCCATATTTATATCTTAAAGTGTTTCATTTAAAATATTTGCTGTTTCTTATGATTACAGATATTCAAATAATTGTTTCAAACATACATTTTCTAGTTTCACTTTACAAATTTTCCCCTTTCTTTTTTAGGAGAACACAAAAATTCTTCAGCAATTGCTTCCACTAAGGGCAAAAGTGGCAGAACTTCTTGGTTACAATACGCATGCCAACTTTGTTCTGGAGGTAAACACTGCAAAGAGCACAGATAACGTAACAGCCTTCTTAGGTTTGTTCTTATTTATAAACAATACTTTTATATTTGGTATGGCAACTTGACTCCTCGGCCAAGATAAATTTAAATACATGTTGGGTCACAGTGTCCTTCATGTTTAGATAGAAAATGAATTGTTGCCTCTGTTCTGGCATATATTTTTTTTAGACCATAGCTGTACAAATACAATTGCTCCAAAACAGGAAAGCACAAGACAAAAATCTGAAAATAGCTGCTTTGTGACAGCCAACAGAAGCAAGCAGTTATGCCTTTCTCTGCCTCAATATGCAGTTACCCTAATTTAGAACCAGAATAACACATGCAGCCTAAGCAATTTTATCTGTTCAAGAGGCTGCATCACAATTGCAGCTTTTCATTCACTTAGGTTAGCTGCAATTTTTTGTGCATCTATAGCCTCAATGCCTTTTTCTGATACAACTGCATTAACTTTAATGAAAGATTACAGTATACGATGGTGCAGCTTTCATGAGCTAAGGAATTAAATCTTGAATGATAGATTAAATCTGGAATCCAAAATGCTACTAATGGAATTTGATCTGAAAACAGAGCTATCTAGAAAATTTTTAAACTGAGCAGGTTTGCGAATTCATAGTCATCCTGTTGGCCTCACAGTGCCCCCTCTTGTTCATGGAGTTAACCTACACTTTCTGGAATTACGTAGTTCCACAGAATAGTATCTGTTCCTTTATTAATGTGTCCTAGCACCACTTAGGATTGTATATTGATAAAATGTATAAATAAACCACCCAAAATAATTCAGTACAGCAGTAAAGTCTGTTTGATGGTAGTGAGTTTTTGGGCTTAACACATAAGTAAAGAGGTTCAAATGTGCCTCTTTTATCACCTGTAATTCTGTCATTTTTCTCCTGTTACGGCGTGAGCTCAGCTCCATATTTGGCAATACCAGTTATCCATCTATTTGCAATAAATAAACGTATACTTAATTTTGATTTATAATTAAATGTTATAATTACCTGATTTTTTTAAAGTGTACTTAAACTAGTTTGCACTCTTTTCTACCCATTTTGTTTTTGTAATTCTAAATGCATTTATGTGATATTGTAGTTTTTCATTTGTTTTGAAGCTGACACACCTCATAATTTAGCAGGCTTTTTTGTGACTAACTTTTTACAGGATGAGATGGTATTTGTGAATAGAAAAGTATATTATGTTTCAGGGTAATTTTCATAAAGGGAGAATGTTATTAAATTAATTGTCAGCTTTTATTTAGTCTGATACATCCTTTGACTACAAGCATGATAGTATGGTTCGCTCTGCTTTGTTTGTACATATTCATATTTTAAATCAATGTTCTTAAGCTGATCTTATGGCTTGGAAGAAAAGCATTCTGTCATGTGACATTCTGAATTTAGTATAATACAAGCTGTGAATAGTATTTCAGTCATGTAAATGCATATAGTGCCTTACAGCCCACCTGGAAATAAGAGTGTCAATTCCTAAATTTTACACTCTAGATACCAATAGTGAACAGTAACCTGAATTCTTAAGGAAAAAGAAAGTGTCTGGTACTCCTAAAATACTTACAAGAGAATAGGTACAATATGTGCTTTAGTTACAAGTTTTAAGTATTTTATATTCAGTGTATTGCATGAGTTGTGCTATGACCCTTTCTTGTCCAAGAAAAGCTATATTGGAAAAAAATGGCATCATAGATATTAATATCCGGTAGCATTGGTAGTCTAGAAGCTAACTTGTATAGGCAAGAACTCTTTCATCTCTTGTCCTTTTACAGGACTTTAGCTGGAAGTACATAATCATTTTGAAAAATCTTGTAAAAAAAGTAGTGTGTTAATTTTGTGTTGCATTTCCAGTGACTAGTAGTAGTTGTAGTCTTCAGCTGTTTCTTCAGAAATACATCAAGAGAACTGAGATTACATGAGGTAAAATCAAAGACTTAAAGCAAAAGCATCTAGTGTTGCGTTCCATTTCTCATGTCTTCGAAAAACTGAATATACCAAAACCCTTCACAGTACTATATATGTATTTTTTACAGTACTATGCTGTATTATTTATATCATGCCTGTGATTAAAACTCGTTAAGACAAGAAAGCAGACAGTTTGCTTGCTGTTGGTCAAAAAATGGGAAACTCTAGCATCCACTCTTGGGGCATGTGCTTAAAGTTATGAGTGTGTTTTATAGGAATACACATTTTAGTAAGGAACACAGAAGTTGTGCAATCTTTGTTTCAGATGATTTGAGTAAGAAGCTAAAGCCGTTGGCTGAGGAAGAAAGAGAATTCATTCTAGATTTGAAGAAAAAGGAGTGTAAAGAAAGGAACTTTTGTTGTGATGGAAGAATCAATGCATGGGATCTTCATTATTATATGAACAAAACAGAAGAGCTGAAGTACTCCATAGATCAAGAAAAGCTGAAGGAATACTTCCCAATTGAGGCTGTTACAGAAGGCTTACTGAGTATTTACCAGAAGCTGCTGGGACTTGTATTTGAGCAAGTAGAAAGTGCTCATGTTTGGCACGACAGTGTTAGTCTTTATACAGTAAAGGATAATTCAACAGGAGAAATGTTAGGACAGTTCTATTTGGACCTTTACCCCAGGTAATTATGACCTAATGTTTTACTTACATGTTTTAAATGAAATTGGTCTTAGTGGGTTGCTGGTGTCATTGAAATTCAGTGCATTTGGAAGTAAATATTTGTCCACTGACAAGACTATTATTATGTTCATTAAGCTATCCTCTGGACTGTATTCACATTGCTTAGACTTTTTCTTTTTTGCAGTTCTACCGTATTTCTTGCTTATATTCAGCTGATGAAGCATTACTACTTTGTTCATTTTTTGTAGTATTGCTGTCTAGTCAGTTGTTCATAATTTTTTGGTTCTGTGAACTTTTCTCCTTCCTAACTGTAACAGTGTGTTTTACTTTTCACTTAAGTTGAACTGTTACTCCAGTTCAATTGTATTCTTATCTGCCAAATGTTCCTAGTTTCTCCCAGTTTCCCTTTACACTTTATGTGTGTATTTTGTACACTATTGTCCACACTGCTAAAGAAAATATCAAATAGGTCAGGACCAAGAGCAGACTCCTGTTGAGCACACCATGAAATATACTTCCAAGTTTATTTCTATAGCTCTTCATCTCTCTTTGTAGCTATTTACAGCATCAACTGTATTCTGTCAGAGATTAGGAGATGAGACTGAATTTATTCTTAGCTAGTCCTTTTTGACTGTCACTGGGGTATTTTTGTGTATAATTTTTTTAATTATTCTTTAGCTATTTATAAATTGTCTGATACCCTTCTAAAATTTAAATTGATTTAAGGCTGCTCAGGTTTAGGAGAAAAAAATATTTTTTTTTTTTAACTTTTGGATCACACTGAAAAATGCAATGAGCTGTATTCTTTTCTCTCCTGCAATGAAATTAAAAAATACTGCTTCAGAGGACAGAACCTGGTTTTGCCTATTACAGTAGCAGTTTAACTGCTGAAGTGTATATGCTTCCAGTATTCAAGTAGAAATCAGATTCTTGTAAATGCTGCTGTGAATCTTAAACTGGTGTGATTTAAGTACCTTTCCCTCCCCCCCTCCTTGTGCTCTTAACAGGATATTAAAATTAATGAGTCTTAGAGGTTATGAAAAGATGTAATTTCCTTGTGTAAGGCTTTAAAGAGACACTGGCTGATTGTCCTTGTTCTTGAATGGGCTTCACTGTTCTTGTGAGCTGGCTTGTGGTTTGAAGATAGTGTCTGATATGTTTTCTTGTACAGAGAGGGAAAGTATGGGCACGCAGCATGCTTTGGTCTCCAACCCGGCTGTCTTCTCTCTGATGGCAGCAGAATGATGTCTGTAGCTGCTCTGGTAACCAACTTCACAAAACCAGCATCAGATTGCCCATCATTGCTGCGACACGATGAAGTAAAGACTTACTTCCATGAATTTGGTCATGTAATGCATCAGATATGTGCACAGGTTAGTGGTGCTTCTGTGCCAGTATAAGACTTCTCCACTGTGAAAGAAAGACTTAAGTGTTTTGGTGGTTTCTAATTTTAGTGAAGTACATATGCAGGTTTTTGGTTATTTTTCAAAGTAGCAGGTTTAGAGGTTTTTTCGTTGGTTTTAAGTTTTAACTAGAACTACAGCAATGTTACACCTTCTTATGAAAAACATTTTTATAGGAACATACACTTTTGCATTTGCACCACACAGGTACCTGTGACAAGTGAACAGATCCATGTGTAAAGTAAAGAAGGTGCTCAGTGGTTGCTTCCGTTACAGCTGTCAGAGGGCTTTTTATCACCTCTAGTAGCATGCTAGATATTAGAAGCAAAAAAAAGGTTGCTGTATCTAGGAATGCAAACAATTTGGCAATCCAGATCACCTCCAGTATTTTGGCATTTAGTACTCTTGAGAAGTATCACTCTTGACATTAAAAGCATAAACAGATCTTGCCTGAGCTATTGTGTATTCTGCTCTTCTAACTGACAGTCAGGGTTCTTCTCAGAGTGACCAGGAAGAACTGAAGCTAGTCTGAAGATTTTGCATCAAGATGTCAATAAAGATGTAAAATTCCTGATATAGTTTTTGTTTTACATGTGAAATTGATTCTACCAGTTGATAAATTTCTTATTACCCTAATGAAATTTTATGTTTCAGAGAGGGACAAGCCTCAGTATTCCTTCACAAAAAATAATTGCATGTTTATTTACAAGTCCAGATTTGTGTAGCACTGCTTTCATCTTCTTTTAAACAGTACCAAATGATTGAGTCAGAGAAATACGACAAACGTTAGATTTGTATTGTTTACCTGGATCCTGGAGACTAGGACTGCAGAATAAAGAAACAAAGTCACAGAAACCCATATGTTACATTCATAATTAAACAAATAGTGTTCGAGGAAACTTCAAAACAGGTAGTTAGAGTTGCTTAGATATTTTTGCATCATGTTGAAGATAGAAATACAATGTTTATTTTCACCAGGAGACAGGTATTCTGAGCTCAAAAATTGAGAAATAAAACCTGTTCTTTTCAACTACCTAGAAGATGTTTATAAATGTGACACATTCAGCATTTTTGGTACAAAATTGACCACGAAACAACATTCTGATAACCAGTGAGGATGTGCCTAGGTGTCGCAGAACCCCTTCTGGGCAGCCCAAGCCAGCAGTTCCAATGCTTATGTACTTCATTTGCTGTGGGATTGCACGCAGGTCAGGGAGGCCTGCTTTCCAGTCGTTTTTTCCCACTGCTGATGTTGTTTCTGTGTGCAAAGCTACTGTGTTTACTGCTGTTGTATTTTATGTATTTTGTTATTTGCACACCCCTGCAAATAACTCAGTAGTTCCACATAAGAAGATCCTGTCTTCTGGGATTTGTGTGTGCAAAGCACTATCTTGTTTCATATGATGATTTGTTTAAGCATATTAAAATTTGACATTTAAAGGGTATGTGTGGATTGGACTGGGTGGTGATATGTGAGCTGCTGGTAAAGTCAGCTTTTGGATACTGATGGGGGTCTGCTGGAAAGTGGGGTATCAAGGCAGGGTAGGGATCTGTTTATGCTGATGGGAAGGAGTCTTATTGAGGTACCTTGAACCAAATGTCTTAATTTTTTTTTTTTGTTTCTGTATGGGTAAACAAGGGTATCTGGAGGCCAACAAACTCTTGCACTCTCCTTGCCTTGTGCTTTAATTACTTCTATCACCATTTCTTCCCAGCTGAGGCTTCCTAGCTTTCCTTTATAGTTTTTCTTTGCCAAGTACAATAAGAGGGGCCAGCCTGTTACAGCTGTGGATTTGAGTAACTCAGGAGTGCAAACGAAGGCAAATGTTCTCCTTTACTGCTGTTCTTCTGAAGACATGAAAGGAAGACACAGGCATGTGCTACAGCTGTCAGTTCAATGTTATGTCCTATGTTACACCTTTTTTTTTTTTATTCCTGCAAAAAATTAAGTTCAAAGGCCAGTACTCCGGTGGGGCATGTGTTCTCAACAGAGGATGGAATGTAATAATATCTACAGCTCTTAGAAAGGGCATTTGGGAAGCTAAGAATTCTCTTTTTCTTTCAACACTTGAAATGTTTTGTTAAAATATTGCTGAGAAGGGAAGAACAATAAAATTGGATTGGCAAGAGGAGGTAGACTTACTACAGCACAAGTGTGGAGTCAGACCAGATAAGTCCTGTTGACATTTGAACAACTGTCTTTTAAAAAGTAATCATTTCTTTTTAGAAATATTTTGGGTTTGAAAGATATTTTAATGAAGATTTTTAACTGTACAGAACTTTTCTTCAAAATTAGTAATGGGGGGGTATTTAAGTGTGAAGTTGTTGATACTAAAGTAAAAATATTAAAGCTCCAATGTGCTTGACTTTCAGAAGGAGGATTTTTCTATCAGTGATAGAGTGTCAGCTTTGGAAATCTTTCATGGATAAAGTTACTAGGATTCATTTATTTCAGGACATCTATTAACACTGAAATTTTGACATCTGAAAATTTGTATTCTGCTAGAAATAGTGACTTCTCTTTTCATTTAATATAATGGATTTTCCTTTCAGACTGATTTTGCTAGGTTTAGTGGAACTAATGTGGAAACAGATTTTGTAGAGGTACCTTCACAAATGTTTGAGAACTGGGTGTGGGAAAAAGAACCGCTACAGCAGATGTCAAGACATTATAAAGATGAGAGCCACATTGAAGACATTCTCCTTGCAAAACTTGCTGCCTCTAGGCTGGCTAATACAGGTATCTCTCTGCCCTTTTCCCCCACAAAATATGCATAAAAATACACCATTTAGAACCCTGGTGGGAAATTAAAGACAAACATTTCTTCTGTGTGTTGTACACTTATCAGTGTCTGTCTGGATTTATTTGTATAGATACTCCATTAATAAAGGCTATGATGACAGATACCACAGTTTGCAGGAACAGAGCAGCTCTGTTTTTCCAGGCTACCCACAGGACTAAAATAGCTTTGTGTTCCTCTCCACATGACTTTTTTACCTACAAACTTTGCTCGTTTAAAATTAGGAGGAGGGGAGGGAAAGTCCTGGGGTTTCTGGGATTTGGTTTTTTTTTGTGGAACCCCAGAGCAGGCACTGTGAATACAGTATCAGATTTTCTGTATCTGTCGTCCACATTTGGTCTGCATATGACACTTGACAGACACCAAAGTTGTTTGCAAATTTACTGAATATACATGGCAGATCCAGGATAGAAGTGTTGCAGCACTGCATTGTTCAAGCAGCCTCGTAAGTTCTCAGTGCAAAACCTTGAATCTCTGTTCCCTACCTTCCTAGTAGACACACTGCTTTCCCAAATTAAGGTCCCGATTCTCTTCTCCTTCCACATTTTGTACCAGTTTATATGTATCTCCAAATCAAGATGGTAATCTCAGGTCATTACCTATCATGTCATTGTTATTCTGTCACTGTCACCTCTCTGTCCCCATAGTCAGGACTCCCCATTATCATAGCCTTATCCTTTCACGGTGTATCATTGAGCCACTACAGTTTGTTTCATACTGCCTCCCTATGCTGACCCAAGAAGTCCTTATCTTGTGGCTTGTACAGGCACAGTAACTACATAAGCAGTTTGCCTGAGTAAAGGTTCCTATCTCGTAGCTTCTTCCAAAAACCCTGCAGCAGCTGCAGCAGCAGTTCTTGCTGTTCTTCTGCCTTAGGGTAGATATACTTACTACCATCTGTGCAAGCCTGAATGAAATGGTATACTGGAAGTGAAGACATCTGAAAACATAATTTTAAATACTGAACTTTTCTGTTTAAATATCTGCTTTGTTTTGGTTTTGATCAGGAAGGAAGGTATCATTTGAAAACATGAAGTTTATAATGACAATTCTTCCATGAAAAATATGCCTCTCAAATTTTTGTAACTGAACCAATTCAAATGGAAATTACATAACTCCAAGTTTTTCCATGGTTAAAATTGAGATCTTTGACTAAGAGCTGCTAAAGCAACTCCAGCTACTTTGATGCTAGTTAATTATATGTTCTTACCCAATTAGGCCTTTTAACCCTCCGTCAGATTGTTTTGAGCAAAGTTGACCAGGCTCTGCACACCAAGCCATCTGTTGATCCAGCAAGTGAATATGCTAAATACTGTATGGAGATTCTAGGAATTCCTGCCACCCCAGGTATGTCAGTCTGAAGATTTTATACAGCATGTCCAAATGGTTTGATTAAACATGCCTTTATTTCCCAGTGCTTGGCATACAAAAAGAACAGAGTTGTATATAAAATAATCTACTTTATGAAGCCAAAATAATTACTTTGAAACTTGGGGTGATCTTAATGGTCTGAAGCTTAAGGTAAAAATAAAACTTTACCATTTGCAAGTTGTAATTTAGAGTGACACGGTGTGAATACCACTTTAGATGTTCTGTCACATCTGTGTTGGATGTGCCACTAGCCTAAAATGGGAAACCGAGTTTGCTTTGTATTCAACAAAATATGGCTAATACTTTGAGGCATACTCAGACCCTATATGCTAGAAATTTCAAAATAGTTGGTATAAATTCCTTATGAATTAGTTCTTGAAGTACTGTTGACATCAAAGAAAGAAATGCATTGGATTTGAATAAATTATTGTTAATCTACTTTTCAAGGAACAAACATGCCAGCTACTTTTGGACATCTGGCAGGTGGTTATGATGGTCAGTACTATGGATACCTGTGGAGTGAAGTGTTTTCCATGGACATTTTTTACAGCTGCTTTAAACAGGAAGGAATAATGAATCCAAAGGTAAGTGATGAATATTTTCTAGTAAAAGCTTTTTTGTGGTTTCTCTCTGAAATCATGCTTATTGCAATCATGATCCATAGGTATAACATCTCAAGTACTTCTTCTGTAGCTGTCAAGTTCAGATCAACAAAAAAAATTGTGTAAGTAACTTAATCACTTTAGAAAATAACCATACAATTTCCAAAAGCACTCGGATTTAAAAATAATTCTTGCATTGTCATATATTTAATATTATGGCGCTTTTAAGACATTGTGACAAACTGACTAATACCTTCCTCTTCAATTGTAGGCTAAAAAAAACCCCATATTCCTGCACTGCAGGAGTAGATGCATATTCTTCTGCTGTGAAAATTGTATAATAGCTCTAGTTCCATGAGTAGTACCTCAAGTGTGTGGTACTTTTATGTAGTTACTATTTAGAATATATTTTGAATAATAGAATTGAATTTGATCTTTCCCTTTCACAGCATAGCATAGCTTACTTCTTTTTTTCTTCTTTAGTTCTCATAAGTGGCTTTTTAAGTTCAAATGATTCACAGGTTCTAGATTTACTGGGCTTTTTTTTCCCTTATGTAATTGTCTAGCCTCTTCTGCCTCCAGCAGAAATAAAGGTTAGTTAGCAATGTGGTTAGTAGTCCTGCCAATTCTGGCAACCTTTCCTACTTTTCAGATATCATAGTATTAGACTTGTGAGTTGAGATGCTGCAATTCTGTCATGTGAAAAAACTTTCGATTTTCCTGGTCCTCTTATCTGCCTTCTGGGCTCAGCAGCCAGCACTTCCCTTCACTAAAAGTGTACAAGACAAGTGAAAGAGAAAATAGGAAGTGCTCAACTTTCCTGTTTCTCTCATGGAATTTGCCCTTATTCCTCCGTTTCCTTGTCACAGCCACCAGAACTTCTAGAGCTGTCCCTCCCTCTAGAGAGTGGAGAAAGTAAACAAGATAAGATTTTACAAAGGGAGGAGTCCGAAGTGGAAATGAGGTTGGGGTTAGAAAACTGAGGCATTGGTTAAGCCAATAAAACTGAAAAGGGGTTTTAATAAGAAAAGCAGCAAACTGGATAGTTTGAGAGGAGAGGTGATGAAAGGTTTGGAGGTCAAGACTGGTTTTGAAGTGCCAGGGATTCATGACAGGTACATATGAGAATAAGCATACCTCTCATTCAGTGGGAATGTTGTTAGTCGTAACAAAGAGCAGGAGAGGAGAAATGGCAGGCTAAGTGAGAGAGTAAGTTAACTTTTCAATAAAATCTTGTTCATCTTAAAAATGGCATCTGGGAAGGAGTCAGACTTGTTCGGCTTTTTTAACTATTAGCAATTGGAAGAGATGGGTAAGGATGCTGGTGCCAGACTTGTGAGACTTTGTGTCAGTTCTCAGTTCTGACACACGAGCACCTCCCCAGTGTCATCACAGATGGTTGTTTTCTGTTAGCTTTACTCCCTAATCTCAAAACCTTTTTATGTGTAACTGTAGAGTCAAAACCCTAACTAAAATTGGCAGAGATGCTCTGTGACTTTCACTTCTGAGAGGTGAAAGTGCCTTTTATTCTCATTTTTGATAGGGATTTTTGTTTTGTTTCTCTGTGTAAGGGAGACTTTGAGGTAAATTAATTATGCCAGGAATTAATATGTACTATGGTTCACTAAAAAGCAACTAGTGCCTCTTAATGTGAAGCCTGCTAACCAGGCTAAGTAGAAAAATGATTGTGTGTGTATCACTCTCTAGCATATGTGTTGTTATGCATATACATATAAAAAACCACTTTGCTTGAATGCTGATACGACTTCAGAGCTAACACTGTGGAGATTTTCCCTCTCCCTTCTGAGCAATGCTGTCTTCTCAAATTGGTTCTCTTTCGACTTGTTTTCCTTATTTGTATTTCATTTAAGTGTAATAAAGTTCCATGGGATGGGACAAACAATCTTTCATAAACAAATACTAGATACCAATATGATTTTTGTAGTTACTCATATTTCATTATGTCTGGAATTAGACTACTGTTCAGAACAGCAGGAAAGGAAAATGATTATGGTATTATGACTAGGGCTTTTAGAAATTTGGCTTACCTCTTCCTGTTAGAATAAAACCTCTCTTCCTGTTTTGAGCAGCAGTTACAGAAACTAGTTTCAGAGACTGTATCTATAAAAATTCTTCAGCAAACACTTAATTGGTTGTCTCATTTCTTAATTCTTGCACATATCTGAAATTACTTCTGGTCTCCCTAGAACTGAGCAATGGTCTGGCTCTGGAGAGACCACAGCAAAGACTCAAGTATACTAAAATAACACTTCTAAGCAAACCATATCTTCGTTTGCTCCTGATGTTCAGGAAACTAACACAAATAGCGAAGTATGAGCAATGCATCAATGAAAATTCGGTTTTTTTTCTGTTTTAGTTTGGATTGGTTGGTTGGGGTTTTTTTTCATTTTAGTGTTTTTCCAGCTGTAATTCAGAAATTGCAATTGGTAATGCAGTTAAGTCACGGAAGTCTATCACTTAAAAAGACCTATGCTTGTTTTTGCAGTACAGCTATCAGGAAGTGGTCTGCTCCTGTAACCTCATAGCTTTGACATGTGGGGAAGTATATATGTGTGTATACACTGACTAAAAGGAAAAACATTTTCTTCTTTATTATCAGAAGCATCTGGGACATCTGCATACAAAATAATATTTTCTCACATATCTTAGAAGCTCAAAATTCTTTAGATATCTTCTTTAAATTATGACCTTTTTTCAAGAAAGTCCTCATTACTTACTGTTGTCTCAAAAGCTTGGTTGATTCTTTTTAAAGAAATCCACTCCTTCTGAAGTAATATTTCTTCCTGCAAATAAAACCTACATTTCTGTTACTTTACAATACTTTAATAGGAGAGTTAGATGTGTTTGTATATATTATGTGTACCACTGTGCATATGTGCCATGTCATTCTTCAGTGCTGTATCTATCTATGAACTATCCTTCTGTTCTCCAAACAGAGATTAAAGAAAGAAAAATCTTCAGTTAAGAGAGGATAGATGTTAGGTTCCTTTTTCTTGCCAATAAGTCATGGGGATAATCCGTCACTGAAGACTGTGAAGATTGTGTGTGCATTATGCTTTATAGCATGTCTTCTAGACAGGTTGTGATAGTAGCTTCCAAAACAGTGTAAAACCACAAGAAAAATTATTTCTTCCTGAACAAGTTTAATTTCTGCTCTCTTGAGTTCTTCCAGCAGATCTAAATTACATTCCTGATTTTGTATTACAAAAATCTTAAGGAGAGAAGGTGCTTGATCAGGAGTAGATTTTTAAATACACAACAAATACAGGAAAGAGGCAGTTGGCAAGGTGAGAAATATTAATATTCTGCTTTTCCTTCTATTAGGCTGGGATGAAATACAGAAACTTCATTTTGAAGCCTGGAGGATCTTTGGATGGGATGGATATACTACAAAATTTCTTGGAGCGTAAACCAAACCAGAGAGCTTTCTTACTGAGTAAGGGATTATGTGTCCAGTAAAATTATGGTTCCTTTGTAATGTCATGTAAGTATGAAATGAACTGGAAATATCAGTGTATTTCACATCTTAACTGTGTATCACTTCAGGGGAATTGGGTCACTTTCTGATGATTTTTTTTTTTAATTGCATAAATAAAAACGTGTGGTTTTATTAAATTGCATAGCACTACAAAATTCAACATGTCAGGGAATAAATTCTGAGATGTGCAGAAGCTGGATGGTAATTTTTTTGAACTGTTATGAAATAATCAGTATGTGGAGTTGATGCAATGTTTCTCTTTTAATAGATGCACTTAAACTGTCTTGTGAATTAATTTTCAAACTGGAGGGGATAAAAAAAAGCACACTACCAGCAATAAAAAAAACAGATTAATTCTTACTCTGTGTTCTTCAATTGTATTTATTGCTCATTAGTGCTTTTGATGGAGAGGAAGTATGTTTGATTTCGTCATGTTTTGGGTTCAGTCTAGCTTCCTGACAAATTCCAGGACTGAGAATTTGCCCCAGACAGCTTTATAGCAAAAATACTTCTGTGATACTTTTAAGTTTCATTCTGATGCACATTCGGGTGTATAATTTATAACTTACACAGTAGAACTAAAAAGGAAAAAGAAAACAATCATCTACCATTTGAACTACCATTTTCTTCCCTTCATTATGTATAAAAAGCCAAATTTTATGACATTGGCAGTTGATGGTCACAAATCGGGTCTTTGTTTTCCAAGTTATATCAGCACCAGCACTGAGAAGTTATACCTGAGAAATATACTTGAGCAGTTGGTTTGTGAAGTATTTTGAGATACATGTAAGGAAGGAAGGGAAGACGATGTTCCTGGTGGGAGCACATAAAGTCAAAGTTTTTCTTATTCCTTTCCGGTGTGGCATGCAGAGGTGCTATAAAAAAACTTCATAGATCTAATGATTTCAGCTATGGAAGTCAGAGTTAACAGGGAATTATTTTGCAGGGTTTTATTTGCAAAATCAAGAAAAATGAGTCTTAAAAGCCAACTCCCCATCACCCAAATAAAACTGCTAATCCACGTGCACTTGTCATTCTTTAGACATCATACCTTACTTTGGATTTGGTATTGCAACACATATATTAACAAACATTAATTTTGGTTACCAGTTAAAATATTTTAGACATTTGAACCATAGCTATAAACGTGGTTGGTATTTTCATTTGTTCAACTGCAGAGTAAGAAAATGTGACTGGTGAACTCAAAAGACTTCCTCTTTTTCTAGCAAAAGAAAACTGAAAGCATTCACTCTGGGACGAATCTATGTGTTTCAGGGAGAAAAAATCCACAGGTGTGACTGTTCAGTTGAAACTTTTATTTCTGTGTGTTTTAAAGCATTAAACTGGGTGAAAAAAGGAGATGAATTAAGTCATAATAAATTTTCCACTTCAGAAACAATTTTTGAAACACACTAGTTATGGATGAGGAAACATAAATATTTTTAGCCAAAACATATTAACTATGTATAGAATCATAGAATAGTTAGGGTTGGAAATGACCTTAAGATCATCAAGTTCCAACCCCCCTGTCATGGGCAGGGACACCTCACACTAAACCATCTCATCCAAGGCCTAGTCCAACCTGGTCTTGAACACTGCCAGGGATGGAGCATTCACAACCTCCCTGGGCAACCTATTTCAGTGCCTCACCACCCTAACAGGAAAGAATTTCCTCCTTGTATCCAATCTAAACTTCCCCTGTTTAAGTTTTAACCCGTTACCCCTTGTCCTATCACTACAGTCCCTAATGAAGAGTCCATCGCCAGCATCCTTACAGGCCCCCTTCAGATACTGGAAGGCTGCTATGAGGTCTCCACGCAGCCTTCTCTTCTCCAGGCTGAACAGCCCCAACTTTCTCAGCCTACCTTCATACAGGAGGTGCTCCAGTCCCCTGATCATCCTCGTGGCCCTCCTCTGGACTTGTTCCAACAGTTCCATGTCGTTTTTATGTTGAAGACACCAGAACTGCACACAATACTCCAGGTGAGGTCTCACGAGAGCAGAGTAGAGGGGCAGGATCTCCTCTTTCAACCTGCTGGTCACGCTCCTTTTGATGCAGCCCAGGATACGGTTGGCTTTCTGGGCTGTAAGTGCACACTGAAGCCGGCTCATGTTCATTTTCTCATCGACCAGCACCCCCAAGTCCTTCTCCGCAGGGCTGCTCTGAATCTCTTCTCTGCCCAACCTGTAGCTGTGCCTGGGATTGCTCCGACCCAGGTGTAGGACCTTGCACTTGGCATGGTTAAACTTCATGAGGTTGGCATCAGCCCACCTCACAAGCGTGTCAGGGTCCCTCTGGATGGCATTCCTTCCCTCCAGCGTATCAACCGAACCACACAGCTTGGTGTCATCGGCAAACTTGCTGAGGGTGCACTCAATCCCCCTGCCCATGTCAGCGACAAAGATGTCGAACAAGGCCGGTCCCAACACCAATCCCTGAGGGACACCACTCGTTACTGGTCTCCAGCTGGGCACTGAGTCTTACCAAACCTCACAGTTTAGTCAATTTTATCACTTGTTGTCAGTTACAGTCTTAGATCCCACTTCTGTTGGATTATTGAAAATCCATACACGAAGATCACACGTATGAGAACTTTTTGAATGATATTCAGAACAGCTATGAAGAAAAGCTGAAGAAACTGATGGAGGAAAGATTAAACCTAAAACCTGTGAATTTTGTTTAGATTGATTTTCCTTGCATTCTGACTAAATATGGAAATACTTCACTTTTGTTCTTGTGATTCTATCTTACAGACTTTGTTTTTTTCCTTTCACACTGTAATGATAGCTCAGATGAATTAAGATGTGGAAAATACACTAAGTGATACTTTTACAAAAATGAATCTGCAAATCTAAGCAATAGAACCTGTATTAAGAATCAAAATGCAGTTTATATTTTACTGCTGATCAGCAGATTTCCACATGAGGGAGACCTTTCTCTGCATAAACCAGCAGTGTCAGATCAAGGTAGATAATTGCAAATGTAGTAATTAAAAATAAAATGATAAAAATTATGAGTTAGAAGTTAGATTTAGGATAGTACTGATACTAATGATGATAATTTGACTTGTTTCTTTTCTTGTTCTTTAGAGTCTGTATTTTCTGTAGCATATAGTAACTAAGATACTGAAGTGCAGGAGAATGTCTGCTATTATATGCATGTGGAAATGCCTATATAACTGTACACTTAATGTACATCAGCTGGATATCCATGTGTATAGAGAGGAGAAAAACCTAAACTACTTTGTGATTAGAAATGAAAGTGTTGTGTCCTGAAGAATATAATTTTTTGTAATTTGTTTGTGTAGAAGCCATTTCTCTCAGTCTGCATCGGGCAATAATTAAAGCAGATCATCTTACAGCTAAAACTGCACTCGACACAGAAGACTAATGGATATGTTCTGAAGTGCTTCTGAAACATCTTAATGTGGTAACGTTTTATATTGGCTTCATGGACCTTTCTGAATCAAATAGGGGTTGGACTAAATAATCTTTAAAACTCCCTTCCAACCCAGCCCCTTCTAGGATTTCATGAAATTCATATTCTTACTGTAAAGACCTGATCTTGGAATGGAAAATATAACCTGGAGAAAGACATCTTTTCTGGTTTTGGAGCTCTCCATCATAGGCATGAACTTTGTCTGAATAGCAAACAACTTATTCTGGCACTATTCCAAAGCTGTGACGTGAAGCCCCCAGAAAAGACAGGGAACACTTCTTTTGCTTTGGAAACTTGAGTTAACTGCCTTAACACTACACAGAAACTGTCACATGTATTCAGATGTGCCAAGAGGTGGGTATTTGGCAAACCCCAGCCTATTCTAGAGTTGCTAGACCCATGCTTTCACTAAATTAAATTTCAAAACAGTTGAATGTCTGTGTTTATTCCAAACCAACTTTAAGTATTCACTGGAATAAAAAAGTAATTTGTAAAGTTAGTCTGTAACAACCAACTACCTTTTCAAGTTAGTATTATATCTCTATAGAATTTCATTATATTTAGGTTTAATTTTTTTCTTCTGTCAAAAATTAAAATTGGACTTTGGTTGGCTTCACAACAAAAGCTTCAGCTGAAAGGGAAAGGGTAAAATGAGAGACAAGAGAAAGTGATGGTAACCATTCAGGAAGTGGATAATAAGGTTTCTCATTCTGCGCCTTCACTACAATAAGTAGACTGGGTTGGTCATGCAGTTGGGTCACAAGATAGCAAGGTGATGGCCTCAGCAGCCTCTGCTGCTAGTTGTCTGACATAGGTCCAGCATATAGGCTGTTTCTGGATTGCTTGCAAGTCATGTGGTCAAACCTAAATGGTAGAAGCAGTCTGAAGAAAAAGTTTAAGCTTTATTTATTGAATAAAGTTGTTAACACTGACATAACATAATAAAGAGAGCTTTAAGACACCAGGAGTTGATATTTGTAGAGATAGGTGGAGTATTGACTGTCACTTGAGCTTCTAAGGCTACTACACTTGGTGTTCCTATTGTTCTCTAAGTTATTAATATAATAGCATTGCAGAAAAAAACTTCCTCATTTTAATTGGTAAGCAGGGTCAGTCAACTGCTGACCTTGTTTGACAAAGAACTTTGTTAAACCCTGTTTTAATAGATGATGAGGCAGCAATAAATTCTAATGGCTGTAGTCATTTGGTATGGGAGAAGTAAAATTACTGCAACAAGAAGTGAATCACAAGATCAAGATCTCAGCTTCCTCTGTGAAACATGAAACAGTTTCTAAATGCCTTCGGAGGTAGTGCAGATACTTGGGTTAAATGGTGAGTCCTGGAGGGGTTTTCCAGAGCTGTAGAGCTGGTTGCATAGTGAGTGGTTACTGACTGGGATTAGAGAGGCTAGACATCAGGAGGTTATGTGCTAGCACAAGTCAAAGGAAAAGGAAGGAAAACTAGGTGGAAGGATGAACTTGGAGAAGGGTTGACAATTGCTGTAGAAGGGTTGGAGTGGATGTCAGGGACAGATAGCAGGAAAATGCAGTAACTTAATGCATACTGTTTTATGAAGGACTACTAAAGGTTTTTCATTGTTTTATGAATTAGAAATAAAGACGGGCTTGTCTATGAGTAGATTTCTTACCCTGCCAATAATGTGAGATTATACACCAGCTTGTTGCTTGAATACTTGTGCTTTTTTTTGTGACATCTGGAGATTATTTTTTGTTTCACTACTATTTTCTTCATGATTTTATTTTCAACAATAGTTTCCCATGGTGGAAGAAGAAAAGTGCAATGTTATGGGGGAAGTTCAGTTTGTGGGGCCTATGCTGGAAATCCTGTGTAGTTAATCATCATTAGCTATTGTAAAACGTATAGTTGATACAAAAGACATGGCACCAAACAACAATCAATCTATTTTAGATCTATTTAGGATAGATAAAGACAAATTAAGTAAATGAACTGGAAGTTAGTGGTTGCCTAGAAACCAATAATCATGACCTGATTTTGTTCAATATTGATTAACAGAGGATAAGCTCAACCCATACTTGCTCACACTATACTCCTAATGAATTAAAAAGGCTAACTATATCAGCACTAAGAGAACCAAAGAGTAAAATTGCTGGAAGAAAATTGTGAATGTGAAGTGATATGTCTTTAAAATTTAGTTGGCCCAAATCCCATGATTTTGCAACTTACAAATTTCTGAGAACAATGCTGACTAAGAACCAATCTGTTCACCAATAAACCCAGCAATTAAAAATAAACAAAACAGATGTGAAGGGTCAGTGGTAGGAAATAGTTATAAGTTGAGGAATTCTAAAGTTAAAAATCATAAAGAATGCCATGACTGTCACAAAAAAAAAAAAAAAGCATGGATGAGAGGACTGTAGCAAGTAAGAGGTATAACTTTATGTATGAAGAACCAATAAATCTCATTTGTGTTACACAACCTTTAGTAGATGGAAATGCTAATACTGCAAGTTGCAAAAAAGACAATTTTTAATTACTATTTCTCTTCTGCATTTAAAAAGAAGCAATGTGATGTAATCAAATCATATGAGAACAGTGAGGTACTTTCCAGTCCATTATTAAGTGAGGAAGATATTAAGCAACACCTACTAAAAATAAATGGGTTTACATGAGTAGGATTGAATAACTTGCACTCTAGAAACCTGCAACAATTGGTGGTGGGGGATTTTTTCCCAGTGCTGTTAATCTTGGGGTAACAGATATATGCCATGGAACAGTGCTCGAAAGATCTAGTGTTCAAAAAGAGAAAATAGGTGACTATTGCTCACATAGATTGGAATCCAGCTTCAGCAAAACAGTGGAAAAGAATAAATGTAGTTCTGTTGCCATAGAATTAAACAGTGAGTGTAATTCATATAGTGCAAGTGGTTTTGTGAAAAATAAGGTTTGTCAGACAAGCCTGATATCATCATCTATGGCCATTTCAAGCCCAATGAAGGTAATTCTAAAATTAGGGTCTATTTGACTTAGTGCTGTGTATTTTTACTGAAAATAACAGTATATGGTCTCAACAGAGAATATGTAAAATGGATTAAGAACAGCTAACTGTTCTTGGAGAGTACTTGTTCATGTAGAATTACCGTTGAACATGATGCAGTGATCTGAGTGCTTGGGGATCAGTAAAGGTCAGTAATATAAAATCACTGGTGATAGAGTTTGCAAGCAGGTGACCATTAAAAGCAGTCACACAGGATTCTTTGGATTGTTTGAAAGCTTTGGGCATTAAGTCTAAAAATTTCTCTAGCATTGGCAAAGTAACATGTAACATGACTATGGTAACTAAAAATGTAGATAAAAACAACAGCTTGGTGTACCATATTCTACCATACTAACTTCTTAAAGTATCTAGAGGCTGGTTACAGTAGTCAGTTCAATCTGAATTGTTATGAGACCATAGCAAAAATGGTTAAGCAATCTCATGATGGATGAGTACAAGAATATTGCATAAGAGCAGGTTACTGATGCTATTTCTGTATACAGTAGCAGTAAAATGGGTACAGCAATTGCGTGTGATTTTGGTGTCTTGATTTTTAATTTGGGCTAGTAGAACTTGTTATTTCAAACAATAGGTGGTTTTCAGGTGGTTTTATATGTAGAACTGCGGAACTCCTTACCAAGCATATTGTAGAGACAATAGGTTTACAAGGGTTCAAAATAAGACTCAGCAAGTTCCAGTCTTAGAAGAGAAGCCAGTGGAGGGTATTTAAACGCATAAAATCCTTTTCGTCCTCAGGAATTACCTGAAACATAGAGAGTGGAGATCAAGATAATGTTGAAGGAAATATCATATATGATGGCCTGATTTGTATTTCTTTTAGGCATCTGCTTTTAGCCATTTCTAGGGATAGGATACCGTATCAGATCAATCTGCTGTTTGATCCAATGTAGAAACCTGAGAAAGAGCAGAAGATTGCTGCCACAGAGCTTACCTAAGAGCTGGAGAACTTTCAAAGAAAGACTTTTTAAAGCTTTATCTTTTCAGCTTTCAAAAAAAGAATAAGATTCTGTGATGACTTAATCATAGTCTCTAAGAATTGCCATTACATATTAAAGTCTTTTTAGTCTTTAGTATGAGAATGTCAGGAGGAAGCTGAGACCAGTCATTTCAAAGAGAAAGTAACAACATTTTTAACAGTGAGAGAAGCTAACTATTGGGCCAAACTGCTCAGAAAATGAGTAGAATTGTCAGTTCTTAGTATCTTCAAATAAAGACAAGTGAAAACTCTCCTAGAAGATATGCTTTCAACAAAAACAATGCATTAGACTTCAGAGCAACTGAAGTGAAATGGAATGGCTGGTGATACACAAATCAGATTGATTTCATGGGTCTTTTCCCCTTTAAAACTGTACAATTCCATAAACATTATCTTAGCAAAAAAGTTTGTTGCATGTTTATGCAGGGCAGAAGTGTAAAACTACTTGGCAGTGGAATTCACTGCCAAGGGCTTCTTGCCTTGTAGTCCACTAATAGAAAGCAAAAGCAAATGGAGAAAGTAATTCTAAATTAAGCAAACACTTCAACCTGAAATAGCTTTCTTCCACTGCAGAATTGTGAGGTTTACAAGCTTTTATAAGAAAAGTGAGCAGACATGTTTTTCCACATGGCAGAGAATAGACCTATCCTTTCATTTCTGGTTAAAAAAGGCAGTATTTTTCTCTTTGGAAAGTAAAAACTGAGTACTGTTCCCCAGTTATTGTTACAAATAGGATTTTTAACTAGACAAAGTTAGTTACTTTTTCTTCATTGAGTTGTCCCCTTTGGATTTCCAGATTTCAGTTAGGCTTTAACAGATGACATCTTTTTGCAGAGCTAATACTATTTGAGTGGACTCATTATCAAAACTTACCCTCTCCTCCTTCCTCTCCTTCTCCTCTCCATTAAAATATTGCTCTCCTTAGGAATTTAGTCAACCTGTTAGCAGAGATATATGCTTCAAATCTCAGAGAAGCACTTGGCAAAGAGCTCAGCAATTTATATTTCTCCTTATTCATTTATTAAACTCTTTATTTGCTGAGAAACAGTCATGGCTCAGCATCCATGAAAAGTTTCAACCAAAAACAGTAAAAAAAAAAAAAAAATCGTCCTTTGATAGAATATACTGAGAACACATTTTAGTCACCTTGATAGCTTTTTAGAAGTGTATTTTTATATTTCAAGCCTAGTCAAGAAGTAAGAAAACTTTATCCTATTGAAACTTCAGAATTAAGACCCATGGAGATTACAGGTTTTAAATCAGCTATCTGTAAAATATTCATGAACACAGTGCAATTAAGCTTAACAGCGTTAATAGCATTTGCCCCTTAGAGTGAAATTCTATTTTTGTACAAATAAGCTTGCATTTTCTACAGCAAAGAAAAATCATCAGAAGTTTCATTTTTAGCACTCTTTTTTGTACCATCTGCTATCCTGTGTGATGAGTTCTCAGTCGAGCTGAACCTGTGTGCCATGAAGACAAAAAGGGAAGAGGTCTTCTTAAATGATCTGTTCGGCCTGAACAGAAAGATAACATGATGTCTGGGTTGGAATGCAGTGGGTCAGGTTTTTCAGGAGAAAAATTAAGGGGGGGGTTGATACTCTTGCTTAGGTAAAACATAAATTTGGTGTACAGGGTAAGCTTTCTGTGGTGAAGGAATGACATGTTACTAAGGTGTTTGTTCCACCAGAGGTGTGTAATAACAAAATTCAGAACTCCTTGTGAGATAGCATCTGTGAAGGAAGAAAAAAAGAAAAACCAAACCAAACAACCAAAACCCATCAGCAGTCTTTACAGAAATCTGGTGGTTATGACAGAGAGAATTGGATAATGTATTGCAAGACATGATCTCAGAAAGAGGCCTTCCTTACTGGGCAAGTTTTATCTGCACACCAGACAAAATATCTAGTCAGTTTAGTCACATAACTGTGTCTCATGGACTTTCTCCTGGACAGAAGCAGATACGCTATCTGCAAAAAAAAAAAAATAATTCAGTCTTAAGTGGAAAATCCTACCCAGGTTCTGCAAAAACATGTCTAAAGCATGGGGCAGGGTCTGCCACTGTAAATTCTCAGATGGTAACAATTGCCCAGGCTGGAAAGTTGAGAGCTACGTTTGCTGTATCACGTATTACCTTAAGCACCTTGAAATGAGAAGATACCTAACAAGGATCCAAGAGACAGATTGGTTCTGCAGCAAAGGGTGCCATTTCTTGTTGATGTCCTGAGGAGGTAGGGTTCCCTGATCTTGAAAATGCGACAGAGTATCTTTTGTTTTCAAATATTTGTGTTTTGGACATTCCACGCCCAGAGCAGAGACTGAGACTGAGTATCTCAATTAAAAAGAGAAAAGAGACCGTTCAAGCCTCTTTAAGTGCTTATGGGGCTGGAGGAGTGTGGGAAAGTAGAAATCGTACTTGCCGGATGCACATACTTGATTAATATGGGCTCAGTTCCGTAACATAGTACAAAGCTGCACAGGTGCGAATTCTTATGCCACAGTAGAATGATTTGCCAAATAAATCCCTAATATGTGTATTAGAGTAGCATTTGTTTAGTTATCCACAAAGTTCCTAAAATACCAAAAATGGCTATTGAAACATTTTTATTATTATTGAGGACTAACATCTGTACCAAAAACATGCCTCTTGATTACTTCCTCATAACAAAGATGTTTCAGTGGCTGATAATATTTTCCTGTTATTTAATTATGCACAGCATTAGTTAAATGGGAAAGTTGCATCAAAGGTGTAAAGATATTGCTGACTTCATTAAAAAGTCAGTTTTGTGAAGAAGCATTGTGATAAGGCAGAATTCAACATAAATATCAAGGATAATAAATTCAGGCAGTAGCAGAATTGTAATTTTCAGAAGCAAGATTTTAGATGTAAGAATGGATCTCTAAGCCATTTCAAG
The DNA here is from genome assembly GCF_034315485.1 of Pezoporus occidentalis. Classification (NCBI taxonomy): domain Eukaryota; kingdom Metazoa; phylum Chordata; class Aves; order Psittaciformes; family Psittacidae; genus Pezoporus; species Pezoporus occidentalis. Next base: position 1,609,533 of record NW_026913425.1, read on the forward strand.
CATTAAGTGTCTTACTCAGTATTTTATCCCAGAGCTTGGAATCCAATTGGTACGATGGTACCTGATTTTGAGGCATTACACATTTTATATTGGCTTTTTCTTTTGTGATTTATGCTAGTTACCCTCAGAAGGAGAAATTTTGGCTGAAGAAGGTTGTTCATATAAAACAAATACTGACTTTTATTTGTAAAACATTGCAGTATGTCATACAAATAAAAATCAGCAAGATGTCTAAGAAAATAACAGAGACAAAATTTTCTTTTATAGACTTAATGGAAAATAGTTGCCTTAGTTTAAAAGAAAGTACAACAGAGTGTCATTTTATTCTTGATGTTTAATTAGATTTGGCTATTGCACAGTTTTGCCAATAATAGGATAATATTACAAGTTCAGGCTGGTGAATTCTGAAATGGTTCTGCCAGTGTTTGAAAACTTCCTGTACGTGACTTGCAAATCGGTACCTCAGTTTAAACAACAGCACACCTTTGAATAGTATATGATTCTTTTGATATGTCCTTAATACATCTAAAAGAGCCTTCAGAATAGAGTAGTTTAAAGGAACATTTCTGTATCCACTTTTAATCAGATTGTCATTAGAGAACCTTAATCTTCTTAAATTGCAAATAGAGGTTGACCGTGAAACGTACAAGTCCCACATATCTTTTCAGAAGTACTGGCTATGCCTTATCTTCCAGTAAAGTCTGTGTTGTGGCTACCCTGTTGCCCATGCTGTGACTACTTCTACTCTGAAATGTTTTAAGCACTTCATTCATTCTGCTTGCAAAGAGGGAGTGAATCTAAACAACCACTTTTTTCCCCAAGTCCAAAGCATAGCAGTTATATGTGTAACCAGTATTTATTAACAGCATTTTATGGCAACAATTTTACATGTTAAAACACAGAGCCTAAGGTTAGTTATTTGAGTGGAGCTGATTTTCAGACAATGAGGAACTAACTGGGCTCAATGAGAGCTATTGTTAAGTGCTGAAAAGTCAAACTGTAGTAACTTGCCTAACATCTAAAAAGTTTTATGCTTCTCTTACTGAGCATTTTTTGTCTAAAGCATTTTACAGAAGGGTTAGCCAGGTTAAGAATATCCCTCTACAAGACCTAGAGAAGGTGAGGATTTTGGCAACTGTTAAACAATGAGTCTCAAATTTGAAAATATAAGCAAGGATGCCTGTCTCCTTATGCCATACTTACTGGGGATGATGGCTTCTCTGTTTTCTTTAGAGAACCTGTGTTCAAGTGCTGAAATCAGTTTAATTAAAGGGGGGGGGGGGGGGGGGGGGCAGAGAAGAGGAATAAGATGCAGCCCAAAAACTAGAAGATAACCTGGCACGACAGCAGGAGATGTGAATGTGAACAGGGAGATGGCAATGTGGTGATAAAATTTCTCATCACTGGAAGTATTGTGTAGCAATAACTTTTCATCAGAAAATACAAATGTGAATGCATGATTATATAAGGAAAAATATAAAATTGTCAATATTTATTATCTATTATAAAAAGAGGCATAAAAAGTACTGAATAATTTCATATGGGAGAAACGGCAATATTTCAGATTCTTTCATGCTGACTAGTACAATTTCAGTAACCAAAATGCCCAAAAGGAATTGCTATGAGAAGAATGATCTACTCTGCATGCTCTCTGCCTGATTCAACACGCACACCAACATGTGTTCGAGTCTAGCCCTACTTTGAGAGTGCTCGAGCAAATGCACTGCTGGTTAAAAAGCCTTAAATGCTAAGCCTGGTAATTCATTGCTTTTGGCACTGAATTTTCCTGTAACAAAGAAGCTGATGAGCTTGGGTGAAGAATTGGGGCCCTTGAAGCTGAGCATTACAGGCACTAGTGCTATTAGTTTCACACATCTTAGGTGCTTGTGCTGCTGTTGCTGGTGAAGGACTAGATCATCAGGTTTTGGGGAAAAAAAAGGAAGTCTCAGACATGGAAAGAAATAATACTTGTTTGAAATATATTTCACAAGGTCACAATGATTAAGTTACACAAGGAAGCACATGGCACAAAGTACGTTTTGGTTTTAATTATATATGCACAGTCCACTGAACATAAAGGAAATAATGAGGTACTATCTAGATAAGCTTCTCTACAACACTGATTTATGTGCAGCAATTTACTGTAGCTCCAATCTACAATTTGTGTCTTAGATTTAAGATCTAGAAAAATTGTCCAGCTGATTCCCTTGCAGATTGTTCCTTCTACATTAGCATCAGGGAGCACCCTCCCACCTCCTTATCTCCTGCCAGGAAATCGGTTGCTATGTGCATTGAGGGCCAAGCTGCGCTTCACAGTTTTGCTGGTTTGTCTTGCTGTAGTGTGGGAGGGTTAGCAGCTGTTAGTGTGTTCTGCCCGACTTCAGCCCTGTGGTTGTGGCCTGGAGGGAACTCTTGCACGAAATGAAATGGTTTGTTTGCAGCTCAGTCTACTCTAAGCTGTGGGAGATTGCAGCATTTCAAGGGATTTCAGAGATCTTTAAGTATATAACTGCAGCAGTCTACTCTACTGAGCAAGTTTCTAGGGAGCTGCATATTCTCATATGACCTGGGTACACGTAAGTGTACCTTCATGACAACAGCAAACGGGACATTTCAAAACAAGGTTTTTCTCTGGCAAGTTTCAAATCTTAATCATAGATATCAAATGGTTTTAATTATTGAGATAATGTGTAATACTTTGCTTTGGTATCAGAATCAGCCAAAATAATTCAGCTGAAATTTTCCTCACCAAAAGCAGCCTGGGAAGTATATTCAGCATGTAAAATTCCAGCTCAAACAGTTATAGTTTGGCAAATTTAAAAGCAATTGAAAACAGGTTATTATAATAGGAAGTGTTGAGCAACCTAAATTGCAGGCAGGTCTACAAGCCTAAACTGTAATTTACCACATGTAGAAAGTAAATTGTTAAGCTGTCAATTTATAAAATTAGGTGGAGAGTTTCCTGGTATGGTTTGTCAGAGTTGGTGCTGGTTAAAGTGTTTTACTATTATTAATGTTGTTATATATATATTTTGAACTCTGGATTTCAATAACTTTTTTTTTTTCCCCAACATTTACTTCATTGGATATTTTTGTATCATTTAGATTTTGGTCAGTGTAGGGCTTGTTGAAAAATTCCCTACGACTTTTCACTGAAATATTAGTGGAGAAAGTGACTAATTTTTTTAATTAAGATGCTTACAAAAATATTCCTTTCTACAAAATACAGTATTTCTATAGAATGCTCAGATTTAGTGTGAAGTTTCACTTTAACACGTGTAAGATGTGTTTTCAGGTGGCTGATGTATGGACATGAATCTTCATCAGGGATTCACTGATACAGGTCTGCTAAATGTGGGTGGAGTTAAGTGAGCTGTCTAGTCATCTTGCATTAACAGGTTAAATGAACTGTGAGGATTATCAAATATTTACATGTCTACTAAGGCAGATGTCTTGTTAACTTTAAAATGAGAAAATATGTTTTGTGCAAGGGATACATTAAAATGTTTTGTGTAAGGGATACATTTACTTCAGCAGTCATATTATTCAACTGTTATTAGACCTGAAATCTCATACTGTGGAAAAGCTGTAAAGCAAAAGCTTGAAAGACATAGAGATGCTCTGTCTCAGCTGAGGAACCTATTGAGACAGTTACTTCAAACAATGGGATGCTCAGTGATTGGATGGAGAAGTTAGATCTATCTCCTAGAAGTGAACCCACAACACAAGACATCAAAGCCAGCATTGGCAGTTACTGGTGAGAAGAACTATTGGCAAGGGTACTGCTGCTGCAAGTAAAATTGGCTAGATACCCATGTGGCATCTCCTCTTTGTCTAATGCTTGGAGATGTGTATAAAAGGATGGCAGGCTGACAGGTGCAAATGTAGATGTCACGGACTAAGAAAGGAGCCAAGGACAGGAAAGCAACTTGCCAAATGACAACAGTGTGCGCTTCATTGAAAGATGTGTTGAAACTGAAAGCAGGATGACACTTGAATGGTTAGTAATTATAGGAGTAAACAGGCAGGTGACTGTAATCTTCAGAGTTAATCCTTCCTTGATAGTGAAACGTGGTATCATGATGTTTTAACTTTTAAAAGTGGAAGCACACTATCACCAGGAGTATGAACCTCCTGTATGAGTATGAATCTCACATAAATGAGATATTGGTAAAACTGTATAACTAAAAAAAAGGATAGAAATAGAGAGATTGAGGTTAAAAAATATTTATTGCTGTGAGAGGATGGAGGAAGGGAATTCAGTCTTATTAAAACACATGTTTTGTTTCTAGGTATATAGTAAGATCTTTAATCTTATTTACCCAGGTGTAATGCAATATATCAGAACACTTTCACCAGTTGTTCCAGGGACACTGAACCATAACAGCTCTGGATTGTCCATTGTGATTAAAGGAAGGTAGAAATTGTTCTGTTCCTACTGCCAAAAATCTAGCTGACATTTTATTGATGGAACCTGCAGTGCTGGACAAGATTGCCATGCCAAGTGGTCTGCTGCATGAGGGCATGTCGCCTCACTGAGTTACTTCATAGAATGGTTTCCCAAGTTGGTCACAGCAAATTAAAAATAAATTAATTCTGAAATCTGTGGTTTCTTCTTGTTTGGATTCCCTTAGTAAGTTTGTGCCTCTTTTGCGTTTGATAGATGCATATTTCAAATTTCTTTTTTCAGTTCTTCCTGTTTCAAAGGTTAGATAATTATATTTCTAATTAAATCAAAATAAGGCCTTCATATGGTTTATCTGGTGCATGTAATGTTGGATTTTCAAGTACACTTGTATTGTAAACCAAGCTCCATGGTTTGGTTAGCTAGTTTTATGATATAAGGAAATACATGGTTTAATAGTATCTTTTTAAAAATCAGATTTAGGTTAGCCTGTCATTTGGGACTGTGTTTTAGTAACACCAGTGTAATTGCTACATAGATCATTTACACTCATTTCAGACAGAGAGCCTAAGATTATGAATAGTTAAATTTCTGTATTGTCATTGCACTTGTTATTTCAGAAGTATCACTGAAACTATGATTCTACCACGCTTCAAAAGCATGGAGATGTTAATAAGCAGCAATTATGAAAGATTGCTGTTAGCTTCTCACAATGTAAATATTTCTTCATGATGCTGACATGTGAGTGCCTGTAAAAGACGAGTGCTCTATACTGCTTTCCAGCATGCACACAAAGATCTGCCGGGTATATCTGACAAAAAACAAAACTTTTTCCTGCAAGCAATAGTAACAGCCTTTCAGTCTGTCATGCTGTGTGCATACATTTGTGCTATGAATTGAGAAATGGCTCCTGTGGAGTTCTTCCTGTTCATTTGGCTGAACTGAACAATGCTTTGGCAGGGGCAGGGTGGGTCAGCATGTACCGGGGGCATGTTCCCACTTCCATATTAGTCAATAGTAATTTTACCATGGAAATAGAGGCTGGATAAGGCCTTTTATGTGTAAAATTTTGGTCCAGGTAAGTAATTGCTTCTGCTACAGTTAAGAAAGCTGCTCACAAAGATGCTGCACATCAGCAGAGATTTATAAATCCAAGCTTTAATAATATGCAAAGCAGACATGCAAATCTGTAAATTTTGCAAATCTGCATGAGAACATTTTAAGTTTTGAGCTCAGACTTCTTGCCCTTCAGACATCTCTATCGCAAGCACAGCTTGTCACAAAGGCTGACTGGAGAGAGCACGATGCAATTGCTGCTGCACTCCCCAGTGTCCTCAATGGCATGTCTGATGGCAATTTGGGCAATCCTGCAGCACTGTGCCATGGAGTCTGTCCTGAAACAGGCAAAGATCCATAGGGAAAAGAAGAAAGGAGGTGGTCATGTAATTGAAGACTATATCATAAAGCACAGTCACCAGTGGGTGTAATTATGGTTGAACGTAATTATGCACCTCTTAACCTTATGTACCTTAATTATAGCACCTCCTAACTCTTTGAGTGCTTGCCTTGGAACTGTGTCTGGTGTAGCTCTGCTGGTCTGCAAAACACACCATGGTTGTATTAGCCGTGACCTGATTGCTAAAGACAGTTACTTGGTTAATGCAAGCCTGAGTGGGTTTTCTGTGTGTGTTTAACTTGTTTAAGCCAGTTAGAAATTTGGCAGTAGTCTTTGCAGAAAAGTAGGGCTGTTACTGAGGGCTTTGGCTCCCTGTTTTTTCTGGGGAATTAGAGCTGTTCGGGAGGTCTAAGGGTAGCAGTGAGGGAGCCCGGGAATCTTGGAAGCTTCTCAGAGCATCTGGAGCAGACAGCGTCACTTTGGAAGTTGTCCAGACTGAGTGTCGGAGCAAAACATAGCTCCCAGCAGGCACGGTACCTCCTGCTGGAGCCACGGCACAGCAGTTCCCTCCAGTGCCCTCCAGCCTGGGTCATCTTCGCCACTCTTACCCCTGCCTACCTTCCTGTGCAGGATCCGCCCCCCCTACCCCCCAGTTTTCTCTGCAGTGAGCCATGACAACATGTGTGTCTTTCACGTGCGCAGATGTCTCATGGGCTCTCTGTTGGAAGGAAGCTGTCCAGCCAGTTAGGTCTGTGTCGTCATGGTGAAAGCAGAGAAGTGTTCCACCCACGGCCATGTTTTGCCCTTAGTGGAAGAACTTAGCCTAACCCTCACACTCATTTAAAAACACTTAAGAGTGGTAGGCAGGGAGACAGACTATGACAAATGCATCTGGATGATATAATCTTTCGTCTCAACTGTGTTTTGGTGAATAACAGCAATTTTGGATTTCAGTGTCTAAGAAAAATTCCTGCACTGTATAAGTAAGAGAAAATTACTCGCCATCTTAAAGGGTCCTGAAAATCTGGTTGCATGAGAAACAGCTGTACAACAACACATATCAAAGCAAAAATCCCCAGTATTAAGCTAAGAAGTTTCACCTGGTGCTATTGAGTCTTTCAATGGGGGTGGGAAGCACAGTCCTGGGCTGTGCGGTGGCTAGCCTGTGTGACAGCACTTGAGTAACAAGACTCTCCAAAGCGAACAGGTTGTGTACAAATGCATGTGCTAGTGAGTAGGACTTGCACAAAAGACATCCCCAGGGACACAGCTTCATTTCAGATGGCTCTGCCTGGAACCTGGCTCTGCAGCCCAGCCCTGCCCATAGGCAACCTGACAGAATAGTATGAGATAAACAGAGGTAATTAGCATTAATTTTTTTTTTAATTACAATATGTGTTTGGATTGTTAAAACCCACCAGTGAACCAGGAAATCTACAGAATTCTACCTACTATCTTGCCCTAATTTTCTTCCTAGCATTCATCAGTTTCTTCTGAAAGCACATCTCTTTCTGCAAAGTAACCATAGCCAAAATCTGTCAGACTGCAACCAGCCAGATGTTTATGTTGTTAGAAGCAGTAATAATTATGCAAGCAGTCACTTCACTGGTCACTGAAGGTGAGTTCTGTACTCAACTGAATACAAGCAGGTTGTTGTGCTTTCAGCAAAGAACTCTGAAATTACATATCAGAAGCCAAAACTCCCTTCTGACTCCCCTGTAGGTAAAGGAGACGTTCCTGGGAACAGGATGGCTTTTGCAAAGTGTGGAAGCTGATGTTCGTCACAGTGTAGTAGCTGATGCACTTGCTGCCTGGATGACAGGTTCCTGGTGTGTGTACTGGTTAGGTTGTGCTGCTCGGATGAGAATTTCATTGTTTGATGCCTTTTGCTCAGACAGTTGCAGTGTAATAAGAAAGACACCGGTATTTATATTGCCCAGCATGACTGCTGTGCAGCATGTCTGTTGAGGCTGCTTCTCCTCTATTATCTTGAGATTTGTTACTATAATGACTTATTTCACCTCCCCCTCTTCTGCAAACTTTATTGAGCCATCACTGAGAGCTTCTCTTCATGTTAGTGCCCTTTCTCTTGACTCTGAATTAATTAGGGGAGAAACTGGAACGCTGACTCATAGCAAAGGAGGAGAGCTTCTATTAGTAATAAGCAAAGAAGGCCACAGGAACCTATTGCTTCTCAGCTCCAGCAATGCCTTCCTTTTTTGTGTCATTCTGACACAGACCATGTTAACTGATGCTTCTTCAGACACTAACTGCAGTACTGAGACACTCAATGTCTCTGAATTGGATGGCTTCACTATCTGAGGAGGTCTGGGGGAGCCAATCTCCAAAAAGATGAAAGTGCTAATTATGTTGGTAATTCCTTTAAAGCTCTTATCCTACTTTTGCCAGTGTCCATTTCCATGGTAACCCGAGCAGGTACAGCAGCATTCAGCCGGCAGCTCAGAGCTCTTGGCTATGTCAGAGGTGTCTGAGGTTGGGGAGATACTGCACAAACCACGCATACAGATTTTCCAAGGCTCCAGAGATTTCCTTGCCACAGAACTCACTTAAAATACGAAAAAGCTGTCCTAAAACTGAGAGCTGCTCTCTGTAAGCTGTACAGGCTGTGTTAAAGCTTTGATTTCACCTGTAGGTGAGCTGGCTGGTCTTCTTAAAGGCTGGGCTGCAGCCAGAGTCCTGGGGGGAAGCTCTGTCTGACTCAGCAACTATTTTTTTCATGCATCCTCCTGGGCTGAGAACAACATCTTTTCCACTTCCTGACTTTCGGGCCTTGTCTGCTAGGCAAATCTCAAACACAGAATTCCCACCAGCTCTTCAAGTGTGTCTGAAATTGTAAACAGACTGCATTTGGAGTGGTTTATGTCACTGACTTGCAGTAAGCATTACACTTGCTTAGACTGCCATTAGCTACTGCAACTTCCTAGATATTTAGGCTTTCAGCATGTAACTGTGGTATTTACCCACAAGTTCACATTTCGTTATGAAGCAGCAGCGATTCCAGGCTGTTGTGGCTGGTTATTCACGAACTCTGCAAAGCCAAACGTGGTATTAACGTACTCTGGGGCGCAAGTTCTGAAGTGATCTGAGTGGAATGGTGAGCCAGAGAAAATTATCAGGTATCTTGCTTTCTGCCTGGGTGAGCTTCAGAGCTCAAAACAAGCTCCAATGATCACTTCAAGAGGGAGAGCAAAATGTTTGGCTTTACAGACAAGTGCCTCCATTGGGTGTTGTAAAAATGACATCATAATGCAATAAGGATCATGAGGATTCTGTAGTGTCAATTCCTTTCTCATGTTTCTGGCAATCTTAACATCTAGAAACACTGATTTTTTTTTTTTTCTGTGATTAGCACAGATATATTTTAAAAGAAAATTCTTTGATAGATAATGGACTTGTTTTTCTTGAATATAAATAAAGTTTATTAAATTCTGTAATTGATACTAAATTTCACTGTTGAACAGGTCTGCTGTCTGAGTGATATCATGCCTATCCTGTTTATTTAAAAGAAATAATTGAGAACAATAGATAAATCATAGATAAACAATCTACAGTGTCTTAGAATTTAAAGAGGAACTGGATGATCAACAGCTTTGAAGACTGGGCATTTTGATTACTCATGTCAGAGTGTAGGACCTTAAATATTTGTAATATTTTATTTATTTCCTTTTATTCTTGGTGTTGCTTTTACAATACAGGATTAGTTTCCTAATTCTACCTATCTAAAATAAGTGACAGTTAACATTTGGGCACATTTTATCTTCCCTAATTTCAAGTAAAGAAAGACTGATTAAATTTCAGAGGGCTTTTACATGCTAAGAGATATCTCACATCTTTATAAGCTGTGCTGCCCTCTTCTCGAGAAAACACATAATGAAAACACATAATGTATTAGTAAGGGATAAACCTCAAAGTTCTGGGTTTACATTTTCTAGGAAAGGAAATAAAAAGGTGGTTTTGGTGGCTACCAATCTCAGGGGAAGGAGAAAGAGTTTTTGGTAATAACATTCATACAATCCTGCTATTAATTCACGAACAAGTGACATGGTAAGTTAACTACAATTCGTCCCTGTATTTGAAACAGGAAAAACATACTCTCTTCCCAGGATGTTTGTTATAAAGCCTGCCTGCTTTCCTTGGATCCTTCCACTTACTGAAATAAACCGTGTTTTTGAGTACCAAAGTTTGATTCTGTGTTTACACAGCGACAAGAGAGCTAAGACATCTTATGCCATCCTCTTGTCCTCATTTGGCTTTTCTTTATGTTTTACTGATGTCCCCACACTCGGGGTTAAAGGGTGTCAGTCCTGTGTTTCCTGTGTGGTTACTTACACATGAGCTACAGAATGCTTTGTTATGTGGGACATGCCTGTCTGACAAACGCTCCAGCCCTGTAGGAGCTGGACTAAAGCAGAGGAGGTACCTCACTTGCTGGCCTCTATCATAATGCTTTGAAGAAATCTTGTGGGAAGAGAAATGTGAGAAAACTGATTTGTCATAAATCTTCACAGCTGCAAAGACAAAGAATCTCCTCTGCATCTGAGGAGACCAGCTATGGAGCCGATGTCGCGAGAACTTAGAGAGTTCTCTGCAGTTGGAGAACAAGCAGGCTAAATGAGAGTGTATGATGTTGTTTTGCACTCTGGCAGAGAGACAGCTGTCATCCAAATTTCCCTCACGGAGAAATTTTGAAGAACTTTTGGGCTAGCATCTAGGGTAAACTGGGGATAGCATAACTTACAGATGTCTACATAAAGAAATAGCAGAATTAAGGATGTTTCCCCTAACTGGGTTACACAATAGGAAATGACAATGATCAGAAATGAAAGAAAACCTGTCCTGTATGTACAACAACATACCCTGCTCATCTTCAGTTGAATTCTGCAGAGTGGACAACTGGCATCTGGAGATGGGATAACTAACAGAGCAAGCCTGCAGGCTGATGGGTCAGATAAATGGATGGTTGATCTGGTTTGCCCAACAATTAAAATTTATGTGCAGGATATTTAATAGTTTTACATAACACTGTGTTGTGCTGACAACAAAACCATTCACCTGGGCTGCTCCTGCCCTTGAGTTTGTCCCCATGTAATTTTATTTATTCCCTTTGTGCATCCTTCTGCATGGCTTTTTGAGCCTTTTAGAGCAAGCTGTGCAACCATCTGTTCTTACTGGCAGGATAAATTGGTGAAATATTTGTTTCTTCTAGGCCTGAGACTGGCTTAAGGAAAGAAAACAGCAAAACACAAACATATTGTGCCCTTCATCACCCCTGAGAAACAAAGCACAGCATCGCAGGCTCTTGTAAGGCAGGTGGCATGTCAAAAGTCCAAGAGGGCTGTGCCAGCCCCAAGGGTTTTAACTGGCTGAAGAAAACATGTATGATTGTTCTTTTTGCTATTCTGCCAGTACGCTATTACCATCATGTTTAAATGTCACGAGCCTGCAAGTGTAGAAACTCATCCGGTTTATCAAGCTGAACTGCCTGTTGGTCTGATTTATCTCTTCTTGTCTCCTTGCTAGGTGTGAGCAGTTTGTGGTTTGCCTGGGGCCCTCAGCGGCAAGGAGGGGGCAGCTCGGCTGCTCCGCGGTCGGTCAGCAGCTCTGCAGGACTTACTCATCAGGTCTTGAGCTGAAGGTACAGCTATTTCTATCCCGGTCACGGCGCAGCGGCCGCCACGCAGCCCTGCGGACAGAAGCGGTGCTGGACCCTGGCGTGCCGCTGCAGACTCATCCGTGCTGGGTAAACCTCGCTGCCTCTGTCAGCCGCACTTCCTGCAGCGGTTCTGCAGATACTGACATAGCCAAAAAGAGTTCAGCGACTTCAATATGTTCCTCTCACACTGCAGCAGCAGTGTTTGTATTACAATGGCGTACCAAGTGCTGCAAACAGTAAATAAGGGAGGTACCCTCTCCCGGGATGTGTACCAGGCATAGCTGGAGGGATTACAGCGCTCCTGCTATGTGTGATCTGTGGCAAACTGGGATACAGAGTTCAGAGCTTCTAAATCCTAGATCAGCGAATTAACAAGATTATCCTTTCACTCTGAAAACAAGATTAAGAGAGCTTTCAGTAACAGCATGCCACCAAAAACTAAGTTATGTTGAACAGCCTGGAACTGTAAAACATTTAGATTTTATACTGCATGGATACTTAAGGAAAAAAAAAACACAACTCTGATGGTAAACTGTAAAAGTGCCACCTTTATCATACAGATACAGTCACATGTCAGTCGTGAGGCTGTTTGAAAGTTATGCTGCTGACATGTCTTTTATTTTTAATAGCTCCCATGACATTATGAGTACTTCCATAATTAAAATAACTTGTTCCATGAAAGAGCAGATGTCCTGGTACTTAAATACACAGTGCTGCCACGATGAAGTCTTCTGCTTAATGGCATTGGAAGCAGTAGTTTGTCCTGATCAACAGCTCTGCTGACATCCTAGATGCCACTGAAAGCCAGAACAGGTGGGTCATCCGTAAACAAGAGTTTTAATGGGCCAAGTTTCTTATGAAGGGCTGGGTGCATGCAGTGCAGCTCCTGGCAGTGAAGGGCACTTACACTGGTCTCTGAATTCCTATTATAAACATTTTCCTGACGTTTATAACCTGTCTGTATGAAGGATTGCTTTACACACAAGCCATAGTAGATGAAGCCAGGCCAAAATAATGACTTGTCCCAGGGAAAGAATAAGTCACAGACAAACCTTATGTTTAAAATACATCGTCAGCAAAGAATTCCATAAGACGAAGGAGACTTCAGCTGGTCTCTCGCAAAAATCCAGCCACACATTCTCCCTAGCTTCTCTTGCAGCTGAGGTGGTCCTGCCTTATTCCTTCCTTTGCATTCTTTAGGGTCTGCTGAGGATTGAACAAGAGTGGCCTCTCTGAGGGCTGGGGTGATGAAGTTGCAGCACGTGTATGTCTCAGTGGTGTGGGGATGCCCACAGGGTCTGGCCTCCATCCGGCTCCTCCCCACACACCTTGCTCAAAGCACAGCAGCACTTCAGTGCGATGATAGAGCTCTCAAGGCAAGCAGGTGCCCAGCTCACTTCTCTCTTTGCCCCAGAACATCGTGGATGGGGTTCTGTTAGCATCATACAAATCATGCAGCAGCATACCCTCCTGGTTGCATGGCCTGGAGAGGACACACAGTGTAACCTGCCATGGGACTACTTATGTACCCTTTGTGGGGCCAAAAGCAACTGTCTGCTGTTGTAGGGCTGGATGTGCACTCAGCATGTGGTGGAGACAGTGAGGGGTTTGGTCACGTCAGATTTAAATTCTGTATATGCCATGGAAGGAGCTTTGTCCATGTGTCCCTCCAGTATCTCCTTAAGAGTCTCTATTGGCCTCACCTGGTGTCAGAGTGCCTCATCTCAGCTCTAGGCACCAGTTTCTGGGTACAGTGCTGGCTGTGCCCAGGAGCTGCCAGTACTGCTTAGCACAGCCTTCAGCAGGGAGGGAAGAAAAGGTGACCTAATTGTAGATGTGTTTGCTTGAAACTTGTGTGTTAAGAATATGAGCAATGGAAAAGACTGTCGTTAACATGTTTGAAGGACTGGATGTGCACTCCTATTATTATATGTCACTTTGAGAAAGAATATCCATGCTCTTCAGTAAAATTAAATCACAATAACAATCCATCCTAGCCCAGTTCTGTGGTACTGCATTGCTGGATTGTTTAGCTTATTAGCATGACTCGCATTCATAGCAAAACTCAGGCAGACAATGAGAATGAGAGAAAGCAGAGCTGTACTGATGGTTAATGGCCATTTCCAAGTGTCACCATATTCCCAGAGAAAGGAATTCCCATTTCCCCATTGAAATCCATTTTTAGCTGTTTAATGTTAATATTGTATTATTCTGATATTTTTTCCTGATGTTTGCAATTTGCCTGTATGAAATCCACTGTAGGTTAAAATCAGAAATATACAATATCTAGACTGCCTTAGGAATGTCCTTACTCCAGAAAGGGGTTTTATAGATCTCCAAATCAACCTCCTGCCCTTAGCACAACACTGCACAGGTCACAGGACTGAGCTCCAGCAGAGTAGATGTCAAACACCAGCACTCCTCTTGGGCTGCTTCATGCCTCTGTCACTGCATGTTGGTCAACAACAAGAACAAGTGTCACTCATGTGCTATGCTCGAGCCCACGTCTTAGCCAGGGCCAAAGTGCAACCCTCACAGCCGGGTTGGGAGTGGGGAGAAAGTGCCTGTTGCTTTCTTTACCCAGTGACACCAGAGGATCCAGCAGTGCAGTTGCACTGAGTCAGTCCCTCTCCCAGCAGCCAGGACCCCACTGCCTGCTTCATCCCAGGAACAGTTTCCCCATGTATAAATCACGGTGACAGCTGTCTTCATTGAGAGGTTCCTCTTGCTGTTGCAGTGGTCTGTGCATGAGCCTGCCTGCTCTGGAGGACTGGGAACGTTTCCTTTTGGTTTTGGTTTGTTTTCTTTCACAGTGTATTAGCTTTGAAAACTGTGAATCTACAGAGAAAGAAGTATGCAGATTCAGCTACTGTAGCCAAGTCTTTGCACCAGATTGTGTGATATAGCATATATACCTTTAAAGTCTTGCCTCATTATGCTCATTATGGAACTGTTTGCATGGAGAGACTTTGATTCTGCATGACTGGATAAACCATTGGCATGAAATTTCTTTCCTTCTTTTCCAAACCATTGTTACACATGGTATTAACAGTGAATCTTAAATTACCCTACATATTTGTGTGACAATTCTGTATTGTGTTTTGGTCTAAACTTGTCTTAATGTCAGTCTTTCTGCTTTCAGTTCACTAGTTAAATTCTCTCAGCCTGGAAAATGGCACATGAACACCGGGGAGAAAAGCCTTAATTATTTTAAAGATGAAAGTGATTTAAAATGGAAGATTTTTAGAGCTGAACAAACATGCCAGGAACAAAGTTCAGTAGGAATTTTGTCAGATATTACTCTTAGCTATCAAATTAAAATGTTAAAACATATTTCTGAAATTATCCAGCACATGGATATACAGTCAAGATTTACAAAAATTCCTCCAGCAAGAATGTCTAATAACTGAGGTTAAGAAGGAAGGGGATAGGAGTACTGCAAATAAATAGGCAGAGAACTAGAAGTATGTATTTACCAGTTCAACTTTCGAGAATTCACATCCTCCTGAGTATCCTAAAAAAAAACAAAACATCAACGAGGGTAAGAATTCCATGAACTCAATGAAATCTTACAGCTGCTTCAGTTCAGCCCATTTTAATTATATATTCAGACTGTTCTGCTTATCTGATAAGCTATTTGCTTATCGAATGCTCATTTTTAGTCTACCTCTTCCACAAGGTCCTTTTCTCCTCCAAAGCAACAAAGTACTAGTGATATGCGTAATATGCTTAGAACATGGTCAATAATCCTGTGTGTTTATCACTGCTTTCTGCTTAATTTCTATGGCCTCTGCAAATGTGTGCTATTGTTCCTTGGAGGCTAAGTGCTGCATTATTGTTGGAAGTAATGGTGGAAACGATACAATCCCACTTAGCAGTTAATCAAGCAAGAAAATTATTTAGAAAAAAAAACAATTCTCAGTGCACAAAGAGAGGAGTAATGAAAGTAATAGTGACCTGTCTCCCTTAGTGCTGCAGTCCCTCCTGGACTGAAGGCTAAGAATTAATAAACCATTGATACATGTTTTTCTGCCAATAAATATTAGAATTTAATTGTGAGCTTTCAGTATTTTAATGGAGCTGAGTGACTGAGAAAAAAAAAAATCCTTGACTCTCTTTTAAATCTGTGAAAATGCCACAGCATAATAATTTCATTCCTTAAAGAATTTTCCACAAGTGATACATGGAATCACTACTGGACAGGCTTCAGATTTGGAACAGAGCTGTATCTGTTTATTGTATTCTTAAAACCTGCTTTCCTCTGTCCTAAACAGTTCTTTCTAAATAACCTGTGAAATCAGATTACTGATAATCAGGAAAACAAAAAAAAAAAAAAAAAAAAGAAAGAAACCCAACCTTGTTCTCTTGTTCTGCCTTTTTTTTTTAAGCTGATCAAAAAAGGAATTCCTGCTCTTACCATATTACCTAATTTGCATTAGCTTACATGCCATGAACCTGTACTTTAGCCAAAGTGAAAGAATTATCTTAATTATCTTTGAATTTCCTCAGATAAAACATTGTTTAAACGGTGCATCCATCCAGAAAAATACTGGAGAAAATAGTACTGGATCTTGGGTAACAAAACCAAGAAATGGAATGGAATTAATTGATCCCCTCCACTTCTTCTAGCATACCATTTAGCACCTGTAACTTCTAAATTATTAGCCTGTATTTTAGAATCAAAATGCATCACAGACAAGAACTCTAAACGAAGGTAATTATACTCTTACTGTATCATGCTTATCTTTATTACACTAAAAAAGAACATTCCATTTCCATCCTAGACTAAAGAAAATCAGTTCTTTACAATCTAAGTACCCATTTTCAGTAAGAGATCTAAATGAGCCTTTTTTCAACTAGTAATAGGGTTTAGAGATTCTTATTATTCCAGAGATTCTTATTATTTTAGTTCTTAATTTGAGGTTTAAGTCAGCAGGAAATTCCCAGCACTAACAGGTGCTGCTCAGAATCTCAGGATCATGGTTTAAATGAGAAAACCCAGAATACCCTTTTCAAACCAGAATCTTAACTGTTGGAAAATGTGAGATTATCTATTGCATGTTTGATATAAAAAGCTAAGCTAATGATATTTTAAGGCATATTGGCTTTGTCTTTTCTGCCTGAAGACTGATGTATAATATTGACAGTGAATTTATTTGGAACTCAGAACATTTTTAACTGGGATTTTAGAAAATATGACAATCTTGTGAAGATTTTGTTAGTGGCCTACTCTCTGACCAATCTCCCACTGTGTGTTGTTTCTTAATGAGATCTGGCTGCCATTTTTAGAATGGTTTTTCAGACTATTTTTACCAGAAACAAATGCAGACCTACAGTAAAAGTCTATCTTTGACCTTTGTTCTGGTGTGTTTAGCAGAACTGGTAGCTTTTAAAACTCACTTTTGCCTCTCTTCCCCTGTGCTGTGAAGCTGCTGCAGGGCAGTAAAAGTTTTCTATCCTCACTTGACACATGTAAAGCTTTCTCTTTCACTTTTTGTAAAACAGCAGTCTGTGCTGTAGGTAAACAGAAGATCAACCTCCCACCACAAAATCATTGGAAATACTATCTCTTTACTCAAGCTATACATCCATAAACATACAGACAGGAGATTTGCCTTGGAACATCCAACCTGAAAAATAACGGTTGTGTATTGTAGAGGGGGCAAAAAAAAAAAAAAAAAAGAAGGGGACAGGCTATATTTAAGCATGATTAAATCAAGCTCATTTTTTCATTGCTGCCTTTACATTGTCCTTTTGTAACTGAAATCTGAAATCTAAGCAGAAATATCTGAGTGTGGGAGTGGGAGAGGGAAATAGGAAAGAATTTCTGTATGATATCACTTGCAAAGCAGCACAAGAAATTAACTTTCACTTAGGTTTGTGTTATGTAAATTGCCATCAATGGCAGTGGGAAACTTACAAGACAAAAGTAGTGTTCCAAGTACTTTTTTAACTGCAGTGTGACTTGTCCACTCTTTCAATAATTTTATCTACAAAGTTTAACAAGTAGTGGTAGTATGTCAAAGCGCACTATGCGTAAAAGATGGCTTTTACAATGGTGTCAGCTACATAGCATTAGCAGCCTTCTTCAAAAAAATACTGTTCTTTGAAAGTCAGCTTCAATATATATGAAAATATTCCTTAAAAACCCAATCTGACAGAAAAACAAACAAAAAGGAATACTTACACAATTTTCTGTTTAAAAAACAACCACTGAATACATAAAAAAATATTTGCTGTTTAAAATTTAAGTAATCAGACAGCAAAGGTCACATGAACAGAAACTACATTTCTTATTATTCAGTAGTTAAGGAAGGAGAAATAAAAAAGTATGCAAAACAAAAATATCAACTCTAAGAATATATATACACTTGCAAAATATTTAGTACTCCAGACACCTAAAAGTCCACAAGTAACATAAAACAATGATTGTGTGCAAAATGATTCATTTGGAAGCCTCAGCTTTATACTTCCAGCCCTTAACACCTAATTAACTTCAAGCACTACAGAAAAAGTAGTTTAATCCTTTAAACTAAAAAAGTTTAATTCTTTAAACTTGGCACTGGATTAACAAAGTATATTCTGTGTGTATTTTACTAAATACAAGCAAAATATCATTAATTCAGGTGGGCTGTGTTTGATGAAATACAGCACTGACATAGTTGTTTTTTCCTGCATCTGTGATGAGAATTATCACATGGGATAAATCAGCAGAGCCCTAGGATCTCCAGTGTAACTGTCCTTTTTTTTTTTTGAGCAAGAAATCCAGCCCACATCAGAGGAAGTATTTACGAATGCTAGTTCCTCTAAAACAAATGGAATTAAATGCCAAAATATGTTATTGGATCCAAGTTCTAGCCTTTTATTCAAAAGTCTGTAGTACATATTCAGTCTTCAACCCTCAAGTGGCTGTAACCTACCACAAGGCTCTAGCAGGGCAGTTTAAGGCTGAAAATCAGTAAGTACTGAAATCCCATTTAAATATTTTGTCAGAAGTTCCAGAGACTTTAATTTTACATATTAAGTGAAGCATTATATTTGAATAAGTCTGGGGTTTTTATTACCTCTTCATCTCTTCTGTCCTCTCCTCACCCTTCCTTCTTCTCTACCCCTTCATTTACTGATCTCACCCTCCTTTGTAGTCTTCTACACCCACAGACTCAATGACTTCTCCCTTCCCCCAGACTTTTGTTTGTCTTTACCTCATTTTCCATCAGACCATCACTTCTGCTCTTCAGTAAAGTTGTAAGAGAATAAAGCAAACTACCTGGAAGAGGGACGGAAGAAATTAAAGGGTGGTATGACTTGCCACAGTGGTAAAACCTGGACATGGCAGCTTTCTGCCTAGCATGATGTCCACCTTAATTGCATGTCCCTGCTTCTTCTGCTGAATGATTTTGCAGAGTTTCTGTATTTTCCCAGCCATATGTGACTATGCTAACTTTGAAAAGTTCACCTCCTTTCATTTCCTTTTTCAGCTGCTTCTCCCAAGGCATTGACGGGACCACTGGATATACTTCTGCTCTATTTGATAATATTTATTTTAACTTATCTCTTTCATCTCTTCACAGTTGTACATAAATTTGAGAGCACATAATAACTGCTCACATGTATTTCCTCTGTAGTCACCAACAGGTATTGCTTCCTAAGCATTATTCATCATGTTTCTCAGTGTCAGCAACTCCTTCTTAATCAAATCTTTACTTGCATTTCTTTCCTGAAGAATAGTTTCCACAGTTTTCAGTGTGCTGATCCTTCCTTGAAAACAGCACTCATATCTGCTTTTTCTTCTTCATATCCAGAAGCCTGTATACATGGGCAGCACGACTGGAATTTGCCAGTACTTCACACATAAGAAAGTAAAGCAACTCTTGGGGCACTTACGTGATATCTGAATGTGGTAAAATTGGCCTCTTCTCCAATTCACTCCACCATGGTCTGCCTGGACTTACTTTCCTTTTCCCAAGGCAGCACTCTTCTTTACCTGGGATCAAAATACCTCTGTTTATCACTCTGATTTTCACCTTTCAGAGACTGGCTCTTCTCTGAAGGTCAGCTGAATGATTTCATTCAGCTCCAGGAATAGAGTAAGGTCTTCAGTATTTAGTAGCGGCTAAACACTCCCCTTTTTATTGCAGGCCCTTAAATAGGAGACAGAATGCAGTAATGAACTCCAGGTGATATCCATCTTCATGCAATCAACATAGGGAGAAAGAATTCATAGAATGTTTCCTATATGTGGTGGATTTGAAGCAGTCTGATTTCCTCTGGAAGCATAGTCACATATGACTGGGAAGGGGTCACTTTAAATGTTGGAATGAAAGACAAGACAGCTGTAAAATAATAATGTTGACATTTAAATTCAAGTTTTATTCTCCTAAGAAATGCGTCAAGTTTCCAGTGAAGCTTAGTTATTAAAAAATGCAGTAGCTAACAGTGGCCTTTTTTATTGGTGAGGGGTGATAGCAGAAAACTTTGACTTGTTTGCTGCAATACTAAGACTTTAAGGACACCCTGCTAAGCCCAAGCCGCTGCAGCAGAGGTGAGGAAAGAAAAATGTGTGTGGTGGGGCAGGAGAGCAAGGGAAAGAAAGGAATGTTTTCTGCTGAACAGCTGAGTGTCAATAAACCATTGTTTTTGCTGAGACATTATTTTTAACTAGATCTTGACATTTCTGGCATGGTCACTTCCTGGAACATAAAAATGAAGGCAACTGAAGTGAGCAGTTAGGGAAAGAAGAGGTCTGCAGAGGTACATCTGGTTGTTAGGAGCAATTTAAAATGCCTACAGCAACACTGCAAGTCATACTGCCTCGCCTGAAAATTAAAAGACTACTACCTCTTGTGCTACTTTTCACATGAATTGCCTATTAACCACTGAAAACAAGGAGTTTACTGGATGATGTTCCATTCTCAGGGTTTCCAGCCTGAGCAGTCCATAAGATGGGCAAATTGAACACCTATTCTGTCACCCCTGAATGTATCCAGCAGACACTGAGACTCTCAGTAAGACGCTCAGGCAAAGTGGTCCTGGCTTTTATGTGAGCCTTCTCAACAGCAGCGTGTGTCAGCCTCAAAGTTCTCACAGTGTACACTAGTGCCAACACTGCCTACAGCAAATGACTTGGATATGTCTTTCCACACCGAAATTCAGCCAGGCTTTTTCTAGGATACGTGTATGAAAGGAGGATTGTTGATTACCTACCTTTTCTTCTCCTGCAGTGGATTATGGTACTTTTTTGGCATAGCAACAGGGACAAATATGGTGAGTTGTCTATGGCAGCCAGAGATAGATGTGGTCCTCATTTCAGCAAGGTCTAAGCTCCTTCTACACTGCAGTATATGAGGGGAGCATTTGTCACAGGGGTCTGTAAGTGTTCTCTGGGGCTCTGTATATGATTTCAGCAGAGCAAGGAGATGAAAAGAGCTTGCAGTGCTGTGTCGTGAATCCTCAACACTGTAACTGAGGGGCAAATAGGGGCTTTCTGACCTTCTTAACGCTTCCAGCATATACTCAACTTGGGAAGGGCAGGAAGGCAGTAGCTCAGTAAAACATTATGCATGTCTCATTTTATAAGCTTCAAATGGGTGTAAAGGCTTTATGTTATCTCAACAGCTAGTACATACTAAAAATGTATCACATGAAATTAAGATACATATATTTCAATGTAAGTAGAGTACTTTTCTGATTCAGTGTAAACAAGCCCTTAGGTCACAGATCTAGAGTCAGGTGTACAATTCTGTATCTATTAGCAATCTCAGTGATGGTAATGAGCTTACTCATACAAAAAATATCTCTGCATTTGAAAAAGAATATCTTTATATTTTAAATCTCTGTGACAGAAATATGCCTGTTAAATTACCTAACTTTCTGGGAGATCACTCTTTTTTTTTTCAAACTCAAGCGCAATTCACATAGCTTTCATGTCCATATATTTTTATTGATGTTTATTTGCCTTAAAATTGAACAGTAATTAAACTTATGCCTGAGTTAATTTACACTATAAGGGTGAAAGCTTATCACTTATGTATTTTTGTATATATATGCTACATATGACTTATTTACATATATGTCATATAATATTTCAGATTTAGGCTTTACCAGATTTGTGTGTATATATATACATATATGTCCAGTACTCTACATATTAATGGTTGTATTGAAACATAAATACATGGATGAACTGCAGGCAAAACAGCTCATACAGAAAAATAGACATGTGATGAAAAAGAGTGCAGCCATACCCTGGCTTCTTCCTGTTTCTTCAGAGCCAGCATAAGAAAATGTCTGTGCAGTTCTACCTGGAGCCCTTTTCTACCTCTTTTCAAACAGCAGTTCCAACATTAAACTCATAATCCAAAGCAGATTTCGCCTATACAAACACTCATTATAACCAAACCTTGCTGGCACAGCAAATGCAAAATTCATGAATACTGATGTATTTAACATAATTGATGTCAGAGCCCAAAAGAATTATTAATTTCCATAGGCCTTCTTCACAGACTTTTGAAAGTGTGATATATTACACTAAACACATCACATACCCTCATGAGAATTATGTGCATGAAACTAATCAACCATTACTCACTACAATGAATTTACAGAGTAACATCAAGGACAAAACACAGCAAAGGATAGAAGAATAACTGGTTTTGCATAAAGAAAACGCTCCATCTCTTGCTTGGTCCAGGTGCTCACATGAGACCTATAAGTCATGTTTAAAAAATAATCCTGGGAATTGAATTCTCAACAGTGGATAAAAAAATTGTGGGGTGAGTAGTGACATTGTTTTTTAAAGCTCACAGTTTTCTTGCTTATTCACCCCTGCACATTCATGTTAGCAACTGCTTTCTCTCTAGTGGTTTACCTGATTAAAATAATTTTATTATAATACGAACAATCAAATCCCACTTTGTATTTAGTTTGGGTCTCAGTACTTGTCAGATCTCATTAATGGATGTCAGTCAAATACAAAATTTTGTTTGTTTTCTCCAGTTCTGTCAGTTCATCTAATTAAAGATACCACCTCTTCTACAAACCCTGTCTGATTTTTATCAGTCTAATAGCCATGGCATCATAACTGTGCTCTTGAAATGTACAGAAGTAAGACAAGCTTTTAATTGAAACACTTCTCTATTACTTTTACAGTAAATGTAACGGGTATGGGAGGGACATGGAAATTGCTAATACATTTCAACTTCAGCTAAAGATCACTATATGAAGGTAGGCCTCATAACAGCAACTGTATTTTACACTAAATTTTTTTTGTGCATTAATAGGTTTTTGTGCCACCTGCATTTAGGTTTAAGTGGATTTGTTTCACCAACAGTAAACAACAAGGCTATGTTTTTTTTCTTGATGAAATCTTTTCTGTGCAAATTTGAAGGCAGGGCATTATCACCAGAGTTGTGTGTCTGTTTAAGCTAAATATATGCTGTCTAATCACAACACTTTGAAATATGTTCATGAAAATGTGTTGCATTTTTGCTGTCATGATGCTCAGTTGTAAACTCTGCTATGTTGCTAATAGCACGGTTAATCAGAATCTATGCATTTAAGCAACCTTAGTTTAACAAATCAAAATATTTGAATTATTTATAGAAATCTTAGTAAGGAGTAATTACACCTCTGGACTAAAGTGCACTTCTCAGAGCATCTGGTAAGGCCACTTTCTCTGTTACTAGCTTTTGCTGGTTTACAGGCATGGAAATGAGTTAATAAACAACTTTTTCACCTTTGTTGCCTGAAAAGTAACTATTTCCTTACTGATGTAGCGTAATACTTATACCTGCCATGTAACACTTGCAGTAAAATATCATTTTGATGGAGAAAACCAATAGATTAACTTTGTGAACTAAGACATTGGAAACACTACTTTCATTTTATTGTTTTCAACAAATATGCCTTAGAACTTAGGGCAGACACAACTGAAAACACATTTATTTTAGATTTTAAAAAGCCACTCTGAAATCATTCTTGCCAAAAGAAAACTAAAAATGTCAATAATGATTTTCAGATTTGCTAGTCATACAAGTGCAATCTTTTATATTTTGTTTCTTCATAGGAGAAGGGATAGAATCCTTAAAATTTGAGAATGTTTCTTAGCATTTAAAACTGTCATTTGTATTTGTAGGTGGGGAAAAGAAATGGAAAAAATAAAAAAAAGAACTGAAGACTTCATAAAGAAATGAGGAAGACAAACTGATTCTTGTTTAATTGCACTTAAAATTTAATTTCTTACATGATGAAAAAAAAATCTAGAACTATTTTAACAGGTTCTGAAAAAATAACAATCTTCCCCAATCATATTTTCCCATGAACCCTATTTTGCAAATGGAGGACAATTGAAAGAATTGGTTTTTGGACTCTCATAAAAATGTTTTATGGTAGCTTTTCTACGAATCAAACCCTCTTTACTTAAGGTACAATCTATGAGTGTAACAGACCTAAAGACCTCATCTCACTGGACTGTTGAGATCTCCTTGCTTCAAAAGGGTTTAACCTGTGGCTCCAAAGGTAGTATTTTACAAGAAATTCATCTCTAGATATCATTGAGCCAACAACAAAGCCAGAAATTCATATTGTCTTTATTTTTACATGACTGACAATATTCACAGAAAATAAGATAACAGGGAAAAAGTAATGGATTTGTTAAGTGTGCACATATATAACAATGTTGCTAAGAGATTTGTATTGTCAATGTTAGCCATTTCTAAGACAAATAAATGGTCAGAATAGAGATGAGAAAGTTATAAATGCAATTCATCCTACAGTTAGAGAAATCCAGGTTTATTTAGCTGTTAGCATGATAGGTATAATCATAAAAGTTCTTATAGAGAAAAATTCTGGAATGATACTTGTGGTAATATTTAAAGTGTCTATTTATACATCACCTATTCACCAACTTGTTACTCCAGAACACATTCTGATGGGTATTCATCAGGGAGAAAAAAAAAAACAACAAACAAAAACCCAACAAAACAAAAGGGGGTGGGGGGATTTAAGCAAACTTGCCACACAAATTCTTTCTCACCAGTGGAAAGATAGAGGAGTGAGATAGTTTTCCTACAAGATGCAGCACTAATTGCTGACCTTGGAAGAACAATGTAACCAGTATAAAGCTATCATAGAGCTATTACAGAGCTAGCATCATGGATTTCCTACAGAAAAAAATATTCCAGATCCCCAATCTGATTAGAAGAAGTTGCTACAGTGTTCTTTTAGGATTCCTATTTGCCCACGAATATCCTCAGCAGCATTCATTGGTACTCCTTTTAGACCCAAGAACCTACCAAGGACAGTCCAAACCGGTCATCTGTGCAGAGATGTAATAGTGAGCATGACTTATTCTTGGCAACTGCACAGTTGGCTCTTTCTGCCAACTTCGTGTTTAACTCTTCTTCTGCAGTGTGGCCAGAAGGAGCCCTGAAGGACCTTGTGAGCAAAGGATTGGTGGTTAAAATCCTTAGATGTCCATGTCCTCACAGAGCATGGCTGCATTTTCATTCCTTTCTATTTGTTTTGACCAGCACAAGATTTATGTGAGGGGATCAGCTGTCAAAACAGACTCTTAGGCTAAACGGCTGCAGCATAACTTAAAGTCAGTGTTAAGGAGACTGTCCGGGAGCAAAGCAGTCCAAATCAGGCAAAAGCAGAGTGGCCTTAACAGCACCTTTTTGTCTTTTCTCCTCCCTGTGAAACACTGTGCCAAGTGCTCCTCAGTCAGGATTCAGGAGCTCACCCATGGTAACCAAGGAAGAGAAATACAAACAAAAAGTCACAATAAAATGTTTAAAAATAACTCTAAAACATTCCTAACCATTTCTAGAACATAGCATATACAAAATAGGCTGTAGTGTTACAAAGGTTTTCTACTGGTACTTGCATAATACTCCAAAACTTAGTCACAAAATACACTTAAAATTATCACAGTTTGATTTTACTGTTTGAAAAATAATGCAACCAAATTACAGAGAAAATTTTATATTGTATAGCACAATATTTAATGCAGTGTAAATCTGGGGTTATTTCAAAGTTAGACTGAACAGAGGTTGTTTACTTAGCTTTCTTTTAATTATAGTAGATAGGCAATATGCATTTAGCGAGTCATAGCAATAAATTTCTAAGACTTAATAGCCACTGAATTATACCAGTTTGGAGTGGATTTCACCAGCATAAACGTGGTGCAATCCAGTTGTGAATCAAATCAAATCAGAAAATGTTACAGGAAGACATTTTTATGGACCACAGGCAAATTTAAATTAGAGTATCTAAAATAAACATATATAGTTGTTAAAGAAAAGATTAATTATTGTCTCCTTAGGTCTTTCAGGCAATTATTAATTCCAGTAACTATTTTTTATAATTTATATTGCCATGATGTCCAGAAGTGCCAATTCAAATCAAGTTAAAATTGACCATTCAAGTCACTACCTGATCATTTAATAAGCAGAAGCACTTACCCTGCAGGCCTTTCAATCTAGCTCTTGGACAAGTGAAAATGCATGAGCACAACCAACACTAGCACAAAAAGATATAATTAAACCCTGTTACTCTGAAAAACTGTATACATATTGATCAGACGATTGAACTCTTGAAAGGGACAAACACAGAGGTGGCTGTTTCACCAACTGTGCTTTCAGTGCAGCTACATGTTGTTGCAGCATTTACTAGTGTAACTGTTCAAATATAAAAATAGAAGTTTGAATGAGAGGAGTTTGGGCTTGGTGTCTGCTGTTAAATTGTGCATGGAGAATTTGTTTAAACTTTGAGTGGGATCAGTCACATAGTCTCACTTGAACGACTCATTATGTAACTAATGTATTTTGTACATTGTGCACTTCATCTGTAATTATTTGGTAACTGGGATACCAAGTCTGGGAATTAATGTTGCTGGGGACTCTGTTAAAGCTGTAATCTAAAAACTGTCTTGATATTTATAGCACTTTTAAATCCCTGGGATAACTCCTGGTATTTTCTCAATTTGTATAGGTAGTTGTATCTAGTCAGTGTAAAATGTCTTCAAGAGTTGTGGTCTAGCTAGCTATAGTTTCAGCAGACTTTGGCTAGGCTTTTATTTTGATGGCTAAACACCTAGGTGAAATAGTATCATACATTGAAACTAAAGTTACTACTGAAAATTCAACATGGGAGCAACAGTTGCTGTGAATTTCCCACACCCACCAGCTGTCCTGCTGCATTAATAAATACATTGGACAATTTCTAGCATCTTAGAATTATTTGGGTTGGAAGGGACCTTAAAAATCATCTAGTTCTGACCCACCTACTACAGGCAGGGACACCTTCCACTACACCAGCTTACTCAAAGCCCCATCCAACCTGGCCTTGAACACTGCCAGGGATGGGGCAGCCACAGCTACTCTGGGCAACTTGTTCCAGTGTCTCACACCCTCATAGTGAAAAATTTCTTCCTAATATCTGATCTAAATCTCCCCTGTCAGCTTAAAGCTGTTCCCCCTTGTCTTGTCCCTACATGCTCTTGTAAAATGTCCCTCTCCAGATTTCCTGTGGGACCCCTTTACGGACTGGAAGCTGTTCTAAGGTCTCCCCTGAGCCTTTTCTTCTCCAGGCTGAACAACCCCACCTCTCTCAGCCTGTCTTCATAGCACAGGTGCCCCAGTCCTCTGCGCATCTTTGTGGCCTCCTCTAGACTTGCTTATGGAGGTCCACGTCCCTCTTGTTTTGGAGGTTCCAGAGCTGGATGCAGTATTGCAGGTGGGGTCTCACAAGAGCAGAGTAGAGGGGGAGAATCACCTCCCTTGACCTGCTGGTCACACTTCTTTTGACGCAGCCCAGCAGACAGATGCCTTTCTGGGTTGCTAGTGCACACTGGCGACTCATGTTGAGCTTCTCGTCAACCAACACTCCCAAGTTCTCCACAGGGCTGCTCTCAATTTGCAGCAAACATTGCCGAAGAACATTTTCTCATTAAAAGAGTTATGTTACTTTACACATAAGTGTCTTGAAAAGTTCATGATGGAGGACATCATTTACAGAAAGCCCTTAA
This sequence comes from Pezoporus occidentalis, assembly GCF_034315485.1. NCBI lineage: Eukaryota > Metazoa > Chordata > Aves > Psittaciformes > Psittacidae > Pezoporus > Pezoporus occidentalis. Next base: position 1,637,035 of record NW_026913425.1, read on the forward strand.
TTATGATAGCGATATATTTTTGGGTATTAGGCAACAATAATCAATAGTTTGCATGACAAAAAAAAAAAAAAAGGAATTTTATTATAACACCAGTGTAGTGAACTATAGAGAGAAATTCTAAATCTCTTGTGGGGGTGAAGTTCTCATACTTGGCCTTAGACCAAAGCTGACTCATTTGAAGAAAATGGCTTATCTGAACAAGAAGAAATTGAAGTGATTTAATGTTCTGGGAAATATATGAAAGTATGTAATTTTATTTTTTACAGACTCTAATGATTGTCTTTAATTTATTTTAATTATTTATTTTAGGCATATAAGTAGACCCCAAAGAGGGCATATGCTCTGTAAAGACAGACTATTTGTAGAAAAATAAAGAAACACAGTAAGTGAATATTATTACCCTAGTAAAAATGGATGCTAATTATCTGTATCTGGATACAAACTGGCAACTCAAGCATACAATTCCCATACACAGGCAAGAAGCTTTAAACAACTAACAGTCTCAAAAAAACAGTGGACTTTCATAAATGTGATTAACTGAATGTATTGTTGCTAAAGATCAAACTTTCTTCATCCAAAGTACTGCAAGAAACTGGATGAAGCAACTAATGATCCTGAACAGGAAATATCAATTGGAGTTCATTTCAGTGAGTGGTGAGGATTTAAAGGGCTTTTCACATCTAGTTGCATGGTAAAATCAGGGGCAGGTCAATACTAACCTGACACACCATTTTACTTTGTTGTTCAATGCCTCATGTAAAATGGCATCTTTCAGCATTTTGTCCATTTCTCAGCAAACAGATTATTATAATAAAACACTATTCCAGCTTAGTTGGTGGCAGTCTCAGCAGAGCAGCCGGGGATTAAATGGGCCTGAGAACAAAATTACCACCTTAGATGTGGTCTCTGCAGAACACAGTTAAGGAGCATAAGGTGAACAGCATGTACAAATCCACCCCGCTGTCAGCTGTATGTGCTGTTTTGTGGCTGAGCAGAACTCTGTGCTCCAGGACGGTTAAAATGGCATATTGTGTACACAACAGGTATTGTTGAACACCCATTTCAAGCAATCAAGGAAATTAAACAGAAAAACATTTCCGTCAATGTACTGTTGCGATCCAATGAACACCAATACTGAAGTGGTGTGACCTACAGCTAACCCACTGGCAGCTTTTGAAATGTATTTGCGCATGACTTGTTGCAGTTAACAGCATTTTCAGTACGATCACATTGTACTGAGGGTGTTGCAATACTTGGAAATACAACTCTATTTGGAGGTTTATGTGAAACACAGCCCTAGGGCTCCCGACATAAGGACATGGACCTGTTGGAGTGAGTCCAGAGGAGGCCACAAAGATGCTCAGAGGGCTGGAGCACCTCTCCCATGAAGACAGGCTGAGAGAGGTGGGGTTGTTCAGCCTGGAGAAGAAAAGGCTCAGGTGAGACCTTAAAGCAGCTTCCAGTGCCTAAAGGGGGCCTACAAGAAACCTGGAGACGGAAATTTTACAAGAGCATGTAGGGACAGGACAAGCAGGAATGGCTTTAAACTGAAAGAAGATAGGTTTAGATCAGACATTAGGAAGCAACTCTTCGCTATGAGGGTGGTGAGGCCCTGGCACAGACTGCCCAGAGTAGCTGTGGCTGCCCCATCCCTGGCAGTGTTCAAGGCCAGGCTGGACAGGGCTTTGAGCAAGCTGGTGTAGTGGAAGGTGACCCTGCCCATGGCAGGTGGGCTGGAACTGGGTGAGCTTTAATGTCCCTTCCAACCCAAATCATTCTATGATTCTATATATGTGGCATTATTGTAGTTTAATGTAACATATCCAAACATCATATCTGAGTGGAGGCTGTTAGTTTTCCACCAGGTGTGTTTGCTCCCTCAGCTCCTTATAACTGATGGAGTATAAGGTGCAACGCAGTGGCAGATGTGGGACAGCCACCAACCCAAGATGGCGGGCTCCTCACATGTGATAGATCAGTGGTTTGCGTACAGTATGTGCGATTACTGAACGAGCAACCCGAGATGTTTATGCCCGGGGACACATTTATCACTGGGGATTGCATTTAAGCGCGCAACTGACGTGCCCAGTGCGGCGGGGGAAAGCCAGCGTTATCCGCATCCCACCGCGGGGTCCAGAGGGGCCCAGACAGGCACTTGGACCTCAGTGATCAGGCTCCACACCCGACCCCGGTGCCGGCTGCACATCGGACGGAGGCAGAGAGGGCTTGCTCCGCTGCCCCGAGACACGTCTTCCCCGCTATACCCCGCCTCCCGCCCCGGCCAGGCCCGGCACGGCGCCAAGGCATTCAGCCCCCACCGCGCCCCATTCCTCCACAGTCCGCTTCCGCCCCCCGCAGAGCCCCATTGGCTGCGGCTGCCCGTCCCTCACGACTCCCCTGGCCCGGGATTGGCCTCACTGAGGCCTCCTGCACTCAGCCCCACACCGGTGGGCGGGCGGCGGGGGAGGGGAGGCTCGTGGGACCCGGTGGTGGCGTAGCCGGCCCGCCCGCCCTCTCTCCCTTTCTCTCCCTGCTCCCGTCACGGCCAGTGGGGGCGCTCCAGCCGCGCCTGCCCGCTCCCGCCGCTGCAGTGCCTCCGCCGGCCTGGGCGGCAGTGCTCGGCTCCGGCAGCCGCAGGGGCGCGGCGGCCCCCTACTCCCTCCTCGGTTACAGCACCCCGCTCCCCGTCGTGTTCCTGCTCCCGGGCATTCCGCTTCCCCACAACTCCGCCGCCTCCCCGGGCACCCCGCTGCCGAGGCCGGGGAGGAGGGCGGGAGGCTGAACCGAAGGGGAAGTGTGCGAAAGGAGGCGGGGAGAGAGGGCGGTGGCGGCGGGCGGGCAGGTGAGCAGGCGGCCTTCCCGCTCCCCTCCTGCCCTTGGCGGCGGCGGGGTCTGAGAGGTGTAGGAGGTGTGGGGCATCGGCCGCGCTCGGGCAGCGCGTCCCTGGGTGAGGAGCTGGAGGTGGGGCAGCAGCGCCCAGCGCGCCTGGGCGGTAGCAAGGCGGGTGGGCAAGCGGGCATGCAGGCAGGCAGGCAGGCTAGCGACTGGCGGGCGAGGGGCGAATGGCCGGGCCGGGCCGTGCTGTGCTGTGCTGCCGGGGCCTGCTGTGTGTGTGGGGCGCTGCGGTCCTACTGCCGGGCGTCGTTTATTGCCGGGCTGTCGCGGAGCCGGGCGGGGCCCGCACGGATCGGCCCGCTCGTGGGCCAGACACCGTGGCCGACGGGGTCTGGGAGGAGCCGGGGTCTGCTGCTACTCTCCCCACGACGTACGCGCGTCGACCGCTCGGGTCGGCGAACGCCCCTTCCTCAACGTAAACTGTCTCATCTCTTTTTTTTGATCCTTCCCCCCCGTCTCCCTTTCTCCCTTCTCTGTTCGCTGCCCTTTTCCTCCTAGCGAGAAGAAAACTCGATTGGATTTAACACATTTCCTTGGGGTGGGAAGAAACTCCTGCCTGCTGGATCTGGTTTAGACGCTCGACAGACAAGGTAAATTAAACGGAGAAGGCTTGGGGAGCAGCAACAGCAGTAACAACAGAAAAATCCTTCCTCTGCTGGAGGGGGTGGGGAAGAAGGAAGGAGTTCACGCTTCATTTTGATATCCTGTTTTTGGCCCTTTTTTTTCCTCTGTTTTCCGCCTCGCGTAGTTAGCTGTGCTTTGTGTTTTCCTCCCTCTCGCCTAGGTGGTGTTTGTATGAATGTAGTCGCTGGTTTCATGGAGGCTGAGGAAAGAGTCTGGGGAGACTGAAAGTTTTTAAGCTCCTCAGACACAGAAGTTTCTTTGTTCGGTCGGGGAAGGTATTGAACTGAAACTGCTCCACTCCCTGACTCTGCTGCTTCACCTCCCTCCCTTCCAAAAAGATTGCTAACCCCGCGAGTATAATTAACTTATCGGGAAATAAGGGAGTCCTAAAGAAGGTAATATTTTTTAATTAATGGAAAGATCTTGAGGGTTGGCCCTCCCTGTGTTTGCCTTGTTTTCTGGAATATCGGTTAGCGTCTGGCGGGTCTTCTTCAAGATACATGTTAAATTTATTTATAAAAACGTGCCCTCGTAGTCTTCTGTAAATGCTGTCGCAGTTTTCCCCCTTGCCTGCTGCCGCCACCTCTCTTCCTCCCCTCCGCCCCCTCTCTGTCCTCAGGATGACGAGTCGCACTGCATATTTTTCAGCTTGTACAGGAGAGGTCTGTATTGCATTTTGATCCTTTCGAAGTGTGCCTTAAGAACCTCCATTAGAGAAAAAAAGTATGTGCTAGCTAGTGGTCTGATTTCTTAGAATTATGTTCAGTTGAACTTCCAAATTAATGTAGCCTTGTTTGCTTTTGATGACTACTTTGACCTTTATAACTTTTGAAAGGCATCCTGTTTGAGGTGGAAAACCAACTGTGAAGTTTGGGTGTAAGGTTTTGTATTGCTGGTGCTTGTTAAGTTATGCTAACTAGTTGCATGTAGTGGTAGAAGTGTTGTTCACCACAGACTCATTCTGTGTGCCTCAAAGAGGCAATTACTGGTTCTTCTGTGAAGGCAAAGTATTTATCATATTGTGAATGTTCAAAGTGATCTGGTAGACATAGGTCTGTGCTGATATTTTTTTGTTTGTTTGTTCCTGTTTGTCAGACTCAAAAGCAGTGTGTTGGTCAGATGAGATTTGTGTGCTTCAGTCTCTCAGGTGTCTGAGATATGCTGGTATTTGTGAGGCCTGGACAAAATAACTTCTATGCAAAATTTCTAGCAATCCTACTTGTGTAGTTCTGTAACAGCATCAAGTAATGTAGTACTTGAGGAAAAAGTTACTAAGCCAACTCCATCTGTTTGATCTACTGTGAGGAAAAATGTTAACATTTAACTGACCTAAAGTGGCTTCTGTGGCTGATAACAAGTAAATGATTGGCTTGCAATTTATAGACCTACCTTTCCAGGCAGCAGTAAGAGTTATTCTTAGGCATCAGAAAGGGCTGAACAAAATAAATGGCAGTGAACTTCAGTTTCCTTATATGGCTTGTACTTGGCAGAAAAGCAATGAAGGCTAAACAGAGTAATCCTTTTACAAAGAACGATCACTTTCCAAAGCAGTGTTTTAGTCCCAGTAATGACTCGAGATTCTTGGGAGGGTGGGGTGGTGTGGGGGATGGGGAATTGTAGCAATGCATGACAAATTTAGTTGTAAACCACTGTGTTCGTAATGGATGCAATTTTGTTTCTTTTCAGACCTTTTGTGTTTCTCATGATGGTTTTGATATTTTTCAATGCCATATAGAAGAATAGGTCCTTGTAGTAGAGCCACAACTTTTTACGCTAGTGTTTTGTCACCATGGTAGCTATGGATAAAGCCCCTTTTAATGATGAAAGTGTAATTCAGTACTGCTTACAGCTGATGGTTATATCATAGAATGCCATTCGTGTCATTAACATAGTTTAGGAGTTATGAAGGAGTGTATTCTTTCTCAAGATCAACCATATCAACTGAAAATCAGTCTGACAGTGATATTCATATTGAGTAAAATAATGTTAAAATAATATTCATCACGAATGAATTAATTTAACTATACATATGGTAGATTGTGTTGCTTGAAACAACACTTTCATAGGTATGTGTTGATGGCTTGAGGAAACATTCTTTTGACCTGGCTGTTCCTTGCTCATGAATTAAATTAAGCTGAAGTAAACATTGGTAATTTTAAGTAGCTATGCTTGCAATCAAATAGCTGGAAGTTACAGCATATGGCATGCCATGGAATATTATTATCATTAGGATGATTATCATATTAGTACAAATATGAATAGATTTGTCTTATGAATAAGATGCCTACCAGATAATGGTTGGTATAAATGTAGTGCTCTATAGGGTATTCATTTGCTCGTCACATTCATACAGAATTGATGAAGGGGCTCCATGGAGAAAGTGTTATTGATTGAAAGTTGCATAGTGTATTAGTAAGCTGGTGGTGTAAGAAAACAGTATTATATTTTGTCCTCAGTAGAGTTTGTTCAGAGCCTGTAGTACCAGGCATAAAGAGCCATGCTTGGAACATTAAAGCTAAGTATTTCTAGAACCTACTGCTAACACGCTACATATAATGTAGCATGTTAGCAGTAGGTTCTAGAAATAGAAGGCGATGGGAGCAAATTCCTCAACTCAGCTTTCCTGTTGGGGTGTAATGAATCACTGGCTGTCTGCTTTGTTTTCTTGTTTTGTTTTTGTCCTTCCTGCTCCCAAGCAAAAAGGAAAATCTTCTAGGGAAAATGTTACGTAAAGATCAAATGGTTGATATTTTCAGCAGATTCTCCCTATGGAATAACCTGATCTGCTAGGGGAGGGTCTGCCATTTACTCCACATAGAGGAATTACAATTCTAACCTTTTCTGAATGGGTAACCGGTTGAGTTGGTGGAAAAGCTGCTCTTGCAGATATTTTCGTACTTATATGAAAATAGTAGACTGTATTTCTATGTGAGCATACCAATGTTGGTGGTGGCAGTTGATACAGGAGGTTAAAAGTGGTTTATTTGGAATATGAAGATTCAGAAACACCACTGTTTTAACTTGTCAGCTTTGGAGTCAGTAAAGCAATATGTTAGACCACAGTTCTCGTGTCAGAGTGGAAACACTGAAGGTAAAATGTTAATCAGTTTGTGTTGTAAATAGGCTGTAGATACAACACTACCCTCACCCCAGCCCCAATTTAGAAAGTGCACTGTTTGTGGCAACCTATTACATACTAGCTTAGTGTCTTTGGAGCATCTGTGAAGACCAGTGCGCACTTGTGAGGTATAGATTATGTCTTTTACAACTTTGAAAGTTTAACTGATTGAAAGTTTTGCTTAATGTTTTGGATGCATAAGGTGTATCTTTTTGTTAGTGTTGTGGGTAAGTTGTGAGCATGGTGTAACAGACTCTGATCAAGTTCTGGATAGCAAGTACTTTTTTTTGAGGAAAGCTTCAAATGTGAATTTCCTGCAGTCCTAGTTTTCTTCGCCTCTTGGAGAGCCACTGCAGTTTCCAAATGTGAAGGTGGCATGCAGAGCCCACTGTATCAGCACAGGTGGCACACTTGTCTGCCACTGAGTAAGTATCAGTAAAAGTTAGTAGGCATCGATAACACTGCCTAATGTACTTTGGTAATAATTAATTGTTAAGCAATACTATTGACTTTAAGATTATATAGGGACAGGTGATATGTAGAGGAACTTGACTGGTCTTATGACAAGATAAGTATGATGGGTTTTTTGCCTGTATTCATTGAAATACAGCTTTTACTTCTAATTAAGAATAGCGTTCATGTATTGTGAGTAAAATGTTTTAAATGTTAAGAATTAAAGGTAAAGATGCTGTTTTATGAGAGATTTATAAATCTCATCTTCTGCAAACAAAAATGAAACATGAATATTGCTATGCTAGAATTGGTGGTATTTTTATTATATAGACAACTTGGGATAATTGTGCTTTTTCTACTGCTTCCCTTCTTTACTTAGCAAGTTTCTTTAAGATACTTCTTTTTCTGGTGTTTAAATTTCCATATGGGTGTTTGGCTTATTACTCTTTTTAATTTCACCCATGCTTCCTCTGAAGGTAATACAGAAGCATAATGTTTCAACACCAATTTGCACCTTCCACCTTTAAAAAGACATTGTGACTTTGCATAATTGAGAAATAAAACTAAACAAACCTCTTCATTTGGTCAAAATGAAACCAAACTGACTTGTACTTATATTGGAAAACTTCAGTGTTGTGACTCCCCTAAGGGTAGTTTATTTTGAAAAGTAGATTAGTTCTTTCTGTGTCTGGAACTGATTTGTAGGTACTTGATACTAAGCGATCATTTTACATAGGAACAAAGAGTGATGATTAATCAGAGTCTGAGGACAATGTGAGCTGTCTTGGCTGCTTTGGCTATTCTGGAAGTTGTAATAAGGTCAGAAGGTAACTGAGCCTTTGGAGCTTCTTGTGTTTGAAGGCTCTATCTAGTTAGATAACATAGTATGTACTCTCCTCCCTCTTTATCTGCTTAATTAGACAATGAATGGGATGGCCATAATTTTTTATCCTGTTTTCTGGCATTGCCAAGAAAATATTAGGTAACAAGTGGTGTACACAACTTTTATTAGGGAAGGCGGGTGGGTGGGGAGGGAATGCTTTGTGCCTTCCACTGTTCCATCCAATGATTAGGCACAGGCTAAACACTAAAGATTGCTTACAATAGCAAGGACAACTGTTGTACCCTTAAGATCAAAGCCATGACAAAGAAAGAAAGTGATTCCAAAATGCGTGATTTTTTTTCATAGTTCCACAATTGTTAAATACCCAGTATTATATGCTCTCACATCTTCTGTAAGATCTGTGGTTTCTCCAACTTTTGTTTCACTCTTTTGTATAATTTAATTCTGCAAGCATAAAGCTGTATTATATATGCAAAGTAAAATGAACTGCTGAAAGCAAATGTTCTTTAAGATTCCCTTATTTAGATCTACACTGTGAGAATAATAACTGGAAGAAGCTGTAGATCAGTTATCTTCAGGGTGATCAGTTTTGATTTCACTGAGTGCACGAGCTTCTTTTCCAAGAAAAAAAGTCTTCTAAGCACTCTGAATTTTTCAAGTTTGTATAGTTCAGTATGCACAGTGCTTTGCTTCATGTCTTGTAGGCCCTGTCATGAAGTTGGCTGAGATGGAATGAACAGAGATACACAGGCGTAGTCCAAGAAGTGAATGTTCTGACTGTCTGGGCTATCACATGCTTCCAGTGTGAGAGACTGCAGCTGTTTGAGTAGAATTTCCTTTCTAGGAATAAGCAGGTAGGAAGGAAATACTTGTTTTAGGAGTCTTGAGTTTTGTTTCTCTTAAATTTAAAATTGCACTTCTGAAGTAGATTGTGGGGCTATAGTTCTCCTCCTGTGTTCAGTGACTACTTTTTGTGTCAGTTGTCTGAGGACAGCTTTAGGAATAGAAGATGATCTGAAGTGGTTTGAAGCATTAGTAAAAGTTACAAATACTTAAAATGAAACACAGCCCATTCCATATGAAGAGTTAAATTATATCTCCTTGTGAAGTGGTCAGGGCCTTATTCTCCTTGGTGAGGAAAGTTTCAGTCTTAATAACTAAATTAAAAATATTTGAAGTTCTGTTAGTACGTTAAAAGTAGCTGAAGAAGGATGGTCTTAATGCCTGAAGTACTGTACCTTGAGTTTGCAGTGTGCTCATCAATTTTCAACTCTAGTTGGCCAAAGAAGTTCCTGTGGCAGCTTCACTGGGGGCTCTGTCTTCACAGAGAGTTCTGGAAGAAAAGTGACATATTTTAACTTAGTCCTCTGTCCCATAATGTGGAGTCTAAGTTTAGTTGCAGACATTATTTCTTCTTCTTCCTTGCCCTCCTTGTCCTTGGAGTTTTTCAGTACATATCTTCCAAAACTTACAAGTCTCCTAAGGCAAAGCATAGATGCTGTGAGCTACATCAGTACATCTGAACAAATGTCTGAAATGCAATGCCAGGTGCCTGTGAATGTCAGTTACAGGTTCAGTCATCCAAAATGACTGTGGATGCCATTTAAAGTGTTTGGATGGTGGAAAGTGTTTCCAGGCTTGTCTGGAAGACTTCTACTAAAAAAACTCTTGGCTGCTAATAAACTTTGAGCAATGCTTTTTTCCCCCGACACGTGTCTGTAGTTGTCCTGGCATTATTCTACCCAAGGGGAGAAATGACAGTTTAGAAGATCAGCACATTCTGACTAGTTTGATTAAATGACTGCATGTCTTCTATATTTACTTACTGGTAACCCTGAGGATAGGATGGAGGTTTATGTTTGAAACTGAATATTGGAGAACTTGTAATGAATAATAATGCTAATGTAAATTATAGGTTTTTTTTCCTCTGTAGAAATGTTATGTTTAATAAATTGTACATGCTCATGCATGCTTGTGGTTAAAACAAAAACAGAAAACAAACAAAACAACTCCTCAAATAAAAAAAACCCTTGGCTGCAAAGTATTTACAAAGGTGAGGCTGTGTTTTCAGTAAAAGTAAACTTCAAGTGTGGCAGTGTAGCAGTCTAAATCTTTCCTGACTTAAAACACTCTGTATATACTCTTTCCATGCTCATGCTACAGAGTATAACATCCAGGCGTTGAATTTACTTAGTTTCCACTTTGGCCTACAAGGTAGGTGTATCCCAAGGAAGAGTTGAATGTGCAGATAGCTGTTGATATGCATGGATAGTCTGCTGTTGGTATGTTTGCTTGCTGTGGCAAATCTGTCTGTAGTGATTTGGATTGTTAGCTTGGTAATTAGGTGCTTTTAGAACATATTCGTTTTGGTTACTTCTGGTCACATAATCATCTGTGATGTTAACCTTGGAGCTGCGAGTCATCTAATTTCTGAGGTACTCCATATTTTTGGGGGTTGGCAATAAAGTTCATCACTGAGGGAGAAAGTTAAGAAACTCACATTTTTCTGATACATAGCTATCCAGTCTTTATACCATTTACTTTAGTTTGTACTTTACTAAATTTATACAGGGTGATTTATTCTGAGTAATTACTGAATTCTTCAGTAGATCATCTGGGAGGAATTACAGGCAGGGGGAAGTAAGTGCAGAATTCTAGAAAACAGTATTCGGAACAAACCTAGAATTTTACTTAAAGGTCACTTTTGTTGGTTCACGTGTAGGTGTTGGGAAACTGTTAAAAACAAGGTAACAATTAAGTGAAGAATTGAACTCCAAGCAGGAAGAAAAGAAGAAGATGGTTCAACCTGGGTGTTTCCATCTTTTCTGGGAGTGTGAAGGAAGGGAAAATCAACTGGAACTCTGAATTTGGCAAGCCATCTGGCTCTGATTCTGATGCATACAATCAGAAATGATATGGGGGAGGGATAAACTAGCAGAACTTTAATATTTTACTATAGTGTAGTTACAGGGCATCTTACTTGTGTCTTTTAGGAAACTTTTTTTTTTTCTTCTCTGAACAGTGTTTTGTGAGGGAGTGAGCTTTCTGTGGCTATTAGAAAATCCTGTTCTGCCAGTGCAGTAGTCTTAATCTAGATGTTAATGCTTTGGGTCCAGTACCAGAGATTTCATCTAAATAAATGAAAATATAAGCAGTACAAGTACTAGAAAAGCAGGGTAGACTTAAAATAGATTTTAATAGACTTAGCAGAAAAGTAAATTATTCTCATCTTGTATTTATCTGGATGAGCTCCTCTGATTTTCAAGGAGCACTTCACTTTGTCTTGCTTTACTAAAGCAAAGCAGAAGTGGTGTGAATCATGGCGTTCCTCTGTGCTTTTTGCAACGTTGCTCTTACTAGAGAAAGGCAGTGGAGCAGGGAAACATTTCTATGGGGTTTCATTGTGGGAAATCTATGGAAGAGGTCAAGATTTCAAATGTCCTGTAGTTTTTCATTACATTAGTGTTACTGAACTGGTTTTGCAGTAGCAGCCTGTGGTGTCTCAAGGGAAGGATTATGGCCCTGTCAATGGATCAGGTTAAAAAAAAACATTATGGAATGGGAGAGAAACACGTCTTTAATCAGTACGTGTTTCTTGTTCTGTTTCTTACTTCTCTCTATACATAAACCAGCTGATCAAGAACCGATAAATTTTTCATTCTGGTGCTCTCTGTGCTTTGTCTGTCCAAGATGGTGCAAGTCCCTACCTATTTCCACTGAATTAAAATATATATATTTGCTCATTTTAGATCCACAGATCACCCATCATTCCATTTGTGTTAAATCTTGATGAAGCTTTTAAGTTTCAGCTTCAGAGTATGAAATAATGTACAGGGTAATAACCTTTTCTCAAGATCTGAATGTTATCCATTTTTTCCAAACTTGTATTAACTTGTTTTTAATCTTTGAAGAGCCTGAAGGGAAGTATGCACTGGACAATTCAAATTATTTGAAATCAATGTTATGAAATTTTCTGAAATTCCTACTTTGTGCAATTTTGCTTGGTTTTCTTATTCTGAGAAAAGTAGGATGACAGGTTAATAGCAAATCAGCATGGTATTGTTCCACTTTTTACTTCAGTAGTGTTAAAGTAACATTATAACTCTTTTTTTTTCTCATGCTAGAAAGCACAGGATGTCAGAAGTTAAGTAATGCTTTAAGCTGAGTTATTATTAAATCAACTCTGAATTCAGTTTTGAGGCTATAATTTGCACCGTGATGGGAAGGAAGAATCTTAGCTCTACTTAAACCTCCTGTCAGGTGAAAAATTGTTTTTGGCTTTACATAGTGAATTATTATCTTACATAATAAAGATAACAGCACTTTCAGTATAATTGCCTAGATTCCAAATAATTAATGAAATTTGTATTGTAAGCAATAAGGCATCATTTTTCCCTATCTAAAGAGGCAAATATACTTTGGAAGCCATTCAAGAGTAACCTTCTGTTAATTTTGTTTTAACAGTTGCTTGTCTGATCTTCAAAATGTCTGATGTAGTAAAATAAAAATAACATAACAGCTCTTCTTTTTTCTTTAATCATCATCTGTTGGCTTTGAGGAGCACAAGACTAAGTAGAGACAAAAATAATTTTGTTCAAAAAATATCAGCTTCAAAGTTTTATTACTGTTGTGGGAGTGGAAAGAGATTGTAAGTTGCCAAAATCAAATGTTCATTGTGAGAGTAAAGCTGAGTAAACAGAAGGCAAGAATAACAGTGCTGGCCACATGGGAGGTGTGAAAAGGCTTGTAGTTAGAGCCACAGATAATGCAGAGAAGAGCAAATCACAGATGTGAGCAACTGATTGGAATAAATCAGGATCTGTGTATCAGTTGTAAAATGAATGTGGAAGAAAATAGTGGACAGAAGTACAGGTCAGGGTTTCCTTTATTTGCCCAAGGTGGTAACTCTTAAAACTGCTGAGAATAACATTGAGCTAAATGTGTCATAATTTTTGTATAAATTAGAGGGAGAAGATGCTTAGAATCTGGAAAATACAGAGTACAGGGTTAAGGTTTGTTTGTTGGTTTTTTTTTTTTTTTTTTTTTTTTTTTTTTTTTTTGTGTGTGTGTGTGTTGTTTTTTTTTTTGTTGTTGTTTTGGTTTGTTTTTTTTTTTTTTTTCCGAAGTCTAACAACCCCCAGATAGGAAGGAATGCACTTGTGTATTTTGAACTTTGATCTGTGAATGTATTTCCATTTGTGTTCCTGGTACACAGACTGAACTGTGAAACTTGTCTAGAGATGCAGCAGTCTTTCCGGGCAGTTTATCCATTTTATTAGCTAGAGAGTTTTAAGTATGGTTATTCTTCCCATGCATCCAGCCTCTGCTTGCTTTGTATCTCAAAGTCTCGTACTGCTTTGGGCCTGCTATGTTCTTCTGACATCTGTTGTTTGTTCCATCCTAGTTTTAGCTACGAATTCTGGCAGTTACTTTTTTGGGGGGAGTGTATGTAAAGCAGGTAATCAGGGGCTGTTTTATTTTAATATATGCACCATATGATTTAGAAAGCAAAATAATTAACCAGGAATCTTCTGATAAGAAATAGTTTCTTCCCTCCTGCCCCACCTGTTTTCATTTGTGCTGATCTCCTATGTGTTGCAGATTGCCTGAATTTATCTGCAGGCAATTAGATGGATAGTCTAGTTAATAGATGAGAACTTTTCTTGTATATTGAAATACTGCATATTTACAGCAGTGCAGCTTGCTTGTTTAAAAACCTTTGGTATCTGCTGCAGATGGCTGCATAGTCTAAGGAGTGGCTTCCTGGCTGCATTGTACATGAAGTGCCAAACATGATTAGAGCAGTTTTGTTCTGGAATGCCAAAATACATTGAATCCATTCAGGAAGCAACATATGTCAAATGAATAAAAATATAATGCGAAACAGAATGTGATTGTTATGGTTTTGGTTTGTTTGTTTTTTTTTTTCTTTCCGAAATCTGGTTTCTTTCCTGAAGTAAGGGGTTAAAAAGAACCTCTTATATTGAGGGTATTATTAAATATGAATGGCTGACTTACACATTCAGCTTTTTCATTACCGTTTGTTTCTCCATACCCTATTTTCCTCCTGATTAACATATGCCGTGGATGGAACGTGGAACAATAAGGTTATCAATAGGTGTGCTGTGTACGAAAAAGGGTATTGTGGTTTTCTTCTTGGATATCTAGGCCTGTGCACAGGATACAGGTATTCAGTGTGGTTTTGGAGGTTGGTTGCTTGTTTTTGGTGTGGGATGTGTTTGTTTGTTTTTTTTTGATTTTCTTCTTTTTATTTTATTTTTTTTTTTTAAAGGGTGGTAGCTTATGTGTTTGTTCACATTCTTGTGAGAGTTGTATGTAATTGCTTGATAGCAAACCAGGGTTGACGAAAATAAAAATCAGCAGTGAAGGATCTTCCTTCTGCCCAAGCTCTAATTCCGGCAAGTTCTCAAGACAGGAAGTGGGAACCTTTACAACTAATAGCTCCAAGTATTGCAGGATTTTGCTATTTTATTAAGAAACAAGCCCAGGGCAGAGTGCATTTTGTTGCATATTATTCCTTGTTTGCAAGGGAGGTGCTAGTCACTTTGATTCTTCCTACTTGGAAGGGAAAGATGTTAAAAACTTAATTGAAAATACATGACTCTCTAGAAGATGTAGTTCCATATATATTTTGCATAGATTCTTCTTATCTAAAGTAACCTGAAAGCCTTGATTTTATAGCTCTTAAGCACAGAAGAGTGAAGTATATTTAAAGTAATTTTGCTTGTCCTTTCTGAATGTTATTTTTCCTCTTGTTTGTTTTTTCGCTTCCATCTCTATGATTAGACCTACAGCTAAAAATTAACCTATGTGAATTATCTTATGTAAGCTGCTTCTTGTTGTTCTGTCTTGTGCAAGAAGTGATGGGTCCCTGAAAAAAAGGAGAGTGAAGGCAAGTGTTTTCTTTTTGTAGCAGAGAGCATAATTATCATAATTTCTATGCTTTTTTTTTTTTTTTTTTTTTGTGATATTAAGTGCTCAGTTGTGAAGCTTGATTACATTCCTGCCTCCTGGATTGAAAGAGGAGACGCTAGTGTTTCTTTTCCTGTTCTAAATTCTACCCTTCCTGCTCCCTGAAATTTTTAGCTCTCCAACAATAATGATACCACCAACTAAGAATGTGCTCATGTGCTGAGAGGTGAGGCATACTGTCCAAAGCAAGTTCTGGAGTTGCTTGTTTGTGTCTAGCTTCACATCAGCTGCATTCTTGTGCACTTCCCTGTTTGTTCTGGCAGTCCATCTGTCTTCCCTGATTGTGATGTGTCTTATTTTGTCTCAGCCTTTGTTGGGATAATTAAGAGAAAATCTACGGAAAACATGTTCAGGTGTACAAGAGCTTTCTTTCTTTTCAGCATTTGTTCTTCTGTGAAGTGTGATGTTCGTCTTCATTCTAGTCATCAAATTCTGTTTCATGAAGGGCAATGGTCCTGCTAGCTGATGGGAGACCTGAGCTGCTCAAGCACAATTCATTCCAGTGTTTCTACTCCCTTCCCAGGTATCAGTAGCTATAGCACTGTTCTGTAGCTATTGAACTGTAGGAAGTACCAGAAATAGTGCAGAGAAATGTTCTATCAGGTCTGTGTTTTCCTTCTGTGTTTCTGAAATGTACTTCCAGTGCACCATAGCAAGTATCTGTAGGTGTTCCCCTCTGCCTTGCCACCTTAGAGGTATTTGTTATTTCTCTAGAGTCTGATTTGCTGTCATTTTTAGTGTGAAATATCAAGTTAAAAACTTATTCCCAGTTCAGTCCTCACCATCACTGGTAAGTGGAATTAATTTTCAAATGAACTTGGAAACATCTTTGTTGTGGTTGGACTTGATGATGTGGTTGGACTATCGTAATATTACTGCAGTTCCACAAAACCTAATCTTCACAAGGCTGTTTTTTGCTGTTCAGAACCTAGAAGTGGTGGCAAATTGCAGTTACAGTATGTTGTCCTTTTTAACTGTTTGACCACCTTAAACTCTCATCAAAGCTCTTGCCATTCTGACTTTAACAGACAAGCAAGTCTATGGAGTATACTAATTTTTTTAATTTTTTCTTTTTCTTCTTTGGAGTTCACTCCAAATTTCTTGCTAACATACTTCTGTGCTGTTCATAGCATTGTAGAACCAAGTGCATGGATTCACCCAGTATCTCTTTTGTTAGAATTGTCTTGATTTTTTTTTTTTTAGGTACCTTTCAACTTGATTCTACTTTGTGTGATTTAATTAACCATGACATGAAATTGTTGTGACTTTTAAAAGCATATTGGCTGTTATGCTTTATTTAATTGTCTTGTGTGGTTCGTATTCGTTCTCCTTAGACTTCCAAGACATCGATAATACTGACCTGGGAGCAGACCGGAAGACAGCATCATGGAATATTTTTTATTTTTTTTATTAAAAGAAAGCTATTTCCATTTCTTCCTATCAGGACTTACTTGCTTTGGCATGAGCACTTCTTGACAAGGTAGCTTCTTGTCTTGGTCACTTTGGAATTTAAGAGGGTTTGGTTTTTTTTTTGGTTAAAAGAATGTAAGTGTAGATAAATTTTAACTTATGTTGTTGGGGAGATGGTCTGTTTTGTATACTTTAGTCTCATTCCCTCAAGACTTTTATAAATGTAAAGCATTGCTTTGTGGGGAAATAATTGACTTTTTTTGTTGCAAAAACAGGCACAGCATTTGCTGAGCAAGGGTGCCTTGCAGTTATGAAGACCACATCTTGTAAATAGTTATTTCACTTCTTAATTCGGAGTGTGGCACAGGAACTGCTGATATAGTCAGTGTCTAGACCATCACTATTTAGTGACATGACTGTCTTAACTGCTTCTTGGTTGCCTGGAGATATTTAGCGTGGTTAATTTTTCCTTTTTGAATTATTCTCCCCATCCCTACTCCCTAAATTTCTTGTCTTCACTGGTTGACTCTTTTCAGAAAAAAAACCCCACCAAAACTATGAAACCCAGGCAGTGCAAATTATTGACTGTGACCTGCAGGAATGAATTTTGCTACCAGCATGTGCTGTTTTGAGCATTAAAATATGTGCCAGTAATAATGAAGTTATCACCTTTACTTTAAAGGATTAAGAAAGCCAGTGACTGAATGTGAAGTTTTACATTCTGCTGCATCTCCTCTGACATAGGCAATATGTTTCCTTTTCCTTGCTGTGTCTGGATCCTTTTTGTCATGTGTGAAGACTTGAAACTGAAAGTCAGTGAGTTGATGAGCAAGCTGATCTAATTAGAGAAGTATTCTTCCTGATATCTTGCAGGTCAGTTACTATTGGACACTAATGGTGTGGTTGTGTGAACCCTAGATTTAATAAAAGGCAGGTTTGATGGAAAAGCGGGGCTTACTCTTTCTTTGGTAGTCTCTAGTTTGAATTAAGCACAGTGAGAACTGACTTGCCTTTTAAGTCACAGTTGCTGGTTTTGAAAAGTCTTTCACTTGGTCACGGTAAATGAAAATGTTACTCCTCATATGTGATTGATTAGATCGTGAATTATTCTTCCTTAAATAGTCAGAAAGGCAATTAAAACCTGTGATACTAACCCAGTTATGTCTCTCTCTTTGCAAATTTAAAGGGTACCACCTCCTACCTTTCCTGCTTTTTTGCCATATGCAGGTTGACTTCTAAACTTTGAACAGTAGGCTGGGAATTTTATGCCTGTCTATAAAATGGTTTTTAATTGTTGCAGGGGAGAGAAATAACTAACTGTGCTAAGAACTGAAATTGGAAAAGGAGAAGAAGTAATGAAGTCCTTTTCTCCTGAAGGCTACCTTGCAGAGCACTTGCTCTTGAGACTTCTATAGCTAGCATCTTTAGGGATTTCTGGTAGCTTTATGTTTTCCATAGTCTGGAGGGATCTCTTGATTGAAATGTGTAGATCAACAGTATTTGAATGTGGGATGTTCTGCTTTCAAATTAGATCCCAAGGCTAGTGTGAATGGAGAACTGACAGGTGATGGGCAGTCAGTATGATTTGTAAACAGGTTTGTATATTATGTATTATTGGTAGAATGATGGACTCGGAAACGTCTGTCACTGATACTGTGAGAAGCCATTACTGAATTTTTCTTTCTCATTTCAGATGGGCAATGTAAAACCACCTTAATTTATGGAGGGATTAAAAGTGCAACGTAATATAGGGGGAAGCAGATACAAGAACAGGAGGCATTTAGTTTAATTGTTCTAAAATCTTGGAAATTTGCCACCTGGGTGTGAAGTTGCTGTCCCCTGTAGTGTCGGCTACATATAATAGTCTCAATTGGCTGTCCTGCACTCATGAAGTGCAGGAGACAGAGCATCTGATCTTTCCTCTCTCCCAGTAGGGCCCAGCCCATACAATGAGGAGGAGGTGGATTGATGGGTAATTGAGGTAAACAGAAACACATTTTTTCTGTGTTGGCACTAGCTTTTTAAGACTCTGATTCTCTGCTAATCTCTGCTTTACTGAAGAGCCTAGGCTGGAACAATGTGGAAAAGCACTAGTGAGTTTTTGCCCCCTATCTAATAGAAGGGGGGGAGAAGTATCGCGGTTCCTATTGTCCCAGATTGAGGTAATTTCCTGATATAAGAATTTAAATTGTTGTTCCTTGCAGTGGATTTCTTAGAGCCATTACATGAAAAATATTTAAGTTGAGTTGTATGGACTTTTTTCTTCTTCAGAACTCTAACGATTAGTGTTAGAAGTAATTAGCAACAATTACTTCTGCAAGAGAGCTTTGTTGGACATTGCCTGCTTACTGGAATGGTAATGTGTCAAATAGATTTGAAAACATCCTTAAGTGGATAAGCTATTTCTTATTCCAGTAGTTGTCTATTTGTATGCCCTGCTCTCTAATCCACAGAATAACTGCGTATCTTCTGGTTGATTGAGAAGTACTTCATGTAGCACATCAGAGAAAATAGTGAATGCTGGAAGACAATTTCTTTTCCATATGGAAATAAAGCTCAGCAGAATAAAAGCTTTTCCGTGGAAATAAAGCTCAGCAGAATATATTAAGCCCCAAATTATTTTGAATGTTATATTTTATAAGATAATTTATGTGTTAGTTTTTCTTCCAAATTATGAATTACAAAGATAAAGAAGGATTTGGAGATATCATATTCTTAAAGTAGTTTCTGAATGGTGATGATATTCATATTTGGCAGGAGCTAGTGTAATGATGGTAAATTCTCTGGGACTGAAATTTCATCTTATGAAACCAAGGTTTGGTTTCCTAAGATTAAATGTGGTCCAGAGTTGTGGTGGTGTTTTTGCTTTCTTTTCCTTCTCCCATTCCCCAGATTAAAAAATATACTATGATTTTTTTCTTTAAAAATGCATTCAGTCGAGTTAGGAATTAAAAAATGAAATGTCTGTTGGCCTTGCAAATAGGCATGAAAGAATTGCACATTTTTTCATGTTTCCTTCATGTGTACTTCATTTGTGAGAGTCTATCTGTAATAAGAATCTAGAGTGTGGTAAATTGCAATCTACTCTGAACCTAAGGGCATGTGTATCCCTTTTTGGCATAACTTCATGTTTGAATTCATCCCTCCCTCTCCGAGGGAATGTGTGATTGTAAAACTGTGATTTGCATTCACATTTTCTGTTTTTAAAGTTATGTTTCTTCTGATTTTTTTTTTTCCTACTTTGTTGTGGTTTTGGTTGGGATTTTTTTTCGTTTTGTTTTGTTTGTTGTTTTCTGTGTTTTGTTTGGTTTTATTCCCCCCCCCCCCCCGTTTTTTTTAAATGCTGTAGTATTGTCTCTTTTGGAGAAGATTGAGAGACTTCTGAGGGACTGGAGTCTAGTTTTAGTGCATCTGTCATGTCTTTAAATTCTGGGCAACAAAGGGTCATGATAACCGTAGGTATTTTTATATTTATTCTGGTATATGACTAGAATACAAGCTACACACTGCTTTTTAGGTATATGTGTTTACATTATATATATGTATATATCAACATCCTGAAATAAGAGGGGAAAATGGATGTTTTAAAATCCTTTTAAGATCAAAATAAGAATTACTCTCTCTGCTAACATCATAAAGTTTTTGGTATTGTTATTGTTACTTGGATATAAACCATGAGTTCTGCTTGCTGAAACGATAGTGAGTAGTGAAGCTAAGGTTAGTGAGATTAACATACAATAATGAAGAGGGTCCTTTCCTCCCCTCCCATCGAGTTGTTAATCTGGAGCAGAATTTAGAATCCTGTGTAAAATTTAGGTGTTTATGTTGTGTAAAAATAAGTCCAGCTACTCAACAGCAAATGCTTAATCTCACAAAGTACCTGCACATCGATGCCCTCTGCTGTCAATCACCTAGCTTCCAGCAGTCTGACTTTCTATATAACCAAATTCTCTATGAACACTTTGGAGGACAGTAGTCGAGTAAGTTTAAGCACTTCTTCCTGACTTTTTAGAACTGTAATAAATACATGTCAAAACAACTTCTTGCAATATAGGCAAACTAATGCATGTGTTATTTGTAATTATATGTATCCTATTTGTCCCACTTAATGGAAAAAAGTCAGTTACACAAAGTAGTTGTTTTTAGAAGGTAATTTTGGAGAACATTTGTTTATTGTTTTATTGCGTTATTTTAGCTGCTAAATTATCAATTTTGTATGTGCACTTAGCAGTTGCAAGTTGCTAAATCATGACATTCATAAATTCATCTTCTTGCCTTGTTTGGAATTATGGTTTCAGCTAAACTGTGCATGAAAGGAATCTAAATAACCTTTTTTACTTTGCTGTGGTAGATGAAGGAAATGGAAAAGGTATAGTCATGTAGTATCTTTTTTTTCTGTTCCTTGAGAAGGTAAATGCTAGGTAAGTAGATCTTATGCACAGATATTATACACACAACTGACTTACAAGTATCTCAGATAGCCTTTTTGACCCTATTAAAGCTCACTTAATGGAATATTTCTAATGAATTTTGCTTCTTTAAGTGATCATTTCCATTGCTCATTGCTATCAGTAAGAGGACCTATATTGCTAAGATGGTGGTGTGATGATGCTTCTTGGCTTTTTGTGAAATGTGTAATGAAATGAGAGTAGTGCTCCCTAAAACGTTCCATCTAGCATCCTCCTCCAGTAAGTCTAGTCAAAGCAGCAGATAGCCTTGGATTGCAATATAATATTAGTAGTGGTGGGAGTGGGCTCTATGATATGTTCTTTCAAAGGCTGAAGTAATTGATAGCGCTACTAACACCACCTTATTTTTTTGCAATAGTTAAATGAAATTTCATATAGTTAAGCAGACCCTGATCTTTCATGCTGTAGAGCTATTGCAAAAAAAAGGAACATCAGTAACAGAAGACTAGAAATAGAGTAAAATGATAAAAATTTCTTCTGTTTTTTAATTTGCAACTTTTTTTGAAATGCAGCATGATTTTCACAAGTGTAGTAGTGGAGTTGTTCTTGTAATGGTCTTTACAGCCCAAATAATACTTGTCCTCTGTCAGGTGTTGTCTGCAAGGGATGATTTTGTGCATTCAACAGCATAAATCTATCTCATTCTGAAAAGTCCTGATGGCTCATAACTCTTCTGGAAATGAGTTTTTAACTTGCACATAACTTGAGTGCTTTTTTATATAGTGATCTGCCCATGAGGGGTTTGAGTTGGAATGGATTCTTGGTGTTAATTAGGCAGCATATGTTTTAATTAAAAATTAGGAGTATGTGATAATGAAAAAGCTAGAAGTAGACCGTAGCCTTAGTTCTTCTTAATTTCTAAGTTATCATGTGGTGGGGAAAACTTACATTAGGGGAAGAAGTGCCAGAGTGAAAGCTCTTATAAACACATTTAAAATGGTTATTTTCCTGTTTCTCTCAAACCCTTAACTTTCAGGGTCTAACTTAACACTGAGCACTTGTAGCATGTATGCCAGGATAGTAATTTTTTTTAATTAAAGAAAAAAAGAGAAGAAATCTTGAGTTCTTGACCACAAGAAGGTGGTTAATGGTCATGAGAAATATATTGCAGTTGCCAGGAGTTAAACTGATGCCTATCTTTTGAACTTCGGTAACAGCATCTTATTTGTCGTCAGGGAGAAAGAACACTGGGTGAAGAAGTGTTTCAGTCTTCCAGTCCTTAGATAATAATCTTTTGTGTAATGATCTGTGCAATTGTCCACTGTTTAGATAGCCCTGCGGTTACTGCAGTATTTTTCTTGCTACCTGGGGTACAGGGGAAGTGCTGATGATAATGGAGGCTACTGTGGAATTCAAGGCTTGACAGAGGTAGTCACAAACTTGAACATGTTGTCTGGAGGAGTCAGCATGTTCAACAGTCCACTGTCTATAAGGATGCTATTTTAAACTGAACTGAAAGTTAACCTGTGGAAAATTGCAAGAGAGCGGTGAGGGAAGTCATTCAGCTCTTCATAAGAGCTAAGCCATTTCAGTCTTCACATCATTGAGCAGCAGTTCCTAAATGGGGTGTGTTTGAAGAGAGTTGCTGGCCAGATATAATCCTGATTGAATATAATGATATTAGTATTTTCAGTTATGCAAAAATTTTGGCTGTAGTTGGGAAAGCAATAGGAAAATTTCAAGAGGAAAGTTCCAGAGCCCCCACTGTAAGGGACTGCAATCCACATTTTTTATTCCCAAGCAAGCCAGGAAAGTAGCAGCGCAGTCATCAACCCTGGCATCCTTCAGAGGTTTCACTGTGCTGGTGGTGGCACCATCAGCCTGATACCAACAGTGTTTTGGAAAATGTAGCTGAGATGTGTTAAACAGTTGGAGGCTTTAGAGTTTGTTAAATCTCACAGAGTGTTCTGGAAGTGGCGGAAACAGCTATTTTAATGACAATTCTGTTGCTGCTCTTTGTCTTAGAAACGTTAGGAATCATAAAAATCGGTTTTGCATCTGTATATTGAATGCTTTATGAAAAGAGTATGCTAATGAGTATCTGATGTCCTGAGAATCTTTATTTCAGGAAAGATTGTAGTTACCAGTTAGAAACCGTAATGTATTAGATATTTTTCTTCTTTTTTTTTTTTTGTGGGATGTATTTGTTGTTCTAAAAGCAGATGATAAAACCATTCGTCTGCAATTTATATTCCTCACCCATGATTTGGGCACATTATTTAAACTGGCTTTAACAAATGCCGTCAAGATTAGGCACAAGATGGGTGTCTTCTGTGTACATCTTTGACTTACTGCATTATTCTCAGCTGCTAGCCATGACCATGTAATAAAACATTCTATCCTCAACATATAGAGTATATGGTGGCACTTCAGAAAAGCACACCAGGCAGAGTAATCTTCTCAGAAACAGATCCCACTAGTTGTAAGCAACTCTCTCCACTCTTGCCAATAGCTGTGGCTGCAGACTTTCGGTAAAACCTTGTGTTAAGCTAAATCAGAGGCAACTGGCAGGTCCAACTAAAATAATTGCAGCTTCTTTAAAGCCTCATCTGTTGCAAGGAGTTGTATTTCCCCATGAGGGCTGTGGGAGTATTGGTGAGAGTGTGAGTGGTATAGATTCTCTTTCAGAGAAGGGCTTGAGGCTCACTAGGACAGCAGTACTTTAAGAGGAAGTCATCCAGTTGAGGTCCCACACGCAAATTCTTGTTGGGTTTGGTTACATTTTGTTAACCTGATAATTGCATTAAAACTCCATTCATGCAAGTAACAGAAAGGGAGCTGTTTTGAACTCAAGCTTGCTAGCAATGCATATGTTTTGGTTTGACTGCGGTAGAAGGAGGAGATGATAATTGGTTCTAGCTTTTTTGTGTTTTGGCACACTGCTTTCTCTGTTTGCCTTTGAGATTTGGCAGAGGGCAAAAATGAGTAATTGTAGAATGGTGGTTGTAGAATTGTAGAATGGTGGTAAGTTACGTATTACCATTTCTGTGTCTTCTGTGTTTAATTCTAGTCTAAAACAAAGTTAATATGTGGATTTGAAACTGTCTTAGGTTTTGTTCAAGGCCCCTTATACCTGTCATCTTGAAAACACTTCTGAATTGTTTTTCACAGATCCATCTGGATGGTTTAATAAACTCTGTTCTGCATGCTGGTGAAACTGTGGTCCAAGTTGAGAAACTGATCCAGACTCCTATGGTGTGAATTTGCAGTGGTGGAACAGTTCGGGTAGGTGACCAGATGTATTGAAGATCAGGGAAAAGAAATATTTAGGTGCTTTTACTGTTTCAGTTACCCTACAGTGTTTTAATAATATCTTCTCTCACCCTCATGTGTAAGAATGACAGACTTTTATTTTAGCTGCTGAATTTGTATTCCAGTAGCATGTAGAGAAGATGTGTAAAAACTGTGAGTTGTGGTTGCTTTCTCTCAAGAAGCAGTGGGGATTTTTTGCTACGCTGACATAGTCTTTGTCTGCATTTTTGTCATATTGATATGGCTCTGTGTGACCACTTAGATATAGGCAACCTGGCTTTCATTGCTTCTGCTGTAATTTTCTGCATAACTTGTTTACTTTAAACGCTGCATAATGTATAAAAGGTAGTAACCCATTGTATCATAATATATCCAGGTTAATTAATTTCATTCATTTCAAGTTAATTCATGTTCATTTTAGTAATTTCTATGCAAAAAATAGAACCAGTTTCAAATAAATACTTATACCCTGGGTAAGCTAACTTTAATGCTATTTAAGTAGTTACTTATATGTATCATATATAATCCTATCTAGGCAAAGGTTAATATTTGGTGGGTTTTGTTGTTTTTGCTTTGCTAGGGAGGTTGGCTTTGGTTTGTGTTTTTTTTTTTTTTGTTGTTTTTGTTTTTTGTTTTTTTTTCTTTTAAGTTGCAAGCATGTCTGGTTTGGTTCTTCATGTTTCTGTCATTGTTAGTGGTATGTTTTGGTGTTGAAACTGAAGGGTCTTTTTTCTTTTAAGTTTATTTTTAATCCCATAATTCAACAGCAGATGCCCATAGCTCCTCGATAAGAATTATAGGGACAATATAACAAGAATTATGTGGCTTTTTTCTTGGTATGCCTAATTGCGGCACCACATAAATCTTAAGTAAATCATGGTATGTTTTGATCTTGATATGCTGGAGTAGGATCTGCAGTAGGATAAGCCTCATCTTAATATACCGTCTTAGTCCTAATTAGAACTGTTGAGCAAATGCATTTTTCACTCGGCTCTCTCTGTCTCTTGCTTCAGGCATGCAGGTAGAATACACTCACAAATATTTTTAAGTGTCCACAGAAGATGTTTGACTTTTGAGACGGAAATGATAACAAAAATACTATTTTAAATGCTTAATAGTATTGTAGAAATGATGTACTTGGAAATGCAGGTGTCTTATGAGATTTAAATTAGGAACCATTATGAAAAGAGAGTACAAGTGTTGGAATTTATGCTTGAAAATGGGTTTGTGGGGAAAGAGTGGGTTTTAATAAAAAAGGTAAGTAAAGAGGAAAGGCAAGATATTTGAGAAGCAGATTATTTTTTTGAGATAGGGGAAAATCCTCATTATATTTATTAAAATTATTTTATATTCTGTGTGACAGATTCAGAATTATAGTTTCTGTAGATCCTTGGCTGGAGAGAATTGAACCATTTTCTTCCAAACTTTTGAGATTTCTTGCACAGTTCTTCTGACTGAAGAAGTTGTCACAATTTTATGATGTGGATAGGCTGAGACTTTTAATAAACTACTACTGCCTTATTTACTGCCAAGCTAACAATAACAGAGTAGGGAGTTCAGGCAACAGTGCACAGCTAGGATTTAGAAAAGTTTCTTTTCTTCGTTATGCTGTTCATATTGTTCAATAACATTCCCTATTATGTAGAAAATAGGCTGATAAACATGTTTGAATGTTGAGAGTAATTTTATGTTGTATTAGAATGTTGTTTTATAATTGTAGTTTTATTTTTGATCTGCTTATTTTCATATTGAAATGCATATTAAGTCTTACTAAGAGAATTCAAATGGAATGGTTAATCTAAAGGGGTTTTTGTTGCTTTGCAGTAGTTTGTTCTTATGTCTAGTCCTTTCTTCAGTCCTAACTGTTGGTTCATTATCAGACTTGAATAATGAGTCTTTATTGGGTGAAGAAAATCTCTACTAGCTAAAAAGAACAGGATGAGGAAGCAAATGCTGGCTTTGTGATAGGTTTGTGCCTGCAACTTGAATAGTTCAGTTGTAAATCATGTTATGATGAAGTATTTACTGTAGGTATCACAAGAGACCTAGTAAGTGCTCTTCATGTTTTGTGATCCTCTTGGATAGAGGCTTCTTAATGCCAGTTGAGTGTGTTTTCACCTTCACAAAGTTTCTGGAAAAGGTGCTATAATTTGTCAAGCTGCTAAATTGGCAATAAGCACACTGCTGAATGCATAGATTAACCATGAAGGTAGTGTACTGATGTGTATTTACAGTTACTGGAATACATGTGAAGATACAGACCATAAATGAATTCTTACTTGTGTATAGCTGAAATATAGGACAAATGTAAAAAACTAAAATTAATAATTTGCCAGGTGCTTTTTTTTTTTTTGTAATCCATACTCTAATAGGCGAATTTTACAAGTCCCTGAAATCTTCACTTGTACAGGGTGTTTGCAGCTCTTTTTGCAATGGAGCATGTTTGATCTTCTGACCATGCTTAAAGGATGCTGCTTTGAAGCTGTCTGTAATTAGAGTCAGTTAAGGAAAATCCTATTTCATTGTCTTGCCATCAAGACTTCCATCTGAATAAAGACAACAGTATCTGCTGAAGAGGACTCCCTATATCTCCTCCCTTCAGTATTCTCTTGTTTCGTTTATTTCAATGGGTTTTGGACATATTCCAAACTTCTTATATAAGCTTTGGTTTGCATATTTACTCTGTGAGCCCTCTTGGCTGATTCATTTCTCCTTGTAGCAATAAATGCTGGCCTAAATCTCCCCCTTACTACTTCTATTAACAAGTTCTGACAGGCAGTACCTGCTCAAATGTATCTAAGGTGGATTAACCTTCATAGGTTAATCCAGTCAGCACAAGATATGTTTTATCTTGGCAATACACTTTGGGAACTCGTCATTCTGTCAGGCTGGTGTTCACTGTAGTGCAGAAGAAGTATGGACAAGCTGTTTCGATAGGTGAAAATGACTCTCATGCCTATGGGCATTTCAGTATTGAAATCTGTTAGATTGCTTTGTTGAATAGTATTTTAGTTTAAGGACTTATGAAGGGTGGTAGTTAGTTTATCACTTAAAATGTGTGCACTGCTAAGAGTCAGTCTAAAACAAGATTAGGTTATCAGAGGGTGAGCTTGCATGATAAGCTTCCTCGTTGTCATATGGCCAAAACTGGATATTCTGAGGAAAACAGTGTTAATCCTGACTGCATCTAGGCAAATTTGTTTACTTCTATGCAAAGGCTAGGTATTTGGAAACTCCCTCTTGCATTGCATAAGCAGTTCTTGAATCACATTTGTCAACTCAGCAGCTAGCAAATAAAAATTTTTTTATGTGGTGCCATTAACATGAGTGGTGATTTCAGAAGAAAAGTATGCACAAAATATTTCTATCTTATTTAAATAGCATATGCATTCTGGCTTCCTCTTCTGCTTTCATCTCCTTTTCCAGCTACATTCTTCAGTGGAGATAAGAGTACTAACTAGTGTATGCAAGCAAACTATCTTTGACAGTTGTATTGGAAGGTCTTGGGCAGTGCAGTTTGCTGGTTCAAGAATGTCTGTGCTTATACCTTCACTTCAGAACCCTTCAGATATGGGTTCTTTGTCACTCACAGACCTCATTGACTGTTTCGTCCTTTTTTTGTTGTTTTCCCTTCTTCCGCTCACCTCAATTTTTTCTTAATGGTGTCACTGTATCTGTTATAATAGGAAAGTATATTTTCCAGTTAATGGGAATAAATGATGACAAGAAAGAAATACCTAGTAAAATGGTTTATTTCCAATGATGTCTTAAGCAGTTGTGGGGAGCTGTAATGCATGTGCCATAGTACTTTTCTGCCTAAATACTTTCTTTTATATGAATTTAAATTGTAAAAAAATTACAAGTTTAATTGTACAAGTTTATATGATGTACAGATTTCCAGTACTGTTATTATGTCTGGAAGATCATACAACAATGGTGCTGAGAGCTTCACAGCCTGATGTATTACATAACTCTACATCAGTATGAGAAACACTGGCTGTCACGAAGAGCAGAAAATGGAGCAGGCTAATTTGCAGCTAGCCAGTCTGCAATAAGTTCAGGCCAAAGAAGCCTTGTACACAAAAGCAGAAAGAATGAGTTGCTTTAAATTTGTAAGGGAGGGGTACGATAGGAAGAATGCTGTGTATTTCACAGATTCACTGAATCATAGAACGGTTTGGGTTGGAAGGCATCTTAAAGATCATCAGTAGCTTGATTTTAGGACAAAAAGAGATGACAGATTTTTCTTTGAAGTGAGTAACTCAAAGTGAACATCAGTTTCAGAGGAGAGGCAAATGGAATAGCTAATAAAACACATGCAGAAAGAAAAAAAAAAACCTTATTCTGATATAAAACCAAGTTATTGGAAATACTGCTCACCAAGGACTGAGAAGTAATTCTAAGGATCTTTGTAAAGAAGGAATTGTTAGTTATTCACTTTGGAGGAAAAAAATAAAAGGCTTATGGGTGGTCTGCTTGGTATCACTGATCCTTGGTAGGAAGAATGATGAGTACAATGGTTAAAATAGCTTCCTGTAATTTAGGAAAGGCAAAGTGAGGGAAAAGAATAGTACTCTTTTGATGAAGTTAGGTAAATATTTAAAGCTATTTTTGAAAACTCAAAAAAACCCCAAACTTGTTAATTGGTATTCTTTCTGGTAAGCTGCAGCATAAATAGCTTGCTCTGGACCATCAGCTTGCAGTCATGTGCAGGATGACTAACTCCGTAAGTACAGGAAACATAGCTTTTATGTGCAGGTGGTCTTGTACAGCTAATACTAAAATATTCATTAAAAAAAGATGATGGATGCAATATTCTTAGGAGTCAGTGTAGAAGGATTTGGAGTTGCACCTGACAGTGAAAGGTGCCAAATAACCAATTGCGTATTTAAAACCTCTTTGTGTTTGATAAAGTATAAATGACTATGAATTGATTTTGATTGTATGTAATAAGTATAAAGTTTAATCAGCAGCATTTATTTGTTCCTTTTTAAAAAGAGCACTTGGAAACTATTCAGCCAAATCATCTGTATAAAAATTCCTTTTCTACTTCAGTTTTAAATGGAAATCAGTTAAAGGATGTCTTTCTAGATGCTTAGGAAACAACAAATCTAAACCAGGGTAATGTCATAGTAGTGAGCAGTGTCCATATACTGGAAGGCTGCTCTAAGGTCTCCCCAAAGCCTGGAGGAGGCCGGACAAACCCAACTCTCTCAGCCTGTGTTCCTAGGAGAGGTGCTCCAGCACTCTGATGGTCTTTGTGGCCCTTCTCTGGACTTGCTCCAACAGCTGCTCCACATCCTTCTTGTGTGGGGGGCCCAAAGCTGAATGCAGTACTGCAGGTGGGGTCTTACGAGAGCAGAGTAGAGAAGTGGCAAGAAAATTAAACAAAAGTGGCTCACTCTGCTTCTTGGTCACTCAGGAAGTTATGGATTACAATTGTGTAATTAATTTAGTTCAGTCTGGTTTTAGGTTAAAGGATTTGTGTTTTCTCAATGTCCAGCTGGAGACCAGTAACAAGTGGTGTCCCTCAGGGGTTGGTGTAGGGACCAATCCTGTTCAACATCTCTGTTGGTGACATGGACAGTGGGATTGAGTGTACCCTCAGCAAGTTTGCCGATGACACCCATATAAAGAAGTTCTTTACTGTGAGGGTGTTGAGGCACTGGAACATGTTGCCCAAAGCAGTGGTAAATGCTCCATCCCTGGCATTGTTCAAGGCCAGATTGAGCACACATGATTTAGTGCAAAGTGTCCTTGACCATGGCAGGTGGGTTGGAACTAGATGATTGTAAGGTCCTTTCCAACCCCAACTATTCTGTGATGCTAGTGATTTCCACAGAAGTCATCAAAGCAGGTGATAAGAACAGTTGTTGCTGGTATTTGAAATTAAGTTATGGTTTTATACACACTGAATTCAAGTTTGCAATCCCCAGAAGTGCTCGTCATCAGGAGCTTTCCTATGAGATTGAAGAGGGTCAGGGACACTGTCGTGTTAGAAAGGCAGAGAAAGCAATTTGGGGCCAGCAAGAATTGGAATATTGGACAAGAAGAAGAAGCAGAAGAATGGTGAGGAGTGGACTAACCAGCAGGACAAGAAATCAATGGAATGGATGAGGAAACAAAAGAGATCAGCCTTTAGGGGCTCTCATCTTTATTGAGGATTCTTTAATTGGAAGGATCACCTGTAGAGCTGTATCAGGTCTCTAAGAAACCTTGGGCTGATAGGAGACTTTAACAAACCAACCAATTTTTTTGTTTCTCCTTTTTTTATGTTTTTTCTTATTTTTCTTTTTATTCCCCTACCTCTTTAAGAGAGAAGATTTTGACTGAGGGTAAAGGCTTCTGTTTTAAATTTCCCTCCTTTTAAGGCATGTCAGTTGTAGTTTTCTTTAGGTGTGCATTTAAAGCAAACAGTAACAGATTAGAGAGAGAAGTGTTACTGTAAACAGCAATTACCCAGGCATTTTTACATCTAGCAAGATTTAAATTTAAGACTCATTAGTCTTAAACTAGTGGGTGTTAGATAAATAGGTTAAGCTCTGTCTCAGTGTCTGCTATTTTGTGTTTAGATACTGGCCTACAGGGTCTCATTTAAGCTGTTGGGAATGTTTCTTTAGAACAGGAGTGCTAATAGCACTACTGTTATCTTACTGCTAGCATTCATTCTGGTCTCTATCTATAGATCATGCTGTTTGCATTAATTCTCAGCCCAGCCTCTTACTGGTGTGAACGCGGCATAATTGTTAACTTAAAATGCATATTTTCTAGATTCATATAGTTTTATGTGAAGACTGGACTATGTACATTGTCACAGAGTGCATGCATTAAAACTGTGTTGAATGATTTTATACATGACATGAGCAGCCTGTTTCAGTTCTGATCCCTTAATGGAATTAAAATGAAAGCTGCTATCTAGAATGGAATTAGTCTATTAATCTCACTACTGATCTTCATTACTGAGATTTTTCCATATTAGAGAAAAAAAATTAATGCTTTTTTAGCTGTTAACAAAGATGACTGACATGTTAAAAATAAGATTTTTTTTTTTTTTTGGTTTCTTATGTCTAGACAGAATATTGCATAGAGATCTCATCTAATGCTGTTAAATGAGTGTCTGTTTTCTTCTAAGAATTTAGAATTCCATAATCTTCAGGCAAACAGGTTATTTACTTTATTGCTATGAAAACTTTAAATACAGACTTATTTTGTCCAGATCTTATATTGGTTTGTTGGAGACAAGAATTTGTTAGATGAAATAGATGTCAGTTTGTTAGGGCTCACACCCAAACTCGTAAGGAGCTGTATCTAAAAACCAAAGAAACCCCAAACCTGCATTGTTTGGCTATCAGAGCTAATAGTGCATTTCACATGTTACCGGAAGATACTGTGAGCTGGATTGGGCTGGGAAACTGCAGTAAAAGGATTTTGGGAGATGCATAAATATAATTTTCGAAACACATTTGGAGCATGCAATTTAGTAGCACTTGTGTTAATATGTGAAGGGCACATTCCTCCAGGCAGTATATTTCTCCTAGACAGCCCTTCAAAGAAGGAGAAATTGTGAATGCAGAGAAACCTACAGGTGATTCGCAGACTACACACAAGCAGTTGTTTCATTTATACTTTGTTAGTTTAGATTAAGTATAATAAAAGCCATTCAGAATTGAGGCAATACAACCCTCATTATAACTTATCAGAGGGAACACAATAAATTTATATCCAGGAGACACTGCCATCGTCTACCCGGGGTTTTAAATAACAATTATGTTCTTGTTTTTCCAGACTCAGAAGGTATCTCTGCATTGGTTATTTCAAATTAAGTCTGCAGAGGACTTTTTGTTAGGCAGGAAAAGATAGGACTTATTTTCAAATCAGCTGCATTCAGTGTATTAATATCCTTAAATTTTCTTGAGAGCTGGGGATTAATTACTGTGCAGCTCTGTGACTTCAAATGATAGAAACCTTTATTGCCTTAATGGACTGTTTGCCTTTTTTTTTTAGTTCAGATGGCTTGTGGCTTGTGGTGGCTCGGTCCTGGATTGTTTATGTGTGTTAGAAGAGGATTGTTATCCTGTTACATAGTGAATGTCCAGGGGGATTTTATAGTTCCATTCTGTCCGTGAAATAAATCACTTCTAGACCAGTATTTGCAGAATGTGAACTGGCTTGCAACAGGGGTTTGGGTATCTTTAAATTATATGGTGAAAATCTAGTGGCTCCTTCCTATTTGATTCTCAGGCTGGTAGTGAGGAGGTCTGACAGCAAGCCAAGGTTTAATGTTTAGAAATTGGTTCAAACCATGTGATTAAGCAGCAGCATTAGTTTTTTCAAGTGTAATGTGATAATGTTATGGAGGAGCGGATCACACCTCAGTGGCAGATGGTGCATGCCTGTGTGAAGTGTAATAGAGTAAAAATACATTTTGTTTTGATGTTGTATATGTTTAGTTATAGTAGCTGTCGTGGTTGGTTATGAATTTAATGTTGATTCAAGCAGGAAACTTCCAGTAAGACACCTGTTCAATTGTGCAAAGCTAAACTAAAAAGTTTTAATACTGGATGCTTGCCTTGAGAGTGTATCCCTACTTGAAATCAGTGCTAATTCCCCTATCTAATTCGTGTTTTGAATGTAGAAGTGTATTATTCATCCTGGTGTTCTCCTTTGTTATTGTTTAAAGAAAACATTGGCATTGAAGAATTGATCTTCACAATGCGCATATGGAGTGAGTTAATGATACACTGTTATGACAGTGAATTGATGTACACAGTAATTGACAGTTGAAGCTATAAAAAGTATCTGACAGCTTTCACTCTAAACCCACTCAAAACAAGCAACAACACCCTAGTATTTTCGTATCACTTTGTATATGAGAGCACAGCTGAGGTTAATTTCATTCGTAGCTATGAATGTTTAGCAGTTTTGCAAGCAAGTTCTCAGATTGCTGATTGTATCTGAAATTAAAGTGGTCAGTGATACTTCCTAATTCAACTTTGTAAAGCAGTGAGGAACAAAATAAATGCAGAAGGAAGTCAAAGGTTCATAATAGCAATTGTTAGCTGGAAAGTTATGTCTGTACACGTGTGTGTGTAAAAATGGCATTTGATAATAGATTTAAGTGTTGCTTAACTTGCGCTTCTCAATTCTGCCCTGGAAGGAAAGGGAACTCGGGAATTTGCATACCCTAACAATGACTTGGCTGGTGGAGTAAGATCTGTATACAATTATAGGAACTATTTGCTGTTAGTTTCTACTATTTTTGGGAAAAAAAAATTAATTCGAAGTCTCCATTATGCTATAAAATTGTGTTTCTGAAAAATGGAAAATGTAAAAGATTCATCTACCTCCTACTAGCTATTTTCTAACCTATTTCAGACTACTAAGTGGTTATTTGTTCTAACAATTAGTATTTTATGCATAATTCGATAAATTCAGACAGCCTCTGGGGAGACTTTATAGCAGTCTTCCAATACCTAAACGGGTCTGACAAGAAGTCTGGAAGGGGACTTTTTACAAGGGCATATAGGGATAGGGCAAGGGGGAATGGCTCTAAACTGGAAGAGGGTAGATTTAGATTAGATATTCGAAAGAAATTCTTTAGCATGAGGGTGATGAGACACTGGAACAGGTTGCCCAGAGAAGTTGTGGCTGCCCCATCCCTGGCAGTTTTAAGGCTAGGCTGGATGAGGCTTTGAGCAACCTGATCTAGTGTCCCTGCCCATAGCAGCAGGGTTGAAACAAGATGTTCTTTAAGGTCCCTTCCACCCTTAACCATTCTGTGATACTTTGATAAACCCTCAGCTGGTTAGCAGCTCAAACTGTGTTCCAGAATGCCCTGGAGTAGCCAGCAGCAATAAAAGGCCACAGGCACAAGAGAAATTCATGAATTTAGAGTGCCACAAACATTCACAGACTCTGTTAAATTTGCAGTCTGAATTCTGTCTGTGCCTACGTTTCTGATGCAGCATATATCTACAGCCTTCTGTACTTTAATATTCTGAAACAGCTCTATGATCCGATTTTATGCACAAACTGTTACATAACTGACAAAAAAGTGCCTGATACAGGAGGTATGTTGAGGGTGTCTCTGTCTACCTAAGCTTTAAATGGAGACAAATATACCACCTTTATTGTTCTTATTAATGAGATGTAAGTAATAGCTTGTTCATCTGGGATGTTGAGAAGCTATACTTAAATGTTGTCCAAGAGGACTTGAATCTCAGGTAATTTGTGTATTAGGACAGGAGTGCACACTCTGACAATCTTGGAGCCATTCAGGTGGGTGACTCATCCTGGGACTTGTTTGATTAAGTTTCACAAGTTGGTATACAATTAGATATTGTGCCAAACATCTTTGCTTTCTGTCATGCTTGGTAGCCATAGTCACTTCAGTATCTATATCACTACTGTCTTCCTCATACTAAACAGTTAACAGGTTATCTGTGTGAGTCAGCATCTACTTAGTGCAATATTTAGCCAATCACTTCTTGCTCATAGAAGTGTGGGTGTTGGGTGACACCAGCATTTTATACACACCCATGGTCCCTGTAAGATATAGTGCCATATTTCTTAAGTACAGTGCAAATAAAATGAGATATGTCCCTCCCTAAAGTATTTAAATATCAAATAAAGAATGTGGGTGTGGTGAAGTAGAGAAGGGAAAAGGGTTTACATGTAGGCAGTAGGGAAAAAGAGGTAAGGGTCATCATACAAGTTAATGACATATTTAATTTAATTCAAATGTGGCCTTTCTAGAAATAGTGGTATACACTCTGGTGTAGTTCAGTGTGTTTGTGACTGGGTTTCATGTTTTTAATTACAAATCTGATTACTGATTAAACTGGTGTATTCCGTCACTTAAGTATTCGTATTATCTTAGTCATTTGTTTACCAATTTTTCCACATTCCTCTTTCCCATCAACAGTCTCTTTTGTGCTGCTTTGGAAGAAAGCAAGCTGAGGTCTTAGCACATTTGTTGTGGCTAACAATAATAAGCCTGGAAAAGCTCTGACCATTTGGAGCTGTCACTGTCTAGGATTTGTGTACTGATTGGGAACTCTTTTAAGAACAGAGAGGATGAGGGGAAAGGGTGAAAAGGAAGGGTGTTGCATAGAAGCAAAGGGTGAGGGCACCAGATCTAGATAGTTTTTATAATGGATTTGCAGCCTCTCTTTTTATCTTGAGTGCTCAAGTCACATTGTTTGTGGTGTTAATTGTGAGGTAGGTATGTCCAGTCTTCTCTAAAATTGTCAATTCTGTAGTCGCAGTGGAAATCTTTGAAATGGCTGAAGCTTGAGGTTTTGTGGTGTGGGTTTTTTGTGTTGTTTGGGGTTTTTTTAATTTTTTAATTCCTACATTGAGTCGTGTTCCTTGTGTTACCACTAACAACAGCTTCCTCAGGGTTAACTAGACCTCCATGTGTAGCTTGACTCAGCTACTCACTTCCACTCAGTAAGTTAGCAGAAATGTCACTTAGAGAAAAGTAGCTTGGTAAAGAATTGTGACAGTGCATGTGATACAGACTGTTGCTGTTCTGAGACATGCTGGTGGGTCCCTAAGTGTGGTTTGTGAGGTCAAGGTAAGTGGTCCAGGAAGCTGTGTCTGATTGATCAAAGCCCATAGGTACTTTTCTGCTGTGCATGGTTTTGCTAGTAGAATTACTAGCAACAGTATAGTAACAATTCAATCCTCCTAACCTTTACTGTTCTGCAAAGCAATCTTGTTTTATGGAAATCAATAATTTGCAAGCCTGTGAGCACTGGATCTACTTGGGTGAATGTATTTGTTACCTCCTGTAAAATAGAAATAATAGAAATAATTTCCAATTAAATAGTGATTTCTCTAATTTCATTTCCATCCATTCATATAAGCCATCTTGATTCTAAAAGGGGATCTTCCTGGTACTTTTATTTTCAGGGCAGTAAAAGATACTGGAATTACTGTAAGATGAAGCATTGTATACCATGAATTCATGAATGATTGAATCAGTGTGTGATTATTCAGCTGCTTTAGTAAAATTTGGAAAAAGAGTATCTCAAACAGCAATTACATTGACTAGGAAATTTTTCTAGAGTGAAGGCTCAGACACATGCATCTCCATGGTTCATGAAAAGCACTAAATCTCAACTTGTAGCTTTTGACTTTGATCTAATGTTGAAGTTGGCCCTAATGTGGTAGTGTTGTTGGTAGGTTGGACCACATGACCTGGTGAGGTGTACTTCTAGCGTCCATCACTGTGCAATTCTAATTACTTGGGACAAACACTGGACAGTCGTGCTATGTCTTGCTACTTTTAGGAGGAATATTGGGTGTAAAGGTAATTAAAAATCGCAATATGATTACTGACCTGGAACAGCTGGGCCTTCTGATGGTGTTGTAGATGTAATTGTCTTTGCTTAATGACAATATTACATTTAATTCCTGTTGAAGAAAAACTTCAGCACTTACATGCTAAGGCTTATGTTTTGACAAACAGGCATCTTGATGTCTTGTGACTCCTTGCAGTTAGAAGGATTGAGAAGCAACCCCCTTCTGACACAAGTGCATTATGGCAGTTTTTGACTGATGAGATCAAACTTGGCCCCACTTGTCTTTTCTGCACTAGCTGCACTACTGTAAAGAGGGATTTTTGAATCCCAGGCAGTTTTTCTAAATTTAGCTATGTTTATTTTGTTGCAAAACCGTACTTTGCACTCGGAACACATATAGGGTGAGAGTTTTTGCAGCTGTACCCGCACAAGTGAGAGAAATAATTTTGAAATAGTTTATTTAAACTGAAGCCTAATTTGCAATCTTCAATTATACCTTGGAGAGAACCTTCTTTGACCAGCTTCCCCAAGGGACAGCAATCAACAACAAAATTCAGGAGATCTGATTTATCTGCATCTGTGCAGGTACGAATGTGTTTCTTTAACAGTCTTGTCCAAAAGTTCTGTTATGGTACTGTAAGTAATGAACAAAATTTAATATTGCTAGCCTCTGGGGATTTATTTCAGTTTTAAGATCATTAAAAATATCTTTAATAGAACTGCAGATACTCTGGCAAAACAATGAAAATCTCAGTATTAAAATATGATTCATATAGCAAGTCAGCCAGTCAGGGTTTTATGAAAAGTGCCTTTTCCATTTCATTGTTTTTAAAGTGTACCCGTATCCCTTGGCAGAACACTTGCACAACTGCAAGTACACCAAATACAGGTTATTCTGGGGCGTGCTGAAAGCAAATGTGAATCTTGTGTGCTCACGGAAAATGTGTTGTAAACTGTCCTCTTCCTGCTCTGAAGAATTCTGGTTGCCAGCAGCTGTGACAGCTTTAGTAGTAAAGAGGTAACAAATCCTCAAGTAGGTCAGTCTTACGTGTCATAGTTAACATCTTAGACTTGTCCACCCAAGACCAGTGCAGCTCCCAGAGCTTGTCAGGTTTTTGTCAGTGAGACAATACATGCAGCAGAGATTGTTTCTTTGCTCTAAACATCTGGCTTTTGTTCAGACACCAAAGTAATGAGAAGCTGGGAGGCATGGTGACAGCATCTGCTTCCAGGAAAAACAGGATGCTCTCTTTCTTGAGAATGGTCTCTGAATTGTTTGTGTCTTCTTGGTCCTCTGCTCTTGTCCCTCCATGTTCCTCAGTGGGGGAGTCCAAGATTAACTAAACTGCTTGTGATCTGCAGACCTTCCTACTTTGTGTGAAATGTCTATTTGATTTCAAAAGGTATGCTACCTAGAGATAAATATTTTGCCATCTGTATTTATCTTTGTTGATCTTTTATTTCCTCAGTCAAGATCATATGTTACTCTTTTCAAATCTAGCACACTGCAGGGCATAAATTTCTCACCTATGTAGTAGACTGTGTTTGAATAAGAATCTTGCCAGTCACCACCGACAGTAAAATGTCTTTATTATTGTTGTGTTATAAATAATTATGTGCATCTCTATATGCTCCCCAGTGCTTAATAACAATATTCTGCATATCCTCCTTCAGGCAAAACCTATTTCACTCAGGACAGTGATACTGATTATCCATGCAGTTGCACTTCCTTGGTCTGCTTCGGAGTCCCTCATCTTCCTGGTCCCTGTTCCAAAAGGGAAAAAATACAACTAATCTTATTGCCCCTAAATTGTTCATGGTTTACAGGATAGATTTTAGTACTGCAGGATGGGATCTGTTTCTGCATCATATGTGTCTCTGGTGTGGATAATCTTAATCAGTCTAAAGTCTTTTTAGCTAAACATGCTTTCTAACTGAATGTAGTGTATGTTTAAAGGCAAGCATAGGTAATCTGGCCCCTGCAATACTCTTCTGGAATTATTTTAAGGAAATAACTCACTGTTTACACTGTTTTCAGTATATAAAATGGAGGATGGTTGCCACAGGCCAAAGGCTGCCTGAAATATCTCTGAAGTAAGCAATTTTTAAGATATTTATTTCCAACCTTTCCTTAAATGAGGAAATTAAGAGCTTAAGTGTTGTGGTTTCACTGCAGTTTTTGGTGTTTTTTTTTCTTTTTTTTTTTTTTGGTAAAACAGCCTGAAGAAAGTAAAAATATCTTGTGGGTTATTCACTGTCATTCAGTGTACTGAAGTATAACCCTATTTCCTGATCTCTCATGCGAAAGTTTGCTACTAGTATTTCAGTACCTGTTGAAAGTCTTCCAATAAGCAATTGAAAGTATGACAAGGATATAAGGTAAAATATATTTGTGTGAAAATTATAGTAAGAAAGAAGTTTATTGGGTCAGTTGTAGGCCCCATCTAAAGTCATAGGTTCATCATAGAATGGTTTGGGTTGGAAGGGACCTTAAAAATCTAGTTCCAACCCCCCTGCCATTGGCAGGGACACCTTCCACTACACCAAGTTGCTCAAAGCCCCATCCGACCTGGCCTTGAACACTGCCAGGGATGGGGCAGCCACAGCTTCTCTGGGCAACAGGTTCCGATGTCTCACTACCCTCACAGGGAAGAATTTTTCCCAAATATCTAATCTAAATCTCCTCTCAGTCAGCTTAAAGCTATTCCTTTTGGTCCTATCCCTACATGTGCTTGGATGATGTCCCTCTCCAGATTTCTTGTAGGCTCCTTTTAGGTACTGGAAGGCTGCTCTAATGTCTCCCCAGAGCCTTGTCCAGGCTGAACAACCCCACCTCTCTCAGCAGGTCTTCACAGAGAGGTGCTCCAGCCCTCTGAGCATCTTCATAGCCTCCTCTGTACCTCTTCCTGCAGCTCTATATCCTCCTTGTGTTGGAGGCCCCAGAGCTGGAGGTGGTACTACAGGTGAGGTCTCATGAGAGTGAAGTAGAGGGGAGAATCACCTTCTTTGACCTGCTGGACACGCTCCTTTTGATGCAGCCCAGCACACAGTTGGCTTCCTGGGCTGTGAGTGCACACTGCTGGCTCATGTTGCACTTCTCATCAATCAACACCCCCAAATCCTTCTCCTCAGGGCTGCTCTCAAGCTATTCTATGCCCAGCCTGTAGCTGTGCTTGTTCTCACAGGCCCACCTCTCGAGCCTGTGAGAGGCTTCAGACCTGACAAGGTCCCTCTGGATGCCATTACTTCCCTCCAGTGTGTCAACTGAACCACACAGCTTGGTGTCATTGGCAGATGTGCTGCAGGTGCATCAATCCCACTGCCCATGTCAGTGACAAAGATGTTAAAACAGCACCAACTGAGGAACACCAGTTGCTGTCTCCCCTTGGTCAAGCCATTGACCCTACCTCTCTGTATGTGGCCATCCACATCACATCCTTATCCACTGAGTGGTCCATCGGTTAAATCCATGCCTCTCCAGTTTTGAGGCAAGGATTTCATAGGGAATAGACCAGTCAGTCTCATCTCTGTGCCTGGCAAAATCTTGGAGCACATTCTCCTGGAAGGCATGCTAAGGCATATGAAAAACAACAAGGCGTTTGGTGACAGCCAGCATGGCTTCTACTAAGGGGTAATCCTGCCTGACCAATTTGATGACGTACTGTGATGATGCTATGGAACTGATGGACAGGGGTAGAGCAGTTGATGTCATCTACCTGGACTTGTGCAAAACGTTTGACACAGTCCTGCATGACATCCTTGTCTGTAAATTGGAGAGACATCAATTTGATGGATGGACCACTCAGTGGATATAGAACTGGCTGGGTGGCCGCACACAAAAAGTTGTGGTAAATGCCTCAATGTCCAACTGGAGACCAGTAACGAGTGGTGTCCCTCAGGGATTGGTGCTGGGACCGGTCTTGTTCAACATCTTTGTCGGTGACATGGACAGTGGGATTGAGTGTGCCCTCAGCAAGTTTGCCGATGGCACCAAGCTGTGTGGTTCGGTTGATACGCTGGAGGGAAGGAATGCCATCCAGAGGGACCTTGACACGCTTGTGAGGTGGGCTGATGCCAACCTTATGAAGCTTAACCATGCCAAGTGCAAGGTCCTGCACCTGGGTCAGAGCAATCCCAGGCACAGCTACAGGTTGGGCAGAGAAGAGATTCAGAGCAGTCCTGCAGAGAAGGACTTGGGGGTGTTGGGTGATGAGAAAATGAGCATGAGCCGGCTTCAGTGTGCGCTTGCAGCCCAGAAAGCCAGCCGTATCCTGGGCTGCATCAAAAGGAGCGTGACCAGCAGGTCAAAGGAGGTGATCCTGCCCCTCTGCTCTCATGAGACCTCACTTGGAGTATTGTGTACAGTTCTGGTGTCCTCAACATAAAAAGGATATGGAACTGTTGGAACAAGTCCAGTTGGAAAGGACCTTAAGATCATCTAGTTCCAACCCCCCTGCCATGGGCAGGGACACCTCACACTAAACCATGTCACCCAAGGCTCTGTCCAACCTGGCCTTGAACACTGCCAGGGATGGAGCATTCACAGCTTTCTTGGGCAACCCATTCCATGCCTCACCACCCTTACAGTAAAGAACTTCTTCCTTATATCCAATCTAAACTTCCCCTATTTAAGTTTTAATCCGTTACCCCTTGTCCTACCACTGCAGTCCCTAATGAAGAGTCCCTCCCTAGCATCTTTGTAGGCCCCCTTCAGATACTGGAAGGCTGCTATGAGGTCTCCACGCAGCCTTCTCTTCTCCAGGCTGAACAGCCCCAACTTTCTCAGCCTATCTTCATAGGGAAACATTCTCCAGTCCCCTGATAATGCTCGTGGCCCTTCTCTGGACTTGTCCCAACAGTTCCATATCCTTTTTATGTTGAGGACACCAGAACTGTACACAATACTACAAGTGAAGTCTCACGAGAGCAGTACTACCAGATGTTTAGACCACACACTTACGTCTTCTCTTCTGGTACAGATTTAAGATTTTTCTGACTCAGTGTCACAGTTGCAAGTGGCATTAAGGTAACGTTGGTTGCAGAGTGCTCATTATTCTTGTCTGATTCTGTAACTGTTGTCTTTTGTTCAGTGTACAGCTGCTGAATTTCCAAAGCACAATGACCTGAAATATCTAGTTGGTAGTGTGTATTCCTCCCTTTATGCACACACATCCAACTTACTGTGGTTTTTTTAATCCTGTATATTATTTCTTCTGGATGGTTGGGAACAGATGAGTTCCTTGTGCTAGGTTTGGAAGTCTGCAAACAGTTCATGATTTGGTAATGGCTCGCTACAAATGTATTTTATTCTTCTGGGCATTTCAACAGAGGCAGCCTAACAGGTGTCAGGAAATGATGCAAGAGTAATCCCTTTTTGTTTATTGATTTCATTATTATTATTATGGGGCTAACTATTTCTTAGATCTTTTTTCTAGTCTGAATGCTCTGCCTTCAAATTATTGACCTTATGCCTTTTTCTTTCAGAGGCACAATCACCTTCCTGTCCCACTGTCAGATCCAGCCCTGCGCTATCGTACTCTCTGGATTAATTCTGTTTATGCTAGCTGAGCTATTGCAAGCTTGCGTTTCTTCTGTTTGTGAACAGTGCCTCTGAATACCTTTTGTAAAGATTAAATAATTTTTTATTAGGAGCAAAGCACTGTGGAAAAGGAAAGAAGCAGCATGCTGCCAGTTTGACAGACTCTCCTGATAACCCAGGTTTCAGAACCTGGTTTGATCCTTGCTATCTTTCTTGATCTTTTTAAATGTCTTGAGTGCTGCTGTTCTGTATTTCTGAGGCTAGCTAGATTTACAGAGGGTTTTGTTTTTTTTTTTTCAGGAGGAAACTTGAAAGGCTTGAAGCTTTAATGTTACCTTTACCTGTATTATTATTTTTTCTCCTTGCTATTTGCATGTTCTGATTGTCCTTCTGTTGACAATAAACAAATAGATTTATGTGTAGTATAGTGCATTGGAATCCATTTGGAATAAATGCAGAAGCTGGCAGCAGTGACTCCTGAATTAGGAATATGACATGTAATGTGAAAGTTTGTTATGTCACAGTCCTGCTGCAGCAGTCCTGACTTTGGATGGAGTTCATTGTTCTGTGATTGTACTACTGCTTGTTTCTTATCACAAACCAAGGAACTT
Organism: Pezoporus occidentalis; assembly: GCF_034315485.1. Classification (NCBI taxonomy): domain Eukaryota; kingdom Metazoa; phylum Chordata; class Aves; order Psittaciformes; family Psittacidae; genus Pezoporus; species Pezoporus occidentalis. The sequence continues at coordinate 1,679,551 of NW_026913425.1, forward strand.
TCAGTCATCCTTAAACAATTCTGATTTTTGGGGAAGCATTTATGTTTATATGATGGTCTGATTCTGCTTTTAATAGGAAAAAAATACAGTTCCCTTTATAGGTAAATCCATTGAATGAAGCTACTACCTGTGCTTTCTACTGTTTAATTTTTTTTTTTTTCCTAGTTACTACAAATCTGACAGATTATACCCTCTCTGATTCAGCTTCTTACCTGTTCTACATGACTTCATGCTCATGTTAGATGATCTGTCTGACCATAGTGGCATTTAATCTCGCTGAAGATATGTTCTACTTCTGTCTTTGTTGAAGGCAGAATTTATCCTTTCTATAGGTCCAGCCACTAATTTTGAATGTGTTCAGTCAAATATGTTGAATGTTTTTGCGTTTTATAATTGCTTTACTTCAGTGAACATAGTGTCAATGATCTGATATGCCTTATTAAACGTATTGCAACTTTCTAAAATATTCACTAAGTTGATATAGAAGTCTGCTCTTTGCACATTCTGTTAATTTCTGATTTATTTCTTTTTCAGAATTATATATGAGTTGCCTAATATAAAAGATTTAATAATTTAATACAGCAATTAAAAATGGAGTAGAAATGAAACAATTTTGTAGACAGAATGCTATAAAATAAAAACTAAAGTAGGATAAAAGGCAATGTTTTGTACTACATTACACACACAAAATAATCTCCTCCAAGAGTGTATTTGCAATTTCTACTGTCTTGAAAGTGTCTTTCAAGTTCTCACACATGTACAGCTTTTCTTTTTTCTTTTTTTTTTTTTTTTTTTTTTTAATTTTAAAACCACCCAAACCATCAAAAATAAATATCTGAAAGAAAGATAAATATCCAATACAATAAAATGTCAATTTGTTCTTATCTAGTAGGGATAGGGTTGACTAAAATTTTTGTATCTTTGTCTTAAATAGAATGTTGGCTTTGAAAGCTCAGGGAAGAAGCAGCAGGGAGAGAAAAGTAACACAGTGGTAAGTACATTATTTTTCTTTCCTCTGGGCCAACTGCACGATGTATTAAAATAGAAATCCTGTTCTTCATTTTGTAATAATCCATTCTTCATGTTGTAATAATTACCTCCAAAGCACTTGAATTTTATTCTGCATCGTCTCTCATGTTATTAGGTTTTTTAACAAAAAATACATGCTGAAGAGCTAAGTGAACGATATTCGTGTGCATACAAGGGCCAACTACAAGTGAATGTAGTTGTGTGCATATGTAGAATGGGAAATATATCGGAAATTGTGTTGCAGAAAAACAGTTCTGTTTTAAAGCTCAATGTCCATATACGTATAAAGATAAGTGTATTTTTGAAAAACTTGAATAAAAATGTTTTGAATGCCTCTTTTGCCTCTTACTGTCCTTACTTCTTTGTTGATCTAAAGTATAGGTGAACATCGTGTCATAGTTTCTCTCTTACGGGTGTCTTACTTTTAGCTAGAGAGCATACATAACATGAAAAGTGTTAAAAAGCCAAATAAAGTTCAGTTTTCTGATTAAAGGTCTATGGAAAAGCAACACATGTTCAGAATCAGCTTTTTTCTTTATTAAATGATGCCAGTGCAGATGGCTTTTCCCTCATATTGTAAGGATTTCTAGAGGCGAATATTTCTCATGAATAAAAAGAATGCCCAATAGAATATTTTGTCTTCAGAACTTCTCTATGAATTTCTGTGGAGGAGCCATTATTACACCCCACCACTCTGAAAAAAATCCTAAACCCAACAATTTATGATAGTAGCTTCCATCTGCTTTGATTTTATTAATAGTGCTGCTCAGATTGGGGAAATGCTAATAAATATTGACATTTCAGTGACTGTAATTTTGAGACACAAAAAAAATACCAGTTTAAAAGATACAAAATCTTCTGCCTATTTTATCTGGCATTGCTACAAACAGCTCATACTGAAGATTATAGAAGCATTTGCACATGCTTGCTTTTTCCTGCCTTTGTGTGCTTTGGCATTCTCTGCTGAGATAAGAAACTGTGCTGTCATTTTACTGCCTCAGCTGTGCTTACTGCTTTGTAAGGTTCGTTGCTTCCTATGGCAAATGACTAGCAATGCCTCTTCCCTTCACATCCTCTATGCTGGTTCATCTCTTTTGACTATATTGTTATAACTGGAGGAATTAAGACAGTATCTCTTCCTTTCTGCTTGAATAGATGATGACAGTACATGATGCACAGCATTTACTCAAACAGTAGATCCAGACATAATCCCTCAAAGGACTAAAGTCGAAACATAAGCAGTTTAATATGGTTTTATACCTCTTTCAGAAGCTTACTATCTCTTAGTCTGGTTGCTCTGTGTATTTAATTGTCATTGTTTTCTTTGTATAGGAAGTCAGGAACTTGTCCTGTTTGTTTCCATGGATCTTTTTCACAGCAACAATGAAAGAAAATCGAGTAATTTAAAGTAGAAATTGGTGGATTCTGAAAGCAAAGCAGTTATGAAATAGCTTGGTACAGCTGGCTGCAGGATGGTTTTCATTTTAGTATTCTGTTGGGGTAAATATTTCATGTTTCTGGCTATGGAATAGCGTAAAAAACTCAAACATCAAAACCCAAACATGTTCCATAATGTAGAAGTATCCTTTAGCCATTTAAAAATATCATTGTTAAAATACTGAAATATCAATGTCATGGCTTTTTTAAAAAAGCTCAGTTTTTTGAATATTCTGTGAAGGTTTGAGGGACTCCTGCAGTTTCCTGCAAACAAAAAAGCAGTTTGTCGTAATAATTATCTGTGATTTTTATTAAGTGTTTTTTGGTTTTTTTTAGGGTGGGAGGGGAGGGGAAATGAGTGACTTTCAAGCACAGTGGCTTTAAAAATTTATTCCTCATAATGTTTTCTTAGTAACACTACAAATATGTACCCAAAGAATATGCAATCAAGTCGAAAATCAGAAATGAAGCTCAGATCTAATGCTAATCTCAGCAGCATTGTTAATGATATACAATTAGAGACTATTCTTCAGATGAAATATTATAGTAGCACTTATTTGGATAGATTGGCTGTCCAGATGGAAGTTAGTTTCAAGGGCTGCCTCTGAAAAAGAGCAAATGGAAATGTGTGGGAACTGAGCTGTAACTAACTTGGCTACAGTTGTGTAGTCACAGAGAGTGTGTGTGTGTGTTACTGGGTAGCTATTATACAGTGTTAGTATGAAAAGTTAATATAGATATACATAAAAATACCAAAGTTACAATTGTTTGGGTATACAAACATTTTTTTAAACAGGAAAATTAATCTATAATTTATTTTTTTTTGAGGACATTTTTGTAGCATGTGAGTACACTGTTATTGAGCCAAGAAAATGTTACTGATTCCATTAGAACTAAGTGAAGAGGTTTTATAAAATGGTTTGATAAAGAACTTCAGATGTTAATTGTATAAAGGATGTCTGAATATTTTAAAGCAAAACGAAATGGAAATAGTAAATTGAAATCTGGTTAGGATTTAATTCATAAATATAAGAAACAGATAATTTAAGCAAATGTCTTTAGAATTTACACCTGGCACTTGTCTTTTTTTTGGCGTTACCCTAAGAGAAGCTTTGAGTTTTATTACCAGCTTTGAGTTGTGTATTTCAACAAGCTAGAAGTAGAATATTGCTGGTTTTGCTTATATCCTAGCAGCTGTTTCATCACTAAAAGCAAAACTGATTTCTGCCATCTGTGATCCCTTTATTTTCTCAGAAACTGTAGCAAGTGTCCTTCATATGTTTGCACTTAACAATTGGTTATTATTTACTGTATTTACTAACATGGTGTTCCTCCTGCTACCATTCACCATTGTTGTTTCATGAGTAGTGCTTTTTATTCCTTTTGCTCTGAATGCTGTATGTGAGCAAGTACAGTGTGTTTTTTGATGCTCTTGTGTGTGTAGAAGGCATGCAGCAATGGATGCAGTGGAGCATTGTTTTCGTATCAGAAGCTGGGAGTCTGAGACTATAGCTTGACATTAAAACGGTGAAATGGTTCCAAAATCCCTCATTTCTTACCACTTGTTCTCTCTCCCAGAGTGCAGCACTGTGGTTCATTAGTTTGTACTGACCTGAGTGTTTGCCAGTCTGATTCAGTGAAATGAATAGCGTAACCAATCCAGTTTTGCAAAATACTTTATTTGCTAGAAGAGACAGCAAGAAATAGCTTGGATGACAGAAGGTGAGGAGGTGAAAATACCTTAACTTACCACTGTGACCAAAGGAGTCTTCCACATCTCAACATCTGTATTTTCACAATATAGGATCTTTCATCAACAAGCCAAATAGCCTGTTTCATGATATCTTCTGTGATCTTTAATATCTCTATGCTTCATGTTTTTATGTCCAGTATAAGAAGATTCATTTCCTACTGAGTTTTCAATGTACAGGAAGTAATAAATTCCTTTGGTGACCTTTTTTTTAGTAGTTTGAATATGATTCTTAATAAATAAGGTTGTTTTGGGTTGTTTTTTTTTTTTTCAGCAGGAATATGTTAGGTCTTCTGCCAGATGGCCAAATTAGCCTTCTTGTATTTGTCAGGTTGCATGCTATGTCACATGCAGTGCAACACAGTCTTTCCCTTTCCTGCTTTTACAAATCCTCAGCTCCCTAGTTCTGAACTTAGTTGTAGATAGTGGAGTAAAGTCAACTTGACCAGGTATTTTTGTGCCTAGTTGTTCATGCCTTCCTCTATAGACATCTGATAGGTGGTTTCGTTTTCAGCTCTGCTGCTGATGTAACTGGTAAACATTCTTTTGAAAGGCTTTGGGGGTGGGGGAAGTGCTTTCACCAGCTTGGAGCATGAGCAATCACATCCTGTTAGCATCAGACAGAAAATCTAAAGGGCTAATGGTACCTTGAAACCCATGCTTTTAGACCAAGTTAGCAAATAATACAAACAAAATTAGTGTGAATCTAAATTGTACTGTAGCAAGCCTGAGTTCAGAATTTTCAAAGATGTGATATTTGGGGGCTGTGTGTTTTGTTTTCTGGTGGTGTAGAGTTTCTTGTAGGTTTGAGTTGGCTGGTTTGTATTGAGTGCTTAGCAAGACACATGGGAGGACAAAAATGTTCCGTATGTTTCTGGCATATTTTCGATGGCAGGGGTGTGCAGGGAATAATCGGAGTTCTATGAAAGAGTGATTTCACTGGATGATGATGTCTTTTTGGGATTAAATATTTAGTGCGTATCCAGCCTTGCTGTCGATCTTGCTTTCTTTCACTAGTATGGTCTTTCAAACTGATACTTTGCTTTTCTGCTTCCAGTAACTTGATTGTATTCAGTAAAAATGTTTCACTTTTTATAGATTGTACTGGGTGCAGGTGGCAAGGTGTTGGTAGTGAGGGGGCTTCAGGAGTGGCTTCTGTGAGAAGATGCTGCAGGCTGCCCCTGCAGCCAGTTCCAGCTGACTCCAAGATAGGCGTGCTCTGGCCAAATCTGAGTCAATCAGTGATATTGGTAGTGCCTCTGTGATAAAATATTTAAGAAAGTGTAAAAACCTACTGCAGAGCAGCACGCAGGAGACAAGAGTGAGAATATGTGAGAGCATCAACTCTACAGACATCAAGGCCAGTGAAGAAGGAGTGGAGGACATGCTCCAGGCACCAGAGCAGAGATTCCCTTGCAGCCCATAGTGCAGGACAGGGGGTAATGTTTTTAAACTGAAAGAGGAGAGATTTAGATTAGATATTAGGAAGAAATTCTTTACTGTGAGGGTGGTGAGGCACTGGAGTAAGTTGCCCAGGGAAGCTGTGGCTGCCCCATCCTTCCAGTGTTCAAGGCCAGGCTGGACGGGGCATTGAGCCAGGGGAGTGGCAGGAGGATTGGAACTAGATGATCTCAAGGTCTTTTCCAAACCAGACTATTCTATGATTTCATGTTACTATGAAACATGAAGTCTGCTTGCCAGACTCCCCTGATTTTTGGGAAGGAAAACGATACTATACTTTGTGTCTCTTTCTGCCTTCTGTGTATTTACCCAAACTATCCATGGAGAAGTTATTATTTTGAACAGTAGAAGAAAAGTACATGTTCTGTGTGACATCACAAGTCCCTGTCTTTGGCAGATGTAACAGTGGACTCTCTCTGTAGTACATCCTTTCCTCCATTATAGTTTTTCTGCTTGGGCAACTGATGACAAGATCAGTGGACAGAGAGACAGGGAGTGAGGGTTGTGTGTTTCTGACTGTCTCTCTAAATTTACATTGCAGAAGAGTGGTGTGGAATATTTCCTCCAACTATCCTGCCACACCCATTTGCTAGTATTAGCAGCCATCTCTGTTGCAGAACACCAGCACTGAACAGCTATTCATATATGTGTAGAAGTAAAATTTGAACATATATAAGACAAATTGAACTACATCACATTGCATAGTTTCGTACATTTAATTAAATGCAAATCTCTTGATTAATTCTGATCTTTGAAATGTTAGAATTAAATATACACTCAACTTGGTAAAAACAATGGAGAGAAAGTTATTTATTTGATACTTAAATATGAATTTGACTGTTTTGGCTTGTGAGTTTAGGTACTTTAACTGACACGATAACTGACTGAAGATATGACCCAACACTGTTGCACAGGCATTTGTTAACTGATCTGTATTTTATAGAGCTGTGGATGCATCCACGCTCCTCCCCCTTACGCCAAGCTCAAGATCTTTTTTACAAAATAAAGGGATAAGTTAGGAAAATTAGATAAGTGTGTTTTGCATTGTTAGGATTTACAAGTTTTTTGTTGCTTTAGAAACTTTTGAGACTTGAGTAAGACTTGAGACCTGGTGCGAAGAGAACAGCTATGGAAAAGGTGGAGACAAACACTGTAATGTGTGCTGCTTTTGAGTGATTTGAATGAAAGAGTATCTTATTTCATCATTTATATGAACCATGTAGTGAACTTTTTTATATTCTGGAAACCAAAACGTAATTCTCACAAGCTGAAATGACTGCGTGAAGTGAATTTATTGATGGCTGCAGCTAGTAAGATATAGGTGTGTCTTCCACTGCCAGTCTTCTGGTAATCAACTCACATGTAGTCTCTGCTTTTCCAATCCTGGTTGTTTCCAAGCTGTATGTTCTTCTGTTTACACTCCTATTGGAAGAGAAAGAGATTGCTGTGTGCTTCTTTCTGGAGCGGTTGGAAAGACCTCCTCTGGTCTCTGAAGTATTTCAAAATGAGACAATGCTTCTTTTTGTTAAAGGCTTTTTTATTTGTAAATGTTTGCTGTGGAATTCCTCTTGTGTCTTCACATGTGGCCTCTGAGGCATGGAGATGGCGTGGGTAGCTCTAACAGAGAAAGCACATCAGCTTCTGTAGCATCTTTGGCATCTGGCTGTGGGCGGCTGGAGGATATCATGCTTGGAACCTGTTCCTGTGGAAGAAGCAGAAGGAGGTTACACTGTGTCTTTTGCTCACTTTCCCATTCCTTGGGAAACCCCAGCATAGAATTCGTATTCTCTAAAGTCTGCGTTGCAGCACAGTTAAATATCTTTATTTTTAGATCACTTTTTATTTAACTAGGATGGCTGGAATTTTACAGTAAGTGTTAAGTGTTCTAATGGATAATCAACATTGTAACAAAATCTTAGCAACATCTGAGCATTGTTAAAAAGAAAGTCTTGACATCCCACTATCTTAATGAAGAGTTTCTTCTGTCTTTTTATTGGATGGATATAGAATCTGACTGCACCCAGCCTGAGTGATAAGTGGCACTTCTCTATAGTGAAAACACTGAAGTACAGCAGTAGGTTGACCTGTTGTCGTATAAATTAAACATACTGTGAATTACTTTGCAAACTAGCTGCTCATAGAGGATAATCCAAGTGCATGACTTTTTTTCTTGTCTCAGTAAGAGGAGGGGTCTTGCATTCTGTGACTTCATATAGTGTAGCAGCCATGGTATTTTGTTTTCTCCTTGTGTTACTAGCGTACTGTCTGAAAGCTTAAGTGCAGTCTGCTAAATGTGTCTGATTTTTTTGGCAATTGGAGAAGAAAGTTTTCTGTCATCAATCCAGAAATTGAAATATAATTTCTGCAATTCCAAAAAGAAGTGGTTTTTGTTTGTTTTTTTTTTTAAAGTGCATTTTAATTTGCAGTGCTGGCAGTTTGATTGAGAAAATAAATATTCGGTGCTGTTTTGGAAAAGTATGTATTTTTAGACAAGTTTCCTGAGGAAGTAAAGCTACATGATCATGTTGTCTGTCTGCACATGTTAGTCCTTCCTGAAAAATTGTTGAGTCTGTCATCTGATTTCAGCAAAACTTGAGGTGACATTTTGAAGAACATTTTTTTTTCTGAATTTTGTGAAAATTAGTCGCTAATTAGACAGAAGACCTAAACTTGTGTTCTTGCTGAGGAGGAAAGAGGCAGAACATGCCTGGTGTATGCTGTCAGTAATCAGGCAGTTAGCACCATTTAGGTTTGCCATTTCCTGCTGAGTAGGAATATTGTAAAAGCCATGGAGAGTAGAGGGGACTGTTGTAGCAATGAATGAAAATGAAGAAGGATATACCTCCATAGCAAGGTGAAATTTCTTTAGTTCTAGTGTGCATGTAAAATGTGTTGAAGTTTTCCAAGCTGAATGGAATTGCAAAAAGAAATGACTTCTTTATCTGTGCACTTTATCTTTCATTTTAAACTGTAGATTGAACAGTTGGTAGAAACTGCACTGGTTCTTTCTGTTATATGCTGTCTTTAAATGAGGGATTTGAAATTAAGGTACATGGATTTAATCACACACACAAAAAAAAGAATAGCTTTCCTACAGCTACATTTAAATACTCCGTAAAGGGTGGATTTTATCAAATTAAGCAAAAGCATCATCCCAGTAAGCTTTGTGAAAGTAGGGCTAAACTGTGTTGTAAAAATTGACACTTCAGAGCTGCTGCTTCAGAATTCTCTGTGATATAGGGCTGTGTTAGCAAGTGGCAAAGTTACAGGCTAAATTTTGAGTTTGTCTTTTGGTGTCTGTATGTGCTTTAACCCTATTTAGTGCTACTACAGATCTGTTACATCTAAAAGAAAATAAATACTCTTTCTCCACACCCTCATGTATGCACATGTGCACGCACATATGCACACACATACGCATATATGCATACACTTCTTTCCTTTTTAAGTATTTAGCAGCCAGTAGAAGTTTGAGCAGCTGCCCAAGTGAGTATTTCTGAAGTTGTCTTGGTTTTTAACCAGACCAATTTCTGTTTTGCAGTGCCTGAAGATGACAACAAAGCGGAATTTGTTTGTGCGGCTTGTGCCATGCCGCTGCCTTCGTGGAGAGGAGGAAACAGTTACTACGCTTGATTATTCTCACTGCAGCCTGGAACAGGTGCCTAAGGAGATTTTTACTTTTGAAAAGACCTTGGAAGAGCTCTATTTAGATGCTAATCAGATTGAAGAGCTTCCAAAGGTAGGTTGGGTGGTTTTCCTTTAGTTCCATTTGTTGACTCTGTTACTTCATTAGCGTTGTAGAAGCTGATAGTGTCTAGCTTCCATCTTTAGCTTTTAGGCTGCAGTTCGCCAAATATTTTTAAGTAAACATTGATCCCAGAGAAAGCAGCCCTAGTAGAAGGAATGTTTATGTGTTCCAGCTTGACTAGTTTGCTGCATGAATTGGGGTGACGCTGCTTAAGCAATTGACCTAGTTGAAGAGATGTATGTACCGGAAGCAGCTGGCTATTTTATTTCTGTGGCAGTGTCTGCTTGAACTGACTAACTGTATTCAACAAATTGCAGCATTATTTTGAATCTCTGATAACACATGGAAACGTGAAGTAGTAAGATTAATATCTTGTTCAGATCTGTGCCCACAAAACACAGCTGAAATCTGAAGTATGTGTTCACTTAAGTCCTGCTTTCTTCAGTATGTGACTGAAGAGAATTTCTGAAGTATCTCAAATTACTTAAGTTAAAAATCTAGGGGAGCTGGAATGCCACTTTGGTTATAGCCTTATTAGAAAAATCAATATTTATTGTTTGTTCTAAAATCTGAAGACAAATTGCATAGTCTAGTATACTAGAGAAAAGAATTAAAGTCTTTGCCAGTGAGACTTTTGAGAAGCGCAAAGTGATCATTGCAATAGACTTAATTGCTGTTAGGAGGTCCTGTCTTGGTGGAATTAAAAACTTAATCATAAGATGGCAGACTTTTTGTCAGAATTGTGTGCAAATCTTCATTGTCAGATGGGACAACCGTACAATGCCATGTTAGATTTTTGGAAAATTTGCTATAACTACTTCAGGTTATGGTGGTTTACATTTTTTTTCAAAGATAAATGAAACTAGTAAGGAAATACAGTAATTTCAGGGTAGTAACTTGACAGTTATCAGAAGCCTTGGATACCAGTAAAGCTGACTTATACCACCCAAGTGCTTTTGAAAATCCAATCTAAAATGCTCCTGAGAAGAAGAAATATTCCTGAGAAGAATACAGAAAACCTGTATTTGTACGCTGAGTAGAGCTAGTAACATAAAGCTAAAACTAGGCATTTTGCCAGTCTATTATAGTTTAGAACTTCCACTGTTTTACTCTAGTCTTTTCCCAAGTAGATATTTCTTTAGAGTTGGTAATTTTAGGTTTTAGTAGCATACATTGTAAGACTTTGTATCAGCCTTTGAGGATTTTTCAGAAGATTTCAGAACTTAATTCCTGTTTCTTATTCTTTATTTGAGAAGAACAAAATTGAGTGCTTAGAAAACCAGAATAAAATACCTTTCTTAGGGAAAAAAAAAAAAAAAATCTGACTTACTCTTGCATTAAATCATTAAGAACTAAGCAAATATCTTCCAAGCTCATAATTCGCTAAAAAAATCCATTACATAATCTTAAGAGGAAGAAAGATACATTGTAATGATTAAATGGATGCATTATTTTAAACTAAAGCCGTTTGCCTGCTTTACCTTCCTTTTTTGTTAATTGGCATTTGATTTCATTAGTCAGTTTCTGTATGAAATTGAATTTTGGTAAATGAGTAAACTGAGAGGTGGGCAGTCTACTGCTAGCCTTGATCTAATCTGTTTAAATTATCCACGTGATTAGAAAGTCAGATTGAACATGTTTTGTTCCTTTTTTGCTTTGCGGAGACTTGTAGTAGTTTAGCTTGCTTCATGTTAATGTGTTTGTGCATTATATAAGTCATCCTTATAGGCTTATTTTTGAGAAGCTAGCATTTTGTTTCCAGCTTTTAAGTAATTTTTTTACTTAAAAGTAAAAATGCTTTGTGAGTTTTTACTACCTTTTCAATTTTCAAAAGAAAAAACCCACATATAAACTCAAATTCGCTAAAGGAAACAAGCAGAGATTAAGGAGTAGTGAATACATAATAAAGTGGTTTATTTAATCATTTGACATAAATTGTGATCTCAAAACTATGCATTGAAGATCTGTAAGGGAAGGCCTGCAATGTTTGAAGTTATCCTAGTTGATTTGGAGCCAGAGTTTCAAGCTGGGTATGCCTTTTTTCTAACCCAAGCTTTTATTCAGTCTTTTAACTCTGAAAAGACTTCTAATTAAGTCATCTCAGACAAGGGTGTGGTACTTATTAGGCTGTCTCCAGCTTTCTGAAGCCTGGTTAAGACATTCCCACTCTTCCCCTTTCCTCTTTGCCCCTGGTGATGTGTTCTTATCCCTGTTGTGCAATCTGCTGCCCTTTGTATGCCACAGCACAACTAGTTTGGGGCTGTCTTGTCAACCTGATTACTGAAATGGTCTGTCAGTGTGTGGGTTTGTTTTGTTTTTTTTTTTTGTGTTTTTTTTTTTTTGTTTGTTTGTTTGTTTGTGTGTTGTTTTGGTTTGGTTTTGTGTTTTTATCTTTGTTTGTTTTGTTTTGTTTTTAATTGCCTCCACTCCAGGATACTTAAAGAAATCTGTTTTTACAGTATAGTCCTTAATTCAGTTGACTGACCAAGAGGCACAGCATGAACAAACTGGTGGAGAGAAAGATAGTGGTAGAGAAGGAATCTGCTTTACATAAAACACTGGTGTGTAGTCTCACTCTCAAAAGCGACAAGACATTTGAAATGCATTCATCTTGTGTGCTAAAGCACTTCTGAAAAAGTACCCTGTTTATCCCAAGTGCCACAGTGTGCATTTGAGCTGAAAAGCTCAAACTGTTTTAGTTTTCCCTTTCACTTTGCTGTTTGGAAGAAACTGTAATTCTGCAATAAGACAGTCTTTAATTATATGACTTCTGGTACTTATTAACAGTAAGGATAATCTCCTTAATCACTGAATATATCAACATTTAAAAAGAACATCAAAAGCAAAAGGAACAACTACAAAATCAACACCATACAAAACTCCCCTCCCCCCATTTTCCTTTAGGGATCTTGCAATTCTCTGTGCTGTATTTGCTCCACCTGCCTGATCGGGGAAATTTCTAATGATTCCAAGAGTCCAGCTTGTTGTTTTCAGGGATAAGTTTTAAGCATATATTCTTGCTTGAAGTACTGAAATACAGGAGTGGCTCCAGAACACATGACCTCATCAAAGTTCTCCTAATATAATACCCTAACCAACTTGTAACTCTTCAAAGCCTTAATGATATCAACTAGTTCTAACAGAAGCACATTTCTGAGGAATTGGAAACCTTAGTAGGCAAGTTAAAGCTCATTCCTTGAATTGTCCAATTGCTAATTTATGTCTGCTTTTGTTCTGGTGTGGGATATGCAAATGTTACGTGAATGGGTCTTGTTAGACAGTCTGTGGTTGACATAATGGCCTTGTAATTGAGAGATATCCAAGAAATTTTGCTTGAAGTAAGCCCATTGTTATGATGTTGATTGGGATAAATATTTTCAGTCATAGAACACTTAATCTTTTCTCAGAATTCCAAAAGAAAAGAACACTAAGTCCAGGTACTCATGCATTGCCCAAAATTGTCAGGAAAGGAATATTCAACATAAATTGTTCAGATGAATCTTTTCAACCATTTTCTTGGAGATACTTATTTTATACTATCTATAAGTTTCCTACATATTTTGGATATGGAAAAAAAGATTTTTCTTCCATTACACTAATATTACTTGCCCTATTTTGTCAATTTGTAAAGCTTCTGAATAAAAATCTCAAGGTACTTTGCGTATAGTAAGAGATATATTTTGGTACAAATTATAATCTCTGTATCTGCATTATACAATTTTCTATATTCTTAGATCAAACTTTCACTAGTTTTCATCCTAATTGGTTGGATTTTTGTGTGCTTGAGGTGGGAAGCATGGAGGGGGATCTTTTTAGATCTTGTAAGATAGAATGAAATTTAATTTCTAGAGAAGAGTAGGAACAGGATTTGAATCAAATCCTCTGTTCCAGAACTATTTGATGTTTTAAAAAAATGTCCTATTATGGAAAACATTTTGCAATGTTTGCAGGACTCCACGTAACTACAGGTCACAGTTTCTGTGATACTCGAAGGAATTTGTAGGAAGAGTGAAGCATAGCTGCTGGTTTGTTGTGACTGCCATTTTTTTCTTTCCAAGGCATTGTAAACTTAATCAATTTTTAATAAAACCAGTTAAATGAAGTTTTTGTAGTCAAAACCTGTAAATAATCTGGCCTTCAAGCTGTGAGGTCAGAAGTTTAAAGGGATTAAGAGCAAAAGTTATATAGAAGAAACTAAGAGAAAGTCACATTCACTTTTTTTTCTTTGTTTCAATAGCAACTTTTTAACTGTCAGTCTCTGTACAAGCTGAGTTTGCCAGACAATGACCTAACTACATTGCCAGCATCCATTGCAAATCTCATTAATCTCAGGGAACTGGATGTCAGCAAGAATGGTAAGTCACTTCACTTTTTATGTTGGGGTAACTAAAAGGCAAATTGCCACTGACTGTACAATGGCACTACTGAAAATGTAATTTTTAGAAGCAGTACAACTAGTAAATTTTAAACTGCTACTGTAAATAACTTCTTAATAGAAAAGATTCTCTTTTGTGGTCTGGTTGTGATTTTTTAATTGTATCTCTCAAATTGATTGGTTTGTACTTTGAGATTCATTACTGAAAACTTGATAAAGTATTTTATATTCTCTCAATATGCATATGCTCATATTTGTATTTTTAATGGCTTTTCTCATTGTTCACTATGCTGAAGATAGTTTGCACAAGAATTTGTAAAACTTTTCTGCATTCTGTTTTTATACTTTGTTTCACATGAAAAGGTTTTCAGTTTATTTTAATGAGCTGTCTGGAATGAGCAGCCAATAAGTATTTGGCTGCTTTGGTGTCCTGCTCTGGGGATAGTAACCTCTGCTGCATGGGGAGAAGTGGCTATGGACAGTGACTGCTTCACTTGTCTGACTTGTTAAAATCTGTCACTCTGTGTGAGTCACCGTTTTGTAATTTATGAAACATTGTCAGACAAGTATTTTATACATGGGGTTTTGTTAATGATTCTTTGGCAAGCTGGCAGATTGAAACTGAGGAAACTGAAATAACTTATGTTGTCATCAGACTTAGTTGTGTGGCTTATTTGAGAGAAAAGAAAAAGTTCAATCATGCTAATTGATGAGGATATAATAGTCTTGTCTTCCTAATTCCTAATTCAAAGTGAAGTAAGAGGACCTCCCCTTGAGATTATATTTGAAAATAAGAATTACATAAATATGCCAAAGATTTTATTATATTAAATTCATTGCTTTATTTGGACAGCTAGGTAATTATGACTCCAGAAAGTTAAGTGAGCTCTGCTTTGTTAAGAAAGTATTCCAGTTGTTGCAGTGTTGGCATTCTTGATTGTAGCCCTGTCTCTACTTAAACTGTTACTTTATTATTTCTACCTAATGAACACAGTGTTTAGTGTGATAAATTGACCCGATTGTTAACTGCTGTGTTCCTGGTACAAGTGGATTAATAGTCTTTCTAAAAGAACACTAGCCTTAAAACTTTCATAGTGACACACAACAGAAAAATAATCATCTTTTGTCCTAGACTGAACTGTTGAAAGAATTAACTGTTTCTAACACAAGTTGTCAGTGCAGAAAATTTAAAAGCACAAAAGGGCGTTGGAGTTCTAGTGCTGGCAAATTCCATAGTTCATGTACCAAAATAGGCAGCTGGTCCCTGACTAGCCTGAGAGTTCCCTGTCCATCCAAAAAGATGTAATAACCTTTAGGTAAGCCTTCAGAGAGCTGTTGAAAGAGAAGTTACTCATCTGAGGCATATAAAGAATTTAAGGAGGCAATAGCTGAATTATATGCTATACTAATTGCAGTAAATTGTGCAGCTCTGTTTTCTAGGATTTGTTTTGTTCCTAACACCTTTTTTGAGAAATGCCAGGACACAAGCTTACTTATGTGAACTATTCTTATCTGCCTGTTCTAAGTCTTATCACAGCTTCTCTGCCTAGTATTGCACATCAAAAATAGTCCTGAGTTCACATGCTTGTTTACTTGGGGTATCTTGTCTCCGACTATTGCTGAAAGCTCTGTAAAACTGAAAAAAAACCACATCAGGGTCCCTGTTTGTCCCTGTTGGGCAAACTAAGAAAACTGCTATTTATTCTGTAATAAATTTGGTATTATTTGAGACTTCAGTTTGTTAGATGAAGTGCCTTTCTCTTTCTGTTTCCCTATCTACTGTTGCAATCACAGAGCATTTTTCTCTTGACAACTGCAAGCCTGTTCTCTTTTCTGGAGTCTGCTTTCCTCTTGATAAGAATTTATTGCTCAGTTTCCCACTGTCCATGACTGTTCTGATGTATGCCTATAATAGAGCCAAATAGGAGAGGGTTTACTAGTTTTCCAAGCCTAGCAAAACTGATAAAAATATCTGATTCTTCCATTGTCTTTGTTAGAAATTGAAAGAATACAGTGTGGAAGCAGCGGGCTTTGTTGGAAACACAGGGATTGCTTTCTCTTCTATTAAATAAATAAATAAAATACTGGAGATTAATCATCAGTCTTGGTGCATGATGATCAGATATGCCAATTCTGAAATAACTGAGTATGTTATAGATTCCTGTAGCTGTGATAGTTCCTGTGGTTTTCTTGTAGTATTGATATACCGTGTTTTCTTCTCATGGGAATGGAGCTAAATTGTGGTGTGCAGATGCCTTTAGATCAAATATGCATTTAGTTTTGAATGTTGTATTTTAAAAGGGTAGTTGCTTAGACTTCAGTTTTCAAATACAAGTATACATGAAATGTGATAAGATTTTCACGTAAGATAGTTAGGCTGCTTGTGGCGTAGGCATAATCAAATGTACTGGCCTAAGAGAAGTATTTAATTTTCAAAAGAGCTGATACAAAAATGAAGAATGAAGCTTCAGGTTTAAAGCATGCGCAAGTTACCTGGTAAATTGTGGAGTCTGGCTCAAAGGGGGAGACCTCTTGCACAGGGAAGCATACGGCTTTCCAATGGAGCTGCATACATTTATATGTGTGTGTGTATAATATTTGACATTTAAATGAAAGATCAAAATTGCAGAAATTCTTAAAGATAGCAGATTTGTTATATAAAAGTTATTAGTCCAGGGAAGCAATCTTTATGATAACAGGTCTTGCCTTTTTTATTTCAGATTTAAATGTCTTAATTTCATATATGCAATATATAAAATTGCATAAGAGAGACATGGCAGATGTGCAAATATGGATACTTAAGAATATTTAATAATACTGAAACAGAACAAGGATTCTTCTAGTTTAGTGTCCTATCTCCAAGAGCGACCAAAAGCAGAAGCCTAGGGAAGATTTAATAAAGTACAGAAAGCCAGGAGACGTGTTTTTCCCTGTATGCACCCAGTGTCCAGCACCTTATTCAAGAAGACCTGTTATTCTGGCCTTCTTGAGCCAGGCAGAGTGGGAGTTTTAATCTGTAGTCTCCATTTGACTCCTCTGTCAATGTATCTAATCCTTGCATGAAGTGATGTACATTTCAAGGCATGTCGTGGGTTATGAAGTAAAAGTCTCTAGTGGCTGTGCCTTCTGGAGCACACAGAAGTCTTTGTACGGGCATGTGGTTTGTAATATATTATTCATGGCTGCTGAAATGGTCATGGCATAGATGTAACCTAAAATACTGAACTGCTGCTGTATGTGCAGGAAGCATGAAATGGAGTTAGTTTAACTGCCTTTAGTCTTGACAGTAGGCAATAAATTCTGTTTTTTGGATTGGCTTTTTTTTGTTTGGTTGTTTTTTTTTTTTTGTAGTGAGAATATTGGTTTCCTTTCATGGCACTTTAACCTGATTCCCAAGGCTATTATAAACCCTCAATATCAGAGGTATTCCATAGCTTCTTTTCAGGTGTGTTTCAGCATTAAAGCTTTTAGCTGAAGCTTGATTCTATCCTAGTCACAAAGATGAAGTAATACTTGAACATATGGTACAATAAATAAATAAATTGCATTCCCATGCCAGAAATTACATCCTGTATTTTAGAAAATGCTGAGAGATTGAATTTTTAAGTTCTCTGTTATTTAGGCCTTTGAAGGATTAAGCAGCAAGATTAGAAAATAACTAGCAGGATCAAAAGAAACATGGTGTTTTGGAAATCAGGGTATCTTCAGTAGTCTCTTAGATATTAAGGAGTGGTTCTCTTGCACTGTGATGTTGCAGAGAATTTAAACATGTCAGTTTGTTGGTTTGTATTGCAGGGAATGTTCATGGTAACATACACAAACTAAACCTAAGAAAAGAAAATCCTCCCTTCACCCCCTACTCCACACCTCCCACCTCCAGGCATATCTGCCTATAAAATTACTTTAAGTAATTTAAATAATTTTGTTAACAGATGCAAATTTAGAAAAAACATGTTTTCTTCAGTGTTTTAAAATCATCTGCTGATTTGGTAAACTAGCTGTAGTATGCTGTGTGCCAGAAGTTAGGAAACTGGTGAATAAGAATTTAGGAGAGTATCTAGTCTTATGTTGCCCATCTGATGCACTTTAGGAATATGTTTTTCCAAGAAATTGAGAATTATTCATAGTTAATAGAGGGAGACAGATCCAAGTTCTATTTTCTGCAGGAAGAAGTAAGAGAGAAAGACGCTGAATACAAAAATAACTTGATGTAAATGTTCTATTTCTCTGCTTATACTGGAGGGGGATGGAGGGGCAGGAGAACAGATGGGAGCAGGGGTTTATATCATCTGTGATAGTGAAGCAAAAAAAAAAAAAAGACCCACTCCCGCATCTGTAGTTTTACTATATTGTATCGTCATATAGAAGTCATAAATTCATCCCAACTATAGGCTGCTATTTTATTTGAAGTTCTCTATTCAAGTATTCATAGTATTTTTCTTAAATATATTGTCTGTCTTATTAAAAATACTGAATAGGATCTGTCTCTGCGGAATGAAATGGTCTCTGTGTACAAGAGAGGACGCGAACAGAATGGAATTTCAGTGCAGTTAAGGGCTTGAATGTGGAATTTGAGTGTTCATTTGTGAAATAAGTTCATTACAAATATCTTCATGGACTCAAATTTTTATGCCACAGAAAAGGCATTATAGGAGTAATTATGTGAGGTTTAGATGTGGATTTGCATGTAAAGGCAGAATGTACCTTTAATTTTGTAAAGGGGATGTGCTTTGAGTGGCAGTCGTCGTGTATCAACCAAAAGTTGACAGGACAGGCGACACTGAATTTGCAGCCCGGTGTGGTAGCGGATGCGGGGCAGAGGAGAGAAGCAAAGCATCATTATATGATTATGTTACCCTTTAGTTTCAGGTTACTCTGCAGACTTACACATACCCCAGCCCAGTTACGTACTCGAGCCATGAATTAGCCATAGCTGAAAACCACATGAACCTTGGAAATTCTCCAAGACAGCATTAAGAACAAAACTGCTGCCCACAACCTTCCTAGTGTTCCACATTTTGCAATTTTACCCTACCCTGTTTAGGTAAATTAGTGTGTTAGGTATGTCTTCAACAAGCACAGCATTACTGGATATCTTTTTGGTTTTTTGTTTGTTCATTTCCAGGGAAAAAGCATTTAGGAACCTGTCTTGCTACTCACACTCCTTCTTCTACATTGTGTCAGGAATGTAATTAGAGCAGGCCTAGAGTTACCTTGTTCTAAAAAGTGGAAGGTCTTAAAAATGGTTTGAGGATGAATGCTTGGAAGACTCTTGTGGGTTTCCAAATGTATCCTAGCTGTGCCAGTCCATGTGTTTAAAAGGAATATAAACCAAAATCCACCCCCCCCCCCCACTGTCATCTTGTTTTCTCTCTCTGAATCAGCTCTGATTATTTAGCAGTGCAAGTTACTGTTTTTGGTGAAAGTGATGAGGAGGCATTATCCATTAGGAGGATTAGGAGGCTAACATACAGTATAAACCAGGATTCGTTACAGCTTGAATCTCACAGAGTTGGAATGATTTTTTTTAGCTTTCAGATTAAAAACTTAAAATTTTGAAATTCAGAATTGGTCTCAAACCAAAAAATTTAGAAATACTAAACTTGCTGCAGTCATGTAATGGGGTCAAAACTATAAAAAGGCAGTTTGCATGTTAGTGCTGCTGCTTTTTCCACATGTGGACATTTATGCAAAAGATCCTTTTGTCTTAATTGTGAATATATATTTTACTATACATAGAAGTATGTCATTAAGTACTCACTTCGTTAACAAAATAAGCATCAAATATACTGTCAATATGGTGTTTTATTGTAAATCTCATTACATTATTACAGTTTTCACAACAACAAAGATTACATTTTTCTTTGAAACTCTAGAAAAGCTTAAAAATCTCCCTATGGAAGTGTTCCCTGGGGTTTTGTGGTTTTTTTTTGGTTCGTTATTGGGTTTGGGGGTGTGGGTTTTGTTGGGTTGTTTTGGGTTTTTTTTGAGTGATGTTTGTGTGTTTGGGGTTTTGTTTTGTTTTGTTTTGTTTTTTTTTAAATGAAAACACTGTTTAACTTGTTCTGGTCAGGTTTGTAGCTTGGCTGACATTTGGCATTAATCATTGCATAGGCTCTACAAAAGTTATCTGTATTGCTTTCCAAAACCCTTCCAAGCAGTCCTCCATTTTTCATTGTGTAAACCTAAGAAAGGAGCACTCCCAGAGTACTCATCATAGTTTACAATCCTGCAAGTGTCCCTCATTAAAGGAAAGACAAATGGGAAGGGGAAGCTCAAAACTTTTAAGAGCATGTAGAATTGGAGAAAAGGATTTGTAAAGTGGAGATGGAGAGGTGAATCTTCTTACTAAGCTGTAAGCAGGTACTTGTCAAGCAAAATCACTTCAAGGAAAAAAAATCAAGAAACCCAGTGGAGATTATTTTCAGAATTTTGAAAAAAGTAGAAGTTTTTCCAGGAAGGAAACTTCTGCGCATAAACAAAGAGGAGAGAGTAGAGAATGAAAAGTTATATTGAATTTTCAAATCAGTGTTTTATTAAATTAGTAACAAGTTTAATGGTGGTAGGTTAAATTGATGACATTTATTTTTTTCAGTTTTACTTCTTGAGAAAGGTAGGTTTCTTCCATAGGTATCTAAGCTTATATGTTTTTGCCTTTAGTAAGAGACAGTCAGAAAGCCAGGCTTCTGTAATGCTCATGTACAAGGAAAACAAAGTTGCAAGGAATTTTACAATTCTGACACTGAGAGTTGAAGGGGAACAACTGACATATAGCAGCTTTCAAAAAGCTTTGGGATATCTATTTGCAGAACAGAGTTTATTTGCAACAGTTGCTCCTTTCTTTTGAAAGAATAGATTTTTTTTTTTTTTTTCTAGGCAAGGCTTTCACTAAATAAGTCAGAGACTCCTAAGCTGCTTGGCAGCAACTAGAGTACTGAGTACCACGTTGTGGCCATGGAGGTCAACCTTGCAACTCCAGATCTGAGCAGGAAGGTGTTACTGCTGCCCTACAGCCTAGACAGGCACCTCATAGAAACCTGAGCTCTTGGTTTATCTGAAATCAGCTACAGCAAGGGACCCTCTAAGAATTTTGGAAAGAGAAATGGTCAAAAGGAAGGGTGGATGGGTCAGCACTGTGCTGACTTATATTGATTGGGTTCTAACACACTGCTTACTTTGAATAATGAAAAGGGCTGCTCTTAATTCACAAGGTATGCATAAATCCCAGATTGAAGCAAATTATATGGATGTATAAGAATACAAACTGCGACTGATACTTTAAACTTTCAGTTTAAAAATTTGCATTGTGCAAACATTTTACATAATATTTCGGACTGTTGTGGCCTATATTTTTGAATTCTGAAAATATTTTGATTGCCATGTTGGCAATAGTATTGGTTGGAAGGACAGTTGTAGTAGAGGCCTGAGTGGAAGAACAAACAAAAGCTGCTCTTTTAACAGTTAAGCTGCTTTTCGGCAGGTCCTAATAGCTGCTTGCCCAGAAGTTGAGATCAGAATTAACAGATTAGCTGAGGGAAGGATATATGTAATTGAGGTCACTTTCAGGCTCATGCAAACCAAGCCTACATGTTTGCCTCTGTCCTCTGTATTTGTAATGGTGCAGAGTGGGACTGGTACACAGTGGACTGTAGTTTCATTTATTTTGCATCAAGAAGGCTTTTTGATGTGTCTGGTGAGAACTTTTTTTCTTTTGGCACATTCCCCATAAATTGAGAGATCTAGCTGTAAACTCTCACTTGGCAACATCATCCATATGGCTTCTGTAGGTCTTGTATTCGTTAATGATTTTCCTTCTCTGTGCTTTTTAGGAATTAAACCATAACCTTTTCTTTTTTTTGATGTTTTTAAACCTTTTTTTTTCCCTGTTTTTTTTTTTTCCTTTTGCAAGCCTCTCTAAAACGTTTTGTGATTATGTATAAGAAGAGGTGGAACTTGATTATGAACAGCAGAGCAAACCCTCATATGGAGTAGGGCTGAAACAGTAGCATATAGGGGTGTCAGCTCTGGAGGTCCATTGCAATGAAGGATTCTGCCAAAAGTTGATGTAACTTGCACAGTTTTCTGTAAATCCAGAATTGGCAGCATTTCTGAATTAAAAAAAAACATATCTGATGGAGATAAAGTGTCATCCTGGTCTGCAAGTTATGCTGACCCAGGTAATAGGAAAGGTTGTGCTATGCAGGGGAGGAGATGAGTGTAACTCCAGATGGTGAGTGGGACCTTGATTATCGTTACAATTGCCTTAATCCAGTCTAAACAGAGAGGCATTTGTGCACATCTGCTCTGATGAGCTGTGCCAAAACAGTCATTGCTCTCCAGGGAGTTAAAGATCAGGGGAAATTCCATATTTCAGCCATGTTATGTGATCCAGAACTGAGGTTGATTACCTTCAGATCTGTGGCCATTGACCAGAAATCCCGATATGACCTTTTATATATGACCTTTTCCTTGTGCCATTTGGGCACGTCAACAGCTGGTCTGGGGTCATGATTAGACACCACTTTCCTGGTTAGGCTCATTAGCTGGCAAGCTTTTGCCAAGTAGAGTTCTGAATGATGAATGCCTTCTGCTTTCGGCTTAGTCCAACAGGAATTTCAGGTTCTTCTTCCTTACCTTACTGCTAAATTCTATAATACTGTTAAGTATTACAGTCCCATCTCTCTCTTCCCCCCTGTGCCCCTCTTTTTTTTTTTCCAAGTGTTGTTTTTGGTAGAAACCAGCCAGTGAATTTAAAAATGCCTGAAATTTGCAAAAACAGGGAGGAAGAAACAGGGGAGTAAATACTAAAAGCTGTTATGTAAAGCACACTTTGGTGGGAAGCTGTACTACAGAAGGAGCTTTGCTTTCAATTCAGTTTGAATCTGATAGTTATAATTAAAGATTACCAGCAAATTGTGTTTTCTCCTGTGCTCTGTAAATGGTCATAGTCCATAAGTGGGATGGTTTGGTTGTTTTGTTGTTTGGGTTTGTTGGGTTTTGTTTGTTTGTTTTTTTTTTTGAAAATGGTAAGTGTGATCTGTAAATAAGTTACAGCACTGAAGTCAGTTGGGAGTGATGGCTGTTATCATGTAGAGCAAGAAACAACAGCAGGATGAGGAATTGTCCATATGAGGCTTTTCAAGTAAAGTGGGTAAGGCTGCAACAGACTAGATAACTCCTAAGTAATCTGTTGCACTGCCTTCTATAATCCTTAAGTATCAGTATATAAAGAAAGAAAAATGAGATTTAGAAAGTAATGTGGATCTCAATTTGCAGTGCTCCTTTGATCAGATGCACATGGAGGGTGGGAGTGGCTATCAAATTGATGAATTCTCACAGTGTTAGAAAAGGAGAGCAGAAAGATGTGGTCACAGAGACCCTTGAGATATGCTGACCTTCCTTAATGGGCAAGAAGATTCAGGACACTTAAGGATAGGTGGAAAGCAGAGAAACAAGGAACAGGTTCTCTTACGAAGTGCTTGTTACAGCCATTTGTCCTCTCAGATCTTTTTCCAGTGTCTCTCACCCTTCTTACATGCTCTTCCTTTGTACTTGCTTTTAAAATTTGATTTCTTAGTGGGAGAACTGAAAGAATACTAATCCAACAGTAACTGCATGTTTTTAGCAAGCAGGAAGAAAATGGCTGGGGGAAAGTGAATGTCTGGGGTTGTTGTATAGTCAGGCAATAAATGCAGCTTCCTATCATGTGATAGAGAGCAGCAGTCCCCTGTTGTGTTTTTTTTCCTATCTTCTCAATGTGTGCTACAAACATTAGGTTTATTTCGTACTGTCATTCCCAATTTACTGCTCTTTTGAATGATGGCTGACATTTACCCATACTAAAGTACTGAGTGAGGTTTGTAAAGATGGTGTATACCATAACAATCCTGTCTCTAAGCAGCAGCAAAATTAAATTCAGAGGCTCCTTCACTGTTAGCTTTGACATATCAGTTGAATTTCTGTTGTTAATTTGTTGTTAAAACTGTTGCTGCCTCTTGCCCAAGGCATAGTCAAACAGGAGACTACTGTAGAGTCCTCCGATTATGTACAAAAGCATATTGATTTAACATGTCTGTATTTGGATAGCTAATATTTTACTTGGCTGTTCCTTTGAGAGTAAGTTTACATTGACATTTTCCTCTCTATCAGATGTTCTGTGTTTTGTTTTCTAGGTAGTTAAGACAGATTTTAGTCTTCTGTGTTTCAATGAATTCTTGACACAGGCAGTGGAAACTAATAATAAAAACATGAGGTTTAACATATAATCATAAAATCATAAAATGGGTTGGAAGGGACCTTAGAAACTATCTAGTTCGACCCCCCCCCATGCCACGGGCAGGGACATCTTCCACTAGACCAGGTTGCTCCAAACCTCACCCAGCCGGGCCTTTGACATTTGAAGGGATGGGGCAGCCACAACTTCTCCGGGCAACCTGTGCCAGTGTCTCACCATGAAATCTTTCATCCAAGGACCAAGCCAGGGCCAGCAGTTTCACCTTAAAAACTAAGCTTAGAGAATCTCTCAGTGTAATTCAAACAGTGAAACTAATGGCACAGGGTGAGTCTGAAACACAACTTTGCTTCCAATATTTAAATGTATTGGAAATGTTTCTCTAAATGCAAAGATTATATGACAACAATTGGTAATGTACGTTTCTAGTCTTTCTGTGGTGATTTTCTAATCTTTTTTTTAAACCTGTCCTTGGAGTTGAAAATATCATTGCTGCTTTCCAGAAATGAAGCTTCATTACATCAAAGTATTATGATGTAGTGAGTTAAATCAGGATTCCCTATTGTCATTTTCTGCTTCAACTCCACTTACAGTGCCAGTAAACCTCACATGGCTGAAGCTGTATACATCATAGAATCATAGAATGGTTTGGGTTGGAAGGCACCTCAAAGATCATCTATTCCCAGCTCCCCTGCCATGGGCAGGGACACCTTCCACTAGACCAGGTTACACCAAGCCTCATCCAGCCTGGCCTTGAATGTGGCCAGGGATGGGCAACCATATTTAGTAACACACGTGTATTTACATGAACAGGTGTGGGAGTAAACCAGAAGTGTCAGAAATCTTCACCTATATTATAGTCGATGATTCAATTCCTGCTGGTCCCCTCTGCTTCTATATTTTATTGTTCTCAAGTTCAACAATCTGTTTCCCAAAAGGCTCCGTGATACTTAGAGGTATTTAAACACCTGGATTAACTGTGTGGCTTACTGTGCTTTTCTTGCTTTTCACAGTATCACAGTATGCTAGAGATTGGAAGGGACCTCAAAAGATCATCTAGTCCAATCCTCCTGCCAGAGCAGGAACACCTAGATAAGGTTACACAAGAATGTGTCCAGGTGGGTTTTGAATGTCTCCAGGGAAGGAGACTCCACAACCTCCCTGGGCAGCCTGTTCCAGTCTTCCATCACCCTCACTGAGAAGAAGTTTCTTCTCAAGTTTAAGTGGAACCTCTTGTGTTCCAGTTTGTACCCATTACCCGTTGTCCTATCTGAGTAGAGCCTGGCTCTATCCTCGTGACACTCCCCCTTTATATATTTATATACACTAATAAGGTCACCCCTCAGTCTCCTCCAAACTATAGAGACCCAGCTCCCTCAGTCTTTCCTCATAAGGGAGGTGCTCCACTCCCTTAATCATCTTAGTTGCCCTGCGCTGGACTCTCTCCAGCAGCTCCCTGTCCTTCTTGAACTGAGGGGCCCAGAACTGGACACAATATTCCAGATGGGGTCTCACCAGGGCAGAGTAGAGGGGAAGGAGGACCTCTCTCGACCTACTAACCACCCCCCTTCTAATACACCCCAGGATGCCATTGGCCTTCTTGGCCGCAAGGGCACAGTGTTGGCTCATGGTCATCCTGTCGTCCACTAGGACCCCCAGGACCCTCTCCCCTACACTGCTCTCTAACAGGTCATTCCCCAACCTATACTGGAACCTGGGGTTGTTCCTGCCCAGATGCAGGACTCTACACTTTCCCTTGTTATATTTCATCAAGTTATTCCCTGCCCAACTCTCCAGCCTGTCCAGGTCTCGCTGGATGGCAGCACAGCCTTCTGGCGTGTCAGCCACTCCTCCCAGCTTAGTGTCATCAGCAAACTTGCTGATAGTACACTCAATTCCCTCATCTAAATCGTTGATGAATATATTAAATAATACCGGTCCCAGTACTGACCCTTGAGGCACTCCACTAGTTACAGGCCTCCAACTAGACTCCGCCCCATAGACTACAACTCTCTGGCTTCTCTCCTTCAGCCAGTTCACAGTCCACCTCACTACCTGATCATCCAGACCACACTTCCTCAATTTAGCCGTGAGGATGCTGTGGGAGACGGTGTCAAATGCTTTGCTGAAGTCAAGGTAGACCACATCCACCGCTCTGCCATCATCCATCCACCGTGTTATTTCCTCATAAAAGGCTAAGAGATTGGTCAGGCATGATTTCCCCTTGGTGAAGCCATGTTGACTGCCCCTCATAACCCTCTTATCCTTGATATGCCTTAAGATGGCACCAAGGATAAGGTGTTCCATCACTTTCCCAGGGATGGAGGTGAGGCTGACCGGTCTATAGTTACCCGGGTCCTCCTTCTTGCCCTTTTTGAAGACTGGAGTGACATTTGCTTTCCTCCAGTCCTCAGGCATCTCTCCCATTTCCCAAGACTTGGTAAAGATGATGGAGAGTGGTCTAACAATGACTTCTGCCAGTTCCCTCAGCACCCGCGGGTGCATCCCATCTGGACCCATGGATTTATGGATGTCCAGATTGCTCAACTGGTCTCTAACCCATTCCTCATCGACTAAGGCAAACCGCTTCGTTGACCTGACTTCATCTATGGTCTCAGGGGTACAGGGCTCTTCAGGACTGCCTGCAGCAGAGTAGACAGAGACAAAGAAGGCATTCAGTAACTCTGCCATCTCTGTATCTTCTGTCACCAGGGCACCCATCCCGTTCATCAGTGGGCCTACATTGCCTCTGGTGTTAGTTTTATCTGCCATGTATTTGAAAAAGCTCTTTCTGCTGTCCTTGACCCCTCTCGCCAGGTTTAATTCTAAGGAGGCCTTAGTCATCCTAGCTGCCTTCCTACATCCTCTAGCAGCAGCCTTATATTCCTCCCAAGTGGCCAGCCCCTCCTTCCATGACCTGTAAACTCTCCTCTTCCACTTGAGTATACCCAGCAATTCCCTATTTAGTCACGCAGGTCTCCTGGCCCTCTTCCTTGACTTCCTACGTGTCGGGATGCTCTGATCTTGAGCTCGGAAAAAGCAGTCCTTGAATGCCAACCAACTATCTTGGGTCCCTTTACCTTCAAGCAGCCTTGCCCATGGCATTTCCCCCAGCAATTGCTTGAAAAGGCCAAAATTTGCCCTGCTAAAGTCCAGGGTTGCAATTCTACTTGCTATTCTACTGGTCCTACCACACAAGATCCTGAACTCCACCATCTCGTGGTCGCTGCAACCAAGGCAACCCTCAACCTTTACTGCTTCGACCAGACCCTCCTTGTTAGTGAGGATGAGATCCAGCAGTGCTCCTGTCCTGGTTGGCTCATCCACCATTTGCATGAGGAAGTTATCATCCATACACTGGAGGAACCTCCTGGACCGTGGCTGGGTTGCTGAGTAGTCCTTCTACATCAGGGAAGTTAAAATCCCCCACAACAACCACAGCCTGTGATTGTGAGGCCACTCTCAGCTGCCTGTAGAAGTCCTCGTCAACTTCCTCACCTTGATCTGGTGGCCTGTAACAGACACCCACAACAGTATCACCCCTGCCAGCCCACCCCTTAATTCTCACCCACAGACTCACTTCTCAGTACAATACCTGATATGAGTCAAAAACAATAGTTTCAACCATTTAGTATGGAAAAAAAGTTCCTGTCAAGAAAGACCTTAAAATCTGCTTTGACAGAAATGATGTTTTTGCGTGCATTGGATTTATGGAAATGTTAGCATGGTGACTCTGCTACTCGACATCACCAATTGACGTAGTTTGAAAGTATGTGTTTTATGACTACTTTTCTTGTTAGGCGGTATTGCCAAATCTTAAGTCCTAATGTTCCAAGTCAGTCTTGTTACTGCACATAGAAAGAAGCAGACTCAAGACTAGTATCAGAAATTGTGTCATTTCTTATGTAAGTAAAAATACTATTTAGCAGTTATGTTTTGCCACATTTTCTCTGCTTCGGTATTCTCAGAACGTATACATGGAGAGATAAAACCAAGTCCCACCTGCTATTCTGAATGAGAAGACACACTGCTATTATCTTTCTCTCTGCAGCTGAACTGTAAGAAAGTTAATAGCACTTGGAGCAGCACGAAATGTCTCACTGTCACTAGCATAAAAGCAAACATCCACAGAGTACAGTTCCTCCTTAGTAGTTTCATTCCCCGAGTTCAGGCTGGCCTCTCTACACACTTAATGAAGCACCCTAGAAGTGGACACAGTTAAATGCACTCTTTGAAAGGCAAACCCAAGTTTTTTTAAACTGTATTTTACTGGCATAGCAGTTTTTTTCTTGGAAAAAAATAGTGTATTCTTAATCCAAATGGAAATACTGCTGTATGAATTGTTGCTGTACTTAGGACAAGTTTATATAAAATAAACACACCTGTCCCAGAGTGTAAGAACAATGTAGTGACACACTGCAAAAGCAACTTCAGGTGTGATAACCGTGGTTTTAGTTATTCTTATGGTATAGTAAAGATTGAGGTGAAAGTCTTGGGCAGTAGAGTGATTCAGTACTGATACCCTACTGACATGGTGGATACCTCTTTCCTGTTTTCAAGGGCTGTTTTGTCAGTTCTGACAAACACAACTTTGGCAGATACATGGACTGCAAATTCACTCTGGCGTTTCTGGAGATAAACTTGGAAAAAGACGTGGTTACTTATTTTTTTGATTTTCAAACATAAGTGTTTCTGCAGCATTTTTGTCCTTTTCTACAAATAATCTGAAGCTAACAGCAAGCATATTTCACATTTTGGGATATTTCTTCAGAACTGTGAATGCTGTAAACATACTTCAAGTTTTGAAGCCTTACCATTTCACCTGGATATCATACAAGCCGTGCATTTGACAAACAGATCCTGTTGGAAACCTTGTTTTACCATATAAATTAATGCCTTTACCCCTCAACTGCCTCTCTCCCTCCCTCGCCTCTTAAATACTATTAGTACTGAGGGCCTGATCCTAGGTACATTACAAAGACTTTAATATTTGGTAACGAGCAGTGGAAATTGTTAGTGTACAGTGTCTCTATAATGTTGCTTGATATGTTGTCTGCTAAGCTGCACTATGAAATGCTTTAGGAATAGAATAGTGAAAGAATTGATACTGCATAAGAGTACTTCTTTAATGAAAATTGTGTCTGAAGTGAAATACCAAAGGACCAGTTCACTGTTTGCTAAAACAAAGTTTTTATGGTTAGTGTTTTTATGTACATAATTTTTGTGCCTGTGATGGAGTCTAATAATTTAAGACTGTTTCCTTCTTTCTGTGTTTTGCAGGCATACAGGAGTTTCCAGAAAATATAAAGAACTGTAAAGTTTTGACAGTTGTTGAGGCCAGTGTAAATCCAATTTCGAAGTAAGTTTGTAATTTTTTGATGTTTTATATTTTGTGCAAACACTGCTGAGTCTCAGACTTGCCCCAGACATGCACTCACCCTTGGATGCAAGCAGCAGAGTCACAGTGCAATGAGGTTCATTAAGCTTATTGCACTGAGACACAGTATAGCTATGTCATTGAAGTATTTTGCCCAAGTTAATAGGCTATGTGGGCAATACCATGTTTCTTTCTCAGCTTTTTTAAGTCTATCAATTTTCTGTGAACGTAGAGAAATATGAAGAGTTTTCTTAATAGGAATAACTTTCCTCTAAAGCCTGTACAACTGTGTTTCAAACTTAGCTTATATGGGTAGATTTGTGCAGTGTAACTCTTCTGGGGAAAAAATACATTGTGTAGGTTTTAATTATGTTACTGCCTTTAGTGAGTGCCTCCTCCACATTAGGTATCAGGAGACCACAAATAGGAAGGCTACATTTGTTGTCTGTAGAATTTATTACCTGTGGATACTTAGTACTTATGAAGAATTTTGAGACTAACCTGGCAGAAAGCAAGTATTGTCTAGTGCAATTTTGTAGAAATTCTGGTATTACCTAAATTTTGATGTTATCAGCATGCAGGACTTAATACTGTATTATTGTTTGAGAAAATATGATTTAATGCCCTAAACATAATTGAAACAAACCCACTACATTATTTCTATATAGACTTCCAGACGGATTTTCCCAACTGCTAAACCTAACACAGCTGTATCTGAATGATGCTTTTCTTGAGTTTTTGCCAGCCAATTTTGGCAGGTAAGTTGAATTTAAAACTTAGAATCTATATTTAGTTTTAAATTTATACAGAGCAGTTTCTGCTGCTTCTCCAGCAAAGTGTAAACTGGAGGAGGGGAAGAAGTGTACGTTACCAATCCATTTTTTTAGTTACAGAAAAAAATTTTATTACCATTTTTTAATTGGTCTTTTAAAGGACAGTCAGAAAGCTTATGAAGAAGCAAGAAATAAAACTCATTTACACACTTCCTTCTTTTACAGCACAAGTCTGGTATGTATGGGAGACTAGTATTTCTGGAGTATGATTTGTTTATCATTTAGTAATCATAGTGAAGCAAATAATGACATCTGTGATTCTACTTGTCCCCTCCTAGGTGCCCAGATTCTTTATACACATCTATAATTCTCAGGTGCCTTGTTGTCAGGAAGCTTCCTGAAAGACTTAGCATGTTTATGGTGTGATGACTAAGCAAAATTATTACGTGTAATAGCTTAAACACAAGACAAATACCAAACCCCTACATCTTTAAAATGGAATAAATCTTGGGAGCTGAAGTGGAAGGGTAATACTGTTAAAACGAAGACTCCTAGATATGCATAATTAATCCAGTTCTTATCATACTGATTTAGCTATTTCTGCTTCCCCCCCCCCCCTCACTCTCTTCGCTCTTACTTTATACTCTCTTTTCCTAAATTCATTTTTCAGGAAAAATGCCTATTAGATAACCAGGCATAGCTGCATGAAAGCAGTTGCCTTAATCTTTAGTGTTATAGTTCATAGAATAATGGAATAATTTGTTTTGGAAGGGACCTTCAAAGGTCATGTAGTCCAACACTCCTGCAATGAGTAGGCATGTCTTCAACTAGATCAGGTTGCCCAGAACTACATCCAGTCTGGCCCTGAATGTCTCCAGGGATGGTGCATCTACCACCTCTCTGGGCAACCTGTGCCACTAATTTACCACCCTCATTGTAAAAATTTCTTTCTCATGTCCAGCCTGAATCTCCCCTCTTTTAGTTTAAAACCATCACCTGTCATCCTATTGCAACAGGCCCTGCTAAAACATCTCTTCCTGTCTTATAGGCTCCTATAGCCACAATATGGTCTCCCTTGAGCCTTCTCTTCTCCAGGCTGAACAACCCCAACTCTCTCAGCCTTTCCACATAGAAAAGATGTTCCATTCCTCTTATAAATTTTGTGGCCTCCTCTGGACCCTCCCCAACAGGTCCATATCTTCTCCATATAGTTTGGTCAACACAGTTTACAAGAAATTAGAAAAGGCCCCAAGTGTAGTGCTGCAGAAATTTGGCAGATCAGATGTACAATGAAGGATGAACACAGGTCCAGTCCATTAGTGACCATTAGTTTATTAGTCAGTTGTGATGGAATTGCTGGCCTGTTCTTTTCTGCCCAGTTCCTGGTCTTTCCCTGGTGAACTATTAAAAGCACCAGGTTGAGTACATGTTCAGCTAACAAAAAAGCTGCTTATGATGCAGGAGAATTAATTACTGTGCTTGTTTCTAGTACACAAAGTTTGCATTTCACAAGCCTTCATTAAGGTTGAAGAAGAAATATCTGGGAGATGCATAGTTCTTACTTGTTGGCATTTTAATGATTGCCTATACATTTTTCCATTCTGTTTTTCAGTCTAACCAAATGACAAGATTTACTTGGTAAAAAACAGGTATGCAATTGAAGAGTTCAGGTTGACACAGTTGGTCTTATCAGTAGTAAATATTTCACATAATTTTAAGGAGCCTCATTAGAGTTTTTTCTCTGTCCCTGGTTAGGGAAATGGTGAGGTCATTAATTACTAACAGCTTAAGAATAAATCAGCTACTGAAGGCAACTTGAATGCCAGTTCTCCAGTGTAGTGCTTCTCCTAGTAACTATGAAGAATTCAGTTGTTGTTTTTTTTAAAAAAGAAATAGTGACTTGCAGCATCCTAGCTTGAAACTGAAATAAAAACTTTCTCATCAGCTGTTTTTGAATGAATTCAAAGTATTTATAGACGTTTACCTGCTAATAATGGTGTAACACAGAATAAATACTATTCTATAGCAAGATACTATTTAGATCAAATAAATTAGAAAACCATGAATTGGTAAAATGTAATTTCAAAGTAAGGTTCAGACCCCTTTGACATTGAGTACTTCTGTAAGCGATCAGACTGCTCTGACACCACACAACTTTACAAGTAGGCATAAACACTTGCTAGTGCAAATGGTCTTTTAACTTGTACTTCAAAATGTGGGAATACATTTTTAAAAAACAAACCAAACAGCTCTGGTAGAAGCTTTTGGTATATATAGAGGATTGTTGGTTATTTCCATATATAAAGGACAAGCCTTCAGCTTTTCTTCCAGTTTGGCGCATTAGTGGTTTTTGTATGGCCTTGCAGCTATTACTTTTCATTACATGGGAACACATGATCAACTGAGTACCGTTGCCTGCTCTTACTGGCAAAATGCATCTTAAAAACTCAGCCAATGTCATATTAAAGCTAGAAAGGTTATTATGCCCCATGTGTCAGGGTGTCTCTTCCAGCAGTTCAGGTTAGAACCTGGTTTCCCAGATCAGTTTCTCTCTGACTGCTGATATTAATTTGTTCCATAGTTTAATTGCTGTCATCTCTCATGAGTGTTGTTGCCCATTCTCTCACCTGCTGTTTTACAGTGTTCTCGTATCCCGCTTTTAGTTTGTTAGGCTAAACAGAATTATTTCTCTCTAGTATGTTAAGTTTTCCTTTGTGCCTGGTTTTATTAATACATCTTGGAATGAGTTTCAGTTTGAATCCATCATCTTCTTTTTGATAGAGGATGATGACATATATAGCTATATTTAGAGTTCGAACTGAGTTCTCTTCATGGCTTGTACAGTGTCATGATTATCTTCTTGTTTCTCTTGGAAATGTCTGTGGTTATGCTGCAGTGTTCCACTAGCCCTTTTTGTAGCTGCCTAGTATCATTTCTCACATGATTGACTAATGCCTTGGACAGCTCAGTTAGAAATGGCTTATGTCTCTGCAAGGAAATCATGAGTACTTGACTTGATGCTATGGCATCTTGTCCCTTTTCTATTTTTTTTCAGTCCTTAAAGTTGTACTGTTTTGGTTTTGTTTTTTTTTTTTACCCTACGGTGTTCTAATAATTAATTGTACTGTCTGTGACTGCCTTGTGTGGCATCAGCCAACTTAAATGTTTTTCCTATCCTTTAGGACTGCTGCTAAAATACATTGAACGGAATAGTAACAGAATGGGTCTCTGTCACGGGTATTCAGGCTGGTGCTTTGGAAAAGCTTTGCGTAATGCAAACTGCTTTTAGAGTATCCATGCAGCATTTTATTGTATTTGCCTCTGTGCTTTATTCTGGCCTCCAAAATTTGTGCTAAAGCTTTGCATACTATTGAGGTCAAGATTATCCAATCTTTTTTCCCCTTCTTTATGAGCACTACATACTTGCTGTCCCTCAGTTATGTTGTACCAGTCCAGCTTGTTAAACTTATTAAAAATCACCAGGCTTTTGATTAAATGTGCCAGTTCCTTTGGAATTCTGATAAAGTGGGGTTTTTTTCTTCCAATCCCAAATTCTAATTTGAATGCATTAATATTGGCACAGCTCCCAGAGTTAGCCTTTATGCCAGGAGTGCACAGGAATGAGAGTTGCTTATGCTTACCTAAGAAAACCAAATCTGTTGTGTCTAAATGCATCGTGTATATTTAAATTTAACTATACAAATATAGAAGCAGAGTATTCTAAACTTGAAGCTCACTGCATGCTAATTTTAAGACAGGGCTTTGGAATTGGAACATTTACTGTTGGATGTTTAAGATAAGCAAGGATTTTATCTTCAATGCCATTCTAAAAACTCTTGAGAGTGTTGTCTGTAAGGGGGTGTTGCTTCCAGAGTCTTTTTACTATGGTGTTGCAATGAATTTCCTTTTAATCGTATTTCTTAATAATTTCCCAGAGGTATTTGCAGTAGCAGATATGTTTAGATATGTTTACTCTGGGATAATTTTTTACATAAATGTACAGTAATAATTAAATTGGGGATTTGATTTAGATGTGTGCAATTTTGCTGAAACCTTTGCAAGTGCAACCTGCTATAGGATACATGCATGAGTCCTCTTGCCTTTACTTAAAAAAAAAAAAATTAGAGTTCTGCTTTATCAAAACTGCAAATGAAATAAAAAATAAAGAACATTTCTGAAATATTTTTTACTTTCCAAGTTATGACTGCTGTTGAACAGCAAGTTTCCAAGTACACCTGCTATATATTTCTTTCACATATTTTACAGATCGTATAATTAAAATATCCAATTTTAGCAAGAATATCGATCCTATCCTGGCAAGACATTTATGTAGAGATTTTATTTTATTTAAAAGTTGAGCTATATTTTAAAAGCAGGCTAAGTTGGTTACATTAAATAACCATACTGCACTAATAATTTTGAGACTGTTACACCAGGTATACTTAAAATTGAATACTCTGTTACAGCTTTGTGTTTAGGTGATGTGTAAATATTTCTGTGGTAATGGGCTTTTCAAGTTGAGAAATGAAATATTTCGGTATGACTATGACAAATCTTTATGATAGAATGGCACAGGAAATATATATTCTGCCACTATGACTTCTCCCTTTTCTTTAGTGTAGGTGAACTAGTTCTCCCTCTGTATTTCTTTTCAAATTAAGCCCCAGTTTTTCAGTTCCATTACCGCAGTTCAGATACTTCGCATGGATATTTACACCAGCAATTTAAACCAGCTAGGCTGAATAATTGATGTGTATAGTTACATTAAATTGAATTAACCCTTACAGTCATAATGAAAGAAGTGACAACTGCTTCAGTCCAATATTTCTCATCAATTACTGCAAGAAAATTACTAGTTTAGACACAGCTTGTATATCACAGCCAGGAGAGATTAAAAATGTTTCCCTAGTAGCTCTACAGGTAGGGAATTCATTACTGTATCTTCGGTTTCTTAGGGTTAGCTGGAGAAAGAGTGGAACATGAAACAAGGTCACACAGCTATGAACCCTTCTATCAGCAAAGGCAGTCTTAAGGTTCACAGAACTGGCTTGTTAGAAGTGTAGTACAGTGAGTTCTGTCTAAAGTGAGCGAAGTGTGAGTATGCATATATATATACATATATATATATATATATATATATATAGCTCAGCGTATGAGCGGAGGATTGCTTCCACTGCAAGCTGAGCCATTTGACTGCATACACGTTATGAAGGAAAACTACAAACTGCGCAGCTATTTCACGTGTCATCAAAGCAAAACAGCAACTGAAGCTTAATGCAGCATTTGGTTATTTTAGGGTTCAGAATTCCAAGTGCAAAATGACCATTCATCTGAGAGTGCTTAAACAAACTAGCTCTGTTTTGTCAGCGGTTGGTACCTTAGGATGCAGGTAGGGTAAAAAGGTTTGGAAATCCTTTCCAGGTATGTCCTAGACTGACAGCAATGATATTACTATGAAGTGGATTTTTATTATGGTATTCTGTCAGCCGTGTTAGTGTGTTGGTTTTTCTTTGTGAAGCTGGGGTGGGGAGGAGGGTTCCCCTCCAGCAGTTGCTACCAGATGGCAAGTACTGCTTGCAATGGTGGGCTATGCTGACCTCTGCTCTGTTTCAAGGTGACTATTACATTCTTAGGCACGGCAGATAGCTGCTTTCAAATTCATCCAAAAATGAGCAAATGTCTGGAGGAAAAAAAAAATACTGTTTTCAGCTTTCCATTTTTACTTTAAGTATAGTTCTTACTACTTAATCAAAAGTAAGGTTTTTGTCCTTAAAATGTACCTATTTAGGCACCTTCAGGACAGACCAGTCTCTTTGCTAAGCTCCTTTTTGATTCAGAAGATTAATGCTCTATTTTGTGTTGTATGAGGGCTGTCAGTTGGTCACATGTAGAACTCTTGTCTTTATAATCCTGTCTGTATTTAAACTAAACTCAAATTCTGCATTTCATTTAACAAAGAGATAATCTTGTCACTGCTGTCCTGATGCAAAAAATCTACTGGGAATGGTACATTGCTTGAATGTGAAGACTGTTTTGAACTTATCTTGGCCAAGCAGTTGAGTTTGGGATTTAGAGGTTATTTAGCTTACAACTATGAACTTACTGAAAGAAAGGTCAAACTGCTTTCTAATAGAAATACCAAAATGGATTAAGAAGATGATGGGAAAAAGAATATGGAAGGAAACCGATAAAGATGAATTTAAAGGTTGCTTTTATTAGGTGGAAGACTGTGTTATCCCTCTGATGAGGTTTCTTATACAAAATAGTTTGGTACATTGCCAGTATTAGAAATGCAGCATCTTAACTTGGCCTGATCCTACCTTTCTTCTTCTGCTTCCTGTGTACTTCTGTATTAATGATGATAACATTGCCATAATGAATCCCATGAAGTGTTTTAAAATCTTTGGGATGAAGAAAAACAAATGTGTTCAAACTGGTGTTGAAATAGAGAAAAGAGCTTATTTGCTCGCTGCTTACCAAAACTAAACCCCAAAGAATAAATGTATTTAATTTAGCATGTAGATTTTTGCACAAAACTTATTTGTATTCTTACAGAAAAAATACTTGAAAATTATAGATTTTTTTTTTTTTTTGAAACTCAGCAATATAAATAAGTTCATAGATTGCTTTTGTCAGAAAATACAGTATATTGTGATAATTTGTTGTGCTTTTCTGTTACAGATTAACTAAACTCCAGATATTGGAACTTAGAGAAAACCAATTAAAAATATTGCCAAAGTAAGTATAGGTGACATTTATTTAAACTTCTTCAGAGTTTTTTTTCTGTAGTTACACTAATATTGTAGAGCGTTTTGAAAAGTATATCACAGCTAAAATGTGTAGCTAAGCCTTCCAGATGCTGGGGAGGGACTCTTCATTAGGGACTGTAGTGATAGGACAAAGGATAATGGGTTAAAACTTAAACAGGGGAAGTTTAGATTGGATATAAGGAAGAAGTTCTTTACTGTAACAGGTGAGGCACTGGAATGGGCTTCGCAAGGAAGTAGTGAATGCTCCATCCCTGGCGGTGTTCCAGGCCAGGTTGGGCAGCGCCTTGGGTGATATGGTTTAGTGTGAGGTGTCCCTGCCCATGGCAGGGGGGTTGGAACTAGATGATCTTAAGATCCTTTCCAACCCTAACTATTCTATTATTCTATGTTTCTATGAATTACGTGGACTAAGTACTCACAAGGAACTTAACCTTCATATTCCTGAAATTGTATCTCCCTTCAGACTGATTAGTCTGCCTATTAAGAAATCTGTCTATTCAGATTTTTTTCTGTCTCTGTCCAGCTTTATGGATATCTCTTCCACCTTTTGAGCCTTTAAGTCAGCACCTCATGATGGTCACTGAGATGTCATGATGCTTCTTGCATACAGTATTGTATGGCTACCCAGATGTCTATCTGGGTATGGTTCTGATGGTTCTGAGACTTAGGCATTGGTGATTAAGATTTCTAAACAAAGTCTGGTGGTTGAGATGCTTGTTCAGAATGACTGAGGGAATGCGATTCACATGACTTGTACACTTCTTATACTCCAGGGCTGAAGAAAGTAACAACTCATTGTGTTGCGTGGAATTTGTTATGCTGTACCTATTCTACAATGCAGCAGGCTTGCTTAACATAATGGCAGCATATTCCTCAGACATGTTTTCTGTAATAGTAAAGTAGCTCTCAAAATTATTACAGCTTTTGTTTTAAAAGTAAATTCAATTGTACTTCTCTCTTAAAATCTAACATCTTTCTAAAGCCTGCTTGCAGTTCTCACTCATTTCATCAAACAAGCTGATGATGCAGCTCCTGCTGTTTCTATGAGCTAGAGCAGTGCTCAGAATTTTCTAATTTGGACCCTGGAGGTTTGAGTGGGTGAACAGAGGTATAAAAGGTCAATGAAAAGAGAAACAGAGATCCCATAGATGGGATGTGAATAACTAGCTATAGAGTCCTGAACATGTTGTGGTGTTCTATAAAAGGTTTCCTCTTCTGGCAACAGAAACTGGTATAAAGAGGTATTGCTTTCAGTGAATGTAAGATGTTTTGATGGAGAAGAGGAGGAGCTAACAATTGAATATTCACTCTGTCCAACTCATATGCTAGCAGAGACTTGCATGTAGGTTGAAGTGTGAATTGCCAGCCCTTCAAGTGCAACAGTTTTCTTAGTGACTGTAGCTAATTATATGCCCAAGACATGACAAAGGGGTATATCCTATTGGTATTTCCTTTTTCTGTACCTAGATACATTGGTGTCTGCTGTATAAAGATGCTAGAACTCATATGTGGAATGAAATGTATAGCATCAGAAAGTATGAATTTAAATATTGCAAGTATGAAACATTCTACTCATTCCTGTGATAGAAATACTTTCTGTCTTCCTTTTCTCTTTCTGGCTATTACTAATTTGCAGTTGAAAAAAATTAGAGAACATGTAATTTGGGGTAGTAGCTCTGTAAATTAGGTTACTCCCAAATGAGGAACAGTAGCTATAATTAAAACTTATAGCTAATACAGATCTGACCTTAATTGCCATAATTAACATTAATAGCATGAATAATACACACTATTTTAAAAAGTGTAGTTTACAGAGGTTTCGTGTTGTGATAAGAGACATTTAAACAAATGCTGTAATCCATTTAAACAACTTCTGTTGAAATTGCTGTGAATATTTTGTTGACTTCAGTGTTTTCAGAGTTTCATCCTTGCTGGACAACTAATTGTCAGCTGTCATAAATATGTCCTTTGCAGCACCTCTGTAATGATCTACAGTACATGCTGAGCTGCCACCTTTATTATTCTCTTCTAATACTCTTGTGGTTCAATTAAGAGAGATTAAAGCTATTGAGACTACTTTTTTTTTTCTTGTTTTTTAATTTAACCACATTTTGCTACGCTGAAACACTGGAAACACATGTTGTGTATATATGATGTACACTGGGGAGAAAAAATTCATTGTGGTGTCCATAGAGTGCACCTCAAAAGAGGTGCCTTTTGAGGTAATACAGGTATGCAGCAGTTGACCTGTTCAACAACTATTGATCCTA
Organism: Pezoporus occidentalis; assembly: GCF_034315485.1. Classification (NCBI taxonomy): domain Eukaryota; kingdom Metazoa; phylum Chordata; class Aves; order Psittaciformes; family Psittacidae; genus Pezoporus; species Pezoporus occidentalis. The sequence goes on from NW_026913425.1 coordinate 1,718,772, forward strand.
ACTGTTGGTCAATGGCTTGGTCTTAACTATTATGTTAGAACAGAAGCTGACACGAAATTTTTACTGACGCATTTTTACAAATTGAGTGTATGTTTTAAAAGGAGCATGCTATACAGCTTTAAACAGTGTAGAAAATCCAAAGGATGGGGGTTATTTTGAAGCTAGTAAGGTACAGCAGTATATGCTAATATTTTTGCTGTCGAATACAAGTATCTTTCCTTGTTTCCCTGTTACTTTCACCTTTTTAATATTTTCATACTTAACAGCAAATTCTTCCATATTTGTAATGAAAAATGTATTTGGATAAATTCCTACAAAATCAGCTAGCTCTGTTGCTGAATTAAACATGCACATAATTTTTAACACTAAAGTGTGAAGGACTTGAAAGACTGTTAATCAGAATGGGTAATTAATGCCAACGCACTAAATCAACCTTGCTTTGTGCCAAATGCAGCAATTTGCTTGAGGCTCAACCACAGCCAGAGACTGCAAAACTGGCAGTATTATAATGCAAACTAGCTCAATGAAAATATTTCTATTAAAAAGAAAGCAAAAAAACCCTACAGAGACTATTTTAGAGGTATTTCTCAGATAGGTAAGTTGGGGGGCAAATTGCTCAATAGAAATATAATAAAAGGTTGTAGGTGGTATTTGTTTTGTTGTGTCCCCTGTCGTCCCCCCCCCTTTTTTTTTTTTTTTTAAGCTTACGTCTGTAGCCTAATTGTCAATAAAAAGAGTAACCTTTTTAGAAAGAAGCAAGTTATTTGAGAGTTTAATAACGACGATTCAGGGTCCAATCTTGCTATCACACACTCCTTTTCAACTGTATGCTGCTTGAAGAAAGCTGTAGTGTTACCCTTACTGAAGCTGACAATATACAACATCAGAATCTAAGGCATAGTTTAGACTACTTGATCCGTTAGTGTTGGGCTGATTTGACAATGGGTTTAATAATTTGAATTATGAAAGAGATTTTTCAGTTTATGGAAGGGATTACACAGCACTGTGGCAAAAATAGAAATAGGTATAACTCGGTGATACAGTAGATCTTTGTTTTCTGTCCTGTATTCCTCTTCCTTTAGCATGGAATTTTGCTGTTACCTTAACATTATTGATGCTTTATTTGCATTTTGTCTGAAGGTGTAGTTGCTCTAGAAACAATACAGAAAAGCCAAAGAAGTATTAGTTACAGAATAGCTGTAAGTGCTATAGATTAGGCAGGCAGTGGGGAAAGGGAGGAAAATAACTGAGGTCATTGTCTTGTAAAAACATTTGTGTATATTTTACAGTTGAGTGGATGTGTTTGCTAGATTACAGACATTTTGCCAAGTTAAAAAACAGCCCCAAACAATTAAGTTACTTTATTATACTGACAGGTTTAAATAACATTAATTTTGCAGATACTTGAGAGAGATTTGCAGATATATCCTCTGGTTCCTAATGGTAAGACCAGGAGCCTTAATAAAAAACTGTAATGATATTTTAATTTTATTTTATTTTTAGTAAGACAATGAAGATTACAGTGGCAAGAGTGGCAACTTTGGATTGGTTTAGAACTATAAAGAATGTAGCACTAGCAGAATGAGAAGGAAGGGGGACACCTAGATCTTGTGTTGTATTGGACAGGAATTTGTGTATCTAGTGGAATTTGGCAGCAGGGTGGAGTGGAGTGTTATTGCTTAGATTCTGTGAATCTTGTGTTAGCTGTGTAAAAAGTTTGACCTCAGAGTTCATTTGTGTACGGGAGGAAGGAGAATGGAAAAAAAGGTAAGTTGGACCTTAGAGTCTGTTGGTCTCTCTCTCTCACACACACACACACACACACACACAGTGCATCTTTACCAAACCATTAAAGTGAAAATAGAACATATCGAGCCTCAGCAGTCTGCAGGGAGAAAGTTGGTGAAGGTTACTGGGATTCAACAGTGGCCTTTTCTGTTTCAGCTGATGATTAGTCAGTGGTTTTTTTGGGGAGGAAAACGCATAGTTAACCAGCTTTTGGCTGCTGGGAAGACTTAGGGTGACTCTAGGTGGAAAGCTGAAGGACTCAAGAAAGAGTAACTTCACCGAGTTACTCTATATCATAAATATTACATTAGTGGTCTTTAGTGTTTGTAAAATAATCTGTAGATGAGATGTAGTGTGCTCTGTCAACGGTCAGCATGGTCATTAGTATTTGCTTGGTTGAACACTGAAAATTTGGCCTTATTTTGATACCAGTCCAGTTACAGAACAGCATCGCTACTTAATGCTAATGAAAATAACATGTATATATGAATACAGGAAGATTGGATGTAACTGGTATTTTCTTAAATCTAATTCCTTATCAATCCCCTTCCTGTGCAGAACCATGTCCAGACTAACTCAGCTGGAGAGACTGGACTTAGGAAGTAATGAATTCACAGAAGTGGTGAGTTTTGCGTTTGTAACAGAGCTTTGTATCTTTTATAAATCTCTTTAACTTATTTTCATGTAAATATATGTGCTGAAAATCAAACTGGTGGGGAAGGCTAGCCTGGCTGAACAGGGGTATTGCTTGAACACAGAAGAAAAGAAGAAAATTTATTACCCGTGGAAGAAGAGACTTGTCACTCTGAAAAGTACAAGGATGTTGTTAGGTCATGTAGAGAGAAATTTAGAAAGGCAAAGGCACAGATGGAACTAAATCTGGCCACTGCCGTAGAAGGTAATATAAAGTTCTGTTACAAATATATTATCAATAAAAGGAGGGCCAAAGGGGAACCTCCACCCTCTGCTGGATACTGTGGGAAACCTAGTGACAGAGGATGAGGAAAAGGCTGAAGTGCTTAATGCTGCCTTTGCCTCTGTCTTTAATAGTCACACCAGCCATCCCCAGGGTACTCAGTTCCCTGAGTTGGATGGCAGAGATGGGGAGCTGATTGAAGTTCCCATTATTCAGGAAGAAATTATTAGTGATCTCCTGTTCCACTTAGATGTATGCAAGTCTATGGGGCTGGATTTGTTGCACCCAAGAGTGCTGAAGGAGCTGGCAGGGGAGCTTGCTAAGCCAGTCTTCAGCATCTACCAGCAGTCCTGGTCTAGTGGGCAGGTCCCAGAGGATTGTAGGTTGGCCAATGTGATGCCTCTCTTACATAAAGGTCAGGAAGGAAGACCGCTGATACATAAGATATTTCTAACATTAAATTTTAATGGAACCACAATCTAAGCTTCACTCTACGGATGGACTGGTTTGCTGGTGTCATGCAGATGCACCCTTTGTTGCTAGAAAATTAGAAGTCATTTTCCTTTTCCTCAAAACAACAAAATTGTGGTATTTGAGAAACAAGTCTTCTGAGTTGATGAAATGTAAGGGGTTTTAGAGCTCTTCCACAAAGGAGGAAATTCTACACATAACATTTACTTATTATCTTTTCACATCGGAAAATAATATTGTCTGTGGAAAAGAAAAAACCAAAACAAACAAAAAAAACAACCCCCCACATAAACAAAACACAAAAAAAAACCAAAACCCCACACCTAAAGCCAAACCAAAACCCCCTCCCTTTCTATAAAGATAATATAGTGCTGTGGTCAAGTTCTTAAGAGATTTTTGTATATCTAATATGTATTTACATTTCAATAAGTGAATTATCTGGGTTTTCTTTGAGCCAGTGAAAAAAGTGTGTTTAGCAGCTATAATAAGGCATTACTTAAAGTTGAAATAGATTAATCAATGAAGTTGGTTTTGTCTTTCACTTTTTTTTTTTTTAACAACAAACTTTTTTAAAATTTACTTCCTTTTACAGCCTGAAGTACTTGAACAACTGAGTGGGTTAAAGGAATTTTGGTTGGATGGTAATAGACTAACACTTATTCCAGGGGTAAGTTTTTATATTTAGTATCTTAATTTACAGTGGTTTTCGCTTTGTCAGTGATTATATATGTTAAAGTTGCAATGTAGTTTTAATTGTACTTAAAGCCAAAAGTCTAAATGCCGCTTAAATGCTTAACTAGTTCACTTAGAAATTGTCACTGGTCATGAGAGCTGCATACACAGCTTTTCTTTCATTGAAAGTTACATAATTCTCATGTAAAAATTATGGTCTAATTCAGCGGTAAAATCATAGATCAAATCCTCAATCAAATTTAGGGTCCTTCCAAAAAGGGATTATTTCGCATGAAGCAGCAGGAATGAATTTACAGGATAAGTATGTTCTGTGAAATTTTGCTGGTCACAGCTGTAAAGCATGAAGTGCCTATTCAGGTGCCATCTGTATACAGGGAGCACAGCCAGCTCCTGACAAAATGTTCTTTTGACCATGCATTCTTGACATCTCTCAGAGTTACATGGAGTTTAGGCTGATGTGTTATTGCAGTACTTGTGAACCTGTGCTTAGGTTGCAGCAAACTAGTAAATGAGTGTTTTAACTTTGGGAAGCAACTGGTCTGTTTTCAGACTTAAAATCACTAGCAGTCTTCTGACATGAAGCTTTTCTTGCTTGATCAGTAGTCCTCTTTGCTGTCTTTTCTCACTTCAGCTAATTCTTCCTTGAAGAGTTGAGTCAATATATTGAACATTTTTACTGTACAGTAAAACTATTTGTGAAAGTGACTGCATCTTCAAACTTACTCTTGGTTCATAGGGGAAAGCAATACAAGCATATGTTTTAGCTAGTTTCTTTAGTTTACTACAATTAGGGATTAATTGTTGCTGGTTTTGAGGTTAGGTAGCATGCAGTTTTACACAAAAGGGGAAAATAAGCATTAAAAGACTTTCCTGGAGCCTAGTGATAGCCTTATCTATTTAAGTCTGTTCTACTGCTTCAGTTACTTGATTCACAGTAACTGATCAAACCACTGAATTTGCAGTAGACTGACTTCAGAAACTTGCAGAATTATGTTGGTATGTTTGGGTGTGTGTGGAAAAACATCAACTGTTTGTATTTGCGTAAAATATTTAATTATAAAGCTTGGATACGTTGCATGAAATTGATTTTTTCAGCATTATAAGTAGGCTTTCTCTTTTCCTCTGGCATTACACCTGAGAGATCTGCTGTTGTCAGATCTGCTGGATTTTTTGTTTTGAACTTGTACTTTCTAGAATACATTATTTTCTCTTGGTTTTAGTTCATAGGCACTTTGAAACAACTGACCTACTTGGATGTTTCTAAAAACAACATTGAAGTAGTTGAAGAAGGTATTTCAGGCTGTGAAAGCCTGCAAGACCTACTGTTATCCAGTAATTCACTTCAGCAACTGCCAGAGTCTATTGGTTTGTATTTTCAGTTATTTTATGTTCTTAAAAACTTATACTTTAGACGCAGAACACTTGAGAACAGATAAATGGTGGTTTAGATCTGTTTCAGTTGATTAAAAGTGCCGGTTTTGGATAAATCTGTAGTGCATAGCTGAATAATAAAATTTGCTTTTTAGCATTCTTGACTTTCTATAGATACTTTGGAAATGGATGAGAAACCGTTGACTGTAACAGAGTAAAAAATATATTTCCCCCTGCATGGCTGACACATGGTAGGCTGGCAAACAAGTTGTGTAACTTGTCTGCTTATTTCCTTAGGTATATAGCACTATAGGCATGCCAAGGACTACAGAAGATGTCACTGTTTGCCCATAGTTTGTCATTTGTTTGTTTGTTTGTTTTGTTGTCTGGTTTGGTTTTTGTAACGGTTTTTGTGTTTTTAGTTGGTTGGTAGGTAGTTCTTCCCCCCACCCCCACCCCCCCCCCCCCAAGCTTAATGAACTCAAATGTCCTTTCTGATTTACTTGTTCATTTTATTACAGGTTCCCTGAAGAAGGTAACAACACTTAAAATTGATGAAAACCAGTTAATGTATTTGCCAGACTCCATAGGAGGGTAGGTATTTCACCTTAATAAAGGGATAAATTTCTGTAACAGTGGCTCCTCTTCTGAATGCTTTTACACCTACTTCATTTAATTTCTTCTACATGTTAATGTCAGTAAAACTGAAAGCATATCTTCATATCTTAGTCGTAGTTTGCAGCATGTATGTTCTTTATGTATTATATACCATCAAAAGATGAATGTGAAAGAAAACAAGATGTTTAAAAAGGCAGTCAGCTGCCTGCATCTGTTTTTTGCTAGTAACATGGCTCTGGTAAATATTTCAAATGATTGAACCACTATCAAAATGCTTGTAAGAAGTCAATGTGAACACATACATTTCTTTTTTTATATATTACAGGGAGATTTTTCACCTATTTATCAGCTGATTTTTTTTAAAATGTGTAATTTGGTGTTTGGCAGTTCAGTTTAAAAATCACAAATCATAGCAAAAATAATTGGTTCAGAATTAACTGCTGTATGAATGAAGGGTATTTGTACCATATTTCTTTTCAGCATATATAGAAGAGTAAATTAGGTTTTTTTAAATTTTTTTTTAGGTTAATATCAGTAGAAGAGCTGGACTGTAGTTTCAATGAAATTGAAACACTGCCTTCATCTGTTGGGCAACTCTGTAATATAAGGACATTTGCTGCAGATCATAACTTTTTAACACAGCTGCCATCAGAGGTACATATTTAATTACAAAACTGTAAAAGATTTTTTTGATATCTTTTTAACTACATAGTCTGTACAACTTTTAGATAAGTTAATAATTCTTGAGTAGATTGTATAGGTTTTTAAAGGAGGATGTATACTAATATACAAATTTTCAAATAATGAAATTCTGATTTTTTTAATGCAAGTTAGACATTTATTGCTAGTGTACTGGAACTAAAACAAGGTTTTAATATGTAAGAATAAATCTAATTATACTTTAAATGTACAGATAGCTTTAATACTAATTGTTTTAAAACAGTAAAAATTTGCAAATTTGGAGTTGTGAAGATGAATTAACTCTTTGGGTGTTTTTTTTCAGATTGGAAACTGGAAGCATGTAACAGTTTTGTTTCTGCATTCTAATAAGCTTGAATTCCTCCCTGAAGAAATGGGTGATATGCAGAAATTAAAAGTCATCAATCTAAGTGACAATAGGTTTGTGAATAGGTTTATTCAAGTAGAAATTGTGTAATGCAGCAATAATGTAGAGATATTTTTGTGAATGAATTATGCTGTCTTTCCTTATCTCATGCACAATTTAAAAGCTGAATGAAATGCATGTATTTAATGTACTTCATTGTGTTCTAGATTGTACAGTTCCATTTTATTACGTTGTCTTTAATGACACAGGTTCAATACATACATTATTTTTGTGGGGAATTAGTTTGGTTATTTTAATGAAACCTTTGATTCTTGCTCAAAAAGTAATAGCCTCCTGTATTGCACATGTAGGACACAAAACTGTATCAGAGCACAGTGTAAAACACTTGAGTGTGATGGGGAAGGGAGAATGTGTTGGATCCAGAGGGATCTTGACAGGTTCAAGAGGTGGGCCCATGCAAACCTCATGAAACTCAACAAAGCAAAATGCACGGTCCTGCACCTGAGTCGGGGTAACTGCAGGCTGGACAGAGACTGGATAGAGAGCAGCCCTGAGGAGAAGGACCTGGGTTTGCTGGTTGCTGAGAAGCTCAACATTAGCAAATAGTATGCGCCTGCAGCACAGGAAACTAACCATGTCCTGGACTGCATCAAAAGAAGCTTGACCAGCAGGCTAAGGGAGGCAGTCATGCCCCTCTACTTTGCTCTCATGAGACCCCCACCTGCCTCCAGCTCTCGGGCCCACAGCACAAGATTTTGACCTGTTGAAGCTGGAACACCTCTCCTATGGAGACAGGCTGAGAGAGCTGGGGTTGGTTGTCCAGCCTGGAGAAGGCTCCAGGGAGGCCTTAGAGCAGCTTCCAGTACTTAAAGGTGGGGGGCTACCGGAAAGCTGGAGAGCTCATTGTAGTGACAGAACAAGCGGGTGTGGCTTTAAGTTGAAAAAGGGTAGATTTAGATGAGATATTAGGAAGAAATTCTTCACTATGAGCGTGATGAGACACTGACACAGGTTGCCCAGAGGAACTGTGGCTGCCCCATTCCTGGCAGTGTTCAAGGCCAATTTTAATGGGGTTCGTGCAACCTGATGTAATAGAAGGTGTCTCTGTCCGTGACAGGGGGATTGGATCTGGGTGATCCTTAAGGTCCCTTCCAACCCAAACCATTCTATGATTCTGTGAAGAGACGTGTATTATTACAGCTGGTCATTAAAAATGAACAAAACCTTTCTTTTGAATCACCAGTTTGTAGAATTGAAATATATTGGAAGAGATAAGTCTAACTGAGCTCTCCCTGCTGTTCTGCCAATCCAGCTTCTATGTATTCCATCTATAGCTTGATTTATACATTAATGGCATAGCTGCCATTACCCAGTGCAGTTCACTTTCCCACACATATGTCTTGAAGAAAAAAAAAAAATCAGTTTTCAGGTGTAGCACTTCTTTCTTAATTGGGATGCAATTATATTGAATAATTAATTCCAGATATAGCTTTGAAGATAAATTAAATTCTGTTGCTTTTCAGCTGTCAATAATTACTAATTTAACTGCATCTGTCATGTCCTTTTTGAACATTTCTACATTCTAATGCAGGATTGACTTTTAGCAGTCTTAACAGTATTGATAGATGTACTTACGTAAATTCTTGTTCTAATTTATAGACTGAAGAATTTGCCATTTACCTTTACTAAACTGCAGCAACTCACTGCTATGTGGCTATCAGACAATCAGGTAACTATTTTAAAGTTAAAAATGGATGATTGTTGACTTTATTACTAGTGAAATTGACAAGTACAGAGACATCTGTTAAATAATGAGACATGATATTGTGTCTTTGCATCAATACTTCCTTGACATTGCTATGTGCGTTCTCCTAAAACAAAAAACAGTCATCCTACCTGTCTTTGGAGACTTACATACTTCCAGCAAAGTTCTGTGATGTTAGAAGATAAAATTTAGAGATACTAGGTGTTTTCAATTTTGTTTTTCTAAGGCTTGTTTGCATAGGTGAGTTTGTGCTTGATAAGCTAGTACTTGGATGTGTAGCATGCTGTTTCTTCCACAGTTATATCACTGGGGAAATTCATCATGCCTTTTGTTGAGCTAGGTGTCTTGCCACACCTTTGAACTCTGTCACTCAGTTGTAAACTGTTAAACAGCAATTCGTGCACTAGTGGCTTGTATTTTTGCTGTCCGTTGAAGTTCTCTGTACGTTGATTTCTGGAACAGTATTAAGGTGTACAGGGCTGCCAGAAATCCACTAGCCTTAGATGTAGTAGAAGGTACTTCTACTAATACAGTAACTTCAAGAATCCCCTGCCCTTGTGTTAATATGAAAAACTGAGTAAAATTTTTTTTTTGTTTGTATGATTGAAGCTTTAAATGGCCAAATGTATCTCTCCAGATGTGCCTGCTTCAGGATAGTAATATGTCCTAGCAAGAAACTCGGTTAATTTTGAAAATACAGTGATTGCTTTCCTCTTAAAGCTGTTATGGAGTTTCAGTTCTCAAAGCCAGTCATCAAAGACAGACATGTTAATAACTTCTTATTGTGAAAATTACTCAGAGGAGAAATGGTTTAATACAAGATCTTCAAAGTAATAAGGGAGGCATGCTCTGTGATATGTAAATCATATTTACTTTTCTGTATATATTCTCGTAAGATATTCTTCTTTCATTTTCTTCCTAGTCTAAGCCACTTATCCCTCTTCAAAAAGAAGCTGACCCTGACACACAGAAAACAGTGCTTACTAATTACATGTTCCCCCAGCAACAAAGGACCGAGGATGGTAAGAATCTCTCAAGTAACCTGTCAGAGTGCTCACTTTTGAAAATAATAATGGGAAGACTGTCTAGCTAATATGATTTTTACTAGATAGTACTTAAATACAATTTTGAAGTAAACTGCCATGAGCAGGGACAACTTCTGCTACAATAGGCTGCCCAAAGCACCACCCAGCCTTGCTTTGAACACTGCCAGGGATGGGGCAGCCACAGCTTCCCTGGGAAACCTGAACCAGTGCTTCAGCACCCTCACAGTGAAGAATTTTTTCCTAATACTTAATCTAAATTTATCCCGTTTCAGCTTTAAACTATTCCAATGGTCCTGCCACTACATGCTGTTGTAAAAAGTCCCTCTCCAGATTTCCTGAGGAAGACAAATCTCTTTATTTCTCCACTTTCTTTGCTATACAGGCAAAAGGAAAAAGCTTTGCTGCTTCAACAGAACTTGTCTGGGGGGGAGGCACACATCCATGGGAATAATTAAAAACTGAGTAGTGGCAACTTTTGCTGTTCTATGGCACAAGTGTCTAGTACACTGAAAAAGGAATAAAGAAAAATATTAATAAAACCAGTAAATGGCACATCACTTTTACTGCCTTATGCAGTAAAATGCAGGTAATGCATCTGCAATACCTGTGTTAGAATGTGGGAATTATAAAATCATTTGGAGATTCAGTGAAGCTCACAGTTGTTCCTGAAAGCATTCTCTCCATCTGGACCTTTTTTTTTTTTTTTAATCCAAGTGCAAGGATTTCTTTCTATAGACAAGGGATTGTTTGCTTATTTGTCTCACTTTGACAGAATACAGCCTCTGCGGTGGTCATTCCAAGCAGAAGGTTTAAAGTTCAGTAGGCAGCATTTTTTAAATTCAGATTTTTTTAAGTTTAGTACCAAGTTCTGGTTTTGGTCAGGAACAATTTCTGTGACAGTGAAGTCTAATACAGTACTTTCAGATATGTTTAAAATTTTAAGTTTACCCAGTAAGCACAGAGTAACAAATATTCTAATGCATTTGTTGAGCCCTGTAATTAAGTATTTTTTTATTTCAGGAATAGAAGTTAGTATGAACAGTCTTGGCGTTACTAGGGAAGGTTATACATTTACTGGGGTGGTGATGGCAGATTTACTAGACTGTTTGGCATGCTAAAATAGAACCTAGCTGGTGTAACACAAGCCATGGAGACATGCTAGAATAAGAGACAGTGGTTATGCGAAAGAATTTTTATCTCTTGTAAAATTAAGCAAGAAATGCTCTGTACATTTCCTGTCATTTGTATAACGTCTGCAAAATCACGTGTTTACTGAAGTTTTAGATGCTTTAGGGTTTTTTCATGATGAATAATAATGTAAAATTTTTCACTAAGTCATTCTTAATTTTTAAATCAAATGAAATCGGGGGAACATTCTTGTGTGCTTAATGAGACCACATTGCGGAAGCCAGGCTGTATAAATTTATATAATTTACATTCTTATATATGCAAATAAATATTTTCATATTTATACATACATAGGAATAAAAATACTTTGCAGGAGAGTTCTGCCCAAAATTTTCAAGTGTGAGTGTTGATACTAGTGAACAGCTGTGTTTATGTTTTTTAATTCACAGGAGGGATTTTACTATCATGAAAATACAGCCAAGTTCATAAAGCAGTGGCCATGCAGCTAATCTTCAATTAGTGATGCTGCTAGTCTCTTATCTTTTAGGAATGCATACAAAAGCACACCAATCCCATTCAAGAGAAAGAGAAGATTTTTATTTTGCATAATGTATCCTATTCTTACTTTTTCTTTTAGTTATGTTCATATCTGATAATGAAAGTTTCAATCCATCTCTGTGGGAGGAACAACGGAAACAGCGTGCTCAGGTGGCATTTGAATGTGATGAAGACAAAGATGAGAGAGAGGCTCCACCTCGGGTTAGTATTGCATTTATTTTTGAATACTTGGTGCTTCCCTCCCTCTTATTATTCCCACCCACGAATCCCATCCTTTACTTTGGGTGTGGAATTTGCTCTGCTGAAGAAATCAAGTCTTCAGGTAAGAGTATCTGTCAGGGTGAAACACCAAGGGTTTGGCTTGAGTTTTTTTGGTTTGGATTGTTGGGGTTTTTTGGTCACATCGCTTAAAGTGGAGCACAAGGGAAATACTCTCAGGTAATCTAAGGCAAGATAGGGCATAACAAGGAGACTACCTGGTTTAAATAAAATGCAGTTGTCATAATTATTCCTGCTTGCAATCGATTGACATGTTTTTCTGAGGGGGGAAAAAACAGTCATTTTTAGTCTTGCTAAGTTTAATAAATTTAGATCTGCATCAATGCAGGTAGACTCACACAGCAAAGTGGAGATTCTAGGTTGTTCAGTGTTTTGTCTGAATTCATTTTCTGTTTAAAGCTGATGTTTTAATTATGGCATTTGAGTAAATGTAAAACATTATTGATTTTTTCTATACAGGAAGGCAACCTGAAGAGATATCCAACTCCATATCCTGATGAACTGAAGAACATGGTCAAAACAGTCCAGACAATTGTGCATAGGCTAAAGGATGAAGAATCTTCTGAGGATACTGCCAAGGAGTCCAAACGAGAAGGCCAGACAGTTTCTGTAAAGGATGTGGGGGTAAAGGTTAGGGATAATATTCTCCTCTGTCTCTGCAACGAACTTCAAAGATCTAGAGTATCATTGATTCCTTTTAATTCTCTCTCCCTCCTCACTAACACTTAGCAAGAAAAATTGTCAGATTAAAGAACAGAACTTGCCTCTTCACTGTCTAACAATGTCTGTGATAAATGTCTGGTTTGCAGTAGCAGTTTTCCTGACCCTGAGAGCAAGGAAAGAGAATTGATTTTCCTTAACCCTTATGAATGTGTTAAGGAGCTGGCTTCCTCATTTTCTGGAGGATGACATCTTTGTCATTCTCTGGTCCTCTACCAGACTTCACAGTGAAATTCAGGATAATCTATAAGGATCTTACTGCTGCCTTTATAACTGGAGGTTTTGCATTTTAAATTGGGAAGGCAACCATAGCAGGTTGGCACAGGAGTCAGGAGTTTCTAACAGGTTGATGTAGCATGATAGGTGATAGGACTATTGTTTGGTTCTGTCATTGGTGTTATCATTGTACGTATTCTTGGTCTTTTTATTTGACAAGAAGTTTAATGAGACATATTGACCCCAATAAAGGAAGAAAGTCAAACTGATTGAGAGAGGGTAGGAACTGAACCTCAGTGATCTGCAGAGATTCCTCACCATTTTATACCTGGTGCATTTCATGCTGTATATTTTCAAAGCTCAGATTTTTCCATTCCATATTTCTGAAAATGTATACCATTAACTCTAACATGTTATTGAACAGCTTTCAGGATGTTTTTTCTTCTAATATTCTTAATCCTGTAGACTTCAGAAACTGCTTCAATAAAGAACAAAGCAGACGAGAGAAAGCAATATTCAGCAGCAAGCTCTGTGCAGAAGCTTACTGAACCAGAAGCTGAGCACAGCACCGCAAATTCACAGATGACTGCACTTGTTAAAACCTTGCAGAACACAAAAACAATTGTCAACCATGAAGACACGCTTGAGGTATGGCATTGTGATAACATCATAGAAGTCAAAGAATTGTGCTGGTGTTGCATTGAATACTCTGGGAGATGAAAATTTATGTTGACAATAGCAGAAAATTGCCCTCTTGTAAGTGCTGTAGATACAGGTGGATTGCAGTGCAATATTTTTCTCACTTCAGATTATATTTTATTAAGTATATTAATTAGAAGTTGAAAGAGCTAATAAAAAGTTCATAATGAAAGACATCTGCCTTTAAAGAAGAATAAAGCAAACTCTATTAAAATTTTACCCAAGTATCGAACTGTGAAAAGACTCATGCTGAGATTTTACAGGATTTTCCAGGGTTTGCTTGATTATCAGTTCTTCTAAAATAATTTATTTTAATTGTCACTGAAATGAAAAAATATCTGATTAATGGGAGCAATCAAAACCAAGTGAGTATGCACATTCATTTAAAATGAAAAGTGAAAGGTGAGTTTAAAAATATATATTCCTGTGTTTATTAGTCAACTGTTATGAAAATGTTCATGACATATTGATACATGTCAATATATATCAATATTGATAGATTAACCTATTTACCTCTGAAGAGTTATTTAGTCTTTAAAATGAGGATTTGTGCATCTCTCTCACAAACACCATGTATTCATTTATTTAGAGTGTCTTGGTTATGACAGATCTTGGAACTTGTTACTTAATCAGTTGCCAGTCACAACCTGTAGAAGGCTTTTTTCAGTTTCGCAAGCAATTTATTTTTGCCTGTGTTGTGTAAGCAGCGGGACATGCATATGTCATACTTGTGCCGAAGAGACTTCGTGACAAGCAGTTGTTGCTGAGTATTTCATCAGTAGCATGTTTCTACTTCTACATACATTCTGAAAATACTGGTTTGGACTTTTTTCTTCAGTTTTGAAGCATAATTTCAGAAAATCATGTTAGTTGTCGAACGTTAGTGACAACAACTCTTTGTAGCTGGCTATATGCCAGTAAGTAAATGAGGCAGCAGTGTGTATAGTCCATCAGGGATACTGAATTCCTTATGTCTGTGTAATAACCACCTGGTAACTCTGTTGCTTTTGAATCCGGATATTTAAATTTTGCATGCATGTAAGTTTTTAATTTCAACACTGATTATGCTTGTTGTACGTCACATCAAAAAGGATGTGGTAGAGGCAGTGAAGGGGTTGTCTGTTCCAATTGCAGAGAAAAACGGGTGGATTTTTTCATTTAATTTTTAATGAGGACTATCACAGCTTGTTTGCTACATCTTAGTCAGGTTTTTCCTTCCTGCAGTTCAAAGAACTGGCCACATATTTATATCATGGGAAGGATGGTGCTGCAATAGTTTCCACACATTAAATGTTCTGAAACTTTTAAGAACTTGACAGACTGTTTTTGCAATCTGCAATATGGATTGTAAAACATTTGTAATGGGAAGCATGTTTGCTAGCAAGAAGTTTCCACTTTAGAGAAGGAAGGGTATTTTTCCTTCAAAATATTACTAGAAAGATTTGTTTTTATAAAAAGATGGTAAGAATACAGGACCAGCAGTAGGATACTGAATTAGTTATACGGCTACTCTTGTAGTAGCTTTGTTAGGTAATCTCTTTCATAAGTGCCCTTAGCTCCATTTTATGGTTAGGAACTAGTGATTTCTAGCTTAAGTGTATTCAGCATTGCTTTACTCCTCTGTCCTTGTTCTTGAAGTTTAATAACTTCTCTTCCTTTTGGAATTCACCCCAGCGTAAATTTCAAAATATAAACCCAAGCTACACTTACTCTTGGCAAGACAAGCTCATTCAGTCTTTTCTCACAGCATACCTTTCCATTCCTAACAGTGTCTATAGCTGTTTCAGTTTGAGCTCTTTTCTGAAAAAACAATACCCAGCTGGTTCCTTGATAGCTTTCTGACTTCAACTCAACTGGAGGTTCTCTTCAGTGGTGGAACAGAGGCTGTATCTGCTGGCTCCAAATAGGTTTTTGCAGCTGAATTTACCAATTTGAGCATCATTCTCACTGATTTCATCAGCAACAATGCAAGTCTGCATGTGCTACTTCTTAAAGATAATTCAGTGGCAAATATGACTAAATTCAGTTGACTGGCACTACAAACACACTACCCAGTTGTTATGTTATGCCTGTGTTATGTTGCTTGTTTATTTTTTCCACTTCATTGTTCAGTGAGTGATAGTTCAGATAGCATTCGCCTAACCTTTAAGCAGTTCTTTAAAATTCACAGAATAAAGCTATTTTTCCTTTAGCAGGAGTCAGAAGAACTGTCCTCTGATGAAGAGATGAAAATGGCAGAAATGCGACCACCACTGATAGAAACCTCCATAAACCAACCAAAAGTAGTAGCTCTTGGCAATAACAAAAAAGGTTAGATACCATAAAAAGGAGTAAAAGTGGTGTGTGATTCTGATAATTACTTGACTCAAAATGACTAGTTTTTTAAATAATTATGTAAAATCAGATTTGATTGTATATTTTAAAAGAAAGATGATAAATTCTCTAGTTAAGTAATGAAAGCAGAAAAAAATCAGGAATATCTTATACATGAACATGTCATGGGGCACTGTGTTGACATCCTAATTTTCTTGCTTCTCGTCATCAGTTTAAAAACAGAGGGGAAAAGGAGATGGTGTGTTTTGGGGACTGTTAACTTGAACATGGTCTTTATATGCTTAAGGATTTCAGAAAGTGGTATTTGCCTTGGAAATATTCCATATTTCCCCCTCCCTCAGATACTGTGGATTATTGCTGCTTTAGGCAGCAATATCGCTTGTTTAACTTTCACAGAGAAGCTGTGCTCTCTTCCTAAGGTTTAAGAAACTTCTGTTGTGGCAACTGCAGAGTCACTTCACTCTTCTTTCATCTAACAGGGAACTTCGGAACATTATTTTCATTACTTAAGTTCTATATTCTCTGAAAGATAATTCCAGTCTGGGTAACCATTTCCTTAAGAGTAAGGAATTACCTAGGAGTCAGATAAAACACAATTGAAAATGTTATCCTAAGTGATCTGCAAAGCTCAGGATGCACGGAATTCCAGTTCTGCAGAACAAAGTTTTTCTTTCCTGTTTTTTGAATTTATGAAGTTATACAGAGCTTATCCAGTGATCTAGGTCTTTTCAGAGTTCTTGGTCTAATAAACTGCTATTTAACAATGATTTGTCAAAATTAGGAACTCTGCATATTTTCAAAATCCTGCAAATTAAGCAGTCAGTTTCATAGAAGCTAATAGACTCATGTAATTCAAAACTTCAGAATCATTGCAAAAACAGAAATATGATTTTAAAATTATTTGGGGGAAATATTACATAATGTAGCACTAGGTTATGCCAAGGAAACTTGGAATAAAGCAACAAGTTAAATTTAATTAACAGATGAGGGCTGTTTACATTGAGCCAAATATTTAAAAACCAGGAACTATTACCAACAGTCTTTTGTAAGTTTAAATGATGTTTTCAAAGGAGTTAGCTTACATTTTAGTTTCCAGTAGTAAGAATTAATGAAGAAGGAGAAACAGTTTCTAGATTCTGTAATATGCACAAATTAAATGGCTATTAAAAAGATGTATGTGTCTGTACCTAAATTGGCAAATTTTTATTTCAGATGATGCAAAAGATGCTGATTCCTTATCAGATGAAGCTACCCACAATAGCAATCAGAATAACAGCAACTGTTCTTCTCCTTCTCGAATGTCCGATTCTGTTTCCTTAAATACTGATAGTAGCCAAGATATTTCTCTCTGTTCTCCAGACAAAGAAACACATGCTGCTGTTTTATCCAAGATCAGGTTTGTAAGACATTGTATACCACTGAGCGAATATAATAGAAAAATGTTACTTAATCTTCCATGCTATTTCGTAGAATCATAAAGTAGTTAGGGTTGGAAAGGATCATCTAGTTCCAACACCCCAGCCATGGGCAGGGACACCTCACACTAAACCATGTCACGTAAGGCTTTGTCCAACCTGGCCTTGAAGACCACCAGGGATGGAGCATTCATTACTTCCCTCGGCAACCCATTCCAGTGCCTCACCACCCTCCCAGTAAAGAACTTCCTCCTTATAGCCAATCTAAACTTCCCCTGTTTAAGTTTTAACCCATTACCCCATGTCCTATCACTACAGTCCCCAATGAAGAGTCCCTCCCCAGTGTCCTTACAGGCCCCCTTCAGATACTGGAAGGCTGCTATGAGGTCTCCACGCAGCCTTCTCTTCTCCAGGCTGAACAGCCCCAACTTTCTCAGCCTGTCTTCACACGGGAGGTGCTCCAGTTCCCTGATCATGCTCTGACCCAGGTGTAGGACCTTGCACTTGGCATGGTTAAACTTCATAAGGTTGGCATCAGCCTACCTCACAAGTGTGTCAAAGTCCCTCTGAATGGCATTTGTTCATTTTTTAAATTCATTTATTTATCATTCATTAAATAATCAAAATTTTAATGTTTTAAAATAAGGTTAAATTAAAGAATAGTTCTTGGGATTGATGTTTTTTTTCTTTTGATGTGGGTTTTTTTATTTTTTTTTTCTGGAGGTTTTTATTTTTGATTTGGGATTTTTTGTGGTTTTGGTTTTGGTTTGTTTTTAAGAAAAAAAGGACAAAGAGCAGTAAAAATCAGAGGCTAATTTAATATACAAGGCATAGTTCCTATCTATTTTACTAATAAGGTATAATCATTTCATACTTGTAATTTATTATCCCTGAAAAATGCTTTTTACACCGCTTTAAAAGCTGTATGTTTTTATTTGCTTAAATTTGAAGATCAGTTTAATTACTAACATAACTGTAAAATGCTTTTCAAAACTATAAAGAATGGACTTACAGATTGGTACTCTTCTTGAAGTTTTATATAGAAGGTGCCCTTTAAAAAAAATTCCAATAAAAATAAGCTATTTCTCTAAAATTGTCTTGGAACTCATAAGTATTTGATTAAAAAAAATTGTTTTTACTTTGTACTTTTGGACAATTTCAAACTGTCTTTAATAATTCCTGTTACTTTTAAATAAACTTCTGAAATTAGATGACAAAAGCATTTCCAAAG
The DNA here is from genome assembly GCF_034315485.1 of Pezoporus occidentalis. NCBI lineage: Eukaryota > Metazoa > Chordata > Aves > Psittaciformes > Psittacidae > Pezoporus > Pezoporus occidentalis. The sequence goes on from NW_026913425.1 coordinate 1,737,086, forward strand.
TGAGCCCTCTGTATAATGTATTTCTGTAGTGGTAAGATAGCAAATCTTAAATCTGGTTGTATATTGGTCTCATGCTCTTTTGTGTGCACAGTAAGGCTGTGTTGCATGCTATTGATTATTTTTTCAAAAACAGTTATTGAAGAAATATGTTGGTTCTTTTTGGAGTTTCTTTTAAAAGTCATCTTTTTTTCCAGGCGAGAAGATGAAAATTTGAATAATCTTTTACAAAATGGAGGTGAATTGAGGATTACGGTAGAAGAAAAAATAAATGTGCAAGAGAAGGTTACAAATCTGTCTGAATATGAATTAAGCATTGAAGAAAGATTAGGTCTGATAGGAAAAGGTGTTGATTTGAGCACTCCTACAGAGGAGTCTCACAAATTAGACCAAATAAACATGAATATCAATAAACTGGTTAGTGAAGAGGCAGTGGCAGTTCCTGTAGAAAAGTTGCAAACACAGGGAGTTGTTTCAGTAAAGGGCTTTTTGAATAACAACACAAAAGAAGAAAGTGAGCACTTGGAAAATGAAAATAAATATCCTATAAATAAAGTAAATGGACATCCTGAGGAAGCAGTACAGTCTCCCAGTAAAGACAAACTTACAAGAAGCACTACAGTTGATGGCGATTCTGCTGAGCTGTCTGTTTCGAGGAGCACTGAAGATTTGTCCCCACAGAGAAGTGGTCCTGTGATGAAATCTCATAGCATCACCAGTATGGACACTGGTGGTATGAAAATATACAATATTGTCAATGAGGATGGATCTCAACAGCCAAACTCGGTGGTAAAATCAGCACCTGATAGTGCAGATGGAAAAAACATAGTCAGAAGTAAATCTGCTACTCTTCTGTATGATCAGCCTTTGCAGGTTTTTCCTGGGTCATCGTCATCATCTGATTTAGTATCTTCTACAAAAACTGTGTTCAAGTTTGACTCAAATCACAATCCTGAAGGTGCTAATGTAGTGAGAGGATCATCAGCAAGTGGTGCACAGATGTTCTGTGCTCCCCAGTATAATATTCAGTACAGTAGCAGTGCAACAGCAAAAGACACCTTGTGGCCCCAGAAACAAAACGCCCAAGTAGAGCAAGGCAGCTTACCTCCATCATGTCTCCTTAGGTCTGACAGTGCAGAAACCCCTAGCTATGTTAAGCATTCTGCCAATATGAATTTCTCAAATCATAACAATGTCAGAGCCAGCACTGTGTATAATACTCATCAACGGATGGCTGGGAGACATATAGATATGTGGGCTATTCCACTAAATGATAGACTGCTCCCAGGAGCAACCAGACACACTCTTCAAAGGCAAAGCAGTGTGTCTTCCACAGCTTCTATAAATGTTGGGGATATTGTACCTTCAAGGCGGCCACAGGTTCCTGAAGGGGACTATTTAACATACAGAGATTTGCATTCAATGGGAAGAGCTCCACCATTAATGTCGGGGCAACAGAGACCTCTTTCTGCTAGGACATACAGCATTGATGGTCCAAATGTACCCCGACCACAGAGTGCTAGGCCATCAGTGAATGAAATACCAGAAAGAACTATGTCAGTTAGTGACTTCAATTATTCACGGACTAGCCCATCAAAGAGATCAAACCCAAGGGTTAACTCAGAGCACTCTTTATTAGACCCTCCAGGAAAAAGCAAAGTCCCTCATGACTGGAGGGAACAGGTGCTGCGACATATTGAGGCTAAAAAGCTAGAAAAGGTAAGAATAGTTTTAAAATTTTTCTACCTTTCTGCGTGTGGAATAAGTAAAATACTTTGTGTTTTGAACTGGTTTTTGAACTTAGTGCAAAGATACATCTGCTACTGCCTTGAAATGAATAAAGGTGTTTGTGATGAAACTAAACAAATGGTAGGCTGTAAATGAACTTTTCCCCCAAAGGAAAAAAAAATCCCTACTGCTTTTACTTCATACTTGCCAGCTTAGCCCAATTACATTAGTATACATTAAATAATGTCACATTGACCACCTGGATTGCAAGGCCAGGTCTTCTAGGTCAGGTAATTTTTATTGTAGCATTATATTCATATTATACTAGATTATTCCCTTACACTTCTTGATCTTTCTGTTCTGCCTTTCCTCCCCTATTTCTTCTCTTTAAGAATGGGGGAAAAAAATCAGTAAAATTTATTTGGAAGTACAGGTTTACAGCTTCAATTGCTGAAGAATTCAAAAGCCATAATTAACATGTATTTGCCTCCAAGCCAGTTGTCTTTTGAAGCTGGGTATCTGACAGATTGTTGAATGAATATTTATTACTGTGAGATGAGAACACTTAAAAATCTTGCTTGTTTCAGGATATCACAGGAGGTTTTGATATAACTACTGATGATGAACAGGATTATTTATGTACTGTAAATGCTATCAAGAATTTGAGCTGATATATAAAGCTGAACAATCATATATCAAAGAATTTGAGTAGAGTCTGGAAGAGTGAAATCTATGCTGTCCAGCTCTAAAGTGTTTTAAAATACCATCACTAAATAAAGGGTAGCATGTCATTAGCCTGATCCCGTTTCCTTGGAGGGGAAGTGAGTAAAGCAACCAAAATACATTTTGATTATGCCAGCTAGATGGATTTTCTTTTTTAATCGCTTTTGAAATAACGCAGTTTGGTTTGTGATTATTATGCTAAATACTTCACTATCCATGATAACTAAAGAAATTTAATTGGAGATGGTTGGAAAAATTACTTTCAACTATAATTTTTCTTTAGAAATCCAAGTATTTGGAGGGATAGGTTTGCTTTTGTTTTGAGCTGCATAACTTCTGGTGAAAGAAAGGTATGGGTTTTGTTTGTTTTTTAAAGGAGCTGCACCTGTTCTCCTGATCCAGTTTGAGTCAGTGCAACAAATTTTAAGGCTTTCACAGCATTGTGCTGTTGTGTGTGGACCTTTTGTCCCACAAGGGTGTCACAAAGTTCATCATGTTCCAGCCCTCACAAAAGGTGGATTCTCTGACCTTCCATTCTCCTGGATGCATATATCAAGCTTTACATAAAATGACAGAGGCAAAAATCCCATCAATCCCTGAATACAGAGGGGCACGAAACTTCAGTGCACTGCTAATGCAGTTTGTCTGTATCTTGTTCTTATGTCATCTACATTTGATATGTGTAGGAACAATACATTAAAGATGACCATTCAGCTACTATAGAAGCGTACTCGCCTTTACTGAAATGACATTGATTGCCTGACTTGATTCCATTATATTTATCCATACTTTCTATCATGCTTTATATTTTTTTCTTGCTAGAGTGATACGGAATAGCTGCTATTGAGATCTTAGCTGTGCATCTAAGATTTAACAGATTTTAGTCTCTTTTGTAGGGGTGTGTTTCTTTTGTTCTGTCTTTGAAGCATTTTAAAGTAGCTTTTACTTAGTAATCTGAGACTCATTTATGGGTTTAAAAGTGAATGTGTATATAATATCTGGGATATGACTGACTTAAAAAGAAAAATCCAAACTGTGAAAAATGTAGATATCATTCTATATGGCAGCTGGCAAATATGATAATATGGAAAATCTAGGAATTTACTGGATATTTCTTTGTTCTTTTAAAATAACGGTTTCACTGTTTCTGTTTGTAATTAAAAATTAGCTGTACAGGGGGCCTTAATCTATAAAACAGACTTCTGAAATGTTTTCATGTCTGAAAAACATTTCAGTAATTACAGAACTCATTTAAGGAACAAGCATTTAAGTTCAATTACAGACCTCATTTAAGGAACATTTACTGGAAATTGCTTTAACAAAGCTTTCATGGATTTAAAATGGTATTTCTTTTTTTAAAGCACAAGACACAACACTGACAAAAAAAAGGTATACAAAATTAAGCCTTTTGATGAATATTTAATACATATCTTCTTGCCTATGGTCATACACAACAATATGAGTTAATACTATTACCTTTGCTGGACTTTTCTGACCCTCTTACTGAACTTAATCATGTTTGTTATTTCTATCTTGTGCGTATTAGGAAAGAAGGTTTTGTGGGGTTTTGTTGTGGGTTTATTTTCGGGTTTGTTTGTTTTCTTTTTGCTAAGTTCCTGAAGTACTGGTTTATTTTGTTTTTATAAAATTTCATAATTGGAGGGGGGTATCAACCTACTTTAAATAAAGTGCTAGCTTGTTGGAGAAGCTAGTTCTTGGCATTTTTATTTGATATAAGTATTGGGAAAAAAAGCTTTCAAGAGTTTAATTTACATTAAGAGAGATACAGGATAGTTTTAAATCCAGCAAAAATTATTAACAATGGATTGCCAGCATTTGTAATCCCTTTGACAAGCTATAACAGGGCACACACCAACCAGCTAAAATTATCCACTTGGTTGAGGGAAGGTGAAGACAGTTGATGACACCATTTGTAAATAGGAATTTTGCATATATTCAGGGGAAGCAATTTGATTACCTAATGCAAAACATTTTATTGTGGGACAGAGAAAAGACCTTATTTGATGTCAAGCTGCTCTCTAGTGGTTATACTTGTGAGCTGTTGGAGAGGATGCAGCTAATTCTGCCCCACCCCCAACCTCATAAATTTAGTGCTAGTGAGTTTTTAAGAATAGTAATATTTCCAGTATATTTTTTTCTTTTTGAGTTTGACTTGCCAATTTACTGCCAAACATGTTGCAATAATCTTTTAAAGTGGTTTTGTTGAAAGTTTTCATTTAGGAATTTAAACTAAAATACTGCCTATGTAGGAACACCAACGTCACACACATTTAAATGTGGTAGAGGAATTGCTCATTAATAAATTGCAAAAATAACCATCTGCAACAGTTATCTGCAAATATCTGTTTTATTTCTATGTGCTGAGTAGGCAGAAACAGTTACTGGGTCTGACTTTGTCCTTTCCTTACATATGTATATTTTCTTTTTTTGTTGTGGATCTCTTGGGAGTTCATCAGGTGCGTGTTTGCTTTCAATTCTAATTTCATCTGGAATTCCATCTTCTGTTTATTTGCTTTATCTACTGTTTATCTGAAATGACAGAGCTTTCACAGGAGAAGTCATAAAGCTTGATTCCTCCTTTCCAATTCAGAAATCAGAGTAGGTGGTTTTATTCTCAAAGATGTTAGTGTACAGTGCCTTATTAAAAGAAAAACGTCCCAAGTGTTTCAGTATTTATATAGAATTGCCGTTTTAATCAAAGTTTGAAAGTTTTTAATGAATTCATTTTTTACACTACATACCTAACGTGAAAAGATATTTTAATTGATATGTCCTCAGATTTTCTCCAAGCTAAGCTTGCTTCTACATGTCAAAGAAAGTAACTTCAGTGAGTCTGTGCACACATAAAATTAAGTGCTTAAGTGATAATAAGTTCATATTCTGAAGAATATTTTTACACTGATATCCATTCTGTAGCTGTTAGTTTAAAATTTTGATTTTTGTTTTATTCTTTTGCTCCATTTTGAAATAAGTACTGAACCATCAATGTGTTATAATGGTGTCTTGTAGAGTTCAGAAGTCAATACATCACAATTTAGAAAGAATAAAATTCTTGTGCATTTGAAATGCAAATGATAAATATTCTAACTCTGCAAATGTTTTATGATATTTAAATTATTTAAATTATATGTGATTTACCATCTGTAACTCTTCAATAGGAATGCTGTCACTTACTGAAGATGCATTTTTTGCAGGGTCAGAGACCTAAATTCATGCCCTTTTTTCTCCTCTTGTGACTGAAGAATAGTTTCATTTAAGTTCTTCAGGATAAACTGGTATCTTGCTAGAATTCTATCCTATTTCAAACAAAATTTGGTGGGGTTTTGGTGTTTTTTTTTTTGGGGGGGGTGTTGTTTTTTGTTGTTTGTTTTTTTTTTTTTTAGCTTTTGTTCTAAAAGGCTTAAAGCATTAATTTTAGGCATTTCAAGTGTTCCAGAATAGTTTGAACAATTTTTTTCTGAAGAATCTTAAAAAAAGTCAGATGGAAGTAAAAAAGTAAAAAAAAAAAAAGTGAAAATGGAAAGTGTAGGAATTTACAAGGATCTAATACAGTCTTAAAAGACAACTAACATCCACCTTTAGATGGCAATTGATATTTTTCTTACACCTAAATAAATGCATTAAGGCACTTCACAAAAAACACCCTTTTGAAATCTGAAATTGTTAATTCTCATATAAGATGCAAAATGGAAAATATGTTCTGACCCTTAGCATTCAGAAAGAATGTGAGCCAGCCCCAAAACTGCTACCAGCTTCCTGCATCTAAACTGATTCCATTAGAGGCTGATTTTGACTGCAAATCCTGATTTCCATGCTAATGTGGCTTTGTACATAGACATTTTTTCTTGATGTATTGTAGCTTTTATTGCATTTTTCATGTTTGAAAAACTGATTTCTAGAAAACTTAGCTTTCACAAAAATGTAGTGGAACATGGCATGTGTATCAGTCAGTGTGGATCAGTTTAGAGTAATTGAAATGAGTTTTCTTCAGCCTCAAATATTTGAATTATAATTTTTTATGCCATTATGCCTTCATTATGCCTTGAATAAAACTACTCTCAGGCTATGTAATCACCTTGAAGCTCACTAAACTGAGGTAACTGAAATCTTAATTCCTGATGGACAAGTTCATGCCTCTAGAATTTTTAAGAAAGTTCTACCTCCTATTGCATATCTATCTATCTTGGATTGTAAATACCAGTCTGGATTTAGGTTGTTGCCATTTATTGACCATCCGTTTGGGTCCTTCTAAGAGAACAATGAACCTAGTGGATCTGGGGATCTTTATAGCAAGATTTTCTGCTACAGACACTTTGAGAAGATAACTTTCTAGTCTCATCATATATTCCTTCTATTTTTATCTCTCTTTATGCCACTTAGAGAAGATGGAGAGATATAGGAGCCTTTGAGAGGAGGAGCCTTCCTGCAAGGAAGTATCAGCGAGTTGACTATACAAGTGGGGGAAGAAGACCACCTGGCTAATTTTAGAGGCTGTTTGATAAGAATTGTTAGATAATGCTTTGAGGGGCTAAGGAACTAAGGCTTGGGTAGTTTCATCTGAGTGTTTGGCCTGAAACTCAGAGCAGTTAAGCTTAGACTGAATGATTAGTAAAGTGACACTTGAATGCTAAGTGCTTTCCCAAGAAGGGGAAAGCCTCTGGAAACTTGTCTGGAAGCTTGAAAAAAATCCATTGATGAGGGAACAGGGTAGGTAGGTGTAAGTCTGGAGTATGAAGAAAGCTCACTATGCCAGTAAGCTCGCTATGCCCTTGAGAGGTTATCCAAGAGCCTTGGAAAAGAAAAGGTTGTTATTGTCAGTAAATACTGTTCTTTTCCAAGGGAGTTTCCAATGACTTTGCTATGAGAGCATCTGGGGAATATGAATATGCAGAGGCATATGACTTTGGTTATTAAACTGATTTTAGTTTCACAAGATAAATCTAGTATGAAAGAGCAAATGTCTGCCCGAGGACTAGTGATTATTCTCAAAATTAGATTGATATATGTAGTCAACAGACAAACACCAAAATGTAAGAGTTGTTGCAGTATCTGTCAAATGACATGTATTTTGAACTTCTTTTTTTAACTAAGAAAAATCAGAAACTTAGGAAAAAAATCCCTTTGAATTTGGTGTGTTTTGATTCTTTGCTTCATTTGTCAGGTGGCACATGCAGGATTTTCCTTTTCTTCTTTTGTGCTGTCTCTTTATTTTGTTTTATTCTTACAACTACAAAAGTCCATGGTAGAAAGATGGTAATGTCTCCTGCTTTCTTTCTATTACCCTTGCCAATATTGCAGAGGTCAGGTTTGCAAGGTAATGAAGAAACCACTGTCACTTCTGTTCTTGAGTTCTTGTTACCTGTTTGATTGCCTACAGTGGCACAGGGGTGGACTCCAAGGTTTCCTTCAAGCCTCTTTTTCTTTAAATGAGGCTCATTCACGTTCTTGAATGAAGTATTACTGGATGCATTGCAGACGTTGACAGCATTGCAATAACAAGAAAACCCAGTCAGTCAAATCTCTGTCTCTGTGTAAATTCTCATTTGTACTGTACCAGAAAAAAATGAGACACGGTAATAACTGGTAATTAAATGGTTTTCCACAGTTGTTTATCTTGACTGCCAGCTTCTCTTCCTACAACATGTTGCAAATTTAACAGCAACCTAGAAATTTTGATAAGCTGTGCATATCTGTTGTTTTTCCAGACACATGAACATTTGAATGACTTTATTTACATGTAATTCTGCATGTTAACTGATGGTTGCATGCTGACTTACAGTAAATAAAGGTAAATAGGGGTCACTGAGTTATCTTTTATACATCACAGTGGTACTGTTCTTGCATGGTTTTTATCTTGCATGACAATGGAATATGTTTGTATTAGTCTATGTATAACGTGTCTTGTGGTTTATGCATGCTGCACTAATCACTGTGTTAAATCTGTCCCCTCTTTATTCAGAGCATGCTGTCTAGGTCCTTTAATTCCAATTATGCTGCAGTTAGCAGCTTTCACTATGGCAGCTCTAGGGATCTGCATGGCAGCCAGGGTAGTGTTGCCTTGAGTGTTGCAGACGGAAGAGGTTCTGGTGTGCACATTGTTCGAGTGAGTACCTTCAGGAGGCTATTGCAATATATAAATGGGGAAAAAATAAACTATGAGAGGTGTCCTTAAATTTATAAAGTTATCATTTTACATATGGACAGTGCTTTCAGTAAAGGGAATATAAGTTATGTGCTGGATTTTTTTTATAGGCATTAAATCAGATACTTTGCCTTTACTTCATATTCGTTAAACTTATTGCAAGGCTTTTCAATTCAATGCCATGAAGTTGAGTTTTCTAATTGGCTTTCATAGACGGATAAACATACATGAAACTGTCTGGTTTCATTGTACATATGTGAACAAGAGATAATAATTCTGAATTTAACCTAGATTGATAAAGGCTTGAACAAAATCCTGTTACGCTTTTTCCTCCCTCAAACTCCCTCAAATTCTGATGATGTAAACTGTACTGTAAGATAGTGTAGGCATTTAAGAAAATTAATATTTTAGTTTGTAAGAAAATAAGAGGGAATTACTCTAACACCAAGCATCCGTAGTGATGTTACAGTATCTGTAGTGAACAGAATAAAGTCAACAGAAGGCTTCTTTTAAGGATATGAATCCTGAATAGGCACTTCTTAGCATTTGTTGATTTTTCTTATCAGTTTATTGGTGATCAAAGGCACCTCTACAGTTGCTAGTTTTTGTAAATATCCATCAATATTTTGTGTGTGTGGTGTCTTGGCTAGTAAGATTTTCTACATAAGCAGTGTACTACTTAAGAAAAATAACAATAAAGGCCTAAAAGCATTTTATTCTGGGCTTCTTACAAGATTCTTTGTTTATTTGTTTTAATCATATAAAGACAACCATCTTTACTATTTCATTCTGTTTAAAGCATCCCCAGGCTTCTACTCCAGGAGACCAATGCCAGGATGAAGTGTTCATTTCAGGACAGCAGAATTACTCATCTGCTACACTTAGTCTCAAAGATGTTCCTCCGGACAGCATGAAGAAAATAGCTGTGCAGGTAACAATCTACATGACACCATGGATGGGATATATTTATTATTATTTGTAAGGATATATTTTTTTGTTGGTAGTAGAAACATGCTGGGATAGCAGTTAGAACGGAGCTTCTTTAAAATGTGATACCATGTAAAAGGTGGCATAAATGAAATAGCATCCTCTTTTAGGAAGACAAAATAGTTAACTATACAAAGGGAGATAGTTCTCATTTTCCTTCAGCAGGGGCTTTGAAAGAATAAATTTGCAGCAAAAGACATAATTGCAAGTAAAAGTTGGAATATGGCAGATCATTTCAGGATAGCAATCTGAAGCCAATTAAACCTTTTAAAGAACAAACCTGAAATCTGTTGTGATAAAATGATGATGATAAACTAGAGTTTTTAGGAGACATTCTGTACTGATCTCTGAGGACCATCTATGGAGGCAGAACTTATTACCATGAAACTAAATGGATGCTTGTAAATTGTTACAATGCAGCAATTGATTCCCCTTTTATAACTTCAGTAATTTCAGTTGTATTTCTGCAGACACTGGATACGTGGAATTTGCATAGGTGTTGCCTATGTAAGCTCTGCATACAGTGCAACAAAATAGTTTTCCTGTCATGTTTTACGTTTTCAGGAAAGGCAGTAGAAAATCATGTAAAGATTCTGACATGTGTCCATTCACATAACATGGTTAAGGGTTGACATTTGCACACTTCAGTTTTTATAATATTTATTGAGAGGAAGGATAATATTTTAATATCCTTGTATCTTATAATTAATGGGATAATGGTGGCAGTCACAAAATACCTGTAACTCAAGCCTGTAGCATTTTTGGAATGTGGGAGTCATACAGACACGAGTGACTGCTTAGGCTAGGTAAGAGCACAAGGCATATGGGCAAGGAGGGAAAAGGCTGTCCATCTCAGCACAGAGCTGCAGAGCTGAACAGTAACTGAGGCTTCGATAAGAAATGTTATCTCCGGCATCATTCCTAGTGACATGTTTTGAGTGCACTGTATGTCTCAGCAGTTGTGTACCTTACTGCTGTTCATCATCATTATACCTATCAAATCAGTGACAGATGTATTAACAAAAGAATAATGTTTATTACAAATATCATTACATTTTTGATACTAAGATCTTGAACTTGTATGTGAATTTGCTCAGAAGGGTTTCTTGTGAAGTGGTCACCAAAACAAGTTTGGAAAGCATATAATTTCTGTGTGGGATTTTTATTTTCTGTATGATCTGCAGGGAATTGTTACAAAATCTGAGTTTAATGCAGTAAAACTGAAAACTATAATGATATCAACCAAGTGTCAATACTATCAGTTGTACTGCTAGAAAACAGTGGCTGGGTAAGCTCAGTGAAACAAGTGCTAAAAAGCAAAGGCTCTCAAGTCTGTTCTACTTAGATTAGCACTCTAAGCTTTTGATTTTCAGATTTGTTACCAGGAGGCCAGAGCCAATGACTATAAAGAAAATTTAGTATAATAGTACATGATCCAGAACAGTAGTTTTAGTCATGTTCCTTAAATTAAAAGGGGTCAAGTATGAGAAGTATTGAAGTAATAAAGGAGGAAATGAGGATTTCTACTTATAAAATATGTGACATTGAGTATTCATGTTTTATTCAGGTACCTTTGACAAATGGACAAATGTGCCAACCTCAGAGATCTCAGGCAAACTACAGCCAAGTCCATCATCTCCCTCCTCAATCATCAGTAGCAAGACATCCATCTAGAGAGCAGTTAATTGATTATCTGATGTTGAAAGTTGCCCACCAACCTCCCTATTCTCAGTCCCAATGTTCTCCCAGACAAAGCCATGAGTTGGCAAAGCAAGAGGTAAGAATAAAATCTAACTTGATGATATAGCATCTCTGTGTCAGTGGCAGTGAATTGTTAGATTGGTTTTGTTTTCTCTGTAGATGGTGACAGATATACAGAAATTATCTTCAGCAGAAGACAGCATTTTATGTCAGTGCAATTCTACTACTGAAATCATACATTCCTTCTAGTTTCGAGCTCTTTTTACTTTTTCTGTAAATGTTTTGAGAGAAATGTAATAGATTTTTTAACAGAATGTACCAGAAACTTAAACTTGAATCTTTTTACTGAGCTAGAAATTAATTTCTCAACTACATTTATTGATCACCAACTCATTGTTTATCCAGGAACTGGGAAAATTCAAAATAGCAGTACAATTTAGAGTACTTTGAGTCTATTCATTGCTCTCCAGAAAGGTTCAAAAACCTGCATATGTAGAAATGCTCCTCTATAAGCAAAAGCCAGGATAAGAAAACTGTGAGCATCTGATGCATGCATGATCATTATCAGTTTTATTTATCATAAGCAGACATGGGTAATAAATTCTTATACAATTTAGCATCTCTTTCATTGTGGTCAACCTACTTTCTGTTCTTGGACAGAAGAACATTGTATTGGTTTGGGTTTTTGAGGAAAATACTGAAAACTATGTTTTCGTTCTGTTCTAGAATGAGAATGTGCACTACTTGTGCAGACTGTTTTCTCATCAACCATTCTGGCAACAGAAAGGAGAGACAATATTGGCTACATAGAACTTAGAGTGAAAGAAGGAGCAAGGCTTGATTTTTAAAGTTCAGATAGAGATAGCAATGAAATAAAAGGAACAGGTTCTTTCATAAGAATGTATATTTGCTGGGGGCATTAAATTATTTAAATAATATCAAAAATATCTCTGAATTTAAAGCCTACATGAACTATGATTATAATAATAGAGGTACTGGAGTAAAGCTTATGTACAATAATACACGATGCAGTTGCATTGGAGTCTTGTTCTGAATTAATATTATGAGATACAATATTTTCTTGAGCTGTGATAAAGGCTTTTTTCTATTTTTTTTCATTTAAAAAATTTTGTTCTCCTGAATTCCTTAGTAATAATTTTGTTACAGTAGCTTTGAATGCAGATTTTCAGCCAGTTAGCATCTAACTTTGGTTGTAACTACTTAAGATTCGAGTGAGGATTGACAAGGATCCAGAACTTGGATTTAGCATATCAGGAGGAGTTGGTGGAAGAGGGAATCCATTCAGACCTGAAGATGATGTGAGTATTTTATACTAATGCATCTCAAAATCATTCTGATTAATAATAATATTTCTAGTGTTTAGCAATAAGGGTGTGTGTGTGTGTGTAATGGTGTATATTCCCCAAACCACTAAAATCCAGGACTGGAAGGTAGAAAACTGGGGACAAATGATGTGGAAAATCAAGGTGGTAGGTGACTAAAATGGTCACATGTCAATACAGAGGTTTATTTTAGCTGAGTGGCTCTTACACAGTTCCAGGTATCAGTCAACAGACTTGACATACTGAATTATGGAGTTTACAATTAGGAAGCGTCTTAAAATAGAACATGATTTAGCCTACAGCCATATATCTGGTGATTGATAATCTTGACATATACATCTGCTAAATTAAACAAAGGCAGATCAGAATTTGCTCTTCTGTACTGCTTTGCAGGCAATTTTCCTGGATTTAACATCAGAAAAGGAAGGCTGTCAAAATCCAGTCAACCTGTAGAATAGTATTTTATTCTCTTAGAATGGAAAATGGAAAAAAAAATGTTTCTAATTACATCTGTTTCATGCTATCCTACTATTAATGAAATAAGTCGTCAAAAAAGTTTTCTACGTTTGTTTTTCAAGGGTATATTTGTAACCAGAGTACAACCAGAAGGACCAGCATCTAAGTTGTTGCAGCCTGGAGATAAAATAATTCAGGTACTGTAGTCATTTAATCAACTAGCCTATGTAATATGCCAATTGATTTTTTGTTTACACCTTTTCTAAGAGGAGAATGTTCAATTTTCAGATTACCAGTATCTTTTCCAGAAGCATTCTTACATTCTGGGATGATGCTCTTAATTTTATTCCACCTAACATTAGGAAAGGTGATACAGGCTGAAACATTAATCAATTGGATCGTTTTTTTCAAACTCTGAACATTTCTCACCCTTTTAAAGACAGAAAACAGGCCTAATGTTGCTTTTCAAGATGGAATGTGGGCATTTCATTAGGGTTTACTATCATTCAGTTATTTAACTCATGGTCATTCACATGCAGTGCCCTGAATAATGTGTTGTCTGAACACCAGCATGTTAGGACATTCTGTACCAATGATGATTTGGAAGGGTTATTGCCACTTTTGCTGTCTGAACAGTCTGTATGAAAAAATCTTTGTCAGCAACCCTAGACAAATGTAAATGCAGTGTTTTTTATAACAAACGATTCAGCTGGTAGGTGAACAACAGCAACTGTTCAGTGATAGGATAAGGAGCTGGAGCTGTACCAGTTAAGGTGCAGAGCATGCAACCAGTTCCCTCTGTCACTACGTGAGGGGCAGTAGCTCAGGGAGAAAGGTTGGATGCATAGCTGGAAGCAGTAAGTTTAAACTGTGCAAATCTGTCATTCTGCAAGATTTTACCACCCAGAATGAACATGAGTTTCCAGTAGTACAACTTGAGAAGTTGAACCATAGCCATGTTTTCCTTCTCTTTTGTAGGCCACCTAGGTGTGCCTTTGCTTGCCAAGACAAACCTGTCCCATGAATGACAATGTTGTTTAGAGTCATAGGAATATTCAAGCTGGGGGTGACCTCAGGAGGTCTCACACCCTAAAATGGCTCCCAATGCAATTACTGGTTTTTGTTAAAGGCTTCAACAGTTTTAAGTTATCACTGATGCCATTTCTAATATTCTGATATTTAAACTAGGATGTGTAATTTGTACAGCATTTGCATTTTTTTTTTGTGTGTGTGGCTGTATTAAGACTGATGAATTAGATGTCTGTTTTCTGTTTTGGTTATTTGAAATACCTTTTAGGCAAAATTCTTCAAAAGCTAACACGGTAGTTTAATTTCTTGTACCATACAGGTACATGTTCAACTCACGTCGACAACATAATCTGCAAAGATGCAGTGTTTTGTTGTCTGCATTACTGTAGAATTGGGTTATTTAAAACCTTAAATAAAAACATGAAATATGACATGTTTCACTAACATGGCATAAGAGACTGTCGCTTTTAACTTTAAATATTTCTTTTTAGGCTAATGGATACAGCTTCATCAATATTGATCATGGACAAGCAGTATCTTTGCTAAAGACTTTTCAGAATGCGGTGGAACTCATCATTGTGCGAGAAGTTTCTGTATAAGTACTGTGGATGTGGGGGAAAAGCCAGCAGGATACCTTGAAGGACTTATGAGAAACCGAGTATTTTGCCTATTTTTATACATGAAAGGAGCTCAAAAAGAATTACAATACTTATGATCAAAATTTGTACAGGAGATATGAACTTGTGGTTAAGGGAGGGCATACCACTGTATGGAACATACAGGAAATCATTTTGGAAATGCATATGGTGATTAAACTTGTTTTTAAGCATTACAGCAATCTAAGGATCACACCTCCAAGAACAAACCTGTGTTGTTTTTTTGTACAGATGGTAGGTTTATTTTTGGATAATTCATACACATTACTAAACTTTGTGCAAGGCTTTGCAAAGCCTCAGTTGTAGCCAATGGGCAGATGGCAGGGCTGTCTGTCCTGTAGCTGTTTATTGCCTTTATTTTTATTTACTAGATATTAATGTGTTATGCTGAAACCACTTATTTAGATATGAAATGGGGATATAAAATGTTGGCTTTGCTATGTGCACATTGTATGGATGAATGGGTAGATGGAAGGTGGTGCTGGTTGGACAGAATAAAGGTCAGGTGAAACAACTATCTATCTGCTATCTAAATCTGGCATCAGGAAAGAAGACAAAGCGTTTAGCTCTGGAGTGTACGTCTACCAATAGAAAATGCAATAAAAGCTTAAGGTGTTTTCTAGGAAGACTGTAACTACAAACTTGTGATATTTTACAGGATTTGTTCTTAATGTAGTCACTGAATATTCATTTGCCACGTGATTCATGTTTAGTTGGGTTTTCTTGCATATATAATTTTTTCAACTGTACTGTGGAAATGAGACCAGCGGTTTTTCTCTGCTGTGGAAATCCCAATTTTGTGCAAATGGCGACATTTTTATCTTGGTAAAAAGTCCTCCATTTTAAATTTACCAATTTTAAAAATGAAACTGAAATGGCCAGTTTTTAAGGTTGTTGCCTGTAGTATAAATTTAAAAACACACAAAATAAATGGTGCAGGAAAGGTTACGAAAGACATCTCAGTTTTGTTTGGCCTTTGCATTGCCTTGTTAATCAAAAAAGAAACCATACGCATGGAGCTAGGTAACCAAAGCAAGTTTGTGAAACTTTGAACAGTGATGGAGAGTTGCTGTGGTGAGATGGAGAGCAGAGGGGGAGGGTGTACTTACAACCAACCAGTTTGTAACGATGTTTCTTAAAGGGCTGTTCATACAGGTAACATTAAATGTGAACTAGACACTTCAGAGTCATTAAAGGGTTTCTAACTATATTAATGTAATAGTGATTTACCACAGGCTGCCTTTGTTCCTTATTATTGTATAAAATCAATTATGCTTTTCTTAATTTTGTTTACCAGAAACATTAACTTTTTCTCTTTCTCCTTTTTAATTGAATAAAGACTGCATAATGTGCAGTGATAATTAATACACGGTTGTTATGGACCAGGGAAAAGTGCCATAGAAGACCAATAACTGTTTTTAATCAGGGCTAATGATTAGCCTGCCATTGGAGCAATATTCAGTGATTGCAGTTGATTTTTAATTACCGATAAGTTGGTAGTTTGAGACAAGTATAAATTGATTTTTTTTCAGCCCATGTGTACAAAAGTAAATGCTTTTAATACAGCTAGCAAAAACACCAGCCTCTACAATGAGCTGGAAGAGAGGGGGATTTTACATAGCTAGTGGTAATAAACAGGCAGTACTTTTTAAATAAGTGAACTCAATATTATTGCACTTCTTTCAAAGATGTTAACTATTGCTTATTATACTGTGTATAGTTCTAATAATTTTAATTGAAACCCTTTAACAACTCTTTGTATATTTTAATTCTTTTTAGTTGATTTTCAGTAATATTTACATAGAAAAATGATTTTTTTGATATATTAGCAGAAATGTGCTGTATTTTGATAAAATTCACTTATTTTCTGTGTGCTGTTAACCTTCAAAGAAAAGAATGAGAAACATAGCTATATAATGGCAGGCCTCAGTGTTCCCCTTCTAAGATGTGTTTTGTTGTTTAGTTTCTATTTTTTTATTGAAAATGCAAAATATTCCCATCACATCTTCATTACTTTTAATCATGTTATTTTTATCACACACTACCTTTTAAAGGGAACGCATACAGACAAGTCCTAAATTACCTTGGTCTTCTTCATAACCTGTATCTTTGAGAAGGGAAAAGTCCAAAAAGCAGAACTGATTCTTTACTGATCTTGGACTGACTTTGTATACATTTTGCAGTACATTTAAATATATCACTGAGGAATTATACTGTATTGTATTTTGCTTTAATGGTAACAGAAGTTTTAAATGTTGTTGTGTCACTTAATTTTCAGATTTATGTATCACAGGAAAATTCTACCAAAAACTATTTGGCTGTGGTAGAACTATAGAAGTTAGAGATTTATAGCAGGAAGTTTAGTACTTCTTGTGGAAATACTTGGCCAAAGCTTGTCTTCAGTAAATTAGCAAATTAAGCATCTAATAAAACATGGATTATGATGATTTTACTCAGTAAATGTTGGAGTTTTCAGTGGATTGAAATGTGTTTGTTCCTTGAGTGTCTGTGTGTGAACACGTCAAACTAGGTGATTTTGCAGAGAGTGGGAGAAAGGTGTCTCCTGAACTAGTCCAGCCAGGATTCAGCAGGAGGAGAGACAATATCATCACTTTTCACTTTGAATACATCTTAAACTACATTTTGAATAGAATAAAGTCCATCAGCAGCCTAAGTTACTCAGCATGGCAGTGAGTTGAGGCAAACTATTCATTGTTTCTATTCTTAATATAGTTCATTAAAGAATCAGTTCAACTGATACAATGAAAAGATGAAGTCTCCCGCATATTTATTATGTAAATATTTTTTAGTTTCTGTTTTGGACTGGACTTAAAAAGTGTGTATATACGTGAAAACATTCTATGAACACAAACATAGCAATAAGCAACACACAGAATCAAACCTTTATGATTATTTGGGTTTTGCTTAGAAATACTCCCTTATCAACAGCTACGAAATGTTTTTATTGATCAGCATTTATTCAACATTCCAAATTTTTGTACATCATTAGACTGTTTCTGAGGTAACACATGGAGAATAGATAATAAACTAATGCTCTTTAAAGCTGTGTGTAATTGACTTATTCAAGCTCTCAGAAATTCTCCATAACACTATTTTATTCTTCGGTAGTTTCTGTATCCTCAGTACTTGATGAATATACAGAGACACTTACTTGTGTCTCTGGCTCTGAGCATCTCAGTGGCCAGCAGTTTGTCTGCGCCGGCTCATTGCAAGACTGGGTTACGCAAAATATTCTGTGAGTAACCCAGTCTTGCAGTGAAATCAGCAAGGGCAGCCAGTGGCTTCCTTCCTAAAGAGGTGTGGTCTTCATCTGCTGCAAACTAAGTCATTTCAATAGCAGAGAGGGGTGACCATGTCAAGGAGCAATGTTAAAATGAGAGCACTCTGATGAGATGCACAAGGGTTATGCGGTAAAGAAAGCGAAGATCCAGGCACAGGATTTCCCAGGAGAGGTAGATGCAGGTTTACATCCAGAATTCCTGGAAACCACCTGACAAAGTAGTAACACAAACTTTTTAGTCTTTTTTCCTTCCATATGTGTATCTGGCATATCAGTATCACTTGGGTTCCTACTTCCTTCACACAGAAAACTGACTCTAACCACAACAGGTTACAGCCCTGATAACCCTGGAGCATTGGGCCCATCCTTACTTAAGGTTTTCTGTATCTGCTTCCCTACGTGGACTTGAGCATTCTCTCCCCATTCATTTTTCCCTTGTGAACTTTCTCTTTTAAGATCTTTTTGTTTTCTTTTATGCCTTTTATGCTTCAAATTTATTCTTTTCTGTTTCACAGGTATTATTTGTTAGGTAAGTCTCATTCTTGTGTAGTTGAGCCTCTGGTCTCCTACTTCGGTTTGTTATCCAACGGTTTACTTTCTAATCAAGCACCTGCAAATGCTGGGTCCAACTTGTGCTTTTCTGACTGGAAGCATTTTTTCAGAGAGGAAGTGCATTTTTGGTGTGTTATTTCTGTTACCATGGATTAAATTCAGTTTTGGAATGTTTCCGGAAGATTCTGTTGCACCATCTAACTTGAAATTAGGTTCCACTCCATCAAAAGCTTCATTACTGTAAGATTGCCCCTGCCTGAAAGAGTTTTTATTACAGGAAAAACTGAAGTAGCCAAAGTAAAAGTGAATATTTCTGTTTAAGAACATGAAGTGGCAAACTGAAATCAACAGAAAAAAAAAAGACCTGGTGCTTGTCAATTCAATGCCTTGTTTAGGCAATATGCTAGCTGTGGTCCTGCAGCACTGATGAATTCTTGGCTGAAGTATATAAAATTTGGCTAGAAGTTGACTATTGGCTATAGTGTCTGAATTTATCTTGGCCAGTTTTATGTGATTATATGATTTCTCACAGTCTGTGTAATTAGAGCCATATTTCACCAAGATCAAGGACACCATTTCAGTAAGTTTTTCTTATGGCATAGGTTTAACCCCAGCCAGCAACTTAAGTCCTACCCAGCTGCTCACTCACTGCCTTTCCCTGGTAGAATGGGGGAAGAGAATTAGAAGGGTAAAAGGGAGAGAACTCATGAGCTGAAATAAAGACAGTTGAATAGGTAAGGCAGAAGCCACTCACACACAAGCAAAGCAAAACAGGGAATTCATTCACCACTTCACATCGGCAGGCAGGTGTTCAGCCATCCACAGGAAAGTAGGACTCCAGTATGTGATGGTTACTTGGGAAGATGAACACCATCACTCTGAACGTCTTCCCCTTCCTGCATCTTCTGCCCCAGTTTTATGTGCTGAGCATGATGCCACTTGGTGTGGAATATCCCTTGGGTCATTTGGGGTCAGCTGTCCTGTCTGTGTCCCCTCCCACCTTCTTGTGCACCACAGCCTACTTGCTGGTGGGGTGGTGTCAGAAGCAGAACAGGCCTTGGCTCTGTGTAACCTGCTCAGCAATAATGAAAACATCCCTGCATTATCCACACTGTTTCCAGCACAAATCCAAAATGTAGCCCTATACCAAGGGCTTCTTAGCTACTAAGAAATAAAAAATAACTATTCCAGCCAAAACCAAAAGAGCCATGCATCTTGACAGAATTAAAAAAAAAATAAATAAAATCAAGCAATAAAAAAAACCCTATCCTTCTCAAAATCTTCCTTTACTCAGTTTTTGTTACTCGCATATAGCTGATTTTTGGCAACATTTTCAAGTTGCAATAACAAATCACAGAACAGTTTGGGTTGGAAGGGACCTTAATGATCATCCAGTTCCAACCCAGTGGACAGGGACCCCTTAAACGAGACCAGGTTGCTCCACCACATCCAACCTGGCCTTGAACACTGCCAGGGATGGAGCAGCCACAGCTTCTCTGGGCAGCCTGTGCCAGGGCCTCACCCCTTACAGTGAAGAGCTTCTGCCTGAGATCTAATCTAAGTCTGCCCACTTCCAGTTTAAAACCATTCCCCATGGTCCTGTCCCTACATGCCCTTGTAAAAGATCCCTCTCCGGATTTATTGTAGGCACCCTCTAGGCACTGGAAGCTGCTCTGAAGTTTACCTGGAGCCTTCTCTAGGCTGAACAAGCCCAGCTCTCTCAGCCTGTCTTCATCAAATAGGTGCTCAAGCCCCCTAAGCACTTTCATGGCCTCCTCTGGACTTGCAGGTCCACATCCCTCTTGTGTTGGTGGCCCCAGAGCTGGATACAGGACTGCAGGTGGGGTCTCAACAGAGCAGAGTAGAGGGGCAGGATCACCTCCTTCGACCTGCTGGTCACGCTCCTTTTGATGCAGCCCAGGATACGGTTGGCTTTCTGGGCTGCGAGCACACACTGCAGCCAGCTCATGTTCATTTTCTCATCGACCAACACCCCCAAGTCCTTCTCTGCACGGCTGCTCTGAATCTCTTCTCTGCCCAACCTGTAGCTGTGCCTGGGATTGCTCTGACCCAGGTGCAGGACCTGGCACTTGTCATGGTTAAACCTCATGAGGTTGGCATCAGCCCACCTCACAAGCGTGTCAAGGTCCCTCTGGATGGCATTCCTTCCCTCCAGCGTATCAACCGAACCACACAGCTTGGTGTCATCGGCAAACTTGCTGAGGGCGCACACAATCCCACTGTCCATGTCAGCGACAAAGATGTTGAACAAGACCGATCCCTGAGGGACACCACTTGTTACTGGTGTCCAGTTGGACATCGAGCTGTTGACTGTAAATCTTCAAGTGAGACCATCCATCCAATTCCTCATACGCTGAATGGTCCAACCATTAAATCCATGTCTCTCCTATTTAGAGACAAGTGTGTCATGTGCGACAGTGTTAGACACTTTACACAAGTCCAGATAAGTGACATGAGTTGTTCTTCCTTTATCCACCAACACTATAACCCCCATCACAAAAAGCCACAAAATCTGTCTGGCACAATTTGCCCTTAGTAAAGCCATTTTAGCTGTCACCAGTTGCCTTCCTATTTTCCATATGCCTTAGCATAGTTACAAGGAGGATCTGCCCATGATCTTTCCTCGCACTGAGGGGAGACTGACTGGCCTGTAATTCCCTGGGTCTTTCTTTTTTTTTCCCATTTTCAAAGTCGGGATTATGTTTCCCCTTTTCCAGTCACTTGGAACTTCAATGGACTGTCATAACTTCTCAAATATGATGGGCAGCGGCTGAGCCACTTCATCCACCAGTTCTCTCAGGACCTGTAGATGCATTTCATCAGGTCCCATGTACTTGTGCACCTTCAAGCGATGTTACTGAGCTGTGGAAGATTCAGTTCACATGTAGCCTGTAATGTCCTTCTCAAGGACTGTCTCTGAATAGAGAAACTGGTAGCAGATGAACCAGATGCTCAACAGAGAAATTCTCAATCACTTGCTAATGTTGATGATTTGTGAAGGAAACTGCAGAAAACAAACAGCAAACCAATGAAAAGGGGGTGAAGCCTTCTACTGAATTGTAAGTATGCATCTGAAAAATACATGATTTGAAAGTATTGTGCCAAGGCTCCTAACATCATAACATTTTATCATATTTGATTGATTTTTGTCTGCAGCAACTTCCATTCACAATAGAATAATCAACAACTTGTTCTGAATATGGAAAAGGTATTTTTTGCTGAGAATGTTTCTGCCAGAAGTAAGCTGAAAGCTATGGCTCCTTGTCCTGGGTTCAGCAGTAGCAATCATTTTTCTCCGTCTTAGTAGTTGGTGCAGTGGAGTGTTTTTGACTTTCAGCCTGGGAACAGTGCTGATAACACCGATGTTTTTAGTTGTTGCTCAGTAATGTTTAGTCTGACCAAGGACTTTCTGAGTCTCATGATAGAGAAATTTCCCCTACTGCTACTGCAGAACCCAGGACACTCCTCTATGGAGAAAGTGAAGTTTACTAATAAGTCCTGAAATAGATATTAACAGCTGGTTTGCTGACCTAATAATACTAAGTCCTGGGACAAATTAACTAATCATGTAAAATTATCTCATTTGCTAACTGTAATGAGAAATGACTGATGAGGTTGGAGTTGATGCATGTAAGGGTTAGAAACCATGCTGAAATGTCTCCAAACAGATAAAACCTCTGAACAAATTGTTGCTGCCTCATTTAATAATAATAATATAAATTAAAAAAAGCTATGAAAATATACTTGGTGATTCAAATTATGTGACAGTCTCTGCAGTAAGGGATATGTGGTAGTTTTTTAATTGTAGATTGTAATTATTCTATTATGGCATTAATCATGATGTGCTTGCATTTTTAGACATCCAAAGACACCAAAACATCTTAAAGACACGTAAGAGAATTTTTAGCATTAGTACTTACTGAATGCAATTCATTTTGCAATAATGTCTATTTTATGCCACTTTCAATTAAAAGTTACAAAGTTCATATTTATTTGTGCTGAGTTATATTCCAGTATGTTTTCAAACTGCACAATTATAAAGATTCTAATCCTTCTATTGTCAGTAGGAGACTATATTCTGATGCCATTTCTAGGAGGCTGGGAAGTAGAATTACTGGCAAAGGGTGACTGTGCCAGACCTCCTGTCGTGGTTTAAACCCAGTCAGGTAATTCGTTCGCTCACTTCCCCCCCCTTTTCTTGCCCTCCCCCTGCTCTCGGAGGGGCGAAGAGGAGAATCAAAAAGAATGCAACTCCCACAGGTTGAGATAAGAACAGTTTAGTAACTAAGGTATAACACAAATCACTACTGCTACCACCAGTGATAATAATGATAAAGGAAATAACAAGGGAAGAGAATACATCATCTCACCACCAGCCGACCGATAACTCGCCCCCCCCCAGCCCGACCAAGCTCCGACCGATACCTCCTCCAACCCTGCAGTCCCCCAGCCCTTCTGGATAACTCTCAGTTACATCCTGGGCATGACGTGCTGTGGTATGGAATACCTCTTTGGTCAGTTTGGGTCAGGTGTCCTGTCTCTGCTTCCTCCTGGCTTCCCCTCCTCCCTGGCAGAGCATGAGGCTCACAAAGTCCTTGGCCAAACCAAAACATCGCTTGTTATCAGCTCTGTCCCCGAGCTGAAAGTCAAAACATTGCACTGCACCAGCTACCAAGAAGGGGAAAAATGACTGCTACTGCTGAACCCAGGACACCTCCTCATCTTGTCACGCAGCAGGACATACCTGATTAGATTTTTAGGTGTGCAAGTTACCATTGTTCATATTTTTTTCTTTAAAAGTGTGGAATTTCAACATTTTCTTTTCTTTCCGCTATATATAGATATTCACACATACTGATTTTAAAAGTATAAAACGTCCAGTTTCATGTAAATTTACAAAATTGATACATAGAATTTTCTGTGGTTTAAAGGAGGGCTTTCTGAGGACCCCTTTTGAAGAAGGAAATGCTTCTGCAGTCCAAGTAGTGTTGTGTGGGAAACGGATACTAGATTTCATAAGTGACTGAAGAAATGCTGCCCTGACATGATAACTGGACACAGAATCTCTTCTCAGATCTCTCTCCACACTTTCCCAGTCCTTAAAAGGTGGTGATACTCTTCCTTTGCTAGTATGTGCTTGGAGAGTCAGAGATAAAAACACCATCTAGATACTATTGGTTGTCAGCTAAGTCCCTCATCTTATTTCAGAGTAAGTTTAAAAAGAATAGAAAGCTGAGTAAAACTACTCAATCTTTAAGAATTTTATGGGGAGAAGGGGAACTTCATTAAAAAACACACTCATACAGCTGTTAATGTGACTCTTCCAACTGGTATTGCTATACTAAATACAACAATCCTAACTTTTTTTAACGTGTTTAGTCATAAACCTGTGTCCTGGGTTCAGCAGTAGCAGTCATGTGTCTCCTTCGTGGTAGCTGGTGCAGTGCTGTGTTTTGACTTCCAGCCTGGGAACAGTGCTGGTGATACCGATATTTTCAGTTGTTGCTAAGTGATGTTTACCCTGACCAAGGACTTTGTGAGGCTCATGCTCTGCCAGGGAGGAGGGGAAGCTGTGAGGAAGCAGAGACAGGGCGCCTGACCCGGGCTAGCCAGGGAGGTATTCCATACCACAGCACGTCATGGCTGGGGTGGGGGGTAACTGGGAGTTACCCGGAGGGACATGGGCTTCTGGGTGTGACTTGTTTCTCAGCGGGTGGTATCGTATTCTCTTCCCTTGTTATTTTCTCTTATCGTTGTTGTCGTTGGTGGTAGCGGTGGTGATCTGTGTTGTACATTGGTTGCTGGACTGTTCTTGTCTCAACCCGTAGGAGTTGCACTCTTTCGATCCTCCTCTCCCTTCCTCCGGGAGTGGGGAAGGGGAGAGCCCTGGGGGGGGGGGTGGTGGGAGGACACGGGCCTCAATTGCTCTCAGCCCGGCACCACTCACTGGGAGTGGGTGAACAAGCTGTCTGGCTAGGGTTTAAACCACGACAACCCGACAAAAAAATGCAGAAATATCAGAGCTGTTTTAGTTTACCATGCCACTTTACATAGCTGACTGCTATCCAGAGGCAGCAACTTTGAAAGGTGCTTATAATGACTATGTAGAGTTCATATGTTAATAGCACAGGCAGGATTTTAAGATTCCTAGACCAAATTTCATCTGAAAAAAAACCCACAAACCAACCAAAACCAAACCCAAAACCCAAAAACCTACTAGAGAAATTTTATACTAGAAAAATACGTGGAGTTTAGAATTATGTCTATTGACTCTGAAATGCTGCAAAGTTAACATTTTCTGATTTGTATTTGAAAGTTATTTCAGGTTAAACCGAGTTGAGAATCTGAATTGCACCAGATATTTCAAAAATCCTACTTCCATGTGCAGTTTTATTCTGAAATAAAATGTGGTGAAATAACTGTAGACAAAACATAGACTCTTGTTTTCAGATGTCATCGTAATCGCCTACTCTGATGAAAAACAGTTTGTGCTATGATAACTGAGGTTTCGGCTACATCCAGACCTTGGCATGCATCTCTGCATGAATTTATACATTGAGTAAAATTCCTGACTGATTTGGGAGCAGCAGAAAAAATACCCTGACCTGCAGCATATGTCTGGGCAAAAGCTGAGAAAATAAGGGTATTATCAGCAATCAGTCTGAACAGGCAGTCTACTGTGACTAGTAGGAGGAGACTGGCATTTGAAGATTATGCCTCTTGATTGATTCACAAGAGGAGGAATATTCATGCTGTAAAAGACGAATTTTTTTTCCTGTGTTCTGCATCAACACATCTGAATTTTGGTTGTACAATAAGGCAAATGGTGCAAAATTATTGTGTACGGAAACAAGCTTAAGTAGCAACAGCTATACGAATATACTGGCTTTTAGTGGCATTCTAGTACTCCTTGTGAAAGAACATTCAGGAAAAAAATGTTTTATTTTTATTGGATCTCTTCACCATATCGATACATGCCTATTTTAATCCCTCTTTTATACTGAAAAATTAAATATATAAATTCACATTCTTATATAAATAAAAAGTAGTGTACCAAACACAACTTGAACATTTAATGAAAACCGAAGGTGCTACTTATGGTTAAATGATGGTAATATTTTAAACATTTGTACCATTCACTCAAGCTTTTCCTGAAGTCTCAATAAGATGCCAAAAGTTGCCTAAATTTAAGATGTGCTATACAACAATTATTTTAATGTTTGGACATTTGGTTTTCCTTAAAAACTGCTAGTTTTTTGAGTTCAGTGCGTAATTGCATAATTAAGAAAGCCTGACTAAATAAACAGAACCAAAGAGTATGTTGTTTCACATCAGGCAAATTTATTAATGTGAGTTGATACACAAACAGTCTACACTGAAACACCTAGGCATTTCATAACCAAATTCAGCAAAGAAATGCCCACTGAAAGGAGTACCATCCATATGGCCATACTACATGACATGGGCAGTTCCTCCTTGAACAATGTACCTATTGGTCTTTCTTCTTTGTTTGGTAAGAGTGCTGAGTGTGTCAGGTAGCAACATCACATAAGGAAGAACTGGTGATTGTGAAAAATATTATGACAAGTGGAAAAAGCAGTTTGACATCCAAGCAAATACTTTGATACAAACCTTTGAGATGAGCTGTTTTTGCTGACAGTGATGCAAACTCATTGAGATTTTTTCTGTACTCACAGAAGCTTCCTCAGACAAAGTTTTGATAGACTATCTTACACTTGTACTTAGATTGGAAGTCCTATGTGTGATCTACGTGCTGCTCAGCCAATACAAAGTATTACTTTATAAGATCTACTGGCCAGTTTCAAAAAAATTTCACTTGTAGGTAACATGGAATTTCAGTTCTGTGATCTTTGGAAAGGTAATCTATTTCTGTTGTTTTTCAGAATCTAAAATGAAGAGGGAAGGATGCAGTTTAAGCGGTAAATTATAAACACAGGAGAAATTCAGCTGATTAAACAGAAAAGATACGTTGTTGTAAGGACAGGCAAATGCTTCACATTCTGAGATTTGCTCTGTACTTCTAAAAACAAAAACCCACTTTTTTTTTATTTTCAGAAGGAATTGCTTACCTGCCCTCATGAACATGCATGTTGTTGATGCATGGATTTATCATCTGCCTTCACAGTGTTTGAAAACTGCTCTCCAGTGAACCCCTATGAACTGCCAAATCCCACTCAGCCTTATTTCTGGAGCAACTTTGACAGAAATGGAAAGAATTTTGACTACACAATGGCGTATTTTTTTTTTCTCAGTAGCTCTGTTTTTTGTTATAGGAGAGGGAGTGGCTCTCAAATACTTTTAAATTTTGAACAGTTTGGCTAAAACAGAGTCATTGTTTGCTTCTTGTATTTTAATGACAGTCTGTGCGAACCAAGAGTTTTGGCATTGGGTTTTGGGGGCTAGTTTTGTCCTGTGGCAGGGACTGGCTTTTTCTTACATTCTGTCGTTGGGAAGCAGATCAAGAGCTCAGAATTTCATATGTACTTCTCAAGGCTTATCTGAAGGAGGGTATCCCAGTCAGTTCTGATATCACGGGACTTTTCCATTTGTGTATTTTAGAACTCATTTTTCTGGTACCCTGCACTGAGAGATGCAAGGAGAAAGGACAAGAATATTCCAGGCAGTAATAGCTTCTACATCTCTGCTGTCTTTGGATCAGACTTACTAGTCCATACACAGGAAATTTTCATGAAATGTTCTCACAGTCAGAACAATCATACCAGAGTTTAATTTTGCACAGTATATAACAAAAGATCTTGAAATCTCCAGTTAAGCTTCTCTAAACTTAGGCTAATTTAAAGCTATCAGGATAGCTGAAAGAAATTATTTAACTTTGATCTTAATTCTTGTACTTTTGGAATATGGAAAAAGAATATGAGTGCACTGATGCATTTTCAAGTAAGTGGTACCTGAAACACATGCTAGGCATTTTAAAATAAAACTCCAACAATTGTTTGACACTACTTAAAATTCTGTAACATTAAGCCTCAATAAAGGAAGCAGTACTGAGGCTTATCTATGGAGCTTTTGTGACAACTGACCTACTTGCTCAGCGAAGTATCACAAATTTGCAATCTTTTCAGCCCACCTAACTGAAAAAATACTTCAGTCCCTCCTCAGTTCAGGTTTGGGGTACAGAAAGTCTTAAAACCTAAACCAGTCATAACCGAAACAGTAGATCTTTCCAATGCACAGCTCTTTACCACTTGGGAAAGACCACAGTTGGATCCTTAATGGTGATTACCCACACACATAGTGCTGTCTCATTTTTCTCCAATTTAATTTTTAAAGAGAGCTTGAACTGTAACTCCAGGTAAAATCAATTTAACTGGGACGGAAGCTCAGCCAACACCGAAACCATTGGTAACTTACTCCATTATAACCGCTTCCTGATTAAATATAGTTAGGGCTTTTCCAATGGTTTATTCCCTATGGTAATTTAAACCGCCCCTCCTGGAACCCAGCGCTGCCCTGTCCCAGAGGCTCTGTACTTAGGCCCTCTGGCACTCCGGGTTTAAAGGAGAACCCTTCCTTTAGCTGCGGAACACCCGCTGTCGAGGTGCCGGGGCCCGGCCCGGCCCGCCCCCGCTGAGCTTACCGGCTGGCAGGTACGCGAGAGCAGACCCCAGGGGACGCGCCCGTTAACGGCCAACGGGCTCGCACGGCCCCGCGCCCCTTTCTAGGCGGGGCCAAGGCCCCTGGCCGGTCCCGCCCCGGCAACGGCCCTGCAGCCGCCGCCTTGTGAGCTTCCGCCGGGAGCGCGGCGGCCGTCCTGCGCGGGGCGGGGTTCCTGCTCCCCGGCGGGCGCCGAATGCGGCCCGCCCAGAAACTCCTCCGGGGAGCAGTGGAGTGTGCCGCTAGAGCGCCCGCGCGGCAGGGCGGTGCAGCAGGCGCCGCGTGCTCGTCTCGGTGGATAGGCCCGCCTCTCCGGCTGCGTGTGGCACCGTCGGGAGCGGAGCGGCTGTGAGGGGCCCACCATGATGAACAGCGGAGGGATTGGGGTGCCGCTGGGCTTCCCCCTGGGCCCCACGTCCGTCATCCAGGTCACGAACCTGTCCTCGGCAGTGACCAGTGAGCAGATGAGAACTCTCTTCGGCTTCCTGGGAGATATTGAGGAACTGCGCCTCTACCCCCCGGAGTAAGTGGGGCCTGTGCCGGCCTCCGGAGAGAGAGAGATCTGGAAAGAGGGAGAGGTCCTGAGGAGGATGGTGGGGGATGGATAAGGCAGAAGGTCCTGGGCGCCATTTTGAGTGCGGGCACCACAGCCTTCCGCGGGAGGGTGTATGTCCCACCGTTTTGTATGGCAGGAGCGGCAAGGGGACGGGAGTTTCGCCCGTACCTAAGATGGCGGCCCCGCGAGAGGGAGGGAGCAGCTGCGGCATTCGCGGAGCGGCGGGGTTTGCGTGCCGCAGCCGGTGGCTCGCGGTGAGCCCGGCCTGTGTGGGGAGCCGGCACCGAGGCAAAGCCGAAAGCCTGGCCAGAAGTGTGCCCGCGCCGCTTCCCGGCGCGGGTCGTTTTTTCTCTTTTTTTTTTTCCTAAAAAAAATCCTTTCTGCGGCCCACCGTTCTCTTCCGTCGACCTTAGTGGAGGGGGGCGGGCGAGAGAGCCCCAGGCCCGATCCCCGCCCCGCTGGCCCAACCGGCGTGTGCCGGTGGGACAAACCAATTCTTTTATTGTTTGTGTCAATCCCCCTCCACATTCCTTCCCCCTTTTTTCCTCCCCCCCCCCCTTTTTTTTTTTTTCTTTCCTTGGCCTGTTCGAAGGCCTCTGTTCTTCGAGAAAACGCCGCTCGAACAGAAGCCAGAATAGCTGTTCCCAGGGGGTCGGAACCTGCCCTGCTGTGAAATAGCCCTGACAAGGCGTGCAGAAAATTACAGTTAATAACGGACATTACACGTTTCTCCACACTGTAGTTGTTCTTATGTCAGCTGCGTGCGAGGGATGCACTCTGATGGGGGATTCTGAGGTTCACAAAATAACAATATTATTTCTCCAAGCAGATGATGATCAACAGAAAGGGGAGGAAACAAAGTTTGGGTTTTTTGTTTTAATACGTTTCTTGTACTAGGAGTGAGTGGCAAGCATGTTCTTTCAAAAACATCTACCTCTTAGGCAAATTAAATGGGAATAGCAGAAAGGGGAGGGAGCCATTCACATCCAGGTAGTTCAGTTTTAATATAAGTAAGATGTTTAGCTGAACAAAATACTCATTTTAAAAACTGACTTGCAGAAAATGTTGATATTTATCAATTTTAATGTGTCACTACATTACATCTGAGTGGATTTGAATGATGACCGTTCTGACAATTTACATATGATTTAATATGTACATATAAAGTATAAGTAATAAGAATGCATTTATGTAAAGTTAGGCTTAAAACAGCCTTACTGAGTTTTAAACACTCCATAATAGATCCTTAGTGATTTTTCACACAGTTTCTAGGGGTTTACGCTGGTTTTATTCTACACTTGCTTCTGAATATGTTTGAGTTTTCTCCTGGATGAATATATTTTTTGTTATAGATGGTGCTGTTATTTTCCAGTTAAGTTATATAACAGACTTTAAGGCAAATAGATACTTTCTTTACATGCAAATAATTCACATGCAAATAATATTTGTGCCTGTGTATAAAATTTTGCCAGTGTGCACATGCACATAAAATATTAAAATCCAGTACCATAGTAGGCTTTGACATGGAAATGTCAAGGTTATAATTCTGTAAGCATCAGTTCTAAATTATTAATTTTTCAGAGATAAGATGCAGGTTTGTGATTACTTATTTTACTCTTGGCTTTATTTATAGTTTTTGTGTATAATTTTTAGAAATATTATTTTCCTTGCCTGATGGCTATGGACATATGAACTGACTTTCAAATTGCTACCTTGAAAAATTATTTACAATAATGGCCTTCTTGTGGAAGAGACATGTTTCCTGTTGACCTGCTGAGAACATATTTGAACAGTATTACAGTTAATAAAAAGCTTCATTGACAAGTGCACGGAAAGCAAAGGTGTCTCAAGCAAAAAGATGGTAAAATAGTTGTCTGCAATTTGTTAAAATTATTTTCTGCCACTGTTTTTTCCTTAGGTATTTAATGATCTAAGGCGTAGATTAAAAAAAAAAAATACAATTTTCTATTCAGTTAAAAGCGAAATTTGTTTTTTTTATATTAGAATGAAAATCAGCCAGAATATTCTGTCATCTGATCTTAGCTTTAAAATTGATTCTGTAGGACATCCAAACTTACGATGTATTCTAGGGCATTAATTTTGTTAGCTTCATGGAACAGCGGAAACTACTTTTCAATCCAGTTTCTAGATGGAAAACATAATTCAGTAAGTTGAATTAGTGAGCTGCAGGTTTCATGGATACAGACTGCTAACTGAAAAACATTAATATCCTTTTTTTAAATTTAATTCATTCTGAGGAATAAGAGGAAGGTGACTTAGCAGCTTTCAGTAATTTGAGAGTGTGTGTGTTACCTGAATTGAAGCTTTCACTGAGATTGGAAATCCCTTTGCTGTTCTTTGCGTAGAAATATATCGTTAAAAAAAATAAAGCCAACGATACTTGTTTCAAGAATAATGAAAGATGTAGTATTAAAATGAGTATTATCCTAACTTTTTGAATATATTAAGCAATGAGCTGAAGGTGTTACATTACATTGTGTTGAAATGCAACCTGTTCTCTCTCTCTAATTCTGTAATGCAGATACTCAGCTCACACACAAAATAACTTACTTAGTTAAG
The DNA here is from genome assembly GCF_034315485.1 of Pezoporus occidentalis. Lineage (NCBI taxonomy): Eukaryota > Metazoa > Chordata > Aves > Psittaciformes > Psittacidae > Pezoporus > Pezoporus occidentalis. The sequence continues at coordinate 1,768,515 of NW_026913425.1, forward strand.
CATGAGTTTTTGAATTAGAGTGAACTTGTGTTCTCTTCTGTATGCATCATTTCATAGAATCATAGAATAGTTATGGTTGGAAAGGACCTTAAGATAATCTAGTTCCAACCCCCATGCCATGGGCAGGGACACCTCACACGAAACCATCTCACCGAAGGCTTCATCCAACCTGACCTTGAACACTGCCAGGGATGGAGCTTTCACAACCTCCCTGGGCAACCCATTCCAGTGCCTCACCACCCTCACAGTAAAGAATTTCTTCCTTATATCCGATCTAAACTTCCCCTGTTTAAGTTTTAACCTGTTACCCCTTGTCCTAGCACTACAGTCCCTAATGAAGAGTCCCTCCCCAGCATCCCTGTAGGTCCCCTTCAGATACTGCAAGACTGCTATGAGGTCTCCACGCAGCCTTCTCTTCTCCAGGCTCAACAGCCCCAACTTTCTCAGCCTGTCTTCATATGGGAGGTGCTCCAGTCCCCTGATCATCCTCATGGCTCTCCTCTGGACTTGTTCCAACAGTTCCATATCCTTTTTATGTTGAGGACCCCAGAACTGCACACAATACTCAAAGTGAGGTCTCACAAGAGCAGAGTAGAGGGGCAGGATCACCTCCCTCGACCTGCTGGTCACACTCCTTTTGATACAGCCCAGGATACGGTTGGCTTTCTGGGTTACGAGCACACACTGCAGCCAGCTCATGTTAAGTTTCTAATCTGCCAACACCCCCAGGTCCTTCTCCTTCTCTCTTCAAACTCTTCTCTGCCCAACCTGTAGCTGTGCCTGGGATTGCTCCGACCCAGGTGTAGGACCTTGCATTTATCATGGTTAAACTTCATGAAGTTGGCATCAGCCCACCTCACAAGCGTGTCAAGGTCCCTCTGGATGGCATTCCTTCCCTCCAGCGTATCAACCGAACCACACAGCTTGGTGTCATCGGCAAACTTGCTGAGGGCGCACTCAATCCCACTGTCCATGTCAGCGACAAAGATGTTGAACAAGACTGGTCCCAACACCGATTGCTGAGGGACGCCACTCATTATTGGAATGAGCGGGCAGGGTCGCTCCAGTCGAGGGCTGGCTTTTCTGCTGGGCAGGAAGGTGGGAGCAGCTGCTCCTCCATGCCACAGGCATGCGTGGGCATGGGTCACAGTGCTGCCACTTGCAGCCCCATGCCTGGCAATCGTGAGCTGGGGCGCATGGCATCTCAGAGGCCCCAGGTGAGTAAGGTGGCCACATGCGCAGGTCCGGCGGTGCGCCCTGGTGGGAGCATGTGCGGCCGCGGCAGGGCCTGTCAGCACGAGCCTGCGGTGCTGCCTCAAAATCCGTTGTTACGGATGATGAAAGGAGCATGACAAAGTTGTGGAACATGTGTGTAGCCACCTTGAAGATGCTGTAACATTTTGGGCACAGAATGTCAGTAGGTGTGATGACCCCTTGAAATTAAGTTGTGAGCTGGCAGATGCTTGTCCCAAGGCTAGTGCAGTTTTTGGCAAACCTGATTTTGGTAAGATTTATGGTGGCTTGTCTTTCTGAAGACAGAGTTGGTACAAGTGTATGTTACAGCAAGTGACCAGCAATGAAAAATGTCAGGTATTGTACATAGACTATGGAAATTCTGAGGTTCTGAATAGATCAGACATAGTGGAAATTCCACTGGACTTGCAGTGTCCGAGCATTCTGAAGAAGTACAGACTCCAGGGACTGCAGATACCGGCTGATCAGAATGTAAACATGTTTGATGAGGGGAAGAAGTTCTTGAGCAGCCTAGGTTTTGAAAAAGAAGTAAAAACACATCACAAAGCCAAGTTCTAAGATGGTGCCATCATTGCCCAGGTGGAACATGAAAAGATAGGTAATTGGAGAAGAGGTGGCCAAGGCAGGGTTTGCTCAAAGATGCACATCACCAGGGTACACTAAAGAGGCAGAAGAGAAAAAAGCAGATGTCATGCAAATGCAGAATTGGAAGATGAAGATTTCAGTTCCGCTGTGGTTTAACAGGTCTTGTCACACGATGCACAGCTCCCCAAGAGAGCATGTTGAGCAAGGACCTGCTGGCACCAGGAACTGGAATTTTCCTGGAAACTGGATGTTTGCCCCAAAGGAAAAGGTGCTAGGTTTCACCTCGGTGCCAGACACCAGCTTGGCACACGTAAGACCAGATCAGAAGCTGCCTGAAGAGAAAAAAGTTCTGAGAAGGGAGAATCTGGATCTCTTGCAGAGTATGACTTGGCTCAAGAAATTATTCAGTTATGCACAAATGTGGATGAAAGAGATGAATTGATCAGCATGAGGGATGAGGTGCAGCAGAATTTTTATTCAGCAATGAATTAATTTTGGAAGTGGATCAGCTGCCTCTCTCAGAGCGCTCAAGAACGTTACAGAACTGCTTCTCTGGAGATGTATGATCAAGGTTCTGAAGCAAGTGACTCTGAGAAGGTATTTGAAGAGTTCTTTAAGTGGAAGAGTATTAAAACAGAAATTAATTTGTGTCAAATGATACAGACAGCTCTCTGAGTTCTTGCTGACTGGACTGGTTCACATATATAGGAAAAGGGTATTCATGTTAAAGAATTTATTGTAGATTTGTAATCCTGTTGTCTTTGCTGGGTATGTTTATTTCTAATTGATGTTAATTTCCAGTTCTGTTGATAATGGACTTTGTACAAAGACTTTTTTTATAACCTTATCTGCAGCAGTCTTCTGATGTTAATATTTTTTTAGCATACTTTCCACATAACTTTTGTGATTGAAATCCAGGAAATGCAGGGGGAGAAATACTATATAAAAAATTCACTTGTCAGAGGTGCCTCTATAGATGTTGAAATTTGTAAGGATTATTCTTTGAGCGTGGAACTGCCTGGAACAGAATTATGGTTTTAAGCAAGTAATGACAAAAAAAAACCAACACCCCCCCCCCCCCCAAGTTAAAAATCCCTCCAACTAACACCACAAAACAAATAAATAATTAACACCCCCCCTAGAAAACCTCAACCAATAAACAAAAAAATACTCCAACCAACCAAACCCAAACAAAGCCTGGGATGTATTTCAGGTCTCAACAATCTGGACAACAGAATTTTCAGTGGAGCCTTGAGCCAAACCCTAAGCAACAACAGCAGTATCAAAACTCCCTGTCCTCCCACACATCCCCCTTCCACACTCCCATTAACAAAACCAACCAAACACCCTGTGGCCATATAAAGAAGTATCTTTGCAGTGAGGGAAGTCTGGCTCTTGAGAATATGTAAGATCAAAAGTTGTACGCAGACATCTTTGCTGAGAAAGTCATAGCTTGCTGCCACTTTTGCTGTGGAAACTCTCAGAAGCCATTCTAGACAATTCTTTCTTTCCTGAATGTGGAAACTTGAAACTGAAAATACTGGCTACTACAAGGAAAATGAGCAGGCAGAAGAAATGTAACAATAGAATCATAGAATCGTTAGGGTTGGAAAGGACCTTAAGATCATCTAGTTCCAGCCCCCCTGCTATGGGCAGGGACACCTCACACTAAACAGTATGACACAAGGCTCTGTCCAGGCTGGCCTTGAACACCGCCAGGGATGGAGCATTCACAACCTCCCAGGGCAACCCATTCCAGTGCTCACCACCCTCACAGTAAAGAACTTCTTCCTTATATCCAATCTAAACTTCCCCTGTTTAAGTTTTAACCTGTTACTCCTTGTCCTATCACTACAGTCCCTAGTGAAGAGTCCCTCCCCAGCATCATTATAGGCCCCCTTCAGATACTGGAATGCTTAGGTATGCATTTTAGCTGTGATATGCTTTTCAATATGCTCTACAATAGTAGTATAACTACAGAAAAAAAACCCCTGAAGTAGTTTAAATGAATGTCACCTATACTTGCAGTGTGTTTTAAATTGTGTAAGGTTGACTTGTAGATATATGTATCTCCTATTCCCTGTTTATTTTTGCTTCCTCAGTGTGTCTGTTTTCACAGAATTTTCCATCATAAAATGTTTCTGCATGCCATGCAGAAGTTGGCTTGCTCTGTAGGTACTTAGGTGTTAACTTCCTGGTAAACAGAAACATACCAGTCTGTCTATCTCAGACTAAGTTCTTGCTTCATTTATGCAATTAATATGATAAAATAATGTGTCTAAAAATTCTGAGCTTGTACTTAAATACTAAAATCTAATTAATTCCATACAACAACTTCGGGAGTACCTGCTTGAAACTTGAGGGACTACAGGATGGGTTGGACTAAACTTGAACTGCTTCTTGTACTTCCAGAAAGTTGCTAAGTGTTTCTGTTTCTATTGAGGGAGGGTTAGGTGAACCATTTTCTACAACTTATTTTCCATGAGTTACTGCTTTGCTAGAAGACAGATAGATGGTCTTTTCAAATCAAAACTGCTGATATTCCAGCCATACCTTATTTATTGCATTTTCTCTTTGGAGATTTCACTGGACTTCATACGAAGAAATAAGTGCATAGGTAAAGGTTACAAGCCTTGACAAGGGTGTACATATTTTAAGGCAGACTTCTTTGGTTTTGATCAAAATGACAGTGCTTATGTCTTTGACATCTCTGATAGTAAAGCAGATCAGAATTTTTTTTCCAGCCGCATAGTGACCTTCTCTTCACTACACTATGCCAGACTAAGTTAGATGCTAAAAAAGAATTTGTAGTAATGTTGAACACGCTGCTCAGTGTTGTTTAGCAAGATTATGAAAGCAAATTAGCCTTGTTAGTTTGGGATTTTGGCTTTTCTGTAATTTTGCATTAAGAAGGAGGAGGTGCTATGCTATGCTTTTGTCAATGACATAGTAAAGTAAGCAAATCAGTAAATTTCTATACTCTTGCCTTTTAGCTAGCTATTCCAGGAGCTCTAAAACCTGTTTTTTGTTAAGGAGTAATAGTTAAAAATACAAACATAGAATTATTGAATGTGACTAATTTTTTTTTCTTTTTATCTTGCAGCAACGCACCTCTTGCTTTTTCCTCCAAAGTATGTTATATTAAGTTTCGTGAAGCATCGAGTGTTGGTGTGGCCCAGCATCTAACTAACACGGTTTTTATTGACAGAGCTTTGATAGTTGTGCCCTGCGCAGAAGGTTGGTATTTTAGACGTTTTCTGAAATGTTGTTCTTTGTCAAGTCTGCTAGTTGTGTTAAGCTTTCCATGTAAGGAAGTGGTGCTCTATTGGTGTTTTATTTCATTGCTTTTTGAAAAAAAGTCTTGAAACAAAATCTAAAATGGAACAGAGAGATGGAATTATATAGATTCAATTGCAATTTGGTATTAAAAAAGGTAGTTAAGTTAGGATAATTCAATTTATTACGTCTTTTGAGGGAAAAGAAGATAAATAATTTGCTTCAGTATGGTTTGTGTTGGCAAGCTTATTCTCACACAGAGTTCTCACTGAAGTCAATGGAGCACTGAGAAGATTAGGCAATTTCCTGGCACCAGTAAATTGCAGTTTGGATTTTAATGGATCACCTTTGATGTGGTGTTTTGTTGTTGGTTTGGGGGGGGTGTGTGTGTGTGTGTGTGTGTGTGTTTGTTTTTTTGTTTGTTTAGTTTTGTTGGTTTGGTTTGTTGTGATGTGGGTTTTTTTTGTTTTTTAATTTGTTTGCTTGTTTCTGAGATCCTAATTACTTTTCATTTTTTTAGACTGAATTCTGATTTTATTTTGTAGACATGTAATATATGCATTTAGCCATTTTAGATTGCTCTAATTTAAAATACTTAGTATTCATATTGACAATTACTGTTTGAATATAAATGTTTACCTGCTCTTTCAATTAAAAAAGAATCAATTTTCCTATCTTGTTATTGTAGAAAATATTTGTGAGCCACAAAAAGGTTTTCTTATGTATGCTGGTACTCCTTTTTTAGTTTTATCTCTCTCTTAAAAAATGCAGTCATCTGTACAGAATGCTTCTACCGTAAAATGATTTTAAAACTCAAAATAAAATGCTTGGTGAATACTAGATTTACGAGTATTCCTTTAACTAGCTTTGAGGTCATATTTTTACAGGTATGTTGAATGCAAGGTAATTTGTATTGTTTGTATAATGATGTCCCAGATCAGAATACAGTTATATGAAGCATGGTCCTATGGGAGGCATGTTGCTGGAGTTAGGCAAGGCGCCATTGACTTCATTGGGATCATTGTGGAACTGAGCACCCTCTGTTTGGTTCTGGACTTTTTGACTCTTCAGAGTAGAACATTCCAGCTGGTGGAGTGAACCTGACTTCACTTTGAACATGGTAGCTGTTTTGCCATGAGCAGCAATATTGAGAATGATTGAACCATAAACCATTTCTGGACCATGGAAGTCCAGAAATACCTCCTATGAACATAACTTTTCTAACTGAAGGAGTCAGGGTTTGGTTCAATAAATACTGTTGACTTCTTGGAGTTTGTTAACAGTGGTCCCAGAGTACCATTTTTTGGCATGCTTGCCATGTCATCTGGATAGCATGAGATATGATGTTGCTGTTGTAATGGTCTGGGATGTTTCTAGCAAACTCTGACAAGTTTACAAGTAGACTGTCTTAAGTACTTTCAGTAAAGGCTATATTAACCTGCAATATACTGTCTGTTCTGGTAGTCTTCTTAATAAGGACATATGGCATGTATATTTGTCTTTGTGAAGCTTAGATTTTTTAGTTGCTTTCATATCTTGTTTTCGGGGGCTTTTTGGTTTTATTTTTTGAATTTTTTCTTCAACCACAAAGAGAATATTGCTGTATCCACTTGAAGCTGTGTAGAGGCTAATGTGGAACTAGAGTCATTATTATTAAAAAATTTCCCCTAAATAATAGACTACAAATTATTCAGGATCTTAGTTTTACATTTCATTGAAAAGACCTTAACACTGGTTCAGTACTGCCAGAGAGGGATGGTTGCCACCTAATGAATGAACGACGCTTCCTGGTGGTTTTCTTGTGATGACATCACTGCCTGATGTGATATGGCAACAGGCAGGTAAAGCTATGTTTTCCTGTGTCTCTTGATAGTAGACAATGAGTGGCAAGAGAATAAAATCAATGTTCTGGCTAATCTTGTTCCAGCCCCATTTTTAACTGACATATTGGGCATTCCTGAGAAAATGTATTATAGAATAATTGACACTGTTCAAAAGGATTCTGGACCCCATAGAGATGTATGCATAATTAGGTAAACAAGTGATTGAGTTGAGAGGTCAGTTTTTTTTAATGTCAAAATGGTGTTTCCATGTAACTTTATAACAGAATCACTAATTTTAAAGATGTGAATTTATATAAATTCACATAACTTTCTGCGGAATATATTGTGTGGAGTAAGTATGGCTTTGGAGAGCACAAAGTAAGATTTTCGACTGACTATTGTGTGATGAGGAATAGCCAGTGGAGTGCATCATGGGCTTTGAAAGTAGTGATGGTTATATTCTGCCAGGAGTTAAAATTATATCCTTGGCCAGTGGTGCCAGTAATAAAACATTTCATGTGCCAGATTGAGCATAGGAAAGAGGTAAAAGGGAGCTCTGAAAACCTGGTTTTAAAACTCAAAATCTGAAATTTGAAGTGTATTTAAACAGTGGTAAATCGAGGGAGTATGAGGAGGTAATCACTATACAATGAAAACATAATGTTAATTTTGTGATGTTTAATAAACAATTTGGCAAAAATGCAATTGTAACATTAAGCTGTCAGAATATGACTTATGTATGTGTGAATGGGTAGGTTTTTCTTTGAACATTATTCTTTGAGAACACAAAGGTTGAAAGATAAAGATACCACCCTAATCATTCTAAATTTTATGTCCACATTATCTGGTAGATGGATTTTGACTATTAATTTGGTTTTATATGTTTTCTCTGTGTGATATTTGTGCATTATTAGATGACTAGACTGGCCAAGGCAGACCTGTTACACTTGCCTGAGTTAGGCATTGTTTGCCATGCCACTAAACCTGCCGCCAAGTGAAACCTTCATGGGGGAAATGAGATCGAAGTCTGGCCTGCTGAAGATGGACGCCCTGTCTCTGTTTTTATTTTATTTTGATTTCTTTCCTTTGTTTCTTTTTATTTTGATTTTGTCCCTTTTTTTTTCTTCTTTTTGTTTTGTTTTGTTCTGTTCTGTTAAATCTCTTTCCCTTGTACTTGTGAACTGGTACTTCAGTTCTGTAAAAATGGTGTTTTGTAAAGGGTTCACAGTGTTTCATTTTGAAGTTGACCTGAAGCTGCTTATGAATGGTGGATGGTATACACAGAATTTAGAGCATGATTTATGTTGTGAATTACAGGTAAATTTGATTTTGAATACGTTTAAGCATCTAAATTCAACAGATAAACACATTGTGTCAGGATCCAGGAACAGCGAAAAACCGTTTTAAAATTTATTCTCTCATATGTTGTACTTCATGAGTTTATCTTGGAAAAGAGTAGTTAAAACTCATACTTCGTGGAGAAATTAACTTTACGAAGTAGAGTCATGATCTTCCTCTGCTGTTTTTCCCCTTAGCAGAGTAGTTTTAGGTTGCGCAGTCTGTTTAGAAGAAGGCTTACTGTTTGTGACTAATATGAACAGTTTAATTAGTTCTGAAATTGAACTTTCATGAATATTGAATGCTGTGAAATACTAGTTTGCTTCTGATGAAACCTTGCTCCAGTGAGGTCAGTGGCAGTAAGATTTCATCCTTCTGTTTTTGTAATTTTCAGAAAAAAACTGTTTACCACTCATAAGTACAAATGCAGCCTGAAGTTTTGGTTGGAATGTGTTATGTGAGGCACATTGTCTTTCAACACTGTTATTTGTGGGGAGATTGAATCAGTTCTCCATGTGTGTATGTATGTGTATATTGCACTTTGACATGCTACAGTGGTGGTGATTTCAAGAAGAGGTCTTTTTTTAAAAAGAAAGATAGCAAAAAGTGTCTTCTTGGTCATCTCACAATGTGACAAACCCTGGCAGTTCATGCTGGAGTGATTGAGAAAGTTCTTGTCTGTAAATGATGTTCTTGTAAAATGGAAGTGGTGGACCAGGTGGTGTGTCTAGTCCTCAGGCATGGCTCTTCCCACCCTGCTGCATAGGAATTGGTTGGTTTCACTCTGGTAATGCGGCAGGCTGTGCAGTGCAGCTGGAAAGAGCTTTGTTTAGTGATCTCTGTTGGATTTAGCGGTGGCAGTTGAGGTAATTGCCCGTACGTGTAATCTCTTTAATCACTGCTGCTAAATCTGATAAGGGTCATGAACTGGATCACACAGAAATTATTTTTAAGTCTGCAGTTTTCACTGATTAAAAATAGCAGGAAAATATCAATTTCTTTAATTACATTTACAGTAGATTTGAACTGTAAGTATTTTTAAAACAAACTTATTTTAGAAGCAGTTTGGGGAGGGAGGGCGGAACTAGCCATGTAGTTTCAGTACAAAGAGCAGGAAATTAATTTCTTCTGAGCACTTGGAACGGAATAAAAATACTATGATTAGTACTTGCCTAACACAGATACTTCAGTATTTAGCAAAATGGATTGCAGCATGGGCAAGGATGACTAGGGCTCTTGAGCACTTTGATACAAAAAAGTAACAATCATAACTAATATTTAGGACAGCTGTACATTACATTTCCTAGGAAGCATAAGGTGTCTCTAGGCAATGCAGAGCTAATTTATATCTGCTTCCAGATTTCTATGCAAATGAAGAATCAAGAAATAAATTATCATAGAAACCATATTTCCTAAACACAAGAACTTCCAGGAAACCGTTTTAAGGATGTATAGGTGTGGCATATTTATTTTTTCTGTTTCCCTTATTAGAAAATAAATATCTTTACCTCATTTTCATTCAGCTTTTAAATACTGTGAGTTTAAAAACAAAACAGTTATTTGTAAAGTAAAATGACCTAATTTGCCATGTCATAACCCACGTTTTGTTGTATCTTTGTGGACTTGTATTCCTTTATTATAAGTAAACTCATGGAGATAAAACTCCGGAATTTAAACGCTGTAAAAAGTGAGGTTATTTGGCCTCACATACTAATTTGTTATGGGTTTGTTTTGTTGTTGTTTTTTTTTTTAACTGTGTAGAGAACAGGGAAGTATATTTGCAAGATATTTCAGGTTTCCTTCCCCCCCCCCCCAAGACTGAGTTTAATTTCTACAGAATTTTTTAACAGTTTGACATGGTCTTCACATGTAGAGAAGGATCTTTTGAGAAGGCAGTATCTTTGAATATTCAGGCAAATTTTCAGGGTTCTGTCTGTCAACACAGATGCTTTATCATTCTTGAATTAATGCACAAATCCTTTTTTTGGGCATGGAACTGACCACCTAGATTTTGGTACATTACGAAGGGCCAAAGTATTCTGGAAATAATGCTGCTAACTTCAGATACGCATGTTGTTAAATCTTTGAACTGCTGTAATGGTGCACTTAAACAAAAGTTGTTACTTGAGCAACATGAGTAATGCCAATTACCTCTGTAAGATGAACAATATACTTACAGCTTAGGCTTGTATTTAAGTAGCTGTCTGAACTTGGCTCATTGTCTGTTATGTGCCTAACTCAGTTCCTACTTAAAAGGGCTGAATGCCTAAACATGTCTTAAATTTATCTGATTAAGTATATATTGAATTGGCTGTATGTAAGCACATACTTAAATTAGGCATATACTTATGTACATTATTGGACAAGGATCTAAATTACAATGCAGACACACCACTTCAGGAGCCATTTCCACCATTGGATTTACTTGATCCATGTCTGTTGATCCTGTAGAAACCTGCATGAGTATCCAGTGAATTGCAAGATGCTGGTTGTTCAGGATAAGGTCTGGTTCATTTATCATTTGAAAGTGCTTAAATACTAAGATTTTTAGAAGAACTAGTATGTAATTCTATGCCTAATTTGCATGCACAGCTGCTGGAACTATATTTGAAAGCCTGTTAGTGAGCTACACAATAGGCAGGATGTACAGTGAAGTACCTGATACTCATGCGCAGTTAGGCAGATCATGTACACCTCTTGTTGCATGTCTGACTTCAAAATGGGATCTATAAAGAGTGCTGAACATTGTGATGATGACTCAGATTCATGCATGGGTTTTTTTTTTTTGTTTTGTTTGTGTTTTGGTTTTTTTTTGTTTTTTTTTAAGCCCTGGAAATCGTTATTGCACAGTTAATTATTAACTGCTAATAATTTTCCTATTTTTCTCCTTTTGATAGCAAAATCAAGTGGTTTGTTACATGTTAAGGAACAAGGTGCCTCAAAATTTTACATAAATGTAAATAGGAAGCATGAGAAAAAATGGGTACTGTTTTTAATTTTCTATTCCACCCATGCTACATACACATTAAGTTTCATTTAGATTTGTTTTGTCGTTTGGTGACACTCAACTGTAACCCAGTCCTTGTTGCAGATCTGTAGAACAGGTTTCCTTACTTTAATTTTTTTAAAAGTAGATGTTTCCTGTGGAGTCTATAGGAACTTGTATGGCTAAAGAAGCACAGTATTTTGAAACTTACCTTGTATTTTGCTTTTTTGATAAGAATATTTATATACTAATTTTTAAACCCTGAAGGTGGGGGTTTTACAGTTTAAGTATACACAGTTTGAACCAAAGCAGTAAAAGCCACTGGTGCAGTATTTGTATATACCTTGACTTTTAAAACAGTGTTTAAATAAAAGCATTTACTTTAATAAAGTGCATACCGAAGGGCTTAGTTGGATAGCATATATACAATTATGCCAGTAATTTTGAATAGATCATAGGTATCTAGTGTAATCAGAACTTTTCTGTAGTTTTACAGTTTAGTGTTTGATGTTTGTGCCAGTTTAAATCCCTTTACATTTCAAATTTAATATGTACATATAATTGTAGTTATAATTGTTTAACTATTAAATCTTAATTTTTGAAGATTTGGGGTCATTTAGCGGTCTTAATTGTGGCCAATGTTGAATGAAACTTCCGTTTAATTCAGATTAGCTATTACTTAAACTTCTAGCATGACAGGGGCAGTATAACCTGGATGAAATAATGGAAAATTGATATTTTGGGAAAATATAGCTTGCTTACCTGATCAGTTGCAATTTTTTTCAATCTTAATAAATTTAAATCTTATTTATCAGAGTTTCGGGTAAACTGAGGTGAGCTAGAATGTGAGACAGTACCAGCTGAGTTTTTTCTGCCCTCCCCTCTTCCACCTCTGACTTCACTTGTAATGTGTGTTGAGTGGAGTCACAGTAGTTTAGTAGTATTTTTTTATTATTTTATTTTTACATCCAAAGTAGGTATCACCAGAGGAATTAAAAAAATAAAAGCTCAGACAACAAAAACAAACACAAATTTCAGTTAGCACGTACTTTGTTTTTTCTTTTCTTTTTGTTTTACTGGTTTGGTTATTTGCCATTTCTGGGGATTAAACTTTAAAAAATGTTCTTCTTTTCTGTATCTGATGTTCTGTGTGCTATTAGTGATGCAGCCAACACGAACGGTTGTCATGTGTAAAACAACTTTCGATCACCGCGAAAACACCGCCCTGGGAAAGCGTCCATGCTTGATATCGTTTGGTTCATGAACATTAAGTTTCCAGTACAGGTGACCCATAGCTCAAAGTGTTAAATAATTGTATACATTATTCAGTTTTAAAAATAATCATTAATGAGACTGCTAGTCTTTGAAGTTTTGCTCACTTTTGTTTTTCCTAGTAGAGGCAGGGTAAAAGGAAAAACTTAAGTTCTTATTTGTTTCTTTGTAAGGATCTGGTAGATAGATTCATTGTTATTTATTACATTTTTAAATACAAGGGTAGTTGTAAAATCATAGAAAGAGTAACATCTGTGTAGTGTTCCAACTCTGTGTAATGCTTTCATTTGCTTCTTCAGGTAAAATCCCAGATGAAGCCAAAGCCCTTTCCTTGTTGGCACCTGCTCCTACTATGACAAGTCTGATGCCTGGTGCAGGGTTGCTTCCTATACCTACACCAACTCCTTTGACTACAGTAAGCAAAATTCAGCTGCTGTTTGATTTCTGGTTTCCTTTGTACTCAGTAGCCTTTTCTGTGTTTAGAGAGCAAGAACTATTTGGTCCATGGATCTCTTGTTGTGTCATTTTTAATTTTTGTCTTTCCCTAGACCCATTAATTTGGTTCAATGGCAGTGCTTTCCACTTCCTAAAAATTTGTTAAAGCGTAGTTACATTGACACAGTTCTTAGGAGTATTAAAATGCTGCATTAGGGTGCTTTAATTGTTATCTGTACAACAGGGCTTTTGACTCTTTTGCCTCACCATGTTTTCAATACAAAGAGCATAGGAGCTACCTGGTGCTACTTCTGTTTAGTTCCACTTTGCCTCTGTAAGTCTTTCTTGACATCAGCAGGCTTCTGTGACCTATTCAGGGGAAAAATCAAGTTAAAATAGAGTAGTTTTCTCTTTTGTTGCATTAAAAAAAAAAAAGATAAAATTGGTGCCTAGTTGAGAATTTCTCATATTTATTAGAAAATTTGTTTGCTGGAAAGGCAGTTGCTTTTTGAGTGGAGAAAATAAAATTCAAACCAGGAGCTCAGCAGACCAGTTTAGTAGTGATTTTTAAGTGAAAGAGAACTGTATTGTCCTTGTTCTTTAGGAAGTGACTGTGTTTGTAGGAAAAGAATTTAGGCTTAATATCCTTCAGATTTCAACTGTAATTTATTTTGCCTTTCATGATGTGTTGGTTGAAAAAGTACCTTTATTTGTTCCTTTGATGGACTGATACCTATTACTGAAAAAATTGGTCTTAGGCACTGCAGATTGCCTATTTCCTGTGCTGAACAAGGGCTCAGCAGTTCCTTACCTACTTTTATACTTGTTGTGGGGGAAAAAAAAAAAAAGTAAAAAAAAAAAAATATGAGCAGTGTCTGGAGGTGTCTCAATCAAATTGATCGGCTGTTAGAAATTCAAGCCAATTTGTTTTCTGATTGATGCAGTACATTGCTGGCCAGACCTCTTTAATAAGATGTTAACTAATAGTGCACAGAAAATTGTAACTATAGGAAATTATTTATGCATTGATTTTTATTCTTTAAAAAAAGTGCTCAGCTGGGACCTTAAAGTATTGCCTGTATTCATTAGATTTATTTTTACAGAAATGCACAAGACAAGCATGTGTTACAAACAAGTGTTAATAAGTGAAGTATCTTCCACCAGTGCTTGGTTGCAAAGCATATTCAATTTTTGTGTTTTCCAGCTTGGTGTTTCACTTGGCACTTTGGGGGCTATACCAGCAGCAGCATTGGACCCTAACATTACGGCTCTGGGAGAAATACCACAGCCACCAATTATGGGGAATGTGGATCCATCCAAAATTGATGAAATCAGGAGAACAGTCTATGTTGGAAACTTGAATTCACAGGTAGCTGTTTTTTGTGTAATGGAAATAATAATGGAAAGTGTAGAATTGCAATTTATGAATTCTAATCTTACATGTTAAAAAGTTTTTGTTGATAACAGTAAGAATTAAAAAATAATAATTTTTTTGGTTACTAGTGGTATTTTGAATTTTGAATGCTCCTGTGCCGATCAGATCAAACTGTGGAGCATTCTGGCAGGACATGAAAGTCCTCTGTAGCTGAGTTGCAAAAGCATACTTACAATTTTGTGTGTTGATCAAATGTACAGCTGGGTTGTGTTAGCTGAGCAGTGCCTCTGAAGTCATGAGATCAACACTGTGCAATGGCTCAGCTATAGCAAGGTGGAATGGTGTGTCCTACTGGAAGTTGATAAATTAGCGTAAATACTGTTTAGCATAATTAGCATAAATACTATGCTAGTACTAGTTTCTATAACATGAAAGTTAGGTCTGTCAGAAACTTGGTGGTTGGTTTTAGTTTTTTTTTTAGCAGTTGATTGAATTAATTGAAAAACAATTGGCTTGTGACTGATGGCAGTGTAAGTATTTTATTTGGAGGTTTTTTTGACTGCTAAATTAGCTACTAGAGTGTGGAAGTACTACTGATTGGAATAAAATAAGCTGGAAGCTAGTAGGAAAGCATATAAAAGCTAAGTCTTGTGATATTGTTTGGACTTTAATTGATCAAAATTCACAATCAATATCTTGGACACAAGTGTGTAAGGAAGTTCCTTATCAGTTATTTCAGATCAGTTGCCTGAAAAGCACACAACCCTCTGCAAATGCTTTTTAAACCTAGATGTAGGACTTCAGAGCTTGTGGTTGCACTATTTTGACTTGTATATTCTTTAGATTAATGGAAGAAAAATACCAAATTCATGTTACCTGCATAGTGATAGTGAGATATCTTTCCAAAATCTGTAGCTCTTAGATGGCCTGATATACTGGATAAGTGGTTTTCATTGTATATTTCACTTCAGCTGAGCTCTTTGACTCTTTCTAGACTACAACAGCAGATCAGCTGCTTGAATTCTTTAAGCAAGTTGGAGAAGTCAAATTTGTGAGAATGGCAGGTGATGAGACACAACCAACAAGATTTGCTTTTGTGGAGTTTGCAGACCAAAATTCTGTACCTCGAGCTCTTGCCTTTAATGGAGTTATGTTTGGAGACAGGCCACTGAAGTAAGAAATTAATTGTCTGTATGACTGTTGAATGGGAGATTTCTTTCTTTGCTTCTACATTTATGATTTTGATGTACAGGAAACTGCTGTCATGAATATTTTTTTCAATATAAGGACCTATTAGCAAAATGGAACATTTTCATAAAGTCCAGTTTCAAAGTTTCTTTCAGAAGAATATAAATGGCATAAGTCTTTAGTACTAATTAAGATTTCTGTATGATGTATATGTAATTAGTAGGCCTTAACATAGAGATTTGATCTGAAATAGAGAAATAGATTCCTAGACTTCAAGTAGAAAATACTTTAACGCAGAAATATTGTTCTACATTTATTTAAACATGGTAAGATTTGAAAGCAATAAAAGACATTTCTGATTCTTAGAACAGAAAAGCTTGAGGACTCATCTGTATTTTTTATGAACTTTGAAGTTTTTAATTGTACTTGGAAGTTGAGGTGTTTTCTTAGTTGTTTTTTCATTTTCAAGTGTTTGAGATTTAAAGGTTTTACTTTTCCTAATTTAGAATAAATCACTCCAATAATGCAATAGTGAAGCCTCCTGAAATGACACCACAAGCTGCTGCCAAGGAACTGGAAGAAGTGATGAAGAGAGTCAGGGAAGCCCAGTCTTTTATATCTGCTGCTATTGAGCCAGGTAGATATATTATGCTCCTTACCTAGCAGACACATTTTGTGTGTACCTTGGCAAGTGCTTTAAGAGCATTTTCAAACATGGGGAAAAAGGTACTTGAAGGTGAACAATTAAGTGTTGGCAAAAATTAAAAATAATCAAAATTGTGTTAGTGCAACAAAGCAGTGGAATGAAGCTATTTCATTGTGTCTTATTTTCAGATACATGCTCACTGAATGTTTTAAAAAATTCAAAGTTAATTCTAAATTAATAAGTAATGTTTCTTTTTAAGTTCAAAGTGCTTACAAACTTGGAAAATATTTTACATTTTGTTTTGTACTCCTCTGACATCTTTTAAGAACATAGCTTCATGATCAGAGGGAGCTAGCAGGGTTCTGAAAGCAGGGACATTATGCTTTCCTTGTCTGCAGCGAGTTAATTTTGTCCCCGTGCTATGCTCTTTTGTGCTGGCTCAAGACTCTGTGCATCCTCATAGCAAATGACATCAGAGTAGGAATCTGGGGTAGAACTTAACATATTGTAAAGGACATTTTTCATCCAGATTGGTTTCTTAATCCCTGTTAATACTGAGATGCCAGGTCAGGAGGAAGGCATTAGTGGGTTGAGAGGTTAGACATTTCATTGCTGATTTATGCTGATGTAAACTGATTGCAGAACCACAGCATAAAAAAATTCTCAATTGTTAAACTTGCAGTTGAAATTGTCCTTTTTCATTAGCAATATTTTGCCATTCTTCTTGCCAACAAACCCAGACATTGTCTTAACGTAAGTTAGATACTCTGGAGTCTTGAGGTATTTTTTTTTGGGGGGGGGGGGTGGGGGTATGGTTGAGTATTATGGTGGTTTTTTTAGGGTTGGAAGAAAAGTGACTCTAATGTTTCCTCAATGTCAAGCAGATGAATAACAGTCTTTTAGCATATTAGCCAAAATCTGGGGAGGTCACAGTAAAGGTTTCTATTGACTTCCTCGTGCCTTTTGGATCAGACATTTCACTCTGTTCTCTCCATTTCTTTAAAACAGTGTTTGAGGAATAAAACTTCAATATTTATTATACAGAGGTTGAAAAATCCAAAAAAAAGTACAGGAAGTGCTAATTACTGTTTACATTTTATGCTTGTTTTCAAAATTGTGTCCTCTAAATTCTTCTCAGGTTATTTTTAAAAACGTGTTGTGATCTTGTGCATTGTGGCAGCAACATAAATCCCATTCCTATAGAACTAGCTGTTTATAATTATCTGGTTTATGTGTACTGCTGCAGGATGGCTGCACTCAACGAGTATATGCAATGACTTTCTTGGATGTTTCTGAAGGATATTTGCAAAGAAGGAAGATGTGCAAAGAGTAGGCCCCTTGCACTATATGTGGTACATTCCACTTGTGCCAGATTGTTAACTGGGATCTTTAAATGTTCTGAGCTTACACTGCAAAGTGGTTTTTTCCTCTCAGAGTCTGGAAAGAGCAGTGAAAGAAAAGGCGGCCGATCTCGTTCCCATTCTCGTTCAGAGTCCAGGTCTAGCTCAAAATCCCGATCTAGGAGGAAAAGATCACACTCAAAACACAGGTAAGTGTGGGTTTTATTTTGCACTAAGAGATTTGAAAAGTCATGGCAGTCGGGTAAAGTTCCCGATGACTGGAAAAAGGGAAATATAACCCCCATTTTCAAGAAGAGGAAAATGGATGACCCAGGGAACTACAGACCAGTCAGTCTCACCTCTGGGCCTGGCAAAATCTTGGAGCAGATTCTCCTGGAAGGCATGCTAAGGCACATGAAAAACAACAAGGTGGTTGGTGACAGCCAGCATGGCTTCACTAAGGGGAAATCCTGCCTGATCAATTTGGTGGCTTTCTGTGATGGGGCTGTGGGATTGTGGGACAGGGGTAGAGCAGTTGATGTCATCTACCTGGACTTGTGCAAAGTGTTCAACACTGTCCCACATGACATCCTTGTCTCTAACTTGGAGAGACATCAATTTGATAGGTGGACCACTTGGTGGATAAAGAACTGGCTGGATGGCCACACACAAAGAATTGTGGTCAATGGCTCAATGTCCAGCTGGAGACCGGTAACGAGTGGTGTCCCTCAGGGATCGGTGTTGGGACCAGTCTTGTTCGACATCTTTGTCGCTGACATGGACAGTGGGATTGAGTGCGCCTTCAGCAAGTTTGCCGATGACACCAAGCTGTGTGGTTCGGTTGATACGCTGGAGGGAAGGAATGCCATCCAGAGGGACCTTGACACACTTGTGAGGTGGGCTGATGCCAACCTCATGAAGTTTAACCATGCCAAGGGCAAGGTCCTACACCTGGGTCAGAGCAATCCCAGGCACAGCTACAGGTTGGGTGAAGAAGAGATTCAGAGCAGCCGTGCGGAGAAGAACTTGGGGGTGTTGATCGATGAGAAACTTAACATGAGCTGGCTGCAGTGTGCGCTCACAACCCAGAAAGCCAGCTGTGTCCTGGGCTGCATCAAAAGGAGCTTGACAGCAGGTTGAAGGAGGTGATCCTGCCCCTCTACTCTTTCTCTCGTGAGACTTCACTTGGAGTATTGTGTGCAGTTCTGGTGTCCTCAGCATAAAAAGGATATGGAACTGTTGGAACAAGTCCAGAGGAAGGCCACGAGGATGATCAGGGGACTGGAGCACCTCTCATAAGAGGATAGGCTGAGAAAGTTGGGGCTGTTGAGCCTGGAGAAGAGAAGGCTGGGTGGAGACCTCATAGCAGCCTTGCAGTATCTGAAGGGAAGCTATAGAGATGCTGGGGAGGGACTCTTCGTCAGGAGCTGTAGTGAATAGGACAAGGGGTAATGGGTTTGAACTTAAACAGGGGAAGTTTAGATTGGATATAAGGAGGAAGTTCTGTACTATGGGGGTGGTGAGGCACTGGAATGTGTTCCCCAAGGAAGTTGTGAATGCTCCATCCCTGGTGGTGGTCAACGCCAGGTTGGACAGAGCCTTGGGTGAGATGGTTTCGTGTGAGGTGTCCCTGCCCATGGCAGAGGGGTTGTGATTCTATACTGAAGGTTTTTGAGGTGGTGATGGTTACTGATACTTCTTACTGAGTTATAAGACAAGTACCCTTGCAGAAATTACTAACTTACACTGTACAGATCAGAGTAACCAGGAGCTTTGTCTCTGAACAGATACTCTTTCTCTCCAAATTCTAAATGTTTTCAGGATTGCTTTCAGTTAAAACATACTAAAAGGCATTTTCTGTGTCGCGTAACAATTTCTGTGGTTTCATGGTACATTTTGTGAGAGGTAGCATCATGTTACCGTCTTGTGACCTGTATTTTAAAAGAAAATAGTAAAATTATTTTGCATATTGTGCATTTAGTTTACTGTTAATAGCCTGTCATAGTTTAAGCCCAGCTGGTAACTCAGAACCACACAGCCACTTGCTCACTCCCCGCTTTTCCTCCTCCCGCTCCCGCAGGGATGGGGAGGAGAACTGAAAAAATGTAACTCCCACAGGTTGAGATGAGAACAGTCTGGTATCTAAGGTATAACACGAAACTAATACTGCTACCAGCCATAATAATAATGATAAGGGAAGAGCAAGGGAAGAGAACACAACCACTCACCACCCGCCAACCAGTATCCAGCCCAACCTGAGCAGCAGTCTAGCCCTTCCAGGTAGTTCTCCCCAGTTTATATACTGGGCATGACGTGCTGTGGTATGGAATACCCCTTTGTCTAGTGTGGGTCAGGTGTCCTGTCTCTGCTTCCTCCAGGCTTCTCCTCCTCCCTGGCAGAGCGTAAGACTCAGAAAGGCCTTGGTCAGAGTAAACATTACTTAGCAACAACTAAAACTGTTGGTTTTATTAGCGTTGTTCCCAGGCTGAAAGTCAAAAACACAGCACTGCACCAGCTACACCCTGAGCAGATAGGCTGGCTAATTTTTCTAGTAGAAATGTCCCAATGTCCTGAACTTCTAAATACTGATTTAGTGAATGCAGTATTTTTACTTACTGTACTGTAATGTAAAACTATGGCTTTTTAAAGCATAAGAAAAAGGCTTTACAGGTAACTTTTCATTCTTCAGTTTTGTTTGCTTTGCTAAATTCGTTCAGTTCCAAAACAGGCTTTGGAATGTGGGAGGAAATAAAATTCCTAGATTATCATTAAGACTTGGTTTGTTTTTTTTTTTAAATGATTTATCACTGTTACAGTGTATTTTGAAAATACGCTGAAAAAAAGGACAGTCTGATACACTGAGGCTACTTAATCACTAAGAGTAAACTATCTTCACAGATTTACTGTTTTATAAAATACTTTTAATCCCTATGATATAAAATTGATTCACGGTCTTATTTTGGCTCAATCATAATTAATTTGCCGTGTTGTTAGTTTGTGCTGATAAGGGAAGCAAAGCCGTAGGTAAAAAAGATGGTTGCTTCTCCTCTTGGCTTATATGTCTCTGTGTCTTGAGCTCCAGAAGACAGGTTGAACTGGTATTTTTTGTACCTTCATGTTCTTCAGGACTTACTGGCATTTCTGTCTTTGGTAAGGTAAACATAGCACCATAACCTCTCAGGCAAAGTGTCTAATGATGTGGGGTTTTGAAACTTTATGTTTAAATCCAGCTTTTTATTTTGCTTTCCTAGGGAGTATGATCTTCATAAAAAAGGGAATATTTTGGAAAAAAAATACAGTACTTAAAAAGTCTTAATTTCTTCATCAAATCTGTGACTACGTATATCAGAAGACTTTAATTGAATTTTTGTCAGTATCTGCACGTTATTTGCCTTACGTATTTATCATTTAGTAAATGCTCATTCCTTCAGAATTCTTATAATGGAAATCCATGCTAACAAAGCTTTTCAACTGAAAAAATAACATGACTAAATGCCTGAATCACAGATAGTGTTTGTTCTTGAGGTTTGGGTTTTTTTTTTGGTTGGTTAGTTTGGTTTTTTTTAAAGTTAATTTAAATAGAAATTCTGGAGACCAAGGCAAAAAGAGACTAGTTAAAGTCATCTTTCTTGAGTGACCAAGACTGCAGTAAGTTACTAGGCCTGGAAAAGAAACAAAATCTAACTAATTTTTTTTTTTCAAGCTGCTAGCAATTGTCTGCAGTAGATTTTATGCACTGTAATTCTGTAATTTACTAAGGACAGATACTCTAATATGATATGAATTAATATTTTCCAGAATGTTCATAGAGGTTATTAGGAAACATGGGTATTACCTAAATGGTGCACTTGTTTCAAAGGAGGGCTTTTGCAGCTGGTGAATCATAACGCATAAGCAAAAATATATACACAGTATATTACTGAGGTGTAACTCTTCTATAGTTTTATGTAGCGAGGCAAGATTTATGGGTTTTCCCTTTGTTGATTGACCTAATTTCTATGAAGTTTCAATTTTAAACTATTTTTCTTCTGGCATTGTTAATATAGATCTGGCAACAGATCAGTCTCAAGACACAAGGACAGACGCAGATCCAGAAGTCCTGTGAAAAAACGTTCTAGATCTAGGGAAAGGCGGAAATCAAGAAGTCGCTCTCGTTCTCGGTGAGTTCCATTCCTATGAAATGATACTGTTGCTCTCAGTACACAGTATAGAGTACTTGAAAAAAATCTAGGAGACCTTTCAGGTGATGGTAAAGGGTGGAATCTCTTAAATACTTTAGCCTCTCCGTAGGCTTTATCTGTGGGACAAAATAATAACAAATTTTAATGCAGCGTGTACTGGTTTTAGCTGGGATAAAGTTGATTTTCTTCATAGTAGCTCATATGATGCCTGTGGAGGTTAAACTACCATACTAAGGTACCTAATCTTTGATAATCTAGTCTACAATTACAGTAATGTACAAACTGACTGAAAACAGCTAGCTTTAATTGCCAGACTTTAACCAATAGATTGAGAATTTTCAGTAGCATGTGCAGCCCACAGAAAAGTGGAGGATGATTGTTCAGTCTTTATCTGTTGAGAAGATTGGATTCAGGATGAACTTGATATCACATTCTGAGAACATGTATAAATTTTTTGTGCACAAGCCTTTATTGTTGCCTTTGGCTATCCTATTAGCCATATGGTGCTGTGGACACGAAATCATGTGTCTGTTACAGTATATTTGCATTTCAGGATCTAATAGATCGGTATTTTAGCTAGTCTGTTCATTTTTAAGTCTGGTAGGCTAATTATTGAACTGAGAAATTCCAACAAGATAACATAATTTTCTGAGGGATGAAGTGGTTAATATTCACAAAACAAATGTCCCTATGAAAGTAGCTTCATGAATAGAAGTCTTGGTACTTTTCTTTCTGTTTCATCTCTGTAATTCCCCTGATTGATTTAAAGGGAGCTTCATGCTTAGGTTGTGCAGTGGCCTCATATGTTTTGAGGGAAGAAGTTTTGTGGAAAAGAGAATTGCAGATCTTTGGACATTAGTGGAAACAGGAATAAGTTACCTAACTAGCTGGGCCTTATTGGTGTATCTTTTGATTCTCTGATGCTCTTTGGAGCTTTTTGAGATACCTGCTTACTGGAAGGGGGAAGTTCAATAAAATCTCTGTGATACATTATGTAAAAGGCACTCCTTGGCTAATTGTGAGACTGCTACTGCAGCAGTTGTGTGTTGTTTCGTCTTCAAGATCTTACATTCTTTTTCTGAGACTTCTAGGGAAGCAAAATTGTCAGGTCACAGAGCATACAACAGCCTACTATTTTATTAGCAGTTTTGAGGAAGAGACAGCTAAGCACTCCTTTTCTTGAAGAAAGGTAGGAGCTCTGCTTAGGACCTTTTGTGTGTGGAGGAGTCTCTTTACCAAACTTTAAAAATCCTAGAATAGGTACCAGTACCAGTAGACACACCAACTTCTGTCAGTCCAGTTCTCTTGGACATGCAAAGGCCTGCTAATCAACTTCACTTCTTGTGCTTTCTCTCTCTGAAAAATTGTTCATTTTCATCTGTCTGAGGGGCAGGTCTAGGAGTCATGAATCTGTGCTAAAAAAGAAAAAGATGGAGTATTGCACTTCCAAATAATGCTATACAGAAATGCAGTCTTGCAGCCAAAGCTCTGAGCTAATCAGTTTTTGTTTGCCTGGATGACAAGAATATCAGTTGTAATTTTCCTCGCTTTTCTTTTTATGAACATGCATCATACTGCCTGTCCCAAAGAAGCTGACTTTTTCTTTTGTTCTTGCTTCTGGTTTTCGTATATTACTGTATTAACAATTTTTCAACAACTTCTGAATTCCTAGTGACATTACAGATGACTGAATTGTCTTGAGTTTTGACCTTACATTTGCTTTTCAAGGGAATTCGTTTGGTGAAATTCTATTCCTGTTAGTTTATTTCTGTGTATTAATTGGTGTTGGATTTCTAAGCAGTTCCAGGATATCTGTGTGAGAGAACACTGTAGAATAAAGACTTATGTCAATCAGCTGTCATTAATCATGTGGGGCTTGTTAATCTGCAATCCGTTTTGTGTGGACACACTTTTAGTAAAGAGTGGATTTACAGACTTTAGAGTTTGTCTCCTGACAAAATGCAGAAAGTTTATGTATGTATAACGTAACTGTGAGGTGAAGAGACATGTTCTCTCCAGGTGTAGTAACATTGCTCTGAAGATCACAGTTCGAGTTGATTTTGGCCTCCCCTTCTCCAATTTGGTTTCCAAATTTTTTTTAGCTATATAACATTTCCCTCACACTGAACAGGGCTGGAAATGTAGAATACTGAATTATTTTCAACAGAGACTCATACCTTATCTTGAGCAGTTAATGTACACTAAAGAGTTGTAGTTTTAATTGGAAGTTTAAGGATGAATTAATGTATTTGTGTTTGGCTTTTCACAGGGACAAGAAAAGAGACAAAGAAAAGGTCAAGGAAAAAGAAAAAGTCAAAGAGAGAGACAGAGACAAGGAGAAAGACCGAGACAAAGATAGAGAACGTGATAAAGAGAGAAACAGGGAGAGAGAGAAAGAGAGAAACAAAGATCGGGAGCGAGTCAGAGACAAGGATAAGGACAGGGACAAGGATAAGGAGAAAGATAAGGAGAAGGAAAAAGACAGGGAAGAGGTAGACCAGGACAAGGAAAAGGAAGATACTGAGAAAGAAGGAGAGAAGGACAGAGAGAAGATTAAGGACAAGGAGGGAGATAAGGACAAAGAGAGGGACAGAGAGAAAGAAAAAGATGGGGATAAGGAGAAAGAGCGAGAAAAAGAGAGAGATGATAAAAAGAAGAAAGAGAAGAGATCCAGAACACCCCCAAGAAGCTATAGTTCCTCAAGAAGATCTCGTAGCTCGAGCAGGTTTGTTTAGAATTTTTTTTCATGCCTTTCTTGACTTGTCAGTTCAATAAGGCACCATCCTAGTTTTCATATATTAGTATCACCGTGTCTTTTACTAATGTAATTTGTATTATTGTTTTGTAGATCTTCCTGTAAAGTAAAATATATGGCAAAGAGCTCTGTATGATGCTTGGTAGAGCATAGTTTCTTGTTGGGCTGCTGGTGCTTGCCTTTCATACAACCATTTAGTATTGTCCTTGAGGACAGTAAGTAGAATGATTCTTGTGGCATTTCTCTGCATTGAAGCCACCCAAAAGTTCTGATAAAGCAAAATCACACATAGTCTTTGTCCTGATAAAAATCTGAGTCACTGTTATGTAGTTCCTTGGTTTCTTACATACTGTACAGTGTTGATCCGTACAGCTTGTGAACAGTTAGGTATTTGTCACTCTTCAGTTGGATGGCTGAACCAGCAGGAAGCGAGCATATCACTTGGCTGGCTAGCCATTTGGAATATTGGTATGTCACTTGGAAGATAAGCATGCGTTGTTTTGCTGGTAGATGGCCAGATACAAGTGAAAAGTAGCATTCCTTAATGATGCTAATAGCCAACATGAAAACAGTGTAGCTGTTGTTTTTGCCTCTGAAGGAGGCTGAGCTGAGTGGAAGTCTGGATAAATTCAGCAAAAGGAGACTGTGAGATTGATGATAAGCTCTGTAAGTGGATCAACTCATGCATAATCTAGAGTGTTGTGGCTGACTTAAGTTCAGAAGCATTGGTGGAAAAAGTGTCTGAATACCTCAGGTATTGGGAGTTCAATAATATCACACATCAAATTTAGATAAATTTTATTTGTTAACTTGAGAGAATGAAATGCTGGATGAAAAGTTACTTACATTACATACTATAATCATAACGGACAAAAGCAAAATTCCCCCAGTCCTCAAAATTCAGGAGTGCATGGCTCATGCAAAGCAGTCCATGTTGGTTTTTTGAGATTGATGGGCAAAATACTGTGCTGCCTTTGAGCATTTGCAGCTTCCTGTTTTGATGCATTTTTAACATTATTTCATGGGTTGAAGACCTACAGAGAAGAGAGGTATTTCTGCCAGCTTTGAAAACATGTCATTTTCTGTCTGTAAATCTCAGAAGTTTTCAGTTAGGTAAGTGTAGAAAAAAGATTTAAGATTTTGACAATATGTAGTGACAATATGTAGCTTATATAGAAACTTGGTGGAAGACATAGTTCTTAATGTCAAACAGCAAATGTATGTAGCTGGATGCTGCCAAAAATTGATACTCTAGTTTGCAACAATAATGCTTCATTTAAGAATCATGCTATTGAAGAGAGCAAAGGGTTCTAGTGAAAATTAGTGCATCTCTTCTAGTGGAATCACAGTGCAAAACTCTACTTTGATATGAAGGTTTTTTTGTTGTTTTGTTTTTTTTTAACAGAGATATTACTAAACAAGGTCAATGTTCTTTTGAATACAGAGGATGAGAGAAACACTTTTTTTTGACATGGATTTGTTATTCTTTCTTTGGACATAGTTATCCTTAGAGTATCAATACTGGAACCAATACTCTTGAACATCTTCATCAGTGGACAGTGCACCCTCAGCAAGTTTGCAGGCAATACAGAACTGGGGGGAGAGGTTGGTACGCCAGAGGAATGTGCTGCCATTCAGAGAAACATTGACAGGAAAAATGCACTGACACATCTCGGTTGGGGCAAAGAGAAGTCCAAATCCTGCACCTGGGCAGGCAAACTGTCACACCAGTACAGAATGGGGACTGACTGGAAGGCTGGCTGGTGGAAAAGGTCCTGGGGCTCCTGACTAGGTCAGCAGTATCCTCCTGTGCATTAGGCAGACTGCTGTGAGCAGGGCAAGGAAGGTTAATTCTTCCTCTCAGCACTGGTGAGGCCACATCTGAACCTTGCATCCAGTTCTGGGGTCCTCAGTATGAGAGACACAGATGTGCTAGAGTGAGTCCAGTGGAAGGCCACAAAACTGGTAAAGGACTTGGAACATCTGTCATAGAAGGAGAGACTGTGGGAACTGGGATTGTCTAGTCCGGAGAAGAGAAGGCTGAGAGGACATCTTACCAGTGCATATGAGTACCTGCTGGGAGAGTGTGAAGAAGACAGCCAGTGAGGGCCAGTGACAGGCTAAGAGGCAGTAGGCACATACTGACAGATTGGAAATAAAGAGACTTTCTTCCAGTGCTTGAATTATGTTGGTTTGGTTTGGTTTTGGTTTTGGTTTTGTTTTTTTTCCTAGGCAAACTGGACCCAGTTATGGTGAGAGATTGTAGTCTTTTTGGAGATAGTAAAAATCTGACTGGATGTGGCCCTGAGTAGCCTGCTCTAGTTGACCCTCTCTTTAGGTGGGTGTCAGAAAGGTTTGACTAGCTGGTCTCCAGAGGGCTCTTCCAACCTCAGTAATTCTGTTATTCTCTGAGAAGTAATTGTGAACAGGTTGGATTACAGAGTCCCAGTTAGCTTGCATTTGGGGTATCTGTTTACTGTGGTGATTGTTATTGCCTAGTTGAAATAGTAGTTGAAGTAGCATTTCAGCTGCCTAAGTTTAGCAGTGCAGCACGGAGATGGGATTGCTAATCCTTTACTGGATGAGTGTAAAATACTAGACAAATAGTCACCTTTTTGGAGAAGAAGTGAAGGTAGAGTTGGACATCCAGGACCTTCTGAGAGCTAGGTGGCAACTGACCTTGCTTTATTGACAGACCGCATGCAGGTAATAGAAACTAGATGACTGTTTGTGATTCCTAGCTGAAGGAAGTGGCACAGACCAGAGGAAGAGGAAGAACTGACTCCTTTTCTAACAAATATTTACAAGCTAGCAGAGAAGATAGTTATGGACTGTTAGTTCTGCTTATGACTAAGAGGCACAGAATCACTATTACAGTATTCAGACTTGTTTTTTCTTAAGTTTTGCTGTGTTAGTATTTCTTAACATTGTTAAGCAGGTGCGCACACATCTTTGTGTAGACAAATGTGATGGAGGTGAGAACGAATACCGTAAGACAGTTAAAGCTCTTTGACTTGAAATATGAAAAGCAGAAACTGAAAATTAGATTTCATGAATAAATGATTTCTGTTATGAACACAAATGCTAAGGCACTTAGGTACTTGCAGATATGTATGCTTTAGTTTATTTATCCCCACTTTATTTAGTGGGGATATACCCATTGTAGCCCAAGTGGGAGCGCTGTCAGTGTAATGCATCAGTTTTCAGTATCCTCATATTAAAACAGGTGCTGATAAATGTGAAGCTGTTAAAAATGTAATGTGTGTTAATTAGTGAGCTGATTAGTGATTTTATTATTTTCTCAATGATTCTGAGGCCAGTTTGTATTTTTGTTTACCAAAGATCAAGTCAAACTGGAAAAGCTTGCTGAACAGAATAGTTACGAATTTTTGTCCTGTGCAGCTTGAGGAGATCACGGTAGATGATATTGTCAATGTATCAATCCAGATAACGATACAAGGCATATCTTAATAAATCCTTTGTGATTTATTTAATAACTGTTGATTTCTTGGCCTTTCTAAATGTTGAAGATGTAAATACTCACACCTGGTGGTGTGAATTTTAAAAGCTGGTATGTGTAAGAATAGCATATCTTGAAGTTAATTTTTAACTTCCCTGTTTTTCTTTGATGGCTCTACACATCCTCTTTTCCTGCTTGAGGAAGAGGTGATAGGAAAAAATCACGTTACTTTGACAGAGGCAGGATCTACGTTTATGTTGAATGAAGTTTTACTGGATCAGGTTTTTGCTTTATTTTAACATATATCTTGGTATGTTTGCAACAAGTTATTTAATGTTATGTTCTATTCAAGGTTGGAGTCTATAATAACTTTGGCAAGCTCCATATGTCATACATCTGTAAACCAGTTGTTTAGTAAAATGCTATGAGCTCTTCAGTGCCTCACAGAATGGTAACATTATGTTTGCTGAGCAAGGACTGCTAGGAAAACAACAGATAATGACTTCTTGTTTTGATTTTGACAACATCTTGAGCTTCATTTTGCACAGTTTACTTCTAAACCAATAGGAATACTAGCACCTGTATTTAGGAATTAAATTTCAGTCAGGTTGAACTGAAATTACCGTGATCTTCAGGTTCTAATGTTACATGCTGAAGTTTGCATTGCTGAAATTAGGCCTTTTGTCTTAATGTGGCTCTTCATTCATTTTAATTCTTTTCCTGACTGAAGAAGCTCTTACTTAATACAGGATTAATGAATTAAGTGTGTTTCTGTTGCTGTCATGTGAGAATAAGCAAAAAACTAAAATCTGAAAGGTACAACCTTTTTTCCTCACGTCTGGCCTTCCCTTTCCCACCATCTGAAACATAAGATTTTTTTTTTCTTTCTACAGTTCACATATTGTTGCTAATAATAAAATGTTAAATTCAGGGATATTTACTTATTTTTTTTTGTCTCAGATTATTTTAAGGCCTTTTTTGTTTTAATCTGGTTCCTGATTTTATTATTTTTATTCTTATTTTTATTCTTTGATGATCTTGAATTTCTTGGTCCTGTAGAGGAAGGCGTAAAAGGAAGAGTAGAAGTCCCTCCAAGTCTCCTAAATCATCCAAAACAACAAAAAGAAAGTCTTCACGAACTCCTTCTCCAAGAAGGTAGGTTTCATGTAAACGTAAAGATTAATGAGCAGTAAAGAATCAAGAATTTTTAGTATTTTCATTGGTTAACTGCTGTTGCACTGACAATCTCAGACTCTTCCAGTTGGACAGTATGATGAATTTGAGCTTTGGTATGCTTTCACCTGGAGAGTTCCAGATCTGTCAACAATGCAGATTTGCTTCAAATCTGTAAAAGCTCTTCACTGGATACAGGTGGCCTTGGTTTTCTCTTTGCAAGTACCGTGCATACTGAGCACATGTATTCCTCAGCTCGTATCAGTCAAAAAATGCCCTTGTCTTTACAAAAAGGGGTTTTGTTAGTGTTTTGAGGTTTTTTGTGAAAACCCATAGATGGAAATTTAGTTTGCAGTTAAATGGCTTGAAGGTTGTTGCTGTTTGATCAAATTCTAATCTGAGTAAAAATTTTCTTAAACAGAAGCAAGAAAGAAAAAAAGAGAGAGAGAGATACAAATAACGAAAGAAGAGAAAGAGAACGCTCCACCTCCAAGAAAAAAAGTAGTAAAGAAAAAGAGGGAAAGGAGAAATCTGACAAACGCACCAGTACCTTGAAGGTAAACTATGTATAGATAGAATCATAGAATCATAGAATAGTTAGGGTTGGAAAAGACCATAGGATCATCGAGTTCCAGTAATAAGCAGAATGAAGAGGTGCTAGTGGAGCCAGTATTGAAATTTGCTTTTTTCTTTTTCTTTCTTTTCCTCCTCCCCTTTTTCTCCTGTTTTCCTTACCAAATTATTACCATTTCTATTTGGCTTTTGCCAGTGAAAACCTACAGTCGGTGTGTTAGTGGGCCAGTTTCATACGTCTCCATTTTTGAACTTTACTGGACATAGCAGCTTGTATGAATAGGTTATGGAATCACTTTTTGTTTGTTTCTTTTTCTTGCTCCGTATGTAAGGACCTGGCTGACTGCCTGTGTGTATGAGCAGGCAGGAACCAGACTGTGTAACTAAGGAGAGATGTTCAGGAACAGCTTGGCTGTCAAGCTGGAAAGATTACTTTTCCAATAAACTTTCACTGTTCACTTCAGCCTCTCCCTGGTTCCTTTGCCCTGGTGTGCATGTTGGACTCCGCAGGAGTAAAGTTGTAGAGCTGAGGAAGAGTGGTATGGGATTTTTCCTGCAAAATAGAAGATGGTGTGATTAAGGAAAGAAACATCTTCAGATTTTTTCAATCTTAGTATTTGAAAAGCAGCATGCCTTTAAGAGTAGTTTGTTGTACTCAGA
This sequence comes from Pezoporus occidentalis, assembly GCF_034315485.1. Classification (NCBI taxonomy): domain Eukaryota; kingdom Metazoa; phylum Chordata; class Aves; order Psittaciformes; family Psittacidae; genus Pezoporus; species Pezoporus occidentalis. Next base: position 1,798,835 of record NW_026913425.1, read on the forward strand.
ATTATTCAACTGTTATAAACAGCTGATTTGGGTGACTCTGCCCACATGCTTAAGTAATTATCCACGAACTTTGTTAAAATGCATCAGGTATCTGCCAAAAACTATGAAAGAAAAAAGCTTAATCCTATTTTATTTAGGAAATCCGGAGAAATCTTCACTTCTGGAGCTGTTTCTAATAGATTCTGTGATGCTACTTTGTTCTTAATATTGATCGTAAAGACAGATTATGGCATTGATTTCTTGGATGACTAGTTGTTATGAGTCCCTAACTTCATACAATTGAAAAAGAAGCTGACACCTCTACTATAAAAATTGCCAAGACAAGATAGGCGTGTAAAAATTGAGCCAAAAATAACAAAAGGTGACTGGAAGTCATAAAAGTCATACCCTGTAATGCTAAGAATATGATTTTTTTTGTAAAATAATTCTGTTTTTGGTAGGACAAAGATCACACTAAAGAGGATCAGAATTCAGAAACTGACAAGGAAGTAGACAGCAGAGATACAGAAAGGACAGATGAAGTCAAACTACAACAGAATGGGAACTGTCAACCAAATGAAGAAAACCTCTCAATTAAAATGGAAGAGGTTTAAAGCAAAGAGTGGGCATCCGATTCAACTAAGAAATGAAATCCAAAGCTTTTTATTTCTCAGAATGAGGAAGAAAATAAAGCAATCAACCTGATCGTGTTGATAGTACTAGTAGCTCTTTCAATTCTTGGGATAGCTTTGTTGTCTTCTTGCTGTAAAGCAAGAGAGCACGGACCAGTAGTTATAACATGAAAAGGCAAATGCCATCAAAACTGTTCATCTCTGAAAATCCATGTATTCTCATGATGGCTGTACTTACTTGTGAAATGATTTATGTTAAGTTTTGCCATAAGCTGTTACATAAGTAGAAACTGAAAGATGTAAACCTGTACTACCCAAAAGAAGCTGAAGATATGCATTGAAGTTTGTTTAAAATTCTGCTTGTTGATGATTTTGTGGTGTTTTACCTTGTGGGTTAAAAAAATCCACAAAAACTTCAGTGTGTACTGTTTGATGTGCTTGGAAATGGTGCATAAATATACGCACTTTTTTCTGTTGTAAATGATCCCAACAGAAAGGGGTTTTAAACATAAACACAGTTTTACAGGTCTTTTGTTAAATACCTACTGACCAGTATGTTTTTAAGTTGCTTACTGGTTGAGATTCTTGGGGTTTATTATTTGAAAGAATTTCTTACTAATATCCATAAAGTTAATATTTCTTTTAAAGTATTTGAACAATGCATGTTACTTTTCTGTTCGTAAAAGGGACACTGTTATGTTATAGATAATAGATCAGATTACTGAGTTATTTTGGGGTTGTTTTGTTGCTTTCTTTGTCCTTCCGGAAGTGAGCACTTCTGTATCATATTATCTGAATTACAGCTTTTGTTTTCAGCCGTACTGCAGTGTGTACAGCTGCAAATAGTACAGGTGCCATTATGAAAATAAAATTTTCTTATTTGTTTTAAAAAAAAAAGTGGGAGCACAAGCAGATGCTTTAGTGCCTTCTTAAAATGTGGTATTTTCTAGAAACGTATATGTGCTGTTACTTATTTTCAGCTAAATCTTACATGATCTCTATTGCTGTTTTGCCACCACTTTACTGTAGACAAGAATGCAAGTGATTTGTCAGAATGGTTGCTGTATTCACTTGTTAAAATGCTAAAGTTCCATTTTTCTTTTTTTTTTTTTGTTTAAGAACAGATTTATAGATAAAAGCAAAGATGCAGTTTGGGGACCACCACTGTACAAAAGTAGTAGCTGAAGTCAAAGCATTTTCTGATCACCTGCATCAAAGACAGCCCTTTATAGACATTTAATCTACATTTGGATGGCCTTAATTAATTAATAATGACCTGTCCCTCATCTTCTCTTATGTCTGCTGGGTGAAACAGAAGGAATTGCATGTAAAGAAGAGGGCAAAATAATTTGGGGAAAATTCTAATTACACAGGAGTTAACTGGTAGAGATATTTTTTTTTCTCATTCTTTGGGGAGAAAGCAAGTAAGAGAGAATGACAAAGGAAATATTTTTGTCAAGGTAAAATATGGCTTGTCTTCTCAGAGCTAACAATTGGTTACATGAGATTTCTTAAGAGTCATTCCTTTAAAATTTACTATTTTTAATACAACTTAATACAATCAAATGACTTAATTGCCTTACCTCTTAGGAAGAGTTATTGTTGAATACAGTACAGTTGAAAAAAAAATGCAGTAGCATATTAGCTGTTTGGTTTCAATTTGATTTTTTCAACATTGCATAGTGAATTCTTCCAAAAAGAAAAAAACCCACCCGGTATTATAGGGAGTGAAAAATTTGCCCAATTCCTAAGGCAATGAAACCCAGTTTGATTGTGAAGCTGCTTAATCACTCTTCATTCTCAGTAGGATTTAATGTTCTTGCCAGTGTGTACATTTAAGACTATAGAAAATGCTTTACCATGTAAAGTATAGACAGTCATTTTTGTGCTGTTGGCTGGTAAACAGCTTATTCTGATAAAAGAGTGACAAATCTGTATGCTTACAAGAAGACTATGAAGGATTGTGTCTTGCAACAACAGCTGTCTTATTTATGATGTGTAAGTAGCATAGAGCAAAGAGATTGTTTGTATACTTGTTATCTTTGGTACCATTTCACTAATAAAATCAAGTATTTTAGAGGGAAGTTTCTGCTAGTACATACTTATTAAAGGAATATTTTTAGTTGATCTGGGTCTCATTCACGCAGCTTCTTTAATTAGAAATGTCTATACCAGTGAAAATACAAATGTATTATAGTATCTTTGAAAAGCTGGGTTTCTTTTTTTGGAGGAATTATAATTCTTGCAGTGTATCGTGTTTCAGCTGATACTAGCTTGATTTCTTGAGTTTTCTTATCCTGAAATTGCATAGTCATTATAAATCAGTTGCAAAATATATAAAGGATTGGGTACAGTTAACCAAGCAACATTCCTTTGGAAATTAATAGTGAAGGATGGCAGTCTTATTAACTAACTTATCCCGCATATAAGTCCATGTGCACCACACTGTTATATTGTTTGTGAATTAATAATTCCCTTACAAAAAAACCTTTTACTTGTTTTGTTTTTAAAGGAAAAAACTCAAAACAACCAACCACCGAACCCAGACATTTCCTCCCCACCTCAAGTCGTATTTTCTTAAAAATGCTGTATTTTCTGGGTTTGCTTTGTAAATATTGTGCAGATCTGTAGGGTAAAGTTTTGTCTATTTGTATTAGGTGTTTTGCAGTTCCCCTCTTCCTAAGAAAGCCACTAGTAGAAAACTACTGTTCTGTAAAATGCCTGTTTCTGCAGAGGATTGATCGTTTGCGAACTGGTAGTGTAGCACAGTAATGAAGTCTCTGCTTGCTCCAGCAGGATTGTGTGCATCATCCATTAAGCGTGTTCATACTCTATTGGAATTGCCTTCATTGTTAACTGGTTTGCATGCTGAACTGCCATGGTAGATTGCTTGGTTTTGCACTGCATAAATGAGATTACATGGAGTGATGTTTTGAGAACAGTGTAGTTCATGATAGTTTTACTGTTTTAAATGTAATTTCATTTGAGTCAGTTTTTATTTGAAAATATGAGAGATAATTGCTTAGAAAAGTGATTAGCCATTTTGCTAAGACCATGTGAAGCCTGTATGTGTAAGTTTCTGTTAGTGGCTACAGTTATTTCACAGCAGTGTTTCTGGGTTACAGATAGGCTTTTTCATAGGATTTTGAGGGAAGAAGATAGAAGGCAACTGCTGGTGACTGAAACAGGATTCCAAGTTCAAAGTAGAGGTGGCTGTGACTTAGATAAACTCATCAAAGTCAATAGGCTTACGCAAATGAGAGGGATGAAATTTTGATTGCAAACATTAGTATGATATGAAAAGAATATTGTTAGAACTAAGGAGAAAAAAAGGCACTTCGCTTAGAATCTAGAAACATGCAGAATACCTGAGACATCACCGATACGTAGGTTTTACCTACTCATTAGCATTACCTGCTCTCTTTTAATGGCAGTTTCAGGTGCATCTGAACTACCTTTGAATTATCTGGCTAATAGCAGCAACCTGTGCACAGCTTGTATTCTGAAATGAGCTGTGACACTTGTGTTTCCTCTGCTGTAAGGAGGTAAATGCCATAGCCTTTAGCATAGCTTGCATTGCTTGCTAGTGTTCCCTGGGCCAGTTACATCTAAGGCAATACCTGAAATAACTTTGAAACTGCAAATGTTTGTTACATGGTAGCTTCTCTGTGTTGCCTTCAGCCTGTACTGGTATTTTTGTAATAGTTACTAGATCTAGGGATTTCTGTGAATTTCTTTTGATCTGAGGAGGAGATACGCAAAGGCTGCTTTGTGTGATAAAATTTTATACTTCATACCTGTCCTTATTATTCTGTACTTTTTTCATTCGTGTATGGCTGTTGCAAGCAGTAATTCCTTAGTGATTGGTACGTGTTTTCTATGACTGAGTTATCTCTGCATCAGTGTCTTCTTAGAGTTCATGTATTTTAATTTTGCTAGCCATTCACTTGGGAAAAAAAAAACAACAACAAAACCAGACAAAAATAGTCTTGAATTTTGTAAATGTTAGTGTGAAAGTTGCATTATAGCAGTAAACCAGCTAATTGTGTATTCTGAGCAATGACTTGCAAACTGGGGGATATTATAGGTACTGCCTGCCACTTGGTGTACTTCTAGTTTTATAGTAATTGATTATTGCCTTTGGTGTTACCATGATTTTAAAAGTGAGAATTGGACTTAGTGACACAAATGCTGAGACCTGTAAATGGCCAAAGTAATGTAGGCACTTAGTTCAGAAAGATGTGGTTTTCTCACCAGAGGCTGGAGCGTGGGCAGTTGAAATTTGTAGATACCATTATTACCTAAAGAGAATCTAAAACTTAATTTTGTTTGCTAATGTATGTAAACAGAAAAAAAGGTTTGAGCCTGTACCTTAGGTTTATTTTTATATGTTGAAAACTGTAATTAAAATAATATTGAAAACTAAGACACTGTATGAACAGGTGTTTGTTTTTTTTTTAAATGTAAGATAAACTGTCAGTGGTGTTTAAAAGATGTCTTTGCATGCAGTGCTTGTTTTTACTTCAAGAATATTTCATTTGTAGGCAAGTCCTGTTGCAGGATCTGAGCACATTTGTCTGGGGATTTCTTCAATATTCTCTTCAGTGTAAAACAGCTTAATATAGTTGTCTGTGGAGGCAGCTACTTTCCACGTAGTTTGAGACACTCCTCCAGTACTTTGATTCTGTATTGTTTAAGTAAATACTACAGTTGAGAAGCTATCTACAAACTTCAGCTTCCATAGTTTCCTGAAACTGTGAACTCTTACTATTCAACAGGAAAAAAATCCTTTTTATTTAAATTGTCATCATAGTTTTATCATTGTTGATCTTAATACAGGAGAACATGGACAGCAAAACTTTTAGCTGTTTATATATTTTCTGGTATGGTTCAGCTTAAATTTGTTACCTTTTTTTTATGTTAATCTAATGTCAAAGACAAGACTTGAGATTTTTGGTGTACGAAATATGTTCCATGGTAAACTTGCTAATGAAATTAATCTTCAATTGAAAATGTTGCATGTCTTTTTTGAAATGAAAGACTTACCAGCAGTGGTAAAAGAATGATTGCAGCTTTGTTTCTTAGTCCTTCATGTCGTTAATGAGGCTGCCAGTAAAGTAGCTTTCTAGTGAGCTGTTGCTCTCCTCAGTAAAACCTTTCTTGGTGCAAAGGTGTGGAACTACTGCTGCACTGATGAGTAAATTATGGGCCACTTAGAAGTTACTACTTCATAAATTCATCATTTTCATAGTAATCAACTGAATGAGTGATCTTCTCTGGAAACATCAGGAGAGTAACTTGACTTGCACAATTCATGTGGTCTATCAGTATATCCCTTCTGGTATTTTTTTCCCAGTGATGCAGGAGCTATGATTTGTTACACACAGAACCTATCACGGTCTGTGATCAGGTATACCTCAAGAACCTAAGCAATACAGCAGCAAAAAGTACTGTTCCCCTTCTCTAAGTTCGGTATTTCTGGTAAGAAAGTAGGTCTTTCAAGTTTAACAAACATTACCAAAATGGAACAAATTTAGTTTATTTTTGCATTAGTGAAGAAACTATGAAATGGTACAAGTAAAGAAATTTCCAATGCTATTACATTGTTGCTGTTTTTGTAAATAATGCCCCAAAGTTTTAATGGTGTCATCACTTAATTTGGATGAGATACAGAAAATGGCTGTGCAGCAATTCGACTTTCTCTTTTTAAATTTTTTTTTAATTTATTTATTAGGCTACATCTGCCCCAGGGAGTCAAGTGCTTTGTAAGTAAGTCTGTTGGGACTGATATTGACAAGAATATTACATGAAAGGGGGTGAGGGGTTAACTAACTAAATGTATCATCACTGTTTAGTTAAATCCCCTGGCCTAGCAGGGGATTTTCTTCTCCAGAGAAAGCTACCATAGTTCCACCAGGGAAGTTTGTCTTTCAAACAGGAAGTTAATAAGTGTGACTGCATAAAGTATTTCTCAATTTCTTTTTTTTTCTTCTTTTTAAAGTAGTATCAGGAGTTCATGCAGAGCTTCTGACAGTACATGTCAATCTATTGCCATGGCTAGTTTTCATATGACAATTCACTTAAGCTTCCCTGTTACTTTGTACAATGTGTAAGAGTCTAAACAGGCAATGGTTAAGGAGCAGAAGTTTGAGGTCTGCTTCTCAACATAACTTGTTTGGTAGGGATCTGATCTTGTGATTTTTGGGAGCAGTTATGTCTGTAATGAGACTTGTGGCTGGCTTACCTGCTACTGATCAGGTGATTTAGTCAACACATCTTCAGTCTAGAGAGCTGCATTTTACCATGCTGCTCCTCTGAATGTGAAAGGAGGAAAAAACACGTCTGAGAAATACATTGAGATGTCTTGGCAGTGGTTCAAAATCATATATATACCTAATCTTGTTAAGTAATAAAAAAAAAAGTTCTCTTTAGAGGAGGGGATAGAAAATTGAATAAAGAAGTGTCAGTCTTAAACTTTCTTGTGTAGATGGCTTGGTTTGCCTGCTTGTTTTAAGAAAACAGGCAGACATAAGCATTGGTGCTAGACCTGTCTTAAATGTGCTGCTTCAGTATGAGATGTGGGAAGACTGCGTCTCCTGGTTTTCTCTCTACAAATTTTACCTTTCATTTTAAAGGTAGAACCTAAAGAAAACCTTTAAATTTTACTGAAGTAATATGTTAAAGGGTTGCTTCAGATTACTGGATTTAGAAGTTCAAAGCAGATGCATTGGTCTACATGAAACGTGAACATTAAAAGAATGTGTAATCATCTGTTTTTTGTCAGATTTGTCTTACTGTGATGGGGTAATATTTTCCACAATTTTTCCTCTGCTTTGTTCAATTTTGTAGGACTACTCCTCTTTAGACTTCTTTAATAAGTCTTCTGAACTGTTAAAAACTTGTCTTTCTATGAGCATGGCATTTTCCTCACAAATATTCAATTTACGCATCCCAGTTATCCCGTAGGGTCTCATCAAGACTAGGTGAGGACTAGACTTGTCTGAACTGTACTGTAAATCATACTAACCTGTGTTACAGATCAGTCTCAGACAAAATGATCAGTATTTCTGAATGAACCATTAAATGGAATGAACAGAAGGATGTTATGAGATAGTAGATACTAACCAGGAGCAAACACGCAGTGCTTTTTGGTTTGTTTTGGTGTACCCAGTTAAATTTTCCTCTGGCCAAAGGAAATTTGTGGTAGATAGGTTATTAAAGAGTTTATTGGGATGCTAAGAATAGGGGATGGCCTTACAGAAGATGTCAACTGGGTGCTCATGATGTTAATTGTAAGGTGTATTACTTGATGTGTCCAAGTTTCAATTGTATCAGCTGGGGCATCCTGATGTAGTAAAGATCCTTATGACTGTGATATGTTTGTGCTGTTGCTTAATCTCCAAAGAGGATGGGAAGATGACAAGTGTATGTTTATGGTGTGAACTGGAGACTGCTTTATAGTGCCATTTCTCAGATAATGTGGGACATGCAGTAAGTCACTGAAATACTGTGTTCTTCTAGTTTAATAACAGGAGTTAGCATTCTTGCTTTATTCAACTGAAGTGTGGCAATGCTGAATTTATCAGTTTAAAGTATACTTAAGAATCTTTTGATGGAAGAAAATGTTAGACCTGGATCATTGCATTGCATTAGAAATGCATTAGAAATGGGCATTTACCATGCTTTTATGGCTAGGTGGAAGATGGCAGCCAAGTGTTGCATAAGTTAATTCATTTTAATAAATCAGATTCCCTTTGATCACTTTTAGCTGGGGTAATTTATAGTTGCAAGCACTATAAAACATAAAATCCTACTTCCTTTATCCGAGAACTTTCTTCTGTCAGATGTATAACTTTATTTCAATAGTAGCTCGTAATTGCAATTGGCAAGAGTAGTATGTCTCTGTAGAAGTGATCATGTTTCATGGCTTCTATGTCATTCTCTGCCTATAAGATAAGAAATTTTTGCCTTTATGCTCTCTGTGGAGAGAAACAGACATCTGTAAAAAGCATAAAGGCAAAAATTAGTGTTTTAAAGGCCATATCATCCTTCCAGATCATAGTTCTCAGGAGCTTTATAAAACCAAGTCTCATTCCTGTCCCCTGTCTTCCTCAGGTTTAGAAGACCGTAGAAGGCTGAGTAACTATCCAAGCCTGATGCTTCTACTGTTGATTCATGTTCTGACTTCCAGGCCCGCGCATGAAATGTAAAATGCTTAACATGGGTGATGAAACATTGCTGGTGGTGATTATACAGTTAATTTAAGCCTTGTAAACTGTTGCTGCCACGTGGTGCTTAGCTGATTGGAAGCTGTGACTTTTGGGCAGAGGAAGGGGTTTGGGTTTTGGGGTGGAGGGCGAGAGCTCTGTGAGATTCACTCTGTTTTTGTATTATGAAAGCGTGAACTTGTGAGGTAATTTTGAGATGGAGTGGAAGATGAGATGCGTAGATCATGAGCGGTTAGTGGCTGTACTGGTTGAAGAGGACTGCATACGTGGAAGTGAGTTGTTTGAAACGTGAGGCAGAGGAATTAAATCAGTTTGCAAGAGAGAGGCCTTCATGTTAGATGGGAACTTAGGCAGGATGCTGATTTGGGGCTTATACAGAAAATTGACTTTACCACAGTGATTTGATAAACTTTTAACATCAGCTTTCCGTATCACCTGTGGTTGTGTTGCTTTTGGGTCATTGTGCTACAGTTGATGATGTTCCCTTCCCAGCACATCCTTCTTTCATTTTTTTAAATATGGTTCTGTGTATCACTTAGCAAGACTTCCTAATTGTAGTCTGGGGTTTGTTGTAGCACTGCCTTGTTTTGAAAATGTTGCCCTTCATTGGCTTAGAACACAGACTGGTCGTGTGTCCTGAGAGAGAAAGAACTCTCTTAAGAGTGAACTCTCTTAAGAACTCTCTTAAGCCCTTTAAGACTTGTTGTTCTGTGGAGAAATGGAAATTTTTCAAGCCAGAATCTGTCCTGGAATTTTAAAAAATACAAGTGTGAAGTGTGGAAAGGGCGTTATCTTTTAAAAACAGCTGCTATGCTGCACTGCAATATAAAATCCGGTGCTGGAGCACCCCCGTTTGAGCTGTTGCAGTAATGCCTCAGATACTGTTTGAAATCCTGCACATTTAGATGTAGTGTGTGCTAAAGGCTTTGTTTCAAGCCTGCTGCTAGGCACCACTATTTTTAGTACCTGACCACTGCTATTTCAATACCTAATGCAGTAGCAATCTGCTAAAATGCACTGGAATATGGTGTACCTATTCTTACATTAGTAGGTGATACTTTGTGTATGGGTTACAGGGCCTTTTTAGTAATATCTGAAATAGGTTCATTTGGACTTTGAGGATATGCCCAGTTGATTACCTGGTGCTTTGGACCACCACAAAGAGACTGAGGCTGATGTATGCTGGAGCTTTACATTTGATTACATGCAGCTAATTACCTGATTAAATTTGTTTTAACTGTTTCTTTTTTTTTTTCAGGGGAAAGGTAATTTAAAATGCTTGGGAGCAGGCACGTGCTTTTATTTAAAGCAGGAGAAAATGAACTATTCTGGACTTAGTCTATGACTGCAATGAGAGATGTGCTAGCGTGGAAAACAGATAGGAACTGTACAGCTGGATTCTGCTGATATGGCATTAGGCAGAGCACCATGGTGTCAATATGCAATACTGAGCCTCTCAGGCAATGCAGTTGGTTTCAGGGCCAAGATACATTGGGGGTGCTGGAAGGACACTATACAAGTGTAAGAGTATAAGATAAAATAAACAGTATCTTCCATTTTGTTCCTGGTGCTTGGAGTTCTGTCAGCTTGTTCTCTGCATCCAAACCTTCCCTTCTTTTTCCTTGAAGTTTTCCAATAATCAACCAGTATTTAAAAAAATAAAAAAAAACAAATCAAAACCAAAACACAACTGTTCTTGGAAGCTGAAAAAAATAGTATTCTGTTAAAGCTGCAACTGCTTCTCCAGTGTTGCTTCTGTAGTTGCACTTGCTTACGTTTTCAAAATTCCAAGGGTCTTCTCACCAACAGTGAATGAACATTGAAATAGAGTGAACAGGATCTTGTATCACTGGACTGTGTTTTAACTGTCATTGGAGCTAGGGCTTTTCTCAGCATCCACAAAATCTCTTATGTTAGTAGTGGAAATATTTTTACTTTTTCCTAGTGAGATCCTTACTAACAGTGTTAATTTTCATTGAGCCAATGTATCTCATGTCAATTTTATCTTAACTTTTCCACAAATGTTCTATAGCAGTGGAAGAACATTTCCGTGACACAGTGTAACCGGACCTGACAAATTAGAACTTCAGAGTCACTACATGCTACTGCTTTAGTATTTATGAGGCACGAGCCCATGCAGTGTTGAGAAGCTACAATACAGTGTGTGTCTAGATAAATAGCTTGTCTATGTATGCTGTATGGGCATTGGCAATTACAGTTGGTTTGAGACAGCTATGATAAATTGCAGAAACATGGGTGGCCTCAGTTCCAGAATTGAATGTGTAGTGCTTGAATATAACATACAGAAGTCACAGCGGCTACATTCATTTCAAGATAGATGTAATGCACCAAAGCCATCCAGATAGTGAAAGCAAAGCCGCAGCTGTCATACTAAAAGGGAATTACTGAGCTTTATGGATTCTAGATCTGATGACACCCAGCCACCATACACTTGAAATGAGTGCCAGAATGGTTATTTCATTGCAATTCACAAGAAAGTTGAAGGTTGCTGACAGCCGAGTATCTTGGCTTGAACCATGACCAGCAAAATATAACAGTAGCAGTCAACTGTTTGGGAAAGGTCAGAGAATACCCGTAAGATCTTTATGGTTCTGCTGTCCATTTCTGTATGAGCAACATACCAAAACTGGCTGCAGCCTACAATTTACAGTTAAAATAGCATGTCTGCTACTCTCCAGCCTGCCTGAACTCCAGTGTTTCCAGTAAGGCCCTGAACATGTTTCATCACGATTTCCCTGGCAGTTTGCTTCTGTCCTGGTCCAGGGAAAGCTGTGTGTGAGAAAATAAGAGAGCACAAGTCTTATGAGGAGCAGCTGAGGGAATTGGGGTTATTTAATCTATAGAAAAGGAGGCCTGGGAGGGACCTTATTGCTCCCTGCAATTGAGTGACTGTCATCTCTTCTCCCAAGTGACAAGTAACAGGAAGAGAGGAAATGGCTTCAAATTGCACCAGGGGAGGTTTCAGCTGGACCTTAACGAAAGATTTCTTCACCGAAAGGGTTGACAAGCACTGGAACAGGCTGCCCAGGGCAGTTGTGGAGTCTCCGTCCCTGGAGGTGTTTAAAAGATGTGCAGGTGTGATGCTTAGGGACATGATTTAGTGATGGGCTTGGCAGTGTTGGGTTAATAGTTGGACTTAATGATCTTAAAGGTCTTTTCCAACCTAAGTGATTCTATCATTCTATTCTATGATTCTGTGAAGCACTAAAGGGGTCTCTGAGTATGGGTGATGTGAATGACCTTTTCTAGCATGACAGGTAGTTTTCAGTTTTATTAATGAAACTTGTGCTTCTGCGGTAGAAATAAAATAGATATGGGGATGAGATTATTCCATGCTCTCTGTCCCCATCCTGCCTCCCTCTTTTTCCCCTCCATTGGCATGGATTGATTTATCTTAGAAGCAGTCTTCTGTAAACAATGCTCAGAAGTGACTGATATAAGCTGTCCCAGGTTTTATTACCCACTTTCATACAGATACCATCAGTGCAGTACCAGGATACAGTTAACAACATTCAGGCAGTAGACAAACAGTGCCATCAACAGAGAGAGAAACAGGTAAACCAAGAGCCTGTGACACAGTCAAAAGAACTTTCAGAGAAGTGTCTTCTGTAAATACAGGACTTTAATGAAGTGTTTCACTATTTTACAGTTTTTGTGGCAGTAATGGGTTGACTGATATTGACAGGATGCACCTGTGCTCTTTGCTTTCAGGTGGACACTCAAGTGCAGATGCCATAGTGCCACAAAGGTGTCTTTTAAGGTTGCCAAAGTACCCCAAAGGCTTATGATTTTAGGGGATTTGTAGCTATTCTGTAATTATTCTATTTAGTTAATACAGAGTGAAAAAAAACCCTCTGGAATACTGTGGTTGTGACAGTCTCTTACTCCAGGCTGAGTCTCTGAAACTCTGTGGTAATTTTCAGTGCTGTCTGAATACTGCACTTTAGTCTGACCTGAAGTGTAAAAAAAAGCCCAAAACCCCAGCTCCCGAAGCCCCCAAAACAACAACAACAGCAACAAAATCCCCATGCTATATTACATTAAAATATGCAAGAAAATCATCTACTCTGGGTACCAGAAAAAATAGGTATGTACTAACTTTGCTTTGTGCATGTTTTTAGAGGCCATATTAGAGACTGTATATTACATTCCTCTCTTTGTAAATATAAAATATATATATAAAATATAAAAACACTGTAACTCTGCAGTATAATACCTCGTGCTATAAATCACTATGCTGTATGCCTCCAGACCTACAGTTAACTGTCTAAACTTTTACAGTGTCCAAGTTCTCACTATTGCTAACACTGGTTCTGAGCTTCCATATTTGGAAGCTTTCACTCCTAACATAACAATAGCAGAGCTAAGAATACTGAAGCTAAGCATCCTACTGAAACCACCTGCACAGTACTACAGCACATGAAATACCTATTTGTAGAGGTAGGCAGGCTTCTGCAGTCTGTATATGCACACATTTCTATAACCTGCCTGAAGGGGTCAGCCAGTTAGACTGCGATTATTGTGGGTTCCTTACAACGGAACTAAAAATTCCCACAGAAGAACTAAACAACAACAATAAACAAATATCATTCCCCTTCCCACTGCCCCCCAGTTGAAGTTAAAACACATGAAGAGATCTAAAGGACTGCTCAAACCTTTGAGGTGGTGTGGGGAATGCTCCTGTTACCCCTTCATTTAATGAGCAGAGGTAACAGGGATAAGTAGTAACAGGTAGATTGCTTTGTGGCAAAACAATGCATTTTAACTGCTAAGAAAGAAACAATGCAAACTCCACAGTGAAATACAGGTTCATTCCTACCAGTTCTAACAGACATAGAGAGATACAGATAAAGAGAGAGAATATAAATAAGGGAAGTGAACAGGTTTTGTTTTGGGGCCTCAATAAATCAGTCAAGCGGGACATACACAATTTTTTTAAGCTTTTTGTAAGCATTGCTATTCTATAATTCATACTGCCTAATATGCATGAAAGTATTTGTGTGAATGTGAGTTGTCCTTCACTTTTAATGAGAGAATTTTAAGAGATGTCTGTCTAAGGAGCCTCTGGTACTTACAGTACAATGGATCAATTTCTCCACAAAATAATTATAATAAAATGCTCTGTAACCTAGAGACAACAACAATAAACTGAGTTATCTACAATAGCTGCAAACCATTAATGCCTACAGAGTTCATGGGTGGGCAGCTCTCATAAGCTGGAAAACCAATTCAGACTCCTTGCACCAGAGATACATGAGGGAGTCAAATAAAGAGGATATTAGGGAAGACCTTTTTATTCCCTATATCCCTGTGATTTCTCCTCAGTGCAAGCTTTGGAGGGCTGAATAACAACTATCTATTCAGTTCTTGAGGTCTGTTCAGCAGATACCATCATTACATGCACTGTGAAATGGTATCGGCAACTGCATCTCATAACAGAACGTGAATAGATTTCTATTCCTGTGTAGATAAACATGGAAGAAATAGCTTTAATTTAAAGCAAGTAAGAACTCCAGCACTAATACTGATATTTATTATCATCCTCATTTACACAGTGCTATTCATCTATGATAAATAAAGGTGTAAAGTTCTAATATATAAAGCATTTAATAGTGCTTTACACAGATGGATAAGCATAATTTTCTATTCCTATATTGAACGCTTTTCACTCTTTTGGCCAGCTTTGAACAGCTGGACAGCTTCTTTTGGGGTGGTAGACACTTCTGCTGGAATTTTTCCTGAAGAGATTATCAGATCTGAAAATTGGGTCTTAAACTGGTCATAGTGAACTCTCCTGATGACATTCTGCCTTGAAATGGCTTCCTGAGTGCCCTGGCACTAAGCATCTAACAAGAGGTACCTCACTGGAAGGTTTTTCATACAGTTCCCTGAAAGTTTTGCCTGTGTGAAGACAATAGGATTTTCCACAGAATTGACTGTGGTGAAATAGCTAATATAATTACATAATGAATCTATCTCACCAAGGAATTTTATTGAAGTAGATACTATTGTCACAACTGTCCTACTGTAGGCTTAATTACAGATTTAAACTAACAGTGTGTGTGGCTTTAAACTAACATAGTAAAATACAGTAAATTGTTCTAACTTGCTAACATGTGGAGACAAAGGTATTTCCAGCTGACGGGGGAAGGAACATCACAGGATTTATAACAGCTATGGAGACAATAAACAAGACCGAGGATGCCAGCTTTCAAGATAGCAGAGTGGCATCCAACATGGAGCAGAACAGAAGCAAAGACATACCAGCTGCTAACTCAGCACTGGGACCTTGCAAACATGAGCAAGGACTGAGGTCATTCAGTAAACACAGTGAGCAGCCATCAGAGACCCCCACTCAGCAAGAAAGAGCACATGTAATTAGGATGCAAATATTATAATTAATTCATGGAAATAGCATGAATATGTAAATAATCTCATGGAAAATTTGTTAGTATGCATGAATATGCTAAATATACAGCTGCTGCCGGCAAGTAATGGGGGCATTCACCTTTGCAAAACAATTTGCATGTGCACCCAGTGCTGCAATGAAGAATGCTGCTCTCTAAACTCCAAATTGAGTCTTAGAGAATTTCTCTGGCCAATTTTTACAGTAACACTACATGGTCCTAATGGCTTCATTTAAGCATTAGAGGTTTTGGAACTGGATTTTACAGTATGGGAAATTATATTTTGAAATTTGAAAAAAATATGAAGAAATTACGGCTTCAGTTTGAATTGACTTGTCCCATGAAATTTGGTCCAGATGTCAAGAGTACCAGCTGGTTTTGCTTGAGGTAGTCTTGGGGAGCAAACAAACGCTCATGCTCAGTTTGTGCTGGCTTACTGCTTAGCTCCATTTTCAGATGAGGATGAACAACTCTTGCAGGCAGTTTCACTGTCAGGCTCATCAAGGCTTTTTGGCTGATCTCCATGCTAGTGTAGTCACTCAAGAGTGGTACGGTAATGGAAATGATTCCTTCTTTTTCACTTGTTACTACTTCTTCAGGGATTTCTTTCTGCTTTAGGCTTATGTCTAAGTTATTGCTAGGTTCTTCTGACTGGTCAGTGTTACATTTGCTGTCTTCTCCACCATCTGTAAAGAGGTCTAACTTCAAAGAAGCCTTTGTCTCATGCTCGATGACATAAAGACTGGTGTTAACATTGTCTGACAGGGCCTGAAGCAGTGACCTTGAAACAGGTTTCCAATTAATCTGCAAAACAAAGCAGGGAGAAAGAATAGTTTTAGTGTCATAGAATCATAGAATAGTTAGGGTTGGAAAGGACCTTAAGATCATCAAGTTCCAACCCCCCTGCCATGGGCAGGGACACCTCACACTAAACCATCTCACCCAAGGCTCTGTCCAGCCTGGCGTTGAACACTGCCAGGGATGGAGCATTCACAGCTTCCTTGGGCAGCCCATTCCAGTGCCTCACCACCCTAACAGTAAAGAACTTCTTCCTTGTATATAATTTAAACTTCCCCTGTTTAAGTTTGAAACCATTAGCCCTTGTGCTGTCATTACAGTCCCTGATGAAGAGTCCCTCCCCAGCATCCTTGTAGGCCCAATACTCATGTCATACTTTCATGAAATGCAATTGTCAATTTACTGAAATAAATAACAAAAAGATAAGAGACAGGCAGCCTGATCCTACCTATATAATATGGTAATACATTTAATCTCATCTTCATTGATTTTAGAAAATTGAGGGAAAAAGATTGATTTCACTAACTCAGAGGACCATCTTCTCCTCTCCCAAGCTAAATAAGCAAAGTGTTTCTTGTGTTCATGTGTGATTGGGACGAAATGTAGTGATGATAAAATGTAGGCTTCTATTCTGCTATTCTGAAAAGTTTAACAAACGTGTTACTATAAAAAGGTGGCAGCTTGAACTGTACAGCAGGTGAACGAGCTTTATCTACCAGCTGCTGCTACTGGTTTGTTATTCAGCTTAATGCCATCTTGTAGTCCAAAGGTTAAATGAGTACCTTGGGTTACAAGCTTTTGCAACTTCTACATGATTCAAAGGAGAACAGTTTGTAAAACTTCTTTTCCACTTTGATCGTTCTGCTGCGTTTGCCCACTTTTGCCAAAAAGTTCTTTAAGTCATTGCCAAGCTGGTAAGTTCTCTGCTATAACTATTTGCTTTCTTTTTAGCTCTTTTTTTTTTTTTTTTCCCTCCTCAGCTGTTCTAAATTTGTTAAAATTGTTATGGTTCTTTTGCAAGAAATAAAATTGCATTGGTTTTAATTTTCTTTCTTTTTACAATTTGTATTCTAACTTGGAAATTAGTATGCAATTCTTTGAATTCTCAGTAATCCCACATAAAATATCTCTATATTTCTCTTGTAATGGGTTAAGTAGACACCTCCGCATGGTCAGATTTTGCCTTGTTTTAAATAAGGACTTGTGTGATATGTACCTCCATTATTGTATTTATTATGAACAGCAGCCCAAACTCTACACCTACCAAATCTAAAATAAGCTCTGTGTGAGCTTCTGTCTGAAAGAGGCAATGATGGATGAAGAGAAAGCATCATCTTTGAAGAATCTTGTCTAACCATGAAGAACAGGACACTGACAGGGTGGCTGGCTGTCCATCTTGGTCCCTGTAGTTCATTTTCCTGGGCTCTGTGTCTGACTGAATGGAGAGGGTTCCCAATTCTTCCTACTGCTCTGTACTGTGGGATGTTATCACTGCCTTTGGTTGCAATAAGGAATGCTCTGTCTGGATTTAAAGTACAAATTTTCTTGCCACCTCTCTGTACTATATGTGTGTGTCAAGAGCTGCTACATTGCTCAACTAACCTGATGGGGTTCAGTCTTGAAACAACCTGCAAATAGAATAAATATACAGAATATAATAAGGTTTACTCCCTGCCTCCATTTTACAAAGCTCATTCTGGGAATACTTTTCTCCACGTTTCATGAAATGTTCATAATATCAGATTACTTCTAGGGAATATGTCTGGAATATATCTTTATTGTACGGTCTTCTCACATAGGACTTTTTCTGCTTTCCACCAAACTCTTACCTGATACCTGTAATTTCTGTTTCTGCTGTGTTATCAACCTTACCATATTAATCTACCAGTCTTGGCTAATACAGACTTAATTTTCTTTTATAGTTGCTTTGCTTCTGTAGGAGTATCTTAATGCATTTTAAACAGGTATATTTTGCTTTTGGATTATTTGCTTTTGAGCTACAAGTGCCAAATAAAGCTCTGGCCTGCCAGAAAAATCAAAGCGATTTAGAAGAGGGAAGCAAAAATATAATGGTTGGTGGTCTGAGACTTGGGAGATAAACCGAGGTGCTTCTTCAGTCCTGAAATTCAGGTACCCTTTCCAAAACACATGTGAAAGCCATGGGCAAGATTTGAACAAGCTGCTGAACCCTGGTGTCTGTTGACTAGTAGGTGGTCCTCAGCCAGCTACCAGCTGACCAGGCAAAGCCCCTGGATTGCTCTTTAAGCAGGTAGAGGCTGAAGGGTGAGAAACAGATATCACAAAATACCGTTTACATGGCCTTCACTGGGAGAGTTCTATGGAATTAGGCTGCAATGTTAATTTGTATTTTGTGTAATTTGTACTTAATTATCGGTTCTGTTGGTGGAAACTGACTGGATAGAAAACCTGAATTTCTCTCTTTGGTTTCCATCTCCACCCATTCAACTTGGCTTTGTTCTTCTATCAACCGTACCTTTTAATACACTCTATCCTGTTCTAAACAAAGTCTGAGAAGAGTTACTAAATTAAAAACTGCATACAGCCTCTGGCTAAACAACACTAAACCCTCCCCAGTCCTGTATTTCTAGTATTACCGTAGCTTCCCAACTGTTGATATTAGGCATTTGCTGGGGTAAAGTATGAAAAGACCAGTAACTAGCATTACTGATTAATCACTAGAAGGATCTCCTTTGTGTATTTTTTCACACCATCAGAAGAGCACTTGCCATATTTTGGAGTGCACTGCTGTTTTTTGGACTTGGTACACTGGGCCAGCATGATATTTTCAGCCTGTAAAGAAATATTTAAATTTATTTTCAGGTTAATTGACATATTCTGTTCATTTAAATTAACTGACATTTATATGCAACATTTTACTGTTCTATGATGACTATTAAGCATAATGCCAATTAAAAAGAGAAGACCAAGCTTGGTAGTCTACACCGAATGCTGAGTTAGTGACAATTAGAATCTTTGCTTGAAGACAAAGGAGCTGTGACAGGAGCTGTTAATGTCTCTTTCTATACATTTAATCATTGTATTTTCCTAATTTTCTCATTTCCACAAAACCTCCGTCTTCCTTGAGGACTTTGGGACACTCAGGAAATGTTTTAGTAAATATTTGTTCCTGGGCTTCTGCTTAGAAGCTTACTTTCCCTCCAAGAAAGAGCAAGCAAGCTATTGCTGTTCTTATTTTTGGTGCAGTGACACTGGTGGCCTTGCAGAAGGTCTCCCTGGTACCTTCAGACCAGAACAGGGGTACATCACAGCTCCTGCTCTTTCCTAATCATTTTGAATTTGGCTTTTTCTGGGAAGGGGTTTGTAAGGTAGAGCTGAGTTTTTCAATAGAGGTGTTCAAATGAGTTTCAGCTGGCTGAAAGGTCTTCCATCAGAACCCTTTTCTTCATGCTGCTTCATTGCATTGAAGGGCCCAGAATGAAAACTGGCAACAAGCTGCTATGATCTCCAGCCACCTTGATCCCCTGCCATCATGGGTACTATCTCAGGCATTGTCCTCTGTGTCCCTTCCCAAGCAGAAGGGCTGCAATGTTGACCTGACTATTATTCCCACTGCCCTCGGATTCTGGTCCTGGCCCCAGTCTGGGGGGTCTAGCTGTAATTTCCCTATGGAGGGGCAGCAGAGGGGTGTGATGGGAATTTCAGAAGGAGTTTCTGCTGAGCTGACTGGTCCCATTGGCACCAGTTCACCCCTGGCTGCTCATGCATGGCTTCTGTGGGAGTGGAAGAAGATAATCCCTTGGCATTTTTGAGGTGATCTCCCTGTCAGTAGCTGCTCTCAGAACACCGCTCTTTGAGTTTTGCCCAATGTCTCATGTCCACAGGCAAAAACTCAACACAGCTGTGAGACTGTGGGAGGCTGTGTAGCCCATCACCTTGCCTTAGTGTTGGCTTCAGTGAAGTCTGGTTTTCAAATCAAACCTGGATTTCATTAGCTGAAATGTACTTTGCCTCTGTTTAGCCTGTGGTTTGAGGTGAAGCCTGAGGTTGTAGAGTTACTGGTTCTCTGATCTAGGTGAAACTTCTGTGTAAGTCTCAGAAGCTGTTGTCAAAGACACTAGATCAGATGTAAAGCAACTTAAAGCAAAATCTGAAAAGACAGTGCACAGGCGTCTTAATGTGGAATGCAGCCTGTCTCCCAATGGCAAGGGCAGGAGTTTAGCCTGATACATAAGCTGAAATGAGCTATATCTTGCCATACGGTTTTCAAGCTATGGTTTGTGCCATCTATCTCTTCTGTCCTTCAGCAGCTGTGTTTTCAGCTTCTGAGGCTGGTGCTTTATAAAAAGTAGAAGAAGGGAGTGTAATGTTCTAGGACACCAAAACAATAGTATGAATAGCTGTAGGAAACTAGGCTTATCAGAAAATGAACATTAGAACCCATTACTATGCAAATCATTTTTCTTATATGCCCCTCATATTGCACCTCAGATTAATTTGAGGGATGTGTATGTGTATACTTTATTACTACAGAGAACAACTTCTCCAAAAATAAGAGGACCTCATCCATATCTTACTATGGATGAGGCACCCTAGTTATTCTCTTTTCTTCTTACTCATCCACCTATTACTACTTCTCATTATGTGTTTATGTGCATAATTCATACAGTTGACATCCAAGTGTGTTTGCAGGAAACTGCTTAGATAGCAACATCAATTTGTGTATGCCACACAATGGAATTTCTTTTTGTATTTCAATAGAAGAGATGATTATCAGTTGGGAATGAAAGTGCAAAATAATCGAATGCATGCTTTTTCCATATATATAACCATTTCCCACTGTGAAGAATGGTCCTCACTCTTTTCAAGGGTGAGACAGGAGGCAGTCAGATAACGGTATTAAAAGTGAAAGATTATAGATTTTGAGAAACTAATTTAATCAGCTTATAGTAGTTTGCAATTGCTCTTACTTTGTAAATGCATGGTGTGGTGTGGCTTTTGTGTTGTGTGCTTTCTGACTTGGATTGCTTTTAATGACAAAAAAGGCCCAGTGCTATGAAACTCAGGGTGAAACAAACTGGAAATGCTGCTAACAACTTCAGTCAATATTCCCTTACCTTTTAAGCAGCAGAGAACAAGTGAGAGGTGCAAAAACCAGAATGAATATTGTGCTGAAGCAAAGGCCAGTCACAAAACCTTCAAATTCTCCTTTATCTGATGGGAAATAGAGAGATTGAATCAGCTTTATGGTATCAAGTATAGGAAGACTATTTGCCTACACAAGAGAAGTATTTCAAACAGAAGTCAAACCTTACACATGTTCTGGGGTGCCTGTAAGTGAAACCTAGTTAAAACAAGACCCAAGTTTTCTGGGTGGTCTGAGGCTTTCAGATTTGTATTTTTAAATACCTAGACTTATGTGCTGAATTATTAACCCTGCTATTCAAAGACAAACACGTTACAAAAACCAAAGTATTCCTAATCCCGATGCTATTAGGTGAGCTCTATGTTGTTTAACATCTCAAGACCCTAATGAAGGTCTGACTTCATGAGAAACTAGTTGAGTGAAAATGTTTTTTAATCTCTTTCAGGTTTTAGTAGCAGGACTTGGGTGTTTGGGTGAGATCTACCTGGTCCTGATAATAAGAATATAGTTTGTGTAGTTGGTAGGTGCCACAGTTTCCCTGTTGGATACATTGAGACAATTTTATCTGCAGTCCGCTATTTGTCAATCCTTGCTGCAAACCTGCATCTCCTATTGCCTATGTTAATACCTGCTTGAGATAACTTCTCATCGCACCCCCAAAAGAGATAACTGAGGTAAATTGCTTAAAACTTTACTGAAGGTTGATAATGTCCTGCTCGCTGTGAGCAGGGACAGCAGTGCTGCTCACACAGGAGCCAAAGCAATCTGTCGTCTGAAGAGTGGGTTGGGTTGAGGCATTCTTTACAGATAGCTAAATCAAAAGATTCAGAATAACTCCAGGAAAGTGTGGTCAGCATGCGATTGTGTTGCAGATACTGACAAGCCATATTTGCAAAAGGCCGCTTGCTTTTCCTTTTCCTTCCTACCTACCAACAAAACTTCTTTATTTTCAATGAGCTACTTAATTATGCTTTAAAAGGTACTCGAAAACCTGCAAATTGCTTTGTTGCTGAAAAAGCTTTTATGACAAAGAAACCTGAGGTTGTTTTAATGGATTAAGTAACACATGACATGTTGGGGAGGTGTAAAATATTAAACATAATGCTTAAACTCAGTGTAATTACTTGAATTTTCAAAATGTTGCATTAACTATGCGTTTTTGTAACTTCCTTGAAATATTCAACCCTATCTTCTGTATGTTCAATATCCTGTTCTATGTGTTCAATAGGATACATGGAATAAAGTCCTGCAGAAAAGCTGCCGTGGAGACACTTTAATTTCTTGTGTTGAAGGGAGAAAGGATTGGGGGTGGGGGGCAGAAACTCTTGATTCCAAGAAATATTTTTAATTTATTTTACTTTTCTTTCTGCTTCACCCTTTTGACTATTCAGCTGTTTGTATTTACACCTCCATCACTTAATACAAAAAAGCTGTAGCCATTTGCATACTTCTGTCTCTGAATTTCACAGGTTACTTTTCCTGTGCCTGATACCATCTTAGTTTGCTCTTTTATTGTGTTTTTTTGTTTAGAAAGCTCCAATTGAATGAAGCTGTGGTAAAACTGAAAAAAGTCTACTGCAGTGTCAGATTTAGCTTAGTTTTAGCACCTGATAAGGTGCTAAAAATGTCTGAGAAGCCACGTATAGGCAACCCTATATGACTGCAAATTATGAGACTTTATAAATGGAAGTGTATTGATCTTAGCCTATCCAGGCACCCTTGAAAAATAAAACTTTTGCCAGCAAACTGTAGGACTTCTTTGATAAAATGTACTTAAATTATTAAAACACAGGATACTTTGATTAGCTGTCACCCACAATAGGAGCAATTGAAAAAGACTTCTATTTTTTAATTGTTAATGGCTTAGGGAACTGGAAACCGATTTTACATGATTGCTCAGGGGTTTGCCAAGAGCAAAGACTAGTGAACCTCCTTAGTCACAAGCAGAATATTTAAAATGCTGAAATCTATGACAGGAGTCAGTAATAAATAAAGGTATGTGCATATACCTAGCATAAAGAGGTCAGAAAACATTTCAGAGATGAGGAGATCCAGCTAAGTCTTCCCTGCATGTTAGGTAATGAAGTACAGGCAGAGTTGCTCTGTGATGCGTAGTTTACCTGTCACAAAGGAACAGCTTTGTGTGTTTGCAATCAATAATTAAGGACTGAATAATAAATCTCCTGCATGAGCACTTTGTTACTCCCTGAAAAGTGGGAAAGAGTAGAGAATAATGGCATATATAGTGCATAATGCAAGGATTGATGCATAGAGCTTCCACGGTACCATATTTTGGAGTGCTGAAAGGTTGTGAATGAGTCGGAGGTCCTTCACCCACATTAGTGAATCCTGAAATCTGCACACGGTAACTGGTTTTTTCCTTCAGTCTGGTAAGATGGTAGCTTGTGGTAGAAGAATTGAGAGTAACAACTGAAAAGCAAGAGGGGATGGAGAAGATGATTAGATGAACTCTGGTGGCTGGGTCTGTATCAGTGTAGCTGACTGGGGAAAAGGCAAAATTTCTGTGCCCTAATCTGTATCTGGAGGAAGCCACACCTCGCTGATGTTCTTCAGATGGGTACAAGATTTCCCAAAAATACTTATGTATGTTTTAAATCTGGAGGTAAAATGCATGAGCTTTTAACACACAAAGGATGTTTAGGTGGTGAACGCAGAAGGCAGTGTATACTGCATGACAGGAAAACACACCTAACAACCTGAATAGTGGTTTTCATGTTGACTGTAACAGTTGACATAAGGACTAAACCCTATCACATGCTTTACTTTCACTCCAGTAGTCAGTAGTTGTTCACCTTAATTAATACCAGTGCTATTATTATTCACTGCAGAAACAGGTCTGTTTCTGAATAACAGGGCTCAATGTTTTTATTTTGGTCATGTAGTGACTTTTCCCCTAGCCAGAATAATTGAACAATGGTGCTGCAGTACACTGTAGGGCAGAATTACTTTTCAATTTGGCCACTGTGAATTAATGATCTTCATAGAGGTGGAAATGGTGCTGCAGCCTTGTAGGCTTCCTTTCCCCAGATTCTCTGATAAAATTATTCTTTCTGCCTGGGAAACATGGAGGAGATCAAGTGTTCATGTCACAGAGTCACAGAAATCTTAGGGTTGGAAAAGACCTCTGGAGATCAGGGCAAAGGGAAAAAAAGCCTCATAATTAAATCCAGCCCTGGACACTACCCTTCTGTCTCCTCTTAAACATTCTTACAGGTATTCGGGTGGAAGAGGGACCGCTGAAGATGGTGCTTACTTGAAGCTTTTGTTACTTTTTGTGCCCTCTAAAGGCTTAGGCCAACATGAATTATAGAATGCTTGCTGTTCTTTGCCAGGTCTCTGGTGCTATTTGTCTCCCATAGCATGCCTTTAATTTTATTTGAAAGTCAGTATGTGCAAAGTCAATGTATTATTATTTATAGCAAGAAGACTTTCCACTCAAGACCAGAAGTAAAATGTTTATCAAAAGGAGTATGGGGATTTTTTTTATTATTTCTTTTTTAACTCAAGTGGTTTCAGCTCACAATTATTAATTTATTTTAGTGTGTAGATGTTCCATCATTTGTAGGCAAACACAAAAACTATCTATTTAAGACAAAATTTCTAAAAATGAAATAAATAATAGGGTCTTTGAAAACAGGTAAGAAATACAAACTATATTCCCTTCTAATTAAGTTCAACAAAGAAGTGTATAATTTCTTAAGTCCTACAGAAAATCTCAGTTGAGCTTGTCTGTGTTGCAATGAAACATAAAAGTTTTGTGACTGAAGACTTAACAGCTCAGAAATACTGACAGCATGTATCTTCCTTTCAGTGTTAC
Source organism: Pezoporus occidentalis (assembly GCF_034315485.1). Lineage (NCBI taxonomy): Eukaryota > Metazoa > Chordata > Aves > Psittaciformes > Psittacidae > Pezoporus > Pezoporus occidentalis. Next base: position 1,823,863 of record NW_026913425.1, read on the forward strand.
CAAAGAATTCTTCAGTAGGAGAATTAGAATTTAGAACTGTAATTTTTAAAGAAATATTTTCTTATCAATATTTAATACAAGATGATACCTAAAACACTCTTAAGTACTCAGAGGACCATCCTGAACATTAAAACTATAACCAGTAACTGACCTTTGAGAGGGCTCAATTCCCACAGAAATGTAAGGAACTCAGTACTGTGCCGCAATAGCACTTAATCAGTTGTATGAATCTTTTCTGTCATGACTGACCTGCTGCTTTGTTCTGAGCAGCAGTGACTTACCCAGAGACTTTTTCCTAGATGTGTCTGTGTAGCTGATCCTGTATCCCTGGAGAAAGCCCAAACAATCTTCAGCAGCTATTTGGGTCCACTTCACAAGTGCAGAATGCTTTGTGATATTCAGGATTGTCACATTAGCAGGACCTGTCCTAGGAACTTAAAAATCAGTTAAGAATTTAAGCTGTACACCAATACTTCTGCAATAGACATACAAGACTAAAACCTAGCCGCTTCCTTGACAGCTCTTTGCCTGATCCTAGTTGTCATAAATCTAACATCAGGGTGAAAGATAAAGGAGAGATCTTAGTGAGTAAAACCCCCTCATCTTAAGTAATACCAAAGTAGGTAGAAACTGTAACTGTCTCACTACTCCAACAGCCACAGCCATAATAATTTCAACTTGAAATATAAGAGACTTCCAAATTGGGATTGGAAAATCTAACTTTGAACACAGTTACTAACTCTGAGACACTCTTTCTGTTATTTTGGTAATGTCTTATGTAATGATAATATTTCTGCGTTCTGTCAGTAAGGAACAACATTCAGGTCATTCACTGCCAGAGCACAACTGCTAAAACTAAAGGCAATGCTAACTGGACAATGCTGTTAAGCCATCTGGAAAAGAAACTTTATGTAAATTGATGCAGATAGGAAACAAGAAGAAATATGAGAGATGAGATCATATAAAGGGGAGGAATACCTCCTTCAACTGAGTAAAAATGGGTCACTCCAAAAGTCTTTTCATGTCCTGTGAAACTTTCACACTGACACACATCCGATGCGTGTACCATTATTTTGTACAACTTAAATGGCTGAAAATTGTCTGGAAAACAAATAAAGGTACATCAGAGTTCATTGAAAAGTTAGAAATTACAAAGAAAAGCAGGAGAGAAAACAACTTGCAGTTTTTCTGTATAGTTCTTACTTTCTGAGATTCAAAATGCAGTATAGGTTTATGGTGTTTTACACTGACTACCAAATACGTGCATCCCTCTTTATTGTCTCTAGATGGTTACTACAAACATTTCAAAAGCAGAATGAGATATAACATAACTTTTCTTTTCAAAGATGCCAGACCTATTTGTAGTCTCTCTCTGAAAGGCTTGAGCTCCTAAAGGAGAAGAGGGGAACTAAAATGGCTGTTATTATCTTAGTGCAAGGACTGGTATTTCCCCCTCAGCCATCATATTTAAAAGCAAGCAGAACAACTAGGTGCAATGTGGCAGTGTGGATGTTGCAGAAGGACCAAGGAAAAGAGTGCATTCATTTGTAGAACTCTAAAGCTAAGTGCTCTTTACGGTACATAAAAGCCAGTCCTGCATGGCTTTTGCAAGTGTCACCTACATGATTTTAATCTAGATTTTTGATGATTGTCATGTAAATGATCCTTGGCTGCAGCTCATCATGCCTACCTTGGTCAGCAGAATACTGGAGTTGAGATCTTAGGTTTTCAGAAGGACAGCCATTGGGGTAAAAAAAATAATCTAAGGGAGACTAAAGAGCAGTTCATAGTTAAAGTTAAGCTTACCTAGACACAAGAGAAATATTTTATTTTTGCTTTTAAAGCCGGTAGTGTTTAGGTCTCCCTGGGATGTGGGCAAGGAGAGAGATCATACCAGCAACAGCAGCTTACATTTCTTGCCCAGCTGTGACCAGAAGAATCCTACTAAAATGTCCACATTTTCTCTGACTCAGTGTTACTAAAAATTGGATGATCTCAGTGCTGGACAGAGATAAGAGTTGCACTTATCTGTGTCTTCAGGTTGCTTTTAAAAACAGGGTGGTTGCTGTTACCTAGTGTGAAATTTCCAGTAGCTGTAGTTACTATTTTCATGCGCATATCCTCTTTACCCGTGCCCCAGTCAACCACAAAACATTTTGGATTGTATTCTGGAGTCCAGGTGACAACTGCACTAGTTCCCTGGTGTTTGACGTGCATTTGGCCAGGCATGTCTGTGAACAAATACACCATTAGAGATCAATAAACAGGAAAGCAGGTTTCTCTTCTCTTGACAGCTTTCTCTTTTTTGCTCTTTTTCAAAGATTATTCAATACATAGTTATCACTGCAGCTGATGTAGTAAGTTTTACATGATTAGGTCAGTGAAGAAAACTCAGCATCTAGTACTTTGCAATGGTGTCTGGGAATCCAGTATTAGTTGCTGTTCATGAGCTTTAATTTCCCAAAATTGGAAAAGGAGAAATGGCTGTTCCAAGCCTTAGGAAAAGGAAGCCTGATGTTGCTGAATAACCTCCTGTGAGCCACTATTAACTGCTATACATAGACATAAAGCAACTGTAAGGTAGTGCTTACCTGGGGGAGGGGGAGAAGGGGCTAATTGAGGATTTAGCCATATAATTTCATATTCCATATACTTTGCATTTTCCCCAAGGATGTTGAACATATTGACATTTTTAAAGACAGATTATTTAAATAATAAGAAAGGCCTTCTGACTGAAACTAAGGGCACAGGAGAACAACCTGTCATTTTGGAGTAAACAGTGGATCTTGTGACAGACAAGATCATCTTCTGTCTGAAAACCAGTATAATAAAGTCAAATTAAAGAAAATGGCTGTATGAGCTGAAAAGCTGTGCATGCTGAGAAGGAATGCATTTAATACAAGGATATTCTGTTAACTCATGATAGATACAGCAAACCTGCATATAAGTACAACTGAGTCTGAAATGTGTGTCTGAGAAGAGCCATGAAGAACAGGCTGAGAGGTTCAGTAAACAAGTAGGTGTCAATCGAAAGACGGCTTGAGGTGGAAGTATGTATTTCATCAGAAGGGAGTGAAAGCAGTCAAACTTAGGCCATAACCAAATTGTTATGTCTTTGCAGGGCAAGGAGAGCAGAATGAGGGGGGTGTGTTAGAAAACCATGGAATCATGGAATGGTTTGTGTTGGAAGGGACCTTGAAGATCATCTCGTTCCAACCCCCTGGCCACAGTTGCTCAAACCAGGTTGCTCAAAGCCCATCCAACCTGGCCGTGTACACTTCCAGGGATGGGGCAGCCACATGTCATTATATCTAGTCTGAATCTCTCCTCTTCTATTTTCAAAACATTATCCCTTGTCCTATTGCAACAGGTCCTACTAAAAAGTCTGTCCCTACCACTAACTGACCTAGAGAAGCTTTTTTTGTTGCCCTTGATGTGTCTGATCAGATTATTCTGCCAGGTCTTTAGCTTCACTAACATCATCCCTGGCTTGCCAGACAATTTTCCTGTATTCCTCTCAGGCTACCTGTCCCTGCTTCCAGCCTCTATAGGTTTCCTTTTTGTGTGAGTTTGTCCAGAAACTACTTGTTTCTGGAAAAATCAATGACTTGCAGCTGTCTGGAGACCAACAAAGGTGCTTGCACGCTTACACATGCTATAGGTTAATTTAAGAAAAAAGAAATAATTCTTACTTTGGAAGAGAGAGGTTTTCTTTTATTGCAATAGCTGTACATCAAGATTATAACGAATGAAACTCGCTTATATTATAAGAAAAACAATGTTAAAATGTTTTCTTGTTGAAATGAAAAAAAAAAAACCTGTGTCTTTAGGCATCACAATAGCTTACATCTTCATTGGAATATGACAAGTACATTCTCCCTATTGCTCTCACCATGTACCAGCAGGGATAATACTGAAATAAAGGACAGTAGCAGGTCTCTTAATAGTTACTTAGCTTAAAAACATTGGATTTGCACATCATTCTGCAAACTTTGTTTAAACTGCTGGTATCTACTTAACTTTGATGACCCTCCTTTTGATAGGTAGATCTATCACGTAGCTACTTCTCTAGTTTGAGAAAATGGGAAGTGATGAACAAAATCTTAAATTGCTTGGTCTGTTTGTTAACTTCTATTGAAATCGTTTCTTAAGAAGCAGTACTGACTCTTGCTATGCAAAAATAACAGCCTAAAAATATTCAAGAACATACTTAACCCTGTCCCAAAGACTGACAAAGGGTAGATTACAGATTGCTCATAAAACCTCCCCACTGCTCTAATGAATGAATGATAAAGTAAGTACCTGTTGTACAGAAGTCTGGGACAATGTAGATGGCTTGAGGAGATTCTCCTGCTTGATTATAGGCAGAAATACTAACTCTGTAATAAGCCATAGAAATATTTACAAGAACTTCTCTGTCCTTTAGAAAGATGCGATTTGGTGAATCACTGCAGCTGTTGGGTATTCTTTCCACATTAATGTAATATCCAAGGATATTCTCGCTTTGTGTTACCTAGTAAGAGAAAAAAGATTATTATTCTATAAATATTATTATGTTCTGTGCAGAAAAATCAAGAGGGATTAAATTGTAAAACCAAATTGTCATCTTTGATGAGGGGGAGAGAATCATACTGCTTTAATTAGGTTATTAGGAATCAATGAAGTAAAGCATTTCCTTAAAATTAGGAGCAGACTTAAATTTAGGGGATTTAAGCATGGTATTAAGTGTTTTGCTTAATTGAGATCTTAGTTATGTGTATCCAATTAGTAATAACAGCAGTGAAGCAGCTGTAACATTCTGTACATTTCAGTGGAACATACACCTCATAATTAGGAACTTGAAAGTTAATGAGAGGTGTTTAATTGCAATTCATGCCTCTGGGAATCTTCATCGACTAAATTTTGTTAGGCAACTGGTCCCTTTGAGGATAAATGCTAGTAATTACACTACAACTTCAGAACACGTTGTGTATCCACTGATACATTTTTACGTGGCAATGGTTCACATGTCATTTTACTGTACTAATCTTTATGAGAGATTGGAAAATGAGCGCATAGAAATGGATATTACTGTGATCTAGATAGAAACTGAGCTTTATACATGAAGGCCTGTGAATTCTGCAAGGATTATTTCTGGTATCAAGATTGTTATTTCTTGGTACAAAATTAATAGTGTGAAGATGCTGCAAAGCTGAGAAATTGGGTTATGTTAATGAAATTATTGGGTGCTTTTGGAGTAACATAAACAGGATGACAATTTAAAAAGCAGAGACACCTGTGTTGAGAGGAATTTCTGATAAAGTTGGAGGTTTTTAAAATGGAAACATGTTTTCCCAGGATAAAGAGGGAAGAATTAGTGCCATTATTTGAAGCTCTGGTAAAGCTGTTGGGAGAAGAGTGTTATGGTCCTCTCATCAGACTTTGAAACTGGAAAATGTTTCTGTGTAGGAGAAATAATTCCCAGGATAAGTGAAATTATGAGGTCTATTGCACAAGAAGAAACTAGTAGAATTTAGCCTTCTTAGTTTAGCAAATTGAGACCAGAAAAAGTTAGCACTGCTTTATGTTGTGCAGTCCTGCAGGAGGTGCCGGGTGATGTGCAGCCATGAAAGCAACACGTTGCCTGGTCAGGTGCTTAGAGCTGAAGCCAGGCTGTTAACTGAACATTAGCAAAAACAGAGGAGTGATGGCTAGCTGAAATATCTCTAAGCTGCTTTATTTGTTTCAGACCAGCTTAAACAAGTATGGCAGCAGAGTTGAAGATTTTCCATCTACATTTAACATGTTAATTATTGCATTCAGTCCTTCCTTCTGCTCCTTTGAGGTTTGTTGAAGCCATCTGGATTTGAACCCTATTTTGTATAACAGACTAGTATAAGTATTATCCTGAATGAAGATCCTAGCCCTGATTCTATATTTAATATTGTCTTTTTTTTTTTAACTAAAGCATTTAGATGGAGAAAAATTTATTCTCTTAACTTGACATTTAAATTGGCATGTACAGTCTATTGCTTGGTCACAAGATGAATAATTTAGTGTGCAGCTTTGCCTTTTTATGAGTAGATAAGGGAAAAAGGGGATCTCTTATGCTTATCAGAAGATGTCTATTTCCTCTGCTGCCTTTTCTTTCCTTTGACAAAAGTGCATGGGGTAACTACAGAACTTTCCAATTCTGATATTTGAAAACTCTGCCAGAGTCTGTCCTTTCTGTCAGGGATTTTCCCTATGTCAAACTTACTGGAATTTGTAGACACTTCTCTCAGAATTTCGATAATATTAATTAGTTTCCATGCAAATGCCTCTAGTACACCTTGTTCATTGAAATTGCCTGTTTGCCCATTGACTGTATATTCAAGTTGTTCATTTCTTACCAAGAGAACTTCAGCTGGTAATGCTGTTGTAGTCAGTCAGCTGATAACAACTCCTGCTGAAGAAAAGAGCATGCCTCTGCTGTATAGGTTTGAACTTTAAATGTCATTATGGGAAACATGCAGTTTGAAGCTGCTCTTACAAGCCAGAGACTCTTTTTCTGTCCCTATTATAATGTATTTGCACTTCTGAATTAGTAAATTAGTAGACATACAAACCTTTTCTAAAAGGTTTTGGTCTCTTGAGAGTATGGATGCTCCTTATGAACATGTGAAACACAAGGTATGTCACTTGTATGCGTTAAAGACTTAGGCTCTTTTTAGGAAAAGTGGCAAACTTGAGGCACACCTATTTTTAATGAAAGCTGGGAAAAATCTTTAGTCAATGATTTTGAGCACAGAGATTGCTGGTTTAATAATTTTTCAAGTTTATAAATTGGTGTGTTTTTTTCCTTGCTAATTTCTAGAACCTAGAACACCACCATAAAAATGCAGTGAATCCTGAAGTGAGACTACAGTATTCAATGCCTTCTGCTTATACAGTAGTCTCATTATGATGAGAAAATCTATTTTTTTCCTACAAAGTAATAAATTAATAACATGGACATATAGAAGGTACTCAGACTCAAAGTGAATGTTACCTCCCACTTCAGAAGAACACTTCTTCTGCCTGGAGCAATTTCTGTAGTTGCATTGTATGATATTCTTGGCTTGTTCATGAGTTCTGGTAAATGTGGAAAAAGATGGAAACATGCACTGATATAAATCAATATGATCATCATATTTTCAACAGAATCTGACAATGCTATTTCTATATATACAAGATTTTAAGAGGTTTTTACATTCATGCTTATTCCCAGTAGGACAAAACTATATTTCACTTACTGTGAGGGACCAAAATCTCTTTACTCCAAACGCAAACACAGTAGAGATCATCCTTGGCTATGCATCTAAGCTGAACAATGTATGAAGACATAGCATTTAAATTCCAAATGGTGACATTGACAGCACTGCTTTTGACAGGCACCTAAAAACAAATGATGTGTTTAATTTATGTGGCAGCAATAAAACATAATCTTGTATTAACTGATTTCTCAATCAAGAACCAGCCACCTGACTGCAGCCAAAAGTAGGGGTCCCTGTTCATCAATGAAGATTTACTACACATTTTAGCCAATGTCTTTTCACTCTTTCTCTCAAGGCAATACCCTTTGCTTCATGATCTGCGCAGTCACAATATATAAGCAACAATTTAGGTCTAAATAGTGTTTTTTAAAATAAATTAAGCATTATATATAATGAAAAATAATCTTACCTAACTTACCTAATAAACTTGCCTTGTTGGCATTCTGAAGAAGAAGATATTAAGGTCAAATTAAATATTAAAAAAAATACCTTTATTCTCAAACGTTAATCTAAATGGATCTGTATGGCTGATGTGGTAAGGAGTGAGCATGGCTGAATAGAATGTGTGGCAGCCTATGCCTTAGTACCACAGAAGTGGTCTGCATCTGCAGCTGATGACGGCACTGGACCTCCAGTAACTGTAAAGGGAATGGAGATAGTCTTCAAAGAAAGACACCACCTGTGTCTGAGGAAATACCTGAGCTGAAAACTATGGGAGAAAATATAATAGAAAACTGTTGCTTTATGCTTGAACTCTTTTACACTTTTTCCCAGATGTCCATTGGTCGTCACCATTAGATCACAGTATCCTGCCTTACATGGACTTTTGGTCCATGTGTTGTAACATTTTTGGTAAAAGTGGTATTGCAGATTGAAATATTTGGTTTAGCATTTGTCTGCTGTAAAGTTTTGTTTTCTTAATGATACGCAATTCCTAAAAAAGCCTATCAAAGAACCAAAACCAAAACCAACAGACAAAAAACCCCCAAACAAAACAACCTAGCTCTTCTTTTTTTTTTGCAGTTTTTTTTTTTTTAATTAAAATTAATTAATTAACATCTGTGTCAGTGTATTTACTTCTCCAACCAGACCTTTATTTCACATAACCCTCTTCAAGTGATAACCACCAGTGGCGGCTGTAATGCACCATCAATGAAGTCTGTGACTAAGTCTGGATTCAGCTGCACCTGAGCTCCCCTCAGGAAGGAGTTTAGAATACAATGGGGGCTCTTCCTGAACCTCATGACTCAATGGGAAGGCCTCCCTGACAGTTTTGTCTAATCCTGTCCTCTATGCAGTAAATACTCAAGCGTACCTTGCCATCAAAACTTGTTAAATCACTATCACATTTACTATCAGGCTTTGTTAAATTGCAGTTTTATATCAATAACATATTGCTACTCTGTTTTGTGGATGAAGTGACACACTTCACTTGTAACAAATTGATTTATTTGATAGGTTGGTGAGTAGTACCACTGATTATTTATGGAGGTATGAGGTGAATCCAAGTCCCAGCTTCTCAGAAAAATGGGCTCATGACAATTGTATAATGGGAAAGCTGTTGCCCTAAGCATTCCCAGAGCCATGATTCAAGGTCAGCCTGCTGAAGCCTCCCAGAAATTAGATAACTGTGAAAAAAAGGAGCCTATTATTTCAAATCCGCCAGCACCAGTCCTCAGTAAGGGACACAACCTCTTCCTTCCTCTTAGGGAGGAATTGCAGGGCCTGAATCAAAAAACCCAGAGTAATGCCAGAAGGCAGTTTGCCTTCCTGTCTGGAAAGTGGAGGCTTATCAGGACGTAAGTGGTGATGGCCCATATGTATTTTAATTCCAGCTGGTCCTCAAGGACACTTGGTGGAATTTTTAATAGACAGGGGAGCACAAATTTCAATACTAACACAAGAAGATAGTATTGAAGAATATACTTCAGTATACTGAGAATATATTGAGAAGCTGGCCATTCAATCCAGATGGTTAAGATCAGTGGTCTGAAGGAAGCAAGTGTTGTATGTTGAACTGCCAAGGTGAATTTATGGCTCCTGGTCAAGAAGTGTATGGCACTCAAAAATTACTAATGTACCACAATAACTGAATTCTGCTGTGGCATGGAATGGAATTTCTGGAGATTTGGAGAAATGACAAATGACATCCAGAACCCGTTCCCCATGTATGTCACCTGTCCAGTCAGTTGGAAACCAAGCAGGAGGTAGCGCTTAGCAGTTGACTGTTGGCACCTGAATGCTAATACATCTCTGCTAACAGCTGCTGTACCAAACACTCCAAACTTGCAACTACTTTGCAAGCAGCTGAAGCTGCACAACCATGGATGGCGGCATTAGATGTAAAAGATATGTTCTTTATGGGTCCCCTAATGTATGATAGAGGAGTTTTCTGTTTGGAGGGAGTAGTACATACTTTTAACAGCTTCCCACATGGGTATTAACATTCACCCACAATTGCCCATGCCACACTTGCAGAACTTTCACAGGCAGTCTCACTCCCCAAGGATGTGAAACTGTAATGATATATAGACGATATTCTGATTGGAGGAACTTCCCCTGAGAAGGTGGCAAAAGCAGCAGCAGCAGTATGGCAAGCACTAAATGAAGCAGAAATTGATATTCCATGTGGAAAATGCCGGGACCAAGTAAAGAAGTAAAATTTTTAGATACTTGGTGGATAGCAGGCAGTGAAGTGATTGCTCCAGAAACCTTGAGAAAAACAAAAAAGCTGCTAATGCCCCAATCAAGGAAGGAGTTACAACAATTAGTGGGAACTTTAGAATATTGGAGGAAGAATGTACTTGGTTTTTCTATCACTTCCCATCCATTATACTCACTCTCGTGGACAGGCAAACCCTGGGAGTCAATATTAGAACACAGAGAGGAGGTCAATTATTGTAACACAATAAGGTTTCACTCAACAAGATACTTACAGTAACCTGTTCCAAACTACCCCAGTGGGCCAAAACAATCTTTATTTTTTAACTTAACCACATTTAAAGAAACAAAACAATGATACTCTGAATGTGAAAAGGGTGACATGCTGCTCTATATTTTATTGTGTAAGACTATTAACAAATTTAGGATCTGTTAGAACAAGCCTGAGATCTTTGTGAGATTTGCCTACAGATTATCTGCATGCTGTGCCTCCTTGCTATTCATGTTGTGTGTGCTCTGCAGTAGCATCCTGTCAATGTCCTGCATATGTGATATGTATTGCTGTACTGATAATAAGGCACCTCATGTTCTCAAATGATTTTCATCTCTAAGTACATACCAGCGTCCACCGAGTGGATTCTGCGACTGCCTCTCTGTACCTCAGCTCATACACTGTAGGAGTTGCAGGCAGGTCCCACTTTACTATCAGTTGGTTTGTGACCTGATGAGCATTTATGTTTGATGGTGTCAAGCACTTCCCTAAAATGAGGAACATACAGCTGTTGTAAATACAAGAGAAGGATGAAGGGTTTTGGTAATTATGTCTGTCAGGTGTGGTTTATAAAAAATAAAAGGCTTGGCACAGAATACTGAACACTGAAAGACTTTAAAAAGACTGAAAAGAAATAATTACTAAATCTTTATGGCATCAACAAAACAGGGTTGATCCTCCTGTCTTTCTTTTGTGAATGCTTCTACTTATTTCAGAAAGACTCTTTTTCTAAACAGGTGCTAACCTGAGTGAGTCTCAAAGGCAAAACAAAAATGCCAAGAGTACCTATATTTGTCGATTGTACAAAAAAATTTCCAGGACATCTTCCAATTTCAGCAACTGCTTTATCTATGCAATTTTAAGTGCAAATACATTTTTGTCTGCCTCCCTAATAAACACAAGGTGGCTAAAAGCCTCTGTGGAGGTCATAGGGATAATTTGGTTTGTACTGGTAGTTCTCCGTGGCAGTAAGGAGCACCTTTTTTTCTTGGACCATGATTTTTTGGGAAGATTTGGAAAGCCCTCAAAGTTATCTCAGTGATCAGATACTGTAGGGAATCTTTAAATAAACATCTGAAGGACACAGTTGATAAGATTTACCTTTTTTTATATCTCCCCTGCAGCACCATGTAATGGGTAACTGGCCTTCAAAAAGAGTTGAAATTTGAAAAGGTTTCTCAAAATGTTAATGCTCTATGACAAGGATTCCTTAAGTGCATGGTACCGAGTCAACCTGCTCTTCATAAACCAATAAAGATGTTCAGTAAACCATTAAAGAGAGCACAGGAAACTGGTTAAGTACTGTACACAAGTATCAGGATATATTTTCTGGCTATGACTATTTCCTAGTCTAGCAAATGGTTTAAAGTAAAACTCTTCTCCCATAAAAGCTGATAGACTTTGGCTATTGACTTCAGTAAAGATTTCTTCCAAGGAAGCCAAACTTCAGCTTAGCTCTCTGGACCCATAAAAATAACAACTGCATACTGGGAGTTACAATTTTGGAAATAATCTATGAAAATGCTGCCAGTGCTTCAGGTTGGGTCTGCAGTGACACAATTCATGAAGCCGCTGTACCTGCTTTGCTCAGTGTAACTGAGATCTTCTTTCCTTTCACACAGCTGTCATGGGCATAATTGACTGCTATCCAGATTGACGCAGATCGCTTCATGTAGAGATTCTTTCGTTCTATCGTGATGGAAGATGATGACGTGTTTCGTTGAAAAAGTTTTGGTATTCTGTCCCTTTGGAGAAAAGGAAGCAGAATGTAAAACAAACATTTTATTGGACTAAATTTACTCATTCCTGCCTCAGAACACAATTTTACAGCAATTAATAGTTTTCCAGGTACCTATACACAAAGTTCAGTATCTTGAAATCTTGCAGGTGTGGCCTGAGCAGCTTGAAACAGCAAATGTAATTCCAGTACCCTAGTAAATCTAGCGAATTTGCACCTGCAAGTCTTCATTGCATGGTGTTAAATTCCTGAAACTTGCAAGGCACAGCGTGATATAAGACAAAATCTGTTTGGCCTTCTTTTGTACTTACAGTGAGATGTAAAGGAGGTATAAAATTAGGTTAGATATTGTTTATAAAGTCTACCTGCCACCTACCATAGGGGCACCTAAAATTCCCCTTGAACAGCAGAATTTCCCAGTTAACTGACTTTAAATTACCACAAAGGTATGAAAAATTTCTTGCAAGTTATATGCTTGCCTTCTGACTCTGTTCCTTCAAAACATCAGAGTTTGACACATGTATTTAAATGACACCTCAGTTCCTCAGCATTGTAGACTTTTGGTATACCTAATGCACACAGCACAGGAAGTGCAAGAGGTTTAAGTCCTCACACAGGAGGTTGTTCCTGTTCTGACTAGGTTTCCTTCCCCATTTCTCTCTCATTTACTCTCTGCCACACAAAGTACAGGTTTTTTTTAAGGTTAAAGTTGTGCCAGTTGAATGTTCTTAAAGAAATGTATGAATCCCCTCCCTACATATTTCAAGTATTAAATGTGCTGATCATGATACAATATTTAATAACTGAACAAAACTACTTGAAGGTTTCCCTGTCTTCTGCTTAGTCTAGCTGTGAATCAGCCATTAATATTTCAAAGCGTGACTTTGAATGCTTGGTTGGAACTTTTCTGTGGGAGTATTTTTCTTTAATCCTTTTCTTCCTGACAACTAAATCATACGGAGCAAGGATAAGGAACAATTTCAATGTCAGACTGATGTTACCTGCAGAAAGGGGTGATGTCCTCTTCTAGGCAAGCAAAAGCCCTTTCAACCTTTTTTTTTTGTTTTTCTCTTATCCAAGTAAGGGGTGAAAGGAAGTTTTTCTTTAAGACAACTGGGTTGAAGTGTTGGAGACTGAGGTTCAAGACCTACCTCCGGGTTGGGAAAATCAACCTCTCTATAAGGCAATTGCCTCCCTGCTCTCCTACCCACCTCCTCTTTCACTCTTTCTTCTGCCTTCTCTGCTCATAACACCAACCCTGCAGCCTAGGAACAGTACAGTCTGATTTTGGCTGAGGACTCTTACCAGCAACTAGCTTATAAATACTTAGGCTGATAATATCTCTACAGAAGCAGAGCTGTTTCACAGGTGCTTCTCCCCTTTGAAGAAATCAGGACACCTGAAAGCCCCAGGAGGCAAGACAGCAAAAGCAGTGGGATTTGGTGCTTATTGCAGCTTGGCCCTTGATGCTATCTCCAGTGGGAAAATACTGAAGGTCATGGAGGGAACTAACCTCAGCCCTGAGTTGATTGCTTTGCTCCTCTGCAATGTGCAGAAGATCACTCTCGTGAATTTCCCAGTGTAGTGACAATGCTTCTAACCACAGATCTTATTTAAATGCAGAGTGATGGGTTATGTGGCAAAATAATTGGCAACGAGTATCAGAATCTGCCAACGTCATACAATGTGGTACTCTGTGTACCCCATGATATGGTCTCACCGTAAAGATCATCTCATCTGATCTTAGTTCTCTATTTCTAAACATACCTTGATCTCATGAGAGATCCTAAATACGTACCAAAAAATGAGGAAAATCCACTTTGTAATGCAGGTACTGAGACAGAAATCTGCTTACTTTTATTTATTTTTAACAAACAAATGGACAAGTATTAATTTAATCTGCCCATTTTACTTGGCTTTTTTTGTTGTAGATTTCTCAAAGAAGGTAATCAGTTTAAGATTAAGCCTACGAGTTCATTCTACCCATTAAACCAGTACTAGATAACTCAGAATTGCAAGAAAATATTTTAAAATCTATTATTCTTATGTGCCACATCTGACATCTCCTTGGATACATGGTATAACACAATATATATAGTATAATAAAAACCAGCTTAGTTTTGTTTTTTGTGTGTTTTACATGCAAGTCAATAGATGCAAATGAGAGAAATTGATTAAAGGGCTGTTTGGCAATAGTGTTTCAAACAATGTGTCCGAATAATGGAAAGATGTATAAATGACTCTTTGTAATGCCTTTGCCTGTCAAGATTTTGGTACTGGGGGGACTACGGGGTGGCTCCTGTGAGAAGCTGCTAGAAGCCTCCCCTGCATCCAGCAGAGCCGATGCCAGCCAGCTCCAGGATGCGCCCGCTGCTGGCCAACACTGATCCCACCAGCAATGGTAGCGGGAGCAGAGCTTCCCCTGCAGCCCATGGTGCAGATCATGGTGAGGTAGCCGTGCCCCTACAGCCCATGGGGGACCTCACACCGGAGCAGGGGTGTGACCCCATGAGAAGCCTGCACTGGAGCAGGCTCCTGAAAGGACCTGTGGCCCCATGGAGAGAGGAGCCAGCACTGGAGCAGGTTTGCTGCAGAACTTGTGACCACACAGGGGGCCCACATTGGAGCAGTTTGCTCCTGAAGGACTGCACTCATGGAAGGGACCCACACTAGAGCAGTTCATGAAGAACTGCAGCCTGTGTGAAGGACTCACACTGAAGTTCATGGAGGATTGTCTCTCGTGGGAGGGATCCCACGCTGGACCAGGAGATGAGTGTGAGCAGAAAGAAGTAGCAGAGACAACATATGATAAGCTTAGTACAACCAACATTCCTATCCCCCTGTGCCGCTAGGGAGGGGAGAAGACAGAGAAATAGGGAGTGAAATTGAACCGAGAAGAAAGGAGGGGTGGAGAGAAGGTGTTTTGATGTTTGGTTTTATTTCTTATTATCCTACTCTGATTTGATTGGTAATAAATTAGATCACTTTCTCCAAGTTGAGGCCATTTTGACCAGGAAAATCTTGATCCACAAGCTTTTTGTTATATTTTCTTTCCCTTGCCCAGCTAAGGAGGGGGAGTGACAGACCAGCTTTTGTAGGCATCTGATGTGTAGCCAGGGTCAACCCACCATACTCTTACCAAATCAATATGTACTGATAAAATGTGAAGACAGATTTTGACCAGTATTGTGTAACAACTTACAATGTGATGAAATATGTTGGAGCAAAGATCTAGCAAGCAGAAATCATTCTGAATAGCAATGTAACAGCTTTTAGTTTTCTGAAATGACTTTTTAGTCTTACCATTTTAAGAAGATGGTATAATTAATTGTATTCGGAGCACTGGGTACTGGCAGCCAGGTACAGGTTAGATCCTCACTTAATTCTTTGTAGCATACCAACTCATTGTCCCAATCTGCAAGATGAAAATACGAAGACTAGAAAAGTCCCATCACAGGCAACTGCTTACCATTAATCAGTGAAAGGTGATTTGAAGCAAACACAAATACAAAGCGGGCTATACCCTTCTATGCAACAAAATAAGAACTAGCTATGTGAGTCCTTATACCATGTTTACTCTCAGGCAAGTAGCTCACTAATGTTGAGAACAAGGCACAGAGACATTTAGGAAGATTAAACCTTATCAGTCCTAAAGTTTCCAAGTAAAACCTAGTTTTCCTGCATAAAGGTAGAAAGGGATAATTCTTCATGTGTGTTATGATGCCATTACCAGCTGTTATGTACCCAACAACATAGTGCTGAAATGCTTGTTATGGTGTTTCCTACAGCTTTGCTATGGTTACGTATTTGAACTGTACTTCTCTCCTATGATAGTGACATATTGCTTGCTGCTTGCTTCTGAACGTTATAAAGCTTAATTTTTTTTTTTCCTTTTTTTCAGTTCTTAACAAAATATCTGTTATACTGCTGAAAACACTATCACATTTTTTGGCACAAAAATGCAGAAATAAATTGCATGTATTAAAGGAATCATCAGAGCTTTTGGCATTCTGCTTCAAGGAAAGTTATTGCAAAGTAATCTTGAACCAGATGACAAAATTACTGTGAACATCTGCTGTAAGAGACCTCAGATTTTTATCTCCCATCTTTGCTCTGGTTTCACGCTGTTCTCATCTGACACACAGTGCCTGTCATGACAATATGTTTCTGGAAATGCTCAAATGCTTGCTGAAATCTGTACAAAGCTTTGGCTTGTGGTGGGTTACTCTGGGTCTGGGGAGCAAGCCCCTTCTCTGGAGGAGTTGCTGTGACCTGGGAACCCTGGAGAACAGAACCAGGAGCATCTGCCTTGCCTGGAAGGCACTGTTCACCTGCAAGAGCATAAACTGGGATTGGCTCTGCTTGAGCAGCTTACTGAATGTTAAACACAAATTTATAGACATTTCTGAAAGTATAGGCCAGAACTGCCTCACTTCTTTTGTGAAGCATCTTAAAAATTAATTCCATGCAACTGAGTTGGGAGACAAAAAGGAGTGAAGGACTGCATTTTAGTAACACCAAGGGCCAATGTGATGTTTCAGAAATTTTCAGCTGCCAAGAATTGCTTTGGAATTTCTTGCAAAGCATTATACACTGCAGAGTAGGGCTAATTCTCAACAGTAGAACCAGCTGGCTAGGTTCCAAAATCACTCCAAACCCATCAGTCATCTCTATCCAGAGTTCAGAATAATGCACTATTGCTGGAAAAAAACAGTATGTCTCTTACACTACCAGCTTCATAAAGATCACATTATAAAGTAGTAGTAGCATAAGTTTATATACAAAATGATTTGTGCTTAATTTTTTGAAAGAAAAATATGGGAGTTTTATGCAACTGAACATACACATTTTTCAGCTGAAGGAAAGCAAAACACTGATGACATTCTTAAAGGAACTGATTTTTGGTCTTTAGCAGTTAAGCTTATTTCTGTTTCAAAAATCTCTTATCAGTAACAGTAATGATAAAATATGACTGTTATGCTTTTGCTCTACACCTTACTGTCTGAACTGTTAGTTCAGAAGAATCAGCTATGATGTCTTAAAGTACCACCCACACCTTTACAAAAAGACCCTGTTTTTTTTTTCTCTTCAGGAAAGTAGATAGGGATCTCAACAGGTACGGGATACTTAAGGTGATAAAAATGAATTTTTCTTGATAAGTAGACTCACATGTCCTTTATTTCTCTTAGGCTTCATGAGTTGCCAATAGACCTGTCAATTTTGACTAAGAAATATTTTGCTACTGAGTAAGTAACTATGCATATCTCTGAAGTTGGTGTCACAGCATAGTTATGGCTATGAAATAAAATTTCATTCCTCCTCTTTTCCACAGTCAGAGTATCCCCAGTATTCTTTTCACCATTCAAATAGCAGCTGTATATTTAAAAGTTTATTTGGACAAAAAAGAGTGTCGGATGAGTACAGCTCAGACTTTAGTACTCTCACTCTATGTCACTTCCTCTCTCCTACTAAAAGAAATGTGCTGTTCTAATAAAGCTATGCTGCATCAGTTTAGATGTGTGCAACTTTCTTTCAGGAAGGTGGAGATCAGTTTTTCCTTGTTTCTACAGCAATGTGAATAATTATTGAATTCTTTGCTTTCCTACTCTGATGACCAGCCACATCTTGGCTGTCTCACCCATAGACATAGTGCTCTAAAAACTGGGGAAAGTGACAACTGCTCTCATATTCTTCTGTTTTACTCTGGATTAAGCCTTTCATTTATTTTGTGTTTCTTTTTTTGTTCTTTTTCTGTAAAATAAACACCTGAAAATAAATGCTTTTTGGAACTGCTGTAATACTTTATGCCAATATATTTGTAACATACTGCTTCCAAAACTACTTGAAATAACAGTTTTTGAGAGAATAACAAGAAGGAAATATTTTGACTCTTCCACTAAATTTCTACTAACTTCTTCCTCAAATAATTTCTATTAACTGAGATCCAAATGGTTACCACAGTGTTGCAGACATCTGCTTACAGAACAAGGGGGGTTGTATTTTCCCTCATGCTCCCAGTCTTCCAAAAAACCTCTGACTTTCTCTATGAGATGATGGTGTTAGAACAGACAAAGATAAAAATAAGATTCTATATATGGAAATAGTGTGTAAGTTCAACTAACACGTTGATGCACTACCCTGCTGCCAATATATTAAATTCTCTGTTACTTTCTCCAGATGAACATACTGAATGCTACACACTTTGTTTTCACTTGTTCTATTTGTGGGAATTAGTCCATGTGCATATTCAGTTCTGTCCTAGTGCTTTTTTTTTTTTTTTGTTTTATTATGCTGCTTCCACTTAAAGAACATGTCTATTATTAGTACTTCCCAGACTAAGAACAGTACTAGTCCTGTATCATGACTGTATTCCAAGAGCTATGCGAAGAAAGAAAAAACTTGTTCTCTGTTCTAAAGACATCTCAATCAGTTTCTTTTTCTTTAGAAAAGAATAATAACATCCACTGAAATGCATTGGGCTGGCCCTTTTTGCCATTAACAGTAATCTATCAGTTAAATGTAAGGCATCAACAATTATCACACATAAACATTACACTGCACTGTCTTTTGAAACTGCTGTTGCTTTTGAGACTAACTGTTTCAAGACAGTGTGAGGTGGTCCCAGCTCCATCTCAGCAGGCAGGGTCCCTGGTGGCTGCACACAAGGGTGCTGGTGCCATCCCTTTGCCCCTTGATCAGTCCATCCAGCAGGGTCCCCATTCAACAGTGATGTTCATCTGTGCAATTAAGTAAGATATTATTTGAGAAGTATTTACTCACCTGGGAGCTGCTGGCAGAATGGGAAACCCTGGGTCATAGAGCTGCAGGAATCTGGGAAATAAAAAGCTATTGTTCAACAAGATAACGGCAACAGAGATAGCAAAATAAATGTTACTGGCTGTTGTTTCTCCCACCTACAGAAATTAATTCAGTCATGATTTTCGCTATACAGCCTTGTCTTTGAGTGGCATTAAGAATTTTTACTATTTATAAACATTATCAAGTTATGCAGCACATAAAAGCTTACCTGTTGCAAATAAAAAGATAGCAGCAAGCAGAGAGTTGTTCATCTTCTCTGTGAAGAAGCATAATGATTACAATCAACATTACAGTCTTCAGTCTGTTTTTCACACTTCCTCTTCAAACTTCCTATTTATTCATCTCCCTATACTGTTACTGGCTGAACACAAGTAATGGGTTTATTAATGACAATGTGAGAGACACTTGACCTCTAAGTTATTAATTATACTTATGAAATCCCAACAGCCCCTTGGAGAAAAAGAAACTTTCCCCCTTGGTGTTTGTGGAAAGTCACAGTTAGATTCTTAACAGTGTCTGAGGTATCAGTGGTGCAATTGAATTACTTACATGGGTATTATATATGAATAATATGAATTAATATGAAATAATATGAATTAAGCTTATACAGGTACTTCAAAATCCTTTGAAAATCCTAGCCTAAATGTCAATGCTGTAATCAGTTGATATCAGCAAAAGTAAACTTGGCTAGGGGTGTTAAAGATAACAGGAAGGGATTCTTTAGGTACATTGCAAATAAAAGACAGAGTAGGGGAAAACATGGGCCCTCTCCGGAAGCTATTAGCAGAACTGGCTACCCTGGATTTGGAGAAGGCTGAGGTTCTGAATGACTTCTTTGCCTCAGTCTTCACTGGCAAATGCTCTGACCACGTCACCCAAGTCTTGGAAGGCACACTCAGGGACTGTGAGAATGAAGACTTGGGCCCACTCTGGGAGAGGATCTGGTTCAAGACCATCTTAAGAACCTGAATGTGCGCAAGTCCCTGCGACCTGATGAAATCCATCCCTGGATCTTGAAGGAGCTGGCAAATGAAGTTGCTAAGCCATTGTCCATCATATTTGAAAAATCATGGCAGTCAGGTGAAGTTCCCGATGACTGGAAAAACGGAAATATAACCCCCATTTTCAAGAAGGGGAAAACGAATGACCCAGGGAACTACAGAGCAGTCAGTCTCACCTCTGTGCCTGGCAAAATCTTGGAGCAGATTCTCCTGGAAGGCATGCTAAGGCACATGAAAAAAACCAAGGTGCTTGCTGACAGCCAGCATGGCTTCACTAAGGGGAAATCCTGTCTGACCGATTTGGTGACCTTCTATGATGGGGCTACAGAACTGATGGACAGGGGTAGAGCACTCAACATCATCTACCTGGACTTGTGCAAAGCATTCGACACTGTCCCACATGACATCCTTGTCTCTAAATTGGAGAGACATCAATTTGATGGATGGACCACTCGGTGGATAAAGAACTGGCTGGATGGCCACACACACAGAGTTGTGGTCAATGGCTCAATGCCCAACTGGAGACCAGTAACGAGTGGTGTCCCTCAGGGATCAGTGTTGGGACCGGTCTTGTTCAACATCTTTGTCGCTGACATGGACAATGGGATTGAGTGCGCCCTCAGCAAGTTTGCTGATGACACCAAGCTGTGTGGTTCAGCTGATACGCTGGAGGGAAGGAATGCCATCCAGAGGGACCTCGACATGCTTGTGAGGTGGGCTGATGCCAACCTCATGAAGTTTAACCATGCCAAGTGCAAGGTCCTACACCTGGGTCGGAGCAATCCCAGGCACAGCTACAGGTTGGGCAGAGAAGAGATTCAGAGCAGCCCTGCAGAGAAGGACTTGGGGGTGTTGGTTGATGAGAAACTTAACATGAGCTGGCTTCGGTGTGCGCTCGCAGCCCAGAAAGCCAACCGTATCCTGCACTGTGTCGAAAGGAGTGTGACCAGCAGGTCAAAGGAGGTGATCCTGCCCCTCTACTCTGCTCTCCCCTGGAGTATTGTGTGCAGTTCTGGTGTCCTCAACATAAAAAGGACATGGAACTGTTGGAACAAGTCCAGAGGAGGGCAAAGAGGATGGTCAGGGGACTGGAGCACCTCCTGTATGAAGACAGTCGAGAAAGTTGGGGCTGTTGAGCCTGGAGAAGAGAAGGCTGCGTGGAGACCTCATAGCAGCCTTCCAGTATCTGAAGGGGGGATTTAGGGATGCTGGGGAGGGACTCTTCATTAGGAACTGTGTGGCAGCACAAGGGGTAACAGGTTCAAACTTAAACAGGGGAAGTTTATATTGGGTATAAGGAAGAAATTCTTTACGGTGAGGGTGGTGAGGCACTGGAATAGGTTGCCCAGGGGGGTTGTGAATGCTCCATCCCTGGCGGTGTCCAAGGCCAGGTTGTACAGAGCCTTGGGTGGCATAGTTTAGTGTGGGGTGTCCCTGCCCATGGCATGGAGGGTTAGAACTAGATGATCTTAAGGTCCTTTCCAACCCTAACTATTCTATGATTCTGATTCTGTAAGTCAAGGTGTTTGACATACGAATGGTTGGATACTGTAGAAATGATAGCAGCAGAAGATCGTGCCAGTCTTCACTTTCTGACTTTTTTTCCCATTCAGTGTATTTTCAGGACTGGAAAGATGCTGTATATCTACATTGTTGGTACCAACACTGGAAGCCCTAATGTAGACAAAAATCACCATAGCTGTAAATCCAGTGTGATTATAAACCTTGCATCCATGAAATCTGGTCAGAGACTGTTTAAAATTACTCTGGACACAGAAGCCACCAGAGCCACAACAGCTGCTGCTGCTGAAACAGTAAAGGGAAATTTTCAGAAAATTTCACTACTGTGGGAAATTCCCCCTGGGTTTAGATAGCTGCAATCAGAGACTATCTGGTGATAGGCAAATTATTAACTTATCTTGGCAACTCTGGTATATGTCAAGTTGAATATTCAATATATGTATATGTAAAAATCTGTCTAAAATGAATCAGTTAAGGAGAGTTATGGGCATACTTCTGAGCCTGGTCTACAGTAGGAGTGGGTGACTAATACATCAGCTATATCTTATCAGATTTTCTGAAGAGCACAATTATGAAATGCAAGAGAACAAGGAACTTGCGTGGAGACCTCATAGCAGCCTTCCAGTATCTGAAAGGGGCCCTTAAGGATGCTGGGGAGGGACTCTTCATCAGGGGCTGTAGTGGCAGGACAAGAGGTAACAGGTTCAAACTTAAACAGGGGAAGTTTAGATTGGATATAAGGAGGAAGTTCTTTATTGTGAGGGTGGTGAGGCACTGGAATGGGTTGCCCAGGGAGGTTGTGAATGCTCCATCCCTGGTGGTATTCAAGACCAGGTTGGGCAGATGCTTGGGTGGCCTCGTTTTGTGTGAGGTGTCTTTGCCCACGGCAGGGGGGTTGGAACTAGATGATCTTAAGGTCATTTCCAACCCAAACCATCCTATGATTCTATGATTCTATGTAACTGAGTGACCCAAAAGCCAGCCTTGCTAATGCTTCCCGCAAAGAACAGCCAAGAGGATAGTGTTAATTTATGAGCAGTAAGGAAAAACTGACAAGAAGAAAAAAAAAAAAAGGAAGTCATATGTGAGAGAGATTTTGACTGTGAGGGTTGAAGAGTTAGAGACTCAGAGTAGCATAGAATTCAAGAGATGGAGAAAACTACATCAACTCTATATCAACTCTATGTATTGGTTTGAAGTGATCAGGATAATCACATTTAAAATAACCTATCCCAAGCAAAAAACATCTAACTATCTCAACGCTAGAGCAGAAACTGGATTCAGCCTGCATAGTATTAAGAGAGAGCATATTGGAGAGAAATAAACCTAATAAGGCAAGTCCATATCATCTTTGCTGGAGCTCTAGGTCTCTGTATTACTGTCATTTAAATTAGAAAGTCTATTGTAACAAATACAGAAAATACATAGCCAATCAAAACAGCAGAGGAGATGATAGAATCTTGAAAACTAGAATGTATCATAGGGGTAAGAAACTTTTTTAATTATAGCTCAGCTATCAAGTTGCTGTAGTAACCTTTTAATGTATAACAAAAACTGGAATATTATTTTTGAGGTAACTTTTGAATAAAAACACTTTTTCAAAAGTTTAGTATTTCAGGTCTTTCACCTCTATGGACATGTATCAGAGTTGTAAATGCTGTAAATTTCCTGCTATTCTGGTGAGGCTAAACTGTGCCATCTTCTGTGATATGCTCGAAAGTGCAGAATAACTGGAGGATACCACCAACTTCACTTCATTTTTGATATAAATGGTTTCTCAGTCCTAGGTTTATGTATTGCTCCAGAGGTAGTTTTCTCTAAATGCTTTTCCTTGCCACTTACTTATTTAAGTTCTGCGGTAAAAGACATGGTAGGCTCTTGGTCTCTCCAAAATGCAGTCTTGAAATAAATGAACTTTTCTATTTAGACTGGATTACACCATGTAAATTAATAGAAAACCTGCAGTGTCCTTCTCTGTTTCCTGCTGCAAGTTTAAGTGTTAACTGTTACGCTTCGAAGAAGAATAACCTCAGAAGACAGGTGGACGCAGGATTAACATGCTGTCATCTCCCTTGTCCTGTTCCATCCCTGTGGAGCTCCACCTCTTGTAGCTTTGCACATTGCATGAGGACTGGTCAGGCCGTGAGCTTGTGAGTGCACTTATTGCAGGTAAACTTTGAGCCCACGAATGTTAATGAACCAGAAAGAGTCTCAGATCTTGTTTGCTCAGAGTCCTAAATATATCCCAAGAAAGTCTGGATTATGTGCAACCAGTACTCTGGTTAAAGTGCAGTCAGAACTCAGTGGGCAGCAGAAGCAGAATGTAAACTGCAGAGGTATCACATCAGGAGAGGAATACTGCATTTATGACACTAAGCTGGGAGGAGTGGCTGACACGCCAGAAGGCTGTGCTGCCATCCAGCGAGACCTGGACAGGCTGGAGAGTTGGGCAGGGAGTAACGGGATGAAATATAACAAGGGAAAGTGTAGAGTCCTGCATCTGGGCAGGAACAACCCCAGGTTCCAGTATAGGTTGGGGAACGACCTGCTAGAGAGCAGTGTAGGGGAGAGGGACCTGGGGGTCCTAGTGGACGACAGGATGACCATGAGCCAACACTGTGCCCTTGTGGCTAAGAAGGCCAATGGCATCCTGGGATGTATTAGAAGGGCGGTGGTTAGTAGGTCGAGAGAGGTCCTCCTTCCCCTCTACTCTGCCCTGGTGAGACCCCATCTGGAATATTGTGTCCAGTTCTGGGCCCCTCAGTTCAAGAAGGACAGGGAGCTGCTGGAGAGAGTCCAGCGCAGGGCAACCAAGATGATTAAGGGAGTGGAGCATCTCCCTTATGAGGAAAGACTGAGGGAGCTGGGTCTTTAGAGAAGAGGAGACTGAGGGGTGACCTTATAAGTGTCTATAAATATATAAAGGGGGAGTGTCACGAGGATGGAGCCAGGCTCTACTCAGTGGCAAACAATGATAGGACAAGGGGTAATGGGTGCAAACTGGAACAGAAGAGGTTCCACTTAAACTTGAGAAGAAACTTCTTCTCAGTGAGGGTGACGGAACACTGGAACAGGCTGCCCAGGGAGGTTGTGGAGTCTCCTTCCCTGGAGACATTCAAAGCCCGCCTGGACACATTCCTGTGTAACGTTATCTAGGTGTTCCTGCTCTGGCAGGGGGATTGGACTAGATGATCTTTTGAGGTCCCTTCCAATCTCCAGCATACTGTGATACTGTGTGATACTGCATTTCTGTGCGACGTCTTACCTGGTCTGAAGTGCTAATTAGTGAGGTTGCATTTTTGTTAGCTCGCTCTTTCTCTGGTGAAAAGTCCAGTTCCAGTTGACAATAGTTGATCTGTTTCAGGCATATTGTAAGACATTCAATATTGTAGCAAATTCAAATTAAATTTTGGCCTATTAGTAGCACATTCTGAAGTCCTGCATCTTTCCTTGTGGATTTACAGTTGAGCTACAATACTTTTCACAAGTCTCTTCTGCTGTAACAGCTTCCGATAAGCAGACCTCCAGCTTTGTAAATGATCTAACAGATACTTGCAGAGTGGTTTTTGCCAGAGAAGTACATGAGTATCTAATTCAAAGAGCAATTTTCATATGGCCTTTTGGGAAAATAAAAAAATCCCACTCAGCCCTCGGCCACACCCCTGGCAGAAATTTGCTGTGATGGGGAGAGTCTCCTCTACACACTCTTTCTTCCTTTCTGAGTTCAAGCTACAGTCTGAAGCAGCTTATCACTCAAACAGTTCTGTGATATCTTAATGAAAATCACAATCTTCATCCTAACAAATCGGCTGAGCAGAGACTATCAAAAAGTTGATATAAGACATCTGACCTGGAGGTTTAAAAAATCTGAGTAGAAATGAAGCATAAATGTCACTGAATAAACTAGACAGCCAACAGAAAACCAAGATATTTATATATTTTGGTGACGATTCTTTGAAAAAAAAAAATAGAAGAAACTAAATTGATTTAATTAAGACCAAATAGCCTTAATCAAAACACTAAATTCTGCTTATACTAGAATCAGTCTGGGGTCTCACCACTGACAGTGATATGATGCTGGATCTTCCCAAGTGTAGATGAAGACTTGCTAGTACATCAGCTAGAATACTTGTAAGAGTTGGGGCAGCATAATTAGATGAGACAGGCAACTTGTCTTTACTGCAGCACCACAGTCAGTGCTACAGGCTTGTTTGTGGGATGATGAGAAGAAATTCTCCATGGGGTAGCTCTGACCAGTGGTTTGGAAACAGAATTCAACAGATACACACTGGCTGAGCCGTGTGTGCAACAGTCTTAAGTATTGTGATTTGAATTGGAAACAAGATCCTTACCTCTGCTAGAAAACCTTTGAGCACGTCTTACTCAACAGTTTTACTAAGTTGGAGTCTCTAACTGTTTTAAAAATGCGAAAGCCTGCTTAGGTTTGTGATCATTATGTCTTCCTCTGCAGCTGAGAGAAGAATCAAGGATGATCCTGAATTTTCTCCATTACATTTAAGACTTCGTTAAAGGGAACTTAGTGTTTTTGGTATGCAAGCAGATGAGCAAGAAAATAAGCCTTCTTCCTTGCCATCCCGTTTGGCTTGTCTGTGCTCTTCCTATGCACAGATGTGGGAATAAGTTTTATCTTTTTGAAGTCTACAGGAAAGATTGGTGGGGGTTTTTTTGGTCTTTTTTTTTTTTTTTCCCCCAATGCCAGCTTTTTTTATCCCTGAGGGAAGTGGGAGGAGATACAAATATCTGAGTCACCACCACCCCCCTATTCTTTTTCCCTGATATTCTGAGGGGTTTTTGCCTTGGGATTGCTCTTGGATGAAGAAATGCTTCTAGTGAAATGCAGCTATTGTAGAAAGCATGTTCAGAGAAAACCCAAGAAAGCAGTATGAAGATGCTCATTTAGTGCAAGGTAGAAGGTGAACTTTATTAACATATTGTTCTGTGTTCATGATATATTGTCCTGCCCATCCACTTCAGTAACAGTGCATGCATTTGTGCTGTTCATGTAACTCTTCCACAGAAGCTTTTCTCCATGGTATTTTTTCTTTCAGAATTTCATCCAGTGTAACTGGGATGCCAAGTGATTGCCTTTTCTTAATCCAAATCTTTTCAAGCATCTTTCCTGTCTTAGAACAAAGTGATTTAAAAATAGCAATTACGTCTAACTGAGTCATCAGAGTTTGTATACATGCTCATTTGTGGCTTTATTACTCTTGGCCATTTTCTTTTCCCTTCCCCAAAAAATGACCTGGGGGAAGTATTTTTTGAGAGATCCTTTAATTAGCTTTATCAGAAGTTACTTTAGTCATCTTAAAATAACTCACAAATAGCTCTTTTCCATTCCTGTGTAGAATAGAAAGCCAGGGAGGGACAAGATTTGCCAAACAGGAGTAACAGATTTTCATTATCCTGTGTATCAATGACTGGAACAATTGCTCATTAAGCAAGATCAGTTAAACTTACTTTGACGGTGTGAGGGCTTTGCAAATGGGACTAACCACCATGCTTTAAGACATTCTAGCACGGCGTGTTTTGAATCTCCCTGCTTTATGTAAGTAATAATTCAAAAAAATCCCCTAAGCAAGAATTAGTATCTAATGAGTCATGTCCCATCTAAGTATTTTAACTGTTGAGCTAGAGCACTGTGTACCAGCAAGAGTGAGCAGAAAGTGCTCTTACTCAAAATACCTAGCTATCCTAGTAGTTAGGATATTCTTCTGACAGCTGAGAAACCCAGGTTTCTTGTATGCGAGGGTAAGAAAACAGATATTAACCAAATTTTTGTGCAACTTTTGTTTTTTATTTGGCTTCCAATAGGTTAGTCACACAGTCCTGATTATAGTAGGAAAAGCCAGTCTGTCCACAAGCTCTGGGAACTTGTGGATTTCCTAGCTTTTTTGCAACACGGTGTGAATGTTCATACTCACTCTCAGCCTCCAGCTTAGGCTTGCTTCTAGGAACAGAGAAGTGCCAGCAGTGTCATGGCTGCCTGAAGTTTCTGCCTTGCTATCAGGGGCAACAGGTTCTTGCTGTTTCTGTTGTGAACTGAAAAAGTTCAATCTTAAAAAAGTCATGGTGTTTTTGTCCCCATCCCTCATACTGGAAGCTGTTCCTGAATTTAGCAATTACTGGTGAGGCTTCCTTCTAGCTCCCAGCTTTATTTTTATTCCTGGCTAGATGGTATTTCTAAGTTTTTGTGCTTAGTTTAAATATTTTCTTTCATCTGCCATACTGATTATCAGCCTGTGTTTTGCTAGGGTTAAACAAGCCGTTCTTTTTTCTTTTGGTCTGTTATTATATGATAATATCCCATTTTCCCAGTTATCTCATTAGTCTTTCTCTTTGCAGTCTGATTCTCCGAGATTTTGCTGCTAATGAAACAGTACCAAAGAAAAAACACTTGCTTAGGCAGTTGCTGTTGGCAAGTTGCTGTTGGCTATTGCTGTTGGCAAGTGCTGTTGGCAAGCACTGTTGCCTGTATTTCATCTCCCTTTGGCTAGGAGTGCTGTCACAGTGAAGCCATTTCCTGCTGACCACAAAGGCTCATGCTTTTATTTCTGAGTTGGTGAAGTGTGGTTCAGTGGCCAGCCAAGGAGTGAGACAGCCTGGGCCCAATCTGGTAGGACTTTTTAATTCTAAAAATTTTATGTCTGAGGGACTGATTTGGATGCCGGGGAGTGGAATGGCACCAAGATGTCATAATCTGGGCTTGTCTGCAAGTGCATGGCAAGGGCCTGGGGGGGGAGAGAGTATTTGCATGGGCATGGGGCATTTTACAGAGTGAACACCTTCCACTTGCAAGCCGAGAACTTGAAGCAGCATGATGCACTGTAACAGATCAGTGCAGGCATGGCCCTGCTGTTTAACCATTGATTATAAAATGCCCTGGGATTAAAAAAATAAGAAACAGAATATTAAAGGTCGTAAGGGATATCTCTGCTAAAACCCAAACATTTCAAGAAAAGCTACTGATTAATCCCTATCATACAGTAATGCTAAACTGCCTGCTGCAAATTTCCCTCTCCTGCTTTGAAGAATGCAAAACATTCTTAGCTCTTTCCAGTTAAAAAAAGTTTACTTTAAAAATGTTCATAGGATTTTCTCCTGTTTTCTGAGGAAAAAAAAGGCAAAATTAGATGTGTTAAATGGTGGCAAGTTTACTTAACAAATTCTCAACAAGAACCTTAAAGAAATATGATAGGGGACATGATGTGAAAGTGGCTGCATGAGACAGTGAAAGTGCATGATTACCATGATTCAAACTCCTTTTTCTCCTAAAGGGAGAGGAAGGGCATGGACAGAGCAGGACATGAAAATAAGAATCATATTGACTTAAATGACATGCCAAAGAATAAAATTGAGCTGAAGATGGTATAAGAAACCCTGAAATTGGGGAGGTTTGTATCTAACCTTTGTGGCTTTTTCTTATTTGCATAACTAATTAACGGTAATGGCTTAGAACTCAGTTTCCTCCCCAGACACTGGCTCTTGGCAACAAAACTGTATCTGTCTGGTCAATATGTAGCCTTTTGTGCTCAGCTGAAAAGGGTATGAGAAAGATGTGAAGGTTTGGCCTTCCATGCTGCAGAAGGGGTTTCTGCAAGATGAGGTGGGACTGCACTCAATACAAAGTGCTCAATTGTAGTTTTCAACTCCCAGACCTGAACTAGACCAGAGCTAGAGTGAGAGGAGAGCTGCATACCTCTTGGTTTCTTGCTTGGTTTTTCCATTCTTTCTGAATGCTTAGAGGTAGATGGATATGAAACATGAAGTCTAAGCACACAGAAAAGAGAGACTTTTTCCCTGTAAAACAATGCAACTGTGAAAGAATCCAATTCTCTCTCGTGTATTGTTGTGTGCACAGACAAAGCAAGCGCTGCCACTCCGGGATAATAACACTTTGCAGTTGTCCTCCGCAGGGGACAGCCATACTCAAGATGTATTTGTTTGAGGGGTTTGTTTTGGCTGTGTGGGTGTAAGAAGATGCGCATGCAATCTGATTATCTTCTGTTTTTCAGAAAAGTGGGGCCTGCACTAACAGGGGAAATGTGCCTGATAGCTGAGAAGAGCAGTCACTGACCAACGGTTATCATCAGGTCATGAAAACACTGTCTTGCCCCGCCTATCATGAGCTTACATGGCAAAAAGCTAGAGATGGTTTATAAAGCTGCCTTGCTTTGCTTCTAAAAAAGAGATGCTGTGGCCTGGCTTACCCCAACTTGATGTGAGCACACCTTCAGTAGTTAACAAAGCTGGAGAACTAATGCCATGCTTAGGCATAAATTCAGCCTTCTAAAAGTGAAACAAAGTGAAAAGAACTCTCTTACAACAACAAGGGAACAAGATTGCAACAAACAGAGAACAATTTTATTTTATTTATCCCCTCTGCCTCAGGCTCTCAAATGAACCGGTTCCAGCCCTGTTGAAGGCATTTGCAGTCAGCCTGTTTGTAAATTTGTCAGGCTCCAACTTAAAATTGGTTCTTTCTCTTTCCCATTACTCCTGATGGAAAGCTGTTCCAGGACTGTGAATCTCTCAGAGCTATTTGGGAGAAGGCATCTGAGTCTCTAGGTTTTTTTACCTTTTGGAACAATTTGGAGGAGAATTATAAAGGAATACTACAAATAACTTTTTGTTTTTATTTTTTACTATTTATTAGAGGGGAATACAGTCTTGCAAGACACTGCTTTGATTAATCCCTTGTCTTTGGAGTCATTGTGGCAATGGCCCTGTATTTCCATGTTTAAGGGCAGCTTGAAGGTTAACAATATTCTTTCCTAACATAACAGATTCTTGAACTTGAAACATCCTTTGGTGCAATCATTCCATTGCACAGCTTGATAAAGAAGGTCTGGGTTTCTTTCATTTTATTACATTACATTACAATTGGCATCATAAATGCATGGCACAAGACGCATTCACAGTTCAATAACTTTTACTGGGTGCAATGGTCTTTAAAGATCTCTCTTAGTAGACATGGATAGGTAGAGAAATGTAAAATCATACCAGTTCTTGATGGCTCTCTATCACTGTTTTCCTCAGTCTCTCACACTCTGCATTTATTGAGTTATAGATATTTATAGAATTTTCCACTGACTAGTAAATCATTAGCATAAACACTAAATATGACTCAAGCAACGCCCATGGTTCTGTGTAAGCCATAGTGAATGGGACATAGTATTGTCAGCTGGGTCTAAAAAAGCCATGCTTCAGGCACTTCACACAGGCTAGTTGCAGAGCTGGGCTGCTGCTGACAGGCTAAAGGTAGAATTATCATGTGATTGGCAGCCTTCTGCAGTGCTTTCCCATATGTAGCAAGTAGAAGATCTTGCCCCTTTATCTGCTCCTTCACTGATTTGTTCCCTACAAAACCTAGCTATGAGTTTTGTGCAGACTGCTTAAACTTGGCTGTGACTCACAAAGACATGAATCCAGTAATGCCTTTTTTCTTAACTGAGTTTCTTAAACATGAAGAGCAAGAGAAAAAAAAAAATAACACATACACCACAGATCTGAAACTTTGATAAGCTTCTAAGTAGTGTTGTGTAGGCTTTGTACATATTTGCGTATCAGGTTCTCACTTGTGGTGCTGGATAAGCTTAGCACAAGAAAAGAAGCATTTAATAAAAGAAAAACTCCAATAAGGGTCACATTTCTGTACATTACTTTCTCACAACATATTTAAAGGAGAGGATTTTTTTTTAATTTAAAAGTAATACAAAAACTGAAAACTGTAGTGCGGGCCCAAAAAAAATTAATGCGCATCCTGTACAAGTTAATCTGTTCACCTCAAGGACTTTTACCTTCAGAGATCAGAAGACATAAATCAGACTCAGATGTATGTTCTCTCACATCACCTTCCATGCTTTAAAGAGCAAAACTTAAAGCTGAAGGAAATTCTGATGCTCCTGTTGGTATATCTTTTAGGGGCTTTAGGGAATTTGATGGAGCTGACTTTGTGAGTACAGGGTGCAAGAGTTGAAATTCACTGTAGCTTCCAGTGTGCAAATCAAACCAAGAACGTTTTCCTATTTGTTATTAACTCATGACGAAAGGACAAAGTCTATGGGGCCATTTCTGAGATACTGACAAACCCCAGAAATCTGTTGTTTGGGAGCACATTTTCAGAGAGTACTGTACAGTGAAATTTTGCGGCTAATCCCATTGCATGTAACAGGCCATAACTCACAGCAGCAATTACAGCAACCATCAGTGTATTGAACTGTCATAATTTAAACATGTTGTGCTTATCTGAAATTGTTTTTTTTTCTGCAAAAGTCTTGTTTGTGTAACCCTTATGTCCACATCATGTTGTCAATCTGGACAGCCTGGGTAGGTTGAAGAGTGGCTTGACAGTAGTTCTTTCTTGATAGAAAAAATTACATTAATCTTGCTTTTCCATAACATCTATTAGAAAATAATTTCTTGAAATAGAATAAAATTAGGCCCATGACTTTTCTAACACATACTTTCTTAAATAAAAACATATTTGCTCTTTAAATTCTCATGAAAAGCTTAAAATGAGAGCATGCTTCAGCCCAGAGGCGCTTTTTGGTTCTGGCACTCTGAAAAGCGACAGCCAAGAGCCAAGTGCGGTTTGCATGAGAGAGCAGGTCACACAGAGTCCAGCCTCAATCAGCTTTTGGGTACTCTTAGTTTTTGTGCTCCTGGCATCCTTCACTCCCTTCTAAAGGAAGATTAGGCAAAGCCAGAACAGTTCAACAAAAATTTATTACGTGTTAACATTTTTCAGGGGAAAAGTGCTGTCAAAAATTCCTCATCCATTTCTGTATTTCAGTCTACTTGTGGTTTATATTATATAGCAGTAACATAATAATTTACATGATTGAATTGCTCATAAAGGCTACTATAACTGAATTTCCCAGACACTTAGATACTGAATTGTTCTAACAGCAAACCCATAAAACCACTACAGAGATTAATAAAGCTGACAAAGCTGAGCTGGATTTCTGCAGCCAACCAAATTTTTCAGTTTGGCCACAGCAAAACATGATAACATTTATGCTGATATTTTCAAATCTGGCTTCCTGACCCCAAACACCCAGTCCTTAGATAGACAGCTGTACAGCCTTGAATAACTTACTGCTTAGGAAAATCAGTCCTACAGCTGTGTCAAATGAAGGAATTTGTGACACTGCAGAAGCCCAAGTTTGAAAACATAGGTTCTGCTACCAAAACCTGTAAGAATTTATCCTGCGTATGACTTTAGGTATTTCACATTCAAAAGTAGTTCCAGTGTTGATGAATTTTGAGTGGCCCCCTTCACCATGTTGCCCACCTCATGTAGCTGCTGGAGGGTGCAGACATGGCCCAGATAAAGCAAACCCTACAAGCCTCCTCCACCAAGTGCCGGACACAGCGTATGACTTCCTCTTCTCAGGCACTTTATTGGCAGCCTGTGTTGCGTGTCAGGGTGAAGGTTCTGAGCCACAGGCCCTTCACCCATCCGGGCTAGGGCTGTCCCACAACCCACCCAGCCTCCTGTACCTCAGTGGGGTGTTGGATTTTGTGTTTATTACCTCACAGTGACACCTGCTGGAAAGAGGCCTTCATTCAGCCAGGGAATATTCGTTTTTAGTATGAATTAAACATTAACTGGACATCATGTGTGGCAAGGACCATAGTAAAGACTGGCACAAGTGAAAGATACCAGAAGAGTATTATAAAACTTGCTGATATCCACCACAACCCAGTAAAGCAGCCTGTTCCCAATTCTCATCTCATTAACGCATATCTCAAAGGTGGGTGTCAGGAGGATGGTGCCAGGCTGTTTTCAGCGGTGCCCAGTGACAGGATGAGAAGCAATGGCCATAAACCAAACCACAAGAAGTTTCACCTCAACACAAGGAAGAACTTCTTTACATTGAGGGTGGCAGAGCACTGGAACAGGCTGCCCAGGGAGGTTGTGGAGTCTCCCTCTCTGGAGACATTCAAAACTCACCTGGATGTGTTCCTGTGCAACCTGCTCCGTGTGACCCTGCCTTGGCACGGGGGGTTGGACTACATGACCTCTAGAGGTACCTTCCAGCCCTAATGATTACGTGATCCTGTGATATTCCTAAAACTACATAATGGTTGACTGCAGTTTTACAACCAAGGCCTGGCACCA
Organism: Pezoporus occidentalis; assembly: GCF_034315485.1. Classification (NCBI taxonomy): domain Eukaryota; kingdom Metazoa; phylum Chordata; class Aves; order Psittaciformes; family Psittacidae; genus Pezoporus; species Pezoporus occidentalis. The sequence goes on from NW_026913425.1 coordinate 1,857,296, forward strand.
CTTGAGTTCCAGACCAGCCCTCAGAGGAACATGCTGTGTTTCTCTGCAGTGATCTCTGAGGATATGGAAGTCATTCCTCAGACATCTGGTGTAGTTTTTACCTCCAGTCCTTGTGGGCTTTCTCAGCTTCCTGTGGGATTCAGAAAGTGGAAGGAAGGTAGGGAGGAAATCTGCCACAGGGCATTCCGAGAAGCGGTTCCTCTGGTGAAGTCGTCTAACATTGAAGGCTGACAGACTGCGTGGCCTGGTCCTTTTCACTAAGGTACCACTAGGCGGCACTAAACGCCAGGGATTGTCAGCACTGGTCTCGCAGGACGTGCGCGAAAGAGTAACGCTGCGTATTTCATGGGTACACCTGGTGTCAGCTAGGGGGCTTTTTCTCTTTGCAACGTCCAAAGTGTGAGGTCATTATAGCTTTTAGAAAGATTTGTATTTGTTTTAGGGAACATCTCTGGCTTCCCAGCAGTACATATAAACACTCAGCTTTCTAATTTTAATGGAAAAAGCTTATTTCACATACAACATGAGTGAAATAACCTTGGTCTGTAGAAGCTATTAAATTATACCTGTTAGTATTTGAGAGGAGCTAGTTCTGTCTCAGGATTAAATAATGGTGGTCTTTCACATGCGGTTTTCCTGCCATGTGTATTCAGTGAAGTTGCACTTGTTGGAACTCTCCCCACCATCTCATGTAGACAAAGTAAAAGCTGCCACAACTGCATTTGTTTTTAGAAAATCCCTTGTGCACCTTCAGTACGTAAACAAGTGTTAAAACTGAGGCTGGCAATGAAGCTTCAGCAACAACTTTGTCCAGCCTTCCTTCATTTTATACAACAAGCATGACGTAAACTGTTTTTTCCCCCACGTGTGGTATTCTATGATTCTATGTCTCAGACCGAGTCATCTTTTCCTTTGGAGGTGTGGGAGGGCACGGAGAGGAAGAACATTTTGAGTACATTGGCTGATGTGGGAGGTGTATCAGGGGGCTTCCAGCAACCTCATGACTAAAACTCTGCTCCTTTCCCTTCCCCAGTGTCTAGTTTCTTCAAAAAGGAAGGATGAAGAGTCAGGATGTAATTGTGAACAGCCAGAGAGCAGGGCTATGGGTTGTTCTACACTGCAGAATGGATACATCCTCAAAGTCTGTGGCTACCTCTGCCTCTAGCACCTGTAAAGTGTCTAAGTGGCAGACATCTGTGCTGGAGATACTGATGCTGGGCTCTGACCCATGCCCAGGGGTAGCTCCATAATGAACAGCTTCCTTAAACTGGCAGTGCTGAGGAACTCCTGGGAAAGCTCCCGAAGATATTGTTTCTTCAGCTGCATATTTGGCACCAAAGTCAGGATGGAAGTGTATGCTGGAGAAGGAGATAAAAGAGAGGAAACCAAATAACCATTCCTTCTACTGAAGGAACAGAAGTTCTGCAGAATAAAAGTAACATTTGTGCCTACTGGTAATGGCTTCTTCATAATGCATACAGAGAAACTGCGCTGAGACTGCCTCATCAAGTTTTGTTCTTTGTCATACGATAGAAATATTCTGTGAAATTTTCCTTTGCTGAATGAACACTCAAATTAATAGCTCTTTCAGTGTATATTTAGTTAAAACTCTCCTTCTCTGAGGGAAAAAACCCACAGTCTAGCATCCCAGATTTTATAACTACAATTTTCTCTGACAGAGAATAACAATAAACCTCTTTTTGCTCTGATTATTTAGCTTGTCTGTACTTCTCTTCCCCACTCAGACAAACTGTTGTTAATTTTGATCTTCAATGTAGTCTTCTCATGAACACAGCAGTAAAATTCTCTGGCACAGTTTTTTTTTCACATAGAAAAAGAAGATGACCTTATCTTAGGTACCTCACAAGAATATTTTAAGGTTTAATACATGCATGTTTGTAGAAAAGATCATATTATATTGAAGACAAAAAGCAATATATGATAAACATGACTTTATACTTCTTTGATCATAAAAGGTGCATTAGTGCTTTTCCTCATCTCTCAAATAAGCAGCATTGCTGTCCATTCCTATACATCCATGAAAAATATATCTATAAAACAGGAAGAAAAATAATTATAAGGTAAAGAAGATAAAGTATTATAAATAAAGAAATACAGCAGTAATTCATTTTAAGATGACGATTGGAATCTCTTTCACTTGGTTCTTTTGATCTCCTTGAGGCTCATTAAATTGTGGATGGCAGATACTGCTTCCATGTTTGAAAAAGAATCTAGAGTGCTGCTTAATCTCAAGCAAAAGTTTCAAAGGTAATGAGGCTTGGGACTTATGGACCAGAAAGTATAGGTTGATTTGCATGCATTTTCCACCTCCCCTGCTGCTTATTTGCATTGTGTTCTTCATTTTTCAGCCAGCTCATAAATCCTCAGCTGATTTGTTAATATTTGCACAGTGCCCATAAGCACTACCAATGCTCTTCAGGTAGGCAGGGAGGAAAAGCGCTGGCCCAGTCAGCTTCCAATCAAATGACTTGAGTTGTGATGCTCTCACTTTCATCTGCTATCTATCCTGGAGGAACATCAAGGATTTTCCATAGCAACTGTGAATGATAAAATCACAAAAATGGGTTCTAAATTGAAAGCCTATAATTGAAAGGAAGAGGTGAAAAAAACATTTCCTTAGATTCCACCTGTAAGAGATATAGGTATTCTCTATTTTTCTGTGTACATCCCGTTTTATTTTTCTTTCTGTTGGTTTTGTTGTTGTGGCTGTTTTTAATTTATATTCCTTTGCTGGTTAGGTTTGAGGTTACCTGCAAAACAAAGATCTGTGTAAGGAATGATGTGGAACTGCCTCATCAGAGATTCTAAAAACAAAATAGCTCTTTGACTTCCAGTTGACTACCTTTGCCAGGTTGTGCCACATGCTGCACTAACTAGCTCTGTAGACTAGTGCTGAACCTCAGCACAGAGGGACGTGAGACCCTTTGCACCTGGAATGGACTCCCATGGCAAGGAAGGCTTGCAAACCTGCCCTGCCTTATGGACAAGAAGTTGTGTCCTAATAACCTACTAAGACAATGAAAGTGCAGCATCATAAAAGTGGAAGGAAAGAGTTTCAAACACCTTCTGTAAGGTAAAAATAGACAAGCAAATTCTAAACCCACAAACAGCTTATATTGTAACCAAGTTTATTACCAAAGTGCTCTATAATAGGTTCTTCCCTTTGTTCTGATGCTTAGCAATTTCCTTTTTCATACCAGTTGACTTCGACAAAGATACCCCTGATTAGTATGCTGAGGTGTCATAAAGGAGTGTTATAAAGTACATGAAAGAAGAATACAGCTATATAAGCATGCCTGTACACCTACTGATTGCTACTGTATGTCCTTGATGTCTTCAAGCACAGAGCATGTGAACCTGCTACTGAGGTGAGCGGCCATGCCCATTTCAGTTTGCTCCACTGCCTGGCATTGGGATGGCTCCACGATCACAGGTACATGGCAAGAACCTGTGCATGCTGCCATCTAAAATGAGTTCTCACCATGCTGCTTTTTTACTTTGACTTAGTAAAGAGATCAAGAAATGTGTCAATGGAGATAAATTTAGTGCTTGTTTTTATGGTGAGTGATGTTTCATGTGCTGTTGGAAGTCTCTGAAGGAGTTTTAAAGGCAGAGGGAGTTACAACAAGACAGAAAAAGATGAAGAGAGCTGTTCGCCCCTACGTGGCAATACTAGTATGGAAGCTTTTTGTATAAACTGCATCATCTCTTTATATATAAGCTCCTGCTGAGATTGAATCCTAACCAGGACAAAAGCACAGCACAAGGAAGCTGCTATTGCTTAAATATGCGGTAGATTACTTTCTCCCTCTTTCCTGTATGGTTTAAGGAGTAAGCAGCAAGCATATCATGTTCCCGCTCTGCAGCACTTCTTTGTAACGCAAACAAAATTTCCTTAAAAACTACAAAGGAGCTCCTGAGAATATGTTGCTATCAACAAATACTTTGACAATAGGCAAGAATAAAAATTGAAAATACATTTTTTGGGTAGCACTCTTACAAATTCATTGAAGGTTGATTGTGAAAGTACAGTACCTCTTATTAAGCCAAATCACAAAGAAACCATGAAATCAAAGATATGGCTATGAAACATATAATCAGCTGTTAAAATAGAAGAAGTAAATCATGCTCAGAGAATAACATTTTGCACTATAAAGATACCAACCAGCAGCTACAAAGGGGAAAGCAAAAAGCCATTCTCTTCAGTTTCCAAACAATACTTGTGCACAGGAGCCTAAGATTTGAAAAGATTTATAGCTTCCCTTTCTATATCAAAATTACTGTGTTTTGGTGCAAAGCACAGATTAAGAATGGTATGTGGATAATGGCTGGAAGATTTTAACAGTGAGATGTTGCAACCATTTTCCAACCTCCCTCAACTGTAGCTGTTGCTAGACAGGAGTGTGTGGTTTGCTGAATGACCCTGTGGTATGTCAGTAGGTTTTGTCTTCAGCGTTAGCCCCTTCAGTGAGGAGCCAGGGTAATCAGAAGCCTCTTTGAGCAGAGGAAAAGAAGAATATCAAAAGGCAGATTGGAATTGGTATTCAAATGAATAGTGTGAAATCTCAAAGTGAGATTACCAGGGTAATGGTAACACAGTTATCTCAAAAAGAAGGCTGTTATTTTTAGAAATGGGATTTCACCAAAAAAGAGAATAAAGGGATCAGCACCAAAGAACCTGCCACTGTCAGATGAAAGGTAAATCTTTAATATGAAACACTTCTTTAGCTACTGTCATGGCATTGGCAAATATGTTTTTATTGCAGATTTTTATCTTTAACCAAACAATAACATACTAAAATAAACAGAATCAAAATTTTATATTTTCTCCAGAATCTGAGATAAAAAAAACAAAAGGGATTTTTTGATTAACAATATTAGTTATGATAATGTTAGATCTATCCTTGTGAATAAAAACTACAAGAAGCATGTATTGTAAGTAAGCAAGTTGGCTGGTTTACCATCTTCATTATACGGTTATTAAAAGATTGTAGTACTTATTTGTATTTGCTTTGAGTAAGATGCTATTTATTATTCTGTGGTTTGTAACAAAGGCTAAATTGCTCTGAAATGAGAGTGAAAGAATTCAAGTGAGAGGCACTATTGCCTAAGGGAATGTGTCTGAAGTTTCTTAGATGCTATAGAATCATAGAATAGTTAGGGTCGAATAGTTCCAACCCCTCTGCCATGGGCAGGGACACCTCACACTAAACCGTATCACCCAACGCTCTGTCCAACCTGGCCTTGAACACCGCCAGGGATGGAGCATTCACAGCTTCCCTGGGCAGCACATTCCCCATTACCCTCACAGTAAAGAACTTCTTCCTTATATCCAACCTAAACTTCCCCTGTTTAAGTTTTAACCTGTTACCCCTTGTCCTATCACTACAGTTCCTGGTGAAGAGTCCCTCCCCAGCATCCCTATAGCCCCTCTTCAGATACTGGAAGGCTGCTATGAGGTCTCCACGCAGCCTTCTCTTCTCCAGGCTGAACAGTCCCAACTTTCTCAAGCTACCTTCATGCGGGAGGTGCTCCAGTCCCCTGATCATCCTCGTGGCCCTCCTCTGGACTTGTTCCAACAGTTCCATGTCCTTTTTATGTTGAGGACACCAGAACTGTACACAATACTCCAAGTGAGGTCAATGACCAAAATATGACAATGACCAGAACATAAGGACCTGTATTGAACTAAAGTTTATGGAACTAATGTGCAAAATTTCTTTGTGTGTTCGTATAATGTTTCTTTACAGTCAAAAGTGATGAGCCAACAAAAGGGTTACCTTTTGTTCAGGTCTTTGAATTTCACATATCTTGCACACCGTGTGGTTTTGGTTGTGCTCAATTTTTTATTAATAGATGATTAACTTAGAAAATGCCTTGTCTATCAATTTTAGGTTTTGAAAGAAAATTCAAGGCTGCTTTTGAATATTCAGAGGCGAATGAACCCCAAGGAATTCCTCAAACTCCAGGAGAGAGCTGGGCATTGACTGTACTTGCCAGTAGGCACAGCCACATGCCAGCTGCATGAGAATATGTGTAGGTAGTGTTATGTTTTAAGATTTCCTTAAAAAACATGCCAAATCTTGTGATGCCTTGTAGGTCTATACTGGTCCAGGGACCACACCTTTGAGTAATACTGTCATAGAGATTGCAAGGGATCAGAACAGTGGGATACTGAAAAGCTGATGTATTTGTTTGTTTGTTTGTCTTAAATGCTGTATATGTCTTTTAGGTAACTTTCAATAATTTCTTATATGCATTGAAATAAAATCAACCTGAAAAAGAAAAGAGGTAGTGCTGAGCTGCAAGTAGGCTGTGGAGTTTATTTCAGAAGGAATTTCCCTGCTCTCTCTACCACTCCCTGCCCTGCTTTGTTTGAGCAGATCAGCACTCCTGCTCTCAGAGCCAGACACACAGTTCCCATTTTGCTAAACCCTGAGAAACATAATTTTCCAACAGCATTCTTTGTTTTTCTAAGCATCACTTGGTTGTCAGTGTTCTGTGTCCAGTGGAAAACTCAGCCTTTTTTTGTGTTCTAGCCAGTTTCTTTTACTGAAAGGAAAAGAAAAGAGACCAACATTTCTGTTCCTTTTGAAGTTGCCCTCTGAGCAAAATGCCACCTCCTGCTTCACAAGCAGAACATCTGACAAGCTTCTTCCATTGATGTTAGTGAGAAAAGCACATCCCGGTGACCAGGTAAGCTCAAACAGACATGTGTTTCTTCTTCTGCCTGAAACACTTATAAGCCCTGATTATCCAGAGGGATACCCAATATCAGCATCAATGCCATTTGTGGCTCACATGGTACCTTCCCTCCCCACAGCAAAGACCTCTCTGCTGTGGTATTCTATTCCTGACAGGTGGCACATATGGCTGAAGAACCTGACCCATAAGATCTCTGTGTACCTGAACTTGGAAATTCCAAGGCTAGATAAGATATAGATAAGATCCTTATTTATTATAAAATAGGAAATTCAAGTGCTGTGCAATGCCCTGCTGCAAGTCCCTCTGTCTCTTGATGCCTCACATGTTGTTTGCCTCTTTCCCCTGCATACATCCTACCTTCCTGAACAACACAGCATATTGCAAACAGAACACAGGACTAGCAGGGTGATTTCTGTGCACCAGTGAAAGAGCTGAATGTATGCCTCTGCCTTGCCCTGCAAGAATGAAACGTTTTCTGTGGAAATGCCACAGGCCTCATATACTATCTATCTTGCGTTGCAGTTAGTAGATGAGAAAGAGGTAACAGGTACATAATGAAAAGAAAGGTAAATGAAAGGACAATAGTTACAAAACCATAACGATTTCATTAATTTAATTGCAAACATCTTGAGGAGGTGATGACAGAATCCAGACATCATTTTTTCACCATGTTTACCAGCAGACTGTTGAAAACCAGCTAACTGCATGGGAACATACATGTTTTGGGCTCTTTTCTAACCAAAGCATGCAGCTGTACATCCCCTGGCCAACTGCAGAAGGAGCTGCAGTTCACAGTCTGCGGGCTGAGCGGTGCAGAGAAGGACGCAGTTCAGAGCATTGTGATCTTGAGAAAGTGCTAAGTCTGTGTGCACTTCTGTGCTCAATGACTCTTATAAAAATGTAGAATATTTTTAACTTTTAGTCAGGGTGTCTCAGTTTTCATTATCTTGCTCCTGCCTAGTAATTACTGCTGTGGATGTCACCAGTGTCTTTTGTATCTTTGCATATTTGCATGCCAGCAAGCACCTGGACCTTTAGCAAATACAGATAAGGTGTTGCAAACAAGCAAAGGAGCCTTCATGTATTACTGTTACTGACAGTTTTGTTCAACGTACAAAATCATTGTGCAAAACCTGAAAAACACTGTCAAGGAAGTACCCAGACACAATTACTTGAATGGATCAGCTCTGCTTGGTCCTGCAAGGTGATCCAGCTGACACAAGCAAATGGACTGAAAAGCCAACTTTGTAATGCTGCCAGGGTATCGACAGTTGCTTGAATAAAACAAGAGATGCTGCAATAGTTAGACTTTCAGAAACATGCAGCTAATTTGTGTCATAGTTACTGATGCCTTCTTCATGTAGCATTAAAGCAACAGCTTGCTCGGAAATAATAGCTGAGACAGGGAACAAGTAAGTCCCTTGTGTGCACCCAGTTCTGGTTACCTGGATGATGCTTAGGCTAATTCATATCTCACAGTACAGAACATTTTGCTTTCTTTTGGGGAAGGCAAACAAGTATCTTCATCTTAATCAGTTGGGGTCATTGTTCTTTTGCCTGACTTCCATCCAGTCAGAGAAGTATGGTTAATAGTCACATTTATTAATTTGACTCAGATTAATCAGACTGTTTTCTAATTAATCGAACTTGTTTTCTAACTCCTTTATATTCTGTAAAGACCATGATTATTTTTTGCAGAGCAAACAGTCCTGGAAGGTCACTCTTTCCTATGTAACTTCAGGTGTAACTTTGGCAAAATTCGCTGTGCCATCTAAATAAATAAATGGTATTAGACCTCTCTGGCTGCATTTGTTTTCAAAAAAAAAAAACCCAAACAACCCATGTTGTTGCAAAACACCACTACATGATAGATTATCCTGATAAACCACTACACCTGCTTTGGAAATTTTAAAATGTGTCTTTGATCTGCTGCTGCTGATTCATGTACCTTTCACAGGGTACTTGGCAACAGAGCAAAGCAATTTGTAATGAGGAGCCACTGAAATATTACTACAGAACCATACTAGAAAAACATCATAAAGCATGTAACAGGGTTCAGCAACTAATTCTTAATTGCTACATGGGGGAAAAAAAAAATCACATTTTGTAAAGTTTCAGTAAATCTGCAGTCTAACCTGTGAATTTTAATTAAGTAACTTGAACCAGCAAATGAGCGCACGGGAAATGCTGCTGCTCTACTGCACTCTAGTGAGTGCTGAAATGTAGTGCACTCATCATTTCAGCAAAAATTGAGCCCTGCTGAAACACCCTTCCAGAGAGACGTAGTCTGACAGCTCTAATTTTATGGCAGTGTCTCACTAGTGAGATTTCCTTAGATAAACAAGTGTCACCAGCTGGGCTTGCTGCCGTTGCCGTGCCATGCTGTCACTGTGCCTTTGGTGGTTTCACACTGCTGACAACTGTGGTCTACTTTCTGTGGACTTAATGTGATCAGACGTGGGAAGGCTGGCCACAGCTAAGGGGACACATGAGCACATGCTCAGGTTCTGAACTCAGCAGAGTCTCAATGTGCATTAAAGTGCTTTGCAGAAGAGGTATGGAGTTAGTTCTGCACTTAAAGTTTACTACTGAATTATTAAAAAGCACCTTTGTAAGCAGATTGTTTAAGTGGAAGTTGAGGTAGCCTTGACAACAAAACTTGCATAGGGTTGGTTCTGCTAATGATCCATGTGGCACCAAAGCCGAGCTTCATGAAATCACAGATCAGTTGATTTTGGTACTTGAAGCAGTTGCCATTACATCTTTGACTGCAGAGAAACCAATTCATAATCACAGAACCATAGAATCACAGAATCACAGAATGGTCTGGGTTAGAAGGGAATTTTAAAAATCATCTAATCCACTCCTTCCTGCAATGAGCTGGAACATCTTCAACTGGATCAGGCTGCTCAAAGCCTCACCTAACCTGAGCTTAAATGTTTCCAGGGATGGGGCATTGTTGTAGTTTAAGCCCAGCCGGTAACTCAGAACCATGCAGCAGCTCACTCACTCCTCTTGTCCGTCCCACCTCCTGGAGGGATGGGGAGGAGAATCAAAAGAATGCAAATCCCAAGGGTTGAGATAAGAACAGTTCAACAACAAAAGTATAATATAAAGCTTTAACTACTGCTACTAATGATAATAATTCTGATAAGGGAAATATCAAGGGAAGAGGATATAAAACTAAAAAGGGAAGGGGAAAAACGAAACAATAAACATAAATGTTGCACAATACAATTGCTCACCGCCCCCTGACCGATACTCAGCCTGACCCAAGCAGCAATCAATCCCTTTCAGGTGACTCCTCCCCGTTTATAGACTGGGCATGACATGCTGTGGTATAGAATACCCCTTTGGCTAGTTTGGGTCAGGTGTCCTGTATCTACTTCCTTGTAGAGGGCTTCTTGTGCCCCTCCTCACTGGCAGAGCATGAGACTGAAAAGTCCTTGACTGGGGTAAGCGCTCCTGAGCAACAACTAAAAACATCGGTGTGTTACCAGCCTTGTTCTCAGACTAAAGATGAAACACAGCCCTGCACCAGCTAATAGACAGGAGAAAAAATAACTGTTACAGCTGAACCCAGGACAGCCATCTATCAACTCTCTGGGCAACCGGTTCCCTTGTTTCATGACCTTCATCATAAAAAATGTCTTCCTTATACCCAGTCTGAATTTTCTCTCTTTTACTTTAAAGCAGTTACCCCTTGTCCTGTCCATCAGGCCCTATAAAAATCTGTACCCATCTTTCTTGTAAGTCCCCTTTAGGTATTGATGACTGTTATAAGGTCTCCCAGAATTTTCTCTTCTACAGGCTGAAAAACTCCACCTCTCTCAGCCTTCCTTCACAGGAGAGGAGCTCCAGCCCCCTGGGCATTTGTGTGGTCTCCTCTGGACCCGCTCCAGCAGGTCCGTAACATTCCTGTACTGAGGATTCCAGAGATGAACACAGTACTCCAGCTGGGTCTCACAGGAGCAGAGTAGAGGGGCAGGATCACCTCCTTCAACCTACTGGTCACGGTCTTTTTGATGCAGCCCAGGATATGGTTGGCTTTCTGGGCTGAGAATGCACCCTGACAGCACATGTGCAGCTTTTCACCCCTTTCTGCAGGGCTGCTCTCAATCCCTTCATCCCCTAACCTGTATTGATATGACCGTTGTCCTGACCCAGGTGCAGACCTTTGCACTTGGCCGTGTCAGAACCTCCTGAGGGTCACATGGGACCACTTCTCTATTTTGCCCAGGTCCCTCTGATGGCATTCCTTCCCTCAGGTGTGTCAATTGCCCTGGTCAGTTTGGTGTCATCTGCAAACTTGCTGAGGGTGCACTTGATTCCACTGTCTATGTTGTTGATGAAGACATTAAACAGTACAGGTCACAAGACCAGTAACAAGACAGGAAATCTCTCTTAATGATAGATACAACTATATTGAATAATTCTCGGCTGCTTCTAATAAAAGAATCTAGAAGATTCTTCTAGTGGCATGCTCTCTAGCTTACATCTCAAAAGATAAAAATATCAGTGGACTACACCATATTTGCTCTGTGTAACCAGGCTAATAATATATGACCTTCTGGAGAAGAAGAAGAGGGCATTGAAGGAGTGTCTGCCAGTGTGATGGTATCCAGTTTGATTTCATCAGAGGGATTCTAGGTGAACAAGTTTACATAAAACCCATGCAAGTAAATGCATTGTTGGGCACCTACTGACACTCAAGCCCCAAGCCTGCTGTTCATTGCTTACAGCATTTCTTTAGCTTTCAAACAATGATTATTCTGTTTAGCAAATTCTCAAGTGTAAATAGTATTTTCTTTATTACTAATTTATGTGCACATGGCATAATCCCATTTTCTTTCCTTTGAATGGATTTCCCTAAGTGACCCTGTACAGTAGAGGTTACTCCATAGTAGACCTCCCCTTTTACACCATTGTTATGAATAAATTGAAGGGAATGACTGGCATACTCAGCTGAATATCAGTGAAGAAAGGAGTTTTACTGGCAAATCTGATTTTGAAAGCCATGTCTTCTAAGAGAAGAATATTCAACAGGGCAGATTTTTACATAAATAATGTGTTGAATTCATTACATATATTCTTTCAGAGAGCCACAGGGGATTTCCCTCTTAGAATCACAATGCAAGTTATAAGATACTGAGAGCAGCACTATGCTAGTATTGTTATTTGGAAGATCCTATTTTTCAGGACCCTCCAGGGTGAGCTGGTGAAGATTCTGTATGTATTATTATGTATTAGTCTTCAGCTGCAAAAATAAAACCTTGTGTTTCAGCACTTATCCTACAGCTTGTTATGTTAGTTAATTTTGAAAATGGATTGAGGTAGAAAATTACATACCAAGAAGATAGAATAGCTTGTATGTGACTCACAGTGTGGAAAAAAACAAACCCATTGTAATAAGCACATGTACATGTATTTTCACTGATAGGTTTTGTAACAAGATAGTTTTGATTTGGTTGTTTTTTTAAAAAGGAATCCACATGCCTCTCTTAGATCTGTTTAAAAAATATCTTTCATTGAAAATGCTATTGCTGTGCACATGCGTGAATCAACATCCCCTTGCTTTCACTGTGATCTTTACTTTTCACAAAAGTGGTTATTAAGTAGTGACTGCTTCTGTTCTTAATCACTACTTCTACAGCCCTAGTGGTAGGGTCTAGTCCTTGACTTGGGCTCCTCTGTGCTTCTATCAAACTAGTAATTTCCAGTGTGAAAGAGCAGCAGGAATTGTGGGAGCTTTGTAGGTCCGTGTTGCATATTCAGACTCCCTGACTGTAGTTTTACATTTCCTTTCCAAGCAATGGAATTCTGTGTCCTTGCCAAGACTTATTACAGCTATGTTTTCCGTGGTCAGGCAAGGATAAAAAGAGGAGTCCATGTCTGATGCACACAAATGCTCTTTAAAAGAGATAGGCCACATGACAGTTGGCTATCTGGGTCTTCTCTACTAAGAGAAAAATAGCCAATAACTCCAGCCTTCCTGTTCAAAAGCCTGTTTTCTGTATGAATCCATGTGCAGGCTAAATAACTGCATGAAGTGCTCATGAACTGTGTGGGTTTGTGCATCAGAACTCTGTAAACAGTGTTCTGTGCGTATCAGTGTTCAAGTGGCCAAATCCTCATGATCCCAGGAGTATGGAATATAAACCCCTTCAGACAAAATAAATGATTGCTAGGTAATATGAAATATCTCCAGGATAGAAGCAGAAGGGACATTACCTCCAGAAAAAAAAAACAAACAGAACTCTTTCACTCGTGAATAGTGATTCGGAGAAAACTCCAGGAACAAACTCGATGGTTCATCTTTTCTCCTTGCCCACTGGTCTGAGGCCTGTATGGAAAATGTAGTTGCCAATCACTTTCTAATTTTTTGCTAATTTCTTGTGACAATTTTGCACTAAAGTGTGAACTGGTCGTAAGAAATTGCCGCTGGTACTCCAAAACGAGGTATTATTTCATTTAATAATATTTTAATCACTCGTCTTGCATTATTTATCCTACAGGGGAATGCTTCTGGCCAGCCTGAAAAAGTATCCGTTAACACCAACAAATATCGATAACCCCCTTTTCTTGGTAATTCAGAAAAATCTATTTGCCACTGCTGTCCTGGATAACTTCCTCTCCCAGTTGTCCCAGTTTGATTTCTATTTTCAGTTTTAGGATTATTCTTAAGACATAACTGACATTGTTTTGTCACTAACTGAACTGTGGTGTATAGATTCCTTCCTACAATTTGTCTAAATATTTATACAAAGAGTTGCTACCCCAATGAGTTTTATTATGTTCTTCCTGAACTAACTTCCAGAGTTGGCTATAGGGGATTACAATTCGCCCATCAGGTACTTGGAACTAACTTCCAGAGTTGGTTATAGGGGATTACAATTCGCCCATCAGGTACTTGAGTCCAACCCTCTTTATTTTCCTGTCCCTTTAGATCCTCAATCAATTTTATATCCTCTTTTGAATACCTAGGTTTAGATTTTTCAATTGTTAGTTTGCTGTCAGGGATTAAGGACATTATTTGAGATTGTTCAGGTGCTCGTTTGGCTTCAAAATCAGCCAAATTATTTCCAATTTCCTGATCAGAGTCACCTTGTTGATGTCCTTTACAGTACATAATAGCTACTTCTTCAGGTAGCTGAACAGCTTCCAGTAATTGTAGAATTTCTGTAGCATGTTTAATCTGTTTCCCTTGTGTGTTCAAAAGTCCTCATTCTTTCCAGATAGCATCATGTGTATGTACCACAACAAATATGTATTTAGAATCAGTCCAAATATTTATCCTTTTATCTTTAGCCAATTCCAGGGCTCTTGTTAATGCTATTATTTCTGCCTTCTGGGCAGAGGTGTTCGCAGGTAAAGGTTTAGCTTCTCTTACCTGTGAAGTGGTGGCAACAGCATATCCAGCTTTTCGTTTATCATTTTTCATGAAGCTACTACCATCAGTAAACCAAGAATCAGCATCTTCCAGAGATTTTTCTTTCAAGTCTGGTCGGCTCGAATATACAGCCTCTATGGTGGTCAAGCAGTCATGTGTTAGTGGTTCTGTCGATTGTTCCTGCAGAAAAGATGCATGGATCCAAAGTCTGCACCATCCTGTCATTCCCAGGAATGTCCGGAGCTCCTTGACGGTCGACGGCCGTGGAGTCTGGCTTCTTTTCTGGCAGTTCCAAGTTCTTTCTGTCCTCCTGTTATTTCATATCCTAGGTAGGAAACTCAGGTTTGGATTAGTTAGGCCTTTTGTCTGCATACCAGATAACCATTCAGTCCCAGAAAATTTAATAATTCCACTGTCCACTGGGTACATTCTTCCTTTGTTTCTGTAGCAATTAGTAGGTCATCCACATATTGTGACAGAGTCCCCCTCTGAGTGGGTGGCTTTCATGGTTCTAATTCTCGTGCTAACTGATTTCTAAAAATTGCTGGACTGTTTTTAAACCCCTGTGGTAATACTGTCCAAGTTAACTGAGTTTTTCTTCCTGTGTCAGGATTTTCCCATTCAAAAGCAAATAAATTTTGGCTTTCTTTGGCTAATGGTATGCAAAAGAAAGCGTCCTTTAAATCCAGGATGGCAAACCATTTCTGATTTAATTTTAGTTTGGTCAATAAATATATGGATTAGCCACCACAGGGTGGATGTCCTCTAGTATTTTATTTATTGCCCTTAAATCTTGAACTAGCCTACAGCTTTTCCCATCTGCTTTCTTTACTGGTAAAATGGGGGTGTTATATTCCGTACACATTCCACTAATAAACCGTATCTTAAAATTTATCAATTATTTCTGTAATTCCCCTTCTATCCTGTATTCTTAAAGGATACTGTTTTATTTGAACTGGGCAGGCCCCCCTTTTTATTTCCACTTTAACAGGCAAAGCATTTTTCACCTTACCTGGAACTTCAGATGCCCATACTCCCACATATACCTGATTAAGGATTTCTTCTATTTCAGGGAGGTCCTCCTTTTTGCTTTTCTGTTGAATTAAAGATAAACTCAAAACTGCAATTAATTGATTGTTTTTAACTTTAAATTCCATTTTGCCTTCTTTAAATGTTGCTTCTCGCCCTAATAAAGATTTTAGAGAATTTGGCATGCATAGAAATTTATGCATTCCTATTTGTTTCCCCCCCGCTTTTTCGTGGTGGCCAGTAGCACCCACACCTGTAACGAATCCTTTCCTCTCTAACACCAAATAAGTTGCTCCTGTATCCACTAAAATTCCACTTTATTTCCTCTAGTTCCTCATTTTAATTTAACCAGTGGATCTGCTCGGGTAGATTCCCCAGGTCCCTGTTAGTCTAGGTCCAATTCAGTCACCGGAGCAACCCCATGGCACTCCCCACCCCTCCAGGGCAGTCTCACTTCCGACGTCCAACCTCCCCATAGCACGCACACCGATCCAGTTCCACAGACGAGCTCACTCCCCCACCTCTGCCAGTCATCCCTCCCCCCATGCTCAAACACAGGAGCTGCCCGAGCTCCCCACCTTTCCCCCTTGGTTTTCCCTTTTTTTTTTTTTCACAGCTGCTCACCCTGCTCTGCAGGGGCTGCAGATGCCTGCCTCTGCAACAGCGCTTCTGGTTTAACCCCTTCTTAACTCTGAATGTGAATGTGCCGCTTGTTGCCAGTGACTGCAATCTCCTCCTCCTTGTCAATAGTGTCATGCTGCTTCAGGCTGTGTAGCATAGTCTTAACAGCATTTTTTTACCCCAGCAGTCTGCAAGCGTTCTTTACCCATATGTGGTCTGTATTGCGATGTATTGAAGTGACCTGCAACGATTTTCATGAAAGTGTAGTCTTCAGGGTATTAGGGAAAGACCGTCAGATGGAGAGGAAACTGTAGTACAGAAGCATGAGGTGAACAAAGGAGTTTAAGCATGGGACAGCAAGAACTGCTAATGTTGACACAAGTTGTACAGGGAGGACTTAGTATGTCTTCTACTAAATCTGTCTTTTGTGCTATTAATATCATGGATGGTCTGCAACAAGAGCTGGAGGTAACCAAGAGACTGCAAGATTGATAAGTGACTGTATGGTGAATACATTTTATAGTATTTAATATACAGGATACTGTGACAGCCTCAAAAATATTGCAGCCCCCAGAGAAATACAGAATATGGTAGGTCTGCAATCTCAGAAAAGCCCTTAGGAAGAGCTAAGAAACAATTTGGGGGCTGATATTGTCAAGTGCTAGGACAAGGGGGAAATCTTATTAAATGAAATCGAATTACAAACAGCATCCTGTTGGCAAGTGCTGAGCAGTGCAGAGCCAGCTCATGAATTTTGGAAGCCCTGTTTTGTCACAGTTAGTTAAAACCTGATGCTTAATAACACTGGATAGAATTCTGTGGTCTTCAGCAGAGGCATGAACATGCATAAAAATTGCACAACTGTTGAGGGGAAACATAATCGTGATCTGTCAGTAACATAGCAAGACCGAGATGTAGGATTTAACTGCTACATATCCACAACTCGCAAGAACAGACTGGTAAATGCAAGGTCTGTGATTGTGTCTGTGACTGCACAGACATACCCAAGACAGCTTTAAATAAATGAGCTAGGGAAGTGCCAGCAATATTGCTAATCATGCAAGTACTTTGTTTATTTCATAGGTGGGGTTTATATCCTTTGCTGAGGTCTCTGCTAGAAGAACGTGAATTATCTGCTATAAAACTGATTTAGATATAGCTACTCTATGTGGTAGTTACTGTGGTGCAGCCTTCTTCAAAACATCGCTTCCTAGAGAAGCTTTTTAAGCTGATGCACCTAACGAATTGTTCCTTCTCTCAGCCTGTGTTTGCACAGTGAGGAAGCATCAATACTTTTATCTTCTCTGTGAGCAATACTTCTGCTACCTTGAGTTGATGTGTACTTCATATCACTGTTATGACAGTTTACGGTTAATAATGACATTGGTATAGCTTTGCCCTTGTTTGAAAGCACTGTTCAGCAGCCTGACCACATACCCCAGCACACAGCCAGCAGTGACTGGCAGAACAGAGTATGTTCACAGGAATGTGATGGCCAGCAATGGCAGCTAAGCTGTGGGAAGACAGAAGGAATTTTTCCTTAAATCTTCACAGAGCAGCAGCGACGGTCACTGATACAAGAGCTCCCCTTTGCTAGCTACAGCCACCACCTGGGTGCACCTGAGAGCAGTCAGGTAATACTCAACAGTTTCTGGCTGAGAAATCAGCTCTTGGGGTTATTTTGCTGTTAAAGGCATGCTGCATCTCCACCCACTGCCTTTCTGCCTCTCAAGGACAGTGTTCCCTGCTCCTTTCCCTACTCTTTCCCTTGAGTCATCACTAGCACAGGTGCCCTGCAGCAAAGGCTCTATGTTTGAAGCTGAAATTGCATTTTCTTTTCAGTGTGGGGTGGTCAGTGATTTTGGAGGAGTCCAATGTGCTTGTGTTTCACACAACCATTTTATACAACTCAGTGATTAGATCCAGACTGGACTAGGGTTAGATACAGCAGCTGCTGTCAAGGCAACAGAATTAAGACTGTGAAACACTAAAGATAGATGAGACTGTGATGAGTCTCTACTTTAGAAGTCAAGATATTAGAAAATGCCATTACATAATGAAGTTCAGGACAGAGAATGAGACATGATGACAACAAATCTGATGTGGAGTGCCTGGAAATATTTAGGAAGAAGGAGCTAGACTCTGGAACAACAGCGAGTGGTGAAGTGAACAGCACAGAGCAGCTTTCAATTGCTGGAAGCTGCTTCAGGTACACAACAACATGGTCAAATATAAACTGGGTTCACTAGTCAACCCTTGGTTCTTCCCAGCTTGATCAGATGAGGAAACCACTGTTCCCACAGGCTGGTTGGCTGCAGGGGCTCCTGACAACACTGCTTCCTGTGCTGGGCAGCTGGAGGAGGCGAGGGCAGTGCCGTACAACTGGACAGGTTGTAAATGGCCACTGAGCTGCAGGAGTTACCTGTTCAAAAAGACAGGGTGAACCAGGGAGATATGCAGTGCTACCATTCAGGGTCTTCCCAAGTAGCATCAGAAGAGAAGGAAATAGCATCTGCCATGGCAGGCCTGAGTATACAAGAGATATATAAGTTCAGGTTAGAATTAAAGCCTCTTTTTGCTCCAATTTCTTTCATATAATACTTGTGAATCAGCATAAAGAGCTGCAGAATTAGTTGCATTTGTAGCAATTGTTACAGAGCTGGGTATGCAATCATGCCTTAAAAGAACCATGATTTCTGACATGTCTCCGTAGACTGATTTGAGCCATTTATCATGAAATCTCAACTTTAGGGAAGGTTGAGTGCACTCTCTAAGCTATAAGTTAAAGTATCTTTTCTATCAGTTTTTTTTTTTTTAAGCTTGCTGTACCTAAGGCAAAATGCACAATGTGTATCTCTGTGTAGAAGTACTAACATCTGATTGTATTTTGTTTTTTAACCCATCTGGTGCCACCATTTTATAGTTGAATGGAGCCTGCTGAAGTGAGAAAGGAAAGGAAGGAGCTGTTTGGCAAGAGCAGGCAATGCCCATGGGGTTTCACAGTACAGAGAAATTCAGTGAAGAAATTCCTGTAATAGCTGTATTGTACAAAGGAAGATCAGTGACATTCAGGCAGAGAGAAGGTCTTAGCTTTGCCATGCTTAGATTAGGACAACCCAGGCCATGCCCTTCCTTCCTTCCCTCCTTCTTTTGTAATACGAGTGACACTGTCCTCCACAGTGGAGCTGGTGTGGTTGTTTTCATAGGGTTTTAGAGCAGGATCCAGATCTCTGGGGTGTAAATTTGTTGGTTCTTCCAATGACTCCCCTCCTGTTGAAATCCCATGAAACGTTTGAAGTGAGAAATTGAGTTCCTTGGTTGAGTGTCATATTTTTGTCCATGTCTCTTCTCTCACTAAGGCTAAACGTGAAGTAAACAATAAAGGCCAGGTCCTCTGTCAGGGAATATGGGAAGCCAAAATGGTCATTACTGAAAAGGGCACTTCTGGCTGCCCACCATTATTAGACAGGTGACATCCAGTCAGGATACCTCCATAACCAAGAATCAATCCAATTAGAAACAACCTGAATGTGGGCAAAGCACGCTTTTCAAGTAAATTAACTAATACTGTAGCCTGGTACCATCCTATGCAGACTGGTTTTGGTGATCTCACTGGCCCTGGCTGGCAAACAGAATTGTAACTGTCCTTCTGTGTCTCAGAAGTGTCTTTTTAAAATAATTGGTCCTAAGTGTTCTGTTGCAACATTCCTGTGTTGTTTTTCCTAAACCTTCTTCAGTACCACATTCAGTGAGATTATTTTTGATACCTAAGTATGGAAGCTGTTGAATAATCTTTCCAAGATGTTACAATATCTGATTTCCAAATACCCTTAAGGTCAGGATGCCACCATAGTTTTAACCTAGATGGATAATTTGCCTCAGATAATCTAGTTCCATTAAATACAAATGCTTTTATTCCAACAGGCCTGCATTAAAAGGAAACATCTATCCAGGCCTGACATAGGATGTAATATTTTTATCTGGATGAAAACCTACCTGCAAATTGCTAGCTAGAATGAGGCTCTAACTCATGCAGGTTTAAATGAAGAAATACCCTGTAGAGTGCATACTGCCTTTTGCCCTCAGTCCATGAGATTCTGCTTTCACTGTTTTCAGGAAAAAACAAGGAAAAATGCACTTGCATATAGAACATTGATTGGTCTGGTGATGTTTTATATATTATGCTTAAGAGCTCCTGACAAGTGCAAAAATATTTCACTAGGTGTGATCAGGAAGTAAATTGTCCCTGCCCTCCGGCATGATCCAGCAATTACCTCCAATAGCAAAACCTCTAAGTTAATCACAGTATTAGCAAACTCAGTCTCATTGTTCATATGCTGAATCTTTTCCAGTAGAGTGTTATCCATTGAAATTAGAGTTTACAGGATGTTCATTTGAGGCAGACATTTCTTACTGGTAAGAATACTCTAATTACTATTTTCTAATTCAATTAAGCTTTTTAAAAATGTTAACCATGACATTTTAATAGCTTCAGCTCATATTGGTATTCTGACAACACACTTCAGCTCAGCCACTTGTGACTGAAAAGGATGTTTTTCCAATTAAGAAATCTCTTCTTAAAGGCTTCTCTTAAATGACGCCTATTTTACGGAGGGATGTAGACTAGAATATAATTTGTTTCCCTCGCTGCATCATCTCATAGTTCAGCAGGTAGCCCCTTCAAATCTCTTATTAAAAAAATATAGCCTTAATGCCACAATGAATTTATAGTGTCCAACACATGAAAAATAAAGCATTTAAATTATTATTAATAGTTATTTGTAGTTAATGCATGGAATTTTTTTTCTAATGCATCAGAATGCATCCTAAAGAAATCCGTATTCTGGATTCCATAAGCAGTGCATCTGACATGTTGGAGTGGGTCTCGAGGAAGGATAAAAAAATGATCAGAGGGCTGGAGCACCTCTCCTACGAGGAAAGGCTGAGAGAGTAGAGCTTGATTATGCTGGAGAAGGGAAAACTCCAGCAGGGGGCCTTTCAGTACCTAAACAGGGCTTTAATATGAAAGATGGGAACAGACATTTTATTAGGGCCACTTGCAATAGGACAAGAGGTAATGGTTTTAAAATAAAAGAGGGGAGATTTAAGAACCTGAACATACACAAGTCCATGGGACCTGATGAAATCCACCCGCGGGTCCTGAAGGAGCTGGCAAATGAAATTGCTAAGCCACAGTCCATCGTATTTGAAAAATCATGGCAGTCAGGTGAAGTTCCCGATGACTGGAAAAAGGGAAATATAACCCCCATTTTCAAGAGGGGGAAAATGGATGACCTGGGGAACTACAGACCAGTCAGTCTCACCCCTGTGCCTGGCAAAATCTTGGAGCAGATCCTCCTGGAAGGCATGCTAAGGCACATGAAAAACAAGGTGGTTGGTGACAGCCAGCATGGCTTCACTAAGGGGAAATCCTGCCTGACCAATTTGGTGGCCTTCTGTGATGGGGCTGCAGAACTGATGGACAGGAGTAGAGCAGCACTGTCCCACATGACATCCTTGTCTCTAAATTGGAGAGACATCAACTTGATAGATGGACCACTCGGTGGATAAAGAACTGGCTGGATGGCCACACACAAAGAATTGTGGTCAATGGCTCAATGTCTGGCTGGATATCAGAAATTAGTGGTGTCCCTCAGGGATTGGTGTTGGGACCGCTCTTGTTCAACATCTTTGTTGGTGACATGGACAGTGGGATTGAGTGCACCCTCAGCAAGTTTGCTGATGACACCAAGAGGTGGAGGGAAGGAATGCCATCCAGAGGGACCTTGACACGCTTGTGAGGTGGGCTGATGCCAACCTCATGAAGTTTAACCATGCCAAGTGCAAGGTCCTACACCTGGGTCAGAGCAATCCCAGGCACAGCTACAGAGTGGGCAGAGAAGAGATTCAGAGCAGCCCTGTGAAGAAGGACTTGGGGGTGTTGGTTGATCAGAAAATGAACATGAGCTGGCTGCAGTGTGTGCTCGCAGCCCAGGAAACCAACCGTATCCTGGGCTGCATCAAAAGGAGCGTGACCAGCAGGTCGAAGGAGGTGATCCTGCCCCTCTACTCTGCTCTCATGAGACGTCACTTGGAGTATTGTGTACAGTTCTGGTGTCCTCAACGTAAAAAGGACATGGAACTGTTGGAACAAGTCCAGAGGAGGGCCACGTATGAAGATAGGATGAGAAAGTTGGGGCTGTTCAGCCTGGAGAAGAGAAGGCTGCGTGGAGACCTCATAGCAGCCTTCCAGTATTTGAAGGGGACCTATAAGTATGCTGGGGAAGGACTCTTCATTAGGGACTGCAGTGGTAGGACAAAGGGTAACAGGTTCAAACTTAAACCGGGGAAGTTTAGATTGGATATAAGGAAGATGTTCTTTATTGTGAGGATGGTGAGGCACTGGAATATGTGGCCCAGGAGGCTGTGAATGCTCCATCCCTGGCAGTGTTCAAGGCCAGGCTGGACAGAGCCTTGGGTGAGATGGTTTAGTGTGAGGTGTCCCTGCCCATGGCAGGGGGGTTGGAACTTGATGATCTTAAGGTCATTTCCAACCCTAACTATTCCATGATTCTATGATTTTTTCTTAATTCTAATTCACAGTAAAAATAAATGTCAGATTATGACTTAGATTCCTTTTATAAGGGAAATACCACCCAGGTATATAAGCAAATCAGCATCCATTATGTTTAGAAAAAACTCTAAGGTCAGTGTTTTACTCCAGGACAAAGCAAAAGGCTACTTTTTGTCTAAATAGTGCTCCAGAGTAGACCTGTAATACACAACTGGACATCGTGGAGCCCTTGGACAGTAACTACCAAGGTTGTATGACTACTTGTCTTTTGGGAAATTTTCATGAATGATTCCATTGGTAGGAAATGCAAAATTACTCAGATCACTTACTTTAAGTACCCTAACTTAATTGTAAGCCACAATATAACATTTAATAATTTTTTTTTGCTTGTTTAAACCAGAGTTTATCTTACATTTTAAAAACTTTTAAATGACAAATTGTTCCATATTGGAATAGCCTATGACGATACTGTACTTCAAAAAGAAATGTTTTGAGAGACATTAACTAATAGCAGGAACAACAAACCAGCTGAGAATTTTGTCACATGATATCTGTGTGTGATTTGGTTTTGTACCACTGCGTAAACTGTATTTCAGTATAAACAGAAGTATAAAGAGAAGGGGAATGAGGAGCTCTTTCACAGGGCACAGGAAAAAGAAGTGCTGTCCAAAAGTCTCCAAAAGTCTCCATTAGCCTAAACAGCATAAAATGATCAGTATCTTGAGATAACTGTTAGCTGGCTTTGGAATCAGCAGTGCCTGAAGCTGATTATTTCTGGCTCTGTCAGATGGTCTAGCTGTAGTGAACTGAATTACTGTAGATAGTTTCAAGGGATAAGGAAAGATAAATGAGCC
Source organism: Pezoporus occidentalis (assembly GCF_034315485.1). Classification (NCBI taxonomy): domain Eukaryota; kingdom Metazoa; phylum Chordata; class Aves; order Psittaciformes; family Psittacidae; genus Pezoporus; species Pezoporus occidentalis. The sequence continues at coordinate 1,880,490 of NW_026913425.1, forward strand.
AAACAAAAAAGGCCTGCAGAAAATTAAATAGAAACACAGACTATATGTTCTAATACAAGATCACTGCTAAAACCGACTGCAAATGAAATAATTAATTAGTTAGAACAAACACAGGGGCACTAAGTGTTATTGCATCTAAATAATTTTTACATAATTTTCTTCTATAGAATAAAAAGAGATCCTGACACCATGCATACAAACTGTTCCTGTTTCTTTGAAGGGTATTTAATCTTTTGTTCTGCTGATCAGACAATATTTAAGCAACAGCACATTGTACTGCAAAGGCAGTAATGCAATGATCTCAAAATTATGTAGTTCTTTCTTTTCATAATAAATGATGTTGATTTGCTTTCCTAGTCTGTTCTAACTAACAGAAAATCTCTGAGTACATGTTCAATTAAAGGATGAAAGTAATTTGTTTTTTAAATCCTAGTGATAAATGGCAGATATTGCAAATCCAAGAGAAAATACTCACAAAAAGGATACTAGGAATAAAAGATCTACAAGCTCAAAATAAACTGTTAAATTAGTAAAGAACGCTTGAGCCAGGGCATGTCAAACATATTATCTAACCATCTGGTACAAAATCCGGATAAAAGAGTTGAGGTTAAAATATCCAGTGTAATGAAACCTTCTGCAGCATAGTGATATGAGATGAACAGTGAGAAGAAAGCTTGGTGACACCTTGGTCTCTTAATTTAAAATAATGGTTTAATTCATTTATTTTCATATGTGACACACAGAGTACATTATAATCTTGTTTTGGAGCTCACTCTTTAATCTACCAAGTTAGGCTCCCCAAACTTTCTGATGTACTCATTAACTTGCTTGCCAACGGGTCATATTTTATTGGCAATAAAAGCATATATATATAAATATATGAACTTTGTATTCTTCTTACTCAGTACCCCTGCATTCAGTGCACCCCTGTGACTGAATGGAGAAGGGGGGCTTTCACAGGTAGCAACAAGGTGATAGGAATGATCTGCAGAGCTGACCCCTTTTTGCTGTCCCAGCTGGCTGATGCCCAGCTGTCTGCACTGTACAGAGGACGCAGAACAATGACAATTTTAAATTTCATGAGATTGGAGGGATGAGGAAACATATCTTCTTTTTCATCATTTTAAGTAATATGTAAAACAGATCTGTCACCCCAATAATGCACCTTTTTTTTGTATTTTTTTTTTCCTCTCTACTGCTTTATTGGCTTAAAGCAACAAGAAATGTGAGGATCCAGTCCAGGACTTCGAACAAGATGACACCCAGACCTTCCCTCCAACCCCAGCCCTTCTGGAAGTTCATGACTTTCTCTAGCAGGGAGCAACTGCAGTTTTGTGTTACAGTCCCAGGCAGACGAATAGCAGAAAGAGAAAACGGCATGAGTGGATGTCACTTCTGGTGTGCCAAGAGAGTGCGTTACCACTTCTCGTTATCCAGCTGTGGGTTAACTCAGGTTCTGGTGATACAGAAGTGTCCTAGGCCTGGGAGCTGAATAGCACTCACCTGCACCTACTCTACATCTCTTGCCAGCTAGGTAGAGCTGAACTAGATTGACAGCAGTTAATCATAGAATCATAGAATAGTGAGCATTGGAAAGGACCTTAAGATCACCTAGTTTGAACCCCCCTGCCATGGGCAAAGACACGTCACACAAAACCAGGCAACCCAAGCATCTATCCAACCTGGCCTTGAACACCGTCAGGGATGGAGCATTCACAACCTCCCTGGGCAACCTATTCCAGTGCCTCACCATCCTCACAATAAAGAACATCTTCCTTATATCTCATCTAAACTTCCCCTGTTTAAGTTTTAACCTGTTACCCCTTGTCCTACCACTACAGTCCCTAATGAAGAGTCCTTCCCCAGCATCCCTATAGGTCCCCTTCAAATACTGGAAGGCTGCTATGAGGTCTCCACACAGACTTCTCTTCTCCAGGCTCAACAGCCCCAACTTTCTCAGCCTGTCTTCATACAGGAGGTGCTCCCGTCCCCTGATCATCCCTGTGGCTCTCCTCTGGACTTGTTCCAACAGTTCCATGTCCTTTTTATGTTGAGGACACCAGAACTGCACACAATACTCCAAGTGAGGTCTCACAAGAGCAGAGTAGAGGGGCAGGATCACCTCCTAACACCTCCTGGTCACGCTCCTATTGATGCAGCCCAGGGTATGGTTGGTTTCCTGAGCTGCAAGAGCACACTGAAGCCAGCTCATGTCAAGTTTCTCATCAATCAACACCCCCAAGTCCTTCTCCTGCTCTCTTCAATCTCTTCCCTGCCCAACCTGTAGCTGTGCCTGGGACTGCTCTGACCCAGGTGTAGGACCTTGCACTTGTCATGGTGAAACTGCATGAGGTTGGCATCAGTCCACCTCTCACGCGTGTCAAGGTCCCTCTGGATGGCATTCCTTCCCTCCAGCATATCAACTGAACCACACAGCTTGGTGTTGTCAGCAAACTTGCTGAGGGTGCACTCAATCCCACTGTCCATGTCAGCGACAAAGATGTTGAAAAGGATTGGTGCCAACACTGACCTTTCAGGGACACCACTCGTTACTGATCTCCAGCTGGTCATTGAGCCGTTGACCACAACTCTTTGCATGCAGCCATCCAGCCAGTTCTTTATCCACCGAGTGGTCCACCTATCAGATTGATGTTTTGCCAGTTTAGAGACAAGGATGTCATGCGGGACAGTGTTGAATGCTTTGCACAAGTCCAGGTAGATGACATCAGCTGCTCTACCCCTGTCCATCGTTTTTATAAATCTCGTGTAATAAATATATGATGAGAGATATATCCAGTGTTAGAAAAGATGTTAGAATTTGGGAGATGTCATTGAAAGGAAGGGATAGACTAACACAGAGAACAGATAGATTATTTTCCCTTCAGAGTTTCTGCCCCTGCAGAAGTCCCTTTTCAGTTTCTTTCAAATACTGTGCCTTTACACTGCTGTGTAAACTAAAAGGCAAAATGGGCACAATAATTTTTTCTTACACTAAGCCAAAGGAAATGTAAGATTAGTTGTCCAAATCTGTCACAAGCATCCTATCTCTGCTACCAGGCGTAAAGTGGTTCTCCTGCATTCTACACTTTTCTACACCACATTTTTTTTTATTGTGAGTAATTGAAAGAACGAGTGATTAGGATCTCTTGGTGAAATTGTGATGATGATAAATGATGATCACTAATTATGATGGGGTTTTCCATGAACAGATCTATTATTGCTAATATGACTTCACTCTATTTCCAGCAAAGGAAATCCATCTCCTTCTATCAAAAAGTCATCTGCTAATTTCCCGTAACAGTAGCTTAACAAGAGCCTCCTGTTCCTCCCCTTAGTGTATGTATGAGGGAGCTATTCTGACCCTTAACATTGCTCAGTTGATTAACTGGAAAATGAAAGAAGGGGATGGACTCCTAAATGTCTAATTAGTTTATCCTCCTCAGCAATTTTGAACAAGTCAATTTGCAGCACATTTAGGTTATAGCAGCTGTTGTGCAATGATGCTTATTTAAATGTGTCAAACAAGTCTGTATCTCATTCCCTTGTTTTGTGAGGTGTTTTTCCTTGTAAGTGTTACCAGGATCTTTCAGCATTTGCATGGTTCCAGTTGTGGTGTTGAAGGTTATAGAAATCTCTCAGATAAAGACTTTTTTATTTTTTGTGTGCTGATTGTCTTGTGTTATTTTCTTTTTTCTCAATCACCTCTTTAAACTGAAGTAGATGAAATAGCTGAAGGTGTTGGAAACAGCTTTAAGCTTGCTACTTGGAAATAAATCTGGAAATAATACAATAGACACCTTTCAACTAGTTAAATTCCACCTGAGGTCCTGTTTCTGTAAATCTAGGAATCATATCAGTTGAAGAAAATTTACTGGGGATTTCATGTTTTTTAAAAAGCTGAGCATTTCGAGGTCCAGAAGCAGGGGTAGCACTAAGCAGTTGCGTTGACCTTCCTCTGACTGACTGAAAACGTGGCATTGCTGAGCAGTGACTATCACAAGACATTATGTTGTTGAAGTAACTTGATTCTCCATGGCTGTGATGACAAGTGGGGAAGGCACCACTGACAGGGCTTATTCCAGTTATTTCTTTCTGTCAGGGGTGGTGGCAGACTGGATCTGTAGCTTGCTGTTGCAATCAGAGTAGAGTTGATCTTAATCACAGAAGCTGTGTGGTTCAGTTGATACACTGGAGGGAAGGAATGCCATCCAGAGGGACCTTGACACACTTGTGAGGTGGGCTGATGCCAACCTCATGAAGTTTAACCATGCCAAGTGCAAGGTCCTACACCTGGGTCAGAGCAATCCCAGGCACAGCTACAGGCTGGCAGAGAAGAGATTCAGAGCAGCCCTGCGGAGAAGGACTTGGGGGTGTTGGTTGGTGAGAAAATGAACATGAGCTGGCTTCGGTGTGCGCTCGCAGCCCAGAAAGCCAACCGTATGCTGGGCTGCATCAAAAGGAGCGTGACCAGGAGGTGTTAGGAGGTGGTCCTGCCCCTCTGCTCTCGTGAGACCTCACTTGGAGTATTGTGTGCAGTTCTGGTGTCCTCAACATAAAAAGGACATGGAACTGTTGGAACAAGTCCAGAGGAGAGCCACAGGGATGATCAGGGGACGGGAGCACCTCCTGTATGAAGACAGGCTGAGAAAGTTGGGGCTGTTGAGCCTGGAGAAGAGAAGGCTGTGTGGAGACCTCATAGCAGCCTTCCAGTATCTGAAGGGTGCCTATAGGGATGCTGGGGAGGGACTCTTCATTAGGGACTGTAGTGGTAGGACAAGGGGTAACGGGTTAAAACTTAAACAGGGGAAGTTTATATTGGGTATAAGGAAGAAATTCTTTACAGTGAGGGTGGTGAGGCACTGGAATAGGTTGCCCAGGGAGGTTGTGAATGCTCCATCCCTGGCAGTGCTCAAGGCCAGGTTGGACGAGGCCTTGGGTGATATGATTTAGCGTAAGGTGTCCCTGCCCACGGCAGGGGGGTTGGAACTTGATGATCTTAAGGTCCTTTCCAACCCTAACGATTCTATAATTCTATGATTCTATGAATAATTTAGGTTGGAAAAGCCATCTAAGATCATCGAGTCCAGCCATTAAACTAACACTGCAAGTCCACCACTAAGCCGTGTCCCTAAGCATTGTATCTTTTAAGTATCTCCAGGGATGGTGGCTCAACCACTTCCCTGGGCAGCCTGTTCCTGCGCTTGACAACCCTTTCCATGAAGAAATGTGTCCTAATATCCAAACAAAACCCTCCCTGGTGCAAGTTGAGGCACCTCTTGTCCTATCACTTGTTAACTGGGAGAAGAGACCAAAACCAACCTTGCTACAACATCCTTTCAGAGCAATAAGGTCCTCCCTGAGTATCCTTCCCCAGACTAGGTACTTGAGGTGTGGCCTAACCAGTGCTGGAGTCAGTGCAGATCCCTGCTGTGTCAGAGTTTGTGCACCTTCCCCATTTTGAGAAAGCTGATGCAAAGGAAGTTCAAAGGTATCTAGTGTGTATGTCACAGGGAAATGGCAGGTGAGTGCTCTGGATGTGCTTCCTGGTGGGATTTCAGTGGTATGAGAAGGGAGTGTCAGCAGCTGGGCATGCTTGGGGCTGTAAGGAAGACTCAGTAAGGGAGCTGAATGAAACACTTTGACAGTGGCCTTGGGATTTCCTTCAAAAGCAGTATAGACATATCCTGTCTTCCTGGAGACCTGTATTGAATTCCTGAGGACAAATATCCTCAAAGTCCATTTGATTGATTGTTTCTGCTTTAAAGTGTTGCAGAAAAGTATGTATCTTACCCCCACAATTTAGCAAGGTCATAAAAGTGCTGTACTCTCAGGGGATCTCCAAAAATGAAAGGAATGAAAGCATGCTTATTAGATTTGCTAATGACACTAATCTGCAAGGGACTGTGAGTATGTTGGAGGACAGGATTAGAATTTAAAGTGATCTTGACAAATTGAAGGTATGGTCTGAAATAAATAGGATCCTATTCAATGGGGATAGACAGAAGGAACTGAATTTAGGCAGGAATAATCAGCTGCACAAATAAAAGGGGAAAAACTATTTAAGTGGAAGATCCTTATTTGTCAGTTTTATGGCTCACAAAACAGACTGCAAGTCAACAACATCATGTCCTGCCTTTCCCCCTCTCCCAGACAAACCCAAACCCAGATATCCCGCAGTAAATAATGTAAACTTCACCCTGTGGGGGTATGCAAAGTTCTACTCCTTCATTCCTTGGGGCAAGCAATGCCTCAGCTGGACTGCTGTATCTCACTGTAGTATTGACTTAGAGCAATAAAATGTCTGAAGTGAGGGTACAGAAAATTCAAAGGATTCATATATTGAATGGTCTAGAAAATATTACTTAAGAGGACATAGGTTAAATTAATCTAGTCTTCGTATATCTCAAAAGTTGTTATGTGGATTGCCTTAAAATTATTCATGACAAGTAATTAAGAAAAGCAAAGTGTGGTGTGTGGTTTCGTTTGGCTAGATCCTGCATCTGCAATCAGAAATGTCTAAAAGTATTTTTGCAAGGAAAAGATTTAAAATCACAGAGTTAGAGACTGGAAGCTGCTTGTAATGATTTGGATCAGGCCACCTGGGAATGATGCGCCATCTCTATCTGGAGACATCTTTAAGGGCAGGTTAGATGAACATCTGCCAGCAATGACACAGACACAGCTGTAGCTGATCTTTGTTCAAGGGAGATAGATGGTTGGGATGTTTTCCTGAGGTCTCTTCCAGCATGAGCTGTGCCTTTGGGAGATGAAAGCAAAAAAAGAACTCTGAGATAGCAAAGAGCAACTGAGCTGCTAGTTCTTGACATTGCTTCATAATTGGTCACTTTCAGAGGGATTTCTTTCCCACTTTTCTTAGACAGTTCCTTCTGCATCTTCCCTGTTTCCATGCACTTTTTGTCATTTCCACCTATGCCTTCTTTCTTCCTTTTTATTCTCCTCTCTCAATATACAGGAGCAAATGAGGCTGTCCCTCAGCTGAGAATAAATTCAAAATGATGACTTCACTGGTGCTTTAGCAGGTATTGTATTGACCCTCACCTTGACCCTTCTCTAACTACTGGCTTTTCAGTGATGCTCAGTGTGTTCTCATCTCAGTGTTTAAGGAGATATGCAAATACTTCGTCTGTACAGGCAAATCAATCAGAGATTGATTGTAGATAAACCATTTTGACCTGATGCAGAATTTATCTGAATTTTCAATTACAAAATACTGTCACCATTAATAAAGCACTATGTACAGCTCAGGAAGACACAGGCTGAAGAACAACAGTGTGCAGCTGCACGCATGCAGCTTTTTTTGCCAGAGATTGAATTTAGCACAGAAAGAAATCAGTTGAGTTGCACAAAAAATTAGGAGTGCATGCAAGAACAAACTCCCATTAGACAAATCCAGGGATTAGCACCTAGCGCAGAATCACGACATTTCTTCCAAAGATACACCTTGCCCTATAACTTGTCACACAAGTAGAAGGCACGTTACTTAGCTAGGCCAGCAATGTTTGTCAATTTAGAGCTTTAACACTTAATTGATGTATGGCTTTGGGCAGATAGCTTCTTCAGCTTTCCAAAATTCTGTTTCTTTTATTCATGCTGCAAACGCTTTGATTTTGGCAAAGCCCCGTATTATATGCTTATACTGCATCTACTGCAATGGAGTCTTATCATTGTCAGCCCTTCTACACTTAATTCTAATTGTACTGATGGGAAGAAAATTTTAAGCTTGATACTTTTTTCCAGCTCACTAATTATGTGGAAAAATGGTGCATTTCGAAGGCAATAAATGTTTGCCCAGAACATTTCTCCGAGAACATTTTGCCAGTTCCTGGTTTGGTCAGATTTTTAGAAACAAGGAGTTACAGTGAGTTCACTGAAAAATCAAATTGTTCTTTTAGTGATATAACTGATATATAGATTAAATATATACTGGTGGCATATGTGCTTATTATTATTTATGCATATATTTTTTTTGCAAAGAACAATCCCATTTTGTGCAGCCTTAATTATGATGATTCAAATCTCTGGGTTTGTTTGCAATACTATTGCAAGCTGTATTAGCAGAAAATGCCACCTATAGCACTGGGGATTGTAGCCAGAAACAATATACTCCATCTTCATTTTATCTTTCAGCACTGAGTCCTTTTTAAATTATTCAGCTGTGCAAACTGTAGGCAAGAAAAGCAAAACCAACACCCGCCCTCTTGAGAAATAAATGCCAAACCCTCTAGGTAGGGATATAGCTGACATTTACCCAGATGGTGCACGGTAGCTCAAGATATTTCTTTTATTTATCTGCTTATGAAAAAAAACAGAGCAAGGGGATTCCAGTAAGGAAGATTTACTTAATACACAAAAATAATTTTAATAAACATTACTTTATACTGAAGTGTATAATTTATATATATATATAGACATATAGGTGCCCTAAGCGCATCCTCCCTTGAATATGAAGGATAGAAGAAATTGCAAGTCAGCAGCCACAGCAGACGAACAGAAGAGGGATGCATTATTTAAACATACTAGTTGTGAGTACAAGTTGCATAGTGAGCTAATTAGATTTCAGTGTTAAGCAATACTTTTGAGCTCTTTTTCATAAACTTCCCACTCCACTAACTATGGTGAGGGAAAAAAAAAATTAGTTGTGATTAAGTCTAAAAATTAGTCTAAAAATGTTTTCAATTAAGTTAAAAATTGCAAGGTAGCTTAATACTGTACAGACAATGAAGAAAACCTAAACTTGAAGAGCTGATGAACCTAAATGGTCACTCAAAGAACTCTTCCCTCCAACACACTATTTTCCTGTGTATAGCTGCCTAGGACTACGTTAATTGAGGATGAATAAAACAGTTTTTTACTCTAATATTCAGGAATTTATTTCCAGTACATCTGTTCTTGGAGTTCAGCCCCAGGTCTTTTTATGTAGTGTCCTTCACTGCTGGCATAGACATCAACATTTTTATACTGCTTCAATGATGTGTCTGGCAGGTTTTGGTCTGCTGTCTTGCTTATGTCCTTTCAATAAGTAGAGTGGAAGCATGGCTTGGAAACAGCCTGGAAAAATCAATGCAAAAATAAACCAACACTGTGGGAGGAGAGGGGTTATACAAGAATTCAGCAAGCTACTAAGAGCTTCTTGTGTGCATACCTAAGGCATGAGGATACGGGGCATGATATTCATGTGTCTTCTCTGCACTCCGCTTTCAAGTTGTTTGGCAAGAAGAATTTTTTTTGTTTTGTTTTTGTCTGGTGAAGTACAATTTTCAGGTGTTTGCTGAAATGAACTCTGGTAGTGACCTACCTAACAAAGAGCTACTTTCAGTGAGAGCTGACTCAGGTCATCATCAGCACTGCATCTCAACTGATGCATGGCCTTTGATGAAGACAGAGCAGTTTAGTCTGCAATGTTATTAGCGCCACTGCTAACATAGATGATAATGCTACACCTCTTGACATTTACAAGTGAAACAAAGTATTATGTCCTTCATTTATGACTGTGAGGACAACGAGACTTATGATATGGAATGGAGCCAAAAATGGTTTAGATTTCAATGCAGAGGAATTAGAGCTGATTTTGTACAGAAAGCTGCAAAATGCATAAATGCTGATCCACCTTGACTTAAAACTGCAATCTTTGCAACTAATAGTCCAATTTACACAGGTGTGTAGTGATTCTTGCTATGGTTAGTAAATAAGTGCTTAAAGCTTTGGGATGTGGGAAAGCCAATATACTGACACAAACTTCAGACCTTTAAAATAGTAGACTGCTACTGTGAGAAAAGTCCTTGCAAACGGATTTAGAAAACTAATGTGATGTTCATATATGTGAGGTTGTTACAGAGGGGGAAATGGTGATAATACGAAATCACATAGGGTATTTGTACTTTGTGACATCATAAGTTTTAGGCTTTTCTCTCCTGCCTTTAGATAGCCCCAACAAAGACACTGGTTGGTGACCTATTTCTGCTTATAGAAAAGGCAGAGAAATAGAGGTTTTAAGTCTTGATTCATCTGACCTTGTTTAGCTGCCTACTTTAGGACTACATGAATCATGCCCTTGAAATGCCTCTGGGGTGAGATGAAGTGTAGTCTCAGTATTCTGCCCCATTCCTCCAAGGATGCATTTTTATAAAAATGTAAGAACTTAGATTCTTATGACATTGGCTCTGAGGCATGGAACAACAAGTTTCAAGAGACATGATATATGAATTAAAATTAATAAATAAATAAAACTTAGGAAAAAAAAACAACCTTAAGAGCAAGTAAAGATAACTGCCACATACTGAGTCTACAAAACCTCTCATCTAAGTCCTTCAGGTTGAATGCCTAACAGTTGACTGAGTTCCTGAGTTGTTTGGGTTTGTTTCTGAAAGTAATTTGGATTGGGCTTTGCTTTAATTCCTAATGCCTATTCCTATCTTATTTCCAGCTCAATTCAAAATAGCAAGCTGAGTGACTATCAAAGTTGATGGCAAAAGTTTCAGTAATGGTCAGTTTTGATGTCTCTGTTCTTGTTCTGAAACATTTTCAATGAGACTTTTGGAAAGCAATAGCCTTCTCCCTGGCTGCCCATCAGCTCTTGGCATGCAGACTGGCTGGGCATTGATATGTTCACGCTTTTCTAACAACCACGGGTAAATCTTAAATTTGGATATCTCAGTACAGGTAGAAGGATAAGTCTGATGATAATACAAAATGAATGCTTACCTTCAAATCAGCTGATAAATGATGGTGTTCACAAAATCATCAGCATGAGAATGCAACACATAGCCAAACATAGATCAGCAACAGCATATACATTTTTTCTAATTTGCTAAACTATTGTAACTGCTGCCGGTTACATCCTGACTAATACTGGTCTGCACCTCATATGGCTGATGGTGCTGTGACAAGTTGTTTGGTATGAACAATTGTTTACTACAGAATATGTCAGCTCAATCACTTTTTTTGTTTTACCTTATTTTGAGTCTCCTTCAAAACTTGAAGCTGGTGTCTGGAAACACCGCAGGGCCTGCCATCTGTTTTAACTGGGCAAAACCTCAGATTTTTCTATATTTTTAAAGTAATTTTGACAAATCTGTTGCAAATCTGTTACATTATGAAATTTTATCTATTAAAACCATATGTTGCCTCTCTAGTAGACCTTTCTGTTCTGCATTTATACTGCTTGTCCCACTTCCTCCTTGGACACCTGGCATGACATTATTATTCTTTCAATATTCTAGACTTTCCTACATAGTCCATGATTTAATAAATGTCAAAATAAGTGAGCCAGAAAGCTTCTCAGATGTTAGTTTTAGGAATTAGATGCAAGTTTTCCCAACCTGTTCATACAAAAATTATTAAATGTAGTAGCTGTTTAATGTCCTTTGTCACAAATGGCTTATAAAGTACTTCATCATGCAAGGATCATCCTTCTGTGATCTCTCATAATTTCAAATACAGAATGGAATTTCATAAACACTTCTGCATTTCATAAACACTTCTGCATTATTGTGAATAAATCTACCATGTCTGAGCCTGGACTGTTGTTGGAATTTCACTTGTTCAAAATCAACTTCAAAGGCAATTTTTTATTGGACTCAGTCCTGCCAGCCACAGTCTTCTGTCATCTTTAGCTTCCTTACCAGATTTTTACATTTTAAACCTTCTGCAATATATTGTTTGTTATCTATTTTTCTTTCCTTTCCCAATTTGCAACTTTTTTTTTCATTTAACACAAGTTAAAGCCTTTGCAGCTCAAACATCTCTGCTACTCATAGAGACATGCCAAGTGCTTCAGATTCCCAAGACACTGCAGTCTAGAGACAATAAAAATAAATTGTGAAGGTATGCAACTCCTCTGCATGAAGAAATTCACAGTTTGGGAATCACAGTTCATTGCAAGGACTTTACTCAGGCAGGCTATGCATTTTGCTTTGCACCAATTTTATGTTGAGATTTTCAGTAAGATATTAGATGAATCTTCTTCAGTGGTAGGAAAACAGTTTGTGGAACAAAGGTGGGCACACATATAATACCTTGATTATAGAAAGACTTCTAGCATTCCAGTGACAATGTTTATGCTAGCTAAAGAAATTCTGTGACTTGTGTGAATCTAAATCCAGAACTGGTTTGAAAACAATACTGAAGGAATATTTGTCAATGGGTCACTGTCAAAATAGTAGGATTCATAGAGTAACATCTGTTTCTAATCTATATGCTGTTTAATAGTTTCATGAATAACTGGGATGATGGAGTATACAGTACACTTACTCAATTCGCAGATGGAGCTAAGCTGAAGATGAATATACTGAGAATGGTATAACAATTTAAAGTGATCCTGACAAATTGAAGATATGATCTGAAAATAATCAGATGCAATTCAATGGGGACATATACATTAGGCAGGAGTTGTCTATTTTGTAGACAGGATGGATAAAAGTAATTTAAAGAGCAGTTCTGCACTAAAGGACATAGGGGTTAAAGCTGACCATACAGTGGACTAGCCTAATATGATTGAACAATGCTGTATTGATGAAAAAAAAGAAAAGACAAGAGCTCTTTGGGATCAAATGGAATTTATAACCCCAAATGTAGCCTGTAAGACATGAAGGAATTCTTCCTATTGATTCAGCATTTAAAGGCTTCACTCAGAGCAATTTTCCAATTATATGTGGACCATTTGGATGGAATTCAGTAGAGAAAAATGAGAATGTTCAGGAGTCTAAAAATGTGACCTATGAAAAATGCTTTAACAAATTGGGTTATTTAACCTGGGAAGCAGAGGACTGCATGAACAAAACAATCTTCAAATACATAAAAGGTGGTTGCAAAGAGGGGGAATAATCCATTCTTCATGTTCTATGCCTAGAAAGAAAGGGTATAAACCTCAGCATAATTGGTAAGACAGTGAAGCACTGGAATAAATTGCCTAGAGAATTGGTGGAATCTCCATCTTTTAAAGTCCTTGAGAACCAACTAGTGAAATATCTGTCAGAAATGACACTGGGATAATTGTTCTTTCTGGAGCAAAGCAATAAGAGACTTAATGACATCTTGAGGCTCCCTCTAGTCCTGTGCCTCCAGGGAGTTGTTGGATATAAAATACATCTTGATGGAGGGATGTGAAAATTGCTACAGTTCTGATTTCAGTAACAGAGCTAACTGAAGATACAAAACTAGAAAGACTTTAATTGTGAGAGGTAAATTTACACTAAATTCCTAGTCCTCATTCTGAAATGTTGATTAACCTTTGTGGATCATAGTTTATCCAGTCACAACATAAAATATAAAATATGGAGGTAGTAATTAATACCATAACAAAACTCCGGTTGCAAAATTAGTAAAAATCAAAGTTCTGTCACTTGTTGTGAAATATTTAAATAGAGAATATGTCCATAATGTTTTAACAGATTTCTAAATAAACCACAAAAAATATTGTGAATTTGCTTAAATTTACCAGAATTGAATAGTACACTTCATGTAATTTAGTGATTACAGAGTGGTTTTCCCAAAAAATAACATTCAGTGAAAATAAAAAAAAAAAAGGAAAAAAAGAAATAAAACAATCCCTCAATACGTTTTACCAGCTTAGCCCAAAGAGGATCCTGCTTTGCATAAGCAGTTGAAGCAGTAAAATGAAAAAGCAAGGTCTTAACTAAAGGAATAACAATGGAATTCAGCCCAGTTTTCTAAAGTAAAATGATGGTAAAGTTTGAAGCATTCAGTCTCTTGTGCATCAGTGTTTGCAAGAATAAATGGAAATAAAACAGAAAACAATTTGTAAGTGGTATAGATGGTTGTGAAAGAAGTTTGTTCCATACTTGGGCAGTCATGAGATAAACAAGTCAATCAATCTGACTGGGTGAAGAATAGCTAATTCAAAGTAAGCAGAAGCACAAGGACAGGTTTCATTAAAATCAAGGTAGTGGAGCAGAGAAACAAAGCCTGATGGAATGGATACAGAGCAGGGTTGTCCACAATGGACCTGTGTTTTCTGATAAGGAGAAATGACAGTTTTCTTAGATAAACCTGAGTTATTCTGCAAGAACAGAAACATTTTCATTCAGGAAAAACAAACAAGAAAACAAACAAAACCTCACTGTAAATTTCAAGCATCTGCAGATCATATTCTCCAACAAGCATTAAGATCCAGCAGCAGAAACACGGTTACTTTTTAGTGGTGTGTTATAAGATTTGGAATTTGTATTTTCTGCACAGAAAAAAGAAGTTTTTCCTGCTTATGAGGCTAAAATATGTTCATGTTATAGACCCTCAAATTATCAAGCTAGAATGGATCAATCTGTGGTCATTTATCTTGAATTCTACATACAGCACAGGCTGTATGACTAAATAAACAAATTCTTGTTTAACTACTGTGCCTCTCCCAGAAAATCAATGAAGCTTTAATTGAAAGTTTTCAGTGATAGGTCATATCATAACACAATCTTTGCAATCATTCCTTAATTAATAATTCTTCATGAAAATTTTGTCACCAATTTGAACTGCCTCACTTCAGCTGCTAGCTATTTGATCTTTTCATATATTTGTCTGATGGAATGACAAGCTCTGTATTATCCTGTTGCTGTGCTGCATGCAAGTACTTACACAGTACAATCAGGTCAGCCGTGAGCCTCCTCTGTGTTTAGTTAAAATTGATTGATACATTGCAGTCTATTAAAAATTGGTCAAGTTTGCAATATTTAATGCTTCTCATTGGCTCTTGGAACTCCTGTTCAAGTATGGGACCCAAACCATATTTCTCTAGATATTGCACACCTATGTTCTACGGATTTAGGTGTACTATTACATGCTTCCCAGAGGGAGCAAGAATATGCTCTATTACTGTACTGCAAGCAAAGGCTCAATTAATTGGTGAATGTCACCAGAATGTTCTTCTTCTTATACAAATCTTGCAAATTATGAAAATGCATTTCCTTTCATTGCTAACTCTTGAATCAATTCATGAACCTTGACAGAAATGCTGGAACCATGTTTTGTGGTGTTAGGTACTGCAAAATATGTATTATCACAGTCTGAGAAACTGAATGTCTGAGTATTCAGTGAGTATTCAGCAGATACCATGGAAATGCCCTTAGCTTCAGCCATGCTAAGATGAAAGCAAATTCAAGCATTCATTTGTGAAATCCCTGATAGATGATTCAATTAGAGGACAGGCATACAATCTCTACTTACTCTAAGGACAAACTGTTCTCTCCTACATTGTCTCTGGCAAACAGTGCGACCTGACCACATAACAATGGATGCTTGGTTTGTCCATCAACAGGTTAAAGAAACTAAGACAATAGGGAAAAGATACACAATCAGTCTTGCTTTGTAAATCAGTCTTGCTTTGTATAAGTGATCATTTCACATCTTAATTGGCCTGACACTGAGATCTCCCAGTATGACCACAATGTGACCTATTAATGACTGTCTCCAAATAAATCACTGCTTGAGCTGCTTCTAGCTGTGGAGCCCTGTATGTCAGTTTAAGATAAAGCCCTTTTGCTCACTGAGTCTGTAGGAATTAGAAAACCTGTTGCCTGTCAGTTACAACTTCCATGCCTATGTGAATTCATATGGCTCAATACTGGCTGTTGTTTACAACCCAAAAAGGATAGCAAGTAATCATGCTTGGGCGCTAATGGGCACAGAAGAGATCAGTCATCATTTAGACACTCTGTAACCTTACATTTAGCTTTATTAAATGTGCTGTCTGTGCCTAGCTTCCAGACATTAAAATTACATGAGTTTAAAGATCTGGTCTCTTATTTGGCCTTGCACAGTCAATGGTCACAGTCCTTGTGACCACTGGAAATGCTATTTGTAATGACTTGAGGTTTCTTCCAAATCATTGATTAAAAGATCTGTCTTGTCCTAAGGCCATAGGTTCCCTGGGAACTGCATTAGTAACTTGTCTATTTGGTGATGGTACCCCAGCTGCGTGCTGAAAGACAGCCAAAAGCTCCACATCTATTGATGAATATGGTCTGTACCTGGACATGGATATGGATAGGCCAGTCCCTATGTTACACCCTTGCCAAGGTTTAAACTGTTGTTACAGTTTTCTGAGACCAACAGGCTTTGAAACAAATGTGCCCCAGTGACTCCAAACTTCTGGGGAATTGCTGCTCAATCAACAGTCCCCACTGATAATAATTTACCAGGCAACAACAATACTTCAGTTACTGCTATTGACACACTGCCATGTCAATCCTCTGGTGCCTCACCAGCTATCATGATTTATTTGTGATTGATGAAGCAGTGAAAGAAGAAGCTAGAGCACTACTGTCAAAAGATTGCTGAATGTGATTAATTTCATCATAGAATATGTTTATTTTCCTGTGTGATGGCAATGAAAAAAGGTGAAGAAGTCAAGCCTACAACAATATTTCTTTTGACTGAAAATCCATTGAGGCATTTTTGAACCCCAGAATATGGAGATAAGGTAAAAACTCATGAAAATGAAATGTATCTCCACGGTTTTCAAAAGAGCTACAGTATGGAGGGAGGAAATCTGACATGTTTGGGCTGATCCTGAAAAAGGTGAAAATTAAGTAAGGGGAATAATATGATTCATCTGAGGAAGATACTAGATGATGTGAAGAGACTACTGTGAATCAAATTAAGTATTTTTAGGATCAAGCATCTCACATATGCATAAGCACAAAAGCTATTAATATGTTTGGTTTTGTTATATTTCATATTTGATTCTGATTGATTCTGATAAATTATATGAAAGTTTGCATTTTTAGGTGGCAGATTTCAGTAGAAATTATTTCAGTTGTCCTTGGAAGCTGAAGACATGTTGACAATTTAGAGATGTCAGACTGTATTTATAAATCCAACCATGTATTTAGGTATCTTTTCTGGCAAAAAAAAAGCTTAAAAAAGGCTTAACACCTCATTTTTGGGTGACCAGATTAAATGATTAATGACACCAAACAATTTTTTTTTAATGGAAAGGAGACTCAAGAAAAACCTTTCCTGTGTTTTTTCAGTTGTTTACATGCAGACACGTACATGACATAACCTCAGCAATACTGCAGCTGGAATTATTTGACTAAGGACTGTGGTGAAAGTCACAAGCCAGGTTTATAAACCCTACCACACTGCCCACCCATGGGATTCTAAATGCAAACAGCTAACATGTTGTTGTGACTGGGGGGTTGAACTAGGTGACTTGTAACGTCACTTCCAACTTAAACCATTTTATGATTCCAGAATTAGAATCTGAAAGCATATTATGGTTTACCTTATTTATTTAACCTGCATTATTTTATGTAGTGCAAAATATTCCTGTGTTTTATACATTTACATCACAAATCCATTAAGAAATTGTTATCAGTGTTGACAGCTCCATAGACAGAAAAGCTATAATTACAATTGCTAGTGTGGAACACTGTGTTATTGGATAATTAAAGAGTGCATATGCCTTAGGAGATAAAATAACAGTCATAATTATGGAATTTCCTTGTTTTTTGTGCCACATAACTTCTGTGTTAAACTGTGTTTGCTTGTTTTTTAGTAGTTTCATCAACAGCTCCTGAAAATGTACTGTTCTGTCTTGAGGATGATTGACGGGGCCTAAAATGCTTATTTTAATGGTAAATGTGCTGTGCAGAACATGTAATTTAGTTCATATATCTGACAGATACATCAAGTGCCTTTTGAAATCATGATGAAAAGATCTAATAAAAAATATCTTTGTCAGTCAGACTGAATTTTTGAATAAAGTTTAATGTCAGATTTGATTGAAGCCTGGAGTAGAGAATTAAGAAAAGCATGACTTACCACCTGTTGCAAGGTTACTGTCCCCCTCAGCTCACTCAAACTATGCTCTATGCTTGTCTTTAAATTCAGCTGTTGTTCCCAACCTGGACTTAATTTAATTTCTGGCAAGAGTGGTAGAGTTTTCTGATACAAAGTACTTACTTTTCGATAGTCACAATTAAATTCTGTTATCTTCACACCATATTTTAGGAATAATCTTTGCTTTCCATATACAATATATAATGGTTTAAGCCCAGCCAGTAACTCAGAACCACGCAGCCGTTAGCTCACATCTCCTTCTTCCCTTCTTCCCCCTCCAGATGGGATAGGGAAGAGAACTGAAAGTATGAGAATTGAAAACCCATGGGTCGAGATAAGAACAGTCCAATAATGAAAGTATAATATAAAACTATTGCTACTGAGACTACTAATGGCAAGGGAAATAGCAAGGGGGGAGAATATAAAACTAAAAGGGGAAAGGGAAAAAACCCCAATAAACACAAGTGATGCACAATACAACTGCTCACCACCTGTTGACTGATACCCAGCCCGACCCAAGCTGCAATCTGCCCTTCTAGGTGACTGCCCCCAGTTTATATACTGGACATGATGTGCTGTGGTATGGAATACCCCTTTGGCTAGTTTGGGTCATGTGTCCTGTCTCTGCTTCCTCTCGGCTTCCCCTGCGCCTCCTCACTGGCAGAGCATGAGGCTGAAAAGTCCGTGATCAGGGTAAGTGTGTGTTACTGAGCAACAACTAAAACATCAGTGTGTTATCAGCAGTGCTCTCAGACTAAAGCCAAAGCACAGCACTGCACCAGCTGCTAGGAAGAAGAAAAATAACTGTTACAGCTGAAACCAGGAAACAATAACACTAAGTTGAAGTAAGAGCTTAGCTCTCAACACCAGAGAATGGTTATATACTTTGAGTTTACAGTACTGCTTGTGGTTGTTAGCTGCTGTGTTTAAAGCAGCCCAAGTAAAACTGTATTGCATGAAAGGATTAATTCCCACCCTGCCCCTAATAAGCTTGGGTAGACAAAAGAAGAAAAATTTGTCAAAGAAGAAAGTGTTAAGTCTTAGAAATACATGTCTAGACATCCTGAAACTTGATTCCTCTAGACACGTCTTACAGAAATACTGGAAAGACTACTACAACCCTTTACCTGTCACATTAGGCATAGTACTTTTGATTTATAGTGCTTGGGGATTTATTTGATTTTTAATGTTGTATTTATCCAATCCAGTGAACAGTGAACTTCAGATGGCTTTTTGTACACTCAATTTACATGTGCACACTTTAAATCCAATCCTGGTAATTAGCCGTGTATAGTCAGGTCTCAGGCACTTACGTTGTTCTGAATGCTACTCTACTCTAAACAGCTTTGTGCACATTTGAGTCTTCTATTAATGGAGTCTCTTTTAAGTGGGAGAGTTAGTTAAATTTTCAGTGAAGAGTACAAAAAAAGGAGCAATATAAGGCTGGGGACAGAAATAAATTAAGGTAAAGGGTTTGTGGACAAGCAGTTTGAAGGCTGAGCTGGGGATGCTATTGCTAGTACTACCATTCAATGCAAACAGCCAATTGGGAAAAAAAAACAAAACAAAACCCCAAAACACAACAACAACAACAACAAACTTGGTGAAATTTATCACCAGAGAGTTAACTGAGTTTTTGCAGGAGTCTGCGTGAGCCTGATTCAAAAACCTAACCAAACTGACTTCTAAGGAAAAAAACTCAGAACTAATCTGCAAACAGAGCAAACCAAACTTTTAGCCAACTTTCCTGTTTGAAGGGAAATCTGAATACTGCAGAACTTGATCTATAATAAGATTCTGTGAGTTATATATTGGTGCACAAGTACCTGCAGTACTGAACTACAGTATCACATCACATCAGTTTAAAAAAGTGGTTTGTATAAGTAGCTCCTTCTGCAGACTAGAAAATTTTCTGCTTGTGTACTCACTTTCAATTCAATTAAACTAAAATGATGTTTGTGCAATTAGGTGACTTTTATTATCAGTTTTGTTTGCAGTCCAGCCTGTTTCAACTTTCGCAGCGATCACAAAGAACCTAGAGGCTCAATGAGAGGACGCTTTTACATTTTTGTGGATCCCAAAATGAGATCACTGAAACTTTGTTTGTTCCAAATTTTTATGTTAGGAACTTTACACAGTTGGAAGAATAAATTAAGCTTGTGTCCTGGGTTCAGGAGTAGCAGTCATTTTCTTCCTTCTTGGTACCTGGTGCAGTGCTGTTTTTGACTTTCAGCCTGAGAAAAGTGCTGATAACACCGATGTTTTTAGTTGCTGCTCAGTAATGTTTACTCTGACCAAGGACTTTCTGAGCCTCAGGCTCTGCCAGTGAGGAGGGGAAGCTGGGAGGAAGCAGAGACAGGAGGAAGCAGAGAGAGGACACCTGACCCAAACTAGCCAAAGAGGTATTCCACACCACAGCACGTCATACCCAGTATATAAACTGCGGGCAGTTACCTGGAAGGGTTAGATTGCTGCTAGGGTCAGGCTGGGTATTGGTTGGCAGGTGGTGAGTGGTTGTATTCTCTTCCCTTGTTATTTCCCTTATCATTATTATTATCGGTGGTAGCAGCAGTGGTTTGTGTTACACCTTAGTTACTGGACTGTTCTTATCTCAACCTTTGGGAGTTACATTCTTTCGATTCTCCTCCCTCTGGGAGCAGAGGGAGGAAGGGGGAGAGTGAGCGAGTGGCTGCGTGGCTCTGGTTTGCTGGCTGGGCTAAAACCATGACAGCTTGTAACTAGAGCTCTCCTGTAACACCCTGAATATGAAAGTTTTTATTTATCTGAAAAGAAGAATCCTAACATGGTCTTATAAGAGATCTTATGCAGAGGCAGAAACATCTGGCTGCTAATGAATTAACAAAAGCTTATCAGCATATGGTGCTGATTCATGTTCATGCCTCTGCAATTTCATTGGATTAAAATCACTGAGAATCTTTATTAACCAACCTACTCTTTCTGCAATCAATTACACCTGGGTAAAGTGTGTATAAAATGCTATTATTCAGATTTGACTATGTTTTGTCCACATTTTGCTGCTTTTCAAAAGATTACACAAAGTACAGAACCATATTTAGTCCCTGTATGTTTAGGAGAAGAGGTCTCAGAGGGTTGTTTCAGGGTGACCAACACTACAGGTGAAAGAGAGCTTTCGTGCTTTCTCATGGTCTCTCCAGGCAGAGATAATATTTACTAGTGTATTTTTCTGAGAAGTAGCTGATGTGCATCCATATTTTATCTCTATCCACTACATAATGCTAAATACATTTTACAATCAGAAAGGGAAAGCACGTACCCTCAACATGGTTTTTATTAAAAATTTAAAGACAGCACTGAAGGAGATGCTAGGTGAAAGAGTACAGCGCGTCTTCTATATAAGCTACATTCCAGCTGCATCCAAATACCATGCAGCCGGCTTTTCATGCAGCTCTTTCTTATTCTTAGGAAATGGATGGGACTAGTAGGGAAGAGGGGGAAAGAAGTTTCTTTGAAGTGACATGCTTTATTTTGGATATATATTTAGCATAACCCTTTGAGTGGCATGTCATGATGTGGGGCAGCAGTGGCAGAGTGTCAAAGCCGGCTGAGCTATGTCACATTTGCCTAGCAAGCCTCACAATCTTTCGCTAATGTTACATAGAACAGTGGATATGGATATGTGTAGGGTCTGTAAGAGCTTGTACATGCCTTGGGGAAAATGATGTGCAGAACAAGCTTTGTTCAAGGGATTCACATTTGGGGTATCTTTCTAAAGTCTTCAAACACACTATGAAAAGTGTGTGTACGTATATTAGCTACATCACTGCTAGAGCTTTAGTGTGCCAGGGGAAGGAAGTGCAAAGAAGACGTAATGGTCTGTGTCTATTTATTTATATAAATAAATATATGTGATTTTTTATATACAGTCTTATGCCTGTGTAGGATATTTAAAATCATAGAATCATAGAATAGTTAGGGTTGGAAAGGACCTTAAGATCACCTAGTTCCAACCCCCCTGCCATGGGCAGGGACATCTCACACTAAACCATATCACCCAAGCGTCTATCCAACCTGGCCTTGAACACCACCAGGGATGGAGCACTCACAACTTCCTTGGGGAACACATTCCCGTGCCTCACCACCTTCACAGTAAAGAACTTCTTCCTTATATCCAATCTAAACTTCCCCGGTTTAAGTTTGAACCCATTACCCCTTGTCCCATCACTACAGTCCCTAATGAAGAGTCCCTCCCCAGCATCCCTATAGGCCCCCTTCAGATACTTGGAAGGCTGCTATGAGGTCTCCACGCAGCCTTCTCTTCTCCAGGCTGAACAGCCCCAACTTTCTCAGCCTGTCTTCATACAAGAGGTGCTCCAGTCCCCTGATCATCCTCGTGGCCCTCCTCTGCACTTGTTCCAACAGTTCCATGTCCTTCTTATGTTGAGGACACCAGAACTGCACACAATACTCCAAGTGAGGTCCCACGAGAGCAGAGTAGAGGGGCAGGATCACCTCCTTCGACCCGCTGGTCATGCTCCTTTTGATGCGGCGCAGGATACAGTTGGTTTCTGGGCTGCGAGCGCACACTGAAGCCAGCTCATGTTAAGTTTCTCATTGACCAACACCCCCAAGACCTTCTCCACAGGGCTGCTCTGAATCTCTTCTCTGCCCAACCTGTAGCTGTGCCTGGGATTGCTCTGACCCAGGTGTAGGACCTTGCACTTGGCATGGTTAAACTTCATGAGGTTGGCATCAGCCCACCTCACAAGCGTGTCAAGGTCCCTCTGGATGGCATTCCTTCCCTTCATCGTATCAGCTGAACCACACAGCTTGGTGTCATCAGCAAACTTGCTGAGGGCGCACTCAATCCCACTGCCCATGTCACCGACAAAGATGTTGAAAAGGATTGGTGCCAACACCGATCCCTGTGGGACACCACTTGTTACTGATCTCCAGCTGGTCATTGAGCCGTTGACCACAACTCTTTGCATGCGGCCATCCAGCCAGTTCTTTATCCACCGAGTGGTCCATCTATCAAGTTGATGTCTCTCCAATTTAGAGACAGGGATGTCTTGCAGGAGAGTGTTGAACATTGTGCACAAGTCCAGGTAGATGACATTGACTGCTCTACCCCTGTCCATCAGTTCTGTAGCCCCATCACAGAAGGCCACCAAATTGGTCAGGCAGGATTTCCCCTTAGTGAAGCCATGCTGGCTGTCACCAAGCACCTTGTTGCTTTTCATGTGCCTTAGCATGCCTTCCAGGAGAATCTGCTCCAAGATTTTGCCAGGCACAGAGGTGAGACTGACTGGTCTGTAGATCCCTGGTTCATCCATTTTCACCTTCTTGAAAATGGGGGTTATATTTCCCTTTTTCCAGTCTTTGGGAACTTCACCTGACTGCCATGATCTTTCAAATATGATGGACAGTGGCTTAGCAACTTCATTTGCCAGCTCCTTCAAGACCCGCGGATGGATTTCATCAGGTCCCATGGACTTGTGTCATTCAGGTTTTTAAGGTGGTCTTGAACCAGATCCTCTCCTACAGTGGGCCCAAGGTCTTCATTCTCACAGTCCCTGAGTCTGCCTTCCAAGACCTGCGTGGTGTGGTCGGAGTGTTTGCCAGTAAAGACTGAGGAAAAGAAGTCACTAAGAACCTCAGCCTTCTCCAAATCCAGGGTAGCCAGTTCTCCTGATAGCTTCTAAAGGGTGCCTACGTTGTCCCTAGCCTGTCTTTTATTTGCTAATTACCTATAGAATCCCTTCCTGTTATCTTTCACATCTCTAGCCAAATTTAATTCTAACTGGGGCTCAGCTTTCCTAACCTGGTCCCTAGCTTCCCGGACAACATCCCTGTATTCTTCCCAGGCCACCTGTCCTTGCTGACACCTTTTATAAGCCTCTTTTTTCTCCTCAAAGTTTGCTCAGCAGCTCCTTATCCATCCAAGGAGGTCTCCTGGCCCTCCCGCTGCACTTCCTTCTAGTTGGGATACAACACTCCTGAGCTTGTAGCAGGTGATCCTTGAATATCAACCAACAGTCTTGGGCCCCCCTGCCCTCTAGGGCTATATCCTACGGGACCTTACTAAGCAGGTTCCTGAAGAGGCCAAAGTCTGCTCTCTTGAAGTCCAGGGCAGTGAGCTTGCTGCACGCTCTTCTCACTGTCCTGAGTATCTCGAACTCGACCATCTCATGAAAAATAAGAAGACAGAAGGTAAGGGTTTATAGAAATGCTTGGGTGCAGAAGTGAAAACCTCAAAATTGGTTGTTACAGCAACAAATATGTTTCCTAAGGCTATGTATGCACAAATTTGCAAATATTGAGCAAATGACATAAAAAGGAGGAGCTGCAGTGCTTTGCATAAATGGCTAGGGTATTTATATCAGACCCTTTTGCTCTGGGGTCCAGTACCAACAAGTGCACAGTTGCTGTTTGCATCTGTCTTTCTCTTAGTGATTCCAAGGAACTTTTGCGGATTTGAATGGCACCTGCCCGCGTTTGCACATGGAACATCAAAGGCCTCCACAATTCACTGGATCTGTTGCTGTGCCAGAAGGAGCTGTGGGTGGCTGTTCTTGCATGTGTCATACAGCTCTCAACATAGGAAGTCTCTCTAGTCTGTCCAGATTCAAGGGATCCAACATTTGAAACAGATGAGAACTCCAAGAGATTCAACAGTGAAGGAAGAGAGTCTAAGGTTAAGAGAATGTATTTTTACACAACAATAATATTTATCCATTTTCCCCATTTGCTACACCTCAGCATTCCTGTTATTCCCAGGCCACAGCAAGGCTGAACTCTGCCACAGCCTTCTCTTTGGACCTCTAACTTCATTTCCGTACTGCCTGCTTTCTGCCTCAGATCAGTCATGTTTATACATGTGCAAGAGCACAGCAGAGCTGATAAGTTGTCCCACCTGCCTCTGTGCTGCTCTATACCAAGCATTTCTTGCATATATGTCTGCTACTAGTCATTATACATAATGCACAACCTATGACTTTCCAGGATGACATATTAATAGAAAAGGCTTGCAATCTTTTCTCAAGTCAATTAGCATGCAGCACACTGAACCTGCTGGACAACTGTGTTGCTTCCTTCTTGCTGCTGGTGAGATGCACAGAGTATGAGCAGGCCTAAGGAAACAGTTTTAGCTGTTCCTGTGCAAACTGTTGCAGGCTGGTTACACTGGAGGATGAAGGGCCATGCAGCTCTTGTGCCCTTATTTTATCCTTGACATCACAAGTACTGATGACAGATGGAACTCCAAACAGTGTATTACAAATATCATTGTGGTTACACCTGACTGTGATCCCAGTTGTGTTCCTTCTGCCTTTCATGGATTTTTAGGACTGGAGCAGAGAAAGTCCTTGTGTGACTTCATCATCCTTAGCATGTGGAGCAACCAGCAGTGAGCTCCCCTGCAAAGGTGAGTCTTGCCAATCTGGCAGGTCAGGGGAAACATCAGGTCGCAGGATTTTCAGTCTTCAGGTCCTGGCTCGACAGCAAGGACCAGGAAATTCAAGGGGATGAATCTGGGAAATCAGGAACGAGTTGTCATTCCTCTAGTCATGAGCATACCTGTGGTCATGCGTAGCTACTTTAAGAGACACTGACAACGTGACTTAACCCTTTATTTTCTTCAGGATTATCATCAGATGCACTGACACCTGTACTATTTTGTCTGGACTGTTGTTGTATGGTTTTGCAAAAACAGCTGCAAAAGAAAAGCACTTCAAGGTAGGAATAGATAAGATTTAATAGACAAGATCCTAGTTACACCAGTGACTTAGTTTAGGAAACTGTCAGCTTAGTCCCCAGCTGTTTGGACTGACCTCCCCTAAATCAGCTCCTCCTAAATTCTGTGTGTATCTCTCCTCTGTCCCTTTGTTAGCAATGGCTCCCTTTAGAGCTGTTGAGGTTTGCCTGCTCTTTCTCATCTCTCCTGATTAAACCTTACTTCCTGTTCTTACTTGAATTTATATCTCTCTGGCCTAAAACTCCTTTCCCTCCCCAGTTCCAGAGCTGGATTAAAAAGCGCAAGCGTCTGTAAGCAGCTTTGATTTCTCTCTTCCCTTCCTTCTCATTCCACCTAGCATCTTTTTGTGTCCACTTCCATGGCAATTTTTCAGTTAATATTTCTCTTGTATTTCTCATGTTTTATAACAATGAAATATGACGAAACACGTAAGTACATAGAATTCATTTGCCTCAGATGTTCTAAACTGATATTTGTGTATAGATTAAAGAAGCTCTATTACAAATACAAATGTGAACTCTATTGTGATTTAACCCCAACCGGCAACTAAGCCCCAGCTGTTCATTCACTCCCCGCTGCTGGGATGGGGGAGAGAATCAGAAGAAAACTCATGGGCTAAAATAAAGACAGTTTAATAGGTAAAGCAAAAGCCACTTACACAATCAAAGCAAACCCAGGAGCTCATTCACCAATTCCCATGGGCGGGTAGGTGTTCAGCCTCCTCCAGGAGAGTGGGACTCCATCACATGTAATAGTTGCTTGGGAAGACAAACACCATCACTCTGAACGTCTTTCCCTTCCTTCATCTTCTGCCCCAGCTTAGCATGATGACACATGGTGTAGAATATCTCTTTGGTCAGCTGGGGTCAGCTGTCCCACCTGTGTCCCCTCACAGCTTCTTGTGCACCCCTAGCCTGCTCACTAGTGGCGTAGTGTCAGAATCTGTAAAGTTCTTGGCTCTGTGTAAGCACACCTCAGCAATAACAATAATTGCATTATCAACACTATTTCCAGCACAAATCCAAAACATAGCCCCATACTAGCTACTTTGAAGAAAATAAACTCTATCCAGCCAAAACTATCACAGGTTCAAAAGTGCTTTTTCAGATAACTATTTCCTCTATTGCATTCTCCCAGTGCTACGGAACTGAGTGGCTAAAAGGGCTTCCCACCTTCTTTTTTTTCCACTCACTGAAGCACAGCAGTTTTCCTGCTGGTCCTACGTCACAGATCTTGCAGTAACAGAGTGAGGAACCTGGGTACTGCACCACAGAAGAGTGATATATAGGGCTGCCTGGGAGACAATAATGCTTTAAAAGCCTGTTCTGCTTCTCTTTTTCAATTTGCAAGAACTTGACAAGTTTGCTGTATGGATGAGTAAAAAGACTAGACTCCTATCACCGTGTATAGGCAGTGTATAATTTTGAGTAAGTGTTATATCTGTGTCGAGAGTACCCTCTATGCTGCGTAATATAGCTGGAGCTGAGGGCCCCATATGTTCTCCTTTCTTGCTAAGCCTCAGGGGCATTCTCAGTGCTCTCCAGAGCACAGAAGTTACAGCCCTTGTCACTGGGGTTATTATTTAAAACCAGGTGAACAACAGCACTTAGTAAATTGGTCCTTCCTTTATCTAAAAAAAATCTCTTGCTATGAGAATTGATCAGTTATCTTGGGTAGTGATGAGTTTCCAACTACCATCAAAGCTAGCAGGGTCCCCTCAGGGCTGGTAAGGCTTTTGGAGTACTGAGTCTTTTTGCTTGGAATGACTGGTCCTGCTCTATACACATGCAAATGTCCCTCTGGCTATTTAAGGATAAGATCAATAGTTCTTAAAAATGCCTCAGCTTCTTTACTTAAAAAAATACATTTTAAAAAGTTACCATTGGCTGGACTGTATCTCCTTGCTCTTGAGTATTGGCACTTCAGTATTTATTTTATCCCTGCTTTGGAGCTAAATGAGTACTACCAATTCACACAGACAGAAAAACAGAACAAAAAAAATCCTCTAATAAAAGAAACCCAATTTATTTTGCTTTTAAATAATCTGATGGTCAAGTTCCTAAGTATCAGACCACATGATATTACAAGCACTGAAATGAACACCTGTGATCTGAACACAGAGGTAATGTGTTCTACTTCTTATTAATATCCAGTTACTGGAACCTCACAATATTGCCTATCAAAGGTTTCACAACACAAAAAGAAAAGCGTAATATATTCTTAGTTATGAGTTAGGTGAATTAAAATAAAATCAATTTCAGTGCCTCAATGTGTATAATCCATTTCCCTCTAAAGGTTTATCAAATGGCATTTAGGCTGAATAAGGCTAGTAAAGTCAGGTGCTTGCTGTAACATATGCTAGCAAACGAATTACAGTAGGTGTTCAAAATCCTATTTTGAAGAGAAAACCAGCCTGGCTAAAAGGATAATTTCTACGCTAAATATTACTTCTTTTACTGCTTTCTGCAAACAAAGCTGGGTAGCAATGTGACTGGTGTATAAAATGTGCCTGCATATGAGAAGACAGAACTAAAGCATTGGTAATAGGTAAGCTCTGTGTTCAGTATGTAGTATGAAAGGACACTTAAATATTGCGAATCAAAATCCTCAGTTAAGACACTGTTTTTTACTTTGTTAAAAGCCATAGTACATTAGTCAGCTTTGCAAGGAATTATAAACCTGATTTAAAAGTTACACACTTCACACTTCCACCTTAATAAGGTTTAAAAGTCAAAATATAAATTCTTCTTTCCTTCCCATTTTACCATGAACTCCATTCACCTCTACGGCCTGGCTGTGACGTACAGCTAAGGTAGGCATCACTGCAGGGGCAATTAAGATCTTCATTCTCAGTAAACAGAATAGGTTTGATCCATGTAAAATACCATTAACTTCAAGATTCTCTAGCCTCACAAAGGCATTCAGCAACCAAGTCCTTTATGGCTATTAAGTTATTTATTAGAGTGATAGGTTAATATTTTCATTATTTGTTGAAGTTCATCTGTATTTAAGCATGTCTACATAATAAACCCCTCCTCCAACATGCTGTTAACAAGCATAAACAAGCCTTTAAATATGTTACAGGTAATCTTTACTTATATTGCTTCATGCTGCTGAAAATAACAGCTGGAACATAGATTAAATCACATCAAAAATGACCCACACATCTTGCAATTATTCACGAACCATTTAGGATACTAGAGAGAAAATGGTCACTGAATACTAGAGGTCTAGCTTTAGGTAAGTCTAATCTACCAGGAGAAAAAGACTCTATGGCTGCTCAGATTTTTCATGCTTATCTGTAACTTTCATTCTATTCTCTCTGCCATGCTGCTTTAAATACTACTTACCAGATTCTGGCTGCTTATGCTCAATAAAGGGACAAAGGTGAGGGAGACAGTTGTATTCCTAATGCTTCTATTGTCCCAGAACACTTCCAAGCAGCAGCCATTTGGGTAAGAAGTAGAGCAGTCACATTTTAGTCTGTTGATTACAGGGTCAAAAGAGCCTTCTGCCTGTCTTTCTTCTGCCATGCTTCCAGCAAAATGCCTTTTTGTGTATTTTCTCCAGACAGATGTAGTATAAGAACTATCCCTTCATGCACCTGATCAGTAATCTGATTTCCATCGTTTTGTGGGGGGTTGATGATAACTGATCTCTGGTACTTGTGAAACATGAAAGTTGGGTTACATTTACTAAAAATAAATCTTTCAGCATGGTAGAGGTGGAGAAGCAGCAATGACTCCGCTCTGTCCTAAAGTGTTGTTGGATGAGTCATTTGCCTATAATGACTGAGAGTTCCTGAGATGCCTCCTTCCTTCTTTGCCTAATGTTTCATTTGGGCAATATACTTAATCAATGTTTGCTGATGTTTATGGTCTAATATATACTGACAGCAGGTGCAGAGAAAGTAAATCCACATCTGCTTAAAAATCCTGCTGAAATTCAGAAGCATGCTGTTTCACTGTAATTTTCACAGACAGGTCATTTTTCATGGTACCTCCAGAAGGTTCCTCCCATCTCCCTGCTGCTACCTCTGTTTTCCTACCTGCTGC
This sequence comes from Pezoporus occidentalis, assembly GCF_034315485.1. Lineage (NCBI taxonomy): Eukaryota > Metazoa > Chordata > Aves > Psittaciformes > Psittacidae > Pezoporus > Pezoporus occidentalis. The sequence continues at coordinate 1,910,091 of NW_026913425.1, forward strand.
TACCAAAAGTCATGCCTTTGTTTGTAGCTCTTACATGAGGAGCCATTTTTAAGTGTATCTATTTGTTTTGTTTGATGGAGTCTCCTTTGGATTCAGTTCAGGTATGGGGTTACGCTCCGTGGTTTGCATCATGACTTTTGAGTGTCCTGGTGGACAAATGGCTTCCTTTGAAACACTCTTGCTCTTCACTGGAACAAGGGGATATCATGACCAAGGCTTTAAACCACGGGTGGAGATCCTGCTTCCTGGGGACCACACCCTCTGTTTTGTCTGTTTTCTGGAAAAATGCTGTTATTGCTGTCTGCTGGTTTGGTTTTTTTTTTTTTTTTGTTGTTTTGTTGTTTTTTTTTTTCCATAGCTATTGCATAGCTGTATATTAATAAGGTTAGGCAAATATCTCTACTGTGAAAGGCTATTGTTCTAAAGCTTAGATCAGTGTTTGAAGATTAGGGACAAACAAAAACTGTAACAAATTGTTTCTAAAAATGGGGAAGCCTACCTAGTTGCTTATTTTACCAGGTTTTAAGGACCAGCATACCTCCTGTCCCTTTTAATATACTCTTAAGTGATGGCTTCCTTGCTTTGCTTTGCCTTGCTTTTTGTTTGAGGAAACAGCAAAAGACATGGTTTGTCTGAGTTAATTTATGGTCATAAACTGCTAGAACACGTCTTAATCTTTCTACTAAATAGTTTTGAATTATTTGTGTTAAGTATTCTTAAGATCTGAGCCACATTATAGAAGTACATAATCTTCCCTCAAACTCTTCATCTAAAGGGAAAAGGAAAATGAAAGGCACAGTCTTATCCACTGTGATAAACCACTATGTAATCAGGAATAGAGAAGTTGATTCCTAGCCAGGTGCAATACAACAGACCATGTTATCACCTAATATTCTATTTCTTAAAATTAAGTAATCCAATTCCCCTCAAGAAGGACCAGAAAAACCAAAATATAGGGAGATACAAAAAATGGCTTAATGGGAAACCTACGTAGGATCATGCTTACAGATTTAGTAAATAAAGCAATGGGATATTGCACCAGATGAGATATGGAGGGAGATGTCTATTATAGAGCAGGAAATCTCCAAAGTCCTTATTTTGTTGGTTTTTTTTTAAAAAGAAACCAAAACCCTACCAAAACACAAAACAAAACAATATCAAAATAGTACCTTTCAAAACTGCACTGAATATGAGAAAAAAAACAACTACTAGTTAGGGGACTTTTTTTTTTTTTTATTGGGTGGGTAAGGGATTTTTTTAGTCTGGTTGGCTGAGGGGCTGGGTTTTTTTTTAATACTATAACTGTATAATGCCAGATGCAGTTTTGAAAATCTTGAGCTATTTTATCTGATTTTCAGTTAGAAAAGCTGGGGAAAATCAGGTAAGTTGAACTACGGGTTCAAAGACATAAAATGAGAATTAGAAAATAATTAAACCAAGCCATGTGAGAATAATCTCAAAGCAAGCTGAAGCTAAGCCAATAGTAACTCAGGCTCGCCTGTACCTATACAACAAAGGCAAAATGCAATACAGCAGAGAAAAGCTGTGGGAAGAAATGCATTAGAGCATTATCCATTACAGTATGCCACAGAAAAATGAGACCCTGTGCTCCTAGGTTTCTCAGAAAAGCCTTTGGGGAAAAAATCAGCAACTAGCAAAAGCAAATGCTTTGCTATCATTATTCTGTAACTGTTTCAAGAGCATTGGTAACTAGAAGATGTCTGTGACAAATGTGGGATTGAATGCCATCTGGAGATGAGGCTTTCCTTTTAAATTAACTGTCTCTGTCAAGACTCCAGTTAAAGAAATTAAAAGATTATATGCTAAACATGCTGGAAAGAGGACATTGAATAGCTGGGATTCTTTAAATGTTAAAAGTGTTGTCCCAGAGCACTCATAAAATAGTGGATGGTGATATATGGAAATTAAAGTAAATGTGAACAGAAAGTGCTTTCAGTCCTTCTGCACAAGTAGACAGAAAATTGTCCCACTTAGCAAGAAAGCAGAGGATTACAGAGGGTGAAGATCATCATGAAGATGGCCAAAATTAAAATTATATGTATCTCTAAGAAATAAATACTATGAAAGATATTAGGATTAACAGATTGACAAGTCAAAATTACTGTTAATAACTGATCACTGCTGATTATACCTCAAAATGTGAAGGACTTTCTGACAGCAAAATAAACAAGACTATTTGTTACACTCTAGACAGGTTTTGTAGTCTTAGCAAGGGTGCTGGAAGCCAGAATTTGTTTCAAAGAATATTGATCTGAAAGCTCAACACAAGGTTTCATTTTTCTCATTTAATTTGTGGGGAATGAAGTAATTTTTTGTGATGAAAGCTTATTCTATTCTAACATCAGGGTTATAAAATCTTACTAATTACATGAGACAGGTTAGAATTTCCTGACTCCAGTTGCCACTATGAAGGTAATTGTATGCACGAACCTGCAAACCCCACAAAAATTAGAAACCAGAAGCATTCAGTATAGTTCTCTCCTTCAGCTTGTTTTTAATACAAGTAAATTTTAAAGGAAAAAGTCTTGCACAACTGAGTTTTCAGTTATCTACATCTGTTGTATCTAAGCATCTAGCCTAAATATTTCCTAAGTGGCATTTCTTTCAACATGTCCTATGATTACCCTTGTTAGTTTCTCTTTTTATCTTAATTGTCATTATCATGGATGTTGAAAGTTTTCTTGGTCCCATATTCATTATTCTGGAATCATTAAATATTATGCTTGTGACATAATGGACTTTTCCATAGCAATCAATTGTGATGGCATAAAGCAAAAATGTTATGATTTTGAATAAAGAATTAATGATAAGAAAATGAAAATTCTGGTTCCCTAAACAATGTAAGCTAAAAATAATATTAAAAACATTAATTTTTTTAGCTGAGTTTTTTTTTCCTGTGTCATTTCCATTAAATTAAATACTGGTGGCACGTTATTCACACAGTCATTTTGGAAAAGATGTGGCACAGCAGTGGGGGAGTAAATATGATGAAGAATTTCTGTTAAGCTGCTTGTAACTAAAAGCACAAAATGTGATGGTACAGATGAAGAGCTTCTATTTCTTTTCTTTTTAGTTCTTATTAAGAAAAAAGTCTGTCAATGCTTTTGCTGGAAGACACCTAGTGAAATTCTCAAAAGACCTAGCTTCAGTACAGTGGCACGTAAGAAACTCTGTAATGCAACTGTTGTAAGCTACAAGTGTTTTGAGGAATTCATGCTTCCAAAGGCATCTCTCTGAATGAACAAAAGATGGGCTCCCTTCATCATGTCATAAGCCACAATGTAGCTTGCACCTTTCTCTGCCATCTTTTCTAATCTGGATTGCTTCAGGTTACAGAACACTGGGGATCACAGTCACATACTCAAACAGATCTAGCTCCTCCAGGTATGTGCCTTTCTTCCTTTCAGGGTCTTGTAGCCACTCACAAGGGACGTACAAGCAACCTTCTCTGTTCAAAACATTACTTAATGTTAGTAAGAGGCTAACAAAAAAATGAGCTTGTTGACTTCACCGTTTTTGCTTTTACTGTCAGTATCAATCTTTAACTATAAAATATGTGTCTTGTGTTTTGTCTTACGTGTCTTCTCAGTTGACCTTTTGGCACCACCTATTAAAGGTGCTGAAATCTTTTTCTGCTGTGGTTTCTGAAGCTAGGATAAACCAGTTTGAGTAGTTTAGCAGAATCAACATGTGTTACACTGAAGTCAGTGGTCCTGAATGTTTGCTAATAGCCTGAGACTTCTGCAATTTTTCTTTCCTGTCTTAATTTCCTCATGAATGAACAGCTGAAGTAATTCAAATGCACACAGTAAACAGCTTATAAAAATACAATAGAATACATTCTATTTAATTATTAGAAATTGTTACAAATCAGGCCTCTCTCATACAGTTGTACATGCTGTCTTCTGTCATTTTCCAGGGAAACAATTTTAACAGGATGTGGTTAATTTTGCTGCTTGCATTTAGCTGCTTCCTAGAAAAAGCAATCCAAATTAGGAGTCGGAACCCACTTTATAAAGCTGCTGCTTCATTAGGGGGTACCACTGAATTGTTTGTGTGTATGGAGCAGTGAGGGGGGAGGAGGTAGTAGAGCCAGTTGTGTATTTGGGAATTCATCCTTTTGATAATCACAGTCTCGTATCGAAAATGCCAGGAGCTGAGAAGTGGTAGGAAGTAAAACTCTTCAGGAGGAAGTGCCTCTGACTTCGACCATCCCTTTTTGACCCCAGATATTTTTAACATGCATCTCTTGTCCCTACTAGTCCGTATCTGATAACTTATTCAAAGCTTGCTTAGGGATTCCTCACCTGTATAATGACTGCAGTCCAAGCTGAGATGGACAGATAACAGATTTATAGATGCATACAAAGATATGCACAATTGGTATTTTGGTTGTGGCTATTTATGCATATAAATTCAGTTCATCTGAAACCTAAGATTTAAGTGTAAAATAACTCAATAGAGCTTTGTCTACAGAAGGATCTTGCTGAAACACAGATGCTGCTTGTGACCTGAATAAGGCAACAAACATACATTTTTTTCTTGGCTATAACATAAGAACTGAATATATAATATGCTTATGTTTCCTCAGTCCAGACAACCCCAGAATTACCTTGTTCAATATTCCTGTATCAATTCTTTCCCAGTCCACAATTTAACTGTTACCAGAAAGCGACTGATACCAGGAAATAGTGATCTATTATCAATCACAGATAATGTTGGAGTGTCCTCAAAAGGTCTTAGCCCTTTTGTATTAAACACGATATACAAACATTGCAGATCAACTGCTTTTTAAAATGTAAAGCTGAGGCTTTACATACATTTAGTCTCATTTGTTTCCAAAGGGCTGTAAGTCTTGTTGAGGTGACTGCCCTGACTTCAGGGAAGGATGTGGAAAAAATTTAGATCCTGACTATCCCTTAACATGCACCAAAGCAGTTATGTCCTTGCAAATGACATCAAGGATCCCACCTGTCCTTGTCCATATGGTTCCTGAGCTTTCCTGCCACAAGGGTAGGTTGTATTTGTAGGTGGCCTGATCTCAAGGTCCTTTTACAGTAGACAGATGCTAAGCCAGAGGCACCTTATAGCAGCAATAGGGGTGTGTGTGTATGCCTTGCTATAAAGGTGAGCTGGCAAGGTGTCAGATTTTAGCCTGTTTCCTCAAGACACTGTATAGATACAACATGATCTACCAAACTCAGTCTGACTTTTTGACTAGAAAAGTCAGATCAGGCAGGTGGTGCTGAGATAATATGAAAATATGACAGAGATGGATTTTAGAGTCAATGTTAAACAAAATGGTGATCTCAGTTTAGTTCCTTGTGGCAAAAGCTATCAATCAGAACCGGCATATTTGTTTGTAATTCCAGAAGTGAAATGGAGACCTAAAAGGAACTCACACTTTGGGGATAAGAGTTAAATAGAATCCATTCATCAGCTTGCACTTATGTTGTACGTTCTGTGGATACTGGCTATGTACTTTTTGCATAGTCAGTCTAATGGATTTAGCAAACATCAATTCGGTGTTTGAAAAATGTTGTCAAAGAATAAGGATCACGTATTTACCCTGGGTTACTGCCAGAGATGATACGATTTGAAAGGTAAATGTCAGGGTGCCCTGTATCTTTGTCTTACTAAACCCTCTACAACATTGCAGTAATTTCAAAAGGAGAGGATGAAAAGCTACTGGCTACTCTGGCGGTGAAAGAAAAATAAATATTTGAAATATTGTGCACTGAAGTTGTGCAATCTGTGTTGCACCAGTCTGTGTTCTGATGATTTAGATTGTGTTGGTTTCCCATACAGAGGCTAGTAAAGTAAGGCACTTCCCATAAACACCTCCTAAGTGCAAAAGAAACTCAGTAAAAGTAGCTAGTAACTATGTGACAATAAGGCATATTTTCACCCTGCCTCTTCTCCAGACGTTGAGATCGTAAGCAGGAAACTATTACTATTTGAGATCTACAGCCCAAAGCTGTCCTCAAGAAAGGGAGAGGGAAGTAGGGCTTGTTTTCCTCTTTTTAACCTGTTTTTTTCCTGAAGCATACCTGTTTCTGTCACTCAGAAAAAGTCTGTTCTCTTGAAAGCCTGCCTAGGACACTTCCCCTAGGAGGAATAAATTTGTATGTTAACTCTTGATCCATGTCTAAGCTATGCTTGAAGAAAGTTTAAAATAAAATGTCCATTGGAAAATGGCTACTGGAATTGCTGAAAGCTGCTAATTTCTTTTCTTGGCAGGATATTCTAAATACCTGGCTGTATTTAGCTTGGTAGCCAAATACATTGGTATTGGTAGCTAGGCAGCTTCTCTCTTTTTCTCGCTCTCTTCGTGAGTCTTGAACTGCTTGCTGGTTAACAGCACAGCTTAAGCCTTGGAGGTGAAGTGTGCCCCACTGACAGCAGGCAGAAAGAGAAATTGATGGGACATTTCTCTTGTATCTAATTGAGGTTGTAATCTTGCTTTCTTGGTTCCTGAATGAATGCTTTATCCTTCCAGCTGTTTTATCAAAGAACTGGGAGAGAGAAATACTGCTGTTGCATTTGGAAAGAAAGCGTTAACAACTGTGCTCTATAGAAGGCTGAGCCTATCTGCCCATTAAGAAACCTGAGAAAACATCTACCAAATTCAGCTCTCCAGGAGAGATAAGCCAGTTTTTAAACTCCAGTCAGGTTCATTTGATAGAGGCGGAGGAACCAGGACTTGACTAGAAACACCAAATCCAAAAGCAAGATGCTTTTTACCTCCTACTCAGCTCAGTGCCAAGCCCTGCAATCTGTAGCATGTGCTTAAAACTTGCTATGCAAAAGCTGCCTATTACCTACTCAGCCACCTTATTGATAAAAAAACAAATTGCTGTATCACACTTTACCTTGCAAAAAACTAAGACTGTTCTTGCACGCTATGGAACATTGAGAACTTGTAAGCTTGAACAGTAACTTCTACCCACTGCAGGTATAATTCAGCCTGCCATGCATAAGGCAAAGAATTTGAATAATTATTTAACTTCATTTAAGAATTCAAATAGGCAGTATAGGAACTACATTTCACAGTGTTACACTTCCGCTAAAAACTGCAGTCTACCAGCATTTCTACATTTCGTGATTCAATAGGAAAATGTACGTGAATATTTCAAGATAAACACCATCTCAATGCTTCTGGCACAATTTCTGATTACAGCAGTATACACATATTATAGATGTGTATCTGGTGGTGATACTTCATTTTCCCCAGCAAAGATGCCATTTTGCCTAGCTGGGCTTTGACTTCAGAAGAAACAAAACACTGCATGGAGACATAATGCATCTGGAAAAGACAGAACCGCATACATCTTTCCATATCAGGCAGAACAGGAAAGTGCTTAAGGTGGGTAACCTCTGCAGTTCTACACAGCCTCACAGAGAGTAAAATTTAGCACTTTTTAAGATGGCATTGAATCATCTTGATCCACGTTGGTGTGTCAAATTATGAGAGGAGCCAAAACGTTCCACATTTGTGACAGTTCTTTGGAGTTAACTATGAACAATTAGTTATGTCCCACAAGTCAGTAAGTATTCTAGTGACTGTCATTTCTGGAAAGTGTTTTTTGTAAATCGTTTGCATTCTTCTTTTTGAAGAGACAGAGTAACCCAAGATTTTAACTGTTGTTTCATAGTTTTGACAGTTTAAGTGCTCCTTATGGAAGAAGAGTTTACTTCCCTGCTGTAGGTACACCAAGTACTATGTTTCTGCTGAGCCTGCTGTGAATCAAATTAAACTCTGTGCACTACACAGTCCGAACTTGTAACCTTGACTGCTTCATCCTCATATGGTCCTTCACTTCTTTTTGGCACAGAGGTTACTAAAGTACAGGACTACAAGTATTTTGCTCCTTTGCATAATAACAAATGTAAACACCTAGTATAGTCATCAGTCATGAAATGGAAGGATATTAATTTTCTGTCTAAAGAAGCATGTGGGATTAATGTAGCAGATTTTGAAATATATTGCAGAAGAGAACAACTCTGCCCTCTTCCAGTTATCATGCTTTCTCACTGGTGCTGTCAAACACACAAATGACGTATTACAGCTAAAACTCTTTCCTAAATATAAAGTGAGCTAGGAAGACATGCGCACTACAATGGCCTGTAGATTTGAATAGCTAGAATCTTTTTATTATTTCACTTGTCCCAGCAATCTCGTCTGCCTTTAAGCTTCTGGTAGCTGTATTGCATTGTACAGATGATACATCACAGTACAATAAAAACACCATTTATGCCAGTAAAGCTGGTGAAATGAATTACAGTAACAGAAATTAAAAAAAAAAACAAAAAACCCCAACAACAACAAACCCCCCCAAAAAAAAACAGAAAAAAACAAAACCACACAAAACCCAAAAAAACAACAAAACCCAAACAAACCCCCAACCCTCACAACCAAACAAAAAAAACCCCACACTATGAAATTATGTGAAGAGGATGCTTTTTTTCAGCTTAAAACAAAGATTTTTGACCAAAGGTCAAAGCAGCCCACTCTTCTGCCCTTCTACATCATCTCTTTCATGCACAGCACTTTTTCTCTAAATGGTTTAAAATCAAAGTACCAGAAAAAAACCCTCAGATCTTCTAGAGGTTTAGAGACAAAAATAAAATCTTACCACTGTACTAAGCACTGAGTTAGCCATAATGCCTTTTAGCAAGCCAGTCATGTTCATACATTACAAAAAACTTCAAACTTAAAGTGTTTGTCAAAACATTTTTACTGGTTACATCTGCTCGAGTTGAAGAAAAATAACATAAAATTCTATGAATCTCAGGCCATTTCTAAAATAATAATATTGAGCGGAGTGTCTGACTTGTGTTTGGATGTAAATAAGTTTGACTCAGAAGCCCTTGCCTGGAAAACTGTTGTTACTGCAAGAAAGAAAGTAGAAACTGGCAAGATTTGGGTGATAATTCTGTGTTTCTGTGGATGCAACTGTAGGACGTATTTGGAAGAGACAGACAATTTAGCACTGTATGTTTTTCAAAATATGAATGGCAACTTACTGAAAGTAGTAAAATTTCATTTTCTCTCTTCCTTTGTACTTGCTCCATGCAAAGTAGAGGGAAGGTGCTGCCACTGGTTAGAAATGCTGTTTTGGAAATAAATGTTTCCTGATCTGCATGCCCTAGAAAAATCCTACTTGTGTAAAAAACAAACACTGCCAAAAATTAGGTAAACCTCTTTCTCTGGATTCACTGCTGTTCATTTTAACTAGGTTGGATGTGCAATTGCCCTTCACTTGAGGAGGAGTTTGCCATAAGTACCAGGTGCCAAGATTCCTATGCTAGGATCGCACTTTAAAACCGAGATGTTGCTATGCAATTTGCAGTATGAAATAACATGACAACTGTGAGCCTTCACTTTTTGTTTTCTCTCAGTCTTTAGTAGTGTTAAAATTAGTAGTGTTAAAAGTACTGCTTTGATACCACTGTAGCTCCCTGCCTTTAGCTAAGGGCTGCTTTGGGGGTTAGGCTGTGATTTAAAGTGTTACGCACTGTCTGTTACCACTTGGATCTGCCTCTAGGGTGCCCTGAGGTTGTGAAGTGATAACAGGAATTGCTTGTGTTCTTGCAAAGCAGTCTGCTGAAATGAGAAGCTGCATGGCATAGGACTGATTCTGCGACGTTCAGCTTTTATACCTTGATTTTGACTCTCAGCCCTTCCATGACACAAGCAGACACAGGTATCAAGATATCCTGTTCTTTCTTTTCCAGGTCATATAAAAAAGTTAACTTTGTGGTTACCATAATTTTGCCTGAGTTTGATTAGCCACAAGAAGTAATAGATTAAAAGTAAATATTGCCAGGAAGTAAGTGCCGTGACATCTACTTTGAAAAAAGTTGATACTTGAAACACCTGAGTCTTTGAAAATAAGAGGACTCATAGTCCCACTGGGCTGTGGACAGTCTACATGGAGTGATAACCTGATGACCAGAAGAACCCAAAAAGGCAACAACAAGGAAATGGTCAATACATATGGGAATTTCAGAAGATTCTTCTTATTTTTAATTTTTCCTTTCTTCTTCCTTTTTCTGTCTCCTTTCCCTTGCTGTGTTTCCTTTTCCTGTGCTATATCCACAGTTACTTTCTTGGTACAAATGCAAAACCAGATGATTTCTAACCATAATGTATTGAAATTCCCTGAAGTAATGCATATGTGTATATAAGATTTCTGTTATATACACAGAATATGACATTCATTTGGCTTCCTACCATGGAAACAATACCAAAATAGACTGTTTTAAACATAAGTAAGGCAGATACGGGAGACCCAATCCTGAAACATGGTCTGGCTACAGACACTGTCTCTGCAAATTTGTACTAAGATGTCCTGAAGAGATCTAGCTTCCATAGATACAGCATAGCAGCTAACCTTCAAATCTCCTTTCAGTTTATGAGGACAGCCCCACCTAATCCTCCAGCTCCTTTTCTAGGGTATCAGAACTGGCTCTCACTCCCATCTTTACAACACTGAGACATATGCAGAACCCAGCAAAAAATAAAAGAAAGTTTGCAAACTTTATAGGGATTTATGGCATATATGCATACATTAATGTCATTGTACATATTATATGCAGCATACTTATGATTCTGGTTTGTACCTTTTCCTAAAGAACTTAATATTTCAAGAAATTTGAACTGTCCACTCTTTCCAGTGACCATGCTAGCATCTCTTTGATGTGTCTAACATATTTCATGGAAATAGAGCCATGGTGGTCCTCAGGTGCAATTGTGGTATTAAGGCTTCTGCAGCAGCTGAGAGCAGTTCCCAGTTCCCAGGTCCAGGTATGTGCCCTGGATCTGTTCCAGCTGTATGTTGGGGTTAGATCACTGTGTACACCCTTGTTTCTTCACGCTCCAGAAACCTGTCATGGTTTCTGCTGGAAGGAATCCTGAGCACCTGGTACTAAAAAAGGCTGAAGTGCAATCATCCAAGTTCACAGACCAGATAGTCGGAGAACTGAGACCCTTTGCCTAACACTCAGCTTAGATGTAGCTATTTAGTTCTCTGAGGCCTTGAGACCTGACAGCCAGCCAAAGAAAGGCATGCTTGTTTTCAGATGGCTGACTGCCTTCCAGACTTCTCCCAGACTTAGGCACTGTAACCTTTCAATTTTAATTTTATTTCTTTTTAAAGCTTTCTCTGTGGACTCGGGTTCTGTGGCAAAGTAAGTCTTAGTTTGTCCAAGACTTGTGTTTTCAAGTCATATTATTTATTCATGTGCTATGGCATTGCATACTTAAAAATCACTGGTCTAATACATATATTTACAGTATTCAGAACTGAATGTTGCCCCAAAATATATGTTAATATATAAATGTACATAGTAGCCATAAAACAAAAAGAAAGACAAACTAAAACTTAGTGCACATTCAGATCTCTTGATTATATTTATGGGTTTTAAATATTACATTTGCTCATTTACACAGTCAGAACAGTTTGGCAAATAAAAATTAAATAATTATTTCAAGTTAGACAAATGGTAATTACATCTATTTTAATGTATTTACCAGTCTACAGATCCAGATAGATACTATGACTGTTAAAATAAACAAAACCAGGACAGTCACAGAAAAAAATTATTTTTCACTCACAGTGAACTATTGCAATAAGAAATAAATTCATTTAAAAAACAGTGTTAGCATTATTATTTAACACTCAGAAATCATTAACACAAACAAAGCAATTATTATGTAGATAAAACACTTATTTTGCATCAAAAGTATTTTGTTTTGGTTTATTATTTCTTTTTACAGACATGCATTCATATTTCTATAAGCCTTCAGCAGTTTATGTTATTATGAATGACAAAGTCCATTACAGCAGACTATGTATGCATCTTATTTCCTCATACCTGCAGGGAGACAGGGGACAGAGGTGCAGGACCACAGCGGGACAGCCTGAGTTCCTCCTGGAATCATTCCATGGTACCAGCCTCAAGCACACAGTCAGTGAAGGGTAGACCCTCGCCATTCCTACCAACCTTCTGGTCACCAATAAACTTTCAGACCTCAGTTTTCTGTATGTTAGAAAAGTTAAAAGATTGACATTATGTATCTTACTGGAAATTTGTATTAATTTAATGAATTATGCTTTAATTATGCAGCACTATAGCATGTTTGCATTAACTGTGCTACATAAAATATAATGGTGGCTTAATAGCAGGATAATTTCCCTGTGGAAAATAATTATGGCTTTGACCCTCCTGGAGTCAGAATAAAATGTTGCAGGGATAAGAGAACTTATTATTGTTATCTCCCTAAATTCTACTGTAACAGCTGAACTGAGAAATCGCATTGGGTGTGCTTTGGGTAAATTTTTCATTCAACAAATTGTAATGACATGATATTGAGAGATGTGTACATATTATCCTTTCCAAGACTTCTTTAGCTTTTATGTCATTGACAATATAAATTCTTTTTTTTACTGGATCAAGCATTTAATAGTTTGATTTGTCTGGAATCTCATTTTACAAGTCATTACTAAATCCATCAGGACCTAGAGCTGTGTTAGAGTGATTTCATATCCTTATAAAATTCCCCTATATTTGCCAGCAGTTCTAATTATCACGTTAAATGCCCTGCAATGACAGAAAAAATGTAACATATCAAAATTACTATAAATGTTTTTGAAAACTTGAAAACATTCTTTTTGAAAGAAGAAAGTGTGGCTGTGCTTTTTAAACTGCTGCATTATTGGAAATAATTGTTCATTTTAAATGGGTGGCAAAGACAGCTTACTCACCTCAGCATCTCATGAGTTTACCTCAGAATTTTTTGTGTTGTACACCTACAATATTAAAAGGGATTAAAAATCACTAGATTGGCTAAATAATTTTGGTCAGAACCAAGGTTTCCTGGTAACTGTACACAATCAGATGTATTATTATAGCATTAAAAAGACTCATATTACAGGTTACATGTCAAGTGCTCGTTGAGAGGGTATCTTTTTTATTTTTTTTTTTATATTCCCAAGCCTCAGGACTGACATGCCTCATGAACCCCAGTCCTTACGGTGAAGATAGAATGATTAATTTTTTGCCTGGTGTTTTCTGTGACATCCATTGTTGAAATTCAGGATTGTTTTGCAAATGAATTATTTTCTTATTGCAACAGCTCTGCTGGTGAAATAGATTTTATCTTTGTTCAGGGGGAACAGGTGTTTGAGCTGCTAAAGGCACACTGACCAAATGAGCTTGGCTGAAGGTGCAACAGCCCCATTTTTCAAAGCACTTGGTGAGGCTTGTTTAAAATTTCCAGTGGATTTTTCCCATTCTATTTCTTTTTAACAGTTTTGATTGAGATTAAAGCTTGTCTTTGAGAAATGAATAAAAAAGAAAGACTAGCCTTACATTTCTCCATGACATTCTGACTGAATTTTCAATTTTGCAATTATTTTGTTTCTGGGTGTCTTTATACTGGTTTTGAAAAACTTTCCTGTAGTAAAGCACAGTGTTAAAGCAAAATGTAGATTTTTATTAAGTGACACAAAGCAGTAAAGGAACACAAAGCAAAATGTGTTTGTATTTTAATTGCTGCATGGCAATTTCTGTTCTTTTTACCCAGTAATCCCCTCAGTGTTTCATGGTTCATTGGTTGGGGCTGTTGGAAAAGGCTGGCTGTTTGACATACCCTTAAAGACCACCATAAAGCATACACATACTGCCAGAGGCAAGCTAACGTTACCAGGAAAGCCTCAACTCAGGTATTTCTTACATTTGGGGTGTTCTGCTCATTGCTGTTCATTATAGCCTGTGCTGTGGAAAACCAACCCAATCTGCCTGGCCCAAACTTCTTCCCTTCTCAACCTGTTTCCAGCAGCTTCTTGCTGAGGCAGCATGCCCTTGCCAGGCCCCGTGGCACAGTCCTGCCCCCCCTGAATCGCCACATCTCCCAGCACCATGTGCGCGGGCTGCCGGCGGCGGCAGCTGCTGGGCCGCGTGGAGCCTGGTAACGGTTGCCCTGCAACAGACACGGGCAGTTCCAGATCCTTGCAGCCAGCTTCACAGCACACGCACACACAGCAAGGTGATGCTGACCCTATGTTTCGCGCTGCTGCACCTCTGGGCAAAGGCACAGCAGCAAATACCGGACGGACAGAGGGAGAATGATGAAGAAAGCGGGGAGACTGAGGTAAGAGGAGGAGGAAAGGTGTGTTAATATTTGCTTCAGTCCTCTCCTTTTGTTTCCCAGTTCCCGAATCAGTAATTAACCAATTTATATTAACTGGCAACTAAGTTAAATTACCTCAAGTCGGGTCTATTTTGCCCGTGACAGCAATTGGCAAGCAATGTCCCTGCCTGCATACTGACCCACGACGTTGCTGTTTCCACCCTGCCCCACTGCAGGGAGGGAGAAGGCCTTTTGTGGGAGTCAGTGTGGCCCTCTGGGGGAGTCACTGCGAACTGCGGCCAACCCACCACAGGCGCAAGCTTGTGCTTCTTCTGTGGATAACCTCTGGTGGGGAAGAAATGCACTCCTTACAGAAGGGATTCACCACGGCTGTTGGGTCTCAACCCAGTCATAAGGTTTTAACCTTGGCTGTTTGATAAAAGCATGAACAGCAAGTGTGAGATTTTGGGATCACCTGCAGTTGCCAGGGCAGGTTATGCCCAAGGGTGTCTGACACACTTCCATGTTCTTGCTCTGATCCACCTTAAGCTCTTCTTCATCCTGTCTCTGATGTCTAATCTCCAGTCTTCCTGTGGTGCAGTGACTTTCACTTCCCACCAGTTTGGATCTTCATGCCCTTTGCTGCATGGATTCAGCAGTAAAGGCAATGAAAGAACAGGTAAACCAACACAAAACAATATCCAGCATTTTGAAAAGCAGTGTCATTAAAAGCCTCTCTCAGGCTTTGTGACTTTCTTACGTGTGGGTGAATATCAGGCTCATCTCAGACAAAATTTGGGTGATTTATCTGTTAATGTAAGATTAATCTAGAAGGATGTTTTTACTGGTCCTATGTAAACTAAGATAGGCCTATGATCAAATTAGGCATGATTCTTCTGAGGATGGTAAAATCATCTCTGACAGCAAGGTGATCCTCACACCAAATTTGGGTTCCGGTTCTAAAGTATAAAAGCATGGGAATGGTTTCTGCTTTGTACTGAATGGCTAAGAGAATTTCATACTGATTTTATAGTGATTACAGATAGTGTACTTCCCCAGAATAGTTGAATTGTTTTGGTTTCCTCTGAAATGACTGAATTGTTTTGGTTGGAAATTCCACAAATGACAAAAAAAAAAAAAAACAAAACAAACTAAACCAAAACCAAACCAACCAACCAAAAAAAACCCAAACCCAA
Organism: Pezoporus occidentalis; assembly: GCF_034315485.1. Classification (NCBI taxonomy): domain Eukaryota; kingdom Metazoa; phylum Chordata; class Aves; order Psittaciformes; family Psittacidae; genus Pezoporus; species Pezoporus occidentalis. The sequence continues at coordinate 1,925,445 of NW_026913425.1, forward strand.
AACGAAAATAAAATAGCCACAACCATAAGAACAAGAAAAACAAAATAAAAAATGATGGATCACAACCTCAACAAAATTCATAGAAAACTTCATCTTGCATGAGTGCAATTTTGCATGACTATAAGCAGTGCAAGATGGACTGTTGCACTACTGAAAGCTTTGGATGACACTGCCACAACATTTCAGTCTGGTATGAAAAGTGGATCATTCTTTCAGTACATGTCCCTGATTTTGATATACTTCTTCAATTGTTTATGCTGGCAAAGTCTAAGCTAGGACAGTAATTCATATAAGCAGCTTTTCTATTAATGTGTGTGATTATATTTTTCAATTTAAATATTCTTCCCATATCTCTAAGGTCTGGGAATCAGTGCATCCTGTATCATACTCATCAGTTATAAAAGAGAAAAGCTATCACTAGAGAAGCATAATCTCTTTACACTTAATAAATGAAGACAAGTTTGCTAAAACATTTCAAGTTTATTATGTTCTTGCCATAAATAGCCTAGAAAGAAGAAATGTCACATATGCAAAGATAATTTGGAGCACAAACCCCCCCACGTTATTTAGAGAAAGCTGCTTGGAAAAGGAAGTAACATTGAGAAGGTGCAAATTTGGTCAGTGCTGTTGACATCAAAAGTGCCGAACTATAAATCAGCTGCAGAAAATTGTATTTATACATTAGAATGTTGCTTACTTTATTATCAAAATCCATTATTATTATTGTTGCTTATTCTTTTGAGACTGTTACTCATTTTTGCCTAGAAGAAAAACTTGTTTACTTAGTACATTTGACAGTTTGGGTGGTTTTCCAGAGCCCAACATGATTTCCTTAGCTAGGAAGTCATCTGGCACTTGCCCTTAATCTTTTCCACAATTTATACTGGCCAGATGTGCAACAAGATCTATTATTTTCACAGCTAGCTGCCTCCAATTGTAAAATTAATCTGGTTTCAGATTTGTAAGTGGTCTTTATGGATCCTTTGTACATATTTAGGAATCTGACTTTACTTTCTTAAGTGTTGACCATTACTTCCAATCTGGAACATAAAAATGTTTCATTTTAAATATGAAATGTTTGAATAAATTGAGAGTTTCCTAAATCCCTACTAAGTTTTTCTTTCAAACTAGCAGTGATTAATATAAATAGCACTGAAATTTTGGCAGTAAGTAAATCTAGAATATGGATTTTTCAACTTCATCTCCCAAAACACTGCTGTAAAATACTTTAGATCTAACTGTCCTAGTATGAAACTGCCAATCAAACAAATACAACATGGAATATAACTTGGAAATGTATGCTTTAGGAAATATTTTCAGCAAAGAATATCAGTGGTAATAGACTAGTACTGTTAATTAGTCTATCAATGAAACAAATGAAATAAATACCAAATTTTGACATAGAATCCACTGCATTTGTACAGTTTGGTCTGGAGACCAAGCATCCCTCTTGACAAGAACAAGCTTCCAGTGAAGTGGGAACCTTCCTCTCACTTAAGTGCTTACAATGAATTTCCTCCCTATTCAGTCTGCCCTGGGAATAGAGAACTCAGTTTTGATATATGGTAGGACACAAATATAGTCAATGAAAAATAAGAATAATAGAATAAAAAAAACTAAATCCCTAAATCCTACTATGAAAATGGGAAGTAGTCCACAAAAGATACCACTTTTGCTATTAAAATCTTACCCCAAGAAAAGTAACATCCCCCCCCCAAAAAAAAACCAAAACCAAAGCAAAAAACAAACTCCAAACTGCTTCCTAATTCTGGTAAACAGAGCAAGAAAAAATTAGCTTTCAAATATTTTACTTTACACACAAAGTATATACACTAAAAATTGGATGCATTTTCTTAAGCATGTAATGTCTTCCTAACTTTAGTCATGACATTTTGAGTCTGGGAGATTACCCTAGTTATTAATGGGAGAAAGATCAGAACAGAGGGAAACTCAGAATATTAGTCCTATTTACATGTACAGTGGGGACTTAGCTTTTACTCTTTCTGTGGGCAAATATGTCTGCACAAACAAAACTGTAGTATGTACATACTGTGGCACCATTTTTAGGGCTCCCACACAATAGTTGATTTCTCAGAGAAAATCACAGCTTTTCCTCAAACCCTGCGCCTGCTCTATTTAGGAACTGTTAAGGCCTGGGATGAGGGCAGGCAGAGCTTACAGAAACCTTGCGGGCTGTGTCAAATTTGTTTCTGCTTCAGTTGTTGCCATTGAGCTTTGGAGAGTTTGATAATTCAGGGCAATCACTGGATCGCATATTCACTCCCCATTTTTAAGTTGTTTTTCAAAGAGGCTCTGGCTAGTATTTCCAAGGAGGATTCTCTCCACACACTTTGCAGCCCATACTAACACTGTCCACTAGGGCCTTAATATTTAAGGAAAGGATGTTGTGTAGACAGTTGATGGCATCTAAACTCATCCAGGAAGTTCACTACCCCTGAAGCCTGGAACACCTAGCATTTCTCAGGGTGCAGATATAATTCAGGTTTACGTTCTCTCTGTTGAGCTGAAGGTTAAAACGTGGTTTAGGAGTGCTAAAAATAGTGACCAGAATACACCACAGGATGCAGCCATGCAGGCCTAGGTTATATTTAGCAGTCCATGGCTGACTACGCCTTCCACCTAGACCATGAGACTGGCTACACAGCCACAGTGCAGGAAGGGTCTGAGCTCCTTTCTTCTCCCTACTCTGTCTGAAGCTGGAGCTTTGATTATCTTCAGTTTCCATACCGAGTTTGAATCATCTCTTCCTGTCTATCTGCTCTTTGGAAGAAGTCATGATTTTACCACAATACTGCATGGTAAAAATGAGAAATCATCTCCTACTTCTCTGGTTACAGCACTGTGAAGGAACAGTGCTAAACATTGTTAAGATGTGTTGTGAGAGGCAACAGTTTTTCTATAATTTTGGGGGAGCCATAACACTGACTTTGAACTTTTTATAAAACACAGACCTCACAAAGCAGAATGTGAATTTGAGAACAGAGCTCTCAGAATGAGTAAGTTTTCAGTTATATGCCAGTTGGTAACAGGAGTGTGCCAAGACCACACTGCTCCTTCCTGCTGCTAATGCATTACTATATGCTGCTGATACACAGATGTTGTGAAGGTGAGGGAGAATTTGTGGAAGGCTCCTTGCTCAAGGGGTATATGTCAAGAAACCTAGCACATCTGTCAGCAGACTTATGGAAAAACTCTGCAGTGTGCTGGAAGTACACTTCTGTGTCTGAAGTCAAATTAAGAAGGTATCACTTCTACTTGTCCCTGCCAGCACTCAGCATTACGACCTCTCTAAATCAGCCTGAAACTGAGTATAGAACTACAGCAATGCCTTTAGGGAGACCTGAAAAGGGGATCAGTGGGTTATGCTTCCCTCTCTTCCTGTAAAACCTCCTGATGCTCCGATACATAAAGGCCTGAAGAGTGCTGGGTAGAATGTTGTTTTTTACCCTGAAGGTACCAGAAATGTAAATGTCAAAGTACAAACATTTGCCAGACGTTTTATCTAAGAGTGATTTTCTGCAGGTCTCCTGACAGTTACTTGTGCAGTGTTCACGCAGGTCCTCAAGTGTCAGTAATCAGGAAAAGTATCTCTAGCAATTATGCTGTTTAGCCCTGATCACATCATCTCTACCTGACAAGATCATGGCACTACTTGGACTTGATAAAAGCCCCTGCAGCAGGTGGAGGCCTGTGCTAGCTGTATTTCTTACATCTGGTAACATAATCAGTAGATGATATGTTACATTTTTCTCAGGTTTATTACATGTTCAACTCACTTGAGCAGGACATTTCTGTGAAAGCATATACCTGCTATTGCTAGGATTTATAATGTAACACAACCAGTCTGTTAATGCCTTTTGAGTTGTTCTGAAGCTAATCAGCATGTTCAAATGCACTTGTTTCATGCTCTGCAAAGTGCCGTGAAAAGTACACTGTGCTTCACATTCATTGTAAAAAAAGCTCTTTAATGGCGAGAGACTCAGAATTGGTTCTTTCGGGAAGGAATGAAGTGGCTTCTGCTTACTCTGACATGGGAAATTCATCCCCATTCTAAGGTCTAAGGAGACCCTCAGAGGTAAGAAGAAAGGACCTTCAAACCATGCTTTATGTTTGGAGGTATATGCCCAGCCTACAGACAAGAGTTGCCCCAATGCATTTTTTTACTCACATCCAACCTACCACTACAGTTGGCATTATTGGGTATTCCTGCCACTGACACCAATGGGTTGTACCCCACCAAAGAAAAGCTTTTGAATTCCTGATCTTAGACATTGCTTGAGAGCAAATAGGTAAAGATAAAGCATATCAGGTAAAAATTAAAGGTGATCTTCATGGTACTGTAATATGTATTTTCAGTAAGTCCAGGTTCCCAAAAAGTCTTGATTCCAAAATTTGCTGCTAGAGCTGAGAGGAGCACTCGGAAGTACAAGCTCCTGTTTGCCCATATTCTAGTACTTCAGGTAGACAGCTTTTTTTTCCCAGAGGTAAGGCAGAAATAAAAGTGAATGAACCTCCTCTTACAGAAGAGAGTGTGCTAATGAAACATTAATACACCGCCAGTGCAGAAGTCTGGAATTAAAAATTGAAAGACCTATTTGTATTACAATTTGCATTCAGGATTGGCACTAATTGGCAATGATGTTGGCAGTCTCAACAGGGAGGGCAAGAACTGAGTAAGCATGGAGACTTATTCATCCAATGAAGTGGTTCTTCCAGGTCAGGCTTAATGCACATTTACTATGCAGAAAAGGAAGCAGAGCGATGTTGCTGCCAGTAGTGTAACTGCATTATTTGGAGAGCCTTGTCTTCGCCTGGTCTGTCAGTTTTGTCTAGGAATTTTCTCCGTTGCTAACCCCACTATCAGGGTGTTTTGAAAACTGCTTCTTGCAGATGCACACTTATGCTTAAACATGCAGAATCAAAAAGGAAGAGAGTATTCTAAGCAACACAAAAAATAATTTCACAGAACACTGCCTAGTTAAAAAAGACAATGATTGGAAGACAACTAATGTCATAATGCAGTTTTACTGCATAAAACTGATACAGTAGCTATTACAAACATCTATTTTTTACATTTGACCCATTAAAGCTACAGCATGGGACAGATGTTTGCCCTGCTCAAACCATTGTTCTACCTCTTTTGAGTCTTTCAATTTTCTCTGGTTTATTCAATACACTGCTGCAATGCTAACTTTCTTTGCATGTCATTTTTATCATGTATTTGCTGCTTTGACTTCTTGGTAAAGACCCTGATCCTTATCTTTGAAGCCCAGTTAACAAAACTAATCATTATCTTAGTGTCTTTTCATGCTAGGATTTACTGACCATCTTTCTGTAATGTTCATCAAGAAGTTTGGGGGGAGGGAGGCTCTCTGTGGCTGTCCTTATGTGAAACAACACTCCTTTTGATTCTGTAACTGTTGTACTCTGTAAGTAATGGGGGGAGGTCAGTTGTATTGTTGCACAGGATTGTGAGAGAGAAAAGGGGGCTGGGTGGCTCGAAGTGGTGTCTTGTTGCAACGCTTGAGGGGAGGGGGCTGCGACGGTGAGGAGGCTGCCAGTGGGAGCTTCTCGAAACTTCTCGGTAATGAGACCCCCTGCAACAAAGAGAACCAATGGGGAAGAGCCATGTCAACATCCGAGTGAGGAGGGGCGACAGGATTGGCTGGGGCCTTGAACCGAAAGGGATAAAGGACCACCTCCCAGGGACCGCGTGTGCGCGTCTTGGGCGGAACGGAAAACTCACCGTCGCGCCCAGCGCTGTTTTATCTGCTATCGCTTACTCAGTTTAATAGAGCTTATACTTTAAACCGAAATTGGCTACAATATTGATAACATTTCTACACTTAATTTTTTTTTTTTGTCTTTACCTTATACCTGGTGACCTTGTGCCAAAATAGTCAAGAAATCTGTTAGTCATTCTTCCAGTCATTCAAGTCCACACAGAATGTAAGCATTTCCAACCAGGAGTACTATCAAGGAGTTTTGAGAATGCCTTTTCTTTCTTTTCTGTAATTTGTTTTCAGTTAACTATGCCATGAGAGCCCCGAGTAGTGCACATAGTGAACAGCTGTACCACACTGTATGACTATTTTTTTCTAATTACAAATCCTGTGAACGCTGTGTTTCAATTTCAATTTGTTCAGTGACCACCACCACTTACGGAGAGGAGGTAAGATCCTGCTGGAAGGAATGGGAGGAAATGGACCTTTCCTTTCTTGAGGTGCAGAGGAAAGAGCAGGAATTGGTTAAGAGGAGCCAGCTGTGGCTGTGTAGCACAGAGTGGGTGACTGCTGTGTGTACGGGGGACAGGCAGGAAGGGGAAAGTTTGGCAGGTCAGAGCATGGCTGCTTGTAAATGTACAGGTGAAAAAAGGGCAAATGTTCCCAAAGCTGAGCCTGGCTGCTGCTGTAGCTGAGGTTGGACCACTCTTAAGCTACACTAGTTTCCACCAGATGAATCTACTAATGACTGACAAGAGGTGCACAAAGCTTATTAAAAATGGACGTCTTCTTAAAAAATACTCTCAAAATGAGCTACTCAAGTCATGCCAGATACACAGTGTTTTGCTGTGAAGTACATCACTGATTGATGATGGTCAAGTACAAGCGACAGGACTTTCCCGAAGATGGAAAATGACATAAACTTCTGTCTTTGTGGCTTTTAGCTTTAGTACCCTTTAGCAACTATAGGCAGCATAGCATCCCTCATCTGTTTTAAGACAATGTTGGCAGAGTTGGTCTGCCATAGTTTAGAGGCCAGAGCAGAACAATACTGTCACTTACCTGTAACTTCTGGATGATATAATAAAACTTGAGTGCCTTCTAATTTCAATTTACGGCATAAATTAGAGCAGTTCAGTGATTATCCTAATATATGCCTTGCTGCCCCCAGATTACAGGTGGTGGTCTGGCAGTTGATAGTAACTGAAGTGTAGTAGCACTTTGGCTAAGCTCCTATTTTTTCCCAGGCAGTAGGAGAAAAGGAAGTGACAAAAGATCTGCAGTGTTGGTTTTCACCACCTGGCAATTTTCCTACACATCGCAAATCCCCAGGTAGAAAATTAAGCCAGTTGTGACATGACACTAAAGGAGAAGCAGAATCCCACTGGAGGTTTGGCTTTAAAAACTGAGGGCTCCGGAATTATGATTAAGTCCAGATTTTGGAGATAACAGGAGTTTGTCTGCAGAACCTAGAATACTAAGGAGGAACTCTCTTCTCTGATCAGTTAAAATTACTATAGTTAAGTTTGGAGTAGTGTGTGTAATTCACTTAGCTAAAATTAGTTCTTGAATTTCTGCATATACTTCATGTTTCCTTATTATTAAATATTGGTACAGGCAAGTTTCTGGTTAAATGCTATAGCTACGGGTATTAAAATCCTCTTCCCCAGTAAATTAACTCCTATGCATTTTGAGGGCCTGATCTAAGTACTGACAAAAAGCCAAAAAGAACTATCACCACTGTTACAAACTAATACCCAGCTTTAATACCTTGTTCAAAGCAGAGAAAGACTGAGATTTGGAGAATTTTATATAGCTATTTTTTCTTCCACTATTAATCTGATAATCCGGATAGTTATCGTAACATTAAAAAAAAAATTTTTTTTTCATTTACCACCTGGGAATACTGGATAAACTTGTCAAATTACAAATCTGGAATAGGGGAGACTTGCATTTTATTTCCTACTTTCGTTATCTAAGTACTGTGTTAATTAGAGCACATCAATAACTGGTCTGTGCTCACATTTCTTTTCCTATGAAATTGGGATGTAACGATGCTGTGGGACTTTATTCATTACCAAAGTGCTTAATCTGATTTCACAATTCGATTAGCCCAGGGAACCCTGGGCTGTACGGGCATAAGTAAGTAATGTGTATGTATGTAATGTGTAATACACACACCCGTGTATACAGGTGTGTGTATATATTTATACATTATACTAGTATATTAGATTAGGATCCATGTTATCATTATGACATCTAAAACCAAAGTATTTTCAAGCCAGTATTTTAAAAATTGACACAGCCATTAGGTTTAAAAGCCATTTAGGTCCTTAAAGATCGAGGAGCTGTCTAGAAAGATTTGTATAAGCTTCAGGTGCCTCACTTCTGTGATCTGCTTCGGTTTCAGTGGCTCGAAAAGCCTAGTCATAAATCCCAATGTCAATGCCCGTTTCAAAGTCAAACACCTAAAAGGATTTAGTTTGCTTCAAAACCGTATCTAGGTGTACATACCCTTTACCAACGATAGGAAGCTGGCAAAGCCGCTGCGATAAACCGCTGATTGATAGTTCGTTTTTAGAGGAATAGCGTGTCGTAGAAAACTGTTGTCATAAGGAATCCCTGTCTGCGTTTACTCCTGTGGCACCTCCCAGAGCGGAGAGGCCCGCGGTGCGCCCGGCCCCGGGGTCTGGCAGATCCGGCTGTGGTCTCCGCACCGCGTGCTGTCGCCCGCCCCCTCCCTCGATCGAAGCAGGCGGTGCGACCGGGGGGGACCGCCAGCCCCGGGGAGTCGTGGCTTCGCGTCTAGGTCCTGCTGCCCTTCGCAGGGAGGGGCAGCGAGAAGGGTCCCTGTCCCTCGCCCCGTTCCCTAGCCCGCCGGCAGACCCAATCTTCTGCTGCACTCGCCGCCCTGAAATCTCTCCGCTATCAAATCCGCCTGATCCCCACAGTGGCCCCTTCTCTTCCCCTCCCCGCTCCGCTACCTGCCGCCCTCCCGCAGCTCTCCGACCTGCTCCGCCTCCCGCACCGCTAGCTCCGCCTGGCCAGGCCTAGCGCCGCCCGCAGGCATCACACGCCGCCGGGGAGCGCGGTGGCCGGCCCGGCTCCGGCGGTACTGCTGCCGCCGCGCCGTTACGCTCTGCGGGGCGGGGAGGCCACGGCTGCCGACTGTGGGTCATGCGGCCGGCGCGGCTCTGAGCCTCCGGCTATGGCGGAGAAACTTTCGTCGGCTCCGGAGCGACCGCGGGGCGCCGGACACGTCGGCTCCTCTTGCTCCAGCTCCTCCTCCGGCTCGGAAACTCTCTCCGATGAGGGAGAGCTTGGCGCCTGCGGGGCGGCGGCGACGGGGCGGCGGCGGCTCCCGAGCGAGGAGCGGGCGAGCACTGGCGGGCGGGCGGAGGAGGATGTCTCGCTAGAGGAGCGGGATGAAGAGGTGCGCGGGGCCGGGGGTGCGACGGCGTTCGCTTCTGTCGGCCACAGACGGGAGCGGTGTGGTTTCTGCTCCCCTGACTCTCACCCGTTCTGGCTGCTGGTAGTGAGGGCTGGGGGGTTTGCATGGAAGGGGTGTATTTTTCTTTTAAGGAACCTTTTTTTTTCTAGCGTGTCACCTTCGGATACCGTTGCTCTAAAGCAAACTCTTCAATGTCAGACGGAAGTGATGGACAAGCACCTAAACTACACTAATCCTCTTGTGAGAGCTAATGGCAGGCTGTAGATTATGGAGGATCTCTGTGGTTGATAGATATGTAGCGTGATACGCGGATAACGCGTGGTGGTCGCTCCCTGCCCATCCTGATTAGCTGCAGTATTTCTAACGGCACTCTTAAACCCAAAACAACTCCCCCCACTATGTTACTGTGAAGTGACCCTTTTGTATCTGAGACTGTGTCGTTTTTCTTGCTATGAACCCCAAACCAAGCATATTGGTCTGCCTGACTCCTGCTTTACTTTGTGTACATAATCTCCTGTATACCTTACAGGAGTGGCTGATGTACCTACCTTTTGTTGTGGTTAACTTTTTAATTTGCTCTTAGCTGGCGTTTCTTTATTCTGTACCTTTAAGCAGCTGGATGTGCAAAATTTTCTTGGGGGGAAACCCTCGCATTTTGAAAGGAATATCTTTGAAATGCTGACTGAAGTTATTTGCAACTAGCTGAGCTGTGGTTGCCAGTAATGTTTTCCTCTACAGTATGTGGATGAATATGTAGATCCTGCTTTACACTTCATTCCCTGATGCCTCTGCTACTAAACTGATAGAACAGTAGGATAGCAATGTGAATTTGATCTGATACGACTTTATCCTCCCCCCCTTTTTTTTTAATTATTATAATTTAAATACTCAAACTCGGGCCAGGGTCCTCCTCTGTTTCAATTGCATGAGCTCACAAAGGCTGGAATGTTTTTGCAGGAAAGTGCATTTATGATAGTGGTAGAAAGAATGTGGGTATATTTAAATTATTTAGTTATTTTTAATGGATGTAAACTTGCTTTATTCACTTGAACTGAGTAGGAGCTCTGTAGCTGTTAGCATGGTGCTCACTGGTAGGTAACTGATATATTCCGCTTCTCTGCAGGTCTTGTATGTGTGGGCTGGGGTCTGTGGTTACCACAACTATGTGGTGTCTAGTTGGTTTGGTGCTCAGTTGGTAAGCCTGCAAAATACGATAGAATACACAAAGGCTGTTTGTTCAAATAGCTGAACTCAGAGCTGCTGGCAGACCAGTAAAGTTCTGGTTAAGGCTAGTTAGTTCTGTGTGTGCTTTAGGGATGCATTATAGGTACCTTTTGAGTTGAAAATATGGGGAAGCCCAAAAAGAAGCAAATATTAAATTCATTAGAGTTTGGGAAATCTTCTACATGGGCAATCTAATACCTCACCTCCAGTTAGTAATGATAGGAGATACCAAAATAAACTTATTTTTATGTAATGGGAAAGTATGCTTAGAATATGCAGCCTTCTTCCCTTCCCTTTATTCCCTTCTGCTAGATTCCTTCATTATCTGAAACTAGTCTTTTTTTTGTGCTTTGGTTTTGCCTATTCTTCCATTTTGGGGCAGTGAGTGCTTGCGGCTGAATTCCTGCCTACATGCAGAGCTACCTGATAAGTGCACCTGTATAATCTTTTTTTTTTCTTTTTTTGTGCAAGGACACGACGATGGATTACAGTGCAGGAATAAATGAATGCATGTTAATTTGAAATTGAGAGAGTATCTATGTTACTTGCAAATTGAAACCCTTAAAGATAGTGAAAAAAGGCAAGACTAATGTCCAGGATTAGCGTACAGACAATTTCAAGCTTTCTTGATGTGCCACCTGCCAGAAGAGTCACATGGAGAGGAGAGCTTGAAGATACCATTTTCACATTAGCATCTTATCCTATTAGTGTCAAATAATGAAAATTACGATGTTTTCTGTTATGTTTCATTTACGAGTTCTTTTGGGTTTATGGATACCTCGTATTTGATTGTACTCTTCCAGGTTTCAGTTTTTCTCTTGTCCTGGCCTTGTTCCTGTTGCCAGCATAGCAGAATTGAATCTGTTGTCACGGCTGTTCAGTATCTTTTAGACAGCAGTGAAACAGATTGTTCCGATACCCCTCTTGATGCTACTTTAGCTGTCAGTAAATTCTTCAAAGCCATGACATAAAAAATATTTTCAAACTGCATTTATAAATAAGTAATTAGAAAACAAGCATATTTTCCTATACGTGTTACTTACTTCATGTGGTATTCCAGTAGAACTGTTACTCTCCTGTGACACTGTATACAACATACTTGACAACTCTGATCTTGTCTCCTCCTAGACCTCTTCTTCAGACTAAACAACCCCAGTGGCTTTAATCTTCCTATATAGAATGTGTTTCCAGACATCTGATCATTCTCATTGCTGTCTTGTGGAGTCTTTCCATCTGGTCACATCTTTCTTGAAGCATGATATCAGAAAGCAGGATGCCATACTCAGATTTAGGTCTTGCCAGAGCTGAACTGAACAGAAAGATTATTTCAGAGGTCTCACAAGCAATGTTACTGTTTACGTAGCCCAAACTGCTCATTTACAGTTTGTGGTCTGTTACGAGTTTTGCCTTTTTCTGAAGAATGATGTGAATGTTTCTGCTTTACCAAAAAGGACAATTTGTCTCCCCACCTTGGTGAAGGAAACTTAATGCTGTCACTTATGGTGGGGCTGCTTCTTTTCTATCCATAAATTAAATAGTAGAAGTGAAAGCTTGTTAATTTGTTTTCTGAGTATCACATCTGAAAGAGTTAATTCCTGGAGGCAGATAGTGAAGGGAGAGGTGAGAAGAAAAGGTACATCGCTACTTTGTTTTTGTGGTGGTGTTGTTTTGGGTGGTTTTTTTTTCTATTATTACTTCATCCTACTCTTCTGTAAACTTCACCTTAAAATTACAAAACAACCAAAGAAAACCAGCCTCTCATTTCATGTAAGCAAGGACAAATGATAGTTTACAGGATCATGGCCATCAGTTACTAAGGTGTTTTTGATGTTATACTCTTAGACTCATGAGAATGAAACATGGCTTTAACCTTGTGTGGGAAGTGCTTTGCTTCAAAAACATCAGTGCATTGAAGTGATGTGGATAGCAAACAGTTGAAACTATGGCTTTAACCTCATGTGGGAGGTGCTTTGCTTCAGAACCGTCAGTGCATTGAAGTGATGTGGATAGCAAACAATTGAAACTGAACTGAATTCCAGAGGATTATTTGCCTATGCTCTTGTGAGGTGAGTGGCTAACTGCTGGCAGGAGCAGCCAGGATAGGATTGCATAGTGAAGGCCACTCAAGACAAACACTACATAGAGGATGGCTTGCTGCTTTAATGTAGCATGGTTGTTTAGTTTTTTAAGGATTATTCTGTATTCTCTTCAGAACTCTTGTTAGACTATTTTCCAGATTGTCAAAGGAGGAGCTGAAGCTGGGCAGTGGCACGTTTTCTGTTGAAATCTGGCTGCTTCAACAGTCTGTGGATAGTCAATACCAGAACGGGATTATGCAGAAAGGGCTGAAAGCAAAAACTCCAGGATTTTCCTATTTTCCTTTCTCTTGTATTTCTATCTTCTCTACACTAGTCTTTCTTCTAGCAAAAAAAAAAAAGTGACTGTGAACAGGAAACATGTTTTATGAAGTTTACTGAGGCAAGTGATGCCAAGTGTCATTTGGCTGCATTAATTTCTCTCATTCAGAATATTTTACAGTCTTCAGTACAGCATGATGTATGTGATTTTTTGTTGGTGGCTTCCAAATCTCAGTCAGTGTTTTACAGGGTAAGTGAGAGCTCACTTGGGTTAATCCTCTCTTATAAAAAGAGGATGAAGACAAGCTACGGATTCATCGCCTACAGCAGTAATCTTAAGGATTTGAAGGTTAAATTGTATGTTTTAGAGTTGTCTGCCTTTTCTGTCTCTGTCAGCTGACCTACTGAAAGACCTTGTCTTTCTACAAACCTTGTAACAGTAATTGGGAATGCACATTGCTTACCAGAGCAGAGTATCAAGCCAGAGAGGATCAGTGGTCTTCAGAGGGAATAATAGTGTGTCATATAGCACAGCTGTATTGGTCTGAAAAGGATCCAGAAGCTTCTGAACCCACCAGTGTCTTCTGGATTAAAATAGTATGTCCTCTTCGTCATTTTAGATGCTTTGCAAAAACCCGAAAACCTCCCATGAAGAAAAAAGGGGGGGGGGTGGGGGGGGGAGAATGTAGTGTTTTGTTGTCAGATGATTTCAGTTCTTGCTTTGTAAATTAAATGTCACTGACTAAACTGTTAGTAAGGGTTGATTCTGTGTTGAAAAGATGATGAGCAACTGTAAGGACAGGGTTGCTTCTGAAAAATGTCCACTGACCTGTGAGGTTGATGGTTCTACATTTTTACTCTCTAGTTGATGTGTATCATATTACAAAGATACTGCACTACACAGAATGAGAAGCACAAGAGCTTTTTCTGTTGCTGCTAACTCGTTGCCTGAATGTGCCTTCTTGCTGTTTCTGTTGCAGTCTGTTGTGGCTTCAGGAGGACTGTATGGTGAGAATGAATTACTGGGAATCTAAGATTCTGTTACGAATGTACTCATAGCAAGGTGAAGATGGTGTTAGAGAAAGTATTGCTCTAAAAGCTGCTCTTTCACACATTTGTCCTTGAGCATATGTCCTCTAGAGAGCTATAGTACCTCCAGCATTACAGATTGTCTGCCAGATCTTCACCTCAACAAGACTGTAGTGTAATTTGCAGGAGGGTGGAAATCAAATGCTTCAGGATAAAGTAAGCGAAGAGTGTATGAAGTGATGGCAACATTAAAATGTGCATCCATGTATAACAGAGATGGTGATAGTTCTGTCAAAATAATCACTGTGACCTAACTAGTAATGAAGTTTTTGTTATTTTTTTTTTTCCCTCCTGCTTGTCCTGCTGAAGTATTAGCCATGGGAGATACTTAGACTCTGTTGGAGATTTTTCCTTCAATTGTTTCAGACTCCCTTGTCTCTGACAGTGATGGGTTAGCACTGTTGTAGCACACCCTGGATTTTACAGCTACCTAAATGTGAACTGCCTAATTGTCAGAGTGTGATCCTTAGATCATACTAAGGGATAGAAACAAAGTCATAAAATGTATACTTCTCAGGGTTAAAATTGTTGCAGTGGGATTAAATAAATAACTCATTGAGACTAGAGTAGCTGCAAAGCTGTTCTTGCGTCACATGCGGCAGAAAAACAGCATTGCCTTTGGTTTTTTAGATATATTTGTGATGTTACCTGTAATGTTAAATACGTTACACTTTAAGTGTGTAGGACTGTTTCAACAGTCAGTTAAAACGCTTTCTTGATTTGCTTTTAGTATGAAAAAGTCTCCTAGTTTAAACTTTCTGCATGCCGGATAGGCCTTTAAGGTGTATGCTGATATGCACCCTTGTTACATAGAAATACATTGGGAAAATGAGAGACACATGGTTGAGGGCTTTCTCTAATACAGCTGTGTGCTGTTGCCTGTGCTTTTAGGTTATCTGTGCAATAATAGTGTTTATAGCTCTCTGGAGCTTCTTTTGAAGGATTTGGTGGGTATAAATAAGTAGAGCATCTCCCTTCTCACTTGGAATAAGTGAGAGCTGAAGAAGTAGATTCATACGTTGAGTTATGTATCTCTTTTAGTGTGCCAGAACTACTTACATATTTAAAATCCTTCTGGAAGGAGGTGTGTGATTATAGTCTTCAAACCAAAATTTGAATGCATTTGCAGAAATGGTTGAGTGGGCCTTTTACAGCAGAAGGACATAGTCCTGAAGCTAATCTTCAGGATCTGTATGTTCAACTGCGAAATCAAATGTCAAAAAATGTCTTTTCTGAAAAGCTGCAGCTCTGTAGAAGGAGGACAGTCTAAGTCCTGGGTAGTCCACTGCCTTAGACAAAATTTTCACTAGATGTGAACTGCTTTGAACTGCATGCCAGTAAACATAACAATGTGGTGCTAATGTCGTACTATGAGGAATATGATGAGGCTACTCTGCTAGCAGTAACAGCTTATGTGAAGTTGAATTTACACAAAGGGATAGAAGAATCCCAAGTAAAGACTTAAAATAGAAGCTCTGTCAAGTGCAGTGCAAATGAGAAGATCCTTGAGCTAGCAAGCTGAGCAGCTGGATAGCCTTTTACTGCAATAATCCATGTAATGGGGTAACTTTTCTGTTGGTTTTGCTGCATATTATAGACTCCTTCCCCTTACCCCAAAGAACAGCTGTGACCTGGGAGATTGGCTTGCTGAAGCATTAATACATATCAATTACTTGGTTTCCCGTCTTGCTATTTGGGTTACTTGGAGCTGGCAAACATTAACTAGCAACACTCTATGTATAAGATATGAGAAGAACATATTTAAAGGCAAAAATCTGAAATGCAGAATTCAGGGACTTAGAAAAAGGGGCATGATGAATCTGAAAAGATTAGTAATGTGTATGAAGTCCTTAAAGTTTTCTAGTAAAGCTTCCTTAGGCAGAGTTTCTCTGACAATCAGGCTGAAGGTTTTCTCTTATGCCCAATGTGGTAAAGCAGATGCTTGTTATTAAGAACTTAAGTGAGGCAGGCTCTGCCTGTTTTGCTGCTGGGTTGGGAGATGTTCAGGCTTTGATCTGGGAGAAATACCAGATCAAAACTCCAATTTTTTTTTTTTTTTTGTACAGTACCAAGCACAGCAACGTTACAGCTTGTGTTGGGAGCTCCTCAATGTTACGGTATCACAAGCAGTACTGTACATGCTATTTTAAAAGCAGTGATATGGACTTCAAATACTCTGCATTACAGCCCCCCCCAATTTTTATCATTTGTTGCTTCAGCCTTCAGATAGTGTATTTTCAGCTATTCTTTGCAGTTGTGGAGTTTAAAATTCTCTTCTGAAATGAGGTTTTAATAGTTGGGTGGTATGTGTATGACTGATGAGAGACTTGGCTTAAAATCATGAAATGCTTGTAGCTCTTTGTACAATGATAGAAGGAAAAAAGATGGAGGTACTTTGAGGATAAGGTAGCTGAAAATATGAAAGATGTGGGGGGTGTGGTATGTGTGTGACAAACAAACTCTGCTTCAGAATGAAGCCAGGAACCTGTGTTAGCTTAGTTGAGCCAAGTAAAGCTTCACTTGCCCTTTCCTAGCTGAAAGGGATGCTCTCATTAAACTTCTGTGCTGAAATGCTGTCCTACTTCAGCCAGGATAAGTGGGATGAATACCTTGCCCTCCTGTACAAATCTAACAAATTCTAAGCTGATGAATTTGCACCATTCAGAGGTGAATTACAAGTATGTCAACTGTTTAAGTGTCCTGCTATATAAAAAGCCTGGTAGCCCTTGTCACAGGTTTCTTTACTGAGTGTCTCTACATTTCAAGGGAACTTCCCCCCCCCCCGCTTTTCTGGTTAAACATCTCTGGAAGTGACTTGCAGGAGAAGCAAAAAAATAAAGCCCTGTGCAAGCTACAAAAACCTCTTCCAAAATTGTGTTTGCAAATAACTGATTATAGGATAGTCAAGAAAGATGAATTTCCTGTTGCCTGGCAGAGAAATCTGTGCATTAGGTGCATTTTGCAGTGTTTTATTGTAACAACTGTCTATATCTCAATATATCCTTTTTATTTTTATTTATTTATTTTTAATTGCTAGAGGCTGCATACTGAGTGACAAGCTTCCTTTGTGAGGCCATGCTGCCATGGTAGTGTGACTGTAAAATTAATTGCACCTGGACTGTTAATGATCCCATTGTTTTTAATAGCTTTGCAATCCTGAGAAAGAGAGCGGTGGGTGAATGGAGCAGATGAACTACTGCACTAAAATGCTAATTTGATTTTCATTGTTACCTCAGGAAACTTTTACTAGAATGTAATAATGCTGTAGCTATGGCTCAGTGGATGCTTTCATTGTAAAGCAGTTATTCAGGCCACATAACAAAAATGTCTCTGATGTCTTTCATACTGTGTCTCAGGTTTTGTGCATAGTATATGACAAGGAAAGGGCAGAGTGAATTGTGCCCTATATATTTGTTCTGAGCTAGCTAACAGAATAGATTGTTTCCAAGAAGTCACAAAGAAATCCTTTAGCTCGGTTCAGTCTTTGTAGCTTTGATAAGTAGATGGGTTAATGTAAACTTTTTGGATGTGTTTTAGCCTGTTATCAGTGGTTCCTTTCCGTTTGTTCAAATACTGGTGGTTTTAAAACATTATACCAACGGAGGACATCTTCCAAGGTAAAAGATGCCATTGATTTGCTGGGAGCAGTTCTGTAGCAAGCAGAGTACTGCATATTGAATTGGCTGTATGTTCTTTTAGAAAATGTGTGTCTAAATTACAGACTGATTAGCTGAAATGGCAAGGAGGTAACCTTGGGCATATCACTTGTAGGTCATTGAAGGGCAGTGACAGTCATTGACTTTCTTGAGTTTCACTAAGTGCATGAGTTTGCTGAAACAAATGTGTGTGTTGGCATTACAGTGTGGGCTCACAGTTGCACTGAATTCTGCTGAGAGAGTGTATGTACGCTCAAGGTGAGTATGTGTAAAGGTAGTTGTACGGTCTAATGATTGGGAACCTAGCTGAGAATTGATTCCCTCTAATAGCTGAGAGCCTATTTCTGCTCATGACTGAGAGATGTAACAAAAGTATGTTTTTTGTGAAAGTGTATTTGGTAGAGTATATATGTTTATGCTCATGGTGATTGTTTGTCTGAAAAGGCAGGAAAACATAGGTGTGCAGCTGTTCTATGACCTTCATATGCGGCCACACTGGGGTGCCTGGCCCATGCTCGACAACAGTGAGATCATGAGAAATTGCACACCCCCATGAGTAAACAGTTACAGATATGGCATAAAGATGGTTGTTTTTCTAAGGGTGTAAAAGCAGGACCCTCTTGTGGCCAAATCTGAAGCCTCACTTATGAGTGGACACACCACATAGGAATTTTCCCAGTTACCTAAGACTCCTAGCATTGCCTGCAATGGGTCTTCTCAGCTGGAAGTGTGGGCCTGGATGGTGATTCAGCGGTAACTGGTGATGCATTTCTTCTTAGTCACTATTCTTTCTATGCAGTAATGATTAATGCATTGCTAATTTTTGTTGGTATTTTACTCATATATGTATGTGTATATCTGATTTGCTTTATTGTATTTATTTACTATATACAGAGAGAGGTACATACCTGATTCTCATTAGTGTGTTTGTTTGCTTTAGTGTGCTTGTTTAATAAACTGTGACTATTCTACAGCTAACGTGTGGTCATTTTGTGGTGTACCCTGCCTGTCAGCAGAACATAAGGCATCTAGTCTTCTCAAAAGAATAATAGTTTACAATGCTGTCACTATGCTGAGTATTACCTTCCCTCCTGGCACCTGTTTTTGTGGTCTCCCTGGTTTACTTCTATCCAAACTCAGCATGCTTAGCTTTAAATTCCCATCGGAGGTAATAAGTAGTGACTGAAAATTGGAGCAGATGAAACTTAAGAGTTACATTCAGATGGTAGTGGTCCTACAGTTGAAGTGGGAGAGTTACAGGTAAAGTAAGGGTGTGAAGAGAGGATGAGGAGAGAGGTTTGGTTAAGATATTATAGAATTGTAGCATCATAGGATGGTTTGGGTTGGAAGGGACCTTAAACATCATATAGTTCCAACCCGCCTGATGAGGGCAGGGGCATCTTCCACTAGACCAGGTTGCTTAAAGCTCTGTTCAACCTGACATTGAACATTTCCAGGGGTGGTGCAGCCACAGCTTCACTGATGAAACTGTGCAAGTGCCTCACCACCCTCACAGTGAAGAACTTACTGATACCCAATTTAAATCCACCCTCTTTCAGTTTAAAGCTGTTATCCTTTGTCGTATCCCTGTATGCCTTTGTAAAAAGTTCCTCTCCAGACTGCACACTAGAGGAAACCCTTTTCCACAGTGTTCAGTAACCTTTATGCTTCCGAGTTTGTCACTATTAGTGTTGTACTAACAGGGCCATTAGACATAAAATTAAGGAAGAAGTATGTTAAAAACATGTACAAACTTAAAGCCACACTGTCAGGCACTTGAGGTGTGAACTTGCTTAAGGGTGAGGAAAAGTACTACATCTGAACTTTGGTATGTTAGTAACCACTCAAACAGCTGGGAGGTGCAAGCTGTGCTGTTACAGCCCTGCATTACTTCACCTGCATGCTACCTAAGAGAGCAGCTGTGCCAGGAACTGTGGCATTGTAACTTGTGCAGAACAGAGGAATAGCCTCAGAGGTATATGCACCCTGTTGACTTACAAGCAGGTAGGGACAGGTTTTATGGCTTCATGAGCTAAAGCACTTTCATTCCAGATCTGATTTTCCAATATGACGCTTCCAAGTAGTGTTTTTTTGGCATGGTAATTAAGAAGAAAGAAGACGTGCACAAACTGCAGATGACAAATGTAGGCATATTAAGTCATAGAACTGTCACTTGAAAACAAAGAATTGGGATTAGCAAAGTAAACATCTTTGAGGACCTGGGTTGTAATTCAGGCCAAGCTAGCAATATTTTTCCAAGTAAGTGTATACTAGTGTCTTCCTATAGCTAGCTGCAGTTGCTGAAATCTTGCATGCTTTTTGAATATCTAAAAAAAACCACCAAAAGCCCACAAAATAACCCCCAAAACTACCCCCCCCCAAGAAAACACACCCAAACCCTCCCCCCCAAAAATACAAACCCGCAATAATAATAAAAAAAAAAAACAACAACAAAACCCCTCCCCACATCACTACTGGTATAAATACTTTACTACTTTCATGCTAGTGATCTACCTGTAATTACATAATGCTTTTCCTTTAATTCTTTCCTTTTGGGAGCTTTAATAGGTTGCATTGCAGAGAAGTTATTTTGGCACTGAAACTTCTTGTGTGTAGCTTCTGGAAAAAGGATCCTACAGTTGGCTCCTGATGGCCTTGGTATGAAAAAAGACTTCAAAGGGATCTTTCCTGCAAAATGAACAAGGAAGCAGAAAGAGCCTTGCCTGTATAAGCAAATAACACAATGCAAGGGGGTGAAATGGTTTGAAGACAGTGTTCATATTGTATGTGTTTTGGGGGAACTGACTTCTGAACAGCTAGTCCAATCTCAAGAGGTGATGACCTGGTGCACTGCCAGTTGGGCAGGAGCCGGGTGTGCTTCAGGGTTTGTCAGAAGGCTGGCTTGGGCACTGGTGGTGTTGCCCCCAGATCAGCCCAGTTTAGCCACATGAAGTTCTTGGTTGATGCCTGGCCAGTTTTTTTTAGTACATGTTGAGCTTTGTGCAGCTGTTGATGCATGAACTATTTTTTCTGGATAAGCTGAAGTTCAATGTGTCTGCAAGAGCTGCAGTTGCAGGTTTGGTTATACTGTAAACATAAAATCATTTCAGTTGAAATTTCTGGCTGGGTGTGGTGATTTTCATTAGTTGTTAATCTCTCTGTCCTAACTGATTATGGTTGAAGTAATGTGCTTTCATGAGAGAATTAGCAGGTGGTTGGTGTGTTAATCCTTTCTGTTTAGGTATGAGTTTGGTAATCCACCTCCTAGATGTAGATGTCTTGCCTGTCTAAAGCTGTGATTTCTGTCTGCCTTATTTTTTATTTTTATTTTTATTTCTAAAGATGAACTTTCTTGCTACATGCGGTTACTCCTTGGCAGTTTCTTCCCTATGTTTAGTATGGTTGCTTCTAAACAGATTTGCCTGTCTCCTAGGAGACAAAGCAATGCCACTGCACCTGATTTTAAGCCTTGAAGATGTTATACATAAATACGGGAAAAATGTATAGTCTTCCCTGTACTTTAAGAGGTGTGGACAGGTAGAATGGCTTGGCCTGTTTTTGTGTCTGGTGGTACTGTTAACAGATGCCTCCTACAGTTTGATATTGATACCTGTGCAATGTCTGTACTTGTTCAGATAGCATCCAGATAAAACCAGGTAAGCTTCTCAGATAAACCTGTGGGCAAAAGACATTTCCATAATAATAGATGATTGTTTAGTCTAAGTATAAAGCTAGGTCCCAAGGTTTAAGGGCTCCTCTGAAACCACCCACTTCTAGTGCATGTGTGTAGGATATATTTTTTCTTCAGTGGGTCAGTGATACTTACGTACTAGAAAGCTTCAGAAAAAGCATCTTGAATTTGTGTTTGATGTTACAGAGCATATATTGACAGAGTTGTACATAAAAATGTACACCTGTATTCATTTCCTTTATTCTTAGGACAATTATGTCTCTTCCTGCGAGATTTCTAGAAGCATAAACAAACTCATTCTTTAATATCCAAATAATATAAGGAGTGTGGGGGAATTAACTTTGAAGGTTTTATCGTACAGGCATAGCACTTAAAATAATTCTGGTGACTGCATTTGCAGCTGATGTGGTAGAAGGCCTTCTGGAGTCTCCAAAGTGTGTCTTATACATTGCTGATCACTTCAGCGTAGCTCATGCATGTTTGGAGTTGTAGCACAGCACTGCACAACTAACCACTAAAGCACTTGGAGAGCTTTCATAATTAGACTTGACTGATTTGGACTCCTTTTTACTGTGTTGTACTCGCCATGCACTGCTCTAGTGCTCTTGCCCAGTGGTGTTTTTTATGTGGATGTGCAAACATGAAGTGTAAGCCTATGTAAAATGTCATGAGGCAAGACCAGTGCTGGACATAGATTACACAGCTGAGTCAAACCTTCGTTACTTGGCTCTTGTTCACACACAGATGTAATGCTGGAGTGTTTTGAGGCTTTATTAGTCTGGCTGAAGTTGCAAAAGAAATCAAGTCCTGTTTTTCCTCTCTTGCTTCACTGGCCTGCACTGTAAGTGGCTGAAGGGTGGCTTTGCAGAGTCTGGTTTCTGGGGCTGCAGTTTGCTGAGAGTGTCTGTAAATAAAAGTCTGTCTCACCTTGCAAAATGGCTTTATAAAGCTGGAGTCCAGGTTTGGGGCTCATGGACACCTAAGGTAAATCCATTGTGTCTGGTGTGGTTCAGTAAGTGCATTTTTTCTCTGTGAAGTTCTTCTCAGATGTTGTTTCCCTTCAGCGAGAACGCTTGTATTGGGTGCAGGTGGCCAGCTGCTGGCAGTGGGCGGGCTGCAGGGGTATCCTCTGTGAGGAGAAGCCAGGGGTGCCATGTGCCAGACACAGAAAGATTGCCAAGAAGTAGCCTTTAATAATGTAAAAGTTGAGGGTTTGGCTGTTCTGACACTTGTCTTCTAATTGTGAAGGTTTTAAGATGTTTTGGGTATCTTAAATCAGTCTCTTTAATGAACAGTGGTGTGTGAGTTTAGGATTTGAGCTTCATAGAGGCTAGCATCATGGTGGTAATTTATATGAAAGATTGAAAATTCTGAGGCTGATTGGATTAAGGTTTGTTTTTTCTTTCCCATACCAGTGGCACTCTCAGGAAAGGCACAAGAAACCCATCTCTTTTTCCATTGTTCTGTTGATTATAAAATGGGCTGTCTACGCAAGGACAGGGGCAGGTTTGAAGGAAATTGCACTAGTAAACTAAGGGACCTGCAATATGCCACTGATATTGAGGTTATCTGATATTGTGCAGCACACTGGCCTGAAGTTGTCCAGTTTGATGGCTCAATTCTATGTTTATGTGGCATGATAAATATATGCAGCTGTGCACCTGGACTTGTGGTCTGCTGCCCACTGACTGACTGAGGTTTTGCTTTTCTTTCTTGTATGTCTTGTGTCTGCCTGCCTGAATATGCTAGTTGCCTTTTTTAGTTGTCTTTATTCAGTATCCTCAGATTAAGACTTTCCCAGTATGTATGTGACCTGAGGTCTAGGTTGGTGGTACATGCCTCCTTATATGCACACTGAAGAGTGGTTTATGGCTGCATGTGAAATGCGTGTTTCAGCATTGCTGTCCATCTAACAAACATAAGTGTGTGAACTTTACAGTGGGGCCAAACTGCTATTTGTGTGAACTACTGCCATCTATTCTACACCTAGTGCTAACTTCTCTTCATAAAGCACTTACTGATGCACCTAAGCAGATGGAACAGATGCATATGCGTCCATACACGTGGCTGGCTAATGGAACAGTGATACTCCTTGAATAAAACTCTATAACCTACCTGCTTTTTGTGAAATGTGCAAAGTAATCTCTTACCTCGCCACAGATGAGAATTCTTAAAATGAATAAACATTTGAAGTTAAAAAACCTTCGGACAGGTTCCTACCCTGTCATTACTTAAGAGAGAATTGAGCCGGATTGTGGCACTGTGGATTTATCTCAATAATCAAGCCACTTTATCTTAGACATTGTGGTTCAGATTGTCTACCCCTTGTGAAATAGTGATTGACAGGAAAATCAAAGATGGCGCTATATTTCCAGGGTGAACAGGTTAGCTAGATTTAGAGAAGTGAAAGCAAAAGTTATTTCTTTAACCTCTCCTGTTTTTACTGTTGTGAGTGCTGCTTGGAAATTGAAGTTCAGATTTTGGAGGCCTCATGTATTGCATGTGAAAATCCTGGAGCTTGGAAACATGATTAATCTCGGCACAGCATCTCACTCTCATTTTAAGATTTTGTAGTGTGTAACCTGGTAGATAGAATCACTGTAGTCGAGCCTATCCTGTGCAGAGGAGGTTGAACCATGGAGAACATGTCAGCGTGTTGTTAGTGTAGCCCCTGACAGTAAAGGCCCAGCAGTGCCCAGGCTGTGACCAGTAATTACAGCTTCAGAGATGATAAAGCCTCTACTGGATATTCAGTTTCCCTGCATGTGTGTGTTGGGAGAGGTGTGGAAGGAGAGGAAGCAGGAGCCCAGGCCTGCTTCCCACTGACTTCCAAGACAGTTTTTCAAATGAAGACAGAAAATGTGTTACATGTAGCCTCCTGCCGATGTTGTTCATCATACCCTACTACAGATTAGTGTAGATTTCAGCTGACCTTTCAGGCTGCTAGCTGTTTAGAGGTGCCAGGATCAGAAAGTTCATTCAGACTTGGTAACATCTAAATTGAAAAATTGAAATGCAGGGATTTCAGGTCTGGGTGAGAGCATCTTGACTGCATGCTTTAGATCAAGTGCAGACCGATTACGCAAGTATAGGCATTAAACTGTTACTGGATCAAGGAGAAACTGATTTTTAAATGCTGTAAGGGCTTTTGGGAGACTGTAAACATGCATAGATGTGGCTGCTGAGAAGACCTGGTCCCATGTGACCCTATGAAGCAATTTATGCTGACAAAATTTTAAAACCATAATTACATTCCCTTTATACTGGTGAAGAGAAGGGTCAAGAAAGCATGGTTAGAATCCAATAATCCAGACAAATATTAGCAAAATAACTTCTTTAATATTTATCCATCTTAATTGGAATGCCATAGAAAATGGTATGATTTTCTGTTCTTAGTATTCCATGTCTGTTTTGATGATACACTACACTGGATTACTATAAAATATTCTAAGCCGTTGTACTTGTTGTCATATTGCATCTGCCTAAGAGGAATTTGTTTGATCATTAAGTCATGGGGGGGGGAAGATTCAGCTCTGCACACTTTTTTTTTCTTGAAGTAGATAATTCTGAAGCTGGAGTGTTTTGAGGTATGCTGCTAGTGGCAGGCTTCTCAGACATAGCAGTGACAGCATTAAAATATTCTTCTTTTAAAGCCCTAAGAGCAGGCATCAGCAAGACTTCAGTCTTGCACCTTTAATTATCTGTTTAAACCTTGAATTTCCACAATGCAAGAAACTCAGCATTTTTTGGCTTTCCCTTCCCCCCCCTTGCAATGTCACGCTATTGCAGAGTATATTGCTATAAAGTTAAAACTTAATAAAAACATTGGGAGATACTTCAGTTGAGAAGTTGCTTGGAAAGGAAGATGTGTAGTTTTGGGTAGGTTTTGGACACTGAAGAATCTTTTGGTCCAGAGTCTACATATATGTGAAATAATAATCCTCCAGGCAGCGTAACCAAATGGAAGCTAGCTGGATTGCCTGTGTGATGGATTACACTGTATGAACAAAGGCAGGAGGTCTGGGAGTTCATGTTGACAGCAAGTATTTAAGCAATATTTTTAAGGTGTGCAGATTTTAACTTCAGCACTTGAAAATTAGCTTCTCTTGATCTGACAAGTTGAAGTTCATGCTTTGTTGGTCTCTCTGCAGCAGCACGTGGTATCAGAAATGTCATGACCACTCTGTTATCACATTTGTCTTCTTCAGATAGAAAAAATACTAGTGGTGCAGACACATAAATGAGCTCCCCTTCTTGCCAGTTAATGTCAGAAGGTAAATCTGTTATCTTTCTTTTCGCATTGCATATGAATTTGTTAGCTATTATAGTGTTAGAATTAATGATTAAATACGTATTGCACTGTCGTGGTTTAAGCCCAGCCGGTAACTCAGAACCACGCAGCTGCTCGCACACTCCCCAGTTCTTCCTCCCCCTGCTCCAAGAGGGATGGGGAGGAGAATCGGAAGAATGTAGCTCCCACCGATTGAGATAAGAACAGTCCAGTAACTTTTTTTTTATTTTCTTCTTTGATAATAATTTGTTCGTAATCATTATGTGTATTTGTCATTCTAATAATGGGAAGCTTAGAAGGCAGAGAAGACAATTAGAAAAAAACCCACTACTGTTAAGAAAGAAACTTGCTGAGACTTTTGAGTATCCAGGAACAAGCAGAACATCAGAGCACCCCAACTTTTGTAAAGAAAGGCATCTTATTTGTCTGACTTCTGATTTCTTTTGTTCAATGGACACTATTGCACGGATATCTCCATGTCTCACTGGCCTGGTCACTGCTCCAAAGCAGTTAAATGTGCATGCATCTTTCTGTAACCTGTTCATGAGTTTATTGAAAGGTTAACCATTTAATTTTTCAGCAAGCTGCAGCTCTACCTTAACAAGCATGGAGCCGTTTTAAATTAATGGGTCCAAATACAATAGAAAACTCTCACTTTCTAATCTACTGGTAGCTAGAAATAGGAGAATTTATTTAAAATTATATCCTCTTGACCACCATCTGTGGGAAAATGTGGTCACAACACAGAAATAAAATTGCTGTGAATGGTCATATATTATGCTGGAAGGCATCACTGGATGGGAAGCCTTACAGAAAGAGATCAAGCATTACATGCCTAGTTAATATATAACATACCTTTTCACTTACAGAATTGTATGTTATAAAAAGGTAAAGGTGAATGCCTGGTCAGATAATTTTGAACCCTTTTTGTGGGCCATGTAAGAGTTTGGTTTGTGGGTTGCTTCTTTTTAAAGTCTCGTGTAAAAAGGTAGTAACAGAAAGCAAAATTTTTACAGAAGATTTTGACCTGCACTGCCTGGCAGTATAAATGGAAAATAAGCACTCTGAGACCTCTCTGCTTTAAATTTATGTAGTCCAACTTGATTTGATCCTTCCCTTCCCCCCAGGTGAATTTATAACAGCAGATGTTTAGCCTGGGTCCTTATAATTGAAATGTATTGTCCCACATGCCTTGTGAATTGTTATTGTAGTAAAAATCTATTGGCACTTGGTAACAGCCCTAATGGAAGTCTCTTTCAGATAGCTTGTTTTACTTCCACTTTTTCAAAAGATTGAGTTCTCAGATTGTGTAATATTTCAGTATAAATTACTACTTTTACTGTAATTTTTACAGGGCTTGCAGTCTGATCTATATGGAGTTCTGCATTTAAAACACTGCATTTGGAATAGTCTATCAACATTGGTTTTTAGATACTTTTTGGATATTCCATTAACACAATTGCATGAGTTGTTAATTAGGAGTACCTGAATTTCTTAGCATAATACTGATGTGGTTTACACTGCTGGTTACATCAATTATAATTTGCTGTACATGTTCCCTACAGACTGACTGAAGTGTTATTTAATATCTGAAGTTGTTCCTTTAGTGTGTATCTTACTCCTGAACTTTATTTTGTTCTGTACTGCTCCTCAGACTGGCCTGTGCTTGGTGAACCAGACTGCCATGACACTGCACTTTCAGTGCTTCGAGTGCTTGTTACTGACAATATGTAACTAACTGTGTCTTCCTCCTTTGTTATCAATAAGGAGAATGAGAAGTGGTGAGTGAGACTTCTGGAGCTTTTAGACATTTCCAGTTTTTATCTGGTCGGTTGTGCTTGGGATTACACTGGTTGAATGGAATGTTCCTCTTCTCTCATGGGAAGATGTTGCACTTGGAAGTAAGCTTGGTGTTTATTAGCACCAAACCTGGTGCATGTAATTTCTTGTCATAATGCTAAACCATAAATGACTTTATAAATGGCTTCATGAATGTGTCTTCCTGTCTGTATGTATTTCCAGGAGACATCTTAGAGCAGTCTTCCAGTACCTAAAAGGGCCTATGAAAAATCTGGAGAGAGACTTCTTACAAGGGGAATAGCTTTCAACTGAAAAAGGGTACATTTAGATTATATACTAAGAAATTCTTCACTGTGAGGGTGGTGAGGCACTGGAACAGGTTGCTCAGAGAAGCTGTGGATGCCCCATCCCTGAAGGTGTTCAAGGCCAAGATGGATAGGGCTTTGAGCAGCCTGGTCTAGTGGAAGGTGTCCCTGCCCATTGAAGGGGAGTTGAAACTAGATGAGCTTTAAGGTCCCTTCCAACCCAGACTATTCTATGGTCTTTTTCCAGATGAATGCATGCTTGTATCAAAATATGGTATGGTCTTTTATGTTACTTCTAACATGTAGTTCTTTTTAGAAGATAGTACTTAAAGCACTTTCTGTCTTGGTGATGAACACTGAAAATAGTACTTATATGAAAATAGTATTTATATTCATATACCACTGTCCACTTTAAGTTGCTCCATGTTATTTGTGGAATTGGAGAGTAGAAGAAACTACTCCTGTGCCTAAAGATAGTGTTGCCATATTTTGGGGAAAATGATTACAGCAGAAATTCATTTGCTGTGTTGCACTAAGGAGGTGTAGTTGTCACAAACCTCTTACTCTCTGAATTGATATTGTACACTTATTGCTGAAGTAGCAAGGTTGGGCTTGTGTTTTTTTTTATATGCAAGTGATCCCTCTGATTCTTTAAACATCTTTAGTAATAAGAGCTCCCTGCTCAAACTAGAAAACAGCAGATACATAATATAGCCTGTGACTATTGAATTGTCAAAACAGTGGATCTCTGTTCATATCAACAGTCTTGCTCTATCATATTAAAAAAGTCCAACCATATAGTCATTGGAATTAATGAAAGAACAAATAGAAAGACTCGTTCTGGTGGTAGGGATGCTCAGAGAGAGAATCAGCTGGCATTTTAATCTCTGTTGCCTCCAACACAGACATTTGATTGTGTGGTAATGTGATTTAAAGATTTCTTAAATACAAAATTTATACACACACAGTAAAGCCTATCCAACCTTGGAAATGCTGAAACAAGTCTGGCTGACTTTGCTATAAGATGCTGTCTATAAGGGGCGTTTACTGTGAGCTTGCAGAGTTTCTGTTAGGAACGTTATTACTGAATCTTGGATTACTCATTTCATTGGAGTTTTTGAGTAATTCAAGTATGAATTACTCAAAATCTCCAATTCCTCATTGAATTGGAGTGGACTAAATGAGAAAAGGATTATGCTAACTCCTGGCTATTATTTTCTGTAGTCCCTCTTGCACCAGTGAAGCTTCTGTGTCTGTTCTGGAGTCTTCCCAAATGGGTCTTATGTTGAGAAATGAAGCTAAGATGTTTGGAGCAGCAGACTCTTAATAATGCTAATGAATATTTTTTCTGATTCAGCAGAGAATCTCTTCTTCCAGAAAGCATCCGATGCACCTCTCTCCTTGCAGTAGCTGAGCATTAGGGTTTTGTGTGATAAGAGTTGTGATAGGTCTGCTTCTGCATTGTTTTTATTTGCCTGATTCAGAGAAGAGTGAAATCCTAGGTGTTCTGCATGGTGTGTATGGCCATTTCTCTGTGGGAAAAGGGACTGTAACTATTCCAGGGTATGTTTGTAACTGTTGTGTGTACAACATCCAGTTGAATGTTCACTAAGCCAGACAGAGACTTCATATAATCTGGTATTCTGAAGAATTTTGTGCAAGCCTTGAAGGCCTTCAAATATGAATCTCAATCTTAGTGTAGTTTTTAACAGGTAAACTATCAAATTATTCAGTGATTGGCAGTTTGTTGAAAAGATTGGACATTCTGGCGGGGCTGAGGTCATGAGTTTCTCTGTCACTAGAAGGGTGTAGTTTTTGATGCAGATAAGAAATGCCATGAAGTTGTTTTCTGATAATGTGAAGGGTGAAGAAATCCTCCTTCTGAAGAACCATTGATTTGCAGAACCAATGATTTGTGCTTGTGAGTTTGTGGCATCAAGTCAGAGTACAGGGCAGTGTGGTCGTTGCAGCAGGACAGAAGTCTTTGGAACCCCAGTGTGTAATGCTGCTGTTGTGGGTTTGTCATGCTACTTTCAGGTAGTAGATGTTCAGAAGCTGTACACAGAGATCTGCGGGGACTCAAAGCTGATGTTTATAAACTGTTAAGTCTGTAGTTTACCTCTGCAAATGCATGTGCTGGGATTAATTTTAATTTAAAAAAAAATTTGTACATGTGTGGGATGCGTGTTGTGTCATCCCTATCAGTCTCCATCGTTGTGTCCGCCCAACTTTTGGCCACGTGCAAAGGCTTAGGGATGCTTCTGCTACTCTTCCCTCCTCTCCTCCCTGTGCTGGAATATGGTTGCTCAAAAGGTTTCCTCTATATAATCTGTTAATGCCTTGTTTTGCATCAGCTGTCAACCTGGCACAACATTCATAAATATATTCCTTCTAGCAAGTGGAACTGATCTGTGAACATGTCTCATACCTCTTGTACAACCAAATTGTGCATGTGGCTTAAAAGTTTATACATAAAATTGAGAGGTGGAATTGTTTCACCTCAGGGGTAATTATTTTTTCTGATAATAATTATGGTGCAGGGCTAAACATATTATCATGGCAGTACTTTAATCGTGTACTGCAGCTCTTACCTAGCCACCTGTAATTTCTAATAGCACTGGAAATACTGAGTAACTTGGGAAAGACCAAAGAAACTTGCATTTAATTTAATTATTTTAAAAACTGACTCAAATGTAGGATCTTGTTGATGTCAACTTTAATCTTTTCCTAGCTAGATTAACTCTCAGACATCTTTAGTTCTCTCTTACACAATTAATTTCAGTTATCTTCCTTTTTAATCAAATGTTCTGCTTTCAGGCGAAGGGGATGAGATCAAGGGATTGTACCAGAATAGAGCTGTAATCTAGTGATAAAACCTCGTTTGCATTGTGAATGAAACTGAACTTTGGAACCACTTCATACTGTACCCAATT
Organism: Pezoporus occidentalis; assembly: GCF_034315485.1. Classification (NCBI taxonomy): domain Eukaryota; kingdom Metazoa; phylum Chordata; class Aves; order Psittaciformes; family Psittacidae; genus Pezoporus; species Pezoporus occidentalis. The sequence goes on from NW_026913425.1 coordinate 1,955,986, forward strand.
TCTTGTCTCTTAATAATTTAGATGAAAGCATTCATGGTTAGAACAAAGTTGTTCATTTAATATAACTCTTGGAAAAAACATAATCTTTCTAATTTAGTTCCAAGAATGAAGCTAAGGCTGCGGATGGGAGTAATTGGCAATTACTGTTACTGCCATTATAGAGTTTCTGGTGCTGTCACTTACTTGTTTTAGACAAAATTGTGTCAGGAAACCAAGTATTCAGTTGAGTTGTGGCTGTCTCTTACTTCTGTGAAAAATCCGTGTAGTCTGATGGAGCTGGTCAGAAAATTTGCCTCCAGACATCCATTTGGTCATGCAGCTGTTGCTGCAGACAACCTGTATAAACAGTCTCCGGTTAGCTTCCCTTAGTCATCATCAGGATTGGAGCAGAGGAAATTTTGTGAACTAGCTTGTCATAGTTTTTGAATAAACTAGATTGTATACAAAATGTAAATCTTAACTGTAGAGATGTTGTATATAGAGCTTTCCAAGGAAGCATTAAAAGCTGCCTTAGTAAATGTTATGCTGCTATTCAGAGCATTTTCAGGGCAGTTAATGTCTCAGCTATTAGAACCTAACTGAAAAACCCAAAACTTACTGTGATTTAGTGTTATTCTTCCCTTCACCAGATTGTGCTAAACAAGATGCCTTTATAAAATGAGTATTACTTTCAGTTTTTTCTTGCTAGGCAGTGTGTAACTAGTGCATGGGAGATGAGCGGTGGGAGAAAGAGCAGGTACTTTGCTGCAGTGTGATGCTCTCCCATTGTGTTTAAGCTGGAATAAGACCAGAGATATTGCTTTGCATTACCAATGCAGATTCTTTCTAGCATTAAAGAGAAAATAAGCCCTGAAAATGTTTGGGCTTTCCTTTTTAAATGAATTCTGTCTTACTGCTAATGAAATGAAAAAGATTTTGATTCCATCTCTTAATAGACTTGTTAAAGAAGTCATGAAGAATTAAGTTTGTAGTAAATTCTTTAAATTTATTTATTGCTTAATGATTCTTTAAACAGATATGCACAATTAAGTACTTTCCTGGAACTGGAGAAAGTCCTGCTTTGATTTTTAACTTTCTAATTCAGGTTTTACTGAAATTGTGATTCAGATTAGCTCTTGGAAGTTCAGCAACACCTAGAAATTCTGGTCAAATTCTTTTGCCATCTTCATCTGTAGGAATGAAATGGTGATTGCTATAGTAATAAAGTTAATTTCTTCATACTGTGAATGTGTAAGAAAGCAAGCAGTGAAGCCTGATGTATGTTCAAGCACACTGAAATGAGAAGCTGTTTGAATACCACCAATGGGAAAATGACTTTGCAAAATATTCCCTGTTCTTTTGTGGACATGTAGATGAGAAAGGGCCATGTTTTCATGAGATACAGCTATTTGAAGGAACGATGAAAATGTCACTAATTATTAAGAGGTAGGCCTGGGCTGACCTTGTTAGCTTTGGCACCTGTAGCTTCAAGAAGGTAAAACTTAGATTCAGCTTATTTAATTAACTTAATTAATATTTAAGTTTGACTTAAAAACATAGAACATGAAAATGTTGGAGGTGCTTTGACCTTATGTTCTCAGCAGTGTTGTCTCTTGCTGTTTTAGTTTATGTGTCTACAAAGTGTACGCAATCGAAGAGCAGCAGTGAATTTCCAATATTAAATTAGGGAAACAGAAAGTGTTTTTATGGGATGACTACTGTCAGAGGATAATATGTAAGCTGGAGCAGTTTCTTCTGTATGAAGCTTTTAATGCTTTTCAGGACTTTTATGATTTGGAATTATTTTGTGTTAAATACTTTAGTAATTTTTATTTTTAGTTTTAAAAAGCAGTCTGCAATAATGTTCTTGTTTTAGGTGAATGTGGGGTGTTGGCTTTTAGGAATTAATCTACTTTTTCAGTTTTGCCTGTTTCAGTGTTCTGTTGGTTACAGAACTGCATATTAACTTCAGGTATTATGTGGTTACAAGTTGTGTAACAGTTGTTGCTATGATTTTTTCAGGTGTAGCGGATAAAATATTTGATATATTTTGCTATTCAGACAAAAGTGTGTGGTTCTTCTGCTGTTTTGGAAGGAATATTAGTAAAATGGTGAATATCAGTCTTCTGTGTATTAGATGACTTAATGATGTATGAAGACTTGTCTGTATCCTCTCCTCTTGCCATTTTTCTAATGTGAAAGAACTCCAAGCCAAGCAAGGGTTATCTGTTGAATAATCGGATTCATCCTGTAAAAAGAGGGGGAAAGCTAAATGTACTCTTTTCTGAAACATCTTACATGGGAGCACAAAGCAGGAGTGGAAAGCTGCTTACATGCGATTTGGGACTCCTGTCTGGTTGGTGGAGTCTGATTGAAGTGCAGGCTCCACTTTCAATAGGGTTTCACCTCTTTATTCTTGAGATGAAATTCTTTGCCTGTAGGGCATGGAGCTAGTAGTGACTGGTTGTTAAACTTCACACAAACAGAATGAGGCAACTCCTGATGTAGTGAAGGTAAGCAGCCTTCCAGATGTCTCTTGGGATGGTTCTCCTGGGAGGTGACCAAAGATGATGGTGCGTGAAGAGAGGGGTGCATTTACAGTGATGCCAGGTGGGAAATGGAAGAGACTGAAGCTGAAAAGTGAAAGCATCAAACTTGTGCTTTAGTGGAAAAGGAGAAAGGGAAGATGAGAGAGGCCTCAAGGCTATTCGAGCCTTTCTTCGCACCTTGCTTTGCTCTAAATGCCGAAGAAAACTGAGAAAAAGAAGCAGAGGCAAGCAAATAGGGCTATTTCTGTATGTCATAGATACATCTATATCTATGCTTTCTAAACTGGAGGAAAATGAGAACTTTCAAAAGAATTTTAAACACATGGTTCAGTGCCTGTTTAGTTGAAGGAGTAGGTAAATGAGATTGTTTCCTCTCTCAGATTGCAAAAATTGCAAATACACCAACCGAACAGTGTGGTGTATCTCTCAGGGGATATTGTGCCATGCTGATTTGTTATACATTTGGTTTAATTACTCTAAGAATTTCAGAAAGTTTGGAAATCCCTTACAAAAGGCTTGGTGATAGGACTTTATTTTGTGTAATTAAAATATATTATGGGCAATGGGCATATTTTAATGTTGAAAGCTGTTGAAGTGATGCAGTGAAAAAGTAATATTTTTTTTTTTTTTTTCTTTCCCCTAATCACCACACTCCTGTTAGGCTACTTTTCTTTAACAGAGCAATTTTGGAATATCTGTCTTTAATCTGCATGTGTTCAGGTATCTTTAATCAACTTGTATTTTATAGGCTCCTACAGCTGATTGATTTCTTAATTACAGCCTCTTATTCCAGCACTGGCCATACTTTTTCTTAGTTCAGTGACTGACTCAATAGTTTTCTAAAACCATAATATTATGATATAGCTATAAGAAAATTAATCCAAGTTAGAACTTCCTATTGAATCAAGCAAGACTATTTCTGTGATGTTTAGTTGGGCACAGTAAATGGTCGCATGCCGAAAGAACATTCACTGCATGCTGAGCAACAGTTAAATGTAACCTTTTGTTTTTTTTACCAGAGCTAAGTGACTTACAATAAGTGGGTAAATAATGCAAGGTACAGAATTCCTGTAGAAAGATGAAATCATGGGATGGTTATAGTGCTTAGTGAAAATGTGAATCTGTTTTTTTACATTGCAGGCACAACGCTCATTAAGTTACTGGAACTGGAAAAGGCATGCAGCATGTATTTAGCGTTTTCTCCATTTATCCCTCAAGGTGTATAGAATTAAGACAAAAGGTGTCTGAATGACCAGTGTTTCATGAAACAGCTGGTTGCAATTTTTTGAAAAGTGATTCATGCTAGAAGATGTTACACTGATTCATACATGCGAATGTCATTTTCTGGCTTTAAAATATATTTATGTACAAGGATCTAAAGGATGTTTATGAGGTTTCCTGGAGTTTTGCAGTTAAAGTGAAAATTACGAAGAACTCTTTAGAAATATTATCCTATGTGAGCATTGTAAAGAGCAAAAATTGTAACTCCCCTTCTCATCCCTTCTAAGTCTGCGATGTGATTGATGGTAGAAATTAGTCTGCATAAATTCCATTCTCAGTAAAATATTAGTGCTGATTATAGCTGAATAGTCATTTCAAAAGCTTAGGTATGGGAGTTTGAAGAATTTGCCCTCAAAAGACTGTTTTTCTCTTCCTCAGAACTCCAGGAATTACACTGTGGATTTCTGAATGGAAAAAGTAGGAGCAGTCTCCTGTGGAGTGGCCATGCTTTCATTCTATATCCCTTCTCTTCCAAATTCAGAACTCTCCCTCAGAGTGGCTTTTTACTGTCGAACATAATGTGACCTCTGTGTCTGTTGGATTGTAATGCAAGGATAACTGAGATTTTTCTCCTGTGTGGGAGGATGCATCTAGTCTGAAAGTCAAATGATGCTTCTCTAATTGAATTGTCAAAGTTCACTTGAAAGTAGTTGCAGTTTTAGACCATGGACCTTTTCCTGAGGGCACTGCACTGACTCTCTCTGTCCCTTCCCTCCCACGATCATACGCTTTTATGTTTTTCCGACATCTGCAAGTAAGACTGGTAGCAGGGGTTATAGTGGACAGTGAAGCTTGCCATCTTTTTTGGGAGCAGGTGAACTGAGAACAGGCTGGTGGGTAAACTCCTTGAGGTGCTGTGTTTGTGGGAATATATATTCAGATGGTTATTTTAAATATATGTGATGTAGATGTGGATTAACAGTTATGCCTTTTATAAATAACATGGGTAAGCTATTTTTGTTCTGACCAGTTGTATGCAACTTTCTGAGAGAAGATCATGACTTTCTGAACTGCATTATTTATTTAAAAGCTTACAATTGGATTGGGTGATGGGGTAGTTAACAGAAATCGCTGCCTCCAAGATAGAACTGATGGGCTGTTTTGGGAAGTTGGTGGTACTTTCTCCAGGGCTGACCCGTAAGCATAATCTGTATTTTCCCCTCTGTCTGGCAGCTGAGGCCATCTCCTGAGCAGTGCAAAGCAGGATCCTTGACTTTTATTTGCACAGCTGCATTTGGCTGACAGTTGCAAGTGCTGCTCTGGGATTCTCTGAAGAATTTCTCACATACTTTGTCTTGGAGCTTCTGCCCCCAAGTGCACATGTGCTGTGTCCTAATCAAGACCAGAGTGATTTGCGCAATCTTCATAAGACTTAGTGCACAAGAATGTGTTGCAGAGTTTTGTTACTGTTATTTTAGTACTGCAAGAAAGGTTGCTGTTTCCCTTGCTGGGAGACAAATGTTTTACTTGTGAAATCTGTGTGAAATGGGAATGAAGGGATGCCAGCCAGAGGGACCTGACGGGCTCAAGAGATAGGCCATGTGAACCTAATGAAGTTCAGCAATGCTGTGTGCAAGTCCTGCTCCTGGGTTGGGGCATTCTCAAGCACAAGGACAGACTGGGCAGGGAATGGATTGAGAGCATGACCCAGCATTGTGTGCTTGCAGCCCAGAAAGCCAGTCATGTGTTGGGATGCATCAAAAGGATCGTGACCAGCAGGTTGAAGGAAGGGATTGTTCCACTCTGCTCTTGTGAGACCCCACCTGTGTCCAGCTCTGGGGCACCCAGCACATGAGGAACATGGAGATGTTGAAGTGAGTCCAGAGGAGGCCACAAAGATGCTCAGAGGGCTGGAACACCTCTCCTGTGAAGACAGGCTGAGAGAGCTGGGCTTGTTCAGCCTGGAGAAGAGAAGGCTCTGAAGAGACCTTAGAGCAGCTTCCAGTGCCTAAAGGGGGCCTATAAGAAATCTGGAGAGAGAATTTTCACAAGGGCATGACAGGAACAGGACCAGGGGGAATAGTTTTAAACTGACAGGGGACATTTAGATTAGATATTAGGAGGTAGTTCTTCACTCCGAGGGTGGTGAGACGTTCGAACATGTTGCCCAGAGAGGTTGTGGCTGCCACATCCCTGGCAGTGCTCAAAGCCAAGTTGGACGGGGCTTTGTGCAACCTGGTCTAGTGGAAGGGGTCCCTGCCCATGGCAGCGGGTTGGAACTGGCTGATCTTTAAGATCACATCCAGACCAAATCATTCTATTGATTGTGTGAAATTTTTATGAGGAAATTTGGTTCATCAACTTTCTTGCTATAGTTGCAGGTTAAAGCCAGGAGATAATGATATCACCTGACCTGCTGTGTAACAGAGAATACAGGGCTTTCTTGAATGGTTTTCCTTTCGAGTAACAGTATATCTTTTTTTGAAAAACAAGTATTTACTTTTCCCAACTTGATTGTGTGAAGAATTAAAATCTGGAAAACTGGTGCTCAATTACTGAAAAAAAAAAAACAAAACCAAAAATGAAAATTGGGAGGGGCCGTGGGGGATGGAAATCGATCTTAAATAGACCACTAAATGCAGGCTGGCAATTTCTATAAAATCTTATCCAAATTGTGGAAGGGTCAGATTTTCAGTTCTTAATCAAATGAGTTGCTCTGTTTCTTCATCTATACAAAGTACTTTTCTGGCACAGCCTCCCTATGTTATGGTGTCTGGTGGGACATCAGTAACTGTTGTGCTTCTGAAAACCAACTCCAAGCTGAACCAAAAAAATAGTTAGAAAAGATGTATTTGGGTATTCAACAATTTCCTGTTACTTTAAGTAGATGACGATGAACATTTTTCAGAGGAAGAAGGAGAGGAAGAGGAGTGTCTGTACAGGATACTTGCTGCTCAAGATAGGAAGCCAATTTAAAGTTTTGAGCTTAGACAGTTCCAACATTTTCTCTAATTAAAAGTATTTTCACTTGCTATGCAGGAAGGCTGTGCTTGCCTTTTTCCTCCTAGTCAGAAGTCATTTTTTTATGAAGTAGATATGGGCATGGAGGATAGGGGTTTTTGTGGGGTTTTTTTTGTGCCTTGGCTAGATGTTAGTCAGGCTTAATTTCATACTGGTTGCTTTTGCCACTCTGCAGTGGATGTTTGCTGGGACTGGTAGCTGCTGCTTTGACTGCCTCTGTTGCCTGGCTGGACTGGCCCTGTGTTTGGCTTCCTCTGTTGAAGGCAACTCTCTTAGCATGGGATGTTATTAATGCTTCAGCTTAACACGACCGTTCCCAAGTCTCTCTGGAAAACCAGGTCATTTTTCTGCATTAGCTGTTCCCTGCAAGAGATTAACTGTGCCTGCCTGTTTAGAGCAATCCCTGATTGCTTTGCCTCTGCTACTACAGTTTAACAACTGTCTTCCTGTGTTGTTTTTTTTTATTTTTTTTATTTTTTTAATGAATACCTAGGAAAAGGCATCTTCATGCTCACACTGTCATCTAGTACCAATGGCATACCTTCTGCATTCCTTCTTCTGTGGTGTGATATGCGGTGTTAACCAAGTGAAGTGCTAAGGAGCCATAGTGGCAACAGCAGGCATCAGTGGTGCTGCTGATCAGGAAGATGAATTGATGCTGCAAGGATTTATGGCTGGTGAGAGATGAACACTAAGTTGATGCATATGCCTGGATTTCAGGTTTTCTTACTTCAAGTTTTGGATATGCATTTTTTTTGCCTGGGGGACTCTTTCTTTCCAAAGAGTAGGAGAAATTCACACCTTTCTGGCAATCAGGGTGAAAACTTGAGTGTTGAGAGTTAGGATATTGTTGGACCTATGGTGCAGTCCTTTTGCCATTAGCATCCTTTCTTGAATGTTCTTCATGGACTTGTGCAGTCTCAGCTAAGGTGATCCTCACTCAGGAGAGCTGAGATGACAGCTGTCCTTATGCAGTGGATATTAGTTTTAAAAATAGAAGTAAAAAAAATTAAATGGTGCCAGATATACCTTGGTCATTTGGGATTTTAGAGCCCAGCTCTGGAATGAAGGCTGGTTTATTTCTGAAACAAAGGCTGGCAGTTGCCGAAGGAGGATGTCTTTTCATCAGCAGTTTTGGCTAAATTATGAGTGGCATAAGATTTGGAGTAAAATTGAGAGTTTGTAATGCTGACTGCAGTGAACATGATTAGCTGGTGGCTCAGTTAATAGCCTTGTTTAGACACAGGTAAGCTGAAAGAGCTGTAGGCATCCTAAAATAACATGCACAAAGGTAGGAAAATATTTGTCATTTGCTGTTCAAGGATGTGCTAATGCAGTTGTATTATATGCTTTGTGCTGTGGCATTATGTGGTTGTGTTCATTGCTGTGTGGCTTCTTGGAAGTATCTCTGACTGGTGTCTGTCTGCTGTGTTAATGGGGAAACAGTTCTTGGCAGCATAGTTACAGATGTGAGGAGAGATGCCTTTAAAAAGTTCTTGCTTACTCTTCAACTTCTTTAGAAGTCACACTAAAAATTCTTGTGCCTACAGCCCTTGTAAAAATCTTTAACATTTCAGGGAAGGCAAGTCCCATAAAACTGTCATTCTCAAGCTGATTTCTGTAGGTTCCATAGAGGAAACCTTCCAGCAGAACTTCAGGTAGATGGCAGTGAAAAAAAAAGCAGCACGGGGGAGAATTCTACAGAGTATGTTAAAAAACATGAGTTTATCTTCCAGCTACATTGGAAGCCTCTTCTTCTCTTTTTATTTTATATCCTGTTCTCAGGGATTGCTAATTAATAATTCACATGTACTACAGTTACCAATTAAAGAAAAATTGAATTTGAAACAGCAGTAGGTTCAATTAAATATATTTGGGAAGCAGTTATTTCTTCTATTGCTCAAGAAGAGAGTTTAATTATTTAAAAAGTCCTTTCTTTATAAATTTTTCTTCTACATGAGCAGAAAGTACCAATGGCTAATTACCATTCCTGAGGAGTTAAAACATTTTCAGGCTTTAAAATTTGGGGTTTAAAACCAGAGAAAAACCAAGCCAATTCAAGATGAAATAAATGTTACTTAGTTGTTTTGAGTGCATGCACGAAGCTGATGACAACCCTTACAAAAATGCAAACATTGTCAGAAATCAAATGTTTAGCTTGCATTGTAGTGTAGCACAGCATATTAGATTGTGTGTACAGCGATATGAAGTCATCAGATAGAAATGGAGAGAGTTGGAATTCTTGTTTGGACACAAAGAATGGAAAATGAATCTGTTCCTCCTAGAATGTCTTGATTTTCCAATCCCCTCTACGCCACAGCAAGCACTCCTTACCACTTACAGGCAAGAAAATACATGTTATGGAAAGGTCCTTCATTATACGGTATATGCATGTTACTGGAGTAGATTTGTTTTATTTTTTCTGCTGATTTCTGTTCCATAATTGGCTGCATTAGTATGCTATATTAGTCATATTATGGCTATTTGCCAGGGACTGTAGGAAAAGATGCTTGTTTCTAAATGGCAACCTGCAGAATTTCCTGTTTTGATGAGAAGATGTATCTCGTAACATGCATTGCTGTTTCTGATAGACTTCTTATAAGTCAATTGCTTCTTTTTCCTGAAAAGCTATACTAAAGAGTGAAAAGTATTAAAAACCATTTTATCTGTTCGCTTTTAAAAGGAAATGAGCTTCTTAACTGTGGTAATATGATACAACAAATCCAGAAAGTTGGCTGGGTTGAAACAGCATAAGAGAGATCTAAATTAAACTACATTGATTTGGAGTGGGCTATAACAAAGTTGAGATGATTATTGTTAGCGTTTCCTTGTAAGCCTGGCTTTCCTACTAGCAGGGACCTTTGACTTCTCCTTTCATGAGCACAGATTGGTGCCAGCCTCATTGCAGGGTACCTTTCACAGCAAGGGTGAAACTGAGGTGCTGCTGGTTGTACAACAGTGCACAGAGTATAACTGTCCAACAAAAATCTGCTTGTTAGTCATGGCTTCCTTTATATTTTAAATTATCTTTGATGCTTCCAGTTGAATGTTTGCTGATTGATTCCATATGTTGCTGTAAGTAACTTGATGGCTTGAATAAATGTGTATGTCTGGCATGTTCTCCTTTACTATGGTTGGACTATTCTGGTTTGCAATTAGCCTTTCAAATCTAGCACTATATATACAGCTATCTAAGTGTCGTGTTAGCTGGACTTTAAGCAGCCTTCCCCTCCCACTCCCTTCCTCTGACCTTATGGATGGTGTTAGTCTCACTCAAAGGTTGATTTGCATTCTTGAGCAAATAGGTCTGGAGAAGTCCTCCAAGGCCAGCTGAGAGATTTGCTCTCAATATTTAGTTGCTTATAATAAACTTGCTTTTGAGAACAGAGTTTATGGACACTATAGTTCATAAAATGTAATGGGGGAATACTCACTTTTCTTGGTAATTAGTTCCTCGATTAGTTTGCTAGGGTGTTTTTTCTTGTTTTTTAAGTAAAATTTTAGAAATATGGTAGAAATCATTCTGGTAAAAATAATAAAAATAATAATATTAGGAGACTGAAAATTCACAAATTGTGATTTTGAATATTTGAATTTTGATGCTTACTCTTACGTTGCTGGCAATTTTGTCATTAAAAAAAAAAGAAAAAAGAGAACATTGCTTTCTGTGTTACAGTGTGGATGGGAAGTTGAGAGAGGAATCAGGATATAACATCAGAGATTTTGGAAAAAAATCCAAAATGCCCTTGAATATTGGCAAAAGACTTGTGTTTGAAATCATTTTGACTTTCTAAATGCTATGAGACAGCAAATAAACTTTTGACATTGTGATACTGCATTTCCATTCAATTTTTCATGTAATTAAATTGGTTTGATGCATATAGGTAAATGAGGGTTTATTTTAAGCAAGACTTATACTTTCTCAGGAAGAATGAATTTTCTTGGAATATTGCCTGAATAAAGCATTTAAAGGTAACTCCAAATGCAAAAGCAAATTTTTAGCTGTTGTTTTCCCTAAAAATAAGCTAAATGACATTCGTATCTGAACACGCTTAAGAAAGGCAATCTTCTCTACATAAGACTCTTAACCATATTCTGTTGAAAGTGTTTCTTCAGCCCATCTACCTAATGAATTGCCTCTGTATCTTAGATCAAGAGTGAAGTCATTAGTTTCATCTTGATGTGTTTTATGTCTTTTGGACAACTGCAGAATGATACTGTCCCCATGGTAGCTGTCAAATGGTGCACTTGATTAAAAGCAAATATAAGCCAAATTATATAGTGTTGGTTTGAGATCTCTCAACATAACTAAGTTCTGATGTTGGCACAGTTTATTAACAAGTTAGAGAACAGAAACTGCTCTTTTATTATGACTAGAGCCCAAAAGACCTGGGAAGCTGCATCTGATAAACTTGCATCATTCATGTGACAGTTTGGTAGTAAATTCAGGAAAAGTGTAGATTTTGCTACCAAGAGATGTAGACAAGCTAGTTGTCTTGTTTGGTATGTAAGTGAATTACCTGAGTGTTTAATAGTCAGCACAGCTGAACTTCCAGTTGTTGAAATTTAAGATCTTGTGGGTTTTTGTTTGTTTGTTTGTTTGGATTTTTTTTTTCCCCTGAAATGATTGAGTCTGAGGAATAAATTCTTCTGCAGAAGTGCAACTGGCTACAGGTTATTTTTATCAAAATAGGTATTTTTTGCCTTGGCTGCGAACATGTCATACTTTCTCCATGTGTTAGTTAGGCCTTGCTTTTCCATCTTGGGTGATCTTGGTAACTAATATTGTAGCTTTTATTTAGAAATTAGTTGTCTTCAAATAACACAAACTAGCTGTCATTAAACATGATTGTTGATGGTTGTCTTTATGGAGAAAAATACTGCTTGAAAGAAGAAAACTGAAATTATTGAATGTAGTCTATCTTATCTTTGTGCCAGCTTTGCTTAATTTTCACTGCATTAGTGAGTAAAAGGGAGCTTGCAAAGTCTTTTCCAAGTCTTAATGATTCAGTGCGGGCACACTGGTGACCTAAAAAGTTATTTTTTCTTACCACTTATATTCTGCATTTCAGTGCTGTAAGATAAACACATTACTGAGATGTATGCAGTGGGTCACTAGCTGACTTCATAAAGTAAGATTCCTTATTAGCCTGAAACACGTTGTTTACAAGCAGATGGTATTTGAGTAACCAGAGAGTTTAAAAAGCCTTTAGGTGGAAGGTCATGGTAGCTTTTAGTGTGTTTTTGATCAAATTAGGAGTTTTTTTCCTACTGACACAGTGACCCTTGCTTTTTGTGTTTGTTTATTCCTCCTTCCTCCTCCTCTGAGCCCTTAAAGAAAAAGCTGAGGTTACTGCAACTACCACTTGGTTTACAGAAGCCTGCCATAAGAGCTGAGTGACTTAAAACGTTGCCATAGCTGTTTTAAAAGCCAAATGGGTACTCAGTTAATAATCAGCAGTTATGAAAAAGGTGTGCTTTCAGTTTCTGACATGAGATAAATGTTGACATTTTTTAGGGGTTACTTCCAATTTGTTATAAGTTTGTGTTTAGAAGAACTACTTCAAGGTCTAAAACTATCCCCATAAACAGAAATGAGGGAGCCTTCCTGGGAAGGTGCTTCTCTGTGGTATCTGTATTCATCATGTTGCAGTTTCCTGGTCACCTTCAAACTTTACAGGATTTATCTGAAATCAGCCCAAGTCTGTGTCCTGAACATTGTTCCCTATGAAGTGGGATCTGTGGCAGCTCTGTGGACAGAGAGGAGTTCGTCAGTGCTCCTGAAGGCCCTGTGAAGTCAGTTAGTAAAGGCTGGAGTAGTGTCCCCACTGCACTCCTGAGAAGTTACCCTTGGGGAAATGGTTTGCAGCAGCTTAAAAATTTCTCTGCTTGAGGTGCTGTTCACATGCACGATTGTGCAAGCTGGGAAATGGGACAGGGAGTTTTAGTTATGAATCAATTTTAAGAGGAATCTTTGAGAGCTGCCTTTTCTGAGCCATTGTTGAGTGATGGAGATCATGGAAGCAGGAGGCTGGGCAGGATGACCCTCCTTCTAGTACCCGAAGGAAGTACCTTCTGGCCTAGTGTATTTTTTTTGTCATTGTCATTTTCTGTTTTCCTTCTGTTGCCATTGCTCTGCTGTCTTCATGCTACATCAGCCATGTTGCCTCCACATTTCCTTAACACAGACAGGAAACATAGGTTTTCTTAGGAGTGATAGGAAGAGGGCAGAGCTGGGACAAAGAAATAATCCATGCAGACAGGTTTTGGTCATCCCCTTGCCCACTTTCTGCTTTTCTAAAGGTGGGGCAGGAAAAGATGGTGTTTTGTAATAGAGTTCATAACTAAAGTAGGACAGTCCTCACAACACACAAAGGCATCTGATATCCTGACCTGTAATACCTCATTACCATTCAGAAAATGTAAATAATTTCTTTAAAGTAATACAGCCATCATATGTAATGAATTATATTAATTGACTCTTACTATACAATAGTAAACCAGTGCATTTTAAAGCCTAATGGTAAATGTTTCTCTTCTGAAACTGGGAAGAAAATGAACTTTGTCCAAAAGATACTTATAATTGTGGTATAGAGAATTTAGAAAACTGAAACATCTAAGTACATGTAAAGAAGACCTAATTACGTTCTTCGTGGCTGTCACTTAAAACTTAGATGTAATTGCAGTCGTGTTTGTTATTGATGTAGGTGTTTGAAAATCAACCAACCGTTTGAATAAATGGTCAGAACATAGGAAAAGCAGTGCACTTTGAGCAAAACTGGATGTGCCCTTCTGCATGCACTGCCACTCATGGGTTGCAGTGAGTGCATGAAGGCTTGCTCTGTATTGGGACTTTGTAAAGCAGGGTTGTGTTTTAAGGGTTACTACACAAACCTATTTAACACAACTCATTGTGGATTCTGATTTGGCACCACCTGTGTGTTTTCACTGGGACTGACCCTCCTGCTGCGTGGTACCCGTTTAGCTGGATTCCCTGTGCTGCCTCTAGGAGAGGTGCTACCAGGGTGAGTATTTCTGCTTTCACTGAAGAGCAAGGTCTCTGATACCTTCCGTGTTTGCTGCTCACCTTTTCAGCCTGGCCTGCAGAAAGTGTTGTGATAGTTTAAAATGAGCTTTCTTCTCTCACAAAATTGTCTTGAAGCTATTTCCTTAGTAGCATTTATAACCTCTGTTTCTTCTCATAGATGCTAGAGAAGACATACTCTATACTGATTCTCTCTGTATGGCTGCTCTCTGGGAAATGAGAGGGGATGGGGAGCTGCATGGGTTTTTTTTAGTTGACTTTTAAAGTAACTGCTGTCTAAACAAAAAGTTTCTTGTTATCCCTTTGTGTTGTATTATGTGGCTTGTGACTTGTGACCTCATGCTGGGAAAAATGTCTGTTGTGACTGAAGATTGTCACGTGTCTTGTCAGTAGTGTCTTTGGCAAGTGGGAGAACTGTGGCAACTGCATCTCCAACCTGAATCCGTCTACGTTCCTGTGCTGGCTTCAGGCCCCTAACTCTGTCCCTGGAGTGCAAACCCTGGGACAATGTATTGAGTTCCTTCTGTGCAGTGATCTTTTGGTCTCATTCCCTCTTTTCTTTCCTTGGGCAGTAGGTGGTGGAGATGATTGACAGAAGCTGTTTGCCAGCTGTTGTAATTCCTTTTGGTAGCACAGTGTAGAAGAGTACCTTCTGCCATTTGCTGCTCCAGGTATCCCTTTTGGCTTTGAGTATTTTTCTGAGAATTTCAGGAATAGCCAGAATTCAGTTACTGCTCCTTTGCAGTTTGATACCTCCCCAGTTAAGCGCTGGATTGGCCTAGGGTTTGGCTGTCTTTTGATCAAGAAAGTTCTCTCTTCGATGAGGTGGTGCTTTCGTTTCAAGATTCCCTTGTGTGAGTCAACAGTGTTTGTCTAGAAGGTTGTTTTAGAACTTCATCTCCTTGTTCCTTCTTAGGAGGCTCTGTTACTTCAGATCCAGCTACTTCATGGAGAAGACTAATTTTATGAACAATAAGCTTTTACCTGGGGGAAGAAAGGAATTTACTCAATTTGGGTAACGAAGAAGTGAGCAGTTTGTGAGAAAACAGTGAAGTCTGTTTCTTTTCCCTAGCATCTGTGTGGGTGTCCAGATGATAAAATGGAAATCTCTGATCATATTTGGTAAGCTTCTATGTGGATTGATCATGTGGGCAGAAATAGAAATTGAGTATAAATAGGCAAAGACAACTTTATAATAATTTGTCTGCTGTTGTAGAGCTATTTCTTGGTAGGTGTTCGTAGTGGTTTCATACTCCCCTAGTTAACGGTAGTGTCCCCAGTCCTGTCAGGGTTGCTATTGCAGTTTTATCTTTCATAGTGTACCGATCTGTTCTTGTAAACAAATCTGACAAGAATATTACTATGGTATGTGGATTTTTTACTTTTTCTATGATTACCAAACCAAGATATCTGTTCCTTCGGTGGGTTCCTCCCCCTCCCCCCGCAGTTTATGCACACAAGACAAAATAGTTCAACACCAGAACCCAGAACTATTTATTTATTTAAAAAAAAAAAAGTTTTTTAAATAAGAATATTTTTTGTTCTTCTTTACTCTTCTGATTACCAGGATTTCTCCCAAAAAAGGAAAAATAGAGTAACTTCCTGTTCAGACTTGTCATCCAGTGACGTTTTTGTATCTCTGTTTGTAGGGAAACTTTTTTAGCCAGTGTATATTTACTATTTTTCAATCTCTAGCTTTCTCTGCCATCTTGCCTTCTAGATACTATGATGAAATCTTAAGTAGAAATAAATCATATATATATTGCCCCAAAAGTAGTAAACAAAAAGGGCAGCTTTATAAGCACACACCCCCCATGTTTTGGCTGAGTTACAGTTTAAATCTTTCTATATAAATATTCAAAAATTCAATTTACCTAGATTTATATTTTCCATTCAGTAGCCTGATTTTACAGCATATTATCTGTAAAGTAGTAGATCTACTTCCAGGTTAACTTTTAAAAAAAAAACAGCCATGCATGTGTTAGCTTTAGGCACTTCACTGTATTTATGCTTAGTTGTCATTTTAAGGATATTAAAGAATGCCAAGATCAAAAGCCAACAATTTTATTCAGAGCAAAGAGTTCAGTCTTCCTTTCCTGTCATCATTAGCTAGTCTCAATTTGTTTGAGAAGGGGTAAACGGACCTTACTAATTTGGTCAGTGCTCAGGGTCATGCTTGCCAGCTGAATAAACATGAAAAGGAAAATAGATATTATCTCCTAGTGGCTTTTCTTGGAATTTGAGAGGGGATGCCACACTAATCATTCCAGAGCAAAATAGGTCATTTCTCTTGAAGTATCCTTTTCTTTCCCATGACTCCCATATTTCTGACAAATCATGTACCTGCAAATTGAATTAAGCACTGGATTTCCTACTACTTGTGCAAGAAGCTTAAGTCTGCAAAAATAAAGTAAGTTGTACCTTCTGAATTTGTCTTGTAATCATGTATCACTGTTCCAGTTAATGAAAAGTTAAAAAACTTCAAAGTGGTATATTCCTGTGGCTTTTTAAATCTGATCTCACTTGCAGAAGTAAGTAAACCAAGAGATCAAAGAGAACATTGATCTTTCTTTCTGAGGCTCTGCTTTTATAAATCCATAATGTTACGGAATGGCAAATGCAAGGCAAAATGTATCCCCTAGATGCACATTAGCTTCAATTGTGATTTGAAACTTGCTCGCTTTCTGTGATTCATTGTCTTATGTGATCTGCAGAGGTGTGACTTGTGTTTTCTATTCTTTATTTTTTTCTTCCTCTTAACCCATACTTGCTCAGTATGTGTTTGAGGTGTATGCATATATAATCGAGAGCCTCTCTGCCCCGCCTCACCCTTATTATCAGAAAAAAAAAAAAGGAAAAAAGAAAAAAAAGCAGCAGCCTTCATATTTTTTGTATGCTTGATGAACGGCTGTTTTTACCCAGGATACACATATGAAAGAGTAGGTAATGGGTGATTTGACTGGATTAATTTGCAAGTGTGGCCATGTCTTCAAATAATGAATAACTTCACTGTTTCCATGATTGAAACTCCAAACAATGATGTAATGGTAAAAATGTGCTGGAAGTGCTTGAACCTCATGTACAAATCTGGGCCATTTGGGGGGGGGAGGGGCTTATTATATAAATTATTATATTTCTTTAGTGTGTATGCAGATTAGCTGCTTCCAGGGGCTGTGTTCCTTCTTTTGACTTTGATCTGAAATAACTAAATACTGATTAAAGTAGACGAGAAATGTTTTATGATGCTTCCGTGCTGAGTGTTATTCTGCTTTATGCTGTACGTCAACAGGTATAGTATGGGTTCTTGTTTGAAGACTTCAGAATAAGAATTTCTGTGCCAATCTCACTTCCATCATTCAGTGTAAGACTTCAGAGTATGATCTCTTGAATAAAAGGTTATCTTCATCATTCTGGAAGTAATGTGGGTTTTTTTCTTTGTTTGAGGATTCAGTGTCAGTTGGATTTTGAGTTTAAGTTTTATTTGAAAGTGTTTAGATGCGTACCAGAATCCTTTCACCTTATGCCTTTCAGGTTCTGTGCATTAGGTCTTACAGCTTTGAAGGGCTAAATTCAGATTTTTAATGATGGCCAAAGACTGACAGCTCTTTGCAGCATAGATGGATGGGGTTTTGGGGGGATGGAAGAAAATTCTGTGTATGAAAGTCATAGTCTGATCTTTTTCACTTTCCACTTGATTTTTTTCTTTTGTCTGAAGTATTCCAGCCTCTTTTCTTGTAAGGAATGTTTCGGGTTGTTTTTTTTTCCCCCTCTTTGATGCTCTATACCTCTGCAGGGGCTTGCCCTGCCCAGTGGGCCTACATCAATTCAGTATGAGGGCTGTTAATGCAGAAGCTCACAGAAGGAGTCACCATTATAAATCATAAATCAAACATTGTAACCCCAGCAATGCTGTCTAAGCCAGTAACTCTTGTTCTAAGTTCATGCATTTTCAGAGAACCTGTTGTCCAAGAATGTTGGCATGAGGTCCTGGCATATGATTCCTAGATACCTGCTTGTCTAATTTTTAACCAAATCTGCCTGACGAGAAATGGGAAAATGCGGGAAGAACTTTCTCTGTTCTGCCATTGAAGGTCCTAATAATAACTGGGTAATAGTGTTTTGAGATATTGATGGTTTAATGGCTTGTTCTGAGAGCAGTCTGGGCACTTTGTTAAATATTCTGAAATACAGGCTTTTAAATACAAATTCTGGGAGCTGTGTGTCATCTGCACAATGTGAGCTTTCATCTCTAAGATTTGTGAGCAGGTGACTTTCTGATTCACCTGGAAAGTAATCAGCTTAGGCCTGACTCATAAAAGAGCTTGCAGTTTTTAGTAAAAGAGAGCTTAACTTGCTTTATCTTTGCTTTATCTTTTAAACAAGCTGCTATTAAAGGTAGCATAGGAACTATTAGGGAATTTGGTTTTGGTAATTCAAAGAGGGAGCCATGGAAACCCTCCCCATAAAGGTTTGACTGTGATGCATAAATCTAATGCTTCAAGACTGTAAACAAGTGGTCAAATAATTGCAAGGAAAATTTGGGTCTTAGTATTTCCAATTATCTGTAACATTTTGATATTTGCACTTTATAAATACAAGATAGCATACTGGTTTTCAGTTTTCTATGTTTGTGCTGTGGCTTACCTACTGTAACTTGTTCCATGCTCATATGCTAGCTAACATTTGTTTCTGATTTCGGAATACATACGGATAAACCATTGGCACTGCTTAAGCTTGTGTGATAGTGAAACTAATACAAGGTCATGCTACTAGACCAGCAGACTTGATCATTATAATTTTTCTTTTGTTGACTGTAATGTGAAGTTACAAAAACTCCTGAAATCTACTGGACTTTGTGGTTTGTGGTGTCCCTAACAGTATAGCTTGTTCTGTCCAGAAGGTTGTACTTTTGTGTGCCTGACATAAATCTAAAATTGCTAGGTGAGCTATTTGTTAATGAATGAAGCCCTGAATGTTGTGGTTTTGGAGCTAATGTGAACCTAACAGGAAGACTGACTCCAAAATGTGTTGTCTAATGCCACGATGTCTTCAGTTAGTGTGGAAGGGAAGTGGTTCCTCTTCCTTTGTACCTGTAGAGAAGCTTCAGAGGAACCCTCACACACGTGAGTTATGGTTGGAAGGCGGGAGCAAAACACATGTAAGAATATTAAGTTTACAAATTGTTTCTCCAGTACCTTGCAAAATTTTACCTGAAGTTTCTTTTGAGTTGGATTTAGGACTTAAGCAAAGAAAGGAAGAAGGGAAATACCTTCAAGGTATGTTGACTTGGTGAATTTTACGGATCTTCTTTTCATAATCTCAAGGGTACCAAAACCCCACATTTCTTTTGATAATACCCTTAAGTATGATCTTTCTCTTATCCTAACCTCTGGCTTTCCCTGATGCAGTCTTCTGAAGACTTTTAGTGAGATCTCTGATGCTGATGTAGAACCTGACAGCAATATGAACATGCCCTTCTGCTGGCAGCACCTACTTTTTCTCTGGGAGGGATGTGGATAGGTGCCACAAAGATCCAGTTGTGCAGAGTAACGTCATGCGGAGTAACGCCGTGCAGAGCTTGGGGATGAGAATGTACTTCTCTTGATCTGGATTTTAGACAAGGAGTGTAGTGTAGATTTTTCCTGAAGTTAAATGTTGGCTTGAAATGAGAGGAGGAAGTGACTGGATAGGTTGAGCATTTTACCTTTTGTTTCTTTCATTCAAGTCTTTACATTTTTGGGGGTGTAGCTGTCCAGTCAGTGTACTGTCTGGGCTTGGTTTTCCTGCTCAGCTCTCAGAGAATTAGAAGGGAGCAAGGGGTCTGCCTTTCTCCAATAACCTCAGTCGTGGTCAGCTGTTAAGTGACTTGGTGAACATGTACAGGCTGAGCAACTAGTAAAATGTCACTTGTGGTCAGTCTGCTATTTTTCTTAACTCTTTTGTCTTTATCTGGAGAAGCTGTTATGCTTCCCTTCTCTGGAGTCAGATGGCTTTGCAAGGCGGATGCAACTGGAAGAGCATGCTGCTGTTTGAGCAGTTGTCTTTGAGATGAATCAGGCAGAGGATAACTGTCAGCTGAGGCAATCTCAGGATTCTCAAGCTTGTGATTCAGCAAAGGTTGCGATGCTGAGTTTAATGCATACACTGGTGATCAGGCACTTTGAGATTTTTTGCCAACATTTCATCTCAACAGATGATTGTTTTTCTGACTGGACCATATGCTGACTTAGAGGACTATTTTTTCAGTAGTTATGTAAACTCCACTTGACTGCTGCTGTGAAGACACACATCCATCTGCTGGCTGGCAGGGACTGCAGGTTCACTATGTTTCATGTTGAACATCTCAGGCTATCTTTCAGCAGTCTGTTCCTGAATATTTCTATAACTTCAACTAAATGAGCAGAATGGAAAAGAAATCTGACATCAGATTTCTATTTTGTGCTTCATTATAAGTGGTTTACACTCTGTGCATCAGGAACTGCATACCCTGAAGTCATTGTTCTGGAGGTAAAATACCCGACAATGCCAAGTCATCTTACGACAGCAGTAAAGAGAAGCGTATCTGCAGTACAGACTGGAGAATAGTGAAGACTCAAATGATAAGGTGAAAGTGGAAAAAAAATCGAAACATTGAGGTTTGCATTGCTTCATTCCTGGTTCTTCTTTGCCTAACACTGGCCTCAGGCTGTTCCCTTTCTTATACTCGGACCACTTCCAGTAAATTAATTTAATTTCTGTAGTCACAGAAAATAGCATCATGCATGGAAGCACCATGGGTACTTATGAAGACATGTGCCAAAGAGCTTGGATGCAATAGAGGGTCCTGACAGAAGCGGGGCTGCCTGAGGATAAATGGAAGATGAACGGGCTCAAGTCAAGCAGGCTGATAGGGGCGGAATTGCTTTTTCCTTCTTGTCATTACTTCTTCCCTTCAGGCACCTGTTCTCCTTCTTCCCTCCCTCCCATTTTGGGGAAGGTATAAATACGGGGACTCTGAACCAGGAGCCTGAGCTAAGGTGTTAGAAACTTCTGAAGGTTACTATTTTTATGAACTGCTGTTACAGAGGAAATACTTGTGTTAGTTTTGGCTTGCTGTTGAGTCAGGATTTCTGACAGGGCTGTTGTTTCTTAATGAGGCTATAATGTGTGTTTGCAACTACAGCATGGGAGTAGCCTGGAAGAGATTTATGTTCTTTCTCCTTCTTCACCAGTCACTCCTGGAGAGCCCATTGTTTCATGTTATTCTTGCGTGACCTCCTAGTATGCCGGCACTGTGAAACAAGAAGCTGTAGGAAAGAGTGTTCAATTGACAGTATGGGGCATGAATAAATGTCCTGTGGCACTCTGAGTCTTGCCACTTGCATACAGTTCTACACCTTTCTTTGCATCTGCAAAAAAAAGATGCAGCAGTAGTATTATTGGGAAGACTGTGGCTTTGGGAATGTAGGCTGCCTGCCTAAATGTAAAGGACAATTGAGTGTGGTTATATTTCTTAATAAATAGATCTGTTAGTTACACTAGTTCCTATATGATTTTGTGAAATGAGAGCATGCATGCAAACTGCATTTTCTTTGTTGGAAAAGCTTGCCAAGGTTGCTCAGTTTATTGTCCTTGGGCAGTCTAGTGTGCTGTTGTTATAGGAAAGAATTCTGGATGCTGTATTCCCTGGATGGGCAGGAGCACTAAGTGCTGTGGAGGCGGTAGTCCATATGGGTAGATCCCTAACTGAAATCTGTATTCCATGGTCTGTGGGACAGTTGGGCTTTATTAAAGGGGTGTCGAAGTGTTTGGGATTGGTTCCTTCCTGGGGAGAAATGTGCTGCAGAAACGTTACATGGAGTTGCTCCCTGCAACTTCAGTAGGGTATGCTGTTGATCAACTACATGCCAGTAGTCTTCAGGAAAAACAATTTTTAAAGTTAAACCCTGCCAAATATTTATTCTATTGAAATTACATACTCAAACGTTATTTTTTTAACATATAAAATATTTTTTTTTTTCCCCAAATGGGCATTATCTTGGAAACCACTAACTAGTCTATGTAAGTAAGGGAACATTTAAGTCTTAGCCAGAGGAGGCTTAGTGAATTACTGAAGTAATAATTGTGGGGTAGGTTTGAGATTCAAAGTTATTTGCTCTATTGGCTGTATGGTACTTACTGGGGCTGACAATTACCAATCACTTTCTGAAGTTCTATGCAAATAAAAACAAGGTAACTAGGAAAACAATTTGTGTATCCAAGTTGCTCTGGTTGTCCTTTTCAACTTTTGCTGTATATTTATTCTAAACTCCAAGAGGGGAGTGCATCTCTGTTAGTGAAACAGGCAATTCTGGAGAATCATCACAGCTGCTGTCTCTCTCTGTGTCTCAGGAGAGGACCCTGTTTGCCATTTTTACTCTTCTGGACTGCTGTGGTTGACTGGGAAAGTAAGTTCATGAATGTTGAGTATTGAAGGAAAAACCTTTAAAAGTGTGTCCTCCTTTGCTGGGAATGTGCTTTCTGAAAAAAAATGAATGATTTCTAGAGAAAAATCAGCAGATAAGTTTTTGAAAATATGCTGGAAACGCCCCCCTTGGTGGGCTGTGTTGGTGTGTGGTTTCGGTTGTTTGTTTTGTTTTTTTTTTAAATAAATACTGCTCCAGTAACGAAATGACAAAACTAGAGCTTGAATTTCCTTGTTACTAGCCTTGCTGCTTTGTTCTCTGAAAGAGCGAGTTTAAATACTCTTGATCCAAGTGAAGAGTAGGTTTCTGGAGGGATACACTGACCTCAATACTGCAGAGTTTTTCTTGGGGGTTAAACCTGGATTTTGGCTTTAGATAATGCAATGTTTTCCTTTTTGTGGAATAGTTTTGTTTAATAACTTTTACATTCAGTATTAAAAATATCCTGTTACTAGAGCAGTTGAACATCAGTAGAAAACTAGGTTAACTCCCACAGTGGTACTTAGTCACACAAATCATAAATTTCAAAGCTTTTAGCAGTGCATGCTTTTCCTTGTGGACTCTTGTTACTATATCTTAGCAAGACTGTTTTATTTGCAATTCTGGATATGGTTTCCTGGATTAGAGTCTGCTACTTATCAGAATAAAAAAAAAGCAACTAAAATGAAGTGAAGCTGTACTGTAGGTGATACAGATATATCCAAAGAAGATGCTATTTGTATATGTAGATGAAATAGTCTCTGATTTCATCTTAGACACTTCCGAACTGCTTCTCCTCCCTATACTCGAGAAAGCCTGAAAGAAGCTGTTTTGGGCCTTTTTTGTGTGTATGACGTATGGTTTATGTCAGCACATCAACTATTTGAATAGAAAACGGTTTATTTCCAGACAACTTTGACTCTGAATGCCATTATTTTTAGCCTTCTGATCCCTTACAGTGGTTTGAATACTTTTAAATAAAAAAGTCCATTTTCAAATCTGTGTTATGCCTTTTAGAGACTTCAGAATTCTAAACAACTGACAGATTTCTGTATCATGGAATGGGCAGTATCTTTGCCTCCTAATAGCTGTAGTTTTCAGTTTTTGAAGTGTTAAAAATACTTCTGTATTTCAAACCTCCAGTGTAACATTACTGTAGTCCATAATATCTACCTATTAAAAGGACTATGTGTGATTTAAAGTTTTCAACATTGACTTAGACAACTTTTTTTTGTTTTATGAAAGATGTGGGGTCCCATTCTTTTGAATAAGACAGTGTAACCCTTAGAATACATGTCCTGGGTTCAGCAGTAGCAGTCATTTTTCTCCTTCTTGGTAGCTGGTGCAGTGCAGTGTTTTGACTTTTGGCCTGGGAACAGAGCTGATAACAATGATGTTTTGGTTTGGCCAAAGACTTTGTGAGTCTCATGCTCTGCCAGGGAGGAGGGAAGCCGGGAGGAAGCAGAGACAGGACACCTGACCCAAACTGACCAAATGATACGGTATATTGCTCACTTGAAGTGAGGGCACAAAGCTGATTTACAAGTTGGTTAAAAGGCATACAGTCTATGCTGCCTTACAGACATAAAGAGTCCTAGTAGACCCGATAATGGAGGCGGGTGTGTGTGTGTGTGTGTGTGTGTGTGTAGTGGTTGTCGTGCTTTTGACAACATTCTCATTTCGCTAGTGGAAATACAAAAAAAGTCAAAACAAGACTCAATACAGTGTGAAATATCATGGTTAGAATTGCATTTAGTTGCTTATGAAATCAGGTTACTTTACCAAAATAGTATGAGAAAACCCTTCTAATTCAGACGTTACTGCCAAGTTGCAGACATTGTAGGGCTTCATTGCTAAGTCTTACACTCTAGACATGTTAATGAAACTTGCATTTAATTACTTATGAGATTAATGATGATATCAAAGTAATCAACTGTTACAACTTAGTATGCAACTAATCCTTGTAATTTAGAAAATTCTAAGTCATACTGAACTTTTAGGAAAGCGTATATAAATCTCTGAGGTGATATGATCTATAAATAAAACTCTAATAGCCATAAAAGTAAATCTTCTTCTGTTAATTTTAGGTTTTCTATATGAGGGTGAAGAAAACAGAGCAGCTATAAACTGTTTGTAAAGACAAGCGCAGTCATTGTTTTCATTTGGACAGCTTTTACATGCCAGTCTGTTTTGTAGTCTTCTACACATATACACTGATGTCTGTTCTTTCAGGTATATTGTGTTATTTCCCTGCCTAATGGAATTTAATACAGCATTTTTTAATCTAAGTAGGCATCTTTCCTTCTCCCACCCATCAGTGTCACTGTATTAAATAGCTACCTATTTAATTGAAAAAGCCTGGATAAAAACACCAAGATCAGCGAGGATAGGCCTAGTTAATTATAGTAGGTTTTACAATGAGGATATTTAGAGTGTATGGGCAGTTTCTTGCTTAGATTACACAAATAATTAAAAAAAGGGGGTGAAGTACATAAAATTGTCACTTACTGCCTTTTTGGTTATATTCTCACACGGTCTTAATGGTATTTCCTAATTGTAATACTTCTTGAAGTTTTCAGGCAGAAAAAAAAAATCTTCCTTGAGCCCCATAGCATTAATAAACACTTATGGTAATGATAGACCTGGGTAAATTGACTGAGACTGACAAATGGCTTCTGACAGAAGATGTGAAATGCAGTGGAGGCACTTAAAATTATGAACATGGTTCTTGGTTATTGTTCTTAATTACAGATCTCTCTCTGCCAAATGCAGATTGGGTTGTGCTCTCCCTTCCCCGTATACATATGCCCTTCTGATATGTTTTGCTACAAGGCTAAAGAGATTACAGGAAAAGCATCCCAATCTGAATTTTCTGTTAGGCATGTAGGGTAAAACTATAAAGGCATGAAATGCCTTATTCTGGTTCACTTTCAAAGCAGTTCAGGAAAAGGGTTTTCATGGCAGCTATTGTTAGATAGCTGTGCGTGGTATCTTTCTCAGCACTGAATGGGAAGAAAGAGATCAAAACCCCCTTGTCTGCAAGGTCTCTTGTGGCGAGGATGCATTATTTAAAAACTTAGCGTCATGTTAAAGGCAAACTCAGGGAAAACCTTTATTTTCTGGAGCTGTATATGCTGCTTGTGAAGGTTAATTAAAAAATACAAGAAGATACACCTACTGGTAATAATTACTGATTTGTGCTCAAGTACACACATGCACATGACTGATACATTGATCAAGTAAAACATTGCTTGTCTAAATCAGAATGTAAATTAACAACGCAACCCCTTCGCATAAATAATCTTGCTTTCATCTTGCATTGATTTATGGATCAACTTCAGCTCCATTACATGCTGAGAACCTTTTACTCCAAGCTCATTTCATCATGGGTTTTTCTCTTTTGTTTTGTACCTGCCTTGCATAAATGTGTAGTGATTCCCTTTGGTATGTTACTCCTAAGGAAGGGGATGCTGAATTTGAAGCTTTATGTGGCAAAATGGATTATTTAATATTTTCATAGTCTAAATAAGTAATAACAAAATGGAGATTTTTTTTTTTTTTCTTAACTGTGTGTAAGGGTTATGTCTCCCATTCTTAAAATTGAGATACTTGTGAACTGCTGTAGCTGGAGTGCCTGTTTACACTTAACAGTGCTTGCTAGTGCTTATTAGAAAGCTGCATTACAAATGTGTTTTCCATTAGTCAGAGGAATAAGTTGATGAGTAGGAATTCTTTAAGTCACTGAGTAGGTACCTTAAACACTGCATTACAGTCAAGAAGCTCTCAACTGTGCTTGGAGTGGCAGTTATTCAGAGTGGCTTATTATGGGGAGCTGGTCAGTGGAATGGGGAATGTTTCACCTTGCATTTTTATTTTTAATTTCGCTGTAACTGAGGGAAAAGTGAGACCTAATTGAGCATGGATGGAGCAGATAGACTTGAATAAACAATTAGTTTTCTGAGGCCTCCAGTGTGACAGAATAAATGAAACCTTCATAGGTAGTCTAGGAGCTTATTGGTGAATGTGAATGGAAATAGATTTTATAAAGAACTAAACTGCTTTCACTTCATTAGTATTCATGGTATAACAACCCCCCCACTTTCCAGAGATATATTCTCCTCTGAAATATTTTTTTTCATGAGACGAATGATGATGGTGTCAACAGCTGATGAAGATGAATAGGTCTTTCTTATGTATTTCAATTTATTTTTTTTTTTTTTTTTGCAATTGAAAGTGACTTTGAAGGTTAGTTTTACTAAATTTTCATCCTCCTAGTTAAAGAGCCGGGAAAAATCTTTCTTAAAAACCTGTGTATGAGCATTGAAAATGTTTGAAGTAAGGTATGCATGTGTGGATGCCTGCACATACACAGTGTATAAATACATATTTTCATGCATTTGTCATGGTTCTCTTGTGCTGTAAAAAGGGTCATTAAAATAATTAAGGGTGAAAATTCTGCCTGTGGTGTCTAGAAAGATCAAAGTTCTTTTTCCATTTGCTGTGTGGCTAATTTCTCCTTTCATTGAGATACTAAAGAAATACTCAATATGGCTATCTTGATATTTTTCTCTACAACAGAGTATAGTGCACAGTGTTGATAATGTTACTAATAGCTCTGCATATGATAGCAAGAAAATGAATACAGTCATACAATATTAAAGAACAAAAATCTGCCAAAAAAGAGACTTTATGCAAGACTTCTCGTGGCAGTTTTCTGTAGGTTGGAAACGAAGTGGTGTTTTTTGTGTTTTTCTTTTTTTTTTTTTTGTTTTGTTTGTTGTTTTTTGTCGTTTTTTTGTTTTTAGTCGGAAAGTAAGGAAATACTACTTTGGGTCATGTAATTATTTTTTTCATTTAAACTTACTTACATTTGTTTCCTAGTGTTTCAGCTGAAAACTTGATTGTCTCTTCCCCTTCTTAGGGAGTAGATGAATCAGTGAAAGCAAAACAACACCCCTGAAGTATGTGCTTTGTGTTAGGAAGCTGTGATTTCTGGAGCGAAGTCTGCCATGCCCTACAGAGTCGTGCCTGCATAGGGACACAGCAGTGGTCTAGCATCACTACTCCTCACTGCCAGTGGGCCTGCTGGAAGGAGAATGACTGCTGAAGTGCTTGTGCCAGTGCGTGCACCTTAAACCTGCAGCGTCCTGTCATTCGCAAAATCCTGGGGGGGGGGGGGTATTGGGGATGTGTGGCTTTTTTATTGCTTAATGCTGCAAGCATGCAGGTTTCCAGCTGTTGTCCCTTTTCCCCAGCAAAGGTGTTTCCCAGACCTTGGCAGCCACCCACTGGGGTGGGATGTGGGTTGTGTCCCTGGTTTCCTCCCTTATGGTGGTGCGGGTGTTTGAGCAGCTTTCTGCTGGCTTTCCCTTGCTGCCTCCCAGCTATTCACTGGGTCTGTTGCAGTGAGTAGCTGTGGCAGTAGTTACAGCAAATTTCAACACTACGAAACACTTTTTCCTGCCAAGATGGCTAGCAGGATGGGGGCCGGAAGGGAGTATCCTTCCTGCCGCATAGCGATGGCACGTACTGCTGCACATCTGGGCAGCAAAGGGTGGGTTTTCTTTTTTTTATCTTCTTTTGTCCAATTCTTTTAAATGTGTGGAAATGAAGGTGAAATGTGAGTGTGCTTCCTGATGCTCAGGCAGTGCTCAGAGAAGCTGTACTTCTTCAGAAAAGGGGACTTTTTTCTAGATGCTACACTTAGAGCAGGACTGAGTGGGTTGGACAGACCCCTGGAGCCCTACTCTCTGTTTTCAAGATTTTGGGGATTAAATTATCAAACAAGCTTCCTTACAGAATCTGCTATGTTGAGTCTAGTCCCTCTGCTTGTTTCCTAGTAGGGCTGACCTCCTGAGCCTAGTGCAGCTTCACCCTGGCGAGCAGCCTGCATGTGATGCTCTGACTACTCTTGGCAGTTTTCTGTAGGTCGGAAATGAAGTGTTTGTTTTTGTTTTTTTTTTTTAATTTGGGTTGGTTTTTTGTTTGTTTGTTTGTTGTTTTTTTCCCCTTATCGGAAGCAAAGGCTTTTGTACATCATGTACATTCCTGGGAAAATTCCTGTATGACTGTTAAGAGTAACAAGAAAGTCTTGATGCTGCCAGCAAGTGACCTATGTGATCCCCTTTAACCATGAACTGAGCTATGCCTGCATATATCTATTTAAAACCATGTTCTGTTTTTTGACTCTTGTTGTAGGGCCTTACAAGAGATCTGCAAAACCTGCTCTTAGTTAATCCTTTGCTTAATGTTCATTAAAGCTGGGTAAGTCCAAGGAGACTTAAGGCAGACTGAGTTGTTGGAAGCAGTGTCTTCAGTACAAATACTGCTCCCTTTGTTACCTGGAAAGGGAGCAGTCCGTCCATCCATCAGAGTGTGCAGGGCCAGGACACAGGAGGCTTTCGAGAACGCAAGGACTTGATCATATTAAACAAGACTGTTCAATCTTAACTGGGGTAAAGTAGTAACTGGCTCAGACATCAGTGTGCATGCATATTTATAGGCCACTTCTTGGTCTTGTAGAACAGTGTGTGAAGTCTGTGCTTCATTTTCTGTGCAATCATGTGTAAATGTGTTTGTGAAAAAGCGTTGAATGCAAGCTGTTTTGGGTTGGTGATTTGTTTTGTTTTGATTTGTTTTTGGTTTTTTTTTACATAGCTGTAGCTGATTCTTCATGTTTCTCTGAGATTTGTTTATTTATAATTGAGCAGAGGTCAGATTTATTTTCAAGAAAAATACAACTGTTTTAAAGGCAAAATTACCCATTTCACATCCATTCTAGAAATGCGACAAAATAATGTGGATATATCTCTATTGATCCTAACAGAATTCTTAAAATATTTCTACTACCTAGGGTGTAATAGGTAAGAACATGATATAGAAAGGTATCATGATCTTTGTTTGATAATTCTGTTTACTTATACATATATTCATATATTCATCATAATAAACCAGACAATTTTGAACAGTGACTTTAGGTTTAGGTATTGTGTTTGTGTGATGTAAAACTAATAAAATGGTTAGAGGTGACGCTTCCTGAACTTCAGAGCTTTGCAATGCATTTCTCTTCTTTACCTTGGTAAGGGCCCATTTGCAGTGTCAGCTGCAGGTTGCATTCATATGTAAATTGAGAGTTGTTGTATGAATGATTAGCAAATAATAATCTGACTGTAAACAAAATCTCTTCTGCCTCTTATCCTTTCCTGCAACAGGGAGTTGACTTACGTTCTGTCTGTGTAGTAGCTGACAGACTGATGTCCCACTGAGGAAACTGGATGTCATGGGGGAAGGTGAGATAGTCCAAGACTTAATGGCTAGAACAGGAATGACAGATATCGTTTAACTGGGGAACTAGCAAAGTCTCCCAGCAAAAGCTGAAGGAGGGTGGAAAGGCAATGCCAAGTTTAAGAAATGTGCAAAGTGTCTTTGTCTTCATTATCTTTGGCTTCTTGAACTGGTGCTAGTTTTTGGAGAAGTGTTTATTTTTATCTCTGTGCAGAATTAGGTTTTTTTCTGATTCTCTGTTTGGCAAAGTGATGGCTGCTCTAGAGCTGTGAATATTCAGAATAATTGCACAGTTCTCTAAACCCTGCTCAAAACTGAGGTGGGTTAACACTGCTTGTAGGCAAAAGGAACAGAGAATATTACTACCATCAGCTGATTGAATTGGAGCCTCTAATGATCTTGTTCAGCTGCTGGATTTGATCCATGTTCATGGAGATTTCTGTGTATCCCCAGATTACTCAGATTGCACCCCCAAGCTGCGTCCTTCAAAAACTGATGTTGCTGTGACCAAAAAGCAGTGGAGCTGCTCCTCACAGATGAGAATTATTGCAGGATATCTGTTGGAAATCTGTTTACAACTCTGCTTGTGATGGTATTCAGACCTCTTGGGCATCTACACTGCCCCACTGTAGCATTCCCCTCTCATCTGATTTGGTTCAACTGAATTGTCAACAAGCATTTGGAGTAACTGAAGGGCACTATGCTCTTAATAGGCTAAAATGCCTTTTTTTTTTTTTGACAAATTGTGAGATGCTTTTGAAAAATAAAATACTATCCTTTAATAAGATCATATTCAGTGTTGCTCTCTGTGTCAGTGCAGCTAATCAAAACTCATGTATTTGTGCCAAATGTAATTCGACTTGCGGAGAATATTTAAACGGTAAGAACATACTTCTCCCTCATACCCAGTTCAAGGAAGTTTGTACAGTTTGCTTCAAAAGAAGTGCTTTGTTGGGCTATTGTGTTTCAGCATCTGTGCTTAAAATGCTTGCAAAGGAGCCAGACAGAGAGGCAGCATGCTGAGAGGAACCCAGTGTAAGTAATGTAAAGAAACAGATTGATTTATGTTCCTAGCAGTTTGCTTTGCTACAAAGGGTCAAACGCTGTTGAGCTAGTGGTAGGTCTTAACTGGCCTTAGAAACATGCTTGCTTTTGGCATGGTTTATATCTGGAGATGCAAGAAACAGGAGGGGTTTGTTAGGTTTGTGAAACCATGCTCCTCTTAAGTATTTAGCTTTATAACAATGAGAGTTTCTACAGAACAATGGAATATCTCTTCACTACCAGGTAGGCTCCAGTACTTTTGTCCGCATAGGACTGGAGTGGATGTTTTTCATCCTCACTTTTTTTAACATCTGGATAGGTATGATGCGATTTGGCATGTTTGATGACAACATACTTATTACTAGAATTTTATTTTGGGACTTATGGTTAGTAATGAAAACAACTAAGCAGTAGAACTATGCTGGATATTTTCTGCTTTCGGTGCTCTGTATGTGAGAGATTTCGGGTGTTATCTCTCTTTTGGGTTGGTGCCTGACTGGGGGAGGCTTAAAATGGGTGACAACACACAGCCTTTTTATGGAAGCTTCAGGATTTAATGTAGATATACGACATGACCTGAGGTAGAGTTGAGTTGTGCAGTGTTTAAGAGGAAGAAATGAAAATGCTTAATAGTACATCTTCGTTCATATTTTTAAGACTGAATATTTGAGCTATGTTTTCCCATTTTTTGCTGGAAGTAAGAATATTGCCTGTGGAGCTATTAGGGGAGTTTGGAGTTGAAGTATTTTGGACAGTAAAACCATAGTGGGTGTTTCAAGAAAAGGTGAAGCTGAGCAGATGAGTTCAGTTCTCATTTCAATTTTTTTTCATTGAAAAAATAAAGTCCTTATTGCAACAAATCTCAGCAGCTCAGAACAGCCTATTTTCCTTATCCTGGTGTTATCAGTGTGATTGTGTTATCTTAGCTTCATTCACCTTCTTGTACCATGGATTTCCTCTCCTGAAATCCATTATTTTCTTTCTGGCTGCCTTGCACCTCATTGTGTACTCGGCTCAAATTGTACTTCTACACACTGGTGCTAGGTCTTATTTTGAACTGGTTGTCATGTCCTTAATATGGGCTGACGTACTTGATATGACTACTTGATGATATAATTACCAAGCAGAGAATTCATTCTAGCTGTAGAATAAATGCATGATGGTAGACAGCTGGATTTAATGCTTGAGGTTTTTAAAAACATGAAGATAATCCTTTCTGAGTAGGTGAACTGTTAGGAGTCCATGGCTAGTACTGTGTGAGAATAATTTAATTTCCTTTGGACAAAGGCACCCAACTCTATTCACACAGAAAATGAATAGCTTCAAAATATGGGGATGGGAGGTTTGAGGACAAGTTGATTCCTGCATAATAGGAGGAGACTGTCAATCAAATTCAATCCATGTTACTATAGGATCTTGAAATCTATGTGTAAAGTCTGTGATAAGGATATTTTGATTATTCTGTTCTATGTAATTTTTAAGCTGCTTGCCTTTAATGGTACTGTCTGTTCCTTTTTGTAAGGGTGGGGAGGTGGGGAATAGCATTTATGTGAAAACCATTACCTCCTAAATTTTACAGTGCTTCTGTAGAAATTCATCATGCCTACAACATAATCAGGCAGGGTTGTTTTTTTTTATGAAGTGCATGGAAAATGGATTGGAAGAAATTAATTTTATAGAATGGTACGTTCTGCGTAGCTTGGAGTTTGCCATGTGTTTCAAAGTGCCTTTGTTGGAAAGGAATTATTCTGTATTTAATGTTGGGGGAGGGAGCATTTTTACAGAAGTTAACTACCCATGCCTTGTGAATATTAACAGCAGAGACTGGTGGTGAGATGTGTACTGATTAAAAATCCCTCTCTAAGGAGCCCGTATACACTCGATGGCTAACTTAACTCCCTTTGTTCTGCAGATACAGGACTATCAAATATACTTGCTTTCATATACTTTGTCTTAGCTGTCATGGGTCTTTGAAGTAGTGATTTTCAGAAGTAACTTCTGAATGCCATAGGCAAGTGGGGAAAACTGCCCTCTGTTACCTTACTGCTCCTTAAGTCACTATGTTTCCTTAAAAAGAGTGTGGAGGGAAGTGTGTGCTTGCATTCAGAGTGCAGTAATGTAAGACAGTAGGCAGAGCATGCAATAGCCAAAAACCTGGAAGTATAACATGAATGTCTGTCTGTTGGAAACTTGCTGCAGGGATACAGCTATTTTATTTCTTGCAATTTGGTATCAAGCAAGTTTCACACACACACAGACACACACAGACACACACAGACACGCAAAAGGTGCAACCAAACAAACCCTGGTTCTCCTGTTGTGACTGTATACCATCCAACATGGAACACATGTCCATGTAGCTAGAAAGCATGAAATAAATACCAATAGAGTATTTGCCCAGCCACAATTACCTGATGTGCTGAGTAGAAACATCTTGAGTAAAATTAATTAAAATATCTCTGGTAGAATTTCAGCTACCCTCATTCCTTAAGATACTTGCTTTGATCTTGTCTTGTGACCAGTAGTGCCCAATCTGTACCTGATCTGACACACAAGCTGAACTTCCATTACTTTCAGGTTTACAAGAGGTCTTTCAAATAAGTATTAACAAGTTTGAATAGATCTTGCTATAATCTCACTTAACAGAAGTAGGTAGTGTCATTTTTGGCTGAATTTAACAATTTTATGTGATTTGAATATGTGCCATGTTGCACCTGTTCAGAATCAGCTGTGTATTCCAAGGAAGCAGGACCTAATAAAATGTTTCTGTTGATTTCACTTGTTCAGACTTGAATGCTCTGCTTGGCATGAAAGGAGGGCTGTTCTGTTGAGGACAGAAAGCCTCTTTATCTACTGCATAGGTTTTTTTCTTGAAGTAAGGTCTGAATGTGGGCTAGAAAACCTGTCTGGGTCAATTTGGTTCATCTAGCTGTCTATTCTTTTAGAGTAGCCTGAGAAATTACTTATAGCTCACAAGCCTGGCTACTTTATGCGGTCCCTTTCCCTCATATTTCCACGGCATTCCCAGAGTTATCTCAAGGCTGTTTAAGGGTATATCCTTGTCTAATCTTCTTGATTTACTAAAGCAGCAGTTAAAATGTACAGACTTCTTTAAAATAACACACTGTAAATGCTATAGATCTTATTTTGTCCTTTGGAAGGAAAAGTGAGATTTCAGATAGCTTCCAGAAATACTTTGTTGATATATGTGTAATTGTTTACATAAACTAGGAGGAGTTGGCCGTCAATATGAAAACGTTAACTGTCAGATTTCCATGTTACTTGTAGTGCTAGACCCTATAATGTCTCCTGGTATAGTTGCATCAGGTGACGGGCTGGAAGATGATAGTTCCATTGTGTAGACTTAAGTGTTACTGTGCAGGGAGCTAAGTGCATTTGTTGATTTTTATATTTTTTTTTAATTTTTACTATTGCCCTCTTTTTTTGATATTTGAAGTTTTGATGAAGCTTATGCCAGGAAAAAATGTGGTTGGTTACTTCTAAGTGTGAAGCTGTTTTAAGAAAGTACATAAATTTTTGCCAGTAACTCACCTAAAGCCTTGATTGGATCATGTTGTTGTCAGATGCTTGGAATCATTTGGGATGCAGCATTGAACATTCGTTGCCATCCGTCAGTCAGTGAGCAGTTTGATTATTTTCTTATAGATTTCTGTGAAAGATTCACAAAATAATGTTCATTAGAAGCAAGCTGTTGTGAGTCAGTTCCTTTTTAACTGATTTGTAAATTCACTCGTGAGGTATCTTAGCACTTGGAAACAGAAATATTTGTGATACACCTGTGTTTGTGAAAGATAAATAGCAACAATGGTTAATTAAATATCATTTATGACCCCAAGCCCTCCTAAGTTAGGAAATTGCTAAAAGCATGGGCTGTGTGTTCATCAGTTACTTCAGTGTTTGTCATGAACATGAATTAGTCTTAATATGCTGAAGAAGCAGATTCAGAAACCATGGTGTTTCTTGATGCTTTAGAAGTGTGTGTCTACAAACGCTTCCAATAAGCTGCAGATTTGATCTAAAAAAAACCCAAGCCCCAAAATACTAACTAGCATGAAATATTAAATAGAGAGGAAACTCTAAACATGGGATTTGAAGTGCTTTGTAGGGTGTAACAGTACTTTTGCTGTGGGATTAACTTTTTTGTTGAGCAAAAATTGGCGTCACTGTGCATCTTCATCGGTGACCTTGACTCCTTCCTTTCAGTGAACAGGGAGGATGAAGCAGTCAGGTATGCAGGTGATGCTCAGATTGCCTGGCTGATAAATTTCAGCCCATGAACTGTGAAAATTGAAAAGATTCTGATGTGCTTGGCTTCCTGAAAAATTTAGAAAGGAGTTGTGGTTTAAATATTATAGAATAACATTTGAGTCACTTGCAGAATGATGACACCGTGCAACTGTACTGGTTTGAGAAGGACGCCTGCAAAACTTTATACTTTGCTTACTCGCATCCCTGCTATTCCATTGCTGTATTTGCTCACTTGCTTTTTGTTTTGTTTTTTGTGAATTTAATCAAATATTAAGGAATTCAATGTATTGTGAAAACCAGACAGGTAAAATGTTGTATAGGAATGATGACAGGAACAGAATTTGAAGAATAAGGATCTGTATTTCGGCTTTTTTCAAAGCCAGCATGAATGAATGCTTGTTTTGCAAACTGGTGCTTCTTTAGACTGGGCAGCGGTTTCCGCTTCGTTGATAGAACAGTGCCATCTAGTGACTGCTCGCGTAAAGCTAGGGAGAAATTGCCAAGGGGCAGATTGCAAGGTCAGATGGTTTCACAGCTGTAAAAAGACAGCTTTGTGAAAGGTCGAGTAAGCTGAAGTCTGATCCGTTGTACCTTGAGGTGGAACCACTGCTAAAATGGTCCTTGCATGAGGCTGGGGTCGGAGGTGCTGTGAACTGCACAAGAGGAGGATGCCTTTCTTACAGAACCAGCCACAGATCTGGCACTTGCAAAATTTTTTGGCTTCAGTTAGCAATTTAATTACCATAAGATATTTGTAAATACTTTTTTTTCCCAAATGCTGCCATAATTTTTAGGTAAAGGTAACTTAGAATTTTTTTTTATTTTTTTTTTCAGTGAAAGTAAGCATTTAAACAGCGTATGCACTTTTTTTTTTCCTCTCTGTTTCATTTCAGCCTGATCACACATTGTCACCTCCGCCTGTGCCTTCTCAGAAACCCAGCAGTCCTGAAGCCTTCTCTGGTCCTGGAAAGTCTACTATATTTAAGAGACAGCTGAGTGAAGATGGGAGACAGTTCAGAAGGGGAAGCCTTGGAGGAGCTCTGACTGGTGAGTCTGGGGTGTGTAAAGTTACCAGGAGGTTTAGCAGCCGTGGAGCTGATGGCACCTTGATGCCTGGCATTTTGCCTTGTGGACAAACATTTTGGAAGAGATGTGAGCTCCAACTGGAGTTTTCGTAAAGTCTCTTCCACATGGGCCCCCTGATTGTCAGTAGAAGGAGCTCATGTTTGAAGCTCTGCTTCTGTGGGGTGCTGATAGGTGACCAAGCACCTATTTCAAGCCTGAAAATGACCCGTTTCCTGAAATTTTCAGGAATATGGCATATATTTTGCTGACTCAGTTTGGAGGCTTACTGGTTGTTTGAGATGTGCTCAGATGCATCCATCAGTGGGATCACATACATCTTATTTTCTCAAGGTGCTGAAATGCACAAATGGTCCCTCTAGACTTGAGTTCATTAAAGAAAAAAGCAGTTTGGTCTCATTTATCTGCTGGACTCCTTGCAAGGGAGGAGGGGCATTACCAGATATCCACTAGTTGTAGACTTGCAAACTCTCCATCGAACCATGTGGAGAGGTATCAGGATGTTTGAGGAGGGCTCAGGCCCTCCCTGGCATGCTAGCATCTGCGGAAAATGCCAGATGCTGAAATCACGATTGTGTCCTGGGAGCTGTATATCTGCATACATAGTGATTGATTTTGAGCATCTAGTGAAATGAATGTGAAAACATTGGGACAGTTTAACTAGCACTTAATTTCTGTATTTCAAGAAAAAGAATTTCTAAATTTGCTAGAATTCAGCAATTAAATATATTCCTGAAAAGCATAGCATCTAACAGTATGACGAACATGCTGTGAAGAAGAGGATATTAAGTTGTCTTGTGCTTTATCTGAAGGAAAGACAGCTACTACTACAGAAACTTCTTGTGTCACATCAGCACATAATCATTGCTGTGATTTTTAGTGTCACTTGGGTTAGATTTGCCATTTCCCTTGTGCCTTTATTTTTATCAAGAGTTGTATTATGAAGATTTCAGGAACAATAAAGTATTTGTGCTCTGCATGAGCTTCCATGAATGATAAGTGACTTACATCAGTCTGAAGTATAATATGGTTTCGCTAACCGTGTTGGTGAATTCTGGCTTATCTGAAGTATTGATACTCTAAAAACTGTAGATCAGACTATCAGTTTATTATTTCATCAAGAGTTGGTGTAGGTTTTTAATATTGTTTTTAACTTTAAAGTAGGGTGGTGGTCTGTAAAAATTGAACTTTCCCATATAAGCCCTCCAGATAAAGAGGAGGGAGACAGCGTAATCAAAACCAAACAAAGCAAATGTGATCTGCTGCTGTAGTCTCTGGTCTTTATCTCTACACTTGAGTTATTGCTTGAGTTCTTTATAAAGGGGAAATGGATATGCTTTTTGTCTGCTTGCAATGTGTTGTGCACAGTTTCATGTCGAGATTTGGGAATGTAGTGTGCAGTGATGTTAAACTGCTTTACGACTAATGAACTTTAAATGAACCTGAATACCCTACGGCTTTGGTATCTTAAAATAGTTTAAATATCTTAACAGCTTTCGTGATACTGATTAAATTAATCAAAGTCATTGTGGTGGCAGAAAGTTGTTAATATTCTTTTGGGACTTAAAAAAATCATTTTAAAGAACTGCTGCAGATGGAGAACTATTTCCTAGAATTGTTTCTAAATGCCCAGTAATCTGAATTTAATAATTTCAGTGTTACCTTAGACTTGTATTTACATATCTTTTTTTGCGTACTGAAAGTTGGTGTTTTGGTTTGTGGTTTTGTGGGGTTTATTAAATGCTGAAGAATGGCTCATGGTTCTGGTTTGGAACTACATCAATAACAATATCATTAAAAAAAAAGAAAAAGGAGAGGAGGATGAGAAGGCCCTCCATTCAAGAGTGAGCTGTTGTGTCAGCGCACACATCCTGTCCGTATTTTCTGTTTGAGTCTTAATATTTCTGGAAAGATAGTCACGGTCCATAAGGTAAAAAATAAAAAATATAATTTGGAAAAGTTCACTTTTTTATCACTTTACACTGATTACTGTCTTCTTTTATCCTTTTGTCTTGTTGCTTTTGATACTCTTAAATTAAGTCGTAGCTTAATAGTGGGTATCAGTCAATTGGAAGATTGTTCAGAAAGGTATTCTTTGACAATTCAGTAGCTTAGACAGTTCAGAAATTGTCTAAGGTATGGTCTCTACCCTTGTTGTTCAAAAATGTTACCTTTGCTAACCTCCTACAACTACATTAAGTGAGAGTAAGTAAAGCAAGAGAAGACTACTAGCTTACAAATTTGCAGGGTATTCCTATGCTGATGCTTGATGCTCTCTCCAAATGTTAGAAAATAAGTGAATTGTGCTTTGTATGTTACTTTGACTTTGCTGTTAAAAACACTATTATTGAGCCATAGAATGTAAGTAGTATTAATGATAAAACAAAAATAAAGATTTTATTTGTTTATATAAAAAAGAATAGCTCAAATCCTACAGGGCTGAATACTAATAGAGGTAAATAGATAGGGTTTTTATCTCTGGGAATAGATCCCAAATAAATGAGTTTATTGGGCTTTATAAGGAGTAATGTTATGCATGACATATGAGAAGAAATAAAATCTATACTGTTGCAATATTGTGAATGAGACTTGTAAAACCTGAAGGATTATGGTTACTGAGAACCTGCTACTTTGAACTGGCTACAATAAATTACAAAACTCTCAACATAGGAATTTGAGAAAATTGAAATACATTGATGTACAAGGTCTTTCCAGTGGGAAAACAAGACAAGGGAGAGGAAGTTTGGAAACTTGGAAAGGCAGGATAGAAAGTGGAGTTGTATTCTACATGGCTTCAGGGAAACTGGAACCCAGTTGTTTTGTTTTTTTTCCCGAATTGCCCAGTTTTAAGTAATCTTGCAAACACTTTCCCAGTGACAAGCTAAGAATGCCTTTTTTTTTTGAGTTGAAGAAAGCTAAATCCATGTTTTTGAGAATAAATCTGCTGTTGCTTCCCTGAAAATCACTAGGGAACCACTGGTACTAAATAAAGTTTGGCCAGTAAACAAAATGAAGACTTTTTCCTGGAGACACTATGCAATTATGTTCTGGAAAAGACACTATAACCTAATGGTTGTGACAGTGTTGCTTTCTCTAATCTTCATCCCCAGGGATGGGAGGAGGAGCAATGAGAAAGAGAGACTGATTTTGGAACGAAAAGACCTTATTGAATGTAGCCTGGTATTGGTCTAGCAAATCTACTTTAATAATTTGTGTTGTGATGTGCTAGCAGTACTGCTTAGCGGAAGAGAGGATGAAAAATAATATTTAATAATGGTGGTGGCTAAACATAAAACAACTTCAGAGTACAAGTATTTGAAAATATTTATGACCAGTTCCTCTTTTAATTTAAAATGTTGTATTTCCAAAGGATTATAGTGTTTTGGGTAGCATGAACACTTAACACAATAGTGTTTGCCTTTTTCCTCTTCTGCTGCTCCTTCCATACTTCAGCTTTCCCCTTCCTTACGTGCACTTGTTCCCATAACAGCGCTTGTGACATCCTTTAAGTGGGAAGAAAACTGGAGTGTTAAGAGTTCTGCCTTTGTCTGAGCTGATGTAACACACAATCCTCGCACAGTTTGTTCAACTGTGGAATAAGCTCTGTTGCAAAGCTGAGCTGTAGTTACTTATCTAATAGACCTAGGTCAAATGGAGAAGGAAAAGTTCATTGCTTCAGAAGGATGCTGGTGCACCCTGGGTGCCATGGGCACTGGGGCAGTGCTGGACAGCTTTGTCAGGTGAGATCAGCTCTGTTCTTCTTGGGACAATAGACCTCTGTGAATACACATGTATTTAAATGCCTACCCTCCAGCCTTAGGTTGCCTTCTTAAGGATTCCTAACACTGCACAGACTGGGGCTTCAAAACTTGTTTCTAATCAAGAGAAAAGATGTTTAATTAAAAAGCTGCTTTTCTGCGGTGGCTGGTTTTCTTCATCTCTACAAACTTCAAAGAGCTGTCTATAGTCAGGGTTTTTGGCTTAAATTGTCTACATATTTTAGTTTACTGTGTTCAGAGATGCTTTAATAGAATTCATGGCAGAAGGTAATGTGAAAGGCTGAGAAATTAAGTGAGCTTTTACTGTGGAGGGGGTTAACCTGCAAATCACTTGAACAAGCAAATCAAATTGACCTTGCTTTCATGTCCCATTGCTGCTCCTCAGTTTGCACTGCAGTGTGCAGTGTAGCTCTGTTCAGTCTCCTCATTTCATCTGGTGCAGCATTTGGAGATTGCTATCTACCTTTTTACTTCTGAAAGGTACAAGAGCTTATTGCTGTGAAGAGTTTGTATTTTGCAGAACACTGCAGCTAACTCAGTTGTCTCTGTCCTGTTAAGCTCTGCAGTTAGATACATAAAACAAAAAAACAAACCCAAACCACTTTTTTACCTATAGTTTGAACCTCTTCTCTTGCCTCCAGTTATCTAATCAATAACTGCCTGGAAGCAGACTTCCTGCTGGGCTAATCATTGCTAGTTGTAGTAGGGCTGTTATCTTGCTAACCTTAAATTGATCTTACGCAAATACTGGTGACCGTAACACTTACAGACTTCATTTTATAGAATCTTTAATCCAAAGATCCTAAAGCACTTTACATTAATGAAGTGGTCAAGTAGATTTAGATATAGTGAAGAGCTAAAAACTGAGAAATCTTGGGATGTATATATTTATATATTTTTTTCTTCTTTAATATTCCTGCTTTGATGCGCTTTCTACCACCGAGTCATCAGTCATCCAGATATGCTCAGCAATTATTGTTATTCCCATATAACTAATCTGTGGTTGATTTGAAATGGATTTAGGGATCCTCAGTCTGTTTTTTTGCATCAGAGATTCATCACTCTACTAGCACTAATTAGCAGGAAGATGAACAACTTTATGGGACATGAAGAGCAAGCTGTTCTCTTACCCATGGGTAGGCATGTGCTGGCAGGACTTGGAAAGGGAAGTTTTCTTTGCTTATACAGAGGAGCAGTTGTGGTGGTAGAACTCCAGTTTTCTCAAACATTTTGCTTACATTTTTTTTCCCATTGTTGAAAATGCAGTTTAGCTCATTAAGCCTCACAGTGTCAAATCTTTGATACAACTTGGTAGATAGGGAAAGTTGGGCATAAAATCATATTACTTGTACCTTGAAACCTCTGAAAGTGGTACCATCCCATTCTGTATGGCTGTTTATTGTAACTACAATGTGATTATTTTAGTGGCAACATCTTTAGATTGTTTTTATTAATGGTAGCCAATTGGTGTAGATAAGGGGAAGTGTTCACTGTCTCCCCTGTACAGTATCAAGATTGTTTATTGACTTCCAATTATGGCACTCATTGATTATGCATGCAGTACTCCAGAAGAAGGCCTGTGGTTTTGTAGTTATCTCTGGGGATACAGCTTGGTGGGCTCTGTTGGTTTGTCTGGCTCCAGAAGCCAGGGTGCTTTGGGATGTGGGAGGAGATTGGCTGCTAGCACTGAAAGCTCTGTCAGGCATGCCTTTTTGTAGGAAATTTTACTTCCTGCATTTTCTTTGCTCATATCAGAGCAAAAGCATATTTTGAAATTGCTTTCATCTCCGTGATACATGACAGGACTGGATGTACTGATTTGAGTCTTTTCAGTCACACCTGCCTGAGGGCTCTCCCCAGCAGCAGCAGAGGGGGAGGGTAGCAGCCCAGGGCTGGTGCTAACACCACTGGGTTTCTGGGTATACAGGTGCTAAAGGTTCAACAGCTAGGTATGCGTGACAACACGCACCACACGCTTCATACAATAGCGTGCCTGGAGCATGTCCTGGAGTCTCTTCACTGCCTTCCTCAAAGGCTTCCTTCAAGTCCTAGCTTTAAACTTCTTCCAGAATTAATAGAAAGAACTAGAAGCAAGCTATTCTGTAATTAGGGGTTTGCTGGTTTTTTTTTGGTGTTTTTTTTTTTTTTTCTCCTTTAAATATGAAGCATAAAGCTGTCTTAGATGAAGTAAATACGTTCTGCTATGAAATACGCATTTTTAACTGGTTCTTGGTGTACTGCTGGTTGAAATGACATTAGGTTATAGTTGTCATTGTTAGTTACATTTGTCATTTAAGGCATCAATCAACCTACATAGTCAAGTTTATTTTTTTTACCTCCCTGTGTGCCTGCAAGGTAATTTCCATATTCTTTGACATGTCTGCATCATGTGATAGTCTGAGAACAAAGATACTGTATTCCTGTCTCATTATTTTGCTCTTAACTCCTCGATTGCTGCTTTATCGTGCTTGTATCATCAGAACATAGGAAGTTGATTGTTGTTGAGATAAAAGCAAACTGTAGCAGTAGAGTGCCTCATTAGCAAGCTGCCTATTTTGGAGGGTGGAGGAGTAGAGTTTAACCCTCTTTGGAAGGCTTATAAAGCATCTTGGAAGTTAAGTCATTTGTTATAGTGGAAAAATAAAATATGGATAAAATTAATTGCACATTTAATTTCTGAAATTTGAGTTGTAGCTCCTTAAAAAATTCTCCAAGAGCAGTTGAATTAGCTGGCTCAAGTATGCTTAGCAGTGTAACTGTAGAAGCACACATGAAAGAACTTGCCTGGGCTTAGTTAAATGCTTGGGTTTAATCAGCTGATTACCTAAATCTGAGGTCTCTGAGGCTGCAGTTCAGTTATTGGTAGTACCTGAGCTCATTAGTGCAAACCTGTTTCTGCAGCGTGTTTGTAATTTGTAATTGCATGTCAGGACTCTATTATCTGTATTATCTGTACTCTTAGAAGCTGAAGTCTCCCTTTTTCACTTAGGAACTCACTCGAGTGGATGTTGTGAAGCCAGTGGTCTGACTAAGAATAGGGGAAAATTGTACTTGCTTGCTCCAAGATGGATGCTTTAATGAAAGTGGAATGTACAGCTTGAGAACTGTTTGAGAAAAGTACTTTCTATACTTAATCCTTAGAATGAGGGTTGAAGGCTTGAATAAAGAATTTTATACATGTTTACTAGTGAAAACAGGACCAGGCTTGTCTATTAGGAAACTCCACCTTTCGAAAAATTACTATAAACAAACATTGTTGCAAATAATTTCTTGTATTATGTGGCATAGCAATGTATATGTGAAACTAAAACAGGGGTTTTAGTTGGAAATGTAGTGTGTTGACACTTCATGCTTGTAATTCATAATAGAGTTGCTGAGCACTTTCTTCATAGTGCAGTGAAAGATGCTTGTTTCATATTATAATTTCAATGATCAGAAGGTAGCAAAAAAAAAAAGACGTTGAGATCAAGGAGAGTCGTTAGCCAAGAATGTTAGCAGCTGGCTGTTGTTCATCTAGTGGTTGACCTGAGCAACAGTGAATTTTCTCGAGTTCTTAAAATTAGACTACATTTATTCTAGGCACAACTTGGTTGAAAGTCTGACAGTTTTGGAGTTGCAGATAAGACCTAGGCCTGTGTGCAGTATTGACTGTATATGAGAAGGAATGCTAAAGCTGTATCATCACTTAGATCTAGTCCACTTTAATGTGCTTTTGGTAGCATCATGTGTTCAGTCTGAACCTTAAATTTCTGTTTTTTCTCCTATTTTCAGAGTTTCAGAACCGGATCTTCAGGTTTTTTTTCTGCAGTTGTAGAGTGGAAAAAATGCTGAAAGGGTAGCAGAAATATTTGTCTGTCAAAGTTCTGTTGTATGATCTGGCAGTCTGTAATTTTTGGAGCTACATGTTAGAAGTATGGAAGAAGGTTCTATTTTTTGGTAAGATAAAG
The DNA here is from genome assembly GCF_034315485.1 of Pezoporus occidentalis. NCBI lineage: Eukaryota > Metazoa > Chordata > Aves > Psittaciformes > Psittacidae > Pezoporus > Pezoporus occidentalis. Next base: position 1,999,630 of record NW_026913425.1, read on the forward strand.
AAAAGGAAGAGGCAGAATGTGCCCATCTCTGAGCTCACTAATGAATAAGGTGTCTCCAACTAATTATTTTTCTGAGTTTTATTCCAGTAGAATTGGGAGGTCTATAAGAAGAGTTGTAAATTATAACTTCAGGCTTTAGGGTTTGTTGTTTTTTTTTATCATACAGATAGCAGTGGTATTAGCTAGCTAATACTGTATTGCAGTAGACATTTGGTATGGAAAACATTAAAAAAAAATCCAAACACTGCCCTCACCTCCAAAATTTAAATAAAACTAAAGAGATTTGCTGGTGATCCCAAATGCCTTTCAAATATTTTATTGCTGTTATAGTACTTCAATGATAGATTGCAAATCATCAAAATATTAATGTAACTTCAGTGAGCATCTGTTTGCAGAGGAACTTTGAGTAATTTCCATATAAGCAAAATTCAGTATTGTCTTTTAAGTATCTTTTAGTGAATTATATTTGTTCCAAATATGGCAATTGTATTTATTTCTGTAAGGAAATCTTAACTATATTAACTATATGTGACAACTTAGTAATTGACTTACAAACAATCTTGATTCTGAATTCTTTGTAATTAATTGAGTTCTGATTTTTATTTTTATTTTTTAATATATTTTGGATACAGATCTAAACATGCATCCTACTAGTTCCTGGTCCAAAATGGTATGTGTCCTTTTCCAGTTCCAGTTTTCCCAATATTGATGATTTTTTAAGACAGATGTATTGCTTTTTTTTTTTTTTTAAGATCGTAATCTCACCCAAGTTTTGCTTTTGGTAGGCCACATTGATTTCATGCATGACCAAATACTACTTCATCTAATTTTAGAAGGTAAACCCAAGATAGAGCGTTTTAAGGAGACTTTGTAGTCCCACTTTTCATCAAAAAGTGAAAAATCTATAGAGAGTGTAATAGGATTTTTAGAAGGGCTTCTTGTGCAGTGACAAAAGAAATTATAATTGAGTCAGTTATAGTCAGTTATAGGCTTAACGGAGTAATGTTATGTTTAGTGGATAGATTGGTTGAAAAAAAAAAATCGCCTCTTGCATCAGACAGATTGGCATTGTCTATTGACTTCAGCCATGTGCAGCTGAGTAATATGCAAACCGTGGTAATTTTCTTAAGTTGTGGGCAATAAATGAGGCATGAATGAAATGGTAACTCTTCTTTGCCTGCTGGTAGTCATTTTAAATTTAAGTAAAGTTTGTTGATGCAGCCACAGTAAAACAAGGCAAAATATTGAAAAGTTTCCTAATGATGGCTTTAAATCCATCCACTATCCATTTACTTTCCAATTACTGCTAATGGGAATTATGGGCTTTGCTCCCTCCACTCCCACAGTGTGGAACAGACCCTGAAATTTATAGCATCCACATGATTTCCTACAGCTGGGCTGTCTGCAACAGTTGAATTTGAAGCAATAAAGCAGAATGCCCTAAACTGATAGTAAAATACTAATGTGGGAGGCTGTTTGCTTTTCACCTGGCAGGTTTCTGATGTTGTGGTGAGGCTTCATGTGTCTGTGGGAGTGGAAGTAGTGGTATGTTGCCTCTAGCTTTGGTTTCTGCTTCCCACTGCTCCTATTGCCCAGTCTGCATGTGTCTGTAGCTGCTCTGCCTGTGCTGGTGCTGCCACTGCTGGGGTGCTGAGGTGTCAGGGGTTTTGCTTCAGTCTTTCCTCCATTCACAATAAGACCTGTCAATGAACTGTACAGTCTGGGGGTGGTTTTTTTGGAGAAAAGCAGAAAGAGTTGGAAGAGGGAGTAGAACCCAACTGTGTTTCTTTTCAGTTTGTTTCGTGATCCAAAGTGATCTCCAGTGGGGTGCAGTTTTGTCTTCCACCATGGCTTGTGCCTTTCTTCTGTTGTAGAGAGATGTTGAGGGAGCAACTCACTTGAAACTACACTTGGCAAATCTGACTGGACCATAGCATTTGGGTTTTGATATAGGATCAGTTATTTTTTACTTTAAAGTACTGAGGATCAGTTATTTTTTACTTTAAAGTAGTGAGGGAGAAGAAGCTTTCTGAATTGTTTTTTAAATATTCTGCATGTATATCATAAATATATGTAAGTGATTTTTTTAGAAATTAAATGAAATAAGTATTTCTTGGCTCTTGCCTTTAAAATGTCAGAATGGCAAGAGGCTGTTTTGAAGGCTGCTATTTCATGGCAAACACATTCAATTTAATCTGTGGTACATTGTAATCACATGCACAGCTTCCACTTTGGACTAATTGTGTCTATACTGTCAGCCCAAATCCAGATGCTTCTATTTTAACAACGTACATACCTGTCTTCCATTTACAGTTGAGTAATGGAAAACTGCTTTTAATATTTTCATAAAAACATATTTCCATCAAAAACTTTCAAGGTGCTTTCTCTGTACTTATCTTTGCATTTTGACAAAGTACAGAATTTCCAGCAGTGCAGTCTATGCTGTCCTAAGTACTTTTGTAAAGGCAAAATCCTGCTTGAATGGCAGACGGATTCTCCATGATATGCAATTCCTGAAACATCAGACTGCTGAAGATTTGAGACAAGTAATTTCCAAATTAACTGAAAATGGAAAATTTATATGTACTAGATTTAAGCTCATTTAGTAATTCTCAGCCATGCCACTGGGATATGTATTTGATAGGGAAAGATAAAGGAGGGTAATACTTCAGCAGTAGGAAAGATTTTTCTAATTAGGATAAAGCAAAGCCCACCTTCTGTGGCTGATCTTTGAGTGAGTGTATGTGGGTTTTTTTCTAGTCTCATTTGGCCTTAAACAGTAAGGCATACAAGAAGTATGCACACATGGGATGCAATAGAATTAAGACGTAACAAAGATTCTGTTTGGACTTTCTGTAAATATCCATTATAAAGGAACCTAGACATACAAGAGGCAAGTTCAAGGGGAAGATGACACTGAGCTCCAGTGATGTATTTATTCCCTATGCCCCCCAATGATTACATAATGCTGTTAAATAATGCTCAGTTATTACCATTACGTACTCAACTTAAGTCAATTTTCATTGAAATGTGTTTTGATGACTAATTTTGTGGAATAATGAGGTTTGCATTCAGATGTGGGAAGGAATTACACTGGTTACAGTGTTGTGACTTCAGACTATCTTGATAGTTCCAGGCACTGGAAGGGTAGCAGAGATGCCAGCAAATCCTCTGCAGACGGCACGGGGGGAATTCAAAGGCTGTCTTGAGTGGGACAGCAGCAGGGGATCTGTAGGTGATTTATCTGTATCAGCAACTGGTGAAAGTAGTAAGAAAATTATTATCAGTGTGGCAGCGGTCTTGTTAGATGTTGATTATCCTGAACATTGGCAGTGTTTTTGTGCTGTGTATCGGCTAAAATGCTAATTGAGATGGAAGGGATGAGGTAGAGTTGAGGTGAAGTCATTCTCTCTGTCTCCGAGTCAGTTCACTCAAAAAAGGAGGGAGCTGCTTGGAATACTAAACTTGAATACAGAAATGAATGCAGTGTGAAAATCAGTAGTGCATTTAAGCTCAGGTTTCATGTGTAATACTGATTTTTGAATCACATGGCAGTGAGGAAAACTGGATACATGTAAATTCAAGGGGTTATTAAACAAAAAGTGAAGAAATGCATACAATTATGAACGTAAAAAAAAAAAAAGACTGTGGAAGTACTACAGCAGCAGGAAAAAGGACTGGATAGACTGAGGGTATTATTGAATTTTATTTTTTTAAGCTGGAGGAATCCGTCTGACTAACTTACTGTGGGCACGGACTGTTTATTGTGTGGTGGTTTAACACAGTGGCACACTAATCTCTCAAAGCCGATGGTTTTGGAAGAAATTCTTTTTCTCTTAAGAAATGTTGACACCCCATTTGCTTTTGGAAATGAAAAAGCCTCACTGAATTCTTATAAACTGTCAAACTTTTGCTTATTTTAAGAAGCACAGTATTAAATACACAGTTGTTATTTTCCAGATATTTTGTTTCAGTTGGCATTCTTGTTGATAAGTGTGAATCTCCTGGTAGTGTATCCCTGCATAAAGGTTATTGCCCAAATAACTGTAATAAAATATGTGTTACCATCTTCTTTTATAAGCCATGGCTAGTTTTGCTTCTGTAGGAAGCATATTTATTCTATGCCATTTGTGTGTTTAAAAGCTTAAAAAGCTATGAAAAGAAAAGGAATTCTAGACAGTTTCAGTATGTTGTGAGCTCGGCAGTGCCCTCAAGGCTCCTGTTTGGGGTAAGGATGGGACAAGAGACCATTCTAGCATCACACATGCTCACGTTTTCATTGTCAATTTTGATTGCGTTGGCTGCCTAATTAGCTGCTCCACAAACCCTCCAATGTTATTTTAAATATTTCTACAGTTTAATCATGCAAGAGAGAAATAATGGGATATTAAGTGAATTCTTAGAGTGCAGACATTGGCCCTAGTGCCGAGTTAATTTCTGCTTTCTTGTCAGTCAGGCAGAATCTTACTGTTGAATGTTAATATTGAATGTTTGTTTTTTTTTTTTTTAATTACTGTGGTCTGGGAAAGGCTTAGTGTGATGAGTTTCAAACCCCTGCAAGAAAGGGCATTGATGAACCAAAGAGTGAAGCTCTTCCCCAGTTTCAGAACAAGATACATTAAAACAGACCTGTTTCTTGCTTGCATTCTCTTTTGTTCTAAAGATCAGAGGAAAACTACTGCTTTTCAAGTATTGATTCCCATGATGATAAAAGGCACCAAGGCTATACTACAGTGATCAAGTTGCAAGTTGTTTAACGATGTTTTCCTGGTGGTTTATAGAGTGGCTTAATACAGAGAAATTTGTGTAATGTTTGTCTTGGCAAAATAGGTGTTGCCAAAGTGTTTTACTGATATTACCATCAGTGATATGATTTATTGTTTGGAGCTGTCTTGACTTCGCTGGAATTTCAGGAGCCTTCTTGCAGACTTCCATTACAGTGTTTTTAGTCTGCATTCTAGCCTCAGAAATCTTTGTAATCGGATGATACAGCCCTAGGAAATGTCTAGTGTCTCATATTATCACTGACTCTTGGGGGCAGAATCAAAATGCAAGAAAACGCATAGACCTCTTCTGATGTGGAAAGTATTAAAGAAATAGAGCATACCTGTTTAAATGTGAGGTGTGTATAATTTAGTTTTTTCCACTAACTTTTTAATTCTCTTTTTCTTGCTTGGATGAGAAGGAGTTAACCTTTTGAGGTGCTGTAACTGACTGCACATATCACTGATAACATATCAGAATTGACATCAATGGAATATCAAAGATATGGACATGACAATCAATGCCTTAAGCTTTTTATGGTGTCCTTTTAGTTGAGGATAGTGGGAGACTATGTAAGAAGGTAACCGGAATTTGGTAGAAACAGGCAGAGAGAGCAGATGGGAAATTAATTCAGTTTTTCCAGTTCTGGGAAATGTTATCCTGGATAATTGAGCAAAAACCCACATCTTTTTTGTATGTTTTTCTTCTAGGCTCTGGCAAGCTGTTAGCAAATTGGGTGAAAAATGTTCATGGGTTCCACTTTACCAGTATAACAAAGAACAATAGCACATTTTGAAGACTAATTGGGAAGCATTAAAAAGACTATTTTGTGCTGCTGCTTGAGAACTCTCTAGCTCCCAGAACAGTCAGTTTCCAGCAACTCTCTGAGGATCTGCTGTCAAAAATAGGGTTCTGAAGCAGAAGCCTTTGATTTCCTGGCAAATCTGTGCACACCTACCAGGGTGCAAATCCTATAGCAGTGGTCATGCACATACCTACTCACTCCATAGTTCTCTGAGATTACAAGGTTAATGAGGTAATAATTAGTAATTCCAGGAAACAAATGTTTAGGATGTGTAGTTGGGAAGATGGTTTTCATTTCAGCTGGTCAATAAAAATTTTGCATTGTGATTTTGAACCTAGATTTGACTAAATTTTTTTTTTTTGTCACTTTGCATCAGTTAGTTGGTCTTCTAAGAGAAGTCAGTTATTTCAGTAGAGTCTCATTTTTGCATAGTTTTCAGAAATAACTAAGAACTTAGGCTGTACATCTTTGCTAAGAATTGTGTATAGCCTCTTACCCTGTTTCTTGACAATGTCTGAAAGTAAGCAGAACAGAAGAGCATTATTATATGCCCGTCATCTTAATATAATTCCCTGAGTATTCCCCTGATGCTGTTTTGCAGCTTAGGGGCTTCCTGAGCCCATGATGCTTTCTGCCTGCTTAGTGCCTGTAGGGAGATGGTCATGACCAAGTGGGAGTGCTTGATCAGGGCTCTGACCTTCCGTTATGCTTTGCTCAAGCAAAATGACACTTTAAGGCAGCAAGTACTGCAACCATGGTGGAGGGCTATGTCAACTGCTGTCTGAGAGCCCAGTGTGTGTGTGTTCCTGGGGAGTGGCTGTTGTACGCCTTGGTGATCTCCACTTTCTTGGTATGCTGGGTAAGGATACTTTTTTTGGAATTGAGTGAGGCCTATTAGGTAGATTATAAGCCATTTTGGAATAAAAGCAGAATAGTCCCCATTCACAGGGCAATATTATTGTTATCCTCATAATAAGTGCTTTATTTCAGTAAACCTCACTTTGTACCTTGTACTCAGAATTCTATTGCTTCAGGGTTAGATGGAATGGTTTGGTTTTATTGTTTGGTTTGTCATTGTTTTTTGTTTTTTTTCCTTTTTGAGTAGTTGTTTTTATTTATTTATTTTTGTCTACCCCTCAGAATTTAGGTTCCTTTGGTTCAGACCCACCATTCTGGATGTTTGTATCTGTTGTTGCATTAATTGTGTTTGTAGGTAGGAAAAAGGTATAGTTGTGAGGTTACTGAAAAAAATGAGTTTGCCTTAGGGAAGTGTTGCTTGTGGAAGGGTTAACAAGAAGGGCTAGCAAGTAAACAGTAGGAATTCTGTTTGGAATCCACTTTGGTCAGAGCTATAGTGAAAGAAACAAGTATTTTACAATGGTAAGAGCATTACCTTTCAGTAAACATTATCTTATAGTAAGCATTGCCTCATCTGCAACATGTAACATTTTAAGACAGTCTTTTTTAACTTGACAGGCAAATATCTGCTTCCCAGCACAACAGGGCAGCAGCTATGGCAGTCTGCAGAGATCTCCAATCTTGTTCGCCTGCACTACCAAGCACTTGGGAAGTCAGCACCTTCCCTGACTCCTAATTTGGTGAGTAATTTTTTTCAAAGCTCGGAGTGTAAAAAAAAATAAATAATATGTTGCATTTCTGTATTCACTGGTGGGGGAATGGGGATCAAACTAGAGCTGATTTTTAGAACAGCTTCTTGTCCCTGAGCTGCTTTTTTAAAGTACCTAATGCATTCCTGCATATAACATTACTTAGTATGTTGAATGCAGCTGAGTAACATTTATGGTAGCAGCAACTCTGAATTGGGCTACTGGATTTTGCATAAAGTCTGAGCTGAATATTGCATTGATGCAGCCCTTTGCCTTTATGAAGTTTCTTTCCTTAAAAAAAAAAAAAAAAGCACATGCATTTAAAGATAGCAACAGAAGGTAACTGTGCTTTCTCCTGATTATTCTTTTCTATCAGTGTCTTTGTTTCCACTCTGCAGGACTCTGTCCTCAGGAGAACTTAGCTGTATAAAGCATAAGCTTAGTTAGGTTTTTGGATAAAATGATCAGGGAAGAGAAAAGGGAAGAAATGCCTCATACACTAAAACTTTCAGCTCTTTTTTTTTTTTTTTAAGCACTGATTATGCTATTTTGTGGTTCTGTGTATTGGGATCCAAAGAAGTGTTGAAATTTAATGCAGGACCCCATATAATAGTCTGTACTTTTCTTCAAAGACTTACTTGAATTGCTTTAATATATTTCATGTTGTATAGAAAAAGCAGAAAAGTTTTATTAATGTTTTCCCCTTGTCCCTCTTCTGCCTTTCCACTGGTTACCAAAACTGCGTTGATCCATGTTTACTTTCTAGTATAAATCTTTGTTTCCACATGGGATTCACTTTAAAAAAGGCTATGATTAAACAGTGCTGAACAGATACCACCATGCCAGTTTTTCATATTATACCAGCATGTAGATGTCTGTTTCCTCCACAAATCTATCAGAAATAGTATTTCACTTCAAGGGCAACAAATCTGCACGTACAAATGTAACTGTGACTTCTCCTTAGTGATGGTGTTAAGTGTGGCTCTTTGGGGCAGATGTGGTTTATTTGACTCCATGCTAGTTACAGAGTATATTTTTGGAAGTTGTGTGCTTTGAGCCCTAATGTTTTTCAGGGAACTAAGTGTTAACCTATCGATTTCTGGTTTCTAGTTTGTTAGGAGAAACAGTATTTGGGTTATGTATATTTGAAATGAATAGGAAAATAGATGAAAGGTCAGAAATCAACATAAATTGCATAAAAATGGTACAGTTTTTCCTTTTCTGTAGTTGGGAATTAAAGCCATAATTTCTTCTAATGATCTGAATTAACTAAATTTAAAAAGTGTTGTGTTGCTTTAGTTTTCTATTTCTGTGTGAACAATTACTAGTTGTCATGCTACTAGCAGCGTTCTGCTCTTGTTTTGGTGTAATGCTTAACCTGTAGAGAAGATTCAGCAGCATTTTGAGGAAAAGTATTTTGAATGGTCATAAAACAAGAGACTAATGAAAAATTCATTGAGTCATGCTTCTGTAAGGGCCTTTTGTTCATCACCTGTCAACTTTTATGGCATATTTGTCTGCTACAGGCTTCTTCATTCCTGTCTCTCCACACTTTTATCTGTGCCTAACTGCAGCTTCTTTCATGCTGATGCAAAAGCAGGTGAGAGCCTTTCATGTAGATCCGAGCAGACTGTGCATGGGGTGGAGTTGCAGGTTCCTCAGAAGTATTTATTTCTTACCTGGAACTGCCATCAGGCTTGCGTCCTGAGGAGTATAATGTTACATTGTCACATAGGCAGAGCTCTTCTCAAGCCTCCTTTGACAAAGTCTTGTGAAAGACTTTGGGCCTTTGCTTAAAAGGGGCTGTAAGTTAGGGGTCACTGCCTCCTTTTTTTTTTTTTTTTTTTTCCTCTGTCTTGCGTCTGTGATTTGACAGAGTTCAGTGTGTGAGGCCTATTGTTATGTTTCAGTAACGGGAGCTTTCAGCTGTGTTTAGAAAAGAGCTTGACTTTATGTAGAAGAGATCTGTGTGAAGAATTTCCATGTAGCTGTTCAGTCTGAGTTGAAATGATTTAAAATGCAGTGTTTCATTCATCTGAGAAATTATTAGCCTGTTATTAGTTCCTCTACTAGGGCTGATCATTCTTGCTGGGGTTCATACCCATCTGATGTGGACCATTACTGTGGCAGTGATTATGTGCCAATATAGACAAGAATGACAAGCTAGCAGCAAAAAGTTACATACTAGTAGAATTGCAGTAGAATTGCAGTAGAATTGCAAACAGGGGACAAAATACTTATTTTTTTTGCTTTTCTGTTAACAATTTGTAAAAGCTTCCCAAGATTACTTCCTGTGTCACAGATGTAGATCTTTCTGTGGGAAATTGTAGATTTTAAAATGGGTTAGGGAATAAGGATTAATAATGGACAGCAGGTGTTGCTTTAGATGGAGTTCAATAGCTGTGCATGGTTCACTCCTGTAATATAGGCAGTTGGGCTATAGATTGAAAATAGAGTTTCCATATAGAACCATGTAAGTGGGTTTAAAAGGTGTTTGGGACACCTGATTTTCAGATGTATGGCCAGTGTATTAGATTTGCTGGGGGCTCCTAATTCAGAGATAGCAAAGTCATAGTTTTATTACTTTTCTACTTGTGGTAGGTGTATGTTGAGTTGTCCACAACACAGCTTATGTGTTCTGGTGATCGCACAGATGATGGGGGTCTGCAGAGTATTAACTTGGGCTTAGAAACATTAAGAAAATAATACAGAATGTCTTCAACACTAAGCAGAAAGATGATGCTGAGGTGTGGAGCAGTTCTGCTTTAGAATGTTTTCACAGGTCAAATGTTGGTCTGGTCAGTTTCTTCCCCTTCACAATCAGTGGAGAGGTAATGCATCCTCCTAGAAAGGGATTCAGAGTATGCATCTCACTGCTGAGTTTTCTGGAAGCATAACAAAACTGTGGTAGAGCTACTTTATCTTAATCTCCTTGTTCTATAGGCTGACAGTCATTTTGCCTGATTTTAGGCAAATTTCAGGATGAATTGACCGCTGAAAGAGTTTCTTTTCTACTGAATTGGTTTGGGACTTCACTTACAGTTGCTGCCTCATTCAGTGTCCAAAGTTTGGGAATAATTCTCCTGCTCTGTCCTACCTCGTTGCACTCCATAAGTGTTTACAAATACCAGTATTACTTACCATTTTGACTTGTCCATTTTTATTAATGCTACTAGAATTTTTGGAAAATAGTTCAAAACAAAGCCATTTTGCTTAATATAAGACAATATTTATTGCTTAAAATTATGATAATGAGCCTGAAACTGCCTGAAAATTGCAGAAAGATATTTTGTCTCTGAGTGGCACTGATTCAAGTTCCTGATTTCAGCTTTTTTTCTGAATAGTTGCATGCATAAAAACAGTAGAAACATGAATATAAAATATCTTTATGACACATGATGATAAATGTTTAGATGAAAGGAAAAGAATTTGTCCAAAATAATTGGGTAAAACTTCTGTAGATTTGCTTTGTCTTCACAATGAATTAATATCAAACTCCTGTTCTGTGGCTTGGTTTGGTTTTTTTTTTAATATTTGAATGGTGGTGTGTTTGGTGGTTTACTGCTTTAAGGAGCACGAAGTCTTTAATTTTGTTTATCTATTTTATATGAACAAAAAAACCCCAACCCAACCCAAACAAAACAGCGACAACAAGAAGGCAAAAAACCCTACAACAAAGACTTCTCACAGTTCAGGGAGTCTTTTAAGATTATTTTATGACTACTCAATGATAATTTAGTTTAATAATGGAACATTTTTGACTACTTGTAAATAGTAGTCATAGTAACTTATGATAACTAGAGAAAAGGTAAAAAAATGGCCTTTGTGAATCATTTATGCTCTTTCCTAGTAAGCAGTGAAAGGACGTTTTGTCTGACTACAAACATTTGGTACTTTTTAGCATACCACTTCTTCAGTCTTTTCAAGATTAGTTTACCTCTTGATTTCTCCCTCCTCCATCTCCAGCTTCCTTCCTCCTCACTCCCAACTGTCAAATATTGCTGTCTTTTCCGAAACAGAAGACTGAATTTGCAAGCATCTGTACTTCGGTATACTTGCTTTTTATTGCCACTTTATCAGTGTTAATTTGTAAGAATAGTCTTACGGCAGCTGAAGGGTGGTGATTATATAAAGTGCTGTTTTATAAGATGGATTGCCGAAAGGAAACAAAATAAGAAATGTTCAGTGTCTAGGAAAAGCAGTTTTACTTCTTCAGAAAGGGCTTTGCCTCCTTTCTTTTAAATAGTATAATACTGAAAATGAGTAAATGTGTCTTTGTTAAGTATGCCATTAACTTCAGCTAAATCGACATAATGTTGACAGTTATTATGACAACTGTTTAAAAACTAATTATGCTAATTAGAATGTAACTACTAGTAATTGCATGTATTCAAACAGCACACCAACACCCTTTTGTGTGTTTTATTCCCCAGATGCAAGGCAGCTATTTGTTGCCTGAGAAGCTGCAAAATCAGAGCTTAGATAATAAATGATCACAAACAAATAAAATGCATTCTTTAGAAACACTAATTAGTTAAGTGAATGACAGTATCAGTTGTGCTTGAACAGACCACATAATTAAAAAAAAGGCCTTTATTTAAAAGATTTATTTTAAAATTATAGGAAATTTTTTGAACTATTATTGTCTGTATTCAGTTTTATCCAATGAGTATCAGGCGTAGCTGAATTTATTTTTAAATAAACTTTCTAGAGAGCAAGAGGAACCTGCATCTAAAACTTGGAATGCTTTGAATTTTAGCTTTCTGTTCAGGAATTGAGATTTTCAATGCCTAAGATTGTTGGTTGTGTCCGTGAGCAGCTATTTAATACTCTGCAAATTAAGAGTATGTACAGGGATGGCACTTGTGAGAAACATGAAGAAGGTATAATAAAAATTGCCTAAGTAGCTATTCTTGGGTCTTTCTCTAAAATCTCCTGAAAATAGTTAGCTAGATTTCAGTAATACTGAGACTGAACTGAGGAAGTTATTTGAATGTGTCATGGTTTAAGCCCAGATGGTAACTCAGAACCACACAGGTGCTTGCTCGCTCCCCCTGGTCCCTTCCTCCCTCCGCTCCCAGAGGGATGGGGAGGAGAATCGAAAGAATGTAACTCCCATGGGTTGAGATAAGAACAGTCCAGTAGCTAAGGTATAACACAAACCACTGCTGCTGCCACCAATAATAATAATGATAAGGGAGATAACAAGGGAAGAGAATACAACCGCTCACCACCCGCCAGCTGGTACCCAGCCCAAGCAGTGGTCTAGCTGTTCCGGGTAACTGCCTCCAGTTCATGTACTGGGCATGACGTGCTGTGGTATGGAATACCCCTTTAGCTAGTTTGGGTCAGGTGTCCTGTCTCTGCTTCCTCCTGGTTTCCCCTCCTCCCTGGTAGAGCATGAGACTCAGAAAGTCCTTGTTCTGAGTAAGCATTACTGAGCAACAACTAAAAACATCGGTGTTATCAGCATCGTTCCCAGGCTGAAAGTCGAAACCACAGCACTGCACCGCCTACTAAGAAGGAGAAAAATGACTGCTACCCAGGACCCTAGGCCATCGTATAGATTTGAATACCGTATTCTTGTTGGATGTAAAGTCAGCTTAACTTCTAAGACTAACCACTGAGAATCTTTTTAAAATGCGAAGTATTTATTCCTATGAAAGGCTAAAACTGCCAAGTAATGGTAGCAATTTCTTCCAGCTTTTAAGAAGAGTTCGTCTCCCTTGTGTTTTATTTCATTAGTTCCTTACCCATGAATATGTATTTGTGTTTATATTTCCTTGTCTGTATTTGCCTTCTAACAAATTCTTAATTGCAGTTCTGATTCAGTAGTTAGTTGTAATTTAGTAGTAGAGAGAGCTAAATGAACATTCATCTTCATAACCACTCCTTTACACTAGATACTGGTACAGAACAAAAGGCTGGAGTTTACCTGGTCCAGAGCCATGAAACTGTAATACTTTCTGACAAGCTGATGCAAGAAGTTAATAACTGGCCCCTCCATTTCACAAATACAGATGTATCTCTATTTGTCTATAACATTGTTTTTAAAATTGTCACTGCATGTTTGGGTTTAAAAAATATTTGTAGATTCAATTATTTGATACAGTTCTAAGTACTTGATCCCTTTCCTAAATCGGTCCGATTAAAATTAGTGGCTTTCTAAGTTCTGATGCTTTGCTCACTCATTCTTGATGGATTACATGGAGAAGTCATGATGGCCAGGGTTAAGTCTGTTAAAGATGTAAAGAACTTTTGATTTCTCTTGAATTGAGAACACATCTAATGCTGCAGAATATCATTAGTTAATACTCTGATTGGAATATCATGGGAAAAGCACGTAAAATAATTTCTCATAGAAGACTGACCTAGGTTAAGAAGTCTTGCAAGGATATCCAACATATCTTTGAAGTGTATCCAATTTGTCGTGAAGTAGGTCGCGTTCCGTCAGCCTGTTAGCTACCAGCCGGCAGGATGTATTTGAGCATATTCTGGAACTGTAAGTACTTTGCATGGTTTGTTAGAGTTGAATTTAGATATAGTCCTCTTCTCTATCCTGTTAATGGTACAAAACCAGTAGAGATTGAATGTGTGTAGGAGCTAGCAATACATCCTTATTTTGCACATGGGTGCCATTCTTCAGTTTTTCAGGCATCCCATATAACGATCTCGTTCCCTCATGTGGCAGTTTTCCATGAACAGTGAAGAGGCTCACTAAGACCACTTTCTACTTCTAGATAATGAAGCCTGTTGCAATTATCGTCCTTAGCCTGTGTTGTCAGCTGACCATGCCTTACTTTTTGAGGTTCTATTTGTTCCTGCAGGACCTGCACAGTCAAGATCAGTATGCTAGGTTAAGTGTAGTGCTTTATCCCTAGAACTGAAGCTTCTGACTGTTATGTTAGTAGAGACTCGAATAAGGGCTTATTCTGCTTGTCTGCTGTCATATTTGAGTTCTCTGTGTGTGGTGTTAGTGATAGTTATCTTACAGTGTAAAGTCTAGATGTCTTTCTGGGAATACAAGCTTTCTCAGCTTGTTGACAGACTTTGCTCAGAGGATAATCAAATAAATGTTATAATCTGTGATTAACAAGGAATGAGACTCGGGAATATATTGATGGACTTTCCTGGCCTTAGATCAAAAGCTTCTGCAACCCCTTGAAGGATTTATAGTGGTGAAAATGGGAAGGAGGATAAAGAGGGTAAAAAGGACATAGAGAGCAGGAAGTGAAGAAAGTGGGAAAAGGACTATCAGAGGGATAGATTTAGGAAAATCTAGCTATAATGGTGTCTCCTTGTCCCTATCACAAAATACAGAAGAAAACTGACTACTGTGGTTTCGTTGTCTAGTCAGTTAACACATCAATTCTATAGTTTTTAACATTTAATGAGAAAATAATAAGTTGTAACTTGAAACTAATGTCACTCACAGCTCTGACTTAAAAATAAGGGAGATGAAGTAGGCATGGGGGAATACCATTATAAGTGCAGGAAAATGACTGTCTGCACTTCTGTCTGCATTCAGGATCTGAAGGCATAATAATACTTTTTATTGAAGGGGATTGCTCTTGTGAAGAATAACCACGTTGTGGGAAGTGTTGAATCTTACAGTGGGAGGAACAGCCAAAACACATTAAGAATAATTATACAACTTTAAGGAAAAGTACATTAATACATTATTACATTGAGAAAATACTGTACCCCTGTTGAGATTAAAGGAAAAGGTTATAAAAAGTAAAAATGGGACATAATTTATCAAAATAAAGGAGAATGGATGTATCTTTGTTCAAATGATTTAAAAATAAAACAAGAATTTAAACCCTTCCAAAGTTTAATAATTGTAGTTGGAATGCAACTTTCCTATTATCGTTTTTGCACATGAACCAAACTTGTAAGTATTGAGACTACTCATAAAGTTATTGGTGCTGTTATTGTTTTGCCATATGGAGTTTTTAAGAATTTGCTTCCTTTTTCCACATTCAGAATCTAAAATATTCAGTTGAGCTGACTGTTAGAAAATGCCTCAACCCAGAGAATTCTTCTTAACTTGTTCTCTCAGATATAGGGAACTGCAGACTTTCAGATTTAAAATAGCAAAACTCCTGTATGTTGTTGTTTGGCATTTCTTGGGCATATACTGAACAAGTAGTTCAATTCAACAACTTTTTTTAAAAAGTACGGACATTTTGGTACATATGCAGTTTCTCAGCTCTTGTTGAAAAGAGATCCATGAAAGAAACAGACTGTACTCATGATGTGCCTGTGCTTCAGAAATAAATTTATTTTATGCTATTGTTTACTTAGAGAAAACTTGGAAAATTGGAAGGCTTGCTGTCTTGGTTGGACTGGTGATGCATTATGTTTTTTGCTGAAATAAAACCCCACGCTATCTGATGCAAAAGACAACATCACTGAAGTTGAAATGTCTATTGTAACCAGTATTCTCCTGTATGTTCTGTCTTTGAAAGGGGGCTTAATTACTTATTTAAAACATTTAAATAAGTTTGCTTCTTCAAAAAGTTTTTATTCTGATATTTTTATTAATGATTTGCTACCTTTCTGAGCCCTCTGAATGGCTAAGCCAGAAATGGGTTGGTGCAAGTAGTATTTTTTCTGGCAGGTGACGTGAAAACCCAAGGTATACCTATGTTGTCCATGGAATGTGCATCCTTTCCTCATGGCTACTCTTACATGTATAATTGAAACTGTTGGCAAGGTATATGTGCTTTAGTATGAAAAGGCAGTTTATTTTCAAGAACCTTAAGATATAATCAGAAAAAAACATAGTAATATTTTAAAGAAACAACTACAAGTCATCTGTACTTATTTATGCATAAGAAATTGTTGCATTCTTATACTGATCTGTGGCTTGCCACTTATGTAGATTCATCAGCTCCAGAAGAAGAGAATTAGAGTTCTGTTAAATAAGGAATTTTTAATTTCTCTGTGCTTGTGATGTGTATTCTGAGTAACACACAGTGGCTCAGAAGCATAGCAAAATCTTACGTAAGTACCACTGGACCTAGTAGCTGGAGTGCTGTCTTGGATAAACCAGCCTGGCTTATTTGCATGTGTTTTCATGTAATGTGGTTAACGGGAACACAAATTGAATAGCACTCTATCAGTCCATGCAGTGCGTCTTGCCAATAGTCTGAAATATAAAAGAGAAGTAAAAGGAGTGATGTGCTTTGCTCTGTGTGGGAGGGTATATTTGTAATACTGAAGGGGAATATAGGAAAGTACTACTAAGAGCTTACAATTTTGTTGTCAGGCCAGCAATGCCTTCTCAGTGCCGCAGCTGGGGACTCATAGGAAGCAGTGCCTTGGAAACATTTGGCTGGTGAAGCTTGTCTGTTTTCTTTTCCTGAGGGATACTACTGGTTGTTAATATTGAGTCCTGAAAAGGAGATGTTGGTTTCACATGGAGCAGTTGTTCCATACTTTTTCTAAGCCCTTAAAAGGGACATTAGGCAAATAGAGTGTAAATGGCTGTATAGACATAATACTGTAACTTTTTCACTTTGAATATTGAAATGTGTATTGTTTAGTGTCTAAAATTAGATGTGAATTATTATGTCATTATTAGTAGTTAATGATGATGTTATGGATATTACTTGATTATGTTAGATTAATTAGTTTCTCAGTATTGCAATGTATGTTAATAATTATTAATTGTCTTTATTAATCTCAATTTTAAACAAGGCACCTTTACCTCCTAACACCATAAATGGGACAATTGCTTTCCCTGCTTCCTAAAGTAAGGTGCAAGTTCATGTGATACCAATGTGTGGCTTCTATGGATAAATATCTTGGAAAGTAATAATGAAAAACACACGGTGGATTTATTACCCTGTTCAGATAGTTTGTAATAAAGCTGGTCTGTATTCTCTCACTGACTTCTTAAATATGCTTTCCTCTTAATTGAAAGGAACAAACCTTTCTATAGTTGTGTAAGAGGAAATTCTTGCTGTATATATTATAGAGCTACAGTTCTGTCCACTAGTCTCTGCATATAGACTAAAAAGCTGTCTGCTGCTTTGGGTGGATTGTAGCTGTCTCTACCTTAGTGACAGTGTAAATGTGGGTCTGTCAATTTTGGCTGCTAATTTTGATGAAATGTCTCACTTCCAATGCTGTAGCTGATGTCAGTGACACTTCAGAGAGCAACAGAGCTTTCAGAACTTGAAGAAACAAGAGGCAGATGGGTAAAGTGTTTCCATAGTCTTTTTTTTTCCCTCAAAAAACACTAAAAGCATTACATTAAAGAAAACTTGGGAGAATGTCACTGTAGGTAGTGATACTATAAGTGTCTGATTTATGTAAGATGACTAGGTGTTGGTCACATAAAATTCTTTACAGATTATAGTAATTGTGATTCTCTTCCAGAATGGTTTTTCAAGCTGATACAAGAAATAGGTGCACATAATCCAGGTCTGAGTATCATAAATGCCTTTGGCTTTCATGCTTCTGTAACTTCACTTGATGATCTGGGATTCATTATGATTTCTAATGAAACACCTTTTGGTCCAACAGCATTGTGGAATGACATTATGGAATTTTTGATGAGGCTATACATATATGTACAGGAGGGTTAAAAAGTTTTGGGCGATTGTTTTTAAACAGATTTTTTTTTTGTGTGTTGAATAGACAAAAATGTAGTCTGTTATAGGATATTTGAAATTCAATGTCGAATACTGGGTAAATTCCTTTAGGAACTGAAGCTATTTTCAGAATGCTACAGAACAGAAAAGTGATCTCAGTGTTATGATTTCTTACTCACATGCACAATATGATTATTTCAGTGTGGCACATAAAAGGTGGCTCTTCCGACCATTCAGAAAGGTAACTTTGGGCTCCTTTGTGAAACTGTAGTGTAATTTTCCCTTGACAATTTGTGCTCTAAGCTATCCTTAAAAGTAACTTCAGAAGGCTTCAATATAAAGTTTTTGTGTTTGAAAACTTTGAGACCCATGGTGTGTCTTGAGAAGAAATAATCAAAGTGGGATCTGCCTCTGAGAGATGGTCGAAGATGTTGCTGGAATTTGATGCACATTTCATTCAGAGGATAGGGAGTTTATGCTGCCCTGGACTCTGAAAGACTTTAGAGTCAGGTCTGAAGTACTGTTCCTAGAAGGCTTGATATTCTTGTGGGTTTGCATGGATGAAATAAATCTTTGGGATCAAGAGCATACATATGACAGACTTTTTTTGAGATGAGGTTTCTGAGTGTTTTCTGTTTCCTTTTAAACCTGATGTTTGCCTTTAGACTGCAAGGAGAAACAAATACTGTTTCTTTGCATGGTGAGCAGCTTATCATGAATACTACTGAATCAAAAGAAGTGTGACCAACAGGTTGAGGGAGGTGATCCTGCCCCTCTACTCTGCTCTCGTGAGACTTGCAGCACTGTGTGCAGTTCTGGTGTCCTCAACATAAAAAGGACATGGAACTGTTGGAACAAGTCCAGAGGAGGGCCATGAGGATGATCAGGAGCTGGAGCACCTCCTGTATGAAGATAGGCTGAGAAAGTTGGGGCTGTTCAGCCTGGAGAAGAGAAGGCTGCATGGAGACCTCATAGCAGCCTTCCAGGATCTCAAAAGGACCTGCAAGGTTGCTGGAGAGGTACTCTTCATTAGGGGCCTATAGTGATAGGACAAGGGGGAATGGGTTTAAAATTGCACAGAGGAAATTTAGGTTAGATAAAAGGAAGAAACTGCTTACTGTGACGGTGGTGAGACACTGGAAGAGGTTGCCCAAAGAAGTGGTAATACTCCATCCCTGGCAGTGTTCAAGGCCAGGTTGAGAGAGCCTTGGGTGACATGGTTTAGTGTGAGGTGTCCTGCCCATGGCAGAGGGGTTGGAACTAGATGATCTTAAGGTCCTTTCCAACCCTAAGCACTAGTTGTAGCACCAAATACCCCTGCAGAATAGAAAGCTTCTAGTTAATTCTAGTGTGCAGTGAGGAAGATGAACTATTGGGTTACTGAAGCTTGGATATCAGGAATCTCTGCTACTTTTGTATGAGCCTTTGCATTTGTGGTGAGAGACAAACACTTTTGCGGGACAGGTAGGAAGAGCAAAGATAGAACCATATTTTTTGTCCCACTTTTCCCCCTTTCTTCAGTGCTATGCTTCACTAATAATTTTTTTAAAAGCTATCTCCTTTATCTTCTTTTCCTATTAATTGTGTATTAGCCTTATCCAGCATCATGTGCCACCACAATTCTTCTGGCAGGAGACCTATAGAAATTGAAAACTGGATCTTAAAAGTTTGAACTGGAATGATTAGAATGATAAAATAGTAACTGGAATTGGCTAGCTGTGATGTAAAGACTGGAATATGTAGAAAAGACTTGGATGATGATCTTGAACTTGGCTGCAGAGGTTAGGTCTGGTTTGATGCATGAATTTTTGTGTGTATGTGCAGCATGCACATATGTATGGTTGGCAAGTTAACTTGCACTCCTTCTGTTTGAAATTTTCACATATGCAAAAGCAGTGTTTGCATGAGCTTGTTTCAAAACTGTTGTAACTCTTATTGTAACATCTAACAGGGCACACTCTGGTTTGTTCTAGTTATTTCTCTTTTCTCTAATGTGCTTAGAGAAAGACTGAATAGGAATTAGTGTTAAACGTTTCCATGTTTTTCCATTCCTGTACTTGTAAACGCAGGTATCTGTAGTTACACTGGGTCCACTTACCTGGGCTTCTGAAGATAGCTCTTAAAATATTTTCATTTTTCTACCAGCAGTCATTTGAATTGCTTATCAGTGAACACAAACACAATTAAAATCTCCCTTTTTTTACCAGTGCTAAGGAAAAGCCATTCTTATTCTTTTGGACTGCCTTAAGGATGATACAACTTATCAGAATGTAAGGCAATTACTGCACTGCTTCTTATCTATTCTAAGCATCAGATTTTTCACATTTGGGAAAATAATAAAAAAAAAAATCAATGGTGATTTGATGATGTAGAGTATTTAAGGCATAGGAAATAGCCCTGACAGAGATAGATTTAGAGGGTAGAGTACAAGTGAGTTGTTACATGGTATGTAATAAATACGATTTGTCATATGCTGCCACCATGTGTAGTATGGAAGAGGCAGCCACACATGTATACATAAAATTAAATCTGCATTGTAAAACTGCAGTTATGTGTATATATATATTCATATGCCCAATTTTTATCTTTTAATTGGGTGATTTCAGTAGTCACAGTAATTTCTAAATTCTTAGTTCTGTCAGTCAGTATTCTTTTCCAAGTGAAGCAATATGATTAATGTAAAAAAATAGCAGTTGAATGAGGAAAAAACCCTGTCTAAATGTGTGTAATTGTCCTGAAAACTATCTGCTACAGTGTTTCTTTTCAGCTTTAAATAAACATGTAGTTCGGAGTATGTATCTAAATCAATTCTGAAACATGCCTTCCAGTACCTTCTCATATGCCTTTATAAATTGCAACATAAGCAGAGAAAAGTGCCACTTCTAGAACTGACAGTGAATGTAGTTTTCATGAAAGGTAGTTTTGCACTTTTCTGTTTGGGATTAATCTCATCTTCCACTGGAAGGCAGTCTTCTCTTTGTTTCATTCTCCTGCCTTCCAGTATTATTTAGGTAGCTAGTCTTTAGTTTCTTTGAAAATGAAGTAAAACTTGTACCCTGTTTGTCTGTAGCTGGAAAATTTATTCACGCAGGAAACATCTTTGCTTTGCCTGCTTATTTTTTCTGTAAATTGTCCATGTACGCAATTATAATTTTTGTGAAACTTGCAGTGATTTGTTTGGTTGTGAACCTCTTGCATCTATGTCTGTCAGAGATACGTTACTTGGAGGTATGACTTTTTTGTTGTTTTTCAAGTAATGAATTCATGGAATTTTGAATGCTTTGTAGACCTCTTGGTTAGATGGGATATAACACTTCTTTCATCTACATTAGTCATTTATGTGTAGTCACATAAGCTAACATGATTGTTGAAATAAAACCAACTAAACCAGCATTACTTACTTTTAACAGAACTTGTAAATTGTGCCTAAGGAGGTTTGTATTTCAGTGATTAAAATAAAACTTGGGTAAATCTGTAGGTTGGGTATAGAAATGCAAACACCTTGCAGCTGAAACCTGTGGCGTGCCATGAGAGGCAAATTATAAGGTTTTGCCTCTCACCTTTGAACCTGGGCAATCTTTGGCTATTGCCTCAAATTAATTTTTGCTGTGCTCACTGGAAGCGTAACAGCAGCATTTAAATTGTGATACACTTGCCTCTGTCTTCTCTGGAAATAGAGAAACACAGAAAAGTCAGGATGTGACTGCACTGGGATGTGAATGACAGGGTTAAAATTTTAAAGTGATTAGAAGAAGAAAGAAAAGATGGCATTTTGAAATAGAAATGGAAAAAGAGGAGCACTGGGAGGAACCCAGAAGGAGATACCTGTATATCCTTATGTAACTAATATTTTCCTTTAGTTTCACATACATGAGGGATCTATTAACTTTTCAGTCTGCTGCTGTAAAGTGGCAAAGTTCTCACCAGGTGCAGCATGCTGTTCAAAGAGGTGTCATAAGTTAATTCAGGAGAGTTGATCAGCCTTTGTTACAGAAGAGGTCAGACTTGATGGTCACAATGCTCCCTTCTGGCCTATGAATCTATAAGTTTATCAGTGTGCTTGATTTTCTTGTCTCAACCTTGTGGAACTGTAGTTTTGGTCAATGCAAGCTTCTCCTTTGTGGACAGAAATACAGCTCTGATCCTGTAACTGAAACTGGTAATGGCTAATCTGAAGCCATTCACCTGGTGTTAAGGATGAATTTGGAGCTGGAGATACGGAGATTCAGGGAAGGGGAAATGTCCAGTTAATGTGTAACTCTGATAAAAATTGACTGGTTTTGTGTTGGTTTGTTGTTTTTTTGTTTTGTTTTTTTTTTTTTTGGGGGGGGGGGTGTTAATAGTATATTTGGAGGTCTCAGAAAAACATAGCTTACCAAAAGTGCTGAAATTTTCTTTCTCTTTTATTACAACAAGTGTAAAATAATGTTAATGCATTTCAGTCATATGAAGCAAAGCTGGGGAGGAAGGGAAGGAGATACGGCAGTGTTTTCTTACTCTGTTCTTCAGATAAACTGTTACTGCTCACCGTTATCCTTCCCAGCAATCCTTCATTTTTTGTTCTAAATGCTTTTGCCCCTACTATGGAATTTACTACTATGGAATGTAGTACTACTATGTTTTTAGTACTATGGAATGTACATGGATCCCTTCTCGAAATGATGCAGTCTGACAGGAAATCAATATTTTTTTTTCATTCTAGATTTGCGGGTGTGATTGTCATAATCCGCATTTTAGACTGTTAATGGGTTAATAGTGTGTATGGGGAAATCAATGAATAGCTAATAGCAGTGTGTGTGTGTGTGTGTGTGTGTGTGTGTGTGTGTGTGTGTGTGAATCAATCTTTTGCTTAACCAGAATCATAGCTGGTTCTCTTGTCAAAGAGAAGTCCAGTACCTATTTTTTCCTCCTTAGAATCTGTGTTTTCAACGTAACCTTCTCGTGTTCAGCACCGCGTTTTTGAGAGAGGGTTGTTTTCCTTGCTTCGGTCAGGTGAGGTGAGGTGATGCGGCGCCTGGCTACCTGCCCAAGGTCACACACAGCCTGACCCGCTACCTGCGGCTCTCGGCGCCCTGGGGCACTCCGCCCGCCGTCCGCCGTTCTAAGAAGCTCCGAATAGGAAGCCCTATTGCCTGGAGGCGCAATTTCTCATAAGGTGCTATTTGATGTATAAGAAAACTCTTGCATTATGCAAGTGAATGAAAACTCCCAGGCAGGCAAGAGCTGAACGGTAGCTGAAACAGAACGAGAGAGGAGGTAAACGCGCTGGAACACTGAGGCAGTGAAGTGGCGGTGCCGGCGGGCCGTGTGCGCCTGCCTTCTCTCTCGCCTCAGGACGGGCCGGGCGGGGAACGACTGGCGGGACCGGTGCCCTTTCCCGCCGCGCCCCCCTCCCGGACACATCCCGACCCCAGGTGAGACGTCTCAGCCTCAAAGGGCTGGGGGCAGGGGCCGGAGCGGACCGAGCCGGTTCCGTTGTTTCCCCCGACTGCCACCCCTCCGGTCCCCCACCTCACCTCCGGGCCGTGCTCCGCGCGCAAGGCTGCCCCATTGGCGCTCGCCGAAGTTGCCGGGGTGCACAACTCGCGCGGTCACGTGCCGCGGCGGCGCCAATCGGCTCGGCCGTGATGTCAGCGTTGAGCAGCTGCGGGGATGCGGAGCGGGGTCCGGGCAGTCCGGCATGGCCAGGCGGCGCGCGGCGTGAGGGCGGCGGAGCGGAGCCATGGACGAGCCGGGCATTCTGCGCAGGCGAGGGCTGCAGGTAGGAAAGTTGCCGTCGCCGGCCGCGAGGCGCAGGGGCGTGCCGGCGGGTCCGGCGGCGGCGCACCTGTGGGCGGCAGCTGCGCCAGCGGTGGCCCTAGCGGGCAGCGTTCGGGGCGCGGCGGCAGCGCCTGCCGAGGAGTTGTGCGCCGCGCCGGCGGGCGGCTCCCGGGAGCAGCCGTAGCGCTGCGGGCTTGTTCTCCCCGTTAGAGCGCTCTGGAGGTGGGGTATCGACGGCCATTACCTGGGGGAGAAAGTTTCGCCTGCTGACGGCTCTCTGGGCGTCTGCGGCATACTTTGTAGGATGGGAGCGTTGCCGTTCGCAGGCAGCTTTTGGCTGACTTTTTCACTGGTGTCCATAAACGCAAGAAGATTACATATCCCAAATAGAGTGTGGGTTATGGCCAAATGTTGGTACCGTATGTTGCGGGAACTCAGGACTTGAGCTCTTTTTGGATAACGTATTAGAAGCTTAAGTATATATATATAGGCAGAGAGCGTTTTAATAAAGAGCATGTGACAACAGTCGAGTGTAGGGTACAGTTTTTTACCGTTTCACCAAAATGGAGCACCACCTCAAACTACATCATTCTGGCCCATTGTTTAGAAAGCCCCTTTGCCCAAGTCCTCTTAGCGATGAATGTACTTCCTTTCTTTTGTTTTCCTTTACATCCGCAGTGTTTCAGTGGGAGGAGGGTGAAGAGGAAAGCCTCCTTGAGTTTGAGATCTTTAGTCTTAAGTAATGTAAACCCACGTACAATGTTTAAAATGCTCTGAACTTGTGTAGTTCTGAACTTTTTAGGAGGATGCCCTTTCTGATTAGTGCTCTCGACTTGATGCTGATTAACTGTGACAGGTTTTATTAGATGGCTGAATACAAGTAGAATCTGTAGCCCGTGTTGTTACATAGCATAGAGAAGTCCTAAATCTCTCGGGACCTCTTAGTCTTTTAAGAATCCATTAGCTTTTCTTTAACTTTTTGTGTGATAGCATTTGCCTCTGAAAGGTGAATAACTTTCATGAAAAGATTCTGAGATTTTGCTTAGTCCTCAAATCCTGAATCGTTTCAGTCAATGGATTGTAAAGTGTGAAGCAGAATCTCTGCTGCAGGTTGGGACTGCTAATGACAGCTTTTAAAGGAGAGGATTTAAAAATTTAAAGAGGTGGATCTTCACAGAGAAACCGGATTTCCTCCTGTTAAACCTGTTGTAACCCATTGAGCAGCGTAAACCGGATTTCTGCCTTTTGACAAGAACTGAACAGCAGGCTGTTCTGATTAAGGGGTAATTTAAACTGTAATGTGAAAGCCCATTGTTGAGTCCTGCAAACATTATTTTTTATTTTTTGGTATGTGTTTATTGTCTGCAACTTCAACAAAATGATTTTGAATGAATACCGAGAATATTTCACAGAATACTTGATTACCTCTTTGTATGCTTACATGGTCACTTGAGAGCATTAAAAGCTATCTAGTGAATAATCCCAGTACCAGGAAGACCACACTTGCAGTGCATGCAGTAATAAACTGGAGCTGTTTTTAAAGATCTGTACCTCATGACTGTCATCAGAATCTAGGATTCTAGGCTGGAGAAAAAGAGGCAGTTGGTTGAACTTGTATTAGTTGGCATGCTGTCATCTAGAGAAAGATGGAGGGGAAGAAATCCTATTTACACTCAAGTTGTATTCCTTAGACCCTTAACTGAATCTGTCTTCGTATTGTCCTCTTCCTTCCCTTACATTCTGCTACCTTATGCTTTTGTCTTCATCAGTTGTCCATGCAACTAGCCTAGAGACTACTATGTTGAATTTGAGAGCTAGAAAGCAGCTGATATGACATGTGACATGGAGCGTAGCTGCTGTTTAATTTTTGTTAGTAAATACTGATTAGGTGAAGTCTCCCAAGTTGTTTACTTGGCTGACATTTGCTTTTTATAGTACATCTCAAAATAATGAGTTGGTTATTTTATAGTAGTAGTATGTGTTCTTACCAGAGGAAAAAACCCTAAATAGTTCCACCATTGTGCTGTTCTCTGGGATTAATCCAGGTATCTTCTGTCTCTGTTTCTTTTTTATATGTTACTGATCCTTTCCTTTAAAGGCTATTGAGAATATTCTGAAAGGGATTAAAAAAAAAAAAAAGAAAAAGAAAAGGTTCTGGGTTAAGGCTGTTCTGAGATCTTCAATGAAAGGTCAGCTAACTTCATGTGACTTTGTCAGTTCTTTTGGTTAGAAGTAGAAGTGATTTTGCTTAAGAGCTGTGAGTTTTCTTAGGTTAAGGTGCATTTAAATTAAACCAGTCCTATAATGCGAAACAGCACATGCTTAAATTAAAAGCCAAATCAGTGCAACTGCTGTTTTTTTTGTGTTTGTACACAATTTGCTTCAAAGCTTGATTTGCAGGACACGCAAAGCATTTCCTTTTAGATGGGAACCCGATGTAGTTGTATATAATGCTATGTACCATCATGCTGTGTTTAAAAAAAGCCAGGAAGCAGCTTGAATTGAATCTCAAAATATAAGCCTTAAGTAAATATGTAGACATGGATAAATCTTGTTTTGGTTTGATATGTGAAAGGCTTTTCTAGTGCTCAGGCTTCTAGGTGAGAATCTGAGCTTTTAGTTTGTTGCATCTTGAATACCTACACCTAGTTAATCTTACTACAGCCTCTTCCTATATGTTCAGTTATTTACATTAGTTGTATTCATAGAGGAATAAAAGCTTCTGAGATCTGTTGATGAGTGGTTTCTGAAGTTTTGATTACAAAGAATGCATTTTGTTTCTAAGAAATGTCAGGAGAAAATTGAGTATTTCTTTCAACTTCTGAAAATGCTAAATGTAATTTAATGTGGACTGAAATAGTTCTATCTTGAAAATAAGTTTAACACTCCTCCCCCTAAAAACAGCTAACTAGTACTTGCATATTTACCATTCTCAATTGCTTTTTTGCTAACAGCCTATGTTTCATCTTTCTTGTGTGAATTTGTCTAGTAGGTGTTTGTCTGAGCAGTGTGTTTTATCCTGCCTTAGACCAAAGACTCCAAACTGTCTGAGCAGTGTGTTTTATCCTGCCTTAGACCAAAGACTCCAAACCCACTTGATGGTGGGTATAGGTAACACATTTATTTCCTTCAGTCTGTAAGAAAGATATGGGAATGTGGGAGAAATCTCACTGCCAGATGCAGCTTCAGTTATGCTACCAGAGCTGATGAAGCTTTCTCTTTGTTGAACAGATGCTTTGGGCCTTCCCTTTTCCTTTTGCTAATTTCGGTTCTGCCTCTTAAAGTGGCTGGTAAGCAGTGTCTTTTAAATCTTGGGGTAGTTACATGAGCTTTTTTAATTAGGCTTGCAGAAGAATTGACCAACAGCAGAGAAATTAGCTATACATGAAACCTCCCAAATGTCAAAGAAAATGGTGTTTATGTTTGTTTTCTTGTCTCTAGGTATGCTTTCTCTTTCTTAATGCTGAAAAATTTTCATGGAGGTATAAGGCTTCTTGAA
Source organism: Pezoporus occidentalis (assembly GCF_034315485.1). Classification (NCBI taxonomy): domain Eukaryota; kingdom Metazoa; phylum Chordata; class Aves; order Psittaciformes; family Psittacidae; genus Pezoporus; species Pezoporus occidentalis. The sequence goes on from NW_026913425.1 coordinate 2,026,669, forward strand.
ATTCAGGATGACTGATTACATTAAGTTTGCAGAGGCAGGATTACAGCCAACATGAAAAACTCCAATTGAAGATCTTCTAATACTGTACTTCAGGCATTGATTTGGGGAGGGGGTGAGGTAGAAAATAATAATAAAAAAAAAGCAAAATTCAGATTATTGCTGTAGAAATGAAAACACGCAGTGTAAATACAAGTGTGGAGTCAATGGAGTGTTGCTGTTCTGACACAACTGAGGTGACAGTTTATACTAATTCCATATATTTCTAGAAAAGATGACAAAGGGTACAGTCATTATCTAACCTTGCCTACTCCTTTCCTGAACCTCTGAAATCCTTTAGTGAGCTCAGTGGTGGAATCTGTAGTGATTTGAGATGAGCTTGGTTGTGTTCTAAGACTCGAAGGAAGCCAGCTTTGGAGTGGTCCATGCACTTGTTCTCTCCTGTTTCTGAATCACTTGGCTTATCCCCAAAATTGGCTTGTGGTTTGTTTGTTCTGTCTGTCTGTCTGTGTTTCCGTGTGTCCATCTGTCCATCTTCCTCCCTTCCGACCCTGTTTAGTTAGTAGGAATAGTAGCTGCATGAAGGAGAGCAGCTTCTGATTGAAACAGTTTTGTGGGGTTTTGTTTGTTTGTTTTCAATGCCATGCATAGTTCTTGGTTTGACATTTTGTTAGCATTGGCTTTTACTCACTTTGTCACAATTAATGAAACTAGTAGTTTTCCATGTTTTCTTTTGAAAGTTTTTGTAAGATGCTTTGTTCAAATTTGATGCAGTTCTGACTGTGATGCTGCTTTATGTCATGCTTAACATAATGATTTGAGACTTGTTTTCACCAACTGATACACTATCTTTGCTTTAAACTTCTTAAGCTAATGGTTTTATCAAAATTGCCCACAGGCTGTGCGATGCCATTAATTCCTTTTCCTATTAGATTGAAACAATAAACTTTTTTTGCTTATAGCAGTGCCGGTTACCCATCTGAACATTAAAATTACATAAAAATCCGTAGATGATAGTTCTTTATTCACTGAGTGGTCCACCTATCAAATTGATGTCTCTCCAATTTAGAGACAAGGATGTTGTGTGGGACAGTGTTGAACACTTTGCACAAGTAGATGATGTTGACTGCTCTACCCCTGTCCACCAGTTCCATAGCCCCATCACAGAAGGCCACCAAATTGGTCAGGCAGGATTTCCCCTTAGTGAAGCCATGCTGGCTGTCACTGAGCACCTTGTTGTTTTTCATGTGCCTTAGCATGCCTTCCAGGAGGATCTGCTCCAAGATTTTGCCAGGCACAGAGGTGAGACTGACTGGTCTGTAGTTTCCCGAGTCATCCCTTTTCCCCTTCTTGAAAATGGGGGTTATATTTCCCTTTTTCCATGATTTTTCAAATATGATGGACAGTGGCTTAGCAACTTCATTTGCCAGCTCCTTCAGGACCTGTGGATGGATTTCATCAGGTCCCATGGAGTTGTGCACATTCAGGTTCCTATGAGTATCTCAAACCTGATCCTCTCCTACACTGGGCCTAGGGTCTTCGTTCTCACAGTCCCTGAGTCTGCCTTCCAAGACTTGGGTGGTGTGGTCAGAGCCTTTGCCAGTGAAGATCGAGGCAAAGAAGTCATTCAGAACCTCAGCCTTCTCCAAATGCGGCGTAGCCAGTTCTCCTGATAGCTTCTGGAGGGGGCCTACGTTGCCCCCTAGCTTGTCTTTTATTCGCTACGTACCTATAGAATCCCTTCCTGTTATCTTTCACATCTCTAGCCAAGTTTAATTCTAGCTTTCCTCACCTGGTCCCTAGCTTCCCGGGCAACATCCGTGTATTCTTCCTAGGCCAATCCTTGTGTAGGTGCTGTAAAAGAAAAGATTTCAAGCATTTTCTGAAAATTTTATCACTTAAGTAATCAAACCCACAATCTTAAAGAAACTAATAGGTGGCCTTAGTTGAAAAAATGGGGCTTGTGACATAACTGGTAACGAGTAGTTCCTGGTACCAAACAACCTTCCTGAATTTCACTTTCAGCTGTCTGGAACCTGATAGTTTTTTTGGAATACTTAGCTTGCACAGAGCACTGAAGTGCATTAGTATGGTTGGACTTGGTGATCTTAAAGGTCTTGTCCAACCGAGTTGATTCTGTGATTCTAATATGTTAAACTTCAAGCGTGCATATGTTTTTGCTTATGTTTTATGTATTTGAATATTCTCTACAGATAAATGATGCTTTTTTCAGTAAGGAAACATATATCAAAGTGCATTTCAACTAATACAGACTCCTCTCCTGTCGCATAATGTAACTTGATCTTCCTACGTAAAAAGAAAGGGAGACATGCTGAAAAGTGTATGAAATGGGTGCTTGCATTAACTTCTGCTTTGAGTTCTTTTGATGTGAAAAGTTTTTTAATGTATTTTGTCTCTTTAAATTATGCCACAGAAGAAGGATACCATTTCTATTTCTCTGAAAAAGCCTAGTTATCCACATGTTCTGCAGTGCACTACATTAGGGAATTTAGCAGTCAGAAATTGTGTGCAGAACCTGAAAGTAATCACTATCCTCTTGCATTTTCTGAATACAGCACTCACAGGTGCAGATGGAAAATTTAGGTTATGAGTGGAAAATTGATTTAGAACTCCAGTGCCCCTTATAAGCACTGTTTCCTAGTTTTAAATTTCTGTAATTTTTTCAAGATTTTAGTAAATGTGGAGAAGTGCAGGAAAGGGAGGAGTCGTATAAATGAAAAATTAGCAAGAGCAAATGTTTATGATTTGCAAATACAGGTTAACAGCTATATTTATGGCGCTCTGGTTCTTTATTAGTTCATGGGCTGTTTCCTTTTTAGGTTGTTCAGGACAATGTAGTGTGTGTTTAAACATAGAAGATTATCGCTGTTTATTTGATGTAAACAGAATAATGATCAAATACATGTTATTAGTCTGTATCTGTGACTGAAAATTCTAAATTGCCGATTTTAACTTTCAAACATGAAGCTGAATAGCATCTTTTTTTTTTTTTTTTTTTTCCATATTTGCTCTTGTCTGTAAGCTACAATTCAAACTTGTTCTTAGGACAAGGTTGCCAAAATCTACAGTTTTCTTGGTTTGGTTGGTGAGAGAGGAGAAGATCTAACGTCAAACGTATCATCTTTATCACTAGGTATGGCATGTTACTGTGTGTCCTTTGCTTTGCAGTAGTCATAAGAGATTTAAGTCTGACAAAGCTATTTTTCTGAGATGGCTGCAAAGACCTCATTGTGTTTCTCCATGACCTTCCAAAAATAGCACTCTCCAACTTAGTTCAAGAAAGCAGCTGCTCATAACATCTTGATTGGTTCAGTTGGCTCAATCTTCATTCAGTTTCACTTCTCAAATAGCATTTGGTTGACATCTTTGTCTATGCTCTTAGGACCCTGCATAGATCTTAATCTTTCAGTATAGATTTCTTTCATGAGTCTTTGGATTTTGGTTTGTTCATGTTGCTTGCTACTTTCTCTGCAAGTAATGCTAACTTTGTTTTTCTGCTGTTTGCCTTCTGGCTTTTTTACATTGCCTTTAAGATGGCAAAATCCTATTCTTTTCTGATTGAGATTGTAGCTGAGGGCTTGCTTATTTTTGAGCATCTGTGACAAGACTGTGTAAGAACTGAACTTGGCATCTCATTTTATAAGGTGTTTGGGGTTTTAAAATAGAATTATAACAAAACAACCACTTCTTTTTTGGTGCATGCATTTTCTCCCCTTCGATTCCTATGTATTTATTTGTATGTGTTTAGGACTGATGTCTGTTTAATGGTTTCTGTAGCACCTTATGACTCTTGCTTTGCTTTTAACAGTAAAAATGGAACATTCCAGTTAGTTTTTTAGTACTGCTGCAAAAATATAGTCGTGTATTGCCTGTTTCACCCTAAGACACCTTGAACAATTTCAGTATCATTTTTCTTTGACGTGGAGTCTATATGACAAATCAATACTAAGCTATTCCGATGCTGAGCCCAGTAAAGCTTGTTGGAATTATAGGTATGTGAAGTGTGTCTTCCTGTCTTCAGCCTCTGAGGAGATGCAAGCACTTACAAGTTGATGCATTTCCACAAAGGAGCTATTCTGGAAAAAAAAAACAACTCATATTTAAAGCATTTATTTTTCATGTGTATTCCCTCTGGCATCACTCAGGAAATGCAGTAACTGATGAGAATCCTGCCAGATATTAATTCTTGCTCTTTTCTCCTTCAACATGGCCCAATGTTCTTTGTTCAATACTGTAATGATTGTGTTCAACAGGATGCAGTTAGGAAGAAGAGGGCAGTCCCATAACTAGCAGTGCTAATGGGAGAGTATCTGGCACACTAATGTGTTAGACTGCCAAGGAATTGGAACAAACCTGTTAGTTAGAGGTTATTGTTATGCAAAATATAACATTTATGTCTGCTGCAAGAATGCAATATAGAAAGTCACTTCAGGTATATTTTTCCTTTGCTGGTAGCTTCTGTTGCTGGACAGCTTAATGGATGCAAGATACAGGCCCAACCTTTGATTTCTTTTCTCTCTGGGAGATAGCTTTCAAGAGTTTGTTTTCTTACTGTTTAAAATCAAAGCTACACATGTATGTTTTTCTCTTGGCTTGTTTTCCAGCCCTGGCTATAAGGATTGCCAGATGTACCATAGATGTACCATAATGCAACAGTCTTTGTCAAATAACTGACAACACATTACTTTTTTCTTTTTAAAAAATTCTGTAACTAGATAGACTTCTTTCTTACTTATTATACTTTGGCTCTGCTGTGAGGTAGCTCTATAACAGAAACAGCTTTCTTGATCAGCGTGTAGAGCTTGGTACAGTGTGTAGTTAAGTATTCCATTGAAAATCTAAATTTAAGGCAGCGGAGATCAGCAAGAAATGAACATCATACTGTTTTTTCAAAAAACCCTAACCAACCCCCAGTAAACCCCAAAACATTTCACACTTACTTGAATCCAAAGCTGAGAAGGAAGAACTGTGTGTTAAAATTTGTAACTTGGTCCTGCCTCCACACTTGGCACAATGAATTGCCTACTGTCTGAAGATCTTGGTCTGTTTTACAAAAATAAGTGTTTTAAATTCAGAGTATTTTAAATACTCATGGTGACTATGGTGAGAAAAAATACTACATTGTTTGCTACCTCTCACACTGGTGCAAGGCTTACGTATGTTTTTGTCTTGTACTGCATTTTCAGAAAGGTAAATTCCCAGCTTCTGCACCTTTGTCTGGCTCTGCCTAAATTGATCCTCTTACTTTTGTCATCAGTCTGTTGTGTTTTTGCATGTCACCTTGAGTAACTTGATTTTTCCATGCTGTATATGCTTTAAATGTTCATGAGTTTTTGTTGCCATTCTGTTGTAGGAAGAGTATATTTTGCTATCTAGTTTTGTGATATTTGGGAACAGAATACATGCAGTCTTCCTCCCCCCCCGTGCATCCTAGTTACCTCTTTCTGCCTTTGTAGAATCAAATTCTTTTAATGCCTTAAATTAAGCTTTATGGGAAGGAGGCTCTTACTGCCTGTAAAGGTAATACTCTTTTTCCCTTTTTCGTAATAGTGAAAAGATGATTAAATAGTCTGCAGCTGTAACACTGAAAACATGAAACTTATTTACCTTTTGAATGTCCCTAGGTTTTTCTGGTTTGCTTCTTCAGAGTGTCTTGTTATCACTGAAATGGGGATAGCATTTCATTATCTTTTCGGTAACTTAAGGCACAGAAAGATTTATTTGTTCAAGACTGTTAAGGTTATTGGTGACCTTGAATTTCCCAGTTGTCTGTTGTTACCCTGAACTCATAATGCTAGAACAGCCTGTTTCAGATCAACTATAACATAATACAGAAATGTCAAAATTCAATCTTCTAATACAATTCAAGAACTAATAGTATTTGTTATCAATATTGTAGCCAATTTTGGTTTAAAGTATAAATTTTATTAAACTGACTAAGCGATAGCAGATAAAACAGCGCTGGGTGCGCCGGGGAGTCCTCTGCTCCGCCCAAGACGCGCACACGCGGTCAATGGGAGGCGGTCCTTTATCTTCTCCGGTTCAAGGCCCCGGCCAATCCTGTCGCCCCTCCTCACTCGGATGTTGACATGGCTCTTCCCCATTGGTTCCCTTTGTTGCAGGGGTCTCATTACCGAGAAGTTTCGGGAAGTTTCGAGAAGCTGCCAGAGGCTTCGAGAAGCGTCCACTGCCAGCCTCCTCACCGTCGCAGCCCCCTCCCCTCAGGCGTTGCAACAAGACACCACTTCGAGCCACCCAGCCCCCTTTTCTCTCTCACAATCCCGCGCAACAATACAACTGACCTCCCCCCATTACCTGCAGAGTACAACAGTTACAGAGTCAAAAGGAGTATTGTTTCACATAACGACAGCCACAGAGAGCCTCCCTCCCCCCAAACTTCTTGATGAACAAACCCCACACATTACAGTATTAAAAATAAAATGACTGTAATACCTGGACAGAGCTTATCTAATCACCAGTTGTTTTCATTGAACATCGGTCTAATAATCTTGGTAGTGTTCAACAGGTAATTAATAGAATAATAGAATACTTCTTTTCGCATTTCTTTGCCTTAATGTCCAAATCAGTGGGATTATAAAGATTTTTAGATCTTCATATACTTACTTATTTTGGGCATATAGATAAATATAAAAATGCTAAGACACCTTGATTATCATCAACAGAGCCACCAATTCTCCTTTGGTATCAGGAAGAGAAAAGGGAAACTACTTTAGCTTGTGTTCTCCAATCTCTTTTTAACTATTTATCAGATGTAGTTCTAACACACTTAGATGATAGAAGAGACTTAATTTTTGACCATTCTTTGAAATTAAGATGCAGGCGTGCAGTGCTGTGTTATGCTGTATATGCTAGCTGCAGCACAGCACTGTGGCCTCTCACAGGCTCTGTGACATTGCACTCTGAGCACAGTTGGTTAAGTAATTGAGTGGAACAGCTGCATGTATTACGAGACACTACAGAGCAAGAGGTAGATCACTGTGTAAAGCAGTTCAAGAGATGATTTTAAGCATGACAGCAGGCCGTGGCCACAGGCTTTACAGCAGCTTTTGCTAGATGCAAATGCCGAGATGCTCAGGCTGGAGGATATGTCAGGGACTTAAATCTTAGGTGCATATACCTCTTGAGGAGATAGCCCAGGACTATTGGAGGAGGAAGTATGCTTAAAGATCATGGTTTGGGGATATTTGAAGAGGTGTTCTTCATTGTGACACTTCATAAAATCAAAACATTGAAATAGACATGCCAGCATCAGGATTGTCCAACTTGATGTGAATGCAGTTGTTGCTGTAAATGTTTTTTCCTTCAGCTGAGCTACTTGCAAAGCTGTCAGAGGCCAGCTGTGGTGTTTGTTGGTGGATTCATCTTCTTTGTGTAGACTTAATGGCACTGTTGCTTCTGATTGGTTTGGTGGCTAACAAAAATGGAGAGGAAAAACAGAAAGGCCAGCGACTGCTTCAGTCTCAAGATAGAAATCTCTTCAGATAAGAGTGCATGCTTGTGTCATTTGATATTGTCACTTGCCTGTCTCTTGACATTGCTGTTTTCATGAGAACAACTGCGCTGTTAGTGGTAACTGTTCTTATATGGAAGGTGCTTTTGATATCTCTTAAGCCTGTACATTGTTAAATTAGCTACTACTCTGTGCAGTCAGAAACATGCGTTCTCCTCACAACTGCATTCAGGCTTCTGTGCTATCAGAAATAAATTATATGAAATGTTCAATACCTGATGTCCCTTATCTGTGTTGTGTTTTGTGGTGTTTTGTTTTATTTTTTTTTCTATTGTAATTTTTTCCCTCTTTTTTCCCCTTTAGCAGTGTCTGTTTTCCAGAAGGTTGCTTCTTGGACTACTCACCTGTTAAATAAGTCTCTCAGTTTTTCTGCTTTCTGGCCAGTTTTCTTCATGCCATCTAGCTAAAATACCTTGCCATAGATGAGAATTATTTAGAAGCACTCTGTTTTTTCTTCAGCTGTCTGTGTTAATGTGAGTCATATTGGCTTTTGCCAAGGAGCTAGTTTTCTGACTGTCATTTTATTATATCGACTGATAATTGCAACTGACCTATCTCCAAACGTATCGTGAATCCACTGCATATGCTTTGCAGGTAATAACTGGTTTCTCTGAATGCATAGCATTTTCAGCCTGTACTTTTTTCCCCCTCTTCTGTTTACTCTCATCTTTATTCTTATCTCTAATTCCAATTATGTTTTCACATGCAGTGTCCCAGCAGCTTTTGTTAATCTCTTGCTGATCTCAGTTACACGTCAAGGTGGCTCTCTGCATATGTTAACATGTACTGACAATAGACTTCCTTCCCTGCTTGGGTTTACCTACTGTGCTTCACTGGCAGTTCCATCATAAAGATTTTTAGCAGCAGAGTGGTATATGGAATTTTCAGTCCAGCTGTTCTCTTCAGTGATTCATTTCACAGCAGTCCAGTGTTGTGTTCATCAGAAAGGCTAACACACCAAACTGGCTCTGACCCTCCTGCTCCGAAAACAGCTATGTTTAACCTGGATTGTTTCAGTGTTGGCATTTACAGAATAGAACCACACAGAATTATGCAGAGGGAGTAGTGAACTCTAGCTTCAGGGCAGAAATGAGCTGGTGGGAGAGCTGGGGAGAGGAGTTCCTGAATCTCGTTACTGCTGAAGCCTTCATGGTGGAAAGCCATGGCACGACTCACAACCACAGTTGCTCCTTGTCCAAGCAAGGAGGTGAAGCCTCTGATGCCAAGTGACTAGCAGCACAAAAGTGAGTGGAAAGCATTTATGATTAAAAACAGAACTGAAATAGCCTTTGTTGTTCACACAGGGGATAATGAATCTAGTAGCTGTGTTGAGTTTTACTGCCTGTTAGTATGAAAACTGCTACGTGCTTTCTGCAATCCAGCAGTGTACCTTGTATCGGCTGATGTTAACCCTGCCAAAAGACAGTACTGCATCAAGTCTACCAGTCTGGTTCTTTTATGCTAATAAAATAAACTGTTAATATACTTTGATTCAGAATGTTGTACCCATGTACCAACATGGCTGGTGTCACTGGAGGCACAGCCTCCATAAGCATTTTAATAGTCTGAGTAATCTTCCTTTTTCATAGGAAACCCTGCATCATTTTAGGTATACTTTCATGCTCATGAAATGGTGTTTGCTGTATTGGGATTTTTCTAGGTGTAAACTGTGTTTGTCACAGCTCTTATTTGCTCCTGAAATGCTTTCTGAAGGGGACACAGGAAGGGAAAAAAGAAGAATTGCCAATAACAGAGAATTCCAAGCTTCTCAGTTTGGTGCAGGATCTCATGTTACATAGGTTAACCTTAGTAAAAGGGAAGGTATGGGCCTCTGAAGATCACCACTCTTGCTAGCTAGTGTCAAGAAGCCACTTTTCAAGTATCCATTTTCAAGCATCCATGTTAAGTTTGTATTAAGTGATAATGTGAAGGGTGTTAGAAATTTTTAGAAAGGAATTATTTAAGGTTCCTTGAGTACAGAAATACTCTAGAATGCTTACTGCTAATTTTAGCCAGTTACACAGAAGTAATTTAATGGAGTGTTATCAAAAGACATTACCATCTGTGGAAGAAAGTTCAGTTGTAACCAAATATTTATTCAAGTGTTGGATAATTGCTTTTTCTATAATGCCTGTTAATTAGCAGTGAGTATGATACAATCTTTCCAAGGTGACCATAATCTTTGCTTCCACCAGATCTTTCTTTGTTACAGAGCTGTTTTTACATGGTGTCTTACTAGGAGTGGAAGCCTTGTTGTTAAGGAGGAGTAGAAACTACTCTTAGAAAAGCAGAGTCTTGAGATCTTGAGAAATATTTGTCAAGATGCGTAGAATTGTATTTTCAGTTAAAGAACCCTGTGGATATCTTTCCAGAAATATGAGCAAATCTATCTTGCATTTATAAAATATTTGGATTTTTTTTTTCAGAGAATATTGCTAGAAGGAATTGTGTACTGGTCCTGAAGGTGAGACAGAAAGGGAAACAGTCTCATGTATTTTCACCCTATGCTTCCTGTGATTTGGAACAGGCTCTTGGCCCATATCACCTCCCCATCAGATGCATACCTGAAATAACAGCCTGTAGAGTTCATACTTGTTACAACAATGTCCACATTGTAGAGTTTGTAGAAAGACTGAAGCAGAATATTTTAAGTATCTTGAGTAAGAAACTAAACATAGGTCTTCTGTCTTCTGAATATCCAGCATGTAGAGGATTTTGAAACAGCCTGTATCCTGGAAAAATCTTTGTTGTGCTGTGTGAGATACAGGCAGCATTGGGTAAATACGTTTTTTCTTAATTTCTTCTAGATTCCAATAAAAACATTCATGTTCCGTATTGCTTTGTTTTGTACTTACTTAAAAAGTTGTGAAGAGAGCACAAAGCCAACTCTTTGATCTTACATATTATAATATTAGTTGTTATGTGTTCTCCCTTTCTCCCAAGACTTTTAAGAATATGCTTAAACCATCCTTGTTTCTATCTTAATAGTACTTCTGTAATGTTTGTGAAGTTAATGAACGTATTCTTGAGAGTTTCTAGAAATGATGGAATTAATGTTCGATTTTCAGTCCTTTTTGTGAGAAATTATCTCTGAAAAATTCAGGTGCCATATTTGGTAGAATTCATAGAGAAACTTAAGCTTTCTGAATTTTGAGAGCAAACGGAGCAAGTGCTTTGTTTCAGATGGTTAAAACATTGCAAGGCTAGTGAACAAAAAGTATGTATTTAGGCTGTCAAGAAGTAGGGAATAAACTGAATAATTTGAAACAGTTTCCAAAAAAGCCGTTTTTCCTTTGTAAAATTTCAGGTTATACAGTATAGTTATTCTAAATACATATTTTTGTTTAAACTTTGCATTTGTTTCTAGTTTAAAATTTTTTGAGTGCTTAAGCAGTTGAGTATGTGGATGTAAATTTTTTTTTTTTTTTTTCTTGAGACGTGAGCACTTCCATCCACGCAGTAAAAGTTTAGGGACAGGCTGGTCCCTGTTCTAGAGGTTAGTAGGTTCCAGTTTGAATCAGTGAGAGCAAAACACAAGAAGCAGCAAGAATAAACGACCAGATGGTGCGCCATTTGAAACTTAGGAGGCAGTCCTCCCATTGCAGCTCCAGCAAGTCCAGGTAGTTTTAAGGCTGACTGCAGTGAGGTGTGATCCTAAATGATTTTGAACATGTGATAAAGAATTTAGTGCTTCTATGTTTTCAGTTTCTATTTGCTCTTTCAAACTTCTCTTTTGAAGAGAAAGTTCTTTTACATGGGCGAGCCTGCTATTTCTCAGATTTTCTCAGGAAAAGATGCTAATCTCTGCTAGGTGAAAATCTGCCAGTCTGTTGAAGCTTTGGATGGAGAATGTGAATCTAAAAAGTAATCTTTTACTAGAGGAGGTGTTGTTCTTTGTGTTAGAGTGAATCTAGATGGGTGGGATGTTAGTGTGTTGGATTCTTTTGTGTGTAACTTATTAAATTGATATATAAACTGTAAGATAGTGTATATACTTGGGAAGAATGAAATGAGTGATTTTTTTACTGTGTGTATGTAGAAATGAAGTAGGCATGTGTGAGAAAACAGTGCCATTAAATGCATGGGAATAATAGGTAAAAGCCTCATGAAGCTGTTTCTAGCAAAAGCTTCATTTTCTTTCTGGTATTTGTATGGTGGTATTATTGAAATTGATATAATAAAGCTTTTACAAAATTAGTAAAAATACAGTTCAGTTAAATACTCTCCCTTCTCCAACATCCTCCATTCCATCCCCTCCACAATCCATTTTTCCCCTTTTCTCTGTTCTTCTTCCTCCCCTTTCTTCATTCACTGTCAGGAAGGGGCGCCTCAGAAGAGTCATTTCAGCTCAGCACGCCACCGTCAGAGACTAGTGGAACCAGCAGCTACAAAAGTGAGTCTCTTTGTTGAAGGCCCATTTTTAAAATGGAATTTTGTGTCAGCAGAATATTTGTTTTCTAAGAGAAGCTCTTCTGTGTGCTTTGTGAGAAATAGATTTTTACTTACCTGCAAGTGATACAATCATTGTCTCTAAAGGTGAAGTTCAGCACTGGAAAGATTCATATTCAAGTGCAGCAGTCTTACTTTCTTTAAAACGTTGGGGTGAGTTGGGGAAACAGGAACTCTATGAAATGTTCTGCTTTGCTTTTATTACTTTGTGGAATGTGTTAAACATATGTAGTTCATTTGTCTCATTCTTAAACAAAAGGCTTTCATTGAATAAAAAATTTGGCAAAAATATGGAAAATGATCACACAGTCTATTATCAAGATGTGATATGAACTTTCAGAGTAAAAAACCCCAGCTTTGTCATCAAAAGATGATACTAGCAGATACAGTAGTAGTACTCGTTATAAGGTTATTCCGTCTTTCTGGAGATATGCTGCTTGCTAACAGGACACAAAAAAGCTTCAGATATTCAGTGAGTGTGATGTTATGGATCTTTTATGCCCTAGGCTCATAAGATGTATTATCCTAAAATATGTAATGCAAATTTTAGAGCATCAGTAGCTGTTCAGTTGTATCTGTCTTTTGCTACTTTTTGTGAGAACCAGCAAAAATGGAACTCTGTATCCATTACTACCACCTCCCAAAAGTCCCATTCTCTGCTTTTCTGTAGATTTGGATGCTTGCAGAATTGATCACAATATTTACATAGAACCTCTGATCCGTATTGGAGTAGATCAGTGGTAGTAGTCCTGGTCCTGAAATAAAAGCCCTGGTTTTATCAAAGAAGAAAAAGTGGACACATGTCTTGCCATGCATACTCCAGTCACTGTTGTCAGACCAATCTTCCTGTTGCTAAATGTGTTGACTTTTTAACTGTGGTGACTTCTACTGTTGCCAGCTTATATTGTTTATTCCTTTTAGCCTGTAACAACACTGTCGATAATAACTATTCTTTTGGGGCTCTGGAAAAGAGCATTTTGGTGTTTACAGAGGCAAAAGTGAATGAAAAGTGTGTGTATGTATATATGTATGTGTATATATTTTAAGGATTAGTTAAGTAGAATGAATTCTATGATTCTACTTAGGTTTGGAAAGGACCTTAAGAGCATCAAGTTCCAACCCCCCTGCCACGGGCAGGGACACCTCACACTAAACCATGTCACCCAAGGCTCTGTCCAACCTGGCCTTGAACACTGCCAGGGATGAAGCATTTGCAACTTCCTTGGGCAACCCATTCCAGTGCCTCACCACCCTTACAGCAAAGAACTTCTTCCTTATATCAAATCTAAACTTCCCCTGTTTAAGTTTGAACCCATTACCCTTTGTCCAATCACTAACAGTCCCTGATGAAGAGTCCCTCTCCGGCACCTTTGTAGGCCCCCTTCAGATACTGGAAGGCTGCTGTGTAGGAACAGAAATCAGTTCTGAATGAGACTGTCTCTTAAGGAACCCATGCTCTAGATGAGCCGCTTTTTGTGTGCATTGATGTACACTAGAATCACTCCAGGCAATTCCTTCAGCATAGAAAGCCAAAGGAAAAATGTATTCTGAAGTGGAGTTCTGTAAGTTGTGCTAGTGTTTGCTCCCTCCCCTTACTTATTTTTCCAGCAGTTTTCCACCGTACCCTGGTGCCCTACTATAGCCCTGGATGCTTCTTGTTGAAAGTAGATGCACTGTCAAAACCTCAATCTGGTAGCTGCAGAGCAACCTTCTCAGTATTTGCACTTGTGTTTTCTTTGGGGCAGAATGACCAGAAAAGGTCTTGACTGGTGTTTCCAGGGCCCTTGGCCACTGCTGTGTGTTCTTGGAATCAATTGCTACAACTGAAAGGCTGTTTGAAATAACTTGAGGTAATCATTTCTGCATGTTTCCCACTCCTTTCTTCTTTGCCTCATCCTTCTTTAGGTCTTAGGTCTGGGAAATGTCATGTTTACTTATGATCAGACCCCACTCATGTCAACCCACCTGGAAGGTAAGGTCTGGAATAGGCCTGGGCACCCCAACAGCTGCCCTTCGGCAGGAAGTTTTGGAGCAGGAATATTGCCTTATGATTCTGAACCAAGGAGGTGTAATTTGCTGCTTGGCATGGGACAAGCACTGGAAGTAGACGTGAGAGCAGTGAGAAGTCTGTGCCCAAAACCTTTGCAATCTTTGCTCAGGACAGTCAGGGCTGTGCTGTGCTGTACTCTTCCATGGACTGAAGCCACTCAAGAGAAGGGGTGAAGACAAACCTGACCTCCAGCAGGTGCTACAAGTTATGTGTGCTTGTGGGAGGAGTAGCCTTCTTCTGGCAGACTTCCCTGCAGACTGCTGCAAGTCAGTAGGAGTGTCATCAGAGTCCTTTCACCCTTCTTCTTCCCTGTTGTGGGACAGTAGGGACCCTTAGCTGTAGTTGCTGTGACAACCTGACCAGCACTCTGCTTGAAGAAATCCATGTGCAATGCAGCTGGTTAAGAAAGCCTACACTGTAAAAGGAAGTTGAGAATCCAGCTGAGAAAGTTGGACTCTATCTTGAAAGGCAACACCAGTGCAACCTGTCTCCAAGCACTACCAAAGACTTCACCTGCAGGTACACCTGCTGCAGTGCCTTCTTGGCAGGCCCCTTGGGCATGCAGGGTGTTAATCATCTGCTCTTGGGACTGTGGAGATCAGCAAAGCTTTCCTGATAAGGATTAGGAGGGTAGGGTTGAGTCTTAGCTGTGCTGGTAATTCTGGAAGTAGGAAGCTGTAGAAAGGCAACAGGACTGGCAGACCTTCTTCAGCAGCTTGTTTTATTACACTCCTTGGTCTAAATTTACTGCCTCAGGAAGAGCTGCCTGGTGGTAGGGGTAGATACACAGAAACCAGCAGTTTCATGGTCTTGACACCATCCTGAAGCAAGAGCTACTTTGTCCTTTCAGACTGAAGATGGCAAATGTCCATTAACAAAGCTAACATGCCTTTCTTTAAGCTTGTTGATTCAGCTCTTTCTCTAGTTTAAGAAACCACAGTACCACAAATCCACACCCCCCAAAACCCCTGAAACAAACCCCCAAATAAACAAACAAAAAACCCCAACAACCCAGAACAACTAAAAGCCCCAAGTCAAACCAACTTGTTACTTTGAAATGGTATGTTGCCTCTTGGCTCTGTAAAGGCTGGTGGATGCCTTTTATTCCTTTTGCCTTCCTGTGCAGCTGGCAGGATATTACGGAAGCCCAGGCTGCACAGCTTGCAGACTGTTGTCTGTGTCAAGGACACTGGGGGTGGGGGAAAAGCATCAGACCAGTAAAGAAATACTGGTTTTGTGCCCAGGAAAGCGTCCTGGTGGGCTTGTTATGGGTGTTTTGTTCTGCATGTCTGGTGCCTGGGTTTCCTGCATCTGGCTCCTAACCTCATGGGTATGGGAGAACAAAACTGTCTTTGGGAGACTAGGAAGCAGGGCAGTATCAGAGGACACTGAGGTACAACTTTGCCCAGAAGATCCTCTGTGTATGGTCAGCTGACTCTAGGTGAGCATCTGCATGCATTCTGCAGATCATCCTGGACCCAAATGAATGGCATTGTGGTTTAGTGATTTGATACGGGAGCATGGAGGTTGAGAAGTTACAAGGGAAAGCATTCAGATCATTTTCAAACTCTTATTTTTCAATACGTAGTAAGAATAAAGCTCTATTCTAGATAGGTTGCCAGTATAATTTGGAAGACTTGTAAATAACAGTTAATGAAGATTATTTTGAATATTGTTAGCTTGAAAGAACACTGATAATAGAATGAATCACATGGAAAACTCCAGGCTGGTTGTGAAAGAGAGAGCATTTCAACAGAGAGAGTTTGTTTGGCTTTAAGTCATTCTTTCTGGTGTGGGTACCTTACTAATTAGTTACAGAGAGTGGTAATCTTCCCCCAACTCATGCTAAACAATTTCAGCAGCATCTGTAAATAAAGATTTTAAAGAACAAGACTTTCTTGCTTGTGAAGGCATTTCTGGAGTAACAGTAGTAGTCACTATTGCCATATTCTACTTTTTAAACTGATGAAAGTTTTCTAGAACTGTTTTCTTCTCTGCCTACCTCAGTGATTTATGGCTTGTAAAGAAATAGTTTGCTATTGAAAGCCATGTCTTCCCCTGCCAAACCGCGGCTGGGGGGGTCTTAAATAGGTGGGAAGCCTGAGTAAAAAAAATGAATTATTTATATCTATCAATAATAAATGGCTAGGTAGATCAGATACTATTGTGCATCTTACTAAGCTACATCTTAAGTATGTTTTAAACACACATTCATTCTTAGAATTTTATTGCTTTTGCCATAAACTCAACACGAGTGGAAGGGTGTAATCCAGAGTAGGTATTCCTGTAACTTGTTCACTATGGGATCTGCTCATTTACAAAAAAAACCCAAATCATCCAATCAGCAGGGGAGTGCAGAGAAGAAAAAAGTACTATTCCCTAGCACTCCTCTCTGGCAACAGCTGATATAAGTTGATTTGATGCCCAGTTGATTGCTAGGAAGTTATGTTTACCAAAGGTTAGAGAGCCTGGCAGATGTATAAATAGAAGCAGAAGATAGTTGGCAGTCAGATATTACAAATGGATCTTCTCTTTCGTGAGTTAAGTTTGTTTTCCTTATAAAATCTGAACAAGCCAGTCAATCAGTAGTGTAATATTCATGGTACTAGATAGGGTATTTTTGACCTGCTGTGCCAAAACAGAAACAAAATAAATCCACAGTATTCCCTTACCAAAACCTTAGTTTTGTGGAAGATAACAGCAAGTTATAATTAGATGTTTTCAGCTGTTACTTTAAATGTGTGGCCTTCATCTCAATGGTGCTTGCATGCCTCCCGATGGATTAAAAATAGAAATAGCTGTGGTAGAAATAGTATTAGAAATTGTTTGGCTAGCCTGAATGTTATTATGTATGCAAAACAGTATTACAGAACGTAAAGTTAGTCTTAAGATATGATTAAATGAGTGGACATACATCCTCATATAGGTGTGGAATGTCTGCATAGTGTGATCAGAAACACAGGGTGGAGTGGGACCAAACTGTGGGCTAGAACATGAAACGTTTACTAAGAACAGAGGTGGGGGGTAAACTAGTATTGGTAGGTGTTTCAACCATACCGAGGTAACATTTGTGTCATCAAAAAGACAGCATTTTTTGCCCCCTCCAAGAGTTATTTTATTCTGCATGTACTCATCTCCACTAAGGAAATTACCATGTAAAGTACACTGGTGCTTTCCTTTACTCAAGTATCTTTGTGATATGACTGCAGGAGAGATGAAAGCTGCTGGGCTTAGCCTGCAAGCTGACTTGTGTAAATCAGTATTGGAACTAGGATGAATTTTTTTACTACTCCCTATTGCACACTCTGTTTAGGATTGGATTGCTTCCTGCTAGCTTTAAACTAGCTAGAAAGTGTATAGAGGAAAATATGGTTGACTACTCTTATAACTTCTGTTTCATGCTGAATAGACATGTAAGTGAAGGTGTTTGTCCTAATCCTTTTGTTTGTTTTGTTTTTGAGGGTCTCTGAGACTAGTTACACAAGAAATATCTGTGCCTTTGAAAAGTTCTTGTCATTAATTAGTAGATATTTTACAACATAAACTTGCAGACAGACATACTAGATAGTAGTATAAATGTGAGTAACCTTCACTTACCCTGTTAGACCTTATTAAGACAGTATAAATAGGATAATCAGTGAAAGGTAAAAGAGAATTTAAAAAATGTAATGCTTGCACAAACTTAAAACAGTTGCTGATGTGATTTACTGTGGTTTGACTTGGAACAATGCATCTGCCATATTGGACAAGGAGGGGGATGAAATTGGCTATAAAATGGCAATAATCCAAAAGATTATCCGAGTCCTTATCTCAATTTGCCTAGAATGTTAGTAGTCCAAGCAAAAACTATAAAATATACCTGACTTTATTGCTAGCAGTTACAGAGAGACCAAGTAATGATATAAATCGTGGAAAAGGATTTACCAGTATTACATTTTTGCTTTCTGTAGGTAAGAAGGATTTTCTGTCCACTGTAGTTTTAGCTGTCAATTTTGCATAGGCTGAAACAGTGATTGATTTCTTGTCAGGAGTTCACAGATTCTTGTAGATGGTGGTCCAGCACTGGTCTAGTAATTTGCATTGTTTTGTCAAGGATTTTTCCAGTGAAATTGTGAGTATTAAGAAGCTACGTTTGCAATATCAGCTTCCCTCTTGCATCAGTCTTTAGATCAGTGATTGATGCAGCTGATATATCTGTTGTTGCACACAGAGACTTTTGAGATTTTTGAATGAAAACAAAAATATCAGACTGGTAATGATTGTGTTATGATCCCTTTCTGGTAAGGAAAGTAATACTTCAAAAGAGCATTAAAATCCACAAAGAAAAACTACCTTTCTCAGTCTTGTCTTGCCAGCAGTGCATACTCAAAAATTGAGATTGCAGCTAATTAGAGGACCTGGATGACATCAGCAGGGAGAGCACTGTAATATCTGTAAGGCTAGTGGGATATTTTGCCATATTGTCTTTGAAGAGATTCAAATCATTTTTTCTTACTTTGAAGTGTTGACTAGAAATTGAAGATTTGTGCACAGCTGGTGGTGGGGGTGTGCTCTTGCACACCATACAGGAAAGAGGAGTAGTGACAGTAGCATTTTGCACTTCAGCTGCAAGCTCGTCAAACAAGCAGGAGACAAGGTAGGAAAAGTGCTGAGAGGACCCATGAAGAGCAGTGTCTAGGTTTATAGTAGTGGCAAAGACAACAGATTGTGAGAGTGTGGCTCCCTAAGTCAGAATGGGTTCTCCTTTTGGAGTAGCCAACAGTAGTGTGGATCTTTCAAATTTGGCATTTAAAGCCCTGTAGGGATTTTAGCTTGTTGAGAGAAATGTGTGACTATAGTTTTGAAGCGAAAAAATGAAGCTTCATTTTGACTAAGCTGTTTTCACAAATGGAGTTAATACTTACCTTCTAGTCTGCAGACAATCTTATTTTTTTCCAGTGTGACCCTTGCCCTAGAACATGAGCCTTTTTTCTACAGCAGTGGAGCTTATTATCAGTAAGCTGTGGAGTCAGCTGAACCTATCCAATTTAAATTTATAAATACTGATTAAAATGTCAACATTAAGCAAAATCTCTAATTTTGAGACCTTTAATTCCATAAAGGGCAGAAGATCTGGGATCATTAACAGAGCAAATACAAATTAGCCTTTTCCTAGAAGAGAGATACTTGTGTTGTCTGCTGTGAGAAAGTAGCTACTTGCCACTTCCGTTCCATGTGACTTGCGGGGTGGAGGAAGAGACTTATTTGCATCCTTTGTTCCTGGCCTGCCCAAAATCTTCTTTTCACCCTTGTATGTAAAGAGCAGGTGCAGAGCTCTGCTCTATGTGCCCTGGAGTGGCCATGATGGGCATAAGAGTGTCTTGGCAAGACTTTTGTGACCTAATTCCTCTGATTAACATGGCTTAAAGTTTAGTTCTAGTGTACTTTTCCCTTTCAGCATACATGGTCTCTTCCAGCTAATGATTGTTAATGTGCCAAGATAGAGTAAGGCCTGTGTTTTACTAGTGGCAATCAGTCCTGGAAAAAAGAGTAAATATGCTTGGACTTTTCTGGCCCCTTCTGTCCTGTGCAAAATGACTAACGAAAACTGTTGCAATCAAAGCCTTAATGTAGGCAAGTCTCATTCATGCAAAAGCAGGCTTAATCATGTTACCTTCTAGTTACTGATTTCAACAAAGTTTAACAGCAGCTGCTGAAACATATTCATTGTGTAATACAAAACATAAACTGCAGCTGGGAAGAAGAAGGCAACTAGATTCCTGTGTGCATAATGGTCTCCAGCAACTGTATTGTCAAGAAGTGCGAAGCTGGCCACTGTGTGCTTGGGTGTTGCTTTTTTCTTTTACTTTTTAATAGTAAGCAAAATCCTATATAAGTAAGCCCATATAAAAAAAACACTGCTTTCTGTTTGATGCAAGAGCCTAGAGGATCAGACAAAACCCAGAGAAATCCTTGGCTTTAGTTAAAGTGGATTCAGGGTTTTCCAGTCTGGTAAACTGTATCATTGTTCATATTTGTTCAGGTGAACAGTTATACCAGCATCTGACAGTTACGTCTTGTGGGGTCCCCCCCCCCCCCCGCTCCTTTTTTTCCCTTCTCATGTAGTATATAGTAGCACTCTTTAAAGAAAAGATGGGCGCAGCTCTGGTGTCCTCAACGTAAGGACAAGGCACTGTTGAAGCAAGCCCAAAGGAGGCTATGAAGATGATCAGGGGGCTGGAGCACCTCCCATATGAAGATAGGCTGGGAAACCTAGGGCTTCTGGAGATGAGAAGGCTGCGTGGAGACCTCATAGCAGCCTTCCAGTATCTGAAGGGGGCCTACAAGGATGCCAGAGAGAGACTCTTCATCAGGGACTGTAGTGATTGGACAAAGGGTAATGGGTTCAAACTGAAACAGGGGAAGTTCAGGTTAGATATAGGGAAGAAGTTCTTTACTGTGAGGGTGGTGAGGCACTGGAACAGGTTGCCCAGAAAAGTGGTAAATGCTCCATCCCTGGCAGTGTTCAAGGCCAGGTTGGACAGAGCCTTGGACGACATAGCCTAAGGTGAGGTGTCCCTGGCCATGGCAGCGGGATTGGAACTAGATGATCTTAAGGTCCTTTCCAACCTTAATCATTCGATGACTATATGGGAATATTCTTGTGAATTTGGTAGCTGGAATCTTTTTAGTGTTGGTGTTTCAAATACTTTGCAGTCCTAGAGCATGGGTTTTCTAACACTGTGTTAGATTAAATCATTTTGTATACTTTGAAGGTTCATACCATACAGAATAACATCTTCGTATGTTCAAATGCAGTTAAAAATATTTAAAAGAAGCCTTGTTTTCTGTGCCAAGCAGCATTCTGCAGGGAGAACTGTGAATGGAGTCTTAATAGCAGTAACTAGCTTCCAGAGCTTGCCAATGCAGAAGTGGCAATTTTCATTCATGAAAATGCTTGCAAAGCAATGACCTTTAATCTAATTTGGTGAGGGTGTATACTAAGAAAAAACCCTGGTAGGCTGGTGGCTGCATCTGGATTGACAAGAAAGAGCATCAAAGCCTTCAGCTGAAAGGCAGAATATCAGACTTTATTGTAAGGTATTACAAATGCCTAGCTCCTTGGCAGCCAGTGTGGACAGGGAAAAGTAGTCACCTTGACTGGGACTTGTGTTACCAGTAAGTATCAGTACAATTTTCCTGAGAAAAGTGAATATTGAATTGCAGTTTGGCTAAGCCTGTTCAGATTAGGAGAAAGAGGTGGTCCAAACACGAACTCACTTGTGTCATCTAGAAGGGATAATGGTTTTATAGTTACACATGTTTTGTAAGAAGTCAGATCTGATTGAGAGGACCTTGACTGACAAATAGCTGAACACCTTTTTGCACTGTTCTGAAATTGGTTGGTCCTGTTTTGAACTGGAAAGAAATTGCTTGGTCCTGTTTTGAACTGGAAATTTTAAAGTCAGTGGCCACTCCTGAAATTTAATCCTAGTGTCAATAAAAAAAAAACATTTCAAGACAGACATTTGGTATTCTTGGAACCAGGACACATTGTAATTTGGTGTAAGAACAAAGTACAGCTTTGACAGAGAAACAAAATTACAGCAGAAGAGACACATTTGGTGTAAGGCACTTAACACCTGGCTTTTGGGGGGCTCAATCTGTCTCCATGCTGAGCCCCTTGGTAGCGTGCTCTGTGAATCTGAAGAACTGACTGTTAGCAAAGTAGGAAGCAATCAGATAAAAAGCGTAATCTGCCACCACCTCACTTAGAAGATATTTAGAATGGATTAATACAATGGCTTAATATATAAACCTTATAAAGAAGTCAAGATAAGTTTGTAAAAAGCTCTTGCACAATGCAACCCCTTTTCCTGATAAATCAAAACAATCCTACGTTATATTACTTGACCTGCTTTTTTTCCTTATTTCCAAATCCAAATGCAGGATCTGCTGTCATCCTCCAGCTTTTCTTCAGCAAAAACATAGTAATTGCTTAAGAAGAAAATCCTTCAAACTTATCCTTCAGAGCAGTAGCTCTTGCTGTCAGTGATTATGATAAGGTGAATTGTCTGCCATTGCTGATTTTTTTTTTTTCCTACTGTTATTAATGCAGTGTTAATGTTACAATGTTAACCTATTCTTAATTCAGTGTATTAAGATCTAACACACATTACAGACTATGACACATGGGTAGTGGAAAAAAAACCCTCATCCTTAATCTTACCACACTTAACTCCTCAACTGGAGAATGCATTACTGAATTTTGCCTTTAAAAGATTCATTCTTTCACATGACTACATGGACAACTGAAAACTCTCAAAAATAAGACTTGCTGAATATTTGAACATTTATTGAATTGAATTCTGAATAATTTCAGTTGTTGGAATATGTAGCAGATTAGCTGTGGCTTTAAATTCAACCTGTATTGACAACATGAATTGTGCCTTTAGCAGTTTATGAATGTGTCAGCTTTTTCCTGATTCTTTAGAATTAAACCCAGCAATGAGCAATAAGCTAATGGCATCTCCCTCCCATATAAGGGAGGAAATTCAGTATTTTAATTTTTCTGGTAATTTGCTCTGTTCTGTTATTTAGATCATTTTTCTAGTTAATAGTCTTCCCTGAAGACTTTGACACAGAATAAAGCTCAGTGTGCTTTATTCGGCCAGCGTGGAGTTTTTTGTAAGACCAGATATTTGCATGCTGGTGCATTGACTGAACTTGTGCATACTGAAGTGTCTTATAGGTATGTAGGACCAGGGGAGAAATCATAATTATTGAAATAATAAAGTGTCTGTGCTTGTAGAACCATGTTATTGATAGTAAAAGTCACAGAGTATGGAGTTTGAGTGAATAATGATAGCTGCAATTAAATTCAGTACACATGGTTCTTAATGCAGCATTATAGCAATTTAGCATAGCAGGCACAGATCTCTTAAACCTAAGGCAAGGCTTATTATGTTTCCAGACAACGGGTTTTGAAACGCAAAATGCCTCAATGGCAAGAGCGTCTAGTCCATTAAGTCTGCTTTGTGTTACTATAGTGGAATGAAAAAGCCCTAGAACCAGCCCGTCTTGAAATAGCCGGAAGAGGATTCAACAAAGGACAAAAGAGCACAGTGTTGCCCTCTGGGCAGAACTGGTGCTGAGAACCATGCAGAGTGGTAGCTAGCGCATCTTTTTTCAGTACTCCAGGGGTTTGCCTGCTAAGTACTTGACCTGGAGGTCTTGACACCGCTAAGCTTTTACCTTCAGCTGTCCACATGTGTTGGATGCTGTGCAGCAGAACTGGAACAGCCAGTATTTTGAGTCTTTTATTGAGGCTTTCAGAAAGGAAACATGGTAATGCCAGAAAACTGTGAAGTTGTTACTGGTCATTTTAGTGTAACTGAGATTAGAGCTAGAGTGTTACAAGCCTTCATTCCAGCTTTCCTGTTTTTGGTGGCTGTGGGTAAAACAGCTGGGAGAAATGTAGTAAAAGTGGCATTTTTAGCTTCTGAATGGTATGGATCTTTTTTTATGTACTTAGGAATTAAATGATTTATCTAAACTATAGGCTAGCTCCATGTAGAGCATGTTTACACTTTTCCTACATGCTTTGTGTAGGCCCAGGTGTGGAGGTCTGCGGTAGTATTACAAAGCTAGCATAATGTTAGTAGTCTTGTCTGGGGTAAAAAGGTCTGTACTGATGCAGTTGATAACCTGATAATTTCTTCAGGCTGTGCAGAAATCTTTGTGGTAGATGAGTCCTAAGTGGCGCCAACAAATTGAATAAGAGATGTAAAAATTAAGGTTTTTGAGACAGAAAAGCAAGCTTTAGTTTACTATGTTGTTTTTTTTTTCTTGTTTTTTTTTTTTTTTTTTTATTCCTTGTTTTGTTTGCTTATGGAGAAACATACTGTTCTAGCCTTACAAATGCTTATTTGCAGTGTTTTGTAAAGGTTCCTGTATGAATTAGATACCAAAGGTTTTGTTTCATTTTTCACTTTGTATGGGTAGATCTTGGCAGTTCTTAACATCTTCACTAACAAGTCGTTACAGTGAGTCATCTCTCATGGAACCTTACTCTATAGCCAAAAGGGTGGCATGCGTGAAAATGGGCCAAGAAATTAATGCAATTTCTAGTGTCTAGAGAAGGCTGTATCTGTCATTTGCTACACTGTTATAATGATAAACTGTAGGCAAAGCATTGAGATTGAAAGAAAGGAAAAATAAAAAAGAAAATAAAAAAGAAGCCAGTTCGCTCTTCCAGTCATAATAAACAAATCTAAGGTACATGTTGCAACTCTGATAAGTGTGATGCAAAACCAAGTACAAATCTTGCTCATGCATTTTGGCACTTTTTCCACCAGCATTGTCTGTTACAGTGTGACAGTGCCTAGAATTACAAGTAAAGTTTTACATTAGAAATAGAACACAATGACTTTGTAAATATTGAAGAGGGAGGGGGGGAAACCCATACAAAGGGAAGTACGTGGGTTCTAAATTACAGTTACATTTTGTTCATTATGAATATGACATTTTAAATTTAGGGGAGTTACTCAGCTTCATAATGCAATATTGTATGCAGGTGTAACCATTCTTTTGTATGTAAGCACATGTTATGCTAAAAGATGTTGTTTTAAATTGCAAATTCTGAACAGTTGCTGGAACTTCCTAGGAAGTGGCAGAATTGGTTACCAGGGCCCCTAATTCTGCTCTCCTATGCCTTTGCCTTATGATCTCTAATTACATTGTTTCACACTATTTTTTCCTGCCTCATTCAGTGAACAGGATGGGTGGCGCTCAGGAATTGAGCAGTTACTTGATATTTTAGTCCTTATCATTCAGTTAGCAGCCTGGGTTTTATTTGCTGCACACCATTTAGAAGTTTCTAAAGAATACAGAATTATTCATTCCCTTACGGCCTTTCTGAGGTGCCTGGTTGAACTATTTTTATCCTATTGTATTTTCATGTGCATTTTTTGGTCAATAACTGTAATTTGATGTGCTATGTGAAATAACTTTTGTGCACAATTACACAGTATGCATGTGTACATATATATTTCCTTTTGAAAGAGAATTCTGTGATTGCTCCCTTTAATAATTCTAGAATGGAAGTCGAGTGTTACTTGACAGCCTTTTGTGAGAATATTGAAAGTAAACATGAAATAATGCAATTCAGTGACCAAAGACATCTGTCCATAAAACTCGAATCATTCTCATATGCAGCTTTGTCTTTCATGGTGCTCTTCAACTTCAAATGTATTCTCTAGGTCAGACGAGTTGTCCTTTTTTTTTAAATGCAGCCCGTACTCCCTGCTGGAAATGATTTTAAAGAAGACTTGAATAACATAGTATTCAGGGTATAAGTTTGTGTGAAAAACGGAAAAACGTGAGGGTAGTTGAACGCTGGAACAGATTTCCCGCAGGGGCTGTGGAGTGTCCATCTTTCAACATGTTCAGAACCCAGCTGGATGTGATCTTGAGTTGCCTGCTGTAATTGTCCGAGAGGATCTCCAGAGGTCCCTTCCAGCCTCAACTGTTCTGTGATTTATAAAATACAAGATAATCTACTTGTGGGTGTATATATCATGCTTATTTCTGATGGCCACAATATCATGGATGTTATGGCTTTCTTCTACACTAAAATGCTAGTGAAATATTTGTCTGCAATTTCCATTTGGCTAGCAGGCTATCTTGTTAGTCCCATAAACAGTAATATAACTCTTCCCAACAAAAGTTGTAGAAATGTTTCTATGGCAGCAGTTCTGTTATGCTATTACTTTGCAGAAGATTATAATAAATTATAATTGACCAAACGGTTATGTACTTAATCTATTTTGGGTTAAAGAACATAATGTAGAAAGCTTGGTGGCAATGGTCACCTGTTTAGGTCTTGATCCTGCTGTTAACATTTTCTGCAATTTATGGATGCTGGTAAGAAGGTAGTATATGTTTATCACTGATTCTTGCAAATTTTAATACTGTTATTGTGCATCATAGCTGTGACTGTAAGGATTTCCTATAACATCCCTCTGTTTGAAATATTTTACAAAAACGTGTAGACTTTTCCCATTGCTAATATTAATATTTCAGGTGAGAATAGAAGGCAACAAGTAAAAAGTGGTTCATGTAAAATCTTTTATTGTAGTCCAGATAACACCACTTCTGTCTGTCTGCTGATGGCGGGAAAGGAGGATAACAGTACTTGTCTCAAAAAGGCCATTTCCAGTTAAAGTGTTTTATTCCTAATACAGTATATCTTTTTTTTCTGTTGCAGAAAGAGCTGAGCCTTCCAAGAAGAGGAAGTTTGTAAGTATATCAAGATTTTTCTGTTGTGCTCACCATATACTGTGTAGTTTCATGAGGTTTTGAATACGCTAGTTTTCTTTTCAGGACAGTTAAATTGAAGGTTAAGTGTGGCAACTCATCTGCCTTAGAATGCATACAAAGAAATTAAGATTGTAAATGAAAACCTGCGGGCTGTGCAGTGACCTTTTTTATGCCAACTCCCCTCTTCTAAAAGAGCTGTTACGAGGGATTTCCAAAATGACAAGAAGTTCTTACATTGAAACTTTGATTTTATATTGACGATTTCTCTTGTTAAAAATCAAGGAGGAAATAAGTTTTCTTTGTCAATGATATAAATGAAACTTGACACATAAGTAAAACTTACGTTTCCATATGAAATTCTGTGATTAGTCCTGTGGATGAAAAGGTGGGAACAAAGAATAGATGAGTTCTACTAAATGTATATAGTAGTATTGTTATGCTACTATATTGATTAGTGGAAATAAAATAGTATATTCTTGTATAAATTGTTACTGAATTAGAATAATATGAACTAAGATATAGTGGTTTGGTTGTTTTTGCTCAGATTTCTGTACCTTGGCTTTGTTTTTCTAGTGTTTTTGAGCTGTTTGGTTTTAAAGCTTGTCTTTTTATTTGTATCTTTTATTTCTTTTTCTTTATTAGTAATTTATTGGGAAAATACTGGGAGAAGAGCATAGCAAAATGGCTTAAAAAGCAGACTGTTCACTTACTACTTTCTATCAGAAAATACCTTAGGACGTTAATTTATCACTGTGTGTGTGAAAAAGCTGTGTTAGTGTTCCAACATGTGAATAAACCCCTAAGCCCTTGCACAAAAGTCCATTTACTTGGTTTTATGTTTCTGTACTTGTTTTCAACTTGATAGTGCTGTGTAGCTTTTGATGATAATAAGATCAGGTATGTGAATAACTGAAGCTGTAACTGTTTGGTAAGCCTGGTTAAGTGCTCTGTTGTTCTGGCTTAAATGGCATATATGGGAAGTCTACTTAATAGGACATCTGCTGACTTGAAAAAGACTGTTGTTTTTGGTTCTGACACATAAAAAGTCTTACACTAAATAGTAAGAAAACCCATTATTTAAGAAAAGTCAAGAAAATGTAAAAGTAACTCAATGTAAAGTATCTGATTATTGCAATGACAGAAAAACAGTTCAGGACAAAGATTTTTGGTGTCCTTTGTGCTTAATATTAATCTGAAGCTGTTGTGTGGGCAAAGGACTTGCCCATATTGAAGTTTTATCACTAAACTGTTGTTGACTTCAGCCAGAGCAGAAAGTGGCTCTTGAGGCTCTTCTTTTTATCTATAGCCATGACCTTGCTTAATCTTGCTGTGATGTTTTACGTGAAACATTATTAGATATTTACTCATCCAAGTTTGAAAAATGGCTGCAAAGCAATCCCCTCAGTTGCTTCATACATATATTTTTATAGCTGATCACTAAGATGCAAGTGCACATTCTGTAATGTTGTTGACATCTTAATAAAGCACAGTAAAAGAAATAGCCCCTTGTCAGCATAATCATATCTAGTTATTAAGGGCTTAAAAATTCTTCAGATGGTATTTTAAAATATCTTTAATACTACCTTAGTTCACAGGGCTTATAGCGCTGAGATTAGCAAGGGTTGTACCATTAGGGGTTGTGTGCGGGGGTCATGTTACTGCTGTATTTGCATGTTATATGCATGTTGCCATGAAGATTGAATTTCAAAATGTGAGAATTCATATGTTTTCATTGCCACAAACATCTGAAGGTCCTGAATGCCTCAGGTAGGCATATGTCACTTTACTTTCTGGAGCTTCAGAGCCAATGGCATACCAAGAATGCAGCTTTAAGAAGGACAGGGTGAAGTTTTTCAGGAGTGGTCTGGTAGGGAAGCTTGGAGAGTGAGGTTTGAGTTGATGAATGACTGGTACTGTTTTCCACCCTCCACCCCCTCATCCCCATAGCTTTTAAATGGTCTGTTATTCTCTTATGTGATACAGTCAGAGGTAGAAAGGAAGGAGGGATGCATCAGGAAAAGTGTCTTATGGTTCACCATGTGTATGTTTCAAAGAGCTAGTTTGCAAAATATTTAAACTTTCATTTATATCTACTGAAATATTTTTTTATGCCTATTCTAGACTGGCTATCTTAACTCTTCCCTAGATTGTCTGTGGCTGTGGGGCCTCATTCTACATCTCATGAAATAAGTTAAGCTTTCTGTGGGTCTCCTACAACTAAATCAAGGTCTGAGTTTACATAGTTGTTGCATAGCAACTCTTAAAGAAAGACTATATACCTGACTTTTCCATACTAAATCAGTTCTCTTTCCTTTTTCTTTTAAATTATCAATTTCAATTCAGTTCAGAGCTAGATAACTTTCATGTATTTTTTTTGCTGCTGCATCTGTCCTTCTCCTGACATTTCTTAAACTAATTTCAGTAATTATGAAATCCAGACTCTAGTGAAGTAGTAGCAGCTACATAATCTACTTGCACCTGTGGGAATGACAAAGTTGGTCACAGAATTTTCATAAAATTCATTCATGCATTACAGTGAAGCAGCTGATATCCTTGGGTAACAGCTATGCAAGAGTTTGAATTCAAGGGAAGTGCTAGTTAAAACCACTGCTTGCTTAGGGACTCAATTAAGTAAGTTTCAAGAAAGTTGATAAGAGTTTTGCAGGAAAGTTTCTATCAATGACAAATATAGACTATCAGTTAACCTCAAGGAAAAAGTGAGAAAGAGAAATTGAGCGGAATGGAATTCTGGAGTAAATAAAGTTCTAAGGCCACTGTCATGTAGGTGGATGAAATGACAAAACTGGAATTTGATTGACAGTTTCTGTGAGCACATGTATATGTATGCTTACACATAGATTTATCTGTAAAAGATTTTGTATATAGGTGACCTGTGATAGGAAAAGTGTTTGGATTGGACATCAGAACACTCAAAGGAAACCTTAAAAGTGAAATACATTGACTGTGCAAGCTTAGCTGTCTCCCAACAGCTGCCCCTGAGCTTTCTCTCCCAAATTGCATAGGCTTCTTTGTGGTTTGGAAGACACAACTGTCAAAGACAGTCAAGGAAATTATTTTTGAATAACTGTGAAGAATTGAAAATTAAGCAAAATCCTCCAACCCCCCCAACACATGTAAGAAAGACTGCTACTTCCTTTGTCTCACGTGTGTATGTTTCAAGACTTGTGTGCTTATGCATGTAGCTTTGCAGTGTTTTTTGTCCAAATGTATTTTTGCAGAAGGGTGCTGTTGTGCTGAAAGTGCTCGTGTGGTCGTATGTCAGCACAGAAATTCAAATTTCATTTATTACAGCTGAAGACAAAGTTCATTTAAGTTCTAGAACATAGGTATTAGTTTTGGAAAATATTATCTAAGCAATTTTAGACATATCACTGTAATACTAGATTTTTGAGAAATGTTTTCCATGTTAATTAAAAAAATTATTCAAAATGCAGTCTTGAGATACTCAAGTTAGTAAATATTTGTGTTCCCAAGTAAAATAAAAACTCTTTCTCTGTTAATTAATGTTTTAAAGCTTTCTATTAATTTTCCCTGAAAGTGCACAGCCTCTGTAATCTGGTGTTCACTGAGAGAAATTGAGCACTGTAGATTACAATAATGTGCGATATCCTGTTAAAATTATTACAGGATAAAAATTAATACTTTGAGAGAACTTTCTGCAGAGCTGTGAAACAGTGCTGAACTGGAAATTTGTATTGCTGTAGTTCTCTTCCATGTATACTTTGCTGCTACTGCTGTTTGTGTGGAGATGAAGTAAACAAGTTGACCTGAGTATTTTTCATAAGTACCATTGTTAAACTGAGAGAAGATACAGAGGTTTAGATCAGTTTGTTCTTTAGAGTGTCTGCTTCTTTATCTGTGTCTCACAAACCCTCTTTTGGAAGGAATTTTTACTGCAAATTAGTGTGCACTGATAGAAGATTACATCTAATGGCAGCTTCAGGACTTTGAATTTGCCCACACAACGGAGCTTGCCCCCACAAAAAGTCCTTGTTGCATGTCTAGCGCGTTGAACTTTGGCAGGAAGTGAAGGGGGAAAAATAGGTAAGCAAGAACGCT
The DNA here is from genome assembly GCF_034315485.1 of Pezoporus occidentalis. Lineage (NCBI taxonomy): Eukaryota > Metazoa > Chordata > Aves > Psittaciformes > Psittacidae > Pezoporus > Pezoporus occidentalis. The sequence goes on from NW_026913425.1 coordinate 2,057,097, forward strand.
TGTGAGCCAGGATGGGCAGGAGCTAGCCCATTTTGTCTTCAGACTTGGATAGCTTGGCTGGTGCAGCTGTGGATACAGCTTATGCTTAGCTATGGGTCCACCTGTTCATGAAATTCCACTTCCACTGGATGTGCATCAGATGCTTTTATCACACTTAGCTGTGTATTAGAGCAATAGACTTAGTTTGCTGATGTCAATTGTATCTAAAAAAAAAAACCCAAACAAAACAAAAAAAGAACTTTATTCTGGTGAGTTAGTTACTTTAGGTTTTTTCAGATGTAGTAAAAAGAAATCCTGGCTTTTTTGGTGTCATAGTCAAGAATAGCTATTTTCGTATCAGCAGATAATACAGTTCAGCTTTGTCAAAGAAGGAGGGCATTTCTGGAAGGAATGCAAGCTGTGGGTAGAGCTGAGGTCTTATACTTTAGAGTCCTGAAAGCAGAATGAGGTTTTTATTTTTCCTTCCATTTTATTTTCATTTCCACTTTATCTGGTCATTTTTTTCAGCTTCATCTGAGTTTAAGCTGAAACTCTGCTTTAGACTTTGAAATGATTGTGTCCAACATATTAATCTTTTATCTCTGTAATAACAAAGCATTGATCATGAAAAGAAAACTAGTTGAAAGGGGGCACTCTTAAGTTTCTAGATGCTTAACATTGCATTTGTCATTAAAATGCATTTTTGTTTACAGGAGTGTAGATTACCAAGAGATGCACATGGCTTTCTATGTGTAAACCTTATCACCTTCAATACTTACAATTTCTTCAGTGTGTAACCCTTGAACTTTCAGCAGTGGCTTTAAATCTGATTTCCTTATTGCTGATAAAGATGCTGAATGGCGTCAAGCCAGCTGATAAAATATTGTGAACGCATTAAAAAAATGACTTTATAAAGGAGGTTTCTCCACTGGCATCTTTTCTGAGGTACATTAATGAACTCTAAATATATTTAATGAACTCTAAATGTATTTAATGTATGCTTTATTGAGATTTTGATGCAAATTCTGAACCAGGAATTTATACCTCACAAAGTCTGTGTGTTTGGGCTTTGCTTATCGGATGTGGGACAAGGGCCACCAGATGTTGAACCCTCATTGCATCTCTTGGGTTCCTTGTGATTAACAATGAAAAACTTTGTTTTGGACATATTTTTTGTATGCTTTAGGAGCCAACATTTACCATATCATGATCGTTTTCCCTCACAATTTTGCTTACTTCAGCCCCCATAAATTTTATCCAGGTCTGGTGCCCATTGTCTGTGTTTCCTTGTTTTAGAGTTGTGTCGGGCTAACAGGAAGAGTAACAGCATGTGCAGCATGCTGTGTAGCTTTGTTGCCACCTTCCTGTTGTCGGTGCAGGGTCTCAGGCATACGAGTCCTTTATGCTGTGGAGAGCACAGGTCTGATTTTGATATAAACACATCAGTTAGTATTTTGTTGCTGTTAGTTGTGTCCTTGACTATCACTATAGGGTGTTCTATTAAATCTTGTTCCATTGTTTGTTCTGCTGCTTTCACATGCACGTTTGCCTCCCTGCTTTGTTTGTACCGGTATTAATATTTCTACCTGTCACTGCATGTTGTCTCTCAACTCAGGTTTTGCTAGTATATATATGGGTTTTACACAGTTAACATCTTCCCTTTGATTTATCACATCATGTGTCACAGAAAGGAACTATCTGTTTTAATGTAATTCATCATGTCCCTTTTCAGTGAAAGATGTATCCACTGCTTGAGGATATTTTAAAGCTTTGTGAAACCTTGTTATTGGTAAATTTATGCTCCTGTTTGTGTGTGTGCATGCACACAGTCTTTATGCATACATTTAAAAAAAGTCAGGTAGTGATGACTTTTTTGTGCATTTCAAAACTATTCTTTGTTGTACTAATGTAACATATGTAGAGCATTGTCTTACATTCTTTAATCACATAGATGTACTTAACACAGCCCAGAATACCACAGAACCCTCAAAAATCTGACATACTGAAACAGCTTCTCATTTGTTTGGTTTTTCACAGTGGCATTTGTTTTGGGAAGTCCAGTTTTCCTCAGTTTAGGAAAATTTGAAGTTTGTCAGAAAGAATTGTTTGTCACAAAGGAGTCGTAATGTCCTCATGGATTGCATGATCAAGGCTGCACAATGCTGTATTGATTAATTGATTTTTTTTTTTTTTTTTTTTTTTTGGTGCTGATGCTATTTTGGTGCTGATCTGAATAATCTGTTAATCTACAGAGAGGGCTTTCTGAGGCTGTGCACGTATCTAGCTCATGCACATTTAGCCTCTGTAGGATTGGGGTCATGGTGGGAGATTATATGATTGTTTGATGAACCTGTGCTGTGCTTAAACAATTCTAATAATAGATTTTTTTTTCTCCCTGTTTTTGTTTAGGGTTTTTTATTTTTTTTGGGGGGGGGGGGGGAGGCGTTGGGAAGGGGATTGGGGTGCGTTTTTTTTGTTTAGTTTTTTTTGTGAGGTTAAAGGTGAGGTATAACCTACAAATAAATGTTTGTTTTTATTTTAAGGAAAGATGCACTTGGGTTTCTGCACAATACGTTTGTTCCTCTGGTAGCAATATTACTGTATTGTAATATATTGTAAGATAGTATTGTAAATATCTGTCAGCTACAAGGGGCAGTTGCTGAACATCAGGGATCTGTCTGCCTGGCATCTTCAGGCAGGCATTCTTTCATTATAGATTTCCCCCTTGAAATGTGCAATGTTATTGCCATTTCATTATGTGAAGTATAGGCTGACTTCCTAGAGATGTCAGGATCATGAAATCACAGTAAGCCACTTCTGTTTTGTCCTGGAGGTGGGAGGTCCTTTTTTTTTCCCCCTCCCTCTTTTCTGTGAAATGCAAATTTGAACTTTAAAAATTACTTTGTGTTCTAAACCAGCACTGATCCTTATCATAAAGATATTCATGTATTTGTTACCCGCAGTTTCTTTGCTATTCAGCTGAACTACCACAGTGTTAAATGCCGTGGCATAAAGCATCTGGGAAACTCCTGTTCCCGCAGAATGTTTCAGTGTCTTCTGAAGAGCATATGAAACCTGCTGCTATGGGCTGGCTTCCCCCAGAACTTCAAGTCAGGATCCTCATCCTAGTTGCTGCATACCCTTGAGTGAAAATATGGGAAGACCACCTGAGAAAGTAGCTGTGTAAATACTTTCTAATATTAGCCTCTTTAGTTTGCAGTAGTGTTCTACTCTATTTTCTTATACTGTATTGTTCTGTTAACACGCACCCTAGAGACTGATTTTGGACAAAACCAAAATTAAGACAAACCATCCTCTGCAGATGGTTAGTCTTATGTACTCCTACACCAAATTGGGAAGTAAGGGACCAGTAAGTTTGTGCATGTGTACTAGGAAAATGCTCTTGGCCCACTGAGTTCATATAATGTCCTCATGTGCTACCTTTCTTATGTCAAGAGCTCTGGATGGTATCTGTGCCTTCACATTGGCTGTCATTCATGATCCACAGTTTTTTTTGGTTCTCATCTTCCTCTTTCACTAAGATAGTCATCTTTTATACTCAGCCTGTCTTCTGTGTCAGTCTCCCCATGATGGGCTCTTTTCTGTACATTTTGGCTATGATTGTCTCCCTCTTTTCCCCCTTTTCTTTTTACAGCTGTCCTCCCAACAGTCTTTTGCCTTCCTAAAAATGCCAGTCTGGGGCCTTGAGGAATGAATTCTACTCGTTAACCTGTGCCTTGAGAAAAGTAAAAACTACTTCAGTGTCAGTATTGGGTATTGTTGCTGGATGTGAGAGGGACTGGCAGTCAGATTAAAATTTCAGAAGAGGAACATTTCCTTTTGGAGGACCAGGGACAATAGCTGGATCTTGGGAAGCAGCAAAGCAGGCATGTCTCATTAGCAGGCATCTTGAATGAACTGTGAGATGCCAACAATCCTGATGCATACTCCTCTGAAGTCTTTACACTATAGTCCTGGGCAGGAGTGGGTGAGAGAGCTGCAGGAAGAGTTGGAGGAGGAGAAAGGCTGGTTTCATTTTGGTCAGGAATATGTGTCCATGGTCCATAGGCAGACTTGAAAAGCAGCCAGAGTACAATTTGGCAGTAGGAGGCGCTGTGTTCTGACTGTCAGGGCATCCATTGTCCTTAGCTGGGAGTGGTGCCTTCTCTGTAGTTAGGCCACACTGGCTGCTTCTTGTTACCCGTGTGAGCATACTGCATAATGTTTGTGGCTGTGGCCATTTTTAACTCTACCACCACTTCTATCTCTACTTAAAACTTCTGGGTCCTTTTGACATCTCTCCAACCTAGTATCTGCCTCCAGGTGTGGGTCATGTTTACCCTCTTAGGAAGCTTTGTTGACGGAGTGCAGTTCTTGACACAGTTCTGTTTTGCTGGAGGTTTTCGGTCCATTTGTATTTTCATTCTCTGCCTAAAACCAAGCACCTTCCTTGTAGGTGTGTTCTCTGGGACACAGCAGTGGAGAACTGGGGAAGGGATCCTCAGCCAGGTTTAGGCGTGAATAGGCATTCCAGGAAGCTGGTTGGCAAGTGCTTTGTGTATGGGAGGATGGGTGATGGCTCCTGGGACTAAAATGTGGGGCAGGCAGCATGGGCAGTCTTTGTGGAGGGGTTGATAGCTCCCTGTGAGACTGCAGGTTGCAGAAATGTAATAGATTGCTTCAGCCAAAACCATGGGCAGCAAAGTGGTGGCTTCTGTGCTGGGCTGAAAGGAGAGGTGAGGGATAGATGGCAGTGTGACAGACCACTTACAGAGTTGGAGATGAAAAATGCTGCTATGACAGGATACATTTCTGTTCTGTAAGGACTTATCGGCCATTTCTGCCTCTTCAGTCTGTCGCGGGTTGTGGCAACAGTTAACCTGGCATTAGCATTCTTCTCTGCCATCCATGTGCTGCTCTTCTCTGCTGTCTCTGCCATCTTGTCCTTTCTCCCAAATGTGGCAGTGTTTGCACTTCTCTGTCATGTTTTTTTTCTAGCAAGACAGTCAAGCTTAGACTTGTGGGGTTTAATGAGGTGTGTTGTGACAGCTCTCATAGGCATGTGAAAAGGTCAGAAAGAGTACAGGGGATAAGTAGATCCATAATATTGCCATGCTTGCCTGAAAGGAATGGCAGAAAACTGCCACCTGGGAAGTAAGTGGCAGTCTAAAAGGCTAACCCAGGTTTAGGGAGTCTCATACTTTACATTCATTGTGTGTTGGTTGCTAGAGTACAAAAAACAGTGTAATTGCACGTAATCACATTTCCTCATACGCCAGTGGCTTCTCTCGTAAATGTTTAGTGTGGTCATAACCCTAGGCAGTGGAGGCCAGCATAGCATTTGAGACAAACATGCTATCCCAGGTATCACTAACATGGGGCTCTGCATGTAGCTTGGACCTACATGCATTCCACAGAAGAATTTCTTGCCATTCTAGCCTAAATGGAAAAGGTCTTCTGTGCCTTTGTAGAGGCTATGCAGGAAACATCTATGTTAGGAATGCTTTGTTTCCTCTCTTCTAAGTGGTACTGTCAGGGAACTAGATGCACATTCCACTTCAAAAAGCCATATGATGGAAATGGGATTAAACGAGGCATGTTCTACAGCCATGAGTGTGCCCTTGAGACCCAGCCTCAGCTGTTCTGTTGCTTCTTCTTGGTATCACTGAGATGCTGCTGAAGATGAGTCTCTATGGACTGTTGTTATACTTTGTGGGTGCTTCTCTCCAAGATTCTGCTAGGAGACCCTTAAATTTTTTTCATTTGCATTTAAACATGTCTTGATTTTTTTGGTTGAAACAAGTCTGTCAGAAGTACCAACAATATATCTGTCTAAATCCAGAAAGCTTTTAGATTACTGCTTTATAAATCTGAACTTTGTTCAGTTGTTTTGTTTTGTTGCGTGGTGTGTGTTAGTGTGTTTTTTTTTTTCTTTTTTTCTTTTTTTTTTTAATGTGTGTTGTTTGTGGTTTTTTTTTTTTTTTTTGGTTGGTTGGTTTTTAGCTAAGTTTTACCAATAAGACATTCCAACAAATCTGTGTGTGTGGGGATATTGTCAATGTTGAGAACCTTCTTCTATGTTACATGCAGAGTAGAAACACGAAGCAGGAAATCACACTGGACTGCAGGTGTAAGAAACCTGGATGACTGGCTATAGTCATTATCTTTGATTAGTGGCCTAGATGATGGGATAGATGTGTTTTATTACATTTGCAGCAGACACCAAGCTGGGAAGAATGCAAGTATATTGAAAAACCATATGGGGTTTCAAAATCAATCTGACAACCTGGAGAAAATGTACTGAGTAAAACAGGACAAGCTGGAGACATCTTATTTTAGCAGAAAATAACGAGCTTTTTTGCATGCAAGGTAGTTGGATAGGTGGTGGCTTGCAGAAGAGGATCTGAGAGGTATAATGGTTCCACAGTGTGATGCTTTCGGGGGGGAAGAGATGGGAGAAGAGGGAGTATCATGCTGGAAAGCTCATGATTTGAGCTGCAAGGCATGCAACATTGTTCTGTCCCATGCAGAATTTAACAAGATCTTAAGCTGGTGTCCTGCATTTAGGCTTGAACTGCTGTATGTTGAGATGTTATCAGCTGGACAACACATATCAAGTGTCAGCTGCTTTGGAAACTTGACATGATCTACGGAAAAATATTTACCAAGCAGGGATTATTCACTCCATAGAAGGGGTGATTGTGAAAACATTCAACTATGTAAAACATCTGCCACAAGCAGGAAATAAGTGTTCTCTATGTTACTGGGATACAAAGCAAGACATAATGTTTAAATCGGAACAAGGGGGATTCAACTTAAACATTGTTGAAACACTTGTGTGTCTCTGAATTGTGAAGCAGAGGAGTGGAGTACCTGGGAGGAGTTGTGGGTGAGACAAGCAGCTGGATGGAGTGATAGGGGTAATATATGGATCTTGCTTGGGGACAGGGAAGATGTTCTCTTGATATCTTTTTAACTATCTTTATAACGTATCATTACTTTCCTGGGATTAATTGCCAGAGCTTTCTGCTGAAACTTGATGCCATATTTTCAGTATCTGCTTTCCTGGAAGAAAATATTGTCTCCTAACAGACAACGTTATATTATTCATTTGTGCTTGTCTGTAATCACTGAATTCCTGTGGAAATGTGTATAAGGCTTTACATAAGCGTAAGACATTAAGAAAAGACAATGACCTTCAAATTTTTTTTCTTTTTTTTTTTTTGGTGAAAGATTGATGGCTGTATTTCTGCTGCTTGCTTCCCTCCAGAATGCTGCTGACCCCTGTTTGTCTGATCTAAAGAGAACCAGGAGGTGTGTTTTTAAAAAGAATTCAGGCATACATACTGTAGCCTTAAAAAGCTGTTGGGGAGGAGCTTCTGCAGGCATACATTGGTGTGCATAATGGGGCCTTAATAAGGAATCAGTTATCAATCAATGAGGCAAAAAAGGACTTGGTAACTTTAGGTACATACTAGTTGTTGATGGACAGGTGTAGGGTGTTGGGGTGTGGGCTGCATTATAGAATTAGGAAATTCCTTATTGGTGCTTTAAGTTTTTGAAGAAGACACTCAGATACCATGATGATCTTACAAAACTATTTATAGATTATTTTTTTATGTTTTCAGTTTATTTCTGTAGAAAAAATAACCACAGGAAAGTTAAATGGCATCAGTTAGCACTGAAATACAGCTTAAACAAAGACCAGGTAAAGAAATATTCATTAAGAGCCAGGCTTTGGGTTATCTCTGTGTACCAAGCCTCTGGAATTATTATTTTTTTTTTTTAAATAACTGCTTAAACTCTAATGTAGAACTCTTCAAGAAGTCTATTTTTGCCTCAATTTTTTTTATGATGTTTCTTTTCTATTCAAAGGCAGTGCAGATTGAGACCATAATCATTATTAAAGCCTGATTTCTCAGGCTTTTTACAGTTTTGATATGAGCTTGATGTCTGTTGACAAGAGACTTTTATTAATTGAGCTATTTTTATTGCTTTCTAATTTAAGATTAGATTTTTAAATTGTTCTTATTGTATGTGAAGTATGGTCGGAGGTTGTCTAAATCTGATGTAACTAGTCTGGGACTTTCCTAGAAGAAGAAATTGTCACAAAAGGTATACCATTATGTTGCTTGATTTTTGACTTTGTATGGCATATTATTTTGGAGCTTTCACAGGTAGGTACAAAAATGATGCTGCCTAGTAAAGCGAAATGAGATACTGTGGTGGAATGTGAGGAAGGATACATAAACACATTGTATTGAATGGCACCTTGTGCTGTTTTTTTGCTGTCTTCTATAATAATGAGCCAAATTATATTTGGACAAAGACTAGGGAGTTTTTTGCTTACAGTTTTTGGCCAGATACTTTCATTATGTTTATCTGTCTTCTCGGCTCAGTGTTTCAGGACCAGCCAACATCAGTTGAACGTTTCTGTTTGTGCGTACAAGGAGGCTATTCTGGCTGCAGGGAAAATTTCAGAACTATCTGTTGAAACTTAGTGTAGAGGAGCGGGAGTGAGTGAGGTTGTAGCGTGATTTTTGCGAGGTCTTGGCTGGTGCAGGTTGTTGATACACTTCATCTGCAATATTCTAGGATCAGTGTTTTTCATTGAGATGTTCAATGTGACAACCAGTTGCTGGGTTAACTTTCCAGAGGTCTACGAAGCACTTCTGTAATTTTTAATAGTTAATTACATTGCTAATAAACACCTTTTTTTTATCTATTACTTTGTTTAGTAATGTAAACAATACCATAGATCTCTCAGCAGAACATGCAACTCATTTATAAAAAGTTATTAAAAATACATTTGAATTTTAATAGAGTGCTGTTTAAAACTGTAATTTAAAAACAATTCCCTTGCAGAACACTAAGAATTACAGCTCTAAATAGGTTCCAGCAAAGTGTTTTGTAAGACCACCTGGGCTTTTACTCTGTACTCTAGTGGCACATTAATAACATGCATTATTGTAAATTGCTTACTGGTGTCACATCTTGGGTATGCTTGTAAATGTGAGTAGATTCATGACGTTGAGAATTACAGAGTTTAAGGCCGGAAGCCATCATCTAATACATCCTTCTGTCACTGAGTATGAAACGGTCATCCCCCTCCCTGTGCTATAGTGCTAAGGGCTGACATATATATTGAACACAGATACCAAAGAACATGCAGGTTTTACCAAAGTCCAACCAATGTCCTACAGTGACAAGGAGTTCATTTCAGTGTGCCATGCTGAACCCATTGTGCAAATTGAGTGCCTGGGTACAGGCATATGCAAACAGCTTCCATCATCCTCACCCACTTCTTCCTTCACCAGGAAAACAAATAGAAGACAGACCCTCTATTGCTCTTTATATAATCTGACCAAGATGAAAATTTCCTTGCCATTGCAAACTGGGCAATTATTTTAAGCCTGAGCATATGAGTGAGACATACCAGCCAGTGATCGAAGAAAAAGGATTCCTTTCACCATCTGGTACTGCTTCTTTAAGCTATGCTCTCAAATACTTCTGGATAGAGTATGTGATAAATAACAATTCGGAATAAACTGGCCATCCCATTGACAAGAAGAATACTACTTGACCTTTTCTGGCAGATAGCTGAAGCATAAGATTTGTTTTATACACATTGTGTCAGTCAGTCTGTTGACTTGAACCAGAGGTAAGAGAGTCATATTTCAGACATTCTCTGGCTACTTAGTAATGTGCCCAAACATGCCATCTTCAAAAGAATGCAAAGAAGAGGTTGGGCCGTGTTTGCTGCTCTCTGATGCCAGGCAGAAGTGTTGTACCCAACTGCTTCTGCATCATTCCTGCTAGATCTTTAGAAACCAGGGTATTACCAATGAAGCAGCTGTTAGGATCTTGAATGTTCTCAGATTTATAACTTTGCTTTCCACCTGCTAGAAAACTCTGCACTGTGTCAGGTTTCAACATTAAGTCTGGTTACCTGCTCAGCTGAGAGAGTTTTGCAAAGCAAAGTTTTGAATATAGCTGGAAAAGAAGTCAGTTGGACAAGCAGGAGTACTAGGACCTGATCTGTCAACAGAGCTTCTGTGCCATCATGGTGAACTGCTCTTTATTTAGCAGTAGCTCCTGAGATCGTAAGTCTTCCTGCTGATGTGAAAGGATACTAAGTTATCACATGCTGGACACAGTGCTGCTAAAACACCCACAAACATACATACACGTAGATGCGTGCTGTGTGTATATTCACGTACATACAAATGCATATATACACAAATGTTCCTAATATTTTCTCATCCTTACAGGTTGTCCAGTGCAACACTAACCTGAGGAAAAATTGTTTCTGAGTAACACTCCTCAGTTACAAATATGTAACTCTCATGAATTTAAATGAACTCTCATAATACCTGAAATGAATACATGAAATGAATTGAAGTCTCATGACTTGAATACCTAGTTAGTGTATGTGGCTGACTTTAACCAGTAAGTGCTGCTGGTAATTGTGACAGAGGTGCATTTATCTTAGAGAGTACTGTATTGGGACTGTGGTTGAAGTTCAGAGCTACTGATCACAACTGCTTGACTGATAGACCTGCAGAGAGGATGCACACTTGATAGATGGACACAGGGATGGAATTCAGTGCGCCTTGAAAACTGGCAGATAGAAGTTCCAGTTTTCCTTTCTAAGCACAAGAAAACTGTAACTTGACTTACATAGAAAATATGGACAAAACCATTTGTTTCTGTCATTGTGACTTTTTGAAGCTATTCTTAAACCTCTCAATCATGTGTGGAATTACAGACTGCAGTATGAAGGCTGCAGTGAACAAAATTAATTCTCTCATTTTTCTCCTTCAGAGAAAGGAACCAAAGACAAAGTAGTAACTCTGAGTGCCACAATGATGAAGGCATCACCAGCTTCCATTTTCAAAACCGTGTTGTAAAGAGTTTTGTAATCTGTGATTTGGAAAAATAAGTCAAGATAAAAGCTGCTAAATTGTCATTCTGAAATTATTTAGCCCATGCTAAAATTTTAAATCTGTTTAAATCTGTTGTAAATTCAAGCCTTTTCACTGCTTATTGTCTCCAAATTACGGTATAAAGCTGTTTCTCATTAACATCCCCAGAAGATTGGTAAGTGTTGTCCTTAACTTGGAGGTTGACAAAACTGACCAACAGCAAACTGGGGACAAACTGAGTCACTTTATGCTGGTATTACAATTTTGGTATTCTTTAGTCTTGTGTTCACTGGATTCTGATGGCTATTTTTAAACCAAGGCACATTTTTTTGTGTTATGATTCAGAATTCCTGTTTGAAAGGGAAAAAAAGACCTCTGTATGTCTATGTAAGCATTGATGGATGGACTGTGTATGTTTGCTGGAAATGCTTAAATATCTGAACTTGTGTGTGAAGAAGATCAGATGATAGAAATTCAGAATAAGTGATCTTTGCCTTAAGGGCTGTCATAGAAAGTAGGTATTTATTGTCATTGTTCTTTTGAGAGTTTATTACTAATTCTTGAGTACCTTTGAAAAACACTAGCCAAGAGTGCTTGCCAAACGAAGGATGCTTATTTTCTCAGTGTAATTGCTGTTAAATATTAACAACTAATGAAAGCCAGAGGCACCTGGACTGTTAATGGTATTATTGTGTGCAGTGTCATTTAAGGGAAGAAGTAAGCATAGACAACAGCTGTACAAGAAGAGGGCCTTGAAAGGATAGAATATTAAAATGCTTGGCCATGGAAGAATGATCTTTCAGGTTTGTGTTTCATGAAGTGAAACATTCCACTGTGCTTTGCTGGGTTTGCTTGATTTTAACCAGATATCTAATATTACTAAACCAGAGAGGCCCCAGTAAGGATTTAAATTACTAACTTGAGCCATGTGCCCTTGCATTCAACTTTAAAATGTTTTTCATCTGCAGAAGCCTTATGTACAAAAGAGATTTTATCAGGGGCATTTTAAGGGAACAGAGCTTGTTTTGAGAGGTGCTGAGCAATGAGAATAGGCAGCTGCCTGTTCTTGGCAGCTGTGAGAGAGCCAGGGACCTGTGGCTGAAGCTGTACCTCACACTCTGCCTCACTCTGTTAAATTTCTGTTTCTAAATGGTTGTCTCCAATCTCAGTCATGAAAAATACCTGTAGGCATGGACAGCTTCACCTCATAGTTTCAGTGCTGGAGCTGTTTGACTGTTAGATAGTTGATTCTTGTAGTATTTTTTTTAAGTTTGAGAAAAAAAAAAAGATGTTTTGCTGAGTTTTGAGTAAAATCTGAAGAATATTTTTTAAAAGTACCAATCCGAGTTGGGCACGTAACTGATCTGTGTGCCTTTGGAAATCTGTGAATTCACCCATCACAGTTTGTGATCTTGAATTTAATCCCTTAGATCTAGTCCCTTCTCTTTCAGGAGGCAGAGTAATATAGCACTTCCTTGGAAAGAGTGCTTCCAGGATGCTTGGCTTAGTAGTGCTTGCTGAGGCCTTGTTTTAGTAATCAGAGTCCAGATATCTGTTGGTTTTAGAAATTCGAATGCATAGTTCTGTGTACCACTCAGGTTTTTAGTTTCTTTTTTTTTTTTTTCTTCCCCATAAAAACCTGAAGGATAGGTAGGTAATTTACACCTGTAAATGGAGGCTTTAAGTGATACGTAATTTATATTTAAAGTATTTTTCCAATAGAAATATGTAGGAGAAAGGAAAAAGAGTATCTAATGGTTATTTTTTATTGTGTGGTTGAAAGAGCAGTCTACTTCACTAAATCCTGTTCAGTTTCCATAACCAGGAGATTTACTTCTGTCTCTGAAACCTATAGCTCTGTACCTGTGAACTCTGTGATTTGTTCCAAAACCAAGCCAGGGCTGCAGAAAGCACCAGCTTGTGCTGTAGAAGTTGTCCATGCCCTGAGCAGGGCCAGAGCTCTGCCAAAAGAATAAAACCATGTGGTCGACATTATCATATTGCGCAAGAGGTACGCATTAAGAATCACACAGGAAAACTATGTGGCTGAGATAAAATATTCTAGCTCTTAAATTACTGAAAATAAGTACTTGCACAGTGCCTTTGCTTTTCATGGTGTTTTGTAGAGCCCTGGAAAAAAATGGCTAGTCCTCATGGAGTATTTATTTATTAAAAAGATAACCTCAGACTACTAGAGAATACATAAAAATTGAATGTAGTTAAATTAAACCCAGCATTCTGTGCAGCAGCGCTATCTAAAACTGTCTTTCTCAGCTTTTGTACTGGTTTACTTCTAAGTGAAGTTACCTGAAATTAATACACTTTTCTGCAATTTCTAGGTCTGGCTTTCAACCTTACTAAAAATTCTGTGTTATTTCCCTTTAAAATTCAAGTAAAACCATGACGGAACTGAATCATAACTTCTCCTTTTGTATTAACGTCACTGTAACAGGAGTGTGTTTGTTCATCAAATGCCTTAACAATTAATTTTCCCTGTTAAAGGAGAAGAGCCTGTTTTTTCATTCAACACTTTGCTATTCTCTTACTGCAGAAACTGCCTGTCTGTTTACCAAGGAAAGGGATAATGTGACTTAAACAAGATGGCTAAATCCTATTCGGCAGGATCAAAGGGGGTGGTGAATATTTGACATTTGCCATGAGAAACTGTCTTATGCATAGAGGTTTTTTCTGCACTGTGGGCTGGCGTAGCGAGAGGGACCTCTCCTTCCTCTGAGGTGCAGCGTGTGCATGTGTGTGTTGGCACGGCACTGCTGCTGCAGAATACCGGGGATGAATTACTTGACGTGCACAACTGAAGGCGCCGTTCGCTCCACAAGATCGTGTGCTGCCGCTACCCCGAGAGAGGCAGCCGGCAGCTCCTCGTGACAGCTAGAGGTGGAAGGACCCAAACTTGCGGTCCTCCCCCCGCCCCCAGAAGATTGTTAGTCCATTCCTTTATAGTGGTTCATTTTGGCTGTCATCGCCAGAATGCTGCCAGTGAATGTGTGTCACGGTTACAATAGAATGTGGTAACACGTAACAGCCATGAAAGCCCAGCGGGAAAGGCTACAAATTCCAGGGCTGACCTTGGAGTAAGTATTGTCTGTCTTTAATATTTTAATGGGTTCTGCATGATGCCGGCTTTCGTGCAATCAGGAGCTGTTTAACATATATTTGTGCTGATGGTCTGGGACCACTGCAGCTCCAGGTTAAAGGAACACATTTTAAATGCATTGCAGTTGGTTTCAGCAAATGTGTGAGCCCAGAGCTGGGATATTGCAGTACATTTGGAAGAAAGCATTTCTGCATATTTAAAGTTACTGGATTTCAATGCATGGAGCATTCTGTCAGCTCATAGGGGAAGAATCTGTCAATAGGCCATGGTGTCTTTATCTCCAGCTCTCTGTTACTGTTTGTTTATCACATTGCTGCCTTTTAGAAAGGCCTCTGTTTCTGCTGAATAATAGAGAGCATTCCAAGAGATTAAAGCATTACAGAAATGCTGTTCATAAAAATCCATCCATATTTTACATACGTAACTACACTAATGAACTGTATTGACATTCTGGAGGATTCCTGACAGTCTCTGCAGTAAGTATGTTTACCTAATTTAGCAGAATGTTTACTTGTTACTTGCTTAGAACAGATTAACTCATTTGTGTGCTTTCAGCTATTTAGAGAGTAACTACATGAAATACATCATTTTAATGTATAGTAAGTATAGTCTTTTATTAAAAAATGCAAGGATATATTTACCCAAGATTTGTTAATCAAAGTCAAATATTTATTTCTGTACATACATACCTACAGTCTACTTTGACATGTCAGGCATGTATGTATGCATGTTACAGTCACCATGAGGACTTGCTAATTTTACCTAGCTAAATAGATATGGTTATGTCAGATCCTTTAGTATTCCCTGGGACTTCCCCATTCTTGCTGGAGAAAAAAAGCCCTGAATGCTGCAGATGCCTGCGGTAAAGTTATTTAGCTGTGAAAGGTATTATCTCTGAACATCTGCTATGTTTTAAACAGAGGACTATAGGTAAGTGTGCAGTGTAGCAAATAATTTATTCTAATAATCACATGAAGGTGACAGAGCACTTTATTCCCAGGAACAATTGTAGATGTTATATTGGGTTCCCCAGAACTATGTTTGTGAAATGTCAGTGAGAAATTTGTGCATTTCAATCTGGCACTTTCTGCTGAGAGCGGAATGTGTGAGCTGTGAACAGGCTAAGCTCTAGATAATTTTTCTGGAGAAAATAGCATTGGTAATTCCTCAGGAGTTTTGGAGGAGGGGTCTGATGAGGAACCTTGTTAAAATGGTTTCCATGAATAATTGATAATTAAATTCCTTTTGGAGTGTGGCAGTTTAAATATTTTTAGATCAGTCTTCACTGAATTATATAATCATTGTATGAGAATAACATCAGTAACTGCAAAGGACAAAAAATGATTCATGTTACTGTTTTTTCAACATATGTGTGTGATTTTGTAATACGAGGTAATCATGTACTGCTTCCTTGTTTGTCATGGTAACCTGACATAATTACACTTGCTTTGCCATATTCTGACAATATCTAATGCAGATAAGAATTATATTTTAAATTTAGCATTGATTATTATTTTGGTTAAAACGTCTGGATATATTTAATTTTTTCGTATGTTGGACTTTCTTTTGCCATCACACTTGCTACTAAACTTAATTTACTTGTAGAGAAAAGAAAGCATCATATTTTGGTTGCTGGCACTTAATGTTTCCCATAGAGTTGTTCTCTCATGATTTGTCAGAGTTGAGTCAGTGCAGACTGAAGTCATGCCTCCCAAATTTTTATTTTCTATCATCTATAAAAGAACATTATCTAGGTGAAATAAAATTCCAACTTATTCCTTGAAACATTCTTCAAACCAATTCTCATGAATTTTCTTTCAGTGAAGTTTTAAGTGTTGGGACTAGAATTACGTTGTCTCTCTAAGAAATTAGTACACTATCTACTTTATATTCATTACTTGCAGAAAGCTCTTTCAAGGAATATTAAGGATCCAAAATGAAGCCTTCCAAATTTAGTAAATGTAGGAATTAAGGCTGCCTCTCAGCCTCGTGCATATGCACTGTGATAATTCATTTTAACAGGTTTTTGCATGAAATTTGTAGGTCTTAAAAAAGCAAAGCTGAAGAGCAAGTTCTATAGAAGAACCAGATTGACACTCCAGTGTCATCACAGTGGGAGTTTATAGCTCCATAGAACAAGCACATCTGATATTGAATGCCCTGAGAGTCTGCTCCATGACTGAGACTCTTGATGTGTTACAGTAAAGAAAGTGAGGAAGAAAATGAGTACTCCTACTAGCAGCTGTAGGAGTTCCACCTGCTGTGTATGTGCCATCCACTAGAGAAGGAAGATGTGCTTTCCTACTGCATGTCTCTGGAGTTTGTTCACAGCAAAGGGACTGAGTAACCTCATTCCGTGGTCTGAAGTTAATCTGTTCTTCTTGCTCGGTACCAGACTTTCCCTCGCCTTTTCACTGTTGTGGCTTCAGTAGGTTCCTTGCCCCTAGCTGTTACTCCATGGCAGTGCGCATGCTCTCCCTGCCGCAGCCAGTGCCTTTCGGCAATTGTGCTCTCTCCACCTGGATTCTCTTTGATCAGTGGCCTCTCCACTCCCTGATCCTGCTGGAGGTTGGTTGCTCTCTGCAACGCCTGCCTTTGTCTTTTCCCTTGCTGTGCACCTCTGGGAACAGCAGTGTGAGCGCTGACGGTGCAGCACAGGAGTTTACCAGCCTATAGTCAGCGAGGGCCACTCCACAAGCAAAAAGGGGATGCACAAGCAAACAAATGGGGATGAATGGCCAGCTCTGCTGCAGCAGATCTGCAGTGGAGAATAAAAGATAATGCAGATCTTAGAAGTACAAAACCAAACTTTTTACAAGCCTGTACTGATCATACAGAAAGACCTTTCCAGTACAAGTTGCAGCGGGTCAGTGCAGTGCAACAGAGAGTGCCCCTGTGAAACAGCAGAAAGCTGTGTGTCAATCCACATCCTTCTCCACAGGCCTGCACGGGCTGAATGACAGGAGCCTGGATTCAGTTTAGTCATTTTCAGGGTGATGTATTGAGCCATTGGCTCTTAATGGAGCTTATTAGCTCAGACATACTGTTGTGCTAGCATGGCTAGTCTGTAACTGAAATCAAACTATCTCATATCCAGCCTCTGGGCTGCATAGTCTGTGTGTGCTCTTCTGTGCACCTACTTCAGAGATTCTGCAGGCACAGACAGCAGCCAGAGGAACTTGCCCCTAACACAGTACCCTTGGCAAAAAGTTAACAGGAGGCCCACCCTTAACTCAGTGTGCATCTCCCTGCCAAACTCTGTGTCCTCCCCAGACCATCGCAGGAAGGAAAGGTTGCCCAACATCAGAAGACCATTGTCCCTAATCTGTTTTAGAAGCAGTAGTGTACTGCTGGAATAGTCAGGAAAAAAAAAAAAATCGGGTATCCACCTTGAAAAGTTATAATGGGAATATTTTAAAATCTGGCAAAGTGTCATGCGATTGAAAGGTTTAGAGTTGGAGCTAGCTGTGCTTAGCATACTGGCCATCTGTGTCTCCACTGGGGACCGGACAAGAATGATAGCATTGACTGGCTTCAAGGGTCTGGTACATAGCAGAACAAGTCTTTATGAAGGTTATCTGGAAGAAGTTCCTTGTAAGCCCATGCCTTCACTCAGTCTGCACAGAAAGCAGAGTTACATGGGTTTTTTTGACAAGTAACTTCAGCTAATTGAAGCAGGACTCATGCTGCTAAAAAAAAAAAAAAAAGCTTTCTTGCAAGATTTGTGCAGACAAGTGCATACGACTGCACGAGTGTGTTTTAAAAGAGCATCTGTGAAGTCAGTCAGTGACCTACTGTTTTATTGAGAGACATCTTGAAATGGAGATGCACTTCAGGTAACTTCCTGGAGGCACCTTTGAAACCAAATGCTCAAATACAGGTTTTTTGGATAAGTTGCTTATATCCACCTTTGATTACCAAGATAACTTGATATTTGTGAGGGAACATTTCATATGGAATCAATGGAAATTGATGCTACCTATCTAGGGCAATTTTTAGTGAGTGTGCAAATTTTAGTCTCTCAAATTGGAAATTTTATTATGGTTTTCATATTGCTGATGAAGAGTCATAAATTTTAGTTTTCCGTTTGGTTTTAATAGATCTGATTTGCATATAAAAAAACTTAAAAAAAGCTCAACAAACCCAAACAAAAAAGCCCACAAAACTAAAAACCCAAAACCCCTGAGATTTTTTTAAAAGACAAAAATGCCCCAGTTACATATCCTATTTCATACAGAATGCTTTTTTTTTCCTCTCTCTGGGGCTTTGTACACAAGCATTGTTCCCAGAGGAGTCTAAAGCAGTCAAGCATGTGCACCAGCACCAGATTTCATACTTGTTTTTCTTTAAGTCAGTTTCATCTTAAGTCAGAAACTGTGTGGCTACTGTCAATCACTTCATTCAGGAGGATGGTAATGTTTTGGTTCTAACCAGAACTCCTTTCATAACTCCTACACTAAAACATACAACTGTTGCTAAACCTTCTGTTCACTAGAGATGACATTATTTTAACTTGCAGTCTCACCCCAAGGAGCCTGAGCCCAACCCCAACAAGCCCTTGCAGTCCATGCAGCCCTCTGTTCGCTTTTCATTTTTGGAGGTAAGCAAGTAAACTTCCATTATTGATGTTTTTTTCTGCATCCAAAACCTGACAATCAAAACATTGCAAAGGGAAAATTGAAAAAAAATAAAAACTCTGCAATCCAAAGTATGTTTTACTTGACCAGCTGTTGTTCCGAAGTATTTTATGGGGAAAAAAAATTGGGTATTTTAGAATTTGAGACCTAGTACAGCAACTCAAGATACTGATGCATAATTCTGTGATGCTCTGCTTGCTTAGGGACATACCTGCTATTGAAATTTTACAGCTTGCTTCCTGTGATCATACCTCAAGCTGTATTCTGTTATGTCGAAAGTTTAAGGTGTTCAGAAATGAGAGTGATTCATGGGGCACATGGTTGTTTTTTGCTTACTTGAGAGAGAGTAGTATGCTAAGTGAGTCGATTATCCAAGATGCACATCTATTTATGAGAATATGAAGTCTTTGCATTAGTAGGACTGTGTTTTTCTTCAGGACTAGGAGGATTTTAAGCCTTATTTCTAACACAGTAATGTTTTAGATGAGCCCCAAGTAGCCACACACAACATCCTTCTCTTTTTTTTTTTTTCTCCTACTGCCAAGTTCATTTAGAAGAATATTTTTTTTGGTTCTTGTTGTAAAGGTAGTTATTTTTATGAGATGAGAAAATCAGTAATTGATTAAAAATACTATCCAAGAATTGCTATTGTGGTAAAATTAACATAATATTTGAAGGTTGTTTCTGATACAGGAGGCCATTTTTTGCTGCCTTTGTTCTCTTTATAATGCAGAGAACTTTAGTTTTAAGACAAGGATCTCAAAAATGTGAGTTACTGAGGTTCTGCTCCATAGGGAAAATAGATTTTAAAATGAGTTACTGATGAGTTATTGATGCCTCATGGATTAAAAATACCTTTTAATTTTGATTAAGGTCTCACTTGATACTGTGTGTATTAGGGACACTTGGAGAAACATCACCTTGTTAAATGATGTAATAAGGCACATTTTTGCCTGTTTGGTATACCACCTCTTGAACATAGCATGGCAGAGGAGAGAGTTGCTTGAATGTATTAATCTGCTTCACTACACTTTAAAGTTAAACTGATCTGAAAGACTCCTTCTATCAAGGCTTCATGTGATATTAAAAATGGGGCAATCACTTTGTAACTTGCTATGTGTTTCTGAAGAAATACTGTAATTTTTTTATATATACTGTTTTGTTAAGAGAAGAGATGGGATGTGAATCCCTAATTTATGCATTTTTCAGTATGATTTAAGCAAATACACCTTTTTATTCCTCAGTCAAAACACTTTTGTGATTTTTTTTAATTAATTATAAGCAAAATCAGTATATTTGTGGAGTTTGTCTTGTTGGTAGGGAATACTTGGTAAAGCTAGTATTTTCTAATTATGTCTTTAATTTATACAGCCAGAACAAATCACTTTTCTTAGTGGAGTAGGAAGTGCCCTTTTTCAAAATGTCAGTTTTTTGGAATCAAAAAGCTATGTACTAAGTTTTTAATTTGCGTAAGCTGCTGAAAAGCATCTCCAGATGCGTGGATGTGCTGCCATGCAAACCGTGCTGTGGACACTGGGAACAGACTTGTTCAGATGCTTTTTGAAGAAATGGAGTGGAAATTACTTGCTTTGTGTAAAATCTCCTCCCCAGATTTTGCTGAAAAGTGTCAAAGTTCTTAAAGATTGTTCTTGGGTTGTTTTGTCCTGAAATGTATTTAAAGCTCTGCCGGAATGGTTGATTTTTCCCTGGAATGGTAATTTAAAAGGTTTGATTCATTCTGAATATTTGTGCTGTAGCAGTAGAGGAATGATGGTGTATTGAACAGCAAATGTTTTAGTTATTAGTTACTGTTCAAGATTGACCTAGGTTAAAAGGGACAACATATGTGTCGGTTTTTAGGATATATAAGTAATTAGAATTTCCTGTTCTGTTAGCTCAGAGTACTCCCGTGTGTGGGAGGAGAAGATTTACTTCAGTGCAACTATTTTGCTCATATTCAGAAGTGTTAGAGGCATGGTAGCCTTACCAGAGTGAATGTGGTATCATCTCTCTCGAGCATGCTGGCTCATCTCCCTCATGCCCTTTGATTTGCACAGCTGCTCCTTCCGTAGTTGTTTTTGTTAAGTTCTGCTTATGGCAGTTGTTGCATACAGTGCTAGTCTAAAGGGAACCTTTTACCAGCTAGATGATGAAGATCTAAGTAGACAAAGTGAAACAGTACCATCCTGTGAATTTAAGTACCTGTGGTGGCAGAGGCTGCTGGTGCAGCCTGAAGTTATTATACTTCACTGTTACTTCTTGGAGAGGTTGTGGGATGGAGAGGTTTTTTGTATTTCAGGCAGGTAGGCATACGTTTCCCATTAACTTTCTTAACATATTTAAACTGGTTAAATTAATATACCGTATTGTTGGATACAGGTATCAAAACTTAGTTGGTATCCTCCTCTTCTTCCGCTTTCTCTGCTTGCATCTTTTATTTATTTTTTTCCTCTGATATTCCTGCACCCCTGAATCAGGTGAAGACAGAACAAAACAGCTACTTCGTAAAAACTGTATTGGTCTGTCTCATGAAACCCTCAATGAAATGGATGGATCCTGCAGAAAAGTGAACAGGAAGGTTTCTAGTAACTTCTTGTTGTTCTGAAAGTGAACATGTTTAAAGTGAAATGTTTTCTAGCTTTGTGTGATGCTGTGTGCACATATGAATATATGCACCCTTACTTAACGGACAGTGGGAATTTAGTCTCCTCTTTGGCATTTGCATTACAGAAGGCAATATTATTGTTTTTAAACTTACCAATGTTCCTTGGTTTCAGTGGGGAGGAAAGTGGTGTCAGTCTTCATTTGTTCTGCTGTGTGGTTCAAGACAGCTGGGGTGGGGCACTTGTGGTTGTGAGTTTGGCAGGGGACAGCTTGCTTATGGGGATTAGCACAGCCTAATCCATTACTGAAACCCATCAGTCCTGTCATTGCCCTGTTGCCATGGCTGTGGTCCTACTCTCTTCCTGTGTTAGCTCTTGCAGTAGTGTGGCTGACCCTGAGTTAAATCTCCACTGCCAGTAATAACAGGCCTGTTTTAGGAGAGGAATGGAGAGGGAGTAAGGGATCAGTTTTCAGCGGCATGGGAGGCAGTGTGTACTTGGACTGGCACTCCAGTGACCTCAGGTCACGTCCTTTGACAGTGCTGCACTGCAGCTCATAAGGCTGCTGCTCAGACCTGTGTAACAGCCAAGGTGACAGCTTTTGTACGTAGTGGTTAATGATAAAATCTGGTGTAAGTGTATAGTCTAGATAAACCAGACAGTGAATGCTCTAGAAAAGGAGGTATTACTATTCCCTTTATGAGGCAGAGGAACTTGTGCAGAAGCGTGACATGGTCCTCTCAATGTAGGGCAAAATTCTTGTGGAAGAGTTAGCAATTAAATTTGGGCCTTTCTGGTCTCCGAATATTTTCTTTACTTTTGTGTAATCCAATGTAGAACTGCTAATTCTTGGATTCCTAAAAGACACAGAGTGTACGTCAGAGGGTGCCTCCTTTCCCAGTGTCTCAGTGCCACAGCTGCCATATCCAGGGATACTCAAGCAAACATTTTTCTTTAAAATTTATGTTTTATTCCCACCTTTGCTCTCTGAGATCAGTACAAAGTATATTGACCTTATGGTTATGCTGAAAGATGAAGCTTTTGTTTTGTTACACTTAAAGAGGAAGGTCATGAGAAGGGCTGATGTGGATGAGGAAAGGAATCACTTGGCTCGATTTTCTTCCCAAATTATTCATTTCTGTTTAAAATGAGGAAAACCTGCTGTTTCATCTCAGAATAATTTGATTAGCAGTCATGAACACCTACCATAAAGCACGGGGTCCTCAAGATGAAATAAATTAATCTTTGTCTTTCTGTGCCAAAAGTAGTTTGTGTAATCTGAAGTAGTTCTTACAACCTTGCTGTTTTTAACCCTTTCTGTGAGCACTTATTTAACCACAGAAAACATGTTTTCCTCAGATATTTCCTATACTTTCCCATATTAAGACTTCTGACAGAGCAGAGGGAGAACTGGGGACATTGGGACTTCAGAAAATGGAAAATGACATTGTTTGCATAGGATTTTTGTGGTGTAGAATTGGCGTTTGAGAGTGCTTAAGTAAAGCAGCATCTTTCTCAGCAGTTCTGATCTCTTGTACTTAAACCTGCTATACCAACTTGCCCTTTTGAAATGCTTTCAAAGCTCTAAGGTTTTCTGAGCTCTGCAGAGTCACAGCCGAGGAGAAGATTTTGGTTTTATTGTTGCTTGCTGTCAGTATTTTATTGAGCAACAGCCTATTATATTTGTATAAGCCTATTAGTGTTGTGGTGGGGTGGGTTTCATAGGTGTAAATAAGGGTCCAGTTGAGAACTGCAGGAGGTGTACAGCTACCATCTGGAAGTGTGGCTTCCCTGAGGAATCCTTACTGCTGGTTTTCCACCCATGAGTCATATAGGGATGTGATTTCTAATCCCATCTGGGACTTCGGAGGGTAAAGAAAGTGAAGTTTTACTTGCCACACACAGGTGCAGAATCAAGAGAGGTTAAGCCTATGTTCTTAGAGTGATGTTTTCTACAGCTTCTGGAATAAAGTAAGAGTAAAACATAATTTGCTAATATCATAAAGATTCAGTTTTAAGTGTGTTTTAAAAATATCCCAGGAGAAAAGTACATTCTTCTGATGTGTCTTTGAAAAAGGTTACATGGAATAAGGCAATTTGATGTGTGGCTTGTGCTACTTGATGTGACTCGGAAGAAAGATTTATTTATATATATTTTCTTACATCAAGTAAAGCAAGAACAGCAGCCCCTTCTCCCTACAGCATATTCCAGCTCAGTAGGGTAAATAACAGTATTTTAGAGAGCGGATCAGAAATACAGTTCTTTGCTGTAGTGCTTTGGTCTTCTTCTTTCTCTCTTTCCCTTCCCCTTTCTGTCCTCTTACCCTCCCATTATGTGCATGTAACATGCATCTTAGGAAATCAAGAAAGTTCTTGTGACATTTGTTTCTTGTGGTAGTCTGAAAGCTACAGGCAGAGCTCATCTGAATCATTTTAAATGCCAATTTGTTGATCTCCTCTCCCTGAACTCTCATACAAATCCTCCCAAAACAGTCGTGTTAGTCTTATTAAATCTTCTGGCCTTTTTGGTTGTGTTCTGGATGTACTGTTGCAAGTTAAATTTTTAAGTTAGTAGGTTAGGCTTTCTAAGCATTTTGAGGAGGTAATACGAATACGAGTTTGCAAATTATAAAGAGATTTTATTTTTTATTCAAAATACTGTTTGAAAAAATGTCGTAACGTCTTTGAAGGCTGCACAGTCAGGAATGACCTGAGTGGAAGTTTCTTGAACTGCTTTACTTCTTTCTAAAGCAGAGAATGAAAAGTCTTCTAGAAGTATTACCCACTGAGATATACCACCATAGTATGTATTTTTACCATCATTTAGTGTGCTGCTCAGATTGATTTCAAAGCCTAAAATGTTTAAATGTTCACTGGCTAATCTGTGAACGTTCTTGTCATACAGCTCTTAAAGACAAATGACCTTATGAAACCAAACCCCTGCATTCTTTGGGCATGTTTTTGTTTACCTTTGAGTCAAATTTTGGTTTCTCTTAACTGTTACAAGTGATACCATAATAAAGAGTTGGCCCAAGCTTTTAATCACATTCCCTGTGTCTTGTTTGAAAGGTGAAAGAGTGAAATACAAGCAAGATAGGGAGAGAGGAGCTCTGTAGATTCTTTTTTTTTCCTTATGTTTTCAATTTAAAAAAAACAAACCAGTGCTGAAAGTTTGTAATATTACAACCAAATATGCCATACCTAAATCAGAAATTGGAGGAAGGATGCATGGCATGGACCTGTGCCTGGAGCCACATAAAGACTAGGTGAGTTGAGTACTCCATGTGTGAAGAAGTCACTCCAAGCCAAGGAGGTGGTTAAAAGTTTAACAACTAATCCACATTGTATGTGTGAATAACTCTAGACAGGTCTTCAAATCTACTTGAAGATGGACAGTCTGGTCTCTTCCTATGCTGTCAGACCCCAGTGTTTCAAGTACATGCAAATATCTGCTAACAGCAATCATTAGTCACTACTGTGACTGTACCTATTAACCTAGAGGCTTTGCTTGTCAGACAATGACCTATCTATTAGTACTGACTGCGTATGTCCTGAGGCTCAGCTGTCTGAACCTGCGTGTAAAATTCAGACTTCTGTAGTATGGCTGCATAATTAGCTTAATCTGATTTAATAGGAAAGCAGTAAAACATTTTGAATTCAAGGTCCATTTGTTGTCCAAAATGTGACTACTGTCTGTAATCTGCAAATCAGTTCTTGCAGGTATAGAGAAACTGCTAGTTTAGCCTGCCAGTTGTCCTTTACTTCTCTTTGAAAGTTTGATCTGATAGGAATGTCAGTGGCGTACTTCTTCCAGGAGAGCTATTTCATGAGGTAATTCCACTCCTGTAATGCCAAAATCAGAAATTCTGCAGTCTTTGTGCAGCACAGTGACAAATTTCAGCTGGTCCTTGTGTAAGTTGCCAGAGAAACAATCCTGCGGCTAAATTCTTGAGATGGAAATTCTTAACCTTGCTCCGTGCCAATGCTGCAGCATTATATTGCATCTGCATCATTTTATCATACCTTGATAAAAATAAAGAACAGAAACTAGTGTTGCACGCATCAGCCTTCCTTATGAGAGACAATTCCAGCAGAAGAAACGCTTTGAGACTCTCAAAGCTCTAAGTGAGGAGTGCACAAGGAGGAGATGTGTATAGGAAGACCACTGCTTCCTCTGCAGTGGCCTTTTTAAGGGCTTTATTGTTTGTGCTGTACATAACACAACTTGTTTTCACTGCTGTGCAGGCTGAATTGCTTTGCAATAGATGTTGATGATCCCTTATGGAAAGTGTCTTGCTTTGGTATTAGCCTATTCTTGAATACTATTAAAGTGATAGCTTCAGAGCTGCAAGTTCACCTTGATCTATGAGATGTGCTAATGGTGAGAGCAGGGATGGCTGATGCCCTTGATCGCAAGAGCTGTTCAGCAAAATAGTTTCCTGGCTTTAAACAGGAAAGCAGTTCCCCTGCATGTGCGGGGAGGACAGCTGGTGGCATGATTTAAGCACCAACTTCTGAGCTTTTTCAGTGGCTCTGCCCTCTGCTATGAGATGAGATGCAGCTGCCATGTTGTAAATGCACAGTGTAGTCCAAGTGCCAATACAGTGAATGTAGTCCTGAGAAACTTTGAGGAAGTGATTCCATCTACTTCTGGGACGCTTTGTTTAGAAAGTCTTGGAAGCTAGTCCTGGGCTACAGCATAGTGCTGGGAAGTAGTGAGGTGTGCTGGAAGGTGTTGAGGAGCCTGATCTTGGAATGACACCAACTTGGACGTGTCCTTGTGTACATCTCCTGGTAATTCTACTTTCAAACACTGGTGTGTTCATCACTTATGTGATGACCATTCCCTGTGGGTGCACGACAACAACATCAGTATTCAAGTGATATTGTGTTGTTTCGGGTGTGTTTTGTGATGTCTGGCTTTTAGCATGATACTTCCTGAGCTTGTGCTAGAGCTCTAAGTTGCTCAAATTGATAGCTCACTCTGCAGCAGACTGACTTTGTAGAGAGGGAATGACCCTGGCCTGAGAAATTCTTTCTTAGAAGTAAGAAAGCTGCTGTCAAAGCAAAATTATGGCTCATCCTTTCTTTGTGGTAGGAGTGATGTAGGCTGCTTTTTCTGCTCTTCAGGACCTTTTGCTAGGGGGGATCAGCAAGGCCTCTTCAGGCTAGAAAAGAGAGGGTGGCTTGCAGTTAGTGGCTTGAGCACATTTCAGCAGAGCAAAGCTGATGGGAGTTTAGAGCCTCAGGGCTACCTAACAAAAAATTTGTGTTTTTCACAATCCAACCATGCACCTTGAAGGAGTTAAGAAGGGGATTGCTTCATGTGGAGCTCTTGGATGGGAGATGACATGATGCTGCTTAGCCAGGAAGGCAAGTCTGCAATTTGGTAGGGATGTGAACAAGGACCTGAAGTGGGCCTAAATCTTTGACACAACAAAGACCATAAAAGACATGCCCATGGGATCCCAGAATCCAGCCACAACAGTCTGAAAGGAGTTTTTGTTATATTTTAGAAGTTGTAGTGTAATTGCTATGGTTCTGTTGCACGTACATTGGAAAACATGCTGTTGAGTTTGGTAAGGCTCAAGGTTAATGCCCTGTGACCTTCCAGGCTGATAAAACCTGGAAATACCTCTCAAAATTGCTGTAGTACCTAAGAGGAGGAGATCATGACTTGCTGTTGCAGATGTGTATCAACTGAAGCCAGTCTCTTTTATTATGAGCAGTCTGGTATGCTCCTCTTTTGCCTTCATACTGTGGTTTCTTTGCCAGGATCATGTTCAGGCTCTCCATGTGCTGTCTGCCACTGGACTGATGGTGGAGTATGTTGGGATAATCTCTTGTTGATACTAAGTTTCTTTTCTTCTAAATTTTACAGAATTAAAGTGTTGCATAATTTTTGACAGAAGCAATCTCTCCACTGGAAGAAAAAAAAAAAATCCAAATACTGAGATAAAAGAATATGCTGGTTTGAGAGAAACAGGTAGTTTTATACACATATCTGAGGTTAATTTAAATTCAAGGTAAGCCATGTCCAGACATAACTAGAGATGGTCAAAAGAGAGGCTGATTGATTGGTGAAGGGGATTTGAGCTTGCATTGTTCTTGGTTTGGATTTTTTTGTTGTTGTTTTATTGGTGGCATATAAAGAATGGATATTTGCATTGATAAATGTTTTTAAGTCCCTTTTGTATCAGGATATTGATACTTCTATAAACTAACATCCTTTGCAGTTACATGAATGGAATAATCAGGTTGTCTGATATCAGCAAAATTAGGACTCCTAGACAGTAGTTTGAACTGCTGAGCAGGTAATTCCTTCATTTCCACTGTGATGGATAGACTATTCCAGCATTTCTGGAATGCTGGAGGTATAAACAGCCATCATGGGTTGTGCTGATCCTGCACTCCTTGTTTTACATAATTTTGACAGAATTTTGGTGATGGCTGAGGTGACGACAGTAGTTTGTATAATACAGAATGCTGAAGTGCACTCTCAGTCCCACAAAGTTAAAACAAAATGTGTCTGCTTCTCTTTGGGGATGGAGTGTGGAAGTCTGTAACACTTGTCATGTTGTCACTGCTGATTCTTGTCATTCTCCGTGATATGTGTGAGAGATTTAAGACTGTTTCTTAACTCATCTTAAGTCCCTCCAGATGAGTTAAACTGTTTGTACGGTCTTTGCCTGGAGGGAGGAGGGGGTTGTAGAAATTGTTTAGTACCTTTGAACTGGTAAAGTGGTCGCCCTTAAGATCTCTCTGCTATTGTGTACTTTTCCTTCCTCCTTTTTTAGTATCTGAGCGTTTAATGCAAATGTTTCTGGAATTATCCTCCATGAGCTTACAAGAAGTAGTAGGGCATTATTATCTTTGCTTTACAGGTGGAGAACTGAAGCACAGTTTAAATGACTAGATAACATTAGGTTTTAGATCTTGGGGCACCTTAACCATAAGATCATTTTTAGTTTTTTGTCCTTCATTTTTAGGGTTTGCTCTCATGATTTGACAAGGGTAGCTAACTAAAATAATCCTTACCACTCTTGTACTTCTAGATGCTTGGTTTCCATCTTGTTTCCATAAAGTTTTAATTTTTCTATGTAGCTAATTTTACTACTTCTGGAGATTCTTGGTTTGTTAACCATATTATCTGCATGTACAGCTCACATTATTTGGCTGCAGCACCATTTGAGGGACAGGGTAGTTAATGGTTCAGAAAACTCTGCACACACAGGAGTATAAGCTGAATGTAATTAGGGTTATTCAGAAATTCTGATTTAAACTGGGGGGTGTATGCTGAAACACAGCTATTATTATTTTAGCCTTTTGAGTAGGAGAGCATTAAGGGTGACGTGTGAAGAGATTTAAGGATGTTATCAATTTGGAGTGCTTTGTGCTCAGCTCATTTTTGACATACCAAGGGTAACATTAATGGGCAGTCCACATAATATTCTTTTAAGCATAATGTTTCCCCTTTTAAATTCCTATGTCCCTGAGTTCCAGCTTGCCAGCTTGCACTGCATGGGGTGCTCCATCTCACACCGTTCTGCTGACAACAGATTCATCACACGAATAGCTGAAGCATGAAGCCAGATGAGTGCAGGGCAAAGCTCAGGAAATGCAACTATATATATACACACACACACACCCTGAAGTACTTAACATGCAACTACTGCAAAGCTCTGAATTCTTAGTACCAGATTCTTATTTAAATCAGGATTTGGGAAGAAATTGTGTATTTGAAATGTCTGAAATAAACATAGTACTTGCTAGTATTGGGGAGGAACATTTAATTTCCTTGCTCTGACAGAGATCTGTAGTGAATCTGTAGCCATGTGTCTTGTGCTGATCGGGTGATTAATTTAGGACATTCAGTGTATAAGTTTTACAGATGATGAAGTTTTCTGTTTCACTGAAGACAGCATTTATACCGAATTACTGCTTTTAAATTCAGTGGCACCAGAATTGATCTTTTTACACTGAGTTTGACAGACTTGAGAGCTTCACTGTGCTGATGTCCATTAAACACCCCAGAAGGTTTTAAAAATGAGAGAAGTTAAAATTCATGACGTTTCCAAACCTGTCAGGGTTGAATACTATCAGGAATTGAGCTTGATTTTGTTTACTTCATTTGACTTTTGCATAGAGAATCCCTTAAATTCTGTTATTCTGATCGATGAGTATAGCAGTTGGATTGCTGGAGGCAGAGCTTAATGTGAGATGGCTCTGTATAAGGAGCAGTATTCCTCTCATAGGAGTATGTCGTTTGAGGTTCTCATGCTGTGGCATGGCAACCTGGTTTAGTGGAAGGTGTCTCTGTCCATGGCAGGAGAGTGGAACTAGATGATCTTAAGGTACCATCCAACCCAAATCATTCTACAATGCTGTGAAAACTTAGTCTTTAATACAGATGTATTTCAAACTCTCTTTTAAACAACATGCTTCCTCTAGTAAAAAAAAAAAATAAATCAATCCCCCCCCCCCCCCCACCTGATACAGGTATTTTTCATCTTAGAGGTACACGAAGATTATATGCTATATCTAATGCTTATACAGACTACCCATATTGTTTGGTTTAAACTTTAAAGAGCACACTTTGAAAAAAAAAAACAACCCAAAACCTTCCGTTAAAAAGAAGAAAAAAAAGGTTTTCTCTACAGTTGAATTAAGAATTTTTTTCTGAAAAAATACGGCTTACTTGACTGCAGCTGTGATGCAGGATATATAACAACAGCTAAGTACACGCTGGTTTAGAAAAATGATTATCCAGAGGAAGAATATCCACATTTTCTTCAGAAATTGGTTAGGAATTGCACTTTGACCCTTAAAGGTAATTGCATTTGTCATATAGATTATGGCTGTTGATTTTGAAAGATGCACGATAAAGATGTGGCTGAATGTGTGAGGTCAGGAGAGTGTCTGAGTGGTCTGAGCCAGTGCAATTATGTAAATTAAGTGTATGACTGCTTCACATGAATGCCCAAAATCATCAAAAACTTCATGACAGCTCTTTACATATCTGTTCATCAACACATCCACCTTCACATTTAAACCAACGGTGCTTCAGCCACAAGAATGGTTAATTACATGTAATTAAAAATGGTGTTATCCTCTTAGGGTGCTGCTAACCTTAGGGTGCTTGCACAAGGCAAAAAAGGCACTTGAAGAAAGACAAAGCAGGATAGGTTAATACTAGCTGTGTAATACACTTTTTCTCCTGTCTCTGGCATTTGTGATAATGAAATCAAGGTCCAAGCAGCACAGTATCTGGAAAATTATGACGTTTTTATCTGATGTTTTCTGTTTTCTCTTCTTTTCTGGGCTTGCTTACCAAATGAAGTAGCACTTGTGAAGGATACTAATGCTTTTGCAACATGCCAAAATAAATAAAAATTCAGTGATAAAAATGGGAAATAACTTCTACACTTTCTCATTAGTCTGCCTGTTTGCTAAATTAGCTCTGAAGGAGAAGCTGATCTTTGGGACCACTGGAAATATGTAGCATGGTTGGTAGCATGATTGGTTCTCTCCACTACAAACAGCAAAATTTGATTAAAACCAGTGTTGCCAGGTATGAATTTTTATGCCTGATACAGGTGGCTATGCAATATATTTAATTTCTGGTTAATATTGTGCATCTATTTAGAACCTTTCAGAAATGGGAAGAGATGATGGGACCATTGCTTTTTCTAACTATGTTTATATTAAATGAGCTATAATAAACTAGAGTAGTGGGAGGTTTATTTAAATGTTGCATGTTACTTTGGAACTGGTTAGAGCAGTAGTGTTAATGTGTATTTATAAACAGTTCTAAGTAAACTTAAAAATTTGGCAGACATACACTGTACACCCACAAAATACTTCTTTCCTTTCTGTGATTTCTTCAACTTATTTTTGCACTGTACATCCCACAGTAAAAATCATGTGCAGTTAGTAGGGGAAGGTAATAAGCATTAAGATCAGCCGCTAGAGGGAGTAAGATTTCAATTATTGTGGTTAAGAATAATGAAACAATAATTATCGGTTAATACATTTTAAGAACTGAATAGACCAATTAGATCTTCTAGTTTGACTTTCTATATCAAATAGGCTGTAGAACCTTGTCCAGTATTTGTTTTTTTTTTATCCTTCTTCTAACTCTTGTTTGAAGTATGATTATTTTTCTAGGTAGAAATGCATATAACATGCAAGATTTACAGTGATTAGAAATCCACTTTGTTACAGTAGCAAGGTGAAAGAATTTAAAACTGTTTTTTTATCTGACTCTTGCACTTTGAACCCCTAACTCTGCTGTGTGTGAGGGAGATACAGGATGTAGTTCACTATTCTTAAAACCTGTATCATCCCAAAATTCCTTCTTCTGGGGAATACAGATACTGAACGGCTTTGGCTAAATTGAATGAATCACGCTTCTCAAGCTACACATCAAAGCTCAGATTTCTTTTTTTTTTTTTTTCTTGAACAGCTCCTGACTTTTCTCCAACCTTTAGCAAATACCTCGACTACCACTACTTTAGTCCCTCAATGCTCAGTTTTATCTTCTTTGTACTCCCGTTAGAGATATATCTAAATTCTTTGCATTGCCCCTGTCTTCCAGAATCTTACTGTATGTTTTATCTGTCATGGGGGGAGGGAGGGTTGTTCCTTGATACGCCTAGCAAAACTGGAATGCATGTCATTCAAACTAGCCTGCTTTATCCAATGAAAAATGATATATCCTGTTCCTCTTGTTATATACTTCTTTTTTGTTGTTTCCTAGGAAGGTTCTCGTGTTTTTTTCCCAGGTCATTGATAGTGCTAATGAATTGTATTAAATAAAGAACATAACCCTGTATTATCCTCCAGAAGCATTTAATGTGAATTTAGTTTTCCAAAAATATTGGTGAATTTTAATGTTTCCTGTATCACACATCAATTTTTGTGCTGTGCTAGTTATTAAAACATTGTGAGGAGATGGGTTGAATGTTTTGCAAATGTCTCAAGGTATTGTCAGCTGACAAGTTTATTGGCCAGACTTGGAATCTCAGTTGAAACAAGATCTGTTTGGGCAGACTGTTTTATGTGTAAAACTGTGTTTAGTGACACTATGTTACCATACCTAAATTCTTCTAAATTCTTCATTCTTCACAGTAGCTAGTATCCTGTTTGTCCTTTCGAAGGAATGCAACAGCATAACAGCTTAGTTTCGCTGCTGTAGAACTCCCCCAGGTTCTCCAAGGTACTTTGAAAATAGCAGTAATTGAATAAGCAGCACGGCCAGTTCCTTTTTTACTATTTGGATAACTATCTGACTAAAAAGGGCCAAGTAAACCAAAACAAACTCCTCAACACACCTGGAAGTTCAGTTCTAATCTAACATCCTTCAAGATACCGAGGGAATGAGTGGCATTTCTTGGTTGCTGAAAGATGTGATTACATAATTGTCCTTCCACTTGAAAACAGGAAAGATGCATTAAGGCAACCTTTTTTCTTTCCTGGTTCACAAATTTGCCCTCCTTATTCAGTATCAGGCCTATGATACTACAATTTTATTAGTCTTAGAGTTCTTTAAGGAACTCTTACTATCTTCACTGTTGCTGGTGAACTGCATTCTGTGTACTGTTATTCTGTATATTGCTATAAAATTGCAGACTTGAGCAGTCTGTAATGCTTTTGTGAAATGACGCTAAAACATTTTCACATATGTTCTGAAAAATTCTAATGCATATTTATGCCATCATCAGCGTGAAGAAGGTAGGGTTAGGTAACTGCTGCGTTGGAATGCTATGTGCAAAATATTAAGTATTGGTATAACATTTTTGTATCAAAGATAGCTGTTGAACTCTGTAAGTATTTCATGGTGGTACTTAAAATTAGTAGTCAGTCTTACGTAATTACAATGTTTCTGGGAATTTTTATTGCTGTAGCTAATGGAAATAAATGATGACATTTTGAATTCTTTTCTGCTTGTGTATTGAGTGGGACTCTTCTAAAGATACCTTTTTGTACGGGGTTCAGCTGTAAGAGTTATTTTTCTCCTTCCTAGTAGCTGGTGCAGTGCTGTGCTTTGCCTTTAAGACATTAATGTTTTAGTTGTTGCTTAGTAGCACTTACCTTGATCCAGGATTTTTCAGTCTTTCATGCTCTGCCTGTGAGGAAGGGGCAGAGACAGGACACCTGACCCAAAATAGCCATAGGGGTATTCTATAACACAGCATGTCATGCCCAGTATATAAACTGGGGGGATTCACCTGGAAGAGACTGATCGCTGCTTGGGTTGGTCTGGGTATTGGTCAGTGGGTGATGAGCAATTGTACTGTGCATCACTTGTGTTTATTGGGGTTTTTGTTGTTTTTTTTTTCTTTACCCTTTTTAGTTTTATATTTTCTTGTTATTTCCCTTATCATTGTTATTACTATTAGTAGTAGTATATTACACTTTGATTACTGGACTGTTCTTAACCCATGGGGTTTACATTCTTTTGATTCTCCTCCCCATCCCGCCTGGACAGGAAAAGGAGTAGGGAGTAAGTGAGCAGCTGTATGGTGCTGAGTTACCAGCTGGGCTTAAACCATGACACTTTGTAAGCTTGCTTTTGGAAATGTAACTTTCTTTGAAGCGAGGGTAAATTAATAACCTTTTCTGACTTAAGGGATGTTTTTATCTTCAAGTGAATGTGAAAGAGAAAATGTAATGATCCTTCTCACTTGTTTTGTGCTACCTTATGTAATACTTTGTGATAAATGAAACTCATAATCCAAATTGCATAGTAAAGCATCCCCTAAGTGATGAAGTTGCCTGAGCTTCTTGTTGTTTTGGCTGTATAGCTGAAAACTTAAGCAACAAAGGCTGTTAAGGACATGTTTGCAGGTTCATAGCTATTGTATTTTACTTGCCAATTTCCAAATTCAGTGTTTTTTATTGGATACTGAAGGAGAGTTATTTGAAGTTGATACAATAACATTTTATTGTAGGGAAATATATCTAAACGTCAAGTATGCATTTATGAGGATGCCATAGATCTGTTCCTAATAATTTTGGTTTTACGTATTTTGGATCACTATTATATGCACTGTTCAGTTCTTTTTGTCCAGTTCTATGTGGAAGAAGTAAGTAAATTGTGCTGGCTTACAAAACGAGACAAAATCTGGCTTTTAAGCCTGTGTTTGGGGAGGATGAGCAGCACTATCAGTATTGATAGTGAGAAAGGCTCCGATTTAAGGGACGGCTGTTGCCAAAGAAGTGATCCTCCTGCCCCTGCCTTTCAGCCTGAACATTTGCTCCATCTGCTTCCCCTGTACTGGGTCTGGTCTCACTGAGCTGATTCAGCTAACTAAATTAGAAGAGAAGTAGCCCCTTGGCATCTGTGTAGTACCCCCTTAATTAGCCGCCAAAACCTCACTATCCCTTGAGATGTTTGCTTTAAAAATCAAGCATTTGTGTCATGAGAAGTCACAAACTGCAGGCACCAGTTTGGAAACTGTTATCAATATTCTAGCCAATTTTGGTTTAAAGTATAAATTAAACTGAGTAAGCGATAGCAGATAAAACAGCGCTGGGTGCGCCGGGGAGCCCTCCGCCCATCCTCTACTGACTGCATCTAACAATTTTGATAGATATCCTAGAGGTTTTTCCCGTCTGGCCCAATCCTGTGCCAAAACCCCATACCCGGTACCCTCATCTACATTTACAAACAAATAAAAACGTCTTTTTAGATCAAGTAAACTTAGGACAGGTGCATTAACTAAATCCTCTTTCAGTTCCTTATATTCGGGGTAATTTAATGCTTCTGAATGTCTCCCCAACAAACGGCTGCCTTCCATTTGTTACTACCATCAGTGATACGTTCTAAGTTTATGTAAGAATGCACAAATCTAATAAGAGATGTCTATTGCCATAAAAGTATAATTAAAATAGAGGGAATTCTTCCTTAAGAATAACCAACTCAAATACACCTTTCTTTGCTGCAAATTCATCTTGCTGTTAGTGGAACACCACCACAGACAATGCCATTGTTTAGATTTCAATAACTGAGACGCTCTTTACCTTCTTTTTTTTTTTCCTCTCTTCCCCAAATTTCTCTGCTTTTCCCTAAGTGCTGAATTTTAGCTGAAAAATGCAATTGGCTGGATGTTGGTTCTTTGTACTGCCTGTAAGCCCATTAGAAACCAGAAAGCTGATCATCAAGTGTCAACTTGATAATCCAGAAAACAGCAAAGCCTGTTCATCACCCTCTTTGCCCTGAGTTCACCCAAGGCACATTTTTGATGAGTCAACTATCTTAGAATTTTTAACATATTATGTTTATCACATCCTGCAAATTTCCTGCATCTTTTCATTGCAATGTGTTAAATCATAAAGATACTTTTCTCCTCTAGTTGGAGAAT
Source organism: Pezoporus occidentalis (assembly GCF_034315485.1). Lineage (NCBI taxonomy): Eukaryota > Metazoa > Chordata > Aves > Psittaciformes > Psittacidae > Pezoporus > Pezoporus occidentalis. Next base: position 2,092,722 of record NW_026913425.1, read on the forward strand.
GGGCTTTCCCTTAATGACGAAACTGAAACTCACTTGTGGGAAATGTACATAACCTAATGGACAGCTTTAATTACATTAGAATAATAAACATATGAACAACTTAGCTCAGGAACACCATCAGAATAAGTCTGAGTCCTCTAAGCCTTCAATTATTCTTTATACTTTTTCCATACAAGGAATTTCATGGCCTATTAGCAGTAGAACAGATGACTTTATGGCCATTTCAGATAAAAACTGTGAAAGGAAATAAATTTGTCAGTAGAACAAACAGCTTGAACTCAGGAAACGGTAATACTGAATTTGGCACAGGTGAAGGGGAATTTTAAATGGCTTATTCCACTATGATATAGGAAGTGAAAAATAAAAGGCTGAATTAATAGTTGCTTTAAGTAGATGTCACTGATTCTTTCCTATTAATAATGCCTCTTTTACTCAGCATCTTTTCTCCCTGCTACAGACAGGTCATATATTTGCAGTTCTTTTAGAAATTAGATGACTGGAAACTGAATCCCCTTCATGAGATTCATTCCTGTTTCATTGCTGCTTTTGCTTATCACCTTGGACATGGGATTGTTTTTTTTTTTTTTTTTTCTGTCAAATAGCAGAGTCACTGTGATACTGTAATGAATCAGGTCAGCAAAACAGCTGTGAGTGCATTAATGGTCACATTAAGGTATTTATGGAAGCAAAAAAAACACAGTAAAACCATGCATTTATTTTCCAACTAGGGCTCAATTAATTGATGACATTCTTTTAATACAGTTATTTATGATATGCAGTATAATTCAAATTTAGCATAGCTGCAATCTCAAGAAGCAATTAGGAAAGTTTGCAGTGGGGGTAAATGTGATTCTTGACAAAAAGGAGGTATTTTATTTTCTGTTTTAAATAAGCCTGCTCTAAGTCAAAAGACTCCAACAGACTGTTGTGGGCTCTCATACCTCTTGCCCTTATTATCTAACTTATGTTTCTATTCCTCCTGTTTTTCTTGCTTTTTCCTTTGCCTGACAAACTTGCCCCTTTCTCACTGTTACATTATTTTTCTGCTGTTTCTTTTCCTTCTACAAACAAAACCAATGATACATATCTTCTTCTGGATTAGAGCATGCCCTTATACCAAACATGTAGCTCTCAAACAACTGAGTGGATTAAAAGACGACAAGCTATTTCCATGAACATTCACCTACCCATGTTGTTTGCTTTCCTCTCCATCATCTTTCCCACAAGGACATTTTAAAAAAAAATTTGCTGCAGTTTTCATTACATTTCAGATCAGAAGGGATCATCAGATTGTCTGCTGCAACAGCCACCTTGCAAATTTAAATTGAATTAAGCATTACTGTCACTAGAATAAGACACATCAAACTGTCCCAAGCTTCTTCAATGGTACAACATGGATCACAGAGCCTGTGAGGATTATCTTCAGATGATCCCAGTAGGAAAATCTGATCTACTGCTTTCTGCTAAATTTATCTGAAAGGCTGCTTACTCCAAAACCATGCATAATCAAATTTTAAACATGTGATCAGACAGGAACTAAGACTTTCTGATCAGTAGAAGACAACAGCCCCTTTTATTTAACACTACTCTTCAGTTTAGAGTTATCTTTGGACTGGGAGGAAAAAGTCTTCCTAATACTACAGGAGATCAACAGAAACCTTTGAATAACAAGATCATGCAAAAGGGTAGCGATCAGCGTAAGATACAACACTGCTGTTAGCATTTGCATCTGTGTGTATAGTTTAATCCTGCAAGAGTCTGCTTGGACAGAAGAGCATACAAGCAGGTACTGAATACACCAAAACTGAAATGCTGGCAGCTGTGTGCCAATGAAAACAGAGGTAAGGAACTTTACAGTCCATTCACAGCCATAAATTTTGATCACAGTAAATCATTAGCAATATCCTTTGCAAGTGTCACTCCTCACCCAGTTGCTTAAATGTTCTTAAGATCTTTTCTAATCAAACTGCCAATCATCTAACTTTTCCAATTTTCTCTTAATGTCGATCCATGAACTAGCTACAAATTGGGCCTTAATTAATGCTTGCCCAACTGGCATGTCAGGGTCTACTCCTGACTATAGCTGGAAACTCTTTTGCAAACGCTCCAGCCATTCTGTGGGAGTTTCATCCTTTTTCTGATGTTCGCTAAAAGTCTTATTGATATACTGGCCTCTGGGGACCGAGTCTCTTATACCTTGGATTATTATAGTCCTCAGAACTTGCATATGACCCCTGTGTATTTCATTTTGGTTATTCCAATTAGGTCTCTGTAGAGGCCATTTTATATCAGCTGCGGGACCCTGTTGGTGTTGTTGGTCCCATATTCTCATACCGGCTCTCCTGATCATATCCCTCTCCTCAGCTGTAAACAAAATCCCAGTATCGCCTGCAACTCCTCCCAGGTATATATATTAGGCCCTAGGAATTGATCCACTCTGCAACCCCCAAGGGATCTTCCAGCAAAGTCCCCATTTCTTTCTTAAATTCCCTAGCATCTGCTGAATTCAAGGGTATTGAAAAACATCCCATTTCTGGGTGTGCCCCTCCCATTGATATTTCCCTTAAAGGGTACAGCAGGGCTTCAGTTTGTTTCTTGCTTTTACTTCGTGTGACCGGTCCCTCGGTCTCAAAAGTATTGGGGGGTGCCTCCGGGTCCTCACACGGAGCACTTGGAACGTTAGAGGGAGTCTCGGGTGGGGGCGAAGGCTGAGGTGGAGGAGGTATATATGGTGGGGGCGATATGGGAACCTCCTCCTCTGGCCTAGTCTTTTTTCGTCCCCCTTTTTCTTTTAAAGGGTATAGATTGGCTCTAGTCTCTGATCCTATCCACAATTGGGCATATTCACTTTCTTCCAAATCAAAAGGCTCTTTCAAATTGACATAGATATTCAGGGCCTGACATATTCGATTTTCAAAAGACCCATATACTGGCCAATGTAGGTGATCAGTCCTAATCTGTTTACCCCCCCATACTTCCATACAATAATGTATGATTTTTGTCCTGTCTTTCCCTCTTCTAGAGGGATAATCATTCCAATACTTAACCATTAAACCTAAAGGACTATCTGGAGGTATCTAAGGTAACTTTTATCTCTCCTTAGAACCTCCCATGGGATCAGAACCTTACTCTTTTTCTGTCCCATCTTCCGGTGTGCCTTGTTTCACTCAGTCTTTCGTATGCCCTCTCCTCGTGGCCCAGTCCCTCGCGGGAGATGGGAACCGCACTACTAAGAGGTCCACACTCACTTCGTCCACACTTGGACGTCTCACTCATGCACACACCGGGATCCCAACCCCAACCGAACGGATCTCAGTTTCTCAATATACTCACGTCGTTTCTGTCCTCTTCGTTCGGCTTCGTGCACAAAATTAAGGGGTTGCCGGCTTCATCTTTTATCTGCTATCGAATTTTGGGTTTGTCGGTGGAGAAGCTGGCAGAATGAACCACAAACAGGGGGCCACTCCTGAGAGTGGGGCGCCCCCCCCCGAATGTGAGTCCTGTCAGAATTTCTCCATCCGAGTCACGGCACCAATTTGTTATCAATATTCTAGCCAATTTTGGTTTAAAGTATAAATTTTATTAAACTGAGTAAGCGATAGCAGATAAAACAGCGCTGGGTGCGCCGGGGAGCCCTGCGCTCCGCCCAAGACGCGCACACGCGGTCCCTGGGAGGCGGTCCTTTATCTTCTCCGGTTCAAGGCCCCGGCCAATCCTGTCGCCCCTCCTCACTCGGATGTTGACATGGCTCTTCCCCATTGGTTCCCTTTGTTGCAGAGGTCTCATTACCGAGAAGTTTCGGGAAGTTTCGAGAAGCTGCCAGAGGCTTCGAGAAGCGTCCACTGCCAGCCTCCTCACCGTCGCAGCCCCCTCCCCTCAAGCGTTGCAACAAGACACCACTTCGAGCCACCCAGCCCCCTTTTCTCTCTCACAATCCCGCGCAACAATACAACTGACCTCCCCCCATTACCTACAGAGTACAACAGTTACAGAGTCAAAAGAAGTATTGTTTCACATAACGACAGCCACAGAGAGCCTCCCTTCCCCCAAACTTCTTGATGAACAAACCCCACACATTACAGAAACTGTGTTGTTTTTTGATGAATGTTACAAAATCTTTGCCATCATTTACATGTTATCCTTTTAAGAATAAGGTCTGTGTTTGCCCTTACGAAGCATATGAATTTGTGTAAGGTTGTTGTGGGACTATGATGGACTTCTCACAACTCTTCCCTTCCATTTCCATGCCTTTGTCAAAATCTCCATAGTGCCTTAATATGTGTATGTCCACCAAGCACTTCAAAAACCTAATTACTCAGGTCTCCTTGTGTTTGAGTGTTAGAACAGCCTGACTAGTTAGCAGGACTGTGTGTGCATCTAACTGTGCACAGAAAGCCAAGGTGAAGCTATGCTGGAATCTACAAGTCATGTAACTCGGGGAGCTATTGCTTGTGAATAGGCTGCGAAGGGTCTAGAGACAGAATTACAAGGGGTTTAATCATAAGAACCCACAGTTTGAAATGAATGATGTTCCGGATTGAATGTAGAACAATACTGATGTAACCATGATACACTCTGTTGTTATATAAACAGAAATTTCCACCTAGAATTTCTTCACTGCTTTCTGCTTTTGAAAACATCCAGTTTGTCAGATTGAGAAATGTGTATTGCTTTTGGTATGATTCTCTCTGGTTGTACATAAACGGACTAAACTTCTTTTCCATCAGAATTTGTCTGCTTGCAAACAGCAGTCATCTTTATTCAGGTGGGCCTTGCCCACAGTATGACAGGCTAGTCTTGCTTAATTTTTGTAAGTTCTTAGGGTGTTTTTCAGAATTAAAGGCTTCATGTCATTGTTGATAAGGTGGCAGGGATTTCCACAGAGAAATCATGAACTGAATTACAGCCTGGCCTTGCAGGTGAAGATTGCCTATTTTTGGCCTTGATATGAATTTTGACCTCCATGTTCCATGATTACCACACATGTGATATGCCTGGCTGAGTTACAGAAACTGAGCTGCTTTTGCTGCTGGGAGAGCGAAGGTACTTCTTTAACTGCCTTAGGAGGAGAGGGCAGAGCCTGCAGGGTGATGGGACACTGGAACTTTTCCTGCATGACAGGTGGAAGACTTTGTTGTTACTCTTTAGCCAGTGCTGTTCACAGCATCAGATAGGTAAAAGTCCCTGGTTTCATGATTACGTACACTTCTTTCTGCAGTCATGCCAGTTACAGGCAAAAACTTGTGTACATAGCAGAGAAGTTGAGGTAGTAAAGTATGTAGAGGAGGAGCTGTTTCCTAGTGCTTATGCAGAGATTCAGTAATTTCCTTTTTAAGATGTTTTAAGAAAGGAGGGTTGCCAGCTGTGCTTGTCTTGACATGTACCTTTAAAACTTCACACTCAGTATGGGCAAGCATGCCTCAAAGTGAACAGAAATGGATGAGAGGTTTTAGGTTCCTGGCTGTAATAGATGTGACTATTATTTCTCCACCCTAATGGAGAAGCATAAACAGAGTAGGCATGCAGGCTGCCTGGGAAGTGCCCTTCTGAGCACTAAGGTGCATGGGTGGAGACTGGCTGGTACAAGCTTTTGCAGCCCTTTCAGCCTTACTCACAAGAAAATCTGATGATAGATCTAGATAAGGCTGTTCCCCTTCTCATATGGAGCTGGTCTCTTCTAAAATGAAGAGATCTTTAGAGAAGTGTTACATGATTCTTTTGTGTTTGATCAGCGTTAAACTGATTTGTTTCCAGTGGCACGTCAGCAAATGGTGTCTACTGGGGGTTTGTACTAAGGCCTCTCTAGTGGTTAACTGCTGTGTGAACACCTTGTTAAATGCCTAACATTCCCTGAATAAAATTTTCCACCTGTGACTTGTAGAACTGTCCCCAAAAATGTTCTGCTGCACTCCCCAAAACCACATACCTTAGTTCATTAGAGGACACTAGTGCTTTCCAGTGAGTATTTCTGGAGGCTTTTCCAAACAAGGGCTAACATTGCAATGCTCTGTTACAGGCAGAGCTAGTACCCCAAGAGCTGTCTGATCCTTGATGTCATGTGAGCTTTTCTTGCTCTGTAGCATTCTGCACACCAGAACAAGTTTTCCTTCATCCAAGAGATAGACTAGTCTGTCTTACATCGGGTTTTTCTTCGTTTCCCTGATTTTCCTCCTACTAGTCCAGGCATCCTCAAGTGATTTAACCACTGCTATGTAATTCCGCTCAGTGAGTGCTGTGCTGCCACCTACCACGGTTGTGTTTTTTTAAGAAACACCTCATGTAATGCTGAGATTATGCAGGAATCTTGCCTTCAGTAAAACAAGTAAAGACTCAGCAGAAAACTGTGAGGTGTCCCTGCCCACGGCACGGGGGGTTGGAACTATATGATCTTAAGGTCCTTTCCAACCCTAACTATTCTATGATTCTATGGAAACTTGCAGCATTCTTTCCGTAAGTGTAAATGTGACCAAGTCCTTAAACATGACCCTTAGAGAAACGTAAAGGTAAATAGAAATTCTACATATGTTAAAACATGATTTTTTTGAAGCCATAGTGACTGTTTTTCTGTACCTGTCACCGTTGTTTCCAACAGCTTGAGTTACTGGATGACAGTGCGGTGTAGTAGTAATTTTAGGAAGATTCTTGTGTACTGCAAAGATGTGAGAAAAAAAATGCTAGTCTAGACAGAGCTGTGCAGGGAGAGAAGAGAGGGCTTGAGGGTCATGCTACTGGAATTAGAAGTGAAAACACTGAGGACAGCAGCCATGGGGTTAAAATGAGCAGTAAGGGGAAGGTAGAATGATGGGGGAGGTGGAAGGTCAAGAAAGCAAACTGAGCTGGGAAGCCGACGGGGGAATGCTGGAGAGAGGAAGAAAGTTGGTAGGAAGAACGAGGAGGAGGAGGAAATGACTCGAAGTACCTGAGGGATTAGGTCACTGTTTTGAGGGAAAAAAGTGCCCAGTCTTTCCGTATCCATCTTTTGCTAGCTTATGTGTTTCAGGGTAGCTTTCTCAAAAGAGATAGCTGGTAATGGAGGTTTGCGTCCTAGCTTGCTGTGGCGAACGCCTGGTGTCTGGAGCGGCAGGTGGCCAACGTGGGAGCCAGTAATGTAGTACGTATGCCGCCCGTTGCGCTGGGGCAGAAGGAAGGCCGCAACACTGCGCACGGACACGGAGCGAATGGGCGCGCAGCCGGGCCCTGCCGCGGGCTGCCTGCCCAGGCCGCCGGCGCCGCCGCACCTCCCGCGCGGGCTGGGATTGTGCCGCCCGCACCTGGCGCTCCGGGGGAGCGGCGAGAGGGAGGGATGGAGAAACGGAGGCGGAAGCTGCCCGCCTCCCGCGCCGCCGGGTGGGAGGGGCAGGTCTGCCAGCGCGCCAGCTACGGGCCGCAGGCGCGGGAGCCGCCGGCGGTGTTGAGCGGAGGGGAGTTGAGAGGCGAGCTCCTGCGGCGCGGCCCCTGCGAGGGCGCGAATGGTCGTTGCCGGGGCGGGGCGGGGCGGGGCGGGGCGGGGCCGGGCGGTGCCGCACGGGAAAGTTACCTTGGGTTCGAGGAGTTCCGTCAGTCGCGTTGCTCCCGTGAGGAAGGGCAGCAGCTCGCTCCCTTCTCCCTCCCCGTGCTCTCAGTCTCCTCAGAGCGGTGGGAGTTTTCCTCCCCGCTCCTTGTACTATGGCACTGTGTCTTTAGGGTTTCGGACACAGGAGAATGGATATGTCGGACCCAAGTTTTTGGACGGTCCTGTCTAACTTCACGCTGCCGCATCTGAGGAGTAGCAGCCACCTTCGCCGGACACAGAGGTAGGGAGGGGGGCAGGCGGCCTGGGCGCCCAGCGTGGGGGGCTGCCGCCGCTGCCCGGGCCAGCGGGCTTCCTGGTGCCGGGCGGGCGGCAGAAAGCCCCGGGATGGCGGCGGAGCTCCGGCCTCCCGGCTTTTGGTCCTGAGCTGCGAGACTCTCCTGGCGAATCCGCTGGGGCTCTTCCAGTTTTAAATGCTGCGTGTTGTTCTTTCTGCGTGTTTTTATATAATCAGTTTTCTCCTGCCCCTCCACCTTCCCCTTTGTTATTTCTTAAAAACACTTTCAGCGTGCTCTCAAATATTTGACCTTTTATCCAGAGCAGATATACTTTGTATGCACAACTTAAGATAGCCTACTTTGTTCAGTGTTCTTAAAGAGACAGGTTTGTGTAACTACTTTTTTAGACAGGCTAGCACAGGAATGGCCTTTCTGTAGCATTTTCATTTTTGTTAGAAGGCAGAAAAGATTTGGAAACAGTAAATGAGAAGTAAAAGGTTATGCTGTCGATGGACAGAAGACAGACAAGCTTTGACATCTTGGTAATTTTTTGGGCTGAGGTATTCCTTGTGGTTAAGTGTATGCTTCTATCAAAAGGAGTAACAAAAGTTTATGTAAGTTATAACTTTTTCCCCCTAGTATTCTGTATGCCATTTTGAGGCATACAGAATGTATGTTGTAGTGTTAAATTATGATACACTTCTGTCAATGAAAGTACCTTGAGTATTAGCTTATGTGTTATGTTTGGAGAAAGCGTGTGAAATGTTCTTATGCTGGCTGAAAGGCTGGCACAAAACAAGGGTAGAGGCTTAGCAGACCCGGCAGTTCTAAGCCTGAAATGTTTAGGTACTGGTATTTTTCAAAGGGAAAAAATGTCTGTTGAATGGCAGAGAGTTAAAATAGGAAAATAAAGTGGCCTATTTGAAATCTTCAGTATGTGTCTGTTCTTTATGTATCTACCCTGACATAGCTGTAAGTGCCGAGTTATTTTATAATTAATTATTATCCATCTATCGTAAATAATTTTTCTGCGCTTATGTAGCATCAGCTGAGTGTCCGAATAGGCATTATGCATTTTTCTGCTGCAAATGTATCTGTGTTTAAAGAGGGAAACATGCTAGGGCTTTTTGAAATCATCTGTGATCTTCACTTATTTTACTCAAGTAAGGTTGCGTCTATATAAATAACTAAAAATGCCATTTTTAAGTGTGTGGCTGCATGGCAGATTGAGGAGAGAGACTTGGTAGACTTCACAAGAAGCATAAAATACATGTGTACAACTTTTTTTCTTTTTAATGTTTGGATTCCATACTGCTTTTCAAATATATTTAATACTATATTGGCTTTGTTGAAATACTTGAAAGACTTTTTAAAGCAGCATGAAATACTGTTTCAACATATAATATGTATTTTGTGTCGGTGAATAGTACATGCCATATATGTGGTTATGTTTTATGTATTGTAGGGATATTCTATATTTAATGCCTTCTCCATAGCAAAATCAGTATGTCACAGCATTGTGAAACTAAAAAGCCAGCAGTGAAGTTTCAAAACTGCTTACTTTTAATGGGCCCAGGTACCCTCCTGTCTCAGGCTGGTTGGGGAGCTCAGTATCTGCTCCGTTACCATTGCCAGGGGAATGCTGACAGACCTGCTTCTTCAACTGTCTTCTTAAAGGGGGACCTGCCTCTTGTGTCCTTATGCTCATCATTAATCTACTAAAGTAAATGATAGATCCTAGAAAGATAGAACTGTCAGAAGAAATGAAAACCAATATGGACAGTGCAAATTCTCCTAGTTCTGCTGCAGAAATGGGCTTGAGTTAATTAAGGCACCTGCTGGTCTACATGCTCCGAGTTGTATCTCACCTGGACTATCTTTGTAGGCTCACAGTCAGCCATAGACCCAGCTGTTACATGAAAAGACTGTAAGGACAGCTGCTTACTTGCCACAGGATACCTTACCTTTCTGAAAGAGTGCTGCTGAGTGGTGGTAGCTACTCGTGTTTCCTACAGTGGCTCAGGCATTTTAGAGGACCAAAGAGTAGGCCATGAGCAGGCTTGAAGGAAGTCTGGTTCCTGTGATCTGAGTCTCCTGGCTCTGCTAAAGTGAAAGTTTTGGGCCCACTGATTCAAGAGAGAATTTTTTTTCTTAATAGTAACGCTGCCTGTGAAACTGTTGTCCAGCTAATTACAAGCCTTGGTGCTTCATGAAAACTTTACAAGAGACATGCATTGTTTTTTTCTGGTTGTATCCCCTCTTTGTTTTGGAACTCATTTGCAGTGTGAGAGCATTAATTTTGTATTTTGCTTTGGCATTTTGCCTCTCAGGTGTATTCCTTTTACCTATACCACCAGAATTCTGGTGGCCGCTAGGCCTCATCCTTGCTGTGAGCACTATCCTACTTTTTTGACACTTGGGATCATGGGAATTGTCTGCTAGTGCTACAAAGCTTGTTTTGTTGTACAGATTTGCTTGATGTAGGCATTTATTTTTCTTTGCGGAGGTTCTAAGAAGAATGAAAAGATAGTCTATTCTTATTTAGGCTGCAGTGTTTAGTGTGGCAGCTCAGTTACAAAATGGGCATAAAACTTAGTTCATGGTTCTATTTGCTGACTGAAGTCTTTCATTAAGATTTTTTTTTTTTACTTCTGTTTCCAGCAGTAGACTTAGGGTTCTCTTTCTGGAAGTGATACTTGAAGAAGAAATATCCCAGCCTGACATTCAAGTCATGCAGTGGGTTTTCAGGACTGGTGGGTAGAAAAATTCTCCAATTATAAATTGGAGGCATTTGGTATTCAAATCACTGAGCCATGACATGGGTTACATCATGTACTTTTACAGAGGAGAAATTTGTATACTACCATGTGTTAATATCTTTTTCTGTTGCTATGGGTGTATGATCCCTTCGTAGTGCTGATTTCAATGCCTGAAATGGCATTGCCTGGAGTAGGAGTAGAGAACTAGAGAGTCTGTGTGTATGTGTATACATTTTTTTTGTGTAGATCAATATGTAGATTTATGTATGGATAGATGTGCACACACACTTTTTTCATAGGGAAAACCCACAATACCTTCTTCCTCAGTCTATGCTATGTATTTAGTTCTCTGCTGCTACTCTCTCTGTTCTCTGGTCTTCTATGTGCATCTCTTACAAAACTGACAAGCCCGTTCGTGTGTGTGTGCTTTAGTCCTGGTTCTGTGTGGTAGTTGCACTGAAGCAATGTTACTACAAGCATTATTCTTTGAGTCAGAGTGTTGGTTTTTTTGTTGTTATGTGGGTTTGTTTTTTTTTTTGGTTTGTTTGCGTGTTTGTTTTCCAGAGGCCTGGAATTCATGAATACTTGTCCAATTGCTTCTCAGCCAACTTAGGCTCTTAGAAGATACTTGTTGAAACTTCATATTATTTGTGTACAGTCACTGAAGTGGTATCGAGGCTTCTTTGATATGGGATTGATATACTCATCAATTATCAAATAATAATTCATACATTCTAACAGTTCATAACCATTTCTGAAAAGTTAAAAGCAAAGGAAAGTTACAACCTTTACTGGAAATTTGGAGAATAGATTTGTCAAACCTGTTGCAGTTTTATTAGTTTTGGGACAGCATGCTTCCTGGAAAATGTTGAGCAGACTTTTCGAACTTCTCTGAGTTGGTTGTTCTTGTAAATGTAGTGATTTTAAAGTTATGTAAACTCTTGCTATTGGTTCTTCCATAGATGTCTTTGTCTAGGCAGTATTATGTTAAGTATATTATAAATGGATTATTTAATAATAGGTGTTTAAAAGTGGTCCTGTTGATGACATGAGAAAACCAATCACACTTATTAACAGAAAAACAGCCACAGAAATTACATATAATTGTGTTGATGCCAGCTGAATCTGTGCTCTGAGTTATTTTACTTTTGTTACATTAACATCAGTTAAAAATTTAAAAAGGATTGTTTTTGTTGTAATTTTATATGCTTTGTACTGTATGCTTTGGAGTGTGGTGATTTGAAGAGCTTTACTTGTTCCTTACTTTCAACCCATTTCATTCACCTTAGCTCCTTCCCTCTTGCACATAGGAATTGTTATCGTAATAAATGTTGAGTAAGTTCGGACAGAAGAGCAGCATGGGGGGGGTGGGGGTGGGGGGTTAGGGGGTGATGCGGAGAGGAGGAAATAAGAAATATGTCTGTGCAGGCTATTTGTGCTTTCAAAACATTGTCACTGAACATGTTTACGTAGAAGTTAATCTGTTGTACTAATGGTATCACTGCTTTCTGTGCTATATAGTGCAGTGTTAATGTATCTTGGTAATTATATTTCCTTTCATTCGCAGTAAGGGCTGTGTGTTAGGGGGATGGACTTACATCTCACCATCAAAGTGAGTGTGTTGTTTTTATTCTGGTTGGTTTACTCAGCCAATCTTCCTGTTCAAACAACTAATGTATTTCAAGTACTGCTTAACAATCTGGACATCGGCAACAGTCAGGTTTTCTCCACTGAGCGATCATTATTTCTAGCTTTAGCCAGACTGGTAAGGATTCATCTGGTCATATTCCTGGGTTTTGCTTATTTTTTACTCTGAAAAAAGTCCGAATTTGTTAGAATGAAGTTGAGTTCTTTAGGGTTGATTGAAGAATCTTACTGTAGAAAACTTGAGGAGAGCTGAAATATGAGCAAAATAAAAGGCTTGAAGTCCTGAAAGACTGCTGTATTTCTCTATAAAATGTGCTGAAAGAAGCTGTATTCCTCCCCCCCCACCTCCCATAGTGGTTAGAGTCTGGTGTTACACAGTAGGAGACAGTCTTTATCTTTCTTAACTGGGGAATCTAAGGGACAGTAGTCCAGACATCCTTCCTTCATGAGCTGTGGTTATTGGGACACATCACATGATGCGGGCACATTACACAGAGATTCAGTCCTCCCACTCAGTTGAATTTGGCTTGCATCTGCTGTTGGTGTTCTGCAGAGCCATTACAGTTCTTGTTGTATTACAAGTTGGCTGATCCTCCTCAAATGTAATTTTTAAGCACACATTATAGCACACTAATAATGGCGTGGAATTGCTTAAAGTTGCATGCAGTTCTTCTGTGTATATTGCCCTGTTGTCTGTAGGCTGTAGACCTGATTCAGGATGTCATTCATGTTGCATTTCATTAATAAAAATGTTTAGTAGGTGGAAGATTTGTTGGAGGGAGTACTGTGATAGCATCAGAGCAGAATCATACGTGCCTCACTGTACTTCCCAATCTGAGGAAAACAAAGTTCACTTGTCTTTGATTCAGGCTTACTCAACAGGCGTGTTGCATTCAGTGAGGGCTCCTGGATTTAGAGGATTTTTGCCTCTGGACATTTGCAAATCCACTAACTGTAATGATGGTGAACTTTTGGAGTCCAGCGCAAGAATCTGTAATATTAATACATACAGTTGGGTCTAGGCATAATATGCTAGTGTCATATATTGGACTCTGAAAATCATCTGATGTGAAGGTCTACTACATAACTCCATGCATGGTTACATGACATAAATTTTCAGGTGACTTTAATGTAAAGTGGTAGAGATGTTTAAGGAGATAACTCACACTTCATATAATTGGTGTTTTTCTATCCATTTCTGAGACCATGTATTTCTCAGTGCTGATGTTCCAGTCCTTTTTTTGTAGCAGTGCATATTCTGTATATTATTGATAGGTACTAGTCTTAGATCTACTTCAGTAGACTCTTCCAAGTGAATAAAGATGAGATGAAAAGTAACACTTCCAGGGCTGCCTTAAATCTCATGGTAGGTCAGTTCTGTGTTTTTATTTAAAATGCTCAAGCCAAATTGAATAGTACTAAACTAGAAATCTCCTTTTGGCGTGTTTCCTGGTAAATACAAACGTATCTCAGAAGTACTGTAAACCAGAACAATTCCCAGGTTGGTCTGTCCCATGGAGAGACTTCAGAACTACAGACTGTGTGTTACTGGTATTCCTGCCACTAGCAGATGAGTGCAAAAATGCTGGGGCCATGCCAGAATAAATATATCAGCTTATTTGCCCTTTCTTTCTGTTAGCAATGGTCTTCCCTAAATAATTGTTTAGGAATAAGGAAAACCGTCATGTTCTATTGTTCTTGAGAGATTATAATTATTATTGTAAGTAGAATCTGTTATTCTCATGAAATGCTGGCGTGCTCAGTTTGATGATTAGAAAGTAAAAACTGGTGCAGTTTCCTTATCTGCCTGTTGCTGTTTTTTTTTTTTTTTTCTGCATATGCAGTAATTATGTGGATGTTCTAGCATGTAACAGCCTGCTTCTGATCTCTATAATTTGGCTTTAACCTAGGTTTAAAATCATATGTTAAAGAAAAATTGTTAAAAGGCTGCCGACTAGTGGATCTTTTTTTCCCCCTATTCCACTCCAAAATGTTGACGATGATGTCAAATGAGGCACTGTTTACTGGCAGGAAAATGGCTGTTTATATGTGATCAAAGTGTCTGTCTTTTCTAACTAGACTGGTTTAAAATATAGTTATTAACATCCAAATAAATTAAGGGGAAAAAAAAGCACATGTAAGGGTGCACAGACATTTGTATACATAAATAACAGTAGCTGTAAAATACTTGTTGAGAAGCTGAATGAGATTGTTGAACTCACCTCATAGTATCAATCAGAAAAACTTACTTTTCTTACTTATGCTTTATTCAAAGGCATGTTTAGCATAAATAGGATAGATGCTTTTTCCATTTTTGAGGGTATTTGTTGTTTAGACTGTACATTCATACTATAGCTTTTGAAAATTCCCAAAGTGCAGCTGTTTATGATATTGGGAATATGGCTTCTCTTCCCAAGTTAAAACGGGCTCTTGGCTCTCTTCCGCCACTGGAAGAAGCTGGTGTATTTCTTTGAATTTTTTTGAACTTGACTAATTCAAACTATTATAGCACTTATATTGTGAAATACTGTGGTATCGTTCTCTTTTTCCCTTAAGAAATATTGGAACAATTCAGTCGATGTATTCTTTTTCTCTCTTTTTAATTTTTTTCTTGTATTTTTGCAGTAATTGTATGGCTATCAGTTTTGTCTGTAGCTCAGCTTGAGAGGGCTAATAAGGTAAAAGTTACTTTGTTTGAATGCTGGTACTTGTTACCTGTGATTGTTTTAAGTAGCACTCAAGATGTTCATAATTGGAACAGTAGTGGAGGGTAGACTTTATTTTCCCCAGCTGTTTTCCTGCATGCCTTTGGGAGCGTGGGGTGGGCAGTCTTCCTTCTCTGGGCTGTTGGGCCCCCATCCTGTATGAGATTTGGCACAGGCTTCTGAACAGAATCCCACTTCTCACAAGAGATAGATTTGCACATGTGGAGCAATTTGCAGTGCTTTTTTTGACCCTTTGCTTTTTTTTTCATGTGTACCTGAGAGGAGTCTGTATGATAGCTATTGGTTTCATTAAAACTATTAATCAGATATTTCTGTAAGAAGCCTTTACTCTGTTTTTGAAATACGTTTAAATACAGTGCTTTCATGCACTGGTTTTAAATTCTAAAGTTGTTACAGGAAAGATGGTACAGTAGTTCAAACTGTCTGAGCTTCCTTTGGTAAATCTGAGTCTAACGCATCAGCTTCTAATTTAAATTCTCCTTGAAATACTCTTTGGGCAACCGGTATTATCACTTCTTGGATGAGCTGCTGTTATTTTCTGGAAAATATCCTACATAAAAATACACAGAAACCTCAAAAACAGAAGCCAAAAGAAAGTTAGTCCTAAGAATAGCATATTTTGTAAGCAGGTACTTTAACCCTGAAACCTCCCCTCCTCAAACCCAAACCGAACTCTAATGGTATGTGGGAACTTGTTGGTATGCCTGATGGACGCAGAGGTGTCTGTATCTGGGAGGCAGTACCTTCTTCCAGTCAGGGGTTGGTGGCATTCTGGCAAAATGTCCCAGAGATGGCATTGCAGTGGCTGCAAGAAGAGTATCTTGCACTCGGGATAACTAAATGAAAGTGAGGAAAGGTGACACCTCACTCCCTCCCCAGAGGCACTTTGGAGAACAAATTGAACATGAGAGGTGAGAATTTTGCAGAATTGTAGAAGATAGTGCTGTGATTGAGAGAACATGGAACCACAGAAAATGGAGCTTCTCCTGACAGAATTCTTCATAACAGAGATGTGTCATTTAATTAAACAATGCATAGCTTAATATCCATGAACCTAGCAATATAGAGTGAAATTCTGCCTTCAGTCCTGTTCCCTGTTGAGTACAGTTCATGCTGAGAGAAAGCAAAAATCTTTATCAGAATTTTTAATTGATGAATGTGTCTTTGCAGGTTTCAAACATAGTTTGAAAGTAGTTCAGCCATAAACATAATCCAATCCTTGATGAAATGGATGTTAGATACTGATTATAAGAATAAATCAGACTTGCATTTCTACTGACAGATGCCTTGGTGTTTACCAGAATTTGTTGTAAGGACAGTTTTCATAATGTAAATCAACACATGGCTTCTTTTATTCTCTTTTATGAAAGTGGAAGAGGATGCTTGAATGTTAACTCATTCATCTGACAATGCTGTTCCGTGAGAAGTCATAATTAATATCCTTTGTGATAATACTGTTAAACCTCTCAAAGTTAGTTGAAAAAAAACCTAAATTGTATACATTTGTTTTACAGATTTGCTTTTTCAGTGAATCTGGGCCTGTCTAGCTTGTTCTTATGCATGGGTATGTCAAGGGAATTTCCATAAGTGCTGTAATAGTAGAAGCAAAGGCAGTCAGACAAGTCCAATATGCTCTCTCCACCTTGTCTATGAACACCCCACGCAAAAGGACGATTATGTCAGTTCATTGTACCATCAGGTCTTACCAGAACATCTTCCTTTTGCTTTCCTCACATAATGGACAAAGAAAATGTGTAAGACATTTTGTAAGTAAGCTTGGTTTGTTGTTTTTTTTTCTTTTCTTACCTTAGGCTTGGTGATGTAGCTGCTTCTCTGGCCCTTCTGCCATGTTTTCATGATTGAACTGTTGTGTTTGAAGGCATCTGCTCCCCATCTGTGGCCTGTGACTAATGAGAGAACACGAGTTCTGTTGGGAAATACATTTCTATTTTTTTTCCTTCCTGCTTGATTGTGCCTCACATGTGCTATTCTATCTTGCCAAATGTCAAAATATTACCATCTTTCACTAGGCTTTAATTTCTGTGGGTAGGGTTTAAAACTAAACTCCAAAACTTTTTTTCCTGCCACTCCCCCCCCCTGAAAATTTTCTTCACAATTTTCCTGCGTGTCTTCCTCAAGTCTTGTAACAGCAAACTGCTTGCTGGGGTTTTTTGTTGTTGTGGGTTGTTTGGGGGTTGGTTTGTTTGTTGTTTTTTTCCCTTTTTTTTTTAAGGAAATGTTTTAAAGGAAATACAAAACATACTAGAGTATATGAATATACTAGGTTATTTTATTAAACATGCAAATTGTTTGTGTAGGTCAGACCTAAGCATTCAGCATTATCTATAAATTAATACCTTTTAACCATCATGTGTTTCCTTCTTCTGATTCATAAATTATAAGGCAGGAAGAAACCAGTAGGATCACCTACTCTGACAGTCTACAGGAAACAAGACACTCAGCAGTAGTGTTAGAGATTTAGTAATTTGGCTCTGCCAGTCAGGGTAATCATAGAATCATGGAATAGTTTGGGTTGGAAGGGACCTTCAAAGGTCATCTAGTCCAATGCTTCTGCAGTGAGAAGGTGAATCTTCAACTAGATCAGGTTGTCCAGAACCACATCCAGACCGGCTTTGAATGTCTCCAGGGATGGTGCATCCACCACCCCTTTGGGCAACCTGTGCCAGTGTTTTACCACCCTCACTGTTAAATCTTTCTTCCTCACGTCCAGCCTGAATCTTTTAGTTTAAAACCATTGCCTCTTGTCCTGTCACAACAGCCCTGCTAAAAGGTCTCTCTCCAGCATTCTTTTAGGCCCCTTTTAAGAACCTTAAGGCCACAGTAAGGTCCCCACCTGGAGTCTTCTGTTCTCCAGGCTGAAGAATCCCAACTCTTTCAGCCTTTCGTCATAAGAGAGATGCTCCATCACTGATCACTTTTGTGGCCTCCTCTAGATTCTCACTGTTTAGTCATTGGCATGTTTGAGAAAATTTGAAAGGTTTGCTGTTCTGGCCAGCTTTCTTTTGACTGTTGTTCTTTAAGTGAGCTGTATTTCACTACTAATTTATTGCTGATGCTGTTGTCTCTCCCACTAACCTTGGTAGTGGCCTTGGAGACGTCAGGCCAGTCTTTTTATAAACATGAAAAAATGTTCTCTACATTCTTTGGGGCTGTGTCTGCATAAATTCAGTCCAAGGGTCATCAGTTGGGTATTAATAGAAGGAAACAATCTGAAGAGAGTTCCAAAGGACTGTTGCATTTTTTTGCCTCAGTCAGTATGGAAAAATGAATTTTCCCTTTAACTCATGCTGGGGGAACAGAAACATGTTTTCCACAAGGCATCTGCCCCAGGAAGCTGGCTTACGGGCCAACAGCATGGTGTGGCTTCTGTCCATGCTGGGAGTGTTGGGCAAGTATGAGGACGTGGGGGGTGCATCATATGCTGCTTTTCCCTCTTGCGTGGGCCAGACTGTCTGAAAATATGCAAGTGCGCAGGAACTGTATGAAGGAGAATGTCTTGTGAAGGTAGGAGGCTGTAGTGCAGTGGGAGGCAAAAGTGTCCCGTTGGTTTTATTCATATAGGCTCTAAGAAGTGATCCATAGAGCTGCTCTCAGATTTCATCTTGTAGGTAAATACTGAAATGTGGTACAGGAATGAAGTGAAGCGCATCTGGTACAGACAATCAGAAAACCCTGTTCCACAAATTAGGGTATCAGATGTGGCAAGAACACCCAGTGCATACTGGAAGTCCAGCACCACAATGAAATGAGATGCTGCTGAACTTGGTTTTAATATGGGAGTAGCATATCGGTGTAGTATTAGAGTATCTGGCAGATTTTAGATTATTTGAAGCTACATTTTAAGCATTATTTCTTACAAGGCATTGCTACTGTAATAAAAGTATTCTTACTAAACATGCATGTAACAGAAGATAGAAAATTCTGAAAGTCAGTGTAATTACCCTATTTCATGGAAAATCTTGTATAATTTTTTTTTTTTACTTGTGGATGTTGCTGGCATCAGAGGAGAGAAGAGAGTCTTGAGAGCTGACTCAGTGTTCTGTGTTATACAGTAGCCTCTTCGGAGGCACAGTAGCAATGAGCCTAATGCCGCACAACCAAAAGTGAGGATAGAGACACAGTTTTCATTCTAGTTTTTTGTACACATTTACAGATATTTCACCTGAACAGTTTGTGGTTTCTTCTCTGCAAACCATGTATTTTTACAAAACCACTTTTCTGATGGATATCAAGATTCCATAAACATAAAACTCATAAACCGTAAGTGGATGACTTCACTTATTATTAGACGATAGATATCCTGAGGGCAAAGGCAGCAAATACTATTAATACAGCTGTTCAAGGTAAGTGAAGGTGACTAAGTATAGACTTCGATTTCAAATGCAGCAGAAAGTCCAAGTAGTTAAAATACAATTCTATATAATACGATTTGGAAGGGATATGGTGCTTTATGTTATTAGGATAAGAAGTGTGCAGGATCAGGTATTTTTTTAATAATCATTTTTTTATGAGGTAACTCACATTAATCTTTTGACTTCAGCATTTGTTAGGCAGTGGATTCTTCTAAGACCTGCCAAAAGTAAGGCTGCCATTGCCTCATCAAAATCTTAGAGAACAAAGGAAACTGATGTGAAAGGTGAATTTGTTCCTGGCTTCAGGATGTGGCTACAACTTTGAGGGTACTGAAGTAGATTTTGGAGCAGTCTCTCCTTTTTTTTTTTTGACTTGAATCCTCTGACAGTGGTGTGCAAAAGGAGTAAGACATTTCAAACAAAAGCAAAGACTGCAGAAGTGGTGGTTTTATCCTTTCTGCACATCACTTCTTCAGGCATACTTCTGCTGTGATGCAAATACAAACCTTAAATTAGCTAATGAGTTAATGGGCTGGATGAGTACTGAGGTGATTAGTCTTCCTGATGGCAAAAAATTGTAGCACACCCTTTTCTGTCACCTTACTTCATCCACACCCTGTTCTAATCTGTCAGAGATGTCTGTCTCATCTATGTGTTATGCCTGGGTTTTTGGACTATGTAAGCTCTTTCCAGCAGAGGCTGTCATTTGTTGTGTTTGTATGGTGAAGTGAAGGATTGTAGCACTATTGCATATATAAGGAGTAATAATGGTTCTCGTTGCTAGGCTCTTTTGCACGTTGGACCAAGTTGTTTTGCTGTTGAGAGCAGAAAATGTGAGATTTTCTTACTTATGACATATCTTCCCTGAAAATAGTTTTTTCTTTAGAAGTCTTGAAATGAAGATGACCTACTCCAGTTTTCCAGAGTTTTTGCAACTCGACTCCATTGCAGCCTAAAGGAGGAAGGCTGCAGTCTGAAATCATTGTACTTTTTGAGCAACGACAAACTCACAATCGTATAAATCTAGAGTAAAACATCTAAAATAAATTATATATCAATTATATTCCAAAGATTTTTTTCAACCAGAAAGCACCATTGTATCTGCCAGTAATGGCATAGTGGTGTTGTGTTGTTGTTGTTTTTTTTGTCTCAGAGGGGTACCACATGGCTGTAGGGGTATGCACAGGAGTACCTATAAAACAAAAGTGGCAGATTATTTTTTCACATATTGCTGCGTTTTAATATTGGAATAGAAAATGTACAACAGTGTTAATGTACTTAATGAGTTCAGTGGTTACCAAGATTTTCAAGCAAGTACCTATTGTATGATTAATGTGTGATTAATTTCAATTGATTTTATTTGTTTTAAGCAAGCTGGAAGGTGCCTCACTGCAACACTCTAAAAGCAGTAGTTTTGCTTAAGGCTTATTTGGTTTTGTGTTTTTCCTTTCCTTTGTACATCACACTGAATTTATTAAAAAAAACAACAGTATTGAACTCTGTCAAGTACTTTCTCTGTTGGAAATATTTGGATGTATGATTTCATTGACTGAATGTGAAAATATGACTTCTAATCTGCACTGTGGCCACGCACCACCTGTTTGCCTCAACAAAATCAGTGAACTTCCATGCTCCTCTTTGCATGCTCAGTGGTGATAACCTTCTGAAAAGGTTATCAGTTTAATTTATCTGCTTCTTAACTTGGCCTGTGAATTGGTAAGAATTTGATTTGTTGAACTGTATAATTGTGTATTGTTAAATTTAATCTCAAAACATCCCCATTGCACTTTATAATCAGTGGTGATAAATTCCCTTGAATGGTAGAATCGCGTATGTATAGTATGTAACAGACCTGTTTTTGTTAGTTTGGGTAGTTTTCAGTAACTCGATTCCATCGAAAGACATACTGCTTTTAAATTAAGCATTGACAGAGAAAACCTTGAGGTAAGCAGGGATTTGCTTAGCGCAAATATGCTGTCAAAATGATTAAACTCATTTTTTAATTAGCTAGTTGAGATCTTAAAGAGCAACCCAGGGCTGAAGAAAAACATTCAGTTGATTTGTGTTTCTGAATGTTCGGTAGGTCGCTTCACAAGTGCGTGCTTGACTACCCTTAGCTTACCAAAAGGAGTGATGACCTCACGTGGTTGGCAGCCCACATTCATCTGCAAAACAGCACTGTGCCCTGCAGCACCATACTGGGGTGTGTGCTTAGCTCTGACTCGTAGTTCATCGTCATTTCCTGCAGCAACTAGTTAGCCCAATGCCACGTAGCATGAAATGGGACAAAATCATAGCATGAGGTGATAGTGCTACAGGCATTTGGACTGTTAAAGCTAGACCTGTAAAGGATATGATGTGTAGCTTTGTATCTCACTGTAGTGTGATTCCTGTCTCTACAACCAATGAATGACATGCTTCTATTTTTCTATAGTGATAAAGCATACTGGGAGATAGTCGTGAACAGGGAGACCAGAATTTGTCCTTTAGAGAGATTCACTATGCTACCTGTTTTAAAGATACAGCTAATATATTGAATACTCAGAATTTAAAAGCAGAATATAATTTTCTGGAATTATTACCACAGCTGTTTTTAGAACTCTTGAGTGGGTGATGTTTCAGTGGCTATCTGCTGAGCTGTAGTATCAAACCTGTGAGTGTCAGTAATGTTCAGTTCAGCTTCAGTCTTACAGAAAATCTTGGGAGTTTAGCAGATTTTTTCCAAAATTATATTGTATGTCTCCTGTGTTCAATAGGTGAATAGGTGTGAAGCTGCTGTTCTTGTGTTTGAGTTTGTTGACTGGGGAGAAAATGAAAAATAAATAAAATTTTGAACAAATCGTGCTGTTTCTCTGAAGAAAATAAACTGTGAAGAAATAAACTGTGTCAGTCAGTACACAGTCTCCCCAGTTATGTGAAATCTTGCAACACTTTGCAAGGAAGAGATGATGAAATTACATTGCAAATTGTGGGAGGAGGTATGCATTGTTGAATGCTGGTTTATCAAGTAGAGTCTTGGAGTTTTCTTTATTGGTCACTTTTTAAAATTTCATTGTCATTACTTTCCTGTATCAGCTAAATTTATGCTATTCACAATGAGGAAAGAGATTAAAGTTAAATCTGTTTATATGGGTAGTGGTAATTCTTCCAGTTATAGTCTGAAGAAAAGGTATATATATCTTTTACATTCAGGCCATCTCGGGAAGTGGCTTTTACTGACATTATTTTGTCTTTCAGGTGTATGCCTACATTTGGCTTTCACAGCCAAACACAGCTTGTTTAAGGTCATTTGTAATGATTATTTGAAAAGCCGAGCTAGAGCTTATGTTAACAGAAAGTCTAATGTTTGATTAAACCACTAAACCAAATTAGAGGTTTGGGGCCTCTATTTGTAAAATCCAGGAAATGTAGGAATAAAGTTCAAACTCTCAGCATATTCTTCCTTACTACCGAGAAGGCTAGAAGATCACAGAGTGCTAGTTCCCCTTGAACATGTCTCCATTACATCAAATAGACAGTATGTGGAAGTTGTGCCAAAGCAAGTTTTCAGTGGAACGGAGTAGTCATGTATTAAAGCTACTGAATTTGTCTCAAACTGTAGTTTCAACTTTCAGTTCTCTTCATTCGTGCTGTTTAAGTTTACTGGCAATCTGCAAGACTGCTATCTGTGGTGGAATCACTGGTGTGAATCTCAGAATAACAACTCTGTAACCTCGTGGCAGTAGAGCTTCCAGAAATGTGTTGACAGCCTTGGGGTATAGCTTGTTCGTGTAAGAGTTAATTGCTAGCATAGCAGTATTTCTTAGAGCATTTTGAGGAACGTAACGTGATGTGGTTGTACTTGAAATACATAGTTGAGGAAAGGAGGAAATTTCCTCAATATTGATCCCATTGTACTGTTTTAGTGTCATTTTTAGCATTTTTTAGGTCTAAATCCAATGTAAGTCATAGACACAAATTCTAATTCAAAACAGTTATGATCCATGGAAGCAAAAAATGAGATTTTTTTTTCTCGATTTTTTTTTTTTCTTGTAAGTACATTGCTTTTAACATCTTTTGTGTAATTAACCTTTTATAAACAGCAAAGGCTTACATAAAATCACTTTTTGTAGGAGAGTTCCTGTTCTCCTTGGTTGATAACTTTGACAGAAACTCCCTTTCAGGTTTACTCTTTCACCATTATGTCTCTGGTGACCCAGACATTACTGCTCTGAGGTGGAATTTTAACTGAATTTAGAAAGCCAGACAGATCTGTTCTGCGGGATTATTAAGTCTTGAGACTTTAACTGTGTAATACTGGAATTCTTGGAGGGATCAATGTGTAAAGAAGAAACACTGTACACTGAATTCCACTGTTCACCTTTGTTCTGTGTGTCCAAGCCAGTGTTCCTTTATATTTTGAATTTATTTTTGCTGTATGTATCTTAACACGGAAGTGTTCGTGGATAAAACTTCATTTTCATCTGGTTTTAGATGTTTAGGGTTCATATTAAGTCTTTCCATTGCCAAAATGGGTCTTGAAACATGGACTGCAAGGAAATTGTCAAACAAACCCCAAAGCAAAAAACCTAAACCACCAACAAAAAAAACCTCTGCCATCAAACACTGAAAACATGGAGTTTTCAAGTCTGGGTGAATCCAGAAGCTAGAACCTGGAAGAGTAACAGCATATGCTACATTAGGCAGTTGTAACAGTTGACAACACTCTCACATCGGCTTCCTTTTGTTTGGTTTGCCTGCAGTCCTACTTGTGTTGGAGCAGATACTGTTTAAACGCGTAAGTTTTAACACAGATGTATGCCATCCTGTGTTGTATAGTTTGACAGGCAGTATTTCCGGTAGCATCTTGGGTTGTTCTTGTTACTGCTAGCAGCACTGCGAGATCTGGTACCTAAAGCTGTTGCTGGTGTTGCATCACATAGGTTGTAGGCTTTCATAGCTGTAGACAGTAAGTTAACTGATGTGTTCACAATTAAAATGTTAACTATAATTATCACTACTTGCTTTTTTTGTCTCTACAGTGGATGTTACTTTACTACCATTTTATGTGTTACTTCATTCTTGACACACCAGGATGGATTAAACAAATCTTTATTGTGAAATTATTCCTCTTCACAATATTAGTTCATAGCTATTTGCACACTATAAATCATATCCTTGCACTCGTTTTTTTTCCTTTTCTTCTTCCTTCTACACTGAGTCACTGGCATTTGCTTTCATGAATCCTCTGTGACCTACTTCTGTTTGTGAGCAGTTAGTACATGACTTTGGTAGTAAAATACTTCTCTGGTAAGGATACTTTTACAGAGCAAAGTATATGCAAAATTTGTTTTCATAAATTACTTATATACTCTGTGCTGTTTTAGATGGATTTAGTCTTTTCCCCATATTCTTGTTGGATACTGTATCATTATATAAAGTCCAGTATAGGAAAGTATAGTAGGGATTAAAGGATAATTTGAAATTACGATTTTGCCTTGGTTTTGTGTTTCTGTATTTTTGTGAGAAAATTGGTGTTATTGGTCACTGAAGGGACCAGGAGAAGTATATATGAGAAATTGAGCTTATTTGGTCCTGAAATGCTATGTTTCTGTAAAATGTTGCTCGCAGAAATAAATCCTGGTAAAGACAAAGTATGAATGGCTTTTGTGGACCAGATTCATTCCTGGAGGTGCATTTCTCCTTATTAGCGCTCTACTCAGAGACTTGTGGTGTTGAATTTTTTCAGTAAGAAAATGCTGCTCATTTTTAAGTTTCACTTACCAGATTTTCATGAGGTGTAATCATGTGGATAAATTTAAGGTCAGATTGTGTTATAGTTGTGCTGGGTTGCCAGCTGTGGGACAGAGCTTGAAGTATATACCATTACAGAGAAGAAAAATTTCCCTCTCCCTTGATAATGCATTATCATCTCTCCTCAGAGCCTGCAAGAGAGATTGCAGCCCAGCACTATAATGTTTTGATCTCCAGGAAACTTATCTTAGGTGTGCTTAAAAAGATTCTGAAGTTGTGCAGTATTTCTGGGCAAAAAATTTGGATATTTGGCTCATTAAAGTGACATAGCGCGTCAGGGGGAACGGACCATTTGTGGCATAACATGGACACTTTATTTGGGGTGGCCTAGATAATTTGTTTCTGACCTCACTGTTTGAGTAATCCAGTCACTTGAAACCTACGCCACTGAAACTTTTTTAATACCACACCATACTATTTTTAATAGTATAAATGTGCATGTATATATAATGCCAGGTCTGTGGCAGCAAACTGAAACATGTAAATCATCTGATCTTTCCTGGCTTGTGTGGTGCTTGATGATTAAGCATTACGAAAAAAGAAGAAAAAGTAGATGTCAGAAGCCTTGTGTTGTCATCCCTGCTGATTACTGTGCCTGGAGAAGTTTGAATTGCTTCACTGGAGATTATTCAGACGTTTCCAATTACCTCACCATGACTTTGCAGCCAAGCAGTGTGATCTGCATGTGTGATAGATTGCCTGCCCTGGTAGGTATACAGCTGTGTGGAGCTGAAGTTTGCTCCCAGACCTAGTCTACATGCTGCGTTTTGTACACGGGTAATTATTTGAGCTATACCTAGTCAGTTAATTTTGCTGGCATCACTTTGTTTAGTACACAATTACATTTGAAAAAGGTCGTTTGTATTCTTATGATTCATTTTTATTTCCATCTGAGAAAACCTGAACTAGTAAAAGACTTCTCCTCTATGGTGTAACAGCATCTGCTGAAGGGAGAATATGCTTATGTAACTATACCAGTATAGGTAACACAGCTAATTCTGAAGTGTAGATATAAATAAACTGTGCTGGTAAGAAGTTTCTGTAGTTTTGTAAATTTGTAAATTTCTCATGAAACTTTGTTAAACAGTAATAATAAAAGGTTATGTCAGTTACATAAGCTCGATTTCCATCTAGAGAAAAAAGAAAGACCAGGCATATAAGGCGTTTTATAAAGGTTATTTATTGTTTCGCTATAAAAGGAATGTGGCTATGTTTGGGAACTCCAAGGGCAAAAATACTCTTTTAAGTTGTTACAGCTCCATGTGTGTTGTGGTTTAAGCCTTGAAAGCAACTATCTAATGCATCTTATACAGCGACTACTGTGCAGCATCTTATTCCCTGGCAGTGAGATGGGAGAGAGTTGTAGATAAACCCCCATGGTCTGAGATAAGGAGAGTTGATTTTTATTGTTAAAGTAAAATAAAATAATAGGAAATATATCTACAGGAATAACACACACCCCCCAAAACCGCCCAAACACAACATCAACAGAACATAAAACACCCCAAACATCAAAGACATGATGCATGATACAACTGTTCACCACCTTTTGACCAATACCCAGCCTTCCGGGTAACTCCCCCCCCAGTTTATATACTGGACATGACATGCTGTGGTATGGAATACCCCTTTGGCGAGTCTGGGTCAGGTGTCCTGTCTCTTCTTACTCCTGGTTTCTTGTGCCCCTCTTCACTGGCAGAGCATGAAAGACTGAAAAGCCTTTGATCAGAATAAGCACTACTGAGCAACAACTAAAAACACTGGCGTGTTATCAGCATTGTTCTCAGACTGAAGCTGAAACACAGCACTGCACCAGCTGCTAGGAAGAAAATTAACTCTATCCCAGATGAAACCAGGACAGTATGATTGATGGTGAATGCCACCTAGCTGCCTGCAGATTTGGGTCCAGGAAAGACTTAAAGTTGTGACCATGGAGTGTCTGGTCACTTACATTTCAGCATGACTTTGTAGATGTATGGTTCATACTGAACAAGCAGCTTCTTTATGAAAGTTGGCATTAATTGATGCCATCTTTGGCAGGCTTAATAGATACCAACAGCTCAATGGGCACAATGAAAGGATCTTTGACCCCCCCCCCCCTTCCCCCCGGGAATATAATGTTTCTAGATGCTTAATTATGATTTAATTAAAAAACTTTTGGTCAGCTGATTGGGAGGGAAGGAAAACATGGGTCTCAGTAAAGAAAAGGGGTCTTTTGTTTGCAAACTAAATTTCTGAACCCCAGTCAATGTGTGCATACTGAAATGTGGGGCACTGATGGTGCTGGCAGAGGTCTTATGGGAGCAGACATAGTTTTCAGGTTGAATGCCTTCTGCTTAATTGTTCTTACTCAGACTCCTAACCAGTAAAGGTCATAGTTTTCAAACACTGTATTTTGTCCTAAATAGTGATACTTCTTTTTAAGTGCTTTACTTCCTCAATTCCAGTGTATTAACTGCTTATGCACTACTGATTACTTGTGTCCAAGCAAAAGACAGTACAGAATATTAATTAAAAAAATGTTTATTACTCATATGCAAGGTGTGATACTTCAGTTGTATACTATTGTCTGTTGGCTTTTTTAAAAGTTCAGTTAAAGAAAGGAACAGGACTGTTTTGCTGTTGTTTGCCTTAATTGCTTTAAACAAAGGTTGCAAACTTATTTCATACTGCTTAGTTTAAAATTAGGTGTTTGTTGCAGATTTTTGGCAGCTCTCACATGCAGGAGAGGAAAGAGAGAGATAAACCACTGCAGCTAATGCCAAGGTGCCTTAAAGAGAATGAAGCTCATTTCCCCTCACTTGTCAAATGCTCAGTAGGCAACTGTGCTTCATCGTGCTGTGCTTTCAGATCTGTGGGTTTGTATTCTCACTTCTGGTTCTCTGGAGGTTAAATAACGGCAGTGCTTAGAACTTCCAGCTCTTACTGGGAGAGTATGTCTGCTGGAGACTAACATCCTTGAATGCTTCTCTGCCCCTGTGTCCCCAGGCTGCAACAAAAGGATGTCTGTTTCTGTTGTTGTTTCGGAAGCTGCTTTCAGAAACTTTCTGCCGAATTAAGTTGCTTAAGGTGATAGCTCATACGGCTGTACTATTCCACCATCATTCTAGCCAGTTTTACAGATCTTGTGCTTCCACCAGTTGGCCAGGAGTGAGCACATGGGATGGGGAGTTGTGGAGGTGCTCTTTCACTAGGAAGCACTCTGTATCCCTGCTTCAGTTTCAAAACTGTGTGAAGCACTTGCTGCATAAGTAGTAATAAGCGTTATGTATTTAGATGGGATTAACAGTGATTTCAGTGAACACGTGTGGTCCATGCTTATTTAGGCTGTCACTCCTTTGATATCTTGTTTCTCTTGAAGATGCGAAGCTTACAGAAATGGGAGTTCTGGTGCAAGAGGTGTCAAGGTTTGCTGGGTTGGTATTCATGAACCTTTTTATTTCTGAAGTGATTTTTCAGGTGATGGAGGCTGAGTCCTTTCAGCCCTGGGGCACCTCAGGCCCAGCTGTGACATGGAGCTGGGCAATTCCACTATGCTGAAGAGCAGCAGTGGCAGTTCCCTGTCAGACAGAGTGGCTCTCCTGCCATCTCATGAGGAATCTGGGAAGTTCTGGGAAAACTTGGCAGGAACTAAGTGTGAGAGTACCTGCTTTCCCCAGGACACTGGAAATATGGTGCATCCTGGTTATGCCCACTATGCTTTTGGCACGTTTTCCAGGACAGATGAAGGGTTTTTCTAATATAGTAAGTGACATCTCTGCCATTCGAGGTGAAGGTGTCACAACTAAGTATCTCTCAAACGACACACTGGCATTTGAGAGTAGAAGTAGTGTCATGCCTTCCCAAAATGTTTGTGCTAAAAATCACAGACAGGTCTTTCAGGTTTAAGGCAGAAATCTTCCTATCAATAACACGATTTGAAAGAAACCGTAGTTGAGTCATTTGCTTAAACTTGTTCATAACATGGAAATGTGAGATTGGGATATTTATGAGATATGACAGTGTTGTTTTTCTTTTTTCCCCTGTATTTTTCCTATGAGTGAGTTTACAGACCTTTATTTTAATACCTTGTAATTTCTTTTCATCTTTTTGTCCTATTAAATTCTAATTTGCTTTTCTTCTGATGAGTCCTGGTTGTGTAGTGCCATAAAAAGTTGCATTGAAGTGTTGAACAATGAAATGAGGCTTATACATCTTTCAAAATTCCAGTTCCATGTTGTTCTTTATGTTTTAGCATTCTCTTGTTGAAGAATACCTTCTTCCAGGGATTAAAGTTATATATGTACGGGTGCACATGCACACCACGTGTGGCTTGCTTTTTGGTTGTGATTATTTACAGGTGAGCTATAATCTTTCATCCTTTTCTTGGCAGTTACAACTGCCAGTTTCAGAAGAATCATGACTCTAGAAAAGGCAGAAGTCTCCCAGGAATATGCATCAACAATATGCTAGGAATAATAAAAATACTTTAAGAACCAATACAAGCTATAATTAGCACATTTGTATTTTTAAAATAGCAAAATTACACAGATGGCTTGTAGAAATTTTTAGCAACATTCTTAATTTCTTAGATCCGTTCTAGCAAGGGAGAGTAAGTTATTTAGCAGTTAGTCTGTAAGTATTTTACTTTTCAGTCAGAAAACAAGCATTGTTGTGAAAAAGTATCTTTTAAATTCAGGGTCTTTCCCAAGTATGAATTAAAAACAAACAAAATCAAACTCTTTTGTGTCTTAGTAGATTTCTTCTGGGAATGTAGTTTTTCTTCAGCCAGCTGCATTGCTCTGACATTGTCTTACCCATTCATCCTGTGAGTTGTTGGTAGTATTTGCTAAGTGTTTAAAGGCCACACGTGTAATCATCATGTGCTCCCTCATTGCTTTGAGGAGTTGAAAGCCACCAAATTTAGCAAGGGAGGAAAGAAGCAGTCCTGTCTGGACTCTCTACTCTGTTGAGTAAAAACAAATTGTTACTATTTAATTATAGGAGAAAGGAGCTAGATATAAATATAAATCATTTTAGGGGTTAAACCAGAAGAGAACTACTGGGTTTAAAAGTGAAACCATGTAAAATCTCTGTACTTCAGACAGGTTCCAATTTCCTACTGTTGAGTTTTAGGATATGATTAATTTAGCTGTACTTCATTATTGTTAGGAAACAGGGTGTGTATATGTGTAGGAAAAATACTAGTAGGAGCTTTTCTTTTAATGTCTTTTCTCATGGGGAGTGTCTGGAGTGTGGTGCAAAGCAGATGTTTTTTCATGTGATAAAGGGTACTGTGTAGAGTTTTGTTTTAATAAGCTTTTGATTCTTTTTATGTGAAAGTAGCCTGATTTCTTCTTTCCTTTTCCCAAGTGGAACCCCGTCGACTCCAAGGGGTGTCCTGTGCATGCTGTTTTGTCCAAGAGAAGCACTCCTTAAAGCTACTCTCTGTGATGTTTGAGGAATGCTTTCAATGCTACAAGAGGTCTGTTTGGCTTATTCTAGTCCACTAATTCTGTGACAGTATGGTGAGCTGTGCACAGTGGTGCTCAGAGCTGTGGTTGTTAGGAACAACCACCAGCAAGGAAAAAGCAAAGTAAGCCAAAAGTTCATAGGTCTGTGGAAAACAGAATGAGAAACCTGTGGAGAAGGTGGACAGGGTTTCACTGTGGTAGGTATCTGGATAAACAGGTCTTCCATCTGTAGTTTGGAGACACTCCCATGTTTTATCTTAATTCTGAGCTATGCTGGCCTCAGTTTCAACTGGAGTGACAGAAAGCTCAGGGTATGTACTTGGCTCCCTTGCAGTACTGAAATGGCCTGGGGAGTTGGCTGTGGTTAGTCCTCAAGTTTGGATGGATGCTCTTTAAAGGAAGTAAATCTGGAACAGGTCCCTTTTGTTTGCTGGTTTTGTTGAGGGCTTTTTTCTTTGAAGGGCCAGCCTGATTAAGAATTGCCAGTGGATGAACTGTTAGGTTCAGTGTAAGTGTGGAAAAGGCTCTAGCTCTATACCTTCACTTCAGCTGGGAGTGGCAAGGTGAGGAGGAGATCCCCCAGCTACCTCCTCACCCGCGTCTGATTTCTTGGCGTTGTGAGCAGCAGCAGCAGCCAGGGAGCACTGGCCTAGCTCCCAAACAGGGGACAGAGCTAGCGGCAAGCACCGCCTGTGACAGTGCCTGTGCTACAGCCTGGCAGAGAGCACTCCAGCTGGAGGTGAGTGGAGGCTGTGGAGGGAGCAGCAGCATCCAGCAGCCCCGAGTCACCTCCTTTGGCTCCCCACACTCCCTCAGTTTCTCCCAAGCTGTTAACAATGAGCAAGGGGTCAAAGTGAGAAACATCCTGCCCCTGACCTGACCACCACAACATGATAAGAAATGTCTGGCTGTACCCTCTTACCCCAAAAAGAGGCAGCAGGAGCTTGTAGTGTAGAGTCAAAATCTGGAATGATCTGGGTTAACGTGAAACTGCTGGAGATGGCCAAGAGCACAGTGAAACGTGTGTTTTAAACCTTCTGTCTGTGCTGCAGCCTTGATAGGCATTTGCTCTGGTAAACAGGGTATTTCCTGTCTAATGCAAGTGGTTTATGCAGGATTATCTACTATGCAAATCAAAGCACCTACTTCATTTGGTTGATATCTTCACATGATTGATGCTTTGATCATCACAGTGTGACATATAATACTTTCTTTTTTTTTAAGATTGCGTTTGTTAAATATTACATCACTGGGGCTCCTGATTATTTTTTTTTCCAAATAAGGTGTTTCTGCCTTTTTTTTTTTCCCTTCCATCTCCTCAATTACATAGAATAAAGGTACTGATACTTAGCAATGATTTAGGTCAGCTCTGTGTGTTTTTTCCTCTGCTTCTGGTACTAGCTTCCTACTTACCTTTGTATTTTGAAAGATTAATATTTGTGCGTCAATAAATTTAGTTGAATATCTCAGTATGATAGCAGACATGCTGTTCAACTAATAAGTTGGTTTATATCCCTTCCCAAAAGACAAATAAAAATAAGTTCAAGAAGCAGTGGGATTTAAATGATCCCATCAGTGTCTTCTCAATAGGTTGTCTGATAGGAAGATGTAGAAAGTGCATTTTGTGGATAATGAAGCATAATTGTGCAGTGGTCTGGCTTATAATGCCTTCTCTCCACCGCCTGCCCACTTTGTATGTATTACAGACTTTGTTTTGTATGCAGCTATTTTATAAAAATTGTATAACTGTGAAGTTGATAGTTAGCTTAATACTCTTTTACATGATATAATTAAGTATCTCTTTAAGAAGTTTAAACCTAATCAGTTGTTTTAGGAAGGAATGGAACAGACAGAGAGAAACCATTTAGTTCTGTAGAAGAAATTCAGATTTCTTCAACTACTAATTTTCTCCTGTGTGAAAATAAAAATTATGGATCATAATTGCTTAGACTGAAAGTGAGAGCAGTCACTGGAGTTGAATGCACTCAACATATATCTAGCACATGCAGTTGAGAAGGCTTAATGAAGGATCTGTTTAGTTGTTTGGTAATACTCTGGAGGAATGGAAATTGAGGGGTCTCCTATAGCATAAGATACCTGTCCTTGTGACAGTCTTCCTCAGATCTGAACAGCAGAGATTTGGCAGATATTTTTGCACCTGTGATTTTTTACTTTTTTTTTTCTTGGCAGCCTTTTTTGCAGTGATGCTGTCTCGCATGCGATTGAACCATTCAGGCCATCCATACAGAGGCTGATCATGTGTCTAGTGGGTTGCATTTTAAGTTTTACTTTTCTCTAGATTTTTAATTTTTTTTATTATTTTTTGGTTTGTTTTTTTTTTTAGAAAGATGAAAATGACGTCTCCTCTTTTGTATGGTTGAGGAAAGATGAAGTTCTGGTGGTATGCTGGTGGGTATTAGTAATGGCAGGGGAGAAGGTGTTGAACGCAAGTGCATGAATACCTAGAGAGCACCCTTTCCATGCGTACCTGGCCAGTAGCTGAAATGGTCAAGATAGTTGCTGTGTTTCAAGCCCAGCCAGTAACTTGGAACGACACAGCCACTTGCTCACTCCCCTTCCCCCAGCTCCCGGAGGGATGGAAATGAGAATTGAAGGAATGTGACTCTCATGGGTTGAGGTAAGAGCAGTCCAGTAACTAAGGTATAACACAAAATCACTGTTGCTACCATCAGCTGTAATAATGGTAAAGGAAGTAACAAAGGAAGAGAATACAACTGCTTGCTACCCGCCAACCGATACCCAGCCTGACCGAAGCAGTGATCTAGCCCTTCTGGGTAACTGCCCCCAGTTTATCTCCTGGGCGTGATGTGCTGTGGTATGGAATACCCTTTTGGTTAGTTTGGGTCAGGTCTCTGCTTCCTCCCAGCTTCCTGTCTTCCCTGGCAAAGCATGAGTCTGAGAAAGTCCTTGGTTAGAGTAAACATTACCTAGCAACAAGTAAAAACATTGGTGTTATCAGCACTGTTCCCAGGCCAAAAGTCGAAACCACAGCACTGCACCAGCTACTAAGAAGGACAAAAATGACTGCTACTGCTGAACCCAGGACAGTAGTCTTGCAAAATTCATGACATGCCAAACCATCAGCTGCGTACTTCATCTAAGTGTGCTGTGTTCATTCTGTTTTGACAGCACTCTAATTTCTTCAGATTAAGACTGGCCTCATTTAAGTTGACTGATCTGCAAATACAAAAGAGTAAAACCTGAATCCCTACATTACAGCGGTTAAAATTTCAATCCCAAGACCCTTCTTTCCCCAGCTCATTAAAGACTGGTATTGAATAATTCCTCACAGAGAGTAGGATATATAATTAATAGAATGTTCAGCTGCATATGTAACATTTTAAATACAGGACTATATATGTCTTTTATATAAATCTGGGTATATATGTAAATATGTATGTATATGTGTATGTTTATATACATATCTGTATTCATGAGCAAGATTTGGGAAGTTTATATGTAGATATGCAGTCAAGTAAAAATATACCAGAAAATAATGTTAGGTGATAGTAAATGAGTGTCAGTATGGAACATTGAAAGCCATTGAAAGAACAAAGAGAAAATTCTAGGTGTTACTGATGGTGTATTTTACTTTCATTCAAATGGTTTGTGCATTTCTCTCAATGGTTGTAGCACTTAGAGAATATACATACGGCAGTCCAGGAATATGGCAGTCCAGGAAATATCTCTCAAAATTGCAAGTCTTTGTTTGCTTCCTTACTCTGCAGTCTCTATTAGCTGTAGGGTGGAACAGGACTGCAAAAAATAGCACTGGATGGAGCCTGTGGATTTTGTTCATGTAACCCTAGTTCCACAGTATTCAGAGAGGTACACTCTTGGTTGATTCATTTTCTTTTCTAAAACGATCCAAGTATGAAACTACCATTAACTGCAGGCCATGTGTTACTTTGACTTTATAGCTCAGATGCTTCATCAAATACAAGCTTAAAGGTTCCTTTTGTCAAGCAGGCTGCTGCACTGTTGGTGTGCATCATCTCTTGCTGGCAGCTGTTTTTTGCATTCGAGTTAATGTCCCACAGAACGTGGCTGAATTCTGGAGAGCTTGGAAATGCTCAGCAAACTGACTATGCAAAAGACTTCTTTAAAAACAAAAATCACAAAACAAGCAAAATTCCTCACTTTAATATTTTAATTTTTTTAAAGTCAGTGTTGCATGCACAGTTGACTCTTCAGTGTTGCTGTTCATGGAGATAATAAATACCTATGAAGCCATAGGGTCGCTAGCTTCATAAGAAGTTAAATATAACTGAAATATAACTTAAATTTGACTTTCCTGTATGAATAAAATGGCAGTATCTCAAGTCTTGCTAGGGACAGGATATTCCTCCTGAGGTATTTTCAGCTATGCAAATTTAACACCAGAGAAATTATAGCCACCTTTTCTAACCCTAGAGCCTCTATGGGAGTGCTGGTCTTCATTATTAATCTCTCTTGTGTATACATAGTCAGGCTTTGTATTCCAGGCATGACAATATCTTAATTTCTCTGCACTTGTATTAGCAAATAAAACATTTTGTTTGCAACCTTTCTTAAAAAAAGAGTCCCCTTTTAATCTGCACCTTCTGATAAACCACTATATTACACTGATAGCAAAATTAAGAAGCTGTGTTGCAGAGTAGTGCTGTACTTAGCATAGCCTATGAAAGGTTATACTGTCATAAATTACAGTCAAAAGTTAAACTGTCATAAATTACAGTCCAAATCAATCTTCATTACAAGTGTAAGTATTAATAATTGAGAGTGTTGAGATGAAATCATTATAAACAATTAGAGCAGATGCCAAATTCCCATGAAAAGTAATGGCAGTAATCTCTGCCCATATAGCCTTCTTTCTTACTTTTTTGGTAATCCCCACCCAAAAAAAAAAAAAAACAACAAAAAAACAACAACCAAACCCCAAAAAAAAACAAAGAAAAAAAACCCCCAAATAACCCCAAATGAAACCAAAATCCAACCAAAAAACTCCAACAAACAAACAAAAACCCAACCCAATTACACTGCTGGTAATTTGCTCACAAATGAGCCCTCGTTCTGAGGAAGAAACTTCAAATTCAGTGCATGCCTTTTGCTGTTTCTTGATTATCAGGAAACCTGCATTTGATATTTCAGCTCTGGATTAAATGCTGCCTGTCCTAGAACTGGATTTCTGCTTTGACTTTTTGTTGTATTCAGTGTCTTCAAGTGCTTGTGGAGTGCAGCTTTATGTTAATGGCCGTGCTAGTATTTGTGTCTTGTGCTTTTCTGGTTTCCATCTAGCAGTTGCCGTATCTTTGCCCACAGCTTTTTCCTGATATAGGATGAATTGTGGCTGTCCAAGGAGCAAAGAGATCAAGCTTTATGCAACTGGATTTCATCTTTCAGCAGCTGTAGTTCACATTTGCTTTGTGATTAACAAGGTAGAACTCAAAGCACTTTTGATGTACTGTACTTCTTTTATCATAATACTTCTCATGGGAAGTGTTACTCATCTGCGGCATCTGGAGAAGAGCATTGCTCTTAGACTAGGTGTTGGGGCTGATAATGCAGCTGGGGTGAAGGAGGAATTCCCCAGCAGTGAGACATGGTGAGAAGTCAGGATAGGGAGGAGAGGTGTGAGTGAGTAGGAGGGAGCATCAGTAGCAGAGAGCAGGAGGCAAGTCATAATCTGTCAGTGGGTGATTTGGAAACCAAATAGGAAATTATGAATTGGATTCCAAGATAAGGAATAGTGCCAGTAGTCCAGGGCACTGCTGATACGGTGGAATGCCAGCTGCTTCCAGATAGGTGGTCATCTAGGACTGCCACTTTGTGGGCAACAGTCTTGCATCCAGGAAGGATCTTCCTGGGACAGAGATGACAAAGGGCAAAAAAATGTAAACTTTCTATCCTGCCTAAGTTTTGTATGCGCCCTGAAGTCTTCCCACCCCCACCCCCCTCCTTTGCTCTCCCGTACTCTCTTCTCCTTGGGGAAAAAAAGATGTTTTTCTTTCCCCCTTGTTTTTTTCAGTGATGTAAACCCTGTGTTGTATCTTCTGCCTGCCTTGCTAGTCTCTCCTCTGTGCCATGCAGCCGGATCACAGCGTGATTATCTGAGGCATTTTGGGGGTGTAACTGTCTGCAGTTTACCGAGGTTTATGTTTCCCTAAGTTAACAGCCCCTGTAGACAGCACTACTGTAACTTTCCTGCAGACAAAGAGGCTTTCTTTCAGGGCTGCCTCTTATCAGTTGGTTTATCTTGTCAGATTTGAATGGGAAAAGAATAGTTTTATGAAGACAATAGAAAGGAAAAGTTACTTAATGTGTTCAGAGTGATTTTGTTTGCAGTATGGCTTTAAGGTCTGAGATTCTTCTGTATATGGAAGATTGCTGTTTCAAGGCTGAATATAGTTCAGTAAGTAATGCTTTGGTACTTCCTTAGTTCAAACCCATTTGTGGGGTTCTAGCAGCTTAGGTCATCTTTCAGGGTTCCCTCAAGAATTGGGTTGTTTTCTTTTTTCCACCCACAAAAAAGCCTCCTCTTATAACAGCATTATTCTGGGAAAGGAGTTGTGTTTCACAGATCATGCAGGATGAATAACATTGGTTCAAAATCCTTGTGGGACAGAACTGAGAAAACAAAGCTACAGCAGGAGCTTTAGGATGGATTTGTCCTTTTATGCAGTGATTTGGATCTTACCTTACTGGTGAGACAAACAGAAGAAACTTAATATTTTTTTATTTTCTATTTCTCAATAAAACATTTCATTTGAGTGTGATGAAAGAGAAGTTCTTCATAAAGCTGCAGCCATGTCTGAGCAAATAGCAAAGATTTTTTTGAAATGGTGGTTGGAGAAAGTTTTCTTAACTTTTGGTATTGAAGGCAATCCATTGTGCTTCCCAGAAATAATGCTAAAAAACAGCACCCAAAAAAAACAGATAACTTGAATTAGGTATCTTTGATAGTGATTTGTGAAAGGTGTTGCATTAACTTCAGCTGAAGAATGCCAAGTTCGAATTTTAATGTAAAAGTGAATACAAGGCAGTTACTTATTTTACATAGGAAGTTCTGGCAAAAGTGATAAAACTGTCAATTTCTACAGATATGGGCAAATGATGCTGATAAACCTGTGTCTGGAATCGTCTTCATAGCAAAATCAGTGTAGGGTGCCTAAATTTGTTGAAAGCAGTGTTTACTTTGCTGAGAACATATCCAGGGGATATATGCCTGCACCACAGATGCTGTAATGATATCATCACATTACTGTGGATAGATGCAGTATGTACGTCCTTTAACAAATGTTTAATGAATAACAAAAGTTTCTAATGGGTTCAGTTTTAGATTGGGAAATTGCAAAGGAGAAGTTATTCAGACTTCTAAAAAACAAGTGTATCAAGCGAGGCTTGTCATGGTATGATACAAGAAAAGTTACAAAAAGTACAGTGATGTTGCATGAAGCCAAAACAAAGAATTTGGATACTTCAGGTGGACAAAATTGAGAGATGGGGGGAAAAAAAATATTATTTTGAAATCTTGTCTAATGAAATACAGATTATTTGCTCAAGTTCTATCATTTAAAAAGTTGATTAAGTGCTGAGTATGTTAAAAGTAAACATTGATAGCTGAGCTTAATCTAGAAGGATTTAAAAAAAATGCATTTATGTAATTTTACATTTACAAAATTCACTCTCTTTGTTCAGCTTAGAAATCGCAGCATATGTCTTGAGTTTTCCAGTGCTCTGAATGGGAATCCTGCAGTCATTTCAAGCTTGCTTTTCATACACAGATTTGCAGTAACGGTTTATATACTCATGAGTATATTATGTAATTGATCATAATAATAGATATGGCAATTAATGGTGCAGTTCATGCAGATGAACTTTGAACTAAACAGCTGGGAATGGCACCCTTGCTGCTTCACAAAACGTTTTTCAAGGGGAGACTGAACTCAGTGTTTGACTCTTTGCATATTGCACGTATCTTCTCTACTGTTTTCATACTCAACATTTCCTCTGGCTTTTATTTTCCTTGTTTTCAGTATTACTTCACATTACTTTTGAATATTTTATTTAGTGTTTTATAGCTTAAATAGCTATCTTTTGCACTGTATTCAGCTTACACAGAATCAGGACTAATCAGTAGTGCTTTCTGGCTGTTGCGTAGAGATCATGTTACAAAATTCATCTTTGGAGACATCTACAGATATGATCTGAATCTGCTCCTGTTTGAACCTGCTGTGTTAAACAAAGGGGTTTATATACGAATTTCCTCCTTTTAGTGGTTTTGAGCTTTTTTTAGACCTTTACAGAAAAAATTCTGATTGCAGTACTGTAAACATTAGCATGTGCACACAAGTTTATATGCAGTTACAGTCTCTTTGACTTCAGGGTACTGTTTTCCTCATGCACAAATGTTTGCAGTGTGGGGGTTTGTGTTTGTGAGACCATAGTAGAAGCAGGAAAAAAAGAAAAACACTTGTACCAACACATATTTAATAACTGTGTGATATATCTAAGAAAAATATCTTGTTTCCCATATTTAATAGATGTTAGTTTACTGTTTATCTCGCCTAATGATCTTCTAATATGGGAAATTTCTTCGCAGACGAAAAATGTATGAGTAAAAAAATGCATTCGTCTTCTTAGGCATCATCTGTTCCATTGACAGAAGGCACAGATGTGACATTTATCTCAATAATTAGATTTATAATTATTGTATCATTCTCAGATTGATAGTTCATTGGTCTTCATGGCATGTGATTTGAAGCGCTACAGGTCATGCAACAGAAATAGGCTTAATCATTGAATGGTGAACCTAAACTTGAGACTGGTTTTCACATTATGCTTATATGTTTTTATGTATTACAAAAGTGTATGGCAGATAAACTAACTGCAGGCAGGGAAGAACATTTGTAGATCACTGGAGGTGAATGCTGGTCTGTGGACAGAACAGCAAATGTGGAAGCCTGAAAAATATCCGTGGTGCATTTTGTCTGGAAGCTGCTGTCTTTGCCATTATCTAGTGTGATTGTAGACTTCCTGGACATGCCTGTGAAAACAACAGTAGCTCTGATTTTTAGTAGGAGACTGGGAAATGAGGGAACAAAGAAGCAGAATCTCAGAATGTGCATATGCGGTACATGCTGTATTTTTTATGCTAATGTCTTCTTTCCTCTCTTTTTTGTTCACAGTTGTAGAACAAGCAACAGGAAGAGTTTGATGGGCAATGGCCAGTCTCCAGCTCTGCCTCGACCTCACTCACCACTCTCAGCTCATGCAGGTGATTTTTGTATCTATGCTACTACTACTATTAAGTTCTTAGAATATTCACATAAGGAAAGGAAAAAAGACAAATTCCCTATCCCACTACTCTTCTTTCCACTGTTTGTAAAATCAAAAAGTTGCATATCATTTCATCCAAGTATCTGTTTTGTTTAGATCCATAAATCCTATGTTATGGTGAGAAGCAGTCCAGAAATACCTAACATGGATTATGTAGCTATTTTTTATTTCCCTGTCTTGCATTCCGACATTATGATGCATTTTCTCCCCCTTTCCCCTTGCCTTCTCTTTCTGGCGCTAGTTCAAAGTGTGGCCCTTAGTGTGACAAAGATGTAGAGTAGCTTACACACATGGTAAAGGTGTGGAGTTGGTGAGTAGGGTATTGCATTCTACTCCTAGTGCTTTTGCTCTCTAGGGTTTGTGGTGTTAGGCACACTGCTGGAAATTTGTGTGCTTCACTTTATATGGCAGTAAATCGATGATAATTATGTTTTGCTTCTGAAATACCTGAAGCACTTAAAGATTGAATGAAAGTCCATAAATAAATATTTTATTGATAACGATTGTCTTAATTTTAAAAAGGAACATTTTTAGCATATCAAACCCCGTTTTCTCAAATGCTTATTGTCTCTTTTAGTTTTTTTGGGCATTGGCTTGTAGCCACACACCAAAGTGAAAGCCACACACCAATACTTGTGTAGGCAATGGCACTGAATACTTTGGAGAACTTTTGTCAGACGGATGCTAAAAGAAAAGGTGCAGAGCTGAAGTTGAATTTTTGAAGTGGAGGGCAAGTTTTTATTAAGGCATCTTCAGTTTTCTTGTAGAAGCAATAGTATTAGAGAAAATATAGTGGTGATTTTCACTCTGAGCAGCAGGCTGTCACAATCAGAAATCCAGACAACATGGAGATTTGTGAAGAGTTCAAGGCAGCACAGCATTTAAAACGAACAAAGAAAAATATGGTGCAGACTATTTTAAAACTGAGAATTAAATGTAATAGTGTTTGGGATCCCTCTCTGGGTCCCTCAAATACAGGAACTGCGGTTTGGCACAGGGAATCTGTGGTCACCATAGAGAGAGGCTTTAGTTGTGCTGTTCTGACCGATGAAAGCAGTATGCAATGCTTGCTGTGAGAGCTAGTGTGTCTGCTGCAATGAGTGACTACACCACCTATTTGGAAACTCATGGCTTAGACACACAATGCCTAGAAGGCTTCAGAAGTATGGAGTGACCAGCACATGTTACCTGGGACCTGAATATAAATTGTGTATTTGGTAAATGCCAAAGAGTTCCTGTCTGGCAGTGGACTCATACTTCTAGCAAGTTGCGTGACCTTTTTGTGTCTTTCTCAGACCATAAAATGGGAATAATATTGCTGATTTCACAGCTGTTACCAAGTAGCTCTGGAGGTAGAAAAGTGGTAGTATAAAGATTAAGAGGTTAAGTGTAAGCTGTTCTTTCCCTTAAACTCAGCAATATGCGCAGTGTATTCAAAAACCTGTTGTGGAGATTTGGCAGCTTCTCCAGTTACCCAGGATACTGTAGGTTCTCTTAATGCTGATGTGTTCTCCCAAGGTATGTGTGCCAAACATTTCAGTAGCACTAGGAAGTCTCATACATGTGATGAAAATTTGCATGTGTATGGCTGTCTCTCTTAGTAGCTTGCCTCTAAGTATAATTAATTACAGTAAATATTCATGCAGTTATTGGCTCCTAGCTCAGCTGGTCAGTTTGCCTAGACTAGTCCCCTGAAGAGGCAATTTAAAGTTAAAGCATGTTCAGAGTCACCCTTAACAGGCTTTCTGTTTTGTCTAGTGATCAGTTAGATACTGCCTGGAATTTGGCAGGCAAAAATTTATTCTTTTTTTTTAATTTGTATTTTGAATAACTTAAAGGCTAACATGCTTTTGTGAATCAGAAGAGGTTTCTTTTTGGCCATCTTCCGGATTGCATGAAGTGGGAAAATGAAGGACATAGCTTGCTGTGGTCTGAGTAATTCTAATAGAAGAATGGATAAATTATGCATGACCCTGGTTGCTCATGCATTTTTAGAAGCATTTTGTCTTCTGGTTTCATACTGTTAAAGCTTTTCTGCCAGAAATGTTTCTCTTAGGTTCCTGTATCCCACACTGTACTCCCTAATGTCAGGGTACTTTGGCCATCTTACCAGAGATAGTAGGTTCTTATCCCTTTCTTATAGGCTGTTCAAGCTAAAGAGAATGAAGATTCTCCGACTTTTCAAAATCCACTCAGGATCAATTTCTATTAATTATCATCATGATAATCCTCAGTGTTATCCTGGGCCTAGTCCTAGTATGATTTTACGTGTAATATTACATAATGCCTAGTATGAGAGTAAGTCATAGTAAGGTTATTGGCATTGCTTGGGAATTCAGTGCCTCAGAGGTATCTGAAGTCAGTATTTTCATCCTTCATGAGGATATCCTAGGATCTACAACTGGCCTTTGCCCTTCTGTGTTAATCCATTGCTTGTTGGGAGAAAAAGGAAAATACGTACTTGGTTACCTTTGCTTGAGTCTCATACCTGAATGAGATTTATGGCGACCACTAGTTTAAGTTACCTGTTGGGTGTTTTTTTTCCCCCCAGTACTTCACATCTCTGAGGGCAAAAAAGTGGTAATGCATTGTCTGTGTCAATTGAAGCAAGATACATGAAGGCATGTTATGAATCTCAAGGTGGAGCTCTCATAGTCAGAGGCTGCATTAGCACTCATGCCAATAACTGTGGCTTTGCTCAAGAATGTTTCCATCTTTGGTATCTGCAGACAACGATTTAGAGGCCTGGTTGCACCCTTGGGAGCAATGTGTCATTACTTCAGACCTCAGGAGCTCAGGTTGCTGCTAGGTGGTCATAACAATCTGGATTAGAGTTAGACAAAACATTGGATGTGAGGAGTCTTGCTCTATTTTAGAAGAAAAGCTTGAACATAACCATAGTTTTTTGAGGTGCATTTTATACCCTTATTTTCCTTTGTAGTCCTGTTTTTCTCCCAGATGCAGTCTGCACTGAAGACACTAGCTGTTCTGTAGTTTAAATAGACATGCTTTGAGAAGGACCAGTGGCCCAAATTGACGGTGATGATAATTGCCCCATATGAGAAAGTCATACAGAGGTCTCAGGCAAATTTCTCCCTCCTCCCTAGTTTTCATTGTTTGGTCTGGAGGTGACAGAGGATCATTCCTACACAGCTGTCTGTTGTTAATCTGTACAGATGCAAGCTAAACTGGACAAACACTGAATACTTACGTAAAGTTTTTTTGTTAGCCTTACCATCTCTGTCATTCTCACATTCATACGGTAGCATGGGAAGGAGAGACAGGTGAGACAGCACCACACTGATAAAGTAAGTATATTTTAGGGGCACAAATAGTGCGCAGGTAGCACCTGACAAAGAAGGGGTAGGTTCATTTGTAAGCAGCAGTGGATGTGAGGGCTCATGGGCTAGAGAAAAGTTGCTAGAGTAATAAGTAATACAAGGCTTGGGAGCATACAAATAAGTATAAGATCTGAGACTGAGAGTTGAAATGGGGATAGGAGAAAGACGGTGTATACAGTAGGTACTATATATCTCTGCTGTATACTTTAATTACTAATACAGTACATGTAATGCCCTTTTTCTCTGTGCAGGACCTGCAGAGATAATTTGTGTTGGTGGAAAATCAGATTTTAGTTTGCATGTGAAGTCTCCCACTATGCCTTACACGTAAAGATGTGAAAGAATGTAAAGATGACAAAGAATAATATCAGCTTTAACTAAATAAAGTCTTTCTTTTGTAATGAAAATAGAAAACTAATCTATACTACGTTATGTCTTTGGGTTCAAACCTTCATCATTTTTAGTGAGTGTCTTAAGTTAGTTGTTTGGACATCATTTGCCTTTAGTATCTGAGCTGAAAACCTGCTGAAAGATCCTTTTAATTTTTGCATGAACTGTGGGTACATTCAGGATTGTGGGAAGCAAGGAATTGCAGCATCAGCTTGGACAACATCTGGTGTCCTGGTAATTAATGGACTTTTCCAGCTGACTGGCTTCTGTTGTTTAGGTAGGTCCTCTGCGCCACCCAGCCTGCAAATTGAATGATTATAATCTCGGCAGGTTAGGGCATTCAGGTTTCCCCACCTCCTTAGTCACAGGAGCTTGTTCCTGTGGGTCATGCCAACCCCTAATGATTAATAGTCACATGTGGTGCTGTTTAATTGTATCTGCTGAAGGAACAAGATTGAGCTGTTAGGAGCGATGCTGTCTTATTTGTCCGTATTTTAATAAATGTTTCATGCGGTGCCTCTAAGACAGCAGGTACTAGAACAAGAATTGCAAGTTAAGTAGGAAATTGTTTAAAGGGAAGAAGACAGGGGTTGTGCTAGAATGAGAAATACCATAAAGAGAGAGCAGAAGACTATCAGCAGAGTCCTCAGGTGTTGGGTTTGTGGCCAAACTTTGTAATTCTTCTCATAAGTGACGTTGGCATGAGATTACTGTAGCCGATGAAAATTTGGAAGACAAAGTATGAAATAGCATTCAGAAACTGTGCGGAAGTGACTGAATGATCTTGAGGACAGAAATAAAAAGATACGAATTTACATAGCAACATGAGTCGTCTTGTACTGGAGGATCAGTAACAGAAATGTCTATGGGACTTAACTATTGTAAGGAATTTAGGGAAGGACCTGACTGCATTTTTTTGATCAGATGATGTTTGCAAGGATCAGTCTAGTGTAGCTTTGGAAATCAAAACTCTGAAGATGTATAAGAAGGAAGTAATTTTCAAT
The DNA here is from genome assembly GCF_034315485.1 of Pezoporus occidentalis. Classification (NCBI taxonomy): domain Eukaryota; kingdom Metazoa; phylum Chordata; class Aves; order Psittaciformes; family Psittacidae; genus Pezoporus; species Pezoporus occidentalis. The sequence continues at coordinate 2,137,335 of NW_026913425.1, forward strand.
TGAATTTGGAAGATTTTGTCCCACCACACACTATCCTAATTAGGTTTCATCTGGAATACTGTATGCTTTTATGGTCATACGTGTTCAGATGGGATGACGAAGGAGAAAGGCTGGTAGGATAGAATGTGAGAGCATTTTTTGTCGTACTGAAAGACTATTTGCTTGCCTTAGCAACAAGAAGACTGAAAAGCCTGTATTGTCATTTGAATCAGTCAGAGGTATTTTCTTCATGGAACAGGAAAAGAAACATGTGCTGGACATACATACCAGAACATGAGTGTTCCTGAAGAAATGTTCACCAATTATGGTATGACCTTTTGTGTTGGATCCAATAAATTTATGAATAGGGCTGAATGATGCAATTGCCTAAAGCAGAATTTAAGACCAAGGAAGTCTTAACCTATGCCTGTAAGCCTTTTTCTAGGATGTTTTAGGCCTGCCTAGACCTTTCTAAGCAGACACTGTTAGAGTACTGACTGCTAATATTCTGATCTCACCTCATTAGGGCTTACTGCTTGCAGCGATTATTTTGTTTGAAAAACATACTTTAGCTAGCTACATTGAAGTGTAGTAATGAAGAAAGCTGTTCACCATGTATTTCTGTTTGTTTGGCTTTGAATCACACTGGAGGCATTTGTATGTGTGCATCAAATTTAGAGTTAGTATCCCTGGATTTTTAACTGTAGTTTAAAAATTCTGTAGGTTTTGTCCAAGATAGGCAAAAATGAGTACTGACTTACTACAGTGTCTTTGAAGCAGAGAAGGATCCCTCTCATATGCAGCCTCTGTGCTGTTTTGCTTTAGTTACAGTCTGGGTTGACTGGAATTTGGGGAAAGGAGGACTAGCTTTCTAAATGAATGAAGCCTTAGAAATTAATTTCACCTCTCATGGTGAAATACGGGAGTGTTGAAAGCTAAAGATTAAAGCAGGCTTCTGAATATTGTTTTTTTAAAGAAAAAAGATAATTACAGGAAGGAAAATAATACGATATTTAAATTATTCTGACTGTTGTCACATGTAGAATAACAGAAATGGTTTTGCTAAAATAAGAGATTACTTAGTCTTGCTTTTGGGTAAAATAAAACTGTTACAGCAATTTCAGAGCATTTTTTACTAGTTCAGGGCAGGAGAGGAAATTGTAAGTGGTAAGTTACATGCAGATAAAACTGTCTTCTAAATTAAATCCAATTAAAACATAGCACTGACAGTATTTTGAGTAGTGGTCAGAACATGCAAAGCATCCTGGTAAATGGATTTAAGGAATGTGCGAACCTTCTTTGCTGTAGTGGGCGAAGTTGTTTGCTGGTGTGAAGCATAATTAATCCAGGTTTTGAGCTCCTCACCTGTGAGTGGATCTCAGTGGAAAGCACCTACAGAATTGTTCAAAGTGATTCTGTTACCCAGCTGTGTGTTCTGATGGCTGGCAGCATTTGTTATTGTATGGAAGTCAGACCTTTTAACTGTTGATGGATAGTTCCTTGTGTATTGTTCATTTAGCAGCATGGGTTCACCATGAACTAAATTGACACAGCAGAACATATGACCCATTGTTACATTGTATTACTGTGGTGTTGATGTACTATGATTCATTTTAAAAGACTTTCAAATAATGACTTAATTAATCAGACTGGATTTGTCTTTGACCCATTAGGAATTTTGAATTAACAATTATTAATCTGTTATTCCCTCAGTACTAACAAAGTCATTGTATGTGAAACTATTTTATAAGTAGGCATTAACAGTACACAGTGACTGTGACATGCCTTTTTAAAAGATATAAAATATCTTACCTCTGTGGCAAAGGCACAGGACTTGTTGACCTTACATACAAAGCAATCACAATTGAAATGGTCTCCATTCAGTTTTCTTAACAATAGCTGTTTGCAAAATGAGCTACCCTGTCTGATGTCATGAGGTGGAGAATTGTTTTGGTATGTTGATTGCCTGTTCATTGTGTCTCCCAGAGGATGTTGGAGGTCATTACTTACCTAATGTTACTTTACCAGGTCAGAAACATTGACAGTTATCTCAGCAGCATAGAGATAACCTAGGACTAAAACATACAACAGCCAGCAGATCCCAAATAACAGTGGGATTTGACTAATAAGCAAGCACTGCACATATGGGCAGAGAATTAACTGGCTCTGGTTTTTGTTTGAAAGTCTCCCAGGTATTGACTTGCAGATGGGTAGATGGATGCTGTGGTGGATGAAGGTCATGTATAGGACTGTGTTTCTAACCTGTCTTGCTTTTCTGGAACACTGTACCTTAAAGCCATAATAGCACTAGCTGTTTCTACAGTCATTTAGGGTTTGGATTTCCTTTCTCTGTTTCCAGTCTTGAGTTTTTAGACTTCTAGATAAACCCATGGGATTTAGTATCCAGGCATTATATATATATATGGCTTTAACAGTTCTGTTATTTTAAAAGCTCATTTGGAAATACTGCTTGCAAATTGATTTTCCTAATAACAGGATCTGATGCTCTTCCGGAGTAAGACTTTTGACTTCTTCAGGTTTTGCCTGCAAGGAAGTGATCTGTGTTGATTCTAGTCAGGTAGTTTGCACCATTGTGTTTCCTCAAAACCACTGCAATAGCTATAAAATCGCGGCATTCTCCCACCATGATGTTTTGCTTGTATGTGAAGTTTGCACATATGTTCTAACTGATGGACAGTTAGTCATGTCCTTGATTTCTGTTAAATATGTGTATATATCCATATATAACTTTAAAATTGCTATCAGAGGAAAGGAGTTTGTTTACAAACTTCCATATTCTGGTTTGTCATATTATTTCCTGTCAGAAGCTATTTACATCTCACCGCGTTAAGCCTAATTCCTGTCTTTTTGCCAGAGTTTAAGGTAGATAAGAGGGAAAAAAGAAAAGCTAAGTCTGTGACACACTCGAAGTTACAGCTGGTTTGTTGTTTTTTTTTTTTCTAGTGCAGTAGCTAAAGTTTGTGACCGTGTTTTATCTGCACAGTGTTACTTTTTTTATTTTTTTAATAATTTTTTAGCTTATCTTTTGTAAATAAGATGTGGTAGCAGAAAAAGAAATCCAGTTAGCTGTTAAATTAAACAAACTGTTGCCCTCAGTAATTTGGTGTTTGCAGCTAATGCAGGGCAAGAATAGATTGTGTGGGTCCCCAAATAAAGATGCACATGTGTGGTTTCAAATTCTCTCTGCTTCTCCCCCCTTCACCTCCCCAAGCCATCTTAAAATTCTTGAGCCCCTCAGAAGTGCTGAAGGGTAATGAAGAAGCTGGGGTCTTGAGGAGGAGGAGGAGGGCATGTCAGAAGAACATAGTTCAGCCATGATAAACGGGCAAAAAGGAATTGGGAGGTACTGGCCATCGAGACTGGAATCCTTGTCTCTTGGCGCCATAAGAAGAGCAGCTGCAAAGATGTGATTTAAGTACAGCTCAAAAAGCATCCTGCATCAGCTTCTAGTCAAAAAAAATGTGGTGGGGTTGGTGTTCTCTGCATTCTCTATTTAATGGCTCTGTGATTATGCTTTCTTGGGTAGACTCAATGGGATCTGTTAAGGCCATCGCTATTATAAATGCAATGCTAATTCAAAAATTTGAGCAGAAATCGAGACCACTTGACAGTCTGTTAAGGACTCTGTTGTACTGGCATTTTCACATGTACTTAGCAATTTTCAAACATTAAATGTTGTTTCTAACTGGGTACATAAGAGCTTTGTTTATCTGTTGATTAATGTTATAAAATGCCACAACAAATATATTTCTTCTAACGTATTGTTTCAGTGTGTTCCCTGTTTAAGGAAAGACTGAGTTTTAGCTGTATGTCAGTGCTACTTTAAACTGACTCCTTTTAGCTTTTGGTGTTTTGGTTTGGTTTTCCTAGGGGGTCATCTTTATTCCTTTTTCAGATATGTGTCTCCTCTAGTTGTAGGTGCTGAGGGGCAGAGGTGGCAAGAGCAGCTCTCAGCAGCTGTCTTCTTTTTGCACTCGTGCTGGTCAGCAGGAGGTTGGGTGCTTTAATATGAAGAAGTAACAGACCCTTAAGTTGCAACCTGTACGCAATGTGCAGTTGCTTCGTCTCATCACAGTCGGTGGTCGTGTTTCCATGCTGAGGTCTAACAGAACAAAAGGGGAAAAAAAATCAGTGTGTTTTGTTTGCTTGTTTTGGAGCTAAGAAAAAACAAGTAATGAAAAAATCACAATAAAGCTCAGGTGGAAATGCTGCAGAGACTTTGTGTAAGGGCTGACTCACACTGATCATGATTTTTCTATCTTTCAAATGTTTTGTGTGATGTAAAAGAACCTTGTTTCTTTCAAGCTAATATGCAGTGTTTTTCTGAAGCTTCAATTCTCAAATAAATTTTAGAATTCTCGAAGAGCTAAATATGAGTTACGAAAATCCAGTAACTAAAAACCAAATACAAATGAAATGCTAGTAAAATAAGATTGAGAGTTTATTTTCTCAGAAACTGTGAGAGAAGACATTCTGAAATCAGTTTCTAACATGCCTGGATATGTTTGGATTAGTATGTCTGAATGGTTTTTAGCATTTAAGTTTTTTCTTCTTTCTTTGACTTGATTTTCTTTTTCTTTTTTTCTTTTTTTCTTTTTTCTTCCCGCTTTATGATTATTTCTCTGTGTATCCCCCCAACAGGAAACAGCCCTCAAGATAGCCCTAGGAATTTCTCTCCCAGTGCCTCAGCCCACTTTTCTTTTGCACGAAGGTAAGAGATGGTTTGTAGTATGCAGCATGTATTTTGCATGGAGGAAATGGTATTGGACACAGACATTAAAAGATGATTGCAAATACATCTGTCAAGTCTATCACTTAGGATGACAAGTGTTCTCTCACTTACATAAACTTTACTCAACCTCAGCTGCAATGAAGTTGTAGTGGATGATTGATACAATGCAATGGTACCTTTTTGAATAAAACACCAAAAAAATAAAAATAATGATGTAATTGTAGTGGATCCAGTTTAGACACTATCTCCTCATACTGGGAAGATTCTAAGCTCCCCCCCCCGATTTTTTTATTTTTTTTTTTCTTAACAGTGTAACTGCATTACATATAAGAGCACTTTTATAGAGATCCCCAGTTCAGGGTCTAATTTTACTGGCAGCAGCTGGTATGCTCACCATACCTTTAGTACCTGACCTTGACCTGTTCCACAATCTGTACTACAGGCAGCTCTTCATAAGAGTGTTGTGAGGGATTAATTGATGCTAGTAGAATTTTTGAAGATCTAAAGTGAATTTGAAGTGATCTATGAAGTAAATTATTATTAAATGAACCGTAACTGGAGTTGATAGCATGCCATTGAGGACTGCCTGTTCGTGCCATTGTGGTTCTCTATCATGTAACGCCTTGTCAGCCTACCTCAGATTATATCTTCGTTAACTAAGCCTGGGAGGTTAGGGAGTTTGAATTTTGACCCAAGAGTATATGTGGAAAAAATGAAATTAAAATGCTTTGGCTTTCTTTGTCATTAGTGCCAGGCATGTAACTGTTGCGTTTTCAGTGGGAGTGGTCTGTTCAATAAAAGTATCATACACAAGCTCTCACAAGGAAGTGCAGGGAGATGGTTTAACTCCTTTTAAATGCTGCAAAGGAGAGAAAACTTTACTTGTGTAATCCTTTTATCTGAATCTAATTCATCTGTGACAGTAGATCTTGTCAATCTTTATAATAGCATGTGATGTAACTTCTTTAATCAACACCTTAGAATATTTCTTTTGAATCTACTTCTTTCTGATAACATCTTTAGAAAAAGGCAAGCTATCTCTTCATAGATTACATTTGTTTGTGAGCACATTTTTAGAAAGATTTATTAAATACAGAAATAGCTTATAATGGAAAAAACAGATGTGAAAGACCAAACATTACTTAGAAGTACAGTAGGCAGGAAATAGTCTTCCTTTCCCACAAGTAATCAACAAAAAGTTTAAATCATTATGTTTTTGCAAAGCTTAAAATTCAGGAGGAAGAAGTTAATTTCTTTACCAGTGTATCTTTTGGATTTTGACCACTTTTAGAGCCTGTAATGCTTGATGACATTTAGTTTTAAAATGGCATTAATGTAAAAATTCCTCATGAATTTGGTATGTGTGTTGTGGCTGTCTTCATATAACCTGTCATAGGATTCATCTTAGTAATAAAATGACGTGTGGGTAGTCAGAGCAGTTTTCAGACTTCTGACTTTATGCCTTTTCTGTTATATTTTGTAGATTTAATGACAGTGCAGGTGAAGGGAAGAACAGTGTGTGTGTGTGTGTGTGTGTGATAGAGCAGGTTGAAGAAACATGGTGTCACATGTGTATGGATATTCCTTTTCCATCCACTGCCCCCCACTCAGTGAGGATACCAAAAACCTGGGAAGGTGTGAGGAAAGGAGGGAAAGGCAAAGGAAATGGCTTGTAAGCCTCATGTGGGAAAGAAGGGCTTCCCAGAACAGTTGTTTCTCATCTGCTGTTGGTTGCACCAGGCAGCAGAGGCAGGAAACAGAGGCACAGCAGGTAGGTGGCCCTCTGCCAGTGGCTGGAGACAGCCTTCCCCAGGCCCCTCGACAGCAAGCAGGAGTGTCAGCTTCCTGTGTCCACATCTGGCAAGGTGATCAATACCTAGGAATAGCCTGTGCCTCTGGAGCCACCACTTAGGCCTCTTCTGCTGGTGTGTATACATCCAGCATCTGCAAGTCCATGGGTAGGTCATGGATCATGCTTTCTAGAGCTGCTGCAAAGTGGGTAGGACCACATGGTAGGGCAGGGATAAGTAGTATATGAGGGGGAAAATGCTGCAGGGGCTTGCTACTACCCTTTTTTCCTTCTTCCCTTATGGATGCCTCTTATTCTCCCATCTTTGCTTCCCAGGTAACTTACCATGTTATCCCCTCCCTATCCTTGATGGTCCTTCTGTGTGAGAATGGCTGTGTGATGCAGGAACGTGTTCAATATGAGTTACTCTGGAAGGAAGTACTTTATATCACAGCTGCAGAATATATGGGTCTCACGTGTGTTTAAATACCTTCCAAGTTCTTGTTCTTTCAACTCTGAATGCATTTAGCCTGCACAACTGAGTCAAAATGAAAACTCCTTTTGGACTTGTTCATTCATCTGGAGCTAGCTCATGCATACCTGTGGGAAGGAGAGAAGGGCGGAGACTCAATGAATTAAAAACAAACTTACGGAGGAGGAAGTTTTTTTCTGTAGTTCAGTCCTTGATACAGCCAGCACTCCCTCTAGCACATGTTCTTATATTTTAACTAATTATATACTGTCAGGGTTTTTTTCCTCACTCTGTATGTATTCAAAGCTCCAGAGACTTGAGCTGTAGCTTGTGGATGGATATATGGGAGTAGGAAATAAAGTATTAAAATGGAGAAAACCAAGGTTTTTTTTTTTTTAGGCAGTTAGCTTTGACAGGTAAGTGAGCTGCATCAAGAGGTTTAAGATTTCTTACTTGGCGTGACTTCAGTTTCTCCTTTATGGAATTAAACTTTTTGTGTAAATCAGACTTGAGAGATGATCTTTGTACTGACTGTAAAACACAGCTTTAATTCTCCTGTTTGCCTTTCCCCCACTATCACGCTGTTTGTTAATAAGAACTTGTCCTATCTTGTTATTTATGTATTATTTTGCCTTTTTTTTTTTTTTAACATACTTGATACAATTGTACTCCAGTCACGGGCACCGAAGTGACAGGTAAATGGTAAATGTTACCCCTTCAAAAACCTAAACACGATTCCCATGGTTATTTGATTTGTCACCCTGAATGTTCAAGTTCCGTGTTGTTCACCTTGAGTGGTGAAGAACAGAAATTGAATTTGGTCATGATTTCTTTATTTTCTTCTTTTTCTTTTTTTCTTTTTTTGTTTTTTTTTTTTTGGTTCTGAGTGAGCTTAATTTTTGCTGCAAAATTTTTTTCCTGATTTACGTACCTAACTTCTAACAAGTTTGCTTTTACCTCATTATTCTTTGCAGTTATTTGACATTACCCTACTAGCTTGATGGTATCCTGTACTGATGTCACTTAAGCACTGCCCTGTGTTTCAAGCAGGCTGTGGTGGTTATTCTGTGTTTGAGTGTTGTGGTTTGCTTTTGTTCACAAGTTTTTAATTTGCTTCTCATTAATTTTCATTTGATGGACCTGATTGTTGCGAACACTCTTTGTGGTCCATTTGTGTGTTTAGTGAGACACTGATTCTGTGGAGCTGTTCTCTGTGTCCATTTCTGTGTGTTCAGTGAGATGCAGATTCTGTGGAGCTGTTCATCCACTTTCTGGTTGTTTCATCTCATAGATCTTTAACTAAAAAAAAAGTGTAAGCCCAAGTCATGCTTGCTGAGTGTTTATTGTGGTGCTCTGTGAAAGTTTAATTTTTTAAAAAACCCTGTTTCTATGATGTCTTTGGAATGTTTTACACAGTAATACTTCCATAGATGTTTCTTGTGTTAGGATACTTCAGCGTTCATTTGACTAACCTTGTTTTCACAACAGGACTGATGGACGCCGCTGGTCTTTGGCTTCACTCCCTTCTTCTGGCTATGGTACAAATACACCGAGCTCAGCTGTTTCTGTAAGTATCCACTTTGTGTGCTGATACATTTCTAATACATGCCATATCATCTCAAATGTAGCTTGCTTCTCTTAGGAGAAGTCAGTGTGGGTTTTGTTGCTGTGGGTGTACTTTCAAGTAGTATGGGATACAAAACTGCTTCACTTCCCTGCAATACAAGAAAAATTTAGGCAATGTGTGATTTTGTTAGAGATTTTCTGTCAGTGAGTAGTGTTCAACTGTCCCCTCTTGATCTGTGGGGCAGTAGGAAGGGAGACTACTGCCTTATTTTAACCATGTGGTAGTTAGATAACCAAGTTTCAAGTGAGGCTGCCTTGATAAGTCCCTCCCTGGGGAGGGACTCTTCATTAGGGACTGTAGTGATAGGACAAGGGGTAAGGGGTTAAAACTTAAACAGGGGAGTTTAGATTGGGTATAAGGAGGAAATTCTTTACTGTTAGGGTGGTGAGGCACTGGAATAGATTGCCCAGTTGTGAATGGTCCATCCCTGGCAGTGATCAAGGCCAGGTTGGACAAGGCCTTGGGTGACATGGTTTAGTGTGAGGTGTCCCTGACCATGGCAGGGGGGTTGGAACTAGATGATCTTAAGGTCCTTTCCAACCCTAACGATTCTATGATTGGCATTTTGGCAGTTACATTACATCTCCTGTGGTAAAGGGCTTGGTCCCTGTAGATCCAACTGTAACTCTTCAAAAATTGTTTTGTATCTTTAGCTTTGTTTTTTTACCTTTTATGGTAAAAATGGTTTATGTTTTTTACCTTTTATACATTTTACCGGACACCTGTACCTGATTTTTTGTAAATGTTTCTTTTACAGTTTAAGTAAACTTTCTCTTTCCCTAGGTGTGTTGTTTCTTTTGTGAAATAGTTGAGTTCTGTGTCTTACATATTGAGATAAGACCATTTTATGTTATAATCAACCCTTAATTTATTTTTGTCCAGAAAAGCTTCTAGAGAGTTAATTCAATTCCTGCTTCCAGCCAGGTTTAAGGATTTCATGGATCTTAAGAACTGTTCCTCAACCACACTGATTTTTGACCTCTGCTTTCCTTCCTGTGTAGATCTTACTTTTTTCAAACAAATTGCTTGGTTTCACATTAATTCCCTAACCACTTTCCGTAGTGCATTTTTGTACACTTCGCATTGGAACTAAACTTAATATGCTGTGCTCTTCACTTAGAATATATTGATGTAAGGAAGTTTATGTGAGATAAGAAGTAATTGCTGTAGCAACCCCATCATTGTTGCAAGAAACATGTTTGTGCTAGAAACGAAATGAAAAGCTGTGTCAGAAACATATCAAGACACAGTTTTAATTTTCAGTCTGTACTCGTGCATTTTCTTCAACATCTTCAATTTTAAAATGGTAATTCTAGTTCATATACTTCATTCTTACTTAAGTTTACTATCTAGTGTATGTGTCCTGGAATGTGGAGCAGTTTTACATTGTTTTTAAATTTCTTATGAAAAAATACAGCACTGTCATTTATGGACTTAGATACCTTAACTTCGTAATAGACAGTTGTTGAGTTCTCCCTTGATATTTTGTGACTAGACCAGATTTTATAAATATTAAAGTAGATGTCTTCCCCAGCATCAAACAAACAGCTTCTGACTTGTTGAAAGAAATCTGTTTTTCCTATAAATAAGTTTGAATTTTGTTGAAGAAACCACCAATAGGGAATTTATACCATGCATTTCTTATGGTTAGTTTGTTGCGAGGTTTTTTCACACCACCACACTCCCCTTTGCCAGGAATCCTCTACTGCTGATGAGCCGTGCAAGAGCACTAGGACAGCCTCTGAATTTTAAACCTAGCCACTATTTCTTTGCTTCTTAGAGGTGTTTTTCACTTTCTTTTGTACGATACACATGGAAAAAAAAGAAAATGAAGGCAGGAAGTGTGCCCACGTAACTGTTTTCATGTACTTTTTCAGAATCAAAAGTACATGGTTCAAAAGTACATGATGAAGCAGCTAGCAGTGTGCAACCTCTTCCTCCACATTCTTAGAAATACTTACAGGTAATGAGGGACAACTTCACACACTATAGCCTAAGTGTACATACAGAACAATTCCTTTTCAGTGCTGGGTAAGTAAGGTTCATGTTAATCCATAGATATATCAACTGGAGATCAGAAACAGTTTTTGCACATCACAGTACAGCACAACTTTAATCTTTAAAAGCAACTGAAAGTCAAAGCAATGGCAGAAGGGTCTGAGGTAATCATGATTATGCTCAGTGGTTCACCATTTATTGTTAGCCTGTGGGGTTTAGTGTTTTTATAATATTGGAAGTGGAGAGATTGATGGAATTCCCAATTTAGTGGAAGTGCATGGGTTTGGAAGTCGTGTGCAAGTACCACTTATACCAGTTTTCACAACAATGTTGTAGTCAAATGAAAATACCTCCTGCTAAGATTATTCATTTGAAAAGAAACTCTTGGTTGTGTTCCATTAAAGTTGGATCACATCTTACCAGTTATGAGATGCATTTAGGATGATTTTGTGTCTTCTAGGAGAGCAAGCCTATAAAAATTATAAAATGAGAAAATAGTTGCATATTTTTACCAGTAGATTATATTCTTGGAAGCTTCTTTGAATAGGGAAGTAGGGTTAGGAGATGAGGAAAGAGACTTTGGGGTTGCATTATCTGGTGTTGGCTGCAAATTTGCCTTTATGTGTTAGAAGAACAATTTGGATTGCCATGATGCATTCTGGTTGTGCAAATTAAAAGCATGTTAAATCTTAAGTAATTTTTGTAGCAGCTGTTACAGAATGCCAGGAGACCTAATTTTGTAAAGAATTTTGCTTATGAGGGTTTGGATTTGTACAGAGATCAGAATTGTAGACCTTCAAGAAAACACATCCTGTGCCTGTGATGGTGCTGAAACAACTGAGAGTTGTTTGTGAACAGAAGATTCTCACTTTAATCCTGTTGGATCTAGACTCTGTGACACTTTTTATGAGGAAAAGCGTGATACAAGTTATTGTCGTCCTGGTGTTCCCAGAACCCCTGAAGCTGGAGAGGCAGAGATTGACTTTATAGAAATAGCCATCCGTAATGGCCTGCATTGGGAAATTTCCATGGTCTAGAGTATCTTTCATCTTATGGAGCATGGCTGTAGGAAATACACCATGAGGTTAACTGCAACTGGTTGCCGTAGTGTGAGATAAGAATTTATCTATGCTGTGTGAATTAGGCATGTAATGTAATGTGCTAGGGCTGAATTTCTGTGACATGACAAGTTACTGCTTGTCATGTGAACTGTGTTAGATTCTTGGTGTGTGTATGTGTGTGGTTCTTAGCCTGCAGCAAAGCAAGGTAACACAAGTCTTGCTAACTTCGTCTTGTTCTGATGTGATGCAGCCATCCCACAAAGACCAGTCCTGTGTGAGTTAACCTTTCCCAGCAGTAGGTTCTCTTTTTTTGCCTTTAAGAGATGACTTTGTGAGAGGTAGTGTGGCAAGTATGCTCTTCTAGAGTTTGTAGGAGTCAGGATATGTTCAGCCTTTACCTCACAAGTTGCCGTGAAATTAAGAGGACTGTTTAGCTTCTGTGCTTACCTGCCTTGATATTACCTGCTGACCTTAGCAATGTAGGGCAATGTCTGTACAGTACAAAAGTATTGATTTCCATCATGAGAGTTGATATAGCAAAGAAGCTCTTACTGAGTTGGCCTCCAAGAAAAGGCGGGGGCTTTGGTGTCCTGTATGAGAAGACAGGTAAGAACAATAATGTGTACATGAAAATTAACATAAAAGAGAAACTACTGTTCTTTAAAAAAGCTAGCTGGAGACTGAAGAGCTCCAGAAAGACATGCAAGTTTTTGACTTCTCCTCTGCAGGTAAAATGAAGGGAATGGCTGCATGCTACCAGTCAGCTTTGTGCAGTCGTACAAGGATATTTGTGGATGAGCTATCTTGGAAACTAGTTTGGGAACTGGAAACAGTAGAGCATTTCTCTGTCTATACCAGTCATTAACTACACTATAGTTAATGCATTGAACTATGTACATGTTTGTTAAAAGGACATCAAATCCAGTATCAGTGAAGTAGTTTCAAAGTTTTGCCTCCAAACACTTTGAGTGGCTCAGGTAGCCAGCTGCGCTGTAGAAAAGACAGTAAAATATGATCATCACATGCACGGCATTATATAGTGTTTTACACGTGTAGTTTCACAAGGTTAGTTAATTGTAGTAGAACTTCAAATTTCATACTTGTCTGTATATTCTATTTTTATACTAAGTGGATGGTTTGGGTGTACATCCTTTCACTTTTGTGAGTCATAGAACTGTCTTCATAAATGCATTAATAATGTTACTGATAAATTTATTAAGTTCTTTCACTTCACTTTGAATGCATAGGGTGTTACAAGAAAATAGCATATGAATTTTGTCAGCAGCAACTGAAATTACATTTAGTTTTATTTTTTAAAGCATCAATAATGTCTTAAATATGGATAACGAAGTGCTTTAAGTATGTAACTGACAGTTTGTGTTGTGTCAGTAAGTTATATTCTACAGTTATCATGCTTATTCTGTCCTATTCAAATAATTAATTTTCAGCAGACCCATTTTACCTATTATGTATTCGCATGTGTACTGGCATTAGATGTCATATAAACTTAGAGGAAATGAAGGTTTTTGAAATGCAGTGGCTCTTTCTTTTGGGACTGAAGTAGTTTGTTTATACTTACTCTATATTTAGCTGTTCAAGTTGAGACTAATTATTTATTTTCTTCTTTAAATTGGTAGTCAGGCATAGGAAACAGTCCCTGTAATTTTTAAATTGAAATTCATAAGCACTGAACATGGTCTTAAAAATGCTTTTTTTCTCCAATAGAAGCTTATGTTCTGTTCTGTTCTGCTCTTCTAGTCATCCTGCTCATCTCAAGAGAAGCTACACCAGTTACCATACCAACCGACACCTGATGAACTACATTTTCTGTCTAAACATTTCTGTACCACTGAGACCGTTGGCAGTGATAACAGGTGCAGGACCACTGCAATGCGCCCACGGTCCCGAAGTCTCAGGTGGGTTTGTCTACCTGGAAATAAGGGTTGGCTCTAAATTAATGTATTCTGGAGCATCATAGTTTTTCACATTGGGGATGTTCACTGTTTTTTAAATTGCTAAAGTATAATAGAGGAAGTATGCATCCGAGGCTGAATTATGAGTAGTTCTCTGAGATTCTTGCTTCTGGATTTAATCATGGCTTTACTTCAGTGGTTGTAAACCACTTAATGTTGTAAATTAGGTCTTAATAGAAGGCAGCTAACCCTCGTGAACTCTTAATGAGCTTGTCATTACTGATCTTACAGTAGCACTAGTTCTCTTCCAGAGTTCAAACTGTTCACAGAATAAAGTCTTTCTTTGCAAAACAAGTTCAAAATGTATTATACCCTGGAACGATGTAGAAAGAAACGTCATAAAGAACACCTACCCTCTCCTGAGTGGTTTTGCCTGTGGATGTCCATAACAGAGTGTCCCTGTCAGTTAAAGGACATGGTGACATCTTGATATGGTGATATCTTCAGCTTTCGTTTTTGTCTTTTTAGAAAGCCAAAAGCCAGTTACAGAATCATAGACTTCCCTTCATTTGGTTTGGAAGGGATGTGAAAGATCATCTCGTTCCAGCCCCCTTGCCATGGGCAGGGACACCTTCCACTAGACCAGGTTGATCAAAGCCCTGTTGAGCCTGGCCTTGAACACTTCCAGGGATGGGGCATTCAGAACTCCTCCAGTCAACCTGTTCCAGTGCCTCACCACCCTCACAGTAAAGAATTTCTTCTTAATGCCTAAATTAAATCTACCCTCTTTCAGCTTAAAGCCATTCCCCCTTGTCCTGAGTGGGGGAATTTAAAAAGCCCAACTCTTTAAGCCTGTCTTCATAGGAGAGTTTCTCCAGCCCTCTGAGCATCTTTGTGGCCTCCTCACTTGCTCCAGCAGCTCCACATCCTTCTTATGCTGGGGGCTCCAGAGCTAAACACAGCTGGTGGCGTCTCATGAGAGTGGAGTAGAGGGAGAGAATCAGCTCCCTCAGCCTACTGGTCATGCTCCTTTTGGTGCAGTCCAGCGCGTGGTTGGCTTTCTGGGCTGCAAGCGCACACTGGTAGGTCATGTTGAGGTTCTTATTGAACAGCACTCCCAAGTCCTTCTCCTCAGGGCTGATCTCAGTCTAGTCTCTGCCCAACCTGTAGCTGTGCCTGGGATTGCCCAGTCCCAGGTATAGCACCTTGCTCTTGGCCTTCCTGACGCTGGCATTGGCAACCTCTCAGGTGTGTCTAGGCCCCTCTGGATGGCATCCCTTCCTTCCCAACATATCAACTGAACCACACAGCTTGGTGTTATCAGCAGACTTGCCGATGGTGCACTCAGTACCAATGCCCGTGTCACCGACAAAGATGTTGAACAGTAGTGCCAGTCCCAATACTGACCCCTGAGGGGAACCACTTGTCACCGGTCTCCAGCTGGACATCGAGCTGCTGACCACAACTCTTTGCATGCAGCCATTCAGCCAGTTCTTTATACAACACATGGTCCATCTGTCAAATCCATGTCTCTCCAGTTTAGAGACAGGGATGTCATACAGGGCAGCATCAAATGCCTTGCACAAGTCCAGGTAGATGACATCTGTTGCTCTTCCCTTATTCACCAACACTGTAACCCTGGCCCCCAGATTTGTCAGGCATGAATTGCTCTTAGTGAAGCCGTGTTGGCTGCCACCAATCACCTCCCTATTTTCCATGTGCAGTAGTACAGTTTCCAGGAGGATCAAGTCCATGATCTTGCCAGGCACCCAAGTGAGACTGACTAGCCTGTCGTTCCCTGGGTCTTCCTTTTTTCCTTTTTATAAGTGGGGATTATGTTTCCCCTTTTCCAGTCAGTGGGAATTTCACTGGACTGCCACAACTTCTCAGAGATGATGGACTGTGACTGAGCCACTTCACCGCCAGTTCCCTCAGGACCCCTGGATACCTGTTTTCAGTTCCCATGGCCTTGTGCACCTTCAGGTTCCTTAGATGTTCTCAGGCTTGAGAACATCTACAACAGGCAGTTCTTCATTCTCCCAGTTCCCATCTTCTCCTTCTGCTGGAAGCATGACTGGAGTTCTTGCAAATGAAGCCTGGGGCAAAAAAGTCGTTGAATACCTCAGCCTTCTCCATATTCTGGGTGACCAGGTTTCCCATTCCCTTCCAGAGGAGGGCCCACATTTTCCCTCATCTTCTTTTTATCACTGGCTTACCTATGGGAGCTTTTCTTGTTGCCCTCAACATTCCTGACCAGATGACTTTGTCAGGGCCTTAGCTTTCCTAACCTGATCCCTGGCTGCTTGGGCAATTTATATATATACCTCTAAGACTATCTGCTTACACACCCTCTTCAGGCTTTCTTTCTGTGTTTGAATTTGTCCAGGAGCTCTTTTTCATCCACACAGGCCTCCTGCTGTTTTTGCCTTATTTCCTCTTTTGTTGGGATGCATCACCACTGAGCTTGCAGGAGGTGATCCTTGAGTACTAACCAGCTTGCTTGGCCCCCTCTTTCCTCCAGGGCTTCATCCCATGGTACCCCACCAAGCAGGTTCCTAAAGAGGCCAAAGTCCACTCTCCTGAGGTCCAGGGTAGTGAGTTTGCTGTACACCCTCCTCGCTGCTCTCAGGATCTTGAACCCCACTATTTCATGGTCACTGCAGCCAAGGCTTCCCTCCAGCTTCACATTCCCCACCATGTTGGTGAGAACAAGGTCCAGCACAGCCTCCTTCCTCATAGCTTCCTCTGTCACTTAGAGAAGGAAATTATCATCAACACATTCCAGGAACTGCCTGGATTGCTTATGCCCTGCTATGTTGTCCCTCCAATAGATGTTGGGGTGGTTGAAGTCCCCTGTGAGAACCAGGGTTTGTGAATGTGAGGCTGCACCTATCTGTCTATAGAGGGACTCATTCACTCAGTCTTCCTGGTTAGGCAGCCTGTAGCGGGCTGCACTGTAAAGTTCCCTGTCCCTGCCCTCCCTTTAATCCTGACCCATAAGCTCTTGGTCAGCTTCTCATCCATTTCCAATTGGAGCTCTGCACACTCCAGCTGGTCATTAACATAGAAGATGGCACCCTTTTGTCATATCCTCAACCTGTCCTTCCTAAAGAGCCTGTATCCTTCCATTCCAGAACTCCACAGGAACCATCGCACTGTGTCTCCATGATGCTAATAAGCCCTGCAGGCGTGTGAACATTTCCAGCTCCCCTTGTTAGTCCCCATGCTGCATGCATTGGCATAGAGGCATTTAAGTTGGGCTGTCTATGAAGATGACATATTGTCTGGAGTGGCAAGAATTCTTTTACGCTGCTCTTCAGGTGCACTCCTGCTGACATGCTATCGCTTTCCAGGCTCTGGGCATCTCTTTGCTGGCACTGACATCAAACTGGTAGGAGGCGCCTAGATTGAGAGTCCCCTGCCCTGGCCACTTGGGTTTGTTTGCTCATGCAAGAAACCCCTATGTATACATTATGATAAAGTCACTCATAGAGGACAGAATCCCCTTTGTGGGTTTTCTTACCTGTTGCTCGTCTTTTAGGCCAGACTGAATGGGCTAGTGTCACCAATCGGAAAATCAGATAGAAATTTTTCAAAGGCATTTATAATGGACAGAGAGGGTCGTGATTGCAGAAAGCAGTTTCGTAGGTTAGCTAAGGCCATGGGTACCTTATATGGACTGTTTTCCTGCAAGTCTCATGCTTTTCTTAGAGGCACAGTGCCCCAGCATGGATGGAACTCATTCATATGTTTGGCATTAATTGTAGGAAGTTGCTGCCTTTATCTGCTAGTCAGATTGAAAATTGGTAGTTTTGATTTAAAAAAAAAAAACAACAAAGAAACAACAGTAAAACCCCCAAACAAACAAAACAACAAGCTCATTCTTAACATTTTCACTTGCAGCTAACAGTTCTTGTTCAGTTATTGCTATTTTGATTGCATGTAACCTTCAAAGAGGCAGGTATAGCCATAATTAACAGTTAAATATCTCTGTTGCCCTTCTGAGAAAGAGGTGATTCATCGATTCATAGAATAGTTAGGGTTGGAAAGGACCTTAAGATCATCGAGTTCCAACCCCCCTGCCATGGGCAGGGACACCTCACAATAAACCATGTTGCCCAAGACTCCATCCAACCTGGCCTTGATCACTGCCAGGGATGGAGCATTCACAACTTCCTTGGGGAACCCATTACAGCGCCTCACCACACTCACAGTAAAGAATGTTCACAAGTGTTGCAAAACTGCCTATATCCTGAAGGGTAGTTACAAACGAAGAGCATAGTTAGCAGTTAGATGTCAAGCATTAAATATAACATTAAATAACCTTTAAGGCCTAATCAGAAATAGCAGAAATGAACCAAATGTACCATATCAGAGAATGCACTTTTCCTGTGAAGCCTATGTTGACTTTTTGTTGCAAATAAACTGTACAAAAATATAGTAACTAATTTTAGCTCATGCTGAGAGAAGTTTAAAGGACGAATTTGCTTTGCTTGCAGCCCTGGACGTGCTCCTGCCTGCTGTGACAATGAAATAATTATGATGAACCATGTCTACAAAGAAAGGTTCCCAAAGGTAATGAATTATATTTAAGATACCTAGTATCTAAATTGATAGGCTACATAGGTTTTAAGTAAGTGGTGGGGGTTTATTTTATGAGAACTAATGATCCAACCCAGTAATGGTTTTCATAAACCATCACTAAACTCTTACTACAAAGATAAAATCACAATAAAGAAAAGCCCTGCTGAGAACTGGACAGTTTGGCAAAGCTGCTGAACTGTTTTTGAAATGAATCATGCTAGTAATATATTCTGCTGATTGGCAACTGATGGTACATTTGATTTATATAGGTGGTGTGTACTTGGGGCAAATATTTACTGAATTAGTAAATGAGAAATGGTTTCTGTTGAGAAGTCTTGTGTAGCATCTGCTGATACACCTGAAAATTCCTTTCTTTAAGTGACATTTATTCTTTTTCCCAAATACTCATTATATAGTTAATTTAACTGTGAAGGTCACTACACAGGTGTGGAAGTCTGAGGTACCCAATGGGGACGTGTTGCTGTCATGTCCAGAGGTCTGAGGGTCTGGGACACAAATGAGTGTGTAGCTCAGAGCACTGTGGTATTGGTTGCTTCTAGGATTTTGATGATCCCTGGAACATAAAATACGGTAAAGCTGATACTGTTACAAAAAGTGTGTAAATTCTTCATAGATACATGAAGAGAGATTTGTCAGAATTTGCAGAGCAATTGAGCAGCAATTTCAATGTGGAATGATCCACCCATTTCACTGTTTTAGATATGAACTAAGAGGTGTGTGAGATTACTTTTTAATAATACAGCTACCTTTAAATTTTTTAAGCATCTGCAGTTTTGTGAGAACCAGAAAGCTGGTTTAGTAAAACAGACATACTTAGCAACCTGCAGTCATATCTGACAGGACCAGTAAGTCTGTGGTGCTTTTAATCAGTGTTCATTCAGACTCTGCCCAGTGAAATATTCACGTGGTATAACCTGCCTGAAAGGAGGCAAGATATTCTGGATATTCTGTAGTGTATGCAGTTTTAGCAGAACAGAGTAGAACCCTGTGAGTTCTCTCCCCCCCCCCCCCCCCTTTTTATTTTGGACTTAAAAGTTTTATAATCATGGGTGTTCTCTTTAGTGATCATCACAAGATTAGCTAATCAGCACAGTTAATCAGCAGTGGCAGATAGAGGGGAGGATTTGCATAGCAGAACAGTAAGGCTATTGCTTTTCTGAACTGGTAATGTGGGGAAATGTCATCTGTCACTTTGCCTTTCTGTTGGCTTACTTTTTTGCTTCAGTCATTCCATGCATTCCAACTTGGTAACTTTGCATGCATTCCAGCATGGTAGCGTCTTAGACAGTAGAGAAACGTCATAGAATGTAAGCGCTGATTTATATAAAGCTGGCTGATTTAATGCATCATATATCTATTTGTCTACAGGCCACAGCTCAGATGGAAGAGAGGCTTCATGACATTATAACAAATCACTCTCCAGAGAATGTCCTTCCCCTGGCAGATGGAGTGCTCAGTTTTACCCACCATCAGATCACAGAACTGGCTCGAGATTGTTTGGATAAGTCTCACCAAGGCCTCATCACATCACGATACTTCCTTGAATTACAGCAGAAATTAGACAAATTGCTTCAGGAGGTATGAGCTGTGAGAATATTGTTGTGTTTGCTTGAAAAATCATTTAAATCTGTTAGCCTAAGAGGAGTTGTCTTGAAGTAATCATGACTGTTCACTCAAATAATTGTTGAAGTAGTATTCATAGCAGTTTTGTTCTATGTTAGGACCACTGCAGAGACCATATGGTACTCTGGTGTACTAGTCTGGAATAGATGGGTTGTAAAGATTACAGAAACAGCAGCATTTTGTCATTCAGTGCAAGTTACAGATTGCTTACAGAAGTGTGTACATAAGCCCGAAATGAGAAGGCTTGCTATTCCATTTACAGTGGATAAATGAGGAAACATACACTTTCCACTTTATCAACACTACTAATTGGCTGCTGTGTCGAGAAAGCAACCTTTAGCTTTCCCTTTGCTAGAGCTTATTTAATGATTTAAATATTTATAATAATCCTTTCATAATTAAATTGCTTATTAACAGACATAATGTAATTTCTGAAGTATAGAAACTTCCATAATTGACTAAATGAATGAGGAACTTAAAATGACAATAAATGCTCTATGAATGCAATTTATGAATGTGTAATTTTAAAACCAGTGAGTACATCATGTAATGTACTAGTTTGTGTGGGATTTGATAGCACATTTTGAGACAAAGTTAATGTCGTAGACCAGCAGATTTGATACTGACTTGAAATTTTCTGACTGAGGTTCTAAGATAGCATGCCTACCTTAATTTCTGTATTGTCTTTTGAGGTTGTTTGTTTGTTTGTTTGTTTTTTGAATGCAGGAGCAATTGATAAGGGCTTTGATTTTTTTTTTTAATTATGATTTTTAATTTCCCCCCTCTGTGCAGCTTTTTTGTAAACTTCTATTCACTAAATAGGTTTTCTGTAACTATTCTATTCTGAACTTTTCTTCTTCATAAAACAATGCAAAACTTAGGATATCTGTGATTTATTTCTGGATTATTAAAACCCTGGTTTTTAAACAGAAAATAAATACAGCTTGCTTACTAGTCAAAAGGAAGTGTGAACTAGCAGCCTTCTTGTGAAATACTGCTGAGTTTTATGATGCCAAAGTGCAGGCAGAGTTGGCCAGTTGGCTGGAGATACCTGACTGTAAATTATGTTACACTGGTGATTGTGTCAAAATACAAGCAAAGAAGTCTAAGTTAAGATTCACAGAACCACTGTTAATCACTGTTAAGAATATATCCTTTAAAATGGCTTCAGTCAGTGGACTCGGGAGAACATGTTAATATCCCCCCTCCAAACCCACTAAAAAAACCTACTGTAGCAAGTTATTCTGCAGTCTGCATATAGAATCATAGAATCACAGAATTGTTAGGGTTGGAAAGGACCTTAAGATCATCTAGTTCCAACCCCTCTGCCATGGGCAGGGACACCATATCACCCAAGGCCTCGTCCAACCTGGTCTTGAACGCTGCCAGGGATGGAGCATTCACAACCTCCCTGGGCAACCTATTCCAGTGCCTCACCACCCTAACAGGAAAGAATTTTCTCCTTATATCCAACCTAAACTTCCCCTATATATAAATTAATGCATTATAAAAAAAACCCAAAACAACAAACAAAAAAAAACCCACCAAAAACAAACCAGAAAACACCAGAAGACTCATTTTATCGTGATCTATGATGCTAATTCTTTATCATGTAAAACTTTCCTGTTCTGCAAAACATAATACCTTAAAATAGTCAGATTTAACTTTTCAGTCAACTACTTAATACCTGTTGATAGCAAAATCTGCCAGTAAGAAAATGTTCTCTTTGCACAACTTGGTTATGGTCAGTCAGTTGTGCTTTGGGTTCATGCAGTTCATTTGTTGTCAGTTTCCAGCTGTGAGGCTCAGTAGAAAGCTGCACATCCTACTGCTAGTTGGCATGTTGTGGTTAATTTGCATACCGGGGGAAGGTTCCCTTGAGGTTTGGGCAGCTCCATTCCACCAAAATTTTTATAATGCTAAGGTCAAGGTCAGGTGGACCTGAATGCTTTTCTGCTTCATTCCTCCTAAATGTGACCTGAGATGAGTCTCTTGTTCACATGAGCACAAAGGTGGTTTGAGTTTTTCTTGTTATTAAAATAGGCAGGTGGTTTGTTTGCAAAAGAGGGTTTTCTGGACATAGTTGGTAAGTGCAGAACACAAATGCTTCTGTCCAGTTAAAGGTCTTCCAAAACCTATTGCAGAATGCCAGCTGGTATTTGTGCCTTTTTCTTCTTCTCTTACTTCAAACTTCACAGATTAATTCTTCTCAGATATTTGGTGGAGTTTAAAATTGTAGTGCTTGTATTAAGAGCAATATGTATATTGCAATAATATATTGGGGGGTTTTACTTCAGAAAATGAGATACATTGTATGAAAATTAATTACCCTTATTAATCACTTTTTAAATGTTAGTTTCTGAATTCTCTCTGTGGTTTTGAATAAGCAAGAGATGACGAAAAACTACAATTTACTATTCAGAACAAAGAAATGCTTTGGTATTTGAGTGAAGGACTATTAGTGTATTTTAATCAGGAAGAGAATAATAGAGTTTCTTTGCATTCATTAGCATACTAAAATTATATAATTGGTTCTTAGGAACATTTGGAAGAAATCTGAAATGCAGTTCAGGCCATTGTGCAAATGTTAGCAAACCTTATATTTTTTATGTATGTGTTCTATAGTAGTTTTACCCCCTTTGTTGTAATCCTTGTAGAACTCAAATTTTCATTGTCTTCCTTTCTACATGTACCTTTATATGGAGCCTCTCTCCATATATATATATATATATATATATATATATATATATATATATATATACTTACATTTATATGTCCTTGTCATTATAGTATGACATGTGACCACAGGAAATCAGTATCAATCTGGCGTGGACGTTGCTTACGTTAATCAATATTACTTAGGTCAGTTTTCATTTCATCCTAAAATTATGAACAAATTGAGACATAGCTGTACTTGTAGAGACATGTATGTTGTATTGAAATACAGTCCCTTTTGCAAAACTGATGTATAAGTTCTAAAAAAAAAACCAAGGTAAGTATCATATCCGTTGCAGGCGCTTTTATTTTGTTTTTTCCATGTTAGAATTGTACAAATGGGATTATTTCAATTTGAAATTACAGCCTTGCTCAAATCCTTGTTATTTCTGTTGGCATCTTGGAAGTGACATGCTGTTTGTCTTAAGTATGTGCTTCAAACCCTGAAAGGTGTTTGAGATATCATATATTCTTTTCAAGTGTGATATTTTTTTTATAATTATTTTTCTCTTTTAGGCTCAGGAGCGATCAGAGAGTGGAGAAATGGCATTTATTAAACAACTTGTCAGAAAAATTCTGATAGTTATTGCTCGTCCTGCTCGCTTACTGGAATGCCTGGTAATATCATGCTTACTATGTTTTTCACTTGTTAGTGTAGGAAGGTTCCTGACTTACTATTCAAGGCCCTTTACAGCTGTCAAACAGTGGGAGAGGGCTTCATTGTTGGTGGGATCCTTTCTGCTTTTATTTCAGAAACATTGCATGGAGCTGCCAGAGACCTCCTGCAGTTGGTTGTGTTTGGTTCCCTGCTGTTGCAAATACTATGTTATAGAATCCCTTTCCTCAACTGATAAAGCTCCAGATCAAAACCAATTGGGTTTTTCTGTTGTTTTGTTAGACTTTGCTATTCCTTGGGAAGATTGTTCTGGAATCATAATTGCTTTGTGGCTTCCCGTTGTTGTTATTCTTCCTCTTCTTACAAGTTTCATAATTTTGTTTCACTCGATAGCTGCAGAGGTGTAAGCAGCTTGCAGTAAGCTCTGCAGTACCTGATCTGGGGGGAGCAGGCAGAATGATTAGTTTATCTGGATATAAAAATAGTTGGAGTTATGCTGGGTACCAGAAGGAGCAGAAGAGTTAACTGATGTATGCATGAGCATAGTGCTGTTGTCACCAGACTGGCCTAGCTTGTGCAAGGCCATGTGGGTGTGTTTCTGCTCTGCCTGCCCTTGCTGTGGGATCTGGGATGGCTCAGGTGTGGGAAGTTACTCCTACGCACACAAGCAATGTACTTCAGTTGTTCAGTGGAACAAATAGACTCTTGCAGAACACAGTGTACTTAGGAGGGTGGTGCAGACACCCAAATACCATGTAAGAACCAGCCTGGGTCCAACAGGCCTGGCACACAGCCTGAGCTGACTTTGTTGAGCCACTGTGCTTGCCAATACCAGGATCACAGTGTTGATGCTGCATACAGCTATTTGAGGCTGGAGAGGCTTATGCGAGAGCTACTAACTGCTGCTAGACTCAAGTTATGCCTGGAAATGTCAGACTACATTTTCATGGCACTGAATCTGAGCTAGTAAGTCTTTCCAGCCTGAATTTGGCTCTGTGCTGTGTCTCTTCATCTGTGGCACACTTAATCCACAACCTGGCTCATTCAGCTGTGGGCATTTTAAGAGCTGCCTCTCTTTTGTTTTGGAAACACCATGTCTCAGTGTTCCTAGTTGCAGTTTGTTCATGATTTGCAGTTCAGAAGGATCTAAAATAAAGTGCCTGAATCAGCATGTAAGAGATGTTTAAAGGCAGGCTGTAGAGAAGAGGATGCCTTAGCATGTCTTACCTCTGCTATTGAATCCAAACTTGTGTTACTTCTTTGTCCTGAACCCAGAAATCCTCATATCTAGTGTGGTCGTCCCTCCTTCATTTCCAGGGTTTGCATAATCTTTCTGCACCTCTATACCCAATTTCTTATGCAGTGTCTTGTTTTAGTTCTGTTCTGCATCCTCTATCATCACACATTCAAAACTTCCCTTAAATACACCTTGTGGGCTGACAGGCTTCTTCATGATGGTTGTCCTTTCCTTTCATGCTTGTCTGGCTCTCTCCACCTAACCGTCTCCCCCAGCATCATCGTTGTCTTTAGCTTTTTAATTCAGGTTCTCTCCCGGTGACCTGTTTGCCCAATAGTTCAGTGTCCCTAAATGCTAAATTTAATAGCTAGCCAGTCCAAATCTCCATTCACTTAGTCCCCAGTTTCTGCCCCTGAGATTTTATCCTAGGCTACTTCCTTCGAAGCTTATCACACTTCAAGCAGAGCTGTTGTACATCTTTATCCCTCTTTTTGCTGGGCCTGCCGATGCAGTTGGGAGGACAGTATCACAAGGCCAGATGACTGTCTCATAGCTGAGAGTTTCAGAGAAGCAATTGCAGAGAAAGCCAGCACAGTTCACTTAGTGTTCTTACTTCATACAGGATCTTTAGGAGACATAAGCGGAAATGTAACAACATTGCATGATTAGTTTCTGCAGAGGCAGGTTTTTTAAAAAAAAAGTTTAGGTGTACTCTCACAAACCAGCATGTTTCTCATTCAAAAAGGTATTAAGCCTGTTCCATAAACAGGAATCATGTAATCTTACATAAAAAATATTTTTCCATAGCATCCCTCTGGAAACTTTTGAATAATATTGGCTGTTATTTTAGAATGACTGAAATAGATACTAGGTATGGAAGACTTCAGCCTCTTAAGAAAGTTTGTAGCACTGTAGGAAATAAATCCAGCACTTTTGTCAAGAGAATTTTCAGGTACCATGCGGTAATGCTGCCTGTTTTTTGATGGTGATCTTGGCACAGGTGATCATGATACATGAATTTCTATTTTTATTCACTTGATAATCATACGAATAAATCTTTTTCAGTTTTGTATGTGCCAGGAGCTGCTGGCAAATACTGAAAGATTTTTATCCATTTGTTTATGGAAAATGAAACACAGAGTTGTAAAGATCAGAAATCCTTTGCTTTTAATTATTTGTGTCTGTGTGTATGTGTGTGTATATATAGATAGATGAGTACAGGCACACACATATGATTGAAAGTATCTGTTTTGTAATTATACTTTGACTTACTAGCAAGTGGAAGAGATGCTGTGTATCTGCCACTGCAGCAGGTAAGGACATGATGATGTTTTCCTGAGAGAGTATATAGAAATTCTTGGCATACATCATCACATTGTTGTGTTTGTCAGTGCCAAGGAGTAACATGTAGGAGAGATGGCTGGGGACAGCACGTCAGATAGGAGAGAAAGGCTAAAACAGCATGTAATGCAGATTTTTGAGCAGTTCAAGCATCTTGAAACTTTATGCTCAGTGACACGATTTGAGCAGTTCATGTTCACTGGGTTTCTGGTGAATCCTTTTGATTAGGCTGGAAATGATGAAACTTGTCTCATGACAAATGAATTTAAGATTGTTTCCAAAGACTGAAAATTCGAAAGACATGTCATGGTAGATTTGCTGTAACTCTTCCTGGTAGCCACAGCAGTTTGGAGGCTTCCAAAATGAAACAGGATACTTAATTTCTCAAGCTATTTTCCAGGGTGGGACATTTTGTTCCTGGGTCCTAGGTAGGCTGAAAAGCTAGGACAGGAGTCTTGTGACTCAGCACGCAAGCTACAGCCACGTGGAGTTATGGCAGGCTATGGAGTGACCACCAGGGAAGATAACTGGCTCAGCAGTCTGCCTGACTTCCACAGATACAGTTGATGGCACTGACATACTCCAGGAAAAATTCTTGTTTTGCTAAGTCAATGTTTCATGTCTCTGACTGGCTCTTGCTCTATTAAGCATTACACCTGTTGTAATCTATGGTTGGCACAAACATCTTGAAGATTGCAGTGGTTATGTTAGATGTTTTGGTATTAATTCATACCTGTACATAAAGTCTGTTTTTAAAAAAAAAGCCAAACCAAACCATTCTAGAAACTTCTTTGTTCCTTTCAGTGCTTTCATATTTTTGTCATCTAGAAGGTAGTAAAATAAACGTATTTCCAAGAGACTTGGGGGGTAGGCAGTGTTTTGGGTTTCTGTGTTTTTATTCCTCTTTGTTGCTCGTCTTTTAGGCATAGTATAAATGATAGTTGTAATATAATTGACTCCCAATGGAGGATGTTTAATTTCTAGATTTGGAGCAATTGGATCAATGAAGTTCAGAGGTTATTTTCAGCAACTTAGAATTCTGGCTTTGTTCTAAAGTTAGTGATTTATTTAATTGTATTTTCCACAAAACATAGTACACATATATTGATTAAAAATACTTGAAAATTTCATTTAGAATTTCATTTAGAATCAAAGTGGAGAGAAATATATTTACGTAGGTTCTTCATTTCAATAGTGGATTTATATATGCATGCAGCCGTAGGGAGATAGTCTTCCGTATGTGAAATCTTACTGCTGCTGGTTATAGGGCATTTCACTCTACATTTTAAAGGAAGTTCTGAGGGCAGTGAACTTATTAGTCTTCAAGGTAGTGCTCTAAAGTAATGGTATGGAATTTTATTGCTTAGTGTGTTGTATAGGAATCAGAGTAATAGACTACTAGTAACAGAATAAAGG
This sequence comes from Pezoporus occidentalis, assembly GCF_034315485.1. NCBI lineage: Eukaryota > Metazoa > Chordata > Aves > Psittaciformes > Psittacidae > Pezoporus > Pezoporus occidentalis. Next base: position 2,164,480 of record NW_026913425.1, read on the forward strand.
GGTATTGTTTTTAGTAAGGGAAATGTTTGCAATAGAAGAAGCAAAGGAAATTTTTATGTTGGACTTCAAGACTTCCATTTCTACACAGAAAATGATGGTGGGGTTTTGTTTGTTTTTTTTTTTTTCCTAGGAATTTGATCCTGAAGAGTTTTACTATCTTTTGGAAGCAGCTGAAGGCCATGCTAAAGAGGGACAAGGCATTAAAACAGACATCCCTCGGTACATTATTAGCCAGCTGGGCTTAAATAAAGATCCTCTGGAAGGTTAGTGCGTCTTGTGGTCCAGCTATCCACCTAGATTCTTCCTTCTCAATGTGTTTAATCATTCTGATAATGTCTATACTGGAAAAGGGTTAAAGTAAAAATGGTAGCAGAACAAGCATTTGCTATCCCTCACAGTACCCTCACAAGCTCAAACGCATTAAAATGGCTATATGGGATAGTTCTCTTGTGAATATCATTCACAAACACTATGTCAGTAATACTTGTCATCTTCCAGCCTGGCAATGCAACTTTTTTTTTTCAGCTCTAGCTAAAATTTACTGGTATAATTTGATGGCAACTGTTAGCCAACCATAGGTATAAATGAAACCTAGGCTGAACTGTTACATGCCCTTCAGTGCGCCCAGGATCCCACATCTTAGAGTCCCTGAGAAGGCTATCTCCCATTCCTGTTAAAACTGCAAATACTTATTTTTCTGGGTAATTTATGTGTCCATGTTGAGGACTTATGTAGGGAGAATTTGGGTTCCAATTGGAACTGCAGAATTTTTGTTTGCCTGATCTTTCTTTTAAGGCCAGCATGGGGAGAACTAAAATCTCTTCTGTCTCCTAACCATACCATCATCTTTTTCATCCTGAGACCACGTTCTATCACCGGTGACAGATGGAAATTGGTTCATTGTGTTCAATGCTAGTCCTGCAATTGGAAGAAATTGGTAGAAATGCCATCATGGAAAATAAGTCTAGCTTGTACTACTTATCTTATCTTCTGTGTTATGACCCAGAACGTGGATGATCTCTAGGGTGGTCACTTGATAACACAATAGCAAAACACCACGATCAGTTTTGTTTTTTTTTTTTAAACCAGTTTTCATGATGCAAGATCACATTTCCATAAAGGGGTAGTGTATTGTGTGTTAAAAGAAAACTTTTTTTGTTCAACTTCAACAGCTTGTGAAGTTTAGCACTGCCATATGTTGTCAGTAATTTTATTAGATCTAATTCAATTAGATTGGATATTGTTAAAGATTATATTTGTATTATGCTAACAGATAAGACAGTCAAGCTGATTATTATTCTGCTTCCTGCCTTCACAGAAGAAATTCCTCATCCAAATCTAGTATTATTTTTATCTGAGGTATAGATTAAAGCAGCTTTAACTATTTTGCTTGGATTCAGAGTGCAGCAAAGAAGCCAGGCGAATTGTGAAAATGCATGTAGGTATTATTTTCCATGTGGTACTGGAAGAGATTGAGAAGTAGCTTAGTTCTCTGCAAGATAAAGGGGTGCCTTCTGGATTTGGAGAGCTAGATTTGGCCTAGACTTGACAATTCATAAATTATTCACTGATCGAGTATACAAGGTTTAATTTGAAGTGTTCATTGAGAGGTTAGTATAATTGACCTTGGTTGCCATTTGAACCTCATCCTACTAATTAATTTTTTGTGACCTCTTGGATAAATGTTTCTCTGCATAACTCAAGAATTGAACACTACCTAAGTTTAATAATATCTTTGAAACTTTAAAAACAGTTTATTGTGAAAGAGGTCTAGAGGCACATGCTTTATATAAGGGATACTGTTTTCTCAGACTAAATACTTATTTGATGTAAGAGTACTTCATCTAGGACACATAATTACATTTCATAAATTGAATATTAATATAAAACAAACTTGAAGCATTCAAGGATAGTTGAAATGTGGTGTTTGGGTTTTTTAAGGAGGATAAAGTGGGCAGTGTGGCTTGTCAGTAAATACTAAGGGGTGTATGATGTATAGATTACTGATCTTTGGTTGAATTGGAGAGTTGGGTGGTTGAATTATTTAGTGCATCATTCTATATGTTAATGAGTATATAGATTCGTGATCAAATAATTCAGGCCATCTGATTCATATTAATGCTTTCCTGCCTCCTTAGAAAAAGTGACGCTTATAAACAGTATAAATCACTGTACAATGACTTCTTAAATTATCTGGGTTTTAATAGTTTAGATTCTTTAAACATTGTTTTAATTACTATAAAGAATACTGCATTAAGATCATCCTTCTGAGAGATATTTAAATTCTTTCTCTACAAAAAGAAAAATTAAAATAGGTGAATGAAGTATTTCAAAACAAAGAAAATCCACTTCAGTTACACCAATTATCCTGAAACAAAGAATTGTATTTTCAAGTAAGCTGTTAAATTATGTCTGCAGTGTTCATAATGCTCACATATTTTACTTCCTCTGCAGAGAAGAGCAACCTACTTTTTTATATCTTTCTATACTTACCTCCTTTGTTCGCTGGTAAAGCTGTTGTGTCCTTTCTTTGAGTGAAACGATGCATGTATTACTTGGAGATAATGCTAGATAAATTTATACTGTACTGAAAGCAATACCAGAGCAGATTCATCACTTAGCAGGGACTGGTGGCTGCATTTCTGAAGAGTTCCCCAGGGAGAAATCTTTGCCCATGGTTTTTAAATTACCATCTTTACCTTTTTGAATCATGAGTCTTCAGAAATGGTTTAAATCAATGAAATAAAAAGGGCAGATGTTTAATGGTATTTAGATGAGTTTTAAAGATCTCTTCAGGCATTGCAAAATGGTTCCACAGCTCCCCATTTCTAAAGCTGATGCCTGGTTCTGTTCCATTATTACCTACTGCTTGCAAATAATATGTGTATTCCTCAGATAATGGTTATTCTGCAAAAGTTCTGGTTAAAAATGGCTTATTTTAATTCTCTATTTATGAAAATCATTTCAGTTGAGAAGGCTGTCAAAATATATTATTCTAGCTTGCTTGGTTCTCACCTGTACAATAAAGGTTTCATCAGCACTTCTGGCATGAAGACCTGATGTTCACAAAACTCTGACTTTTGCCAGGGAAATCCACTCCAGTTTCAATTTTGGTCTGGCATTTTTTTTTAAATATTTATTTGTTCTCAGTAGAGATCTTTTCATTGACTTCATATTCAGAATATTTTGAATTTTTAGCTTCTCTAACAGATTAAAGATCTGTTCGGGTTTTGAGATGACATTTTAATTACTTCTGATTCTTATACTTTACGCATGTAGTGTTTTGGATAGTGAGTACAAATCAGAGTTACTTCTTAAATCTTTAGTTGTGCCAACAGAAGATTGTGTGGTTAATTTGCTTTAATGATTACAGTGAGTGTTGGGCAGAATGTCTCTTGTAATAGTCATTTATTATATATAAAAATCCAGTTTAGATATCCTATGTGAATACTCAATTATTTCTCATATTCATAAATTCAGTTAACAGTCCTGAGATAAAAACACACCTCAAAAATTTCAGGTGGTCATATCTCTGATCCCCAGCACATAATTACAATAATATGTGCAACCTTGGCTATGTGGATTATATAATTGACAACATGTAAGATTAAAGTGATGCTAAGCTTCCCAGGGTCTTTTATCTACCAACTGTCCTGTTTAGCATTTATTACTGAGATGAATTCTTAGTTACTGTCTGCTGAAGAACAGGATAGGTTTAGGAGCTCTGCAGCATAAGCATGGGTTGACTCTGACAGGGACAACCGTGTCAAGTTACAGACCCCCAAAATCTGTTTCCCAGAGAAGTCATAGAATCATAGGATAGTTAGGGTTGGAAAGGACCTTAAGATCACCTAGTTCCAACCCCCCTGGTGTGGGCAGAGATACCTCACACTAAACCGTATCACCCAAGGCTTTGTGTGACCTTGAACACCACCAGGGATGGAGCATTCGCAGCTTCCTTGGGCAACCCATTCTAGTGCCTCATTACCCTCACAGTAAAATCTTCCCCCTTATATCCAATCTGAACTTCCCGTTTAAGTTTTAAACCCTTACCCCTTGTCCTGTCACTACAGTCCCTAATGAAGAGTCCCTCCCCAACATCCTTATAGCCCCCCTTCAGATGCTTGAAGGCTGCTATGAGGTCATCTCTGTTAGTGACCCCATAAATGATAAGCTTCTAAGAAAATGGCTTTTATCTTATTCTGTTAAGCATATTAGCATTTATGTGTAGAAGATGCAAACCATATTAGTCCATCTCATCTAGTCTAAACTAGAAAAATTTTGTTCTTAACTGTGGAAGAGCCCAACGAGGATGCAGCCTACTGTTAATCCCTCAGGGGATGAGATCCTCAGGAGTTTTAGCAGATTAGTGCTGTTTTACCCTTAATCTCTCAGATTTGAGAATTTCCATGCCTCAGCGATGGTAACAATACCACTCTTCATTGCCTTATGGCTGTTTGAATTCTTCAGTGGAAGATCACATAGGCATTGAATAGTACGTCTTCTGGGTGGGTTTTTTTTGTATGTGCTTGGAGATGTCCTGAAAGTTACTTGCAGATACTACAGATTGGACAGCATGTTCATTGGGTGTTCTGGAAGAACACTTTTCAGGTTTTCTGTGTTTAAAATGAAGTTTCTAATCTCTGTTTCCAGAAATAGCTCAGCTAGCTAACTGTGACAGTGGGACAGCAGAAAATCTGGAAGGGGATGAATCAATAAATGTAAGTTTTCATGTTATGTTGCTGATTTTACTGAATCTGAGCAAGGAAAAATAGCTGTGTTGTGTCCCCTCTGTTTTTATTTTCTCCTGGTGTGTGTAAAGAGATTGAATAGAACAATGCTTAATACTCAGACTAATGCCATGGTGCTCAGCGGAGGGAAGGCTTGCAAAACATAGTAGCACAAAACTTCCTACCTGTTTTTCTAGATGTTACAGTATCTTTAGCTTCCACAAAGTTAGTGGTTACCATGTGGCAATTGTTTTACCACAAAATTCATCACTGCTTCCTTTATTTCTGTTTAATTAATGTGTTGATTTTTCTTTCAGAAGGGTTTTTAAACCATTTCATAAAAAAAATGAATTCTTTTAAACAGATTTTAAAACAGCTACTGATTAAACCGGGAGACTGAACAGATCCAGTGAAGACACAAGAAAGAAACGGGCAATATAGTAAATAGTCTGGATTCAGAAAATTAGCTTGCAGTCTGGAAGATTGTGCATTGTTGTTCTGAATCTGTGTTTAAAAGTTATTGTCTAACATAGTGGGTATCTTACGGTAATATTTTGTCAGATGCTTGTTTAGGTTGGCCAGCGAGAAACTAGTTGGAGCAGTTTGTTGGTTTGAATATTGTAGGATTAAATGCTCTTGATTGAGATTCTTATTTTTAAAAGTTGTTTCTCATACTCTGGATTTCAGTCAACAATGGGTGGAGTCCTGACAATTTAGTGTTGATTCTCAGTGCAAGTGGATAGAAAAGGCAAGTGCCGTTTTGAGGGATGCATAGTTATTCAGGGGTGCTTTACAGAGACTTACAAATATTAGAATTTAAAACACAGGTATGGTGTATCTGTTAAAGCAGTTCTCTTATACTACAGAAAAGACATCATCCTCATAGTACATGTCGTATTATCTTGAGATAATTTCTGACTTTAACAAACACCACCTACAAAGGCTTCCAGAGTTGTGACATGAAGGGTGTTTCTTATTCTGTTCATCTGTTTTAGACCTAAGTAGCATTTAGTGGAAGGATATTGACAAATTGGAGAAATAACAGCTAGGAGATTTAAATGAAGTGCTGAAGTGCTTAGGAGAAGCTGAAGTGCAAACTGGCTTAGCAGTGGCTAAGAAATTGCAATTGTAAAGTTTGTGTTGTGCAACTGTTGAAAAAATACAGAAAGGTTAATGCAGTGTAACAAAGCAATGTAAGGAAATCAGTAAAGAAAAAATATGGGGTGAGTATTTGGAAACATTTTCCTTGAAGTATAGCCGTGGAATAAACACACGTGGAAAGTTACAGGAAATGTAACTTTAAAGTACAGAACCATTTAAAATCGTCATAAATATGCAATTAGGAAGAATCCTGTACTGGCAAGCAAGTGGGCTGAACAATATTAACATATTCACTAATCTTCTTGCACTGAATTTTCTTCAGCAAGAGTTTAATTAAAAATGTTCCAACCAGCTCTACTTTAAACCTTTACTACCAGACTGCTTGGGTAGGGACTGTAGGACTTGGAGATTTGGAAAGCATCTTGAAAAGGATCTTGTGGGTTTGGAACACTGTATTTTTTGTCTGGTGCCCTCATCACCCCCCTACACCCCAATTCTATTTCACACATGTTCAAGATTAATTAAAAACTGAAGCTAGAAAAAAGGTTATGCAGTACTCTCAGAACAACATTTGAAAATGTTTTGGCATACAAATGGATGAAAGTGACCTCCATAATGATAGAACTCGTGTGTTTTTAGCCTCTATGTTTTTCTCTTTCATTTTATGTCTCTTTTCACAGTCTGTCGTAACATTAGTTAGAAGTGTGCAGAAGTTTATTTGAGTGAACAAGAGCTCATCTACATTTAGTTACAACCAGGCTGTCATACCATGATCAGATTTACTAAAATGGGAAGGCAATGGACAACAGGTGCCTGGTGGGGTTCACTTAAGTCTGTAACTCTGACTTAACTGGACAGAGTATGTATGTGGTTCATCAGGGTATGACAGCCCGGTAATAGGTTAAGGGGTTTTTTTGGTTGGTTTTTATGTTTCCTTGGTCTTGAAAAAAGTACCATATTAACATTGTTCTCTCTCCTCTTTTACTTTGAAGAGCTCTAATACCTCACTGAAGCTGCAGAGAAAACCTCAGGAAAGTGATTTTGAAACAATTAAACTGATCAGTAATGGAGCTTATGGGTGAGTAATTCACGAGTGCAGCATGTTTGCTTAACTTCCCATTATTACTTATTGCCAGGATGTTTATGTGAAGGAGTTTGTTTGCCCTGCTTTTTCATTTTGCTTTCTGGTTTTATTGCTAATATTTGAAGTTCACAAGAAAAACTTTTTGAAAAGCTTGCTAGGCAATAATGAGTTACTGTGTGCTGCAGTAAATTAAAATACTGAGTATCACATCACAAAGATTTTTCAGAAGTATGTATTGTGTAATGCCAAAGATGAAATCTGAATGAATTGAAAGGCAGATTTAAAGCCACCTTTAGAGCAGTGGAAACAGTCTATGTTTGTGCACATGTGAAAGGGAATAAAACTGCATCTGTAAGGAGACAGATTGTTAAAAATCAGTGCTTATTTGACCTAAACATACTGGTGAAGTAGAAGCAAATTTCCTTAAGTAGGTCAACACTGTTTTGTTGCTTCTCTGCAGACAGTCTTTCATCTTCAAATTTTAACCCATTAGCTTTTAAGCAATTGCTGTTACTTAGTTAGTTTGGGGTACTTGGAAGGTCCATAGCTTACTGACGAGTGGTATGCAAATCATTGGGGATATCCTAGAAGACCAACAGAAATTATGTTAGCCTGGACCTTAAAGGAACACAGAAAGTTTTCTGGAAGTACCATGAAGGGATTGTGTGTATCAGCAGGCAGAAATCCGTCTTTAGTCACCTCTTCTGATCAGCTGCTATTAGACTCCTGGTTGGCTCCTCCTTTGAACTGAAATGTATCAGGACATAGTCTTGGTCTATGTAACCTGTTAGCAGAACCAGGAGGGATATATTCATTCAAAAAAGAAAGGTTTCTGTCTTGAGGTGAGGAGCTCATTGCCATTAGACCATGTCACAGCCTGGCAGTGGAGAGACCTGTGCTTTTCTTCAGCACAGACCTTAGACTGGCTCTTCTCTGCGCTACCTCTGCTTGAGGTAGGAAGCAGCAGCAACCTGAATAGGACTAAGCAGTCTTTGACAAGACCACGGACATAGAAGGGAAAGCACTTGCAATCTACCCAGTTGAATTTTGCATGCTGTTTTAATGGCCTGAGGCTGGTGAGCATGGTCATACTCTCCGATCACAGTAACCCTGAGCCCTGGGCAGGAGGCATTGGGTTCTGCCTAGTACTGTAGGTCATGATAGCACTTGTGGAGGCTATTATTTGTGTCCAGGCCTGCTTACATAGCTCAGCAGAAAGCCTGAAGGAAGTAACATAATTTTCATTAAAGTTATGTAAATATCCAAATAAAACTTCTCACTAGTCAAGTTGCACAATTTTCTCAGAATTTCTCTCTAGGTGAGCCCATTACTTACTGTATGCCTTTTTCTCCCAACTACCCCAGGACTTCAAAAGCCTTTCTTCCAGCAGTTAGCAGTAGCTGCTGCTCCCCTCCATGGACAAACCCCTTTCTCCTTCATTTTGCAGATCCTTAGTCTCCTCCATTCCTCCTTTCATCTCCTACCTAATTTCCTCTTTATCCTACTGAAGGAGCATATGAAGAATGGTGTGGGGTGGGTCCTCATCAGAGAAAAGGGTGTCCAAGTCACTACACCTGCCCAACTTCCCAGCAGTCTACGATGCTGAGGGAGGGGTAGAGAGGGACCAGCTGCAGAAGGGCATGCTTCAACTAGCAGTTTGTGGCTAGACTTCTAAGTCAGACATTTGGTAGGCCTGTGGCTCTTGCTCCATAGGTGTTTCAGTTGCAAGGAGCCTTGATGAGCCATTAAATACAGACTGGAGACAACTGTCCATTTGAAACCAGAGAGAACTTATCTCAGAAGCTGGAAAAGAAAGGATGAAAAGCCATGGCTTTCTATGGCACACATGATGTAGGGCTGTAGAATTTTTTTTCTCATGCTTGTGGAAGGCAAAATCAATACTTTTGGAACATCTTTTTAATGCCAATAGTATGCTAAATTGGCAATGCAAATGTCATAAAAATGGGGTGAGACCCTGATAGTTTTGTGGGGAAATAGAATGCTTATAAGAGGGTGAATAGCTTGGAGCATATCTGTATTCTGCATGAATCATTATTCTCTTTAGTAAGTATTAAAACAGGGGTAGGCTGGCAGGTTATACTGTGGTGTTAAGAAGTCGAAACTGAAAATCTCGTGAGTTTAGTAGAGTTCTGTTAGTTCCATCCTTAAATAAATAATAGCAAAATAGATTTTGTTGGCTTGGATTTATTGTTTTCAATGGTTACGTCTTAAGAGTCAAGAACAAGGAAAAAAAGGTACAGCCCCTTACTAATTAATGTAGAGGGAGAGGAACACATTCAGTGAACTGTGAGACAATATTCTGAAAGTACTCACTAGTCACTGCCCCCCAGCTACTATAAATTGAGTGGCCTTGTGCTCCTAAATTCTCTGGACTGTCTCAAAACTATCTGTCCAGACTGTCTGGACTTCTCAAAACTATCTGTGTGCTTGAAGATCTCCACTGTGGAATGTCAGGTAAATGGAACTGTAATATTGACAGACCAGTTTTTGATCTTTAGTAAGTGTTCTTTCTGTTAGCACCAGTATGATTGGTAGTTAATTTACTTAAAAGTTACGGTCAAGTTTAAAGAGGAGCATATCACGATAACATAAATGCTCTTTAACCCATCTACAAAATGGGGAGTAATAAAACAATATCTGTTCCACCTGTGAATACTAAACAATAGACTGCCCCATAGGCATTTAATGCAGTTTATTTACATGTATAAGCAGCAGAAATAAAAGTTACTGTTGCTAGCTGCAAGGATTATTTCTTTTCCCCCTGCATCCATGTTTTTCCAGGCCATTAATTTTTTGAAATAACCTAAATACGTGTGAATTCTATCTGTGCGTTATTGATTTATTCTCAAAAACATGTGAGTGGACATATTTGGTGCATTGACTTGTTAAAGATTCAGTATGCTGTTGTAATATTTTATGTATTTTGAGGCTATAATGGAGGGTTTCATTCTTAACAAATGAAAAAACCCCAAACATTCTGCTGTCTTTGATTTTGCTGTGGTGTTTTTGTCTTCATTAGTGAAATGGAAAGCTTTGACTGCTTGACAGGGTAATTGTTGGGCTTGGCATGGTGTAGCTGAGATTTGTCAGATGTGTTAAACTTGATGAGTTTGAGTATAAACTACTGGTTTTGTGAAGGTTTGAGTAAATATCTTAGCAGTTCTGTGCTTTTAATTGATTGGGTAAACTTATTTGTAGTGCAGTTAAGTGACTGTATAGTAGATGAGGTGTATCAGGCTATTGGGAATGGCTAGGAATATACAAGAAGTTAAACAAGCTGTGAATCAGTAAACATGTAGGATGCTGGCCAAGTCATTAATGATTTCACAAGCTGTCTATCTGACTTCTGTCAGCCAGCCAAAACTTTTCATACTTCCCAAATTTAAATTTTTCACTGCAAACAGAGCAACATTTTTTTCATATTGCAGCTTGTAAGAGGTAGCAGGTATTTGTAGTCTCTTCAAGTTGGCATCGGCCTGATTTCCTGGACCAGCTCAACAAAATGAAGATTACATTTGATTTCAGGGAAGCAAGTGATGTTAGTTCAGTTGTTCTTCATTAATGTATTACTGCATTTGCTTAAAGCATGTACATAATACTTATTTTGTGACTGCCTGGAATCCTTTTACTTATATGGTAATGGTTGGTATGTATATGTCACATACTGGCCAGTGGTGTTGCTTGATAAATTTAAAAACTGAGGTTGTGTTGGCTTGAGCAGCTGCTGCCTGTAACCTGTGATTACTCATTCCTGTCCCTTCTCCGTCTGATTGACAGTACTTGCTCATGGATCGTTGCATTGTGAATGGGAGTAACAAAACTACCCAGCTGCAGAATAATACCCTGTCATTCAGGTTAATTCATTAACAGCCTGGCAGACACCAGTTCAGAACTGGAAGGGGTCGGGGGAAGTCTGGCTTTATAGGTTCACTTATGTAGCACCAAGTCTGGACTACAGGTCTAATAAGCTATATTACTTTCCTTTTCTGTTTATCCCTGTGGGTCACAGGTCTGTGCAGGTAAGAGGCTTTGATTCTTAGGAGCTTGTAGCTTTGAAGAGCAGCTTAAAAAGTAGAGTCAGACAACTTCTGTGCTAGGGATCTTATACTCATCATTCATTGTGGACTTAATCAAAATGATGGACTTTGAACCTGGACACTGTATATTGCCCTATTGTGCTGTAGTGCTTTATGCAGCATTTCACCGTGTCCCCAAATAAATCCAGTCTGGTCATGGACATCGCCTAGCTAGTAGGTGGTGCTGTGCTGCTTGTAAATTGTGATCTTAAATAACTCTCCATAAACTTTACCACATTGCTGTATCATGAATCACACCCTCACAAGTGGCCCACTTCACTAGAGGAAACCTCAGACTTTGTTCCAGGGTAGTACAGAAGATACTAGAAGGAATTAATTGATTGATTTCATAATCAGTTTCCTTAAGGAAATTAATTATGAAAATGAAATATCACTCCCAGTAAGCAGCTGTAACTTTTAAGCAGCAAGTACAGTACTCGTATTTCCACAAGGAGTTCAAGGTCCTTTGGTAAATTAGAGAATTGGGTCAAAGCAAAGCAGCACAGCCACATTAGGCACAAAACTGAATGTAGACTGGATTGTAAAATGGCTCTAAATTTGAAGTTAATGAAAACTGTAAACTAGGCCTGGAGCCCTTAAGTAATTTAGAGAAAAAACAGGAATCTTGGTTATAAGATTGGAGACACAGCTTGCATAATGTAAGTTTGAGCAATTCAGGAGCCCAGTTAAATTTCTGGAAATTTATTTTGGTCATCTTAACACACACATGCAATCCTTTATATTTGTGCCTAGCTAAAGGTATTTTAGTGATACTTTTAAAAGCTAAGATTTATGTTGGAAGTAGACTAAGAGACTAATGTAGTGTTTGAATAATGCCAGGGATTTTTGCTACTTCTCTTGAAAAGCAAACTTTTTCTTGCTGTGTTGAAGCACAGCATCAATAAAACACAGCACTTGTGTATGTATCGGGATCCATATATTGAATTCAGAGGATGTTTTAGAAATCTCTTGGGGTCATGTTGCAAAAACAGAAAGAGGGGAGTCGTAAAGCCAACACCAGTTTGTGGCTTTGCAGGCAGACAGATCATTGAATGGATTGACACAACAGTTGGATGGTCTGCATGTTCCTAATACATTGCTTTTGTGTCAAAACAATCCTCAGATTTACAGTTGTCTGTATAATATACTGAAAATCATGAACAGCATTTAATGGCCAAGGCCAAGAAACCAAGAATTGAGGTATTATTGTGCTCTTTCTTAAAAGTACATGTAAAACAAAGATGAACTTCTGTTTAGTGCTCCAGTTGTAGCATTATGAAAAATAGAAGTATGTGGGATAGTGGGCCTGTGTGAGGCAAAAAGCAAGGCTCGTGTTCAGTGCCAGAATTGTAAGACTGAAGCAAGATGACAGCTTCAGGGAGTGTGAGCAGAAACTAGAAGGCCATCAAAATCTAGGTGGTAACTTGTTGCACAGTAACAGAGGCGTACCACCAGCAAATCAGAGTTTAGAATTACTGAAGACAAAAGTTGTTAAGTGCTAAAGCTACTGTGACTGTTGCCATCATTTCACCTCCAAGTTCATAGCTGTGTCTCAGCAGATGTATGCTTTACTCCAGGCTTTCTACTTAGATTAACTTGAAGCCCCACTTATGTGCAGGAACATATAAGGGTTTTTTGTGTGTGTGTGGTGTTTGGTTTTTTTTTGTTTGTTTGTTTTTAAGTTCAGGCAGTTTATATATGGTTATTTAACTGGGAATATTTTGTTTTCTATTTGTCATTTTATTGACAAGTTTCAAACTGTGGGAGCTGTGTCACAGGCAGTCCCAGGCACCATTGTTGTAGCATGCTTAGTTTAGCATACTGGTAGGCTAAGGAGATGGCGCCACTGCTGTGAATTGGGAGCATCTTGGAGGAAGAAGCGGGGGTCTTCTGCAGGAATAACATGCTGCTGGCTAGGACATAATTTTCTTTGTAAAGCATAAATGCTGTTTGCTGCGGTTTCTGTGATCAGAGGATGTGAATAAGCGATGCTCAACATTTTTGTATGTTAAGGATCATTTAAAAGCACATAGTATCTCATAAACAGCCTATGTCTCTGTAATTGTAAGAGGGACAGCTGTGTTGCAGTTGTCTTGTGGGTCTAGTAAACTTGAACTAAACAGTTTTTTTTTCCTGAGGAGTTGTAGATAACTGAATCCCAGTGGAAAGTAACACAATTGCCTGCCTGTGACTGTACGACTGGCGAATGGGATTTAGAGAGCTGGAAAAACACAGCCAGAATGTCCCAGATAGTTAGTGGACTACATAGTCCTTAGAACTTACTGGCTCTTCATCTTTAAATATGGTAGTAATTATCCTATAGATCCACATGATCTGCAAAGATTGATTAAGATGCTGTAATAATTTGTTCTGATTATTATCTGTCTTTCAGGAGTTCATACGGGCAGTGTTCAAATTAAAGCTCTGAGAGAGATCTGCATGCCAAGTCCTCAGGCAGTCCTCAGTTTTTTCATATAATTTTTTTTTTTCCAAGGATTACAGCTTCAGGGTTCACTTTTCTATATGCCAGGAGAGCACAAGGGGACTGAAATAGAGAAAAACATAGATGAAATTACAGGAGATTAAGAAACTAAAACTGACTGACAGGAGATAACATGAGAGAGGAAAACGAGAGTGTAAGGGAGAGAAAAGCAAAGGAAGAGTTGTAATGAAGGGGAGAGAGAAGTGGGCACGAGGGGAGGGGTAGGAAGAGTTCCAGGAGGACAAAAGACATGAAGCCAGCAGAGAGGAGTACTGGAGCTGAATAACTCAGTCGTTTATTCCCGCTTGGGAGGGGCAGAAGAGAGAAAGACTTTGTAGGAAGCACGAAGGGTGGGATTTGTCTTGAGTTTTGCCCAAGGTGGTTTTCCCCTACTTTCATAATGGTGTAATATCTTTTGTGTGCCTTGTGCACAGGCAAAAACAAGGGATTAATGAAAATTTTTGGAAACAGTAAGAGAAACTTTATTTTACAGAAAAAGCTTTTGTCAACAAAGGAAAGCAGAAATGTATTGACACTTTCAGTGTTTGTAACTTGGTAGCTGTGGGAAGGTCTTCACAGAAATAATAAGGCAAGAATCGCCTTTTTGTGTTTTTTGTGTTTAAATAAATAATTGTGTGCTGATAATTGGACCTCTTAGGGACAACAAACTGAATTTAAAAACAATCTAAATTAAGTCCCACCTCCCTTCTTCTCCCTCCCCCCCCCCCATTTTCTCCTTGTAGTCTTTTCTGCCTGTATACACTTGCTGCTGTGGTAATTATATACTGGACATGCTATGAGCATTAAATGCTACAAAGCAGTTTTCAGGCAAGGCAGACGTTTTCATGATTTGCCTCAAGGGATTCTGAGAATTGCAGCAGTAACATCCCGTGTCAGTGTTTCATGGCAGGATGATTCCTTGAGCCTTGAAAGAAAGAAGGCTTGTACATGTGAGGTTTTCTTTCAGCTTGCTTCCATGCCTTGACCTTATCTAACCAGGCTTACGGGAAACTCAGTACTGAGTACACCAGTGGAAATTCTGCTTGTCAAGATACATCTTAACCCCATGTTACTATGCAGTTAATGCAGTGATCTTTGTTTCGGATTACCTACTGGTGACCTACCCCTGATATGGATCAGTGCTGTCAGGGACTGAAAAAGAACAGGATAGTTAGCACCTGGCAACAAAGGAGCTACCCCATCAAACAGCTTTGAATCAAACCTCATGAGAAACCTGTGACGTGTTTTAAAATCTCCTGGACAGGGTCTGAGTCATAATTATCTGACAACGCATTTACAGAATAAGCATTTGTAAGAATGATTTTATAACAGTGTGCCATAGCTGGGTTTTGTGTATAATACTTTGTGGAAACGCCCAAAATCTGCCTGAGCTGAGAACATTTACTATGTCTGTTGGATGCATTTGCTGTATCCGTTGTTTGGTTTTGGGACACAGGGCAAGGGGGAGTTGTTTGGTTTTAGTTTGTGTACTGATTTTTGTTGACTGAGATTCATCCTGGTTATAGAACAAAATGAAGTTTGTAGCCATTCTGTAATGTCAAAGGCAGGTCAACTACATTAAAGAAAACATAAACCTTTTACATAATGCATACAGAGTTTTAAAAAATACTTTTTTTTGTAAAAAAAAAAGTTTTTAAAATATATATTTTAAGTTATTCAGAGTTTTTTCTTTCTCTGTCCTATTTGAACTTCTTCAGTGCGGTTTATTTTGTGAGACACAAAGAAACCAGACAAAGATTTGCCATGAAGAAAATTAATAAGCAGAATCTCATCCTCCGAAACCAGATCCAACAGGCTTTCGTTGAGCGTGATATCCTGACATTTGCAGAAAATCCATTTGTAGTCAGCATGTATTGTTCTTTTGAAACAAGACGTCATTTATGTATGGTCATGGAGTATGTAGAAGGTAAAGTGGCTGTTCTATTTTCATTTTCTTACAGCAAGAAAGAAAAATAACCCATATGGTACTTGCATTAGAAAGGCTTCCTTGGGTCCTCTGTACTCTGGCAATACAGATTTATGATCTAAATCCAACAGCAAGGTGGCTTTTTTCTAGTCATCTTCCAGAGGGAGCTTGTAAAACACTTGAGCTCCAGCTACAATGGGAAATAACTGCTGTTTGAATAAGTTCCTCATGGACTATAATCGTAAGTGTCCTAGTGTTCAGAAAACCTTGTGGAAATGCTGTTTGCTTTTCTGGAGCTGAAATTTTCATTAGCACATGTTGGGGTATTTGTACTAGTTAGTTTTACAAAGGAAGAGGCAAGAGGAAGCAATCTGAAAAGGTGCTGATGCTGAAGGAGACAGTGAACAGGGGCAGTGCAATATGGGATACCTAGACTAAGGTTGTGTGGGTTTGGTTTTGTTTTGCTGCCTCCATGTGTAGCAGCACAGACTTTATTATTTTCCAGCTGAACCCTTGAACTGCTCACTCCCAGCTTCACATTGTGTTTCCAGTACAATAGTTGGTATGGTTACATGGTCAATTGAATCACTTGACTGGAAAATAAACATTTGTGACTGCAGTTTGTGTCTCTTTCTGCAGCATATATGGCTTATACTGATACCACTCAAAATTTATAGTGTCACCTGGAACGTTTGTTCTGTTTCCACAGGCGGAGACTGTGCTACTTTGATGAAGAACATGGGTCCCTTACCTGTAGACATGGCAAGGATGTACTTTGCAGAGACTGTTCTGGCCTTGGAATACCTTCATAATTATGGAATTGTACACAGGGATTTGAAACCAGACAAGTATGTATATAGAATATACCCAAAAGAAGACATAGAAATTATTAGATAAAATATCAAAGGTGTAAACGTCCTTTGAATGTACTTGAAATGTTTTGTTGGTTTTTGTTTGTTCTTTTGTTGTTTTTTTTTTAAATAAAAATGTTATGTAGATTCACAATTTCTGCACAATATTTGAATTTTTCCCTACCTGCAGTAACAGAAAATGTGGTGTTTTTTTTTTCCAAAAGAGATTTTTTTGAGTTTTCTGTCTTTAGATGCAAGAGATAACAGAGTAGCAGGAAAAAAAAAAAATGTTTACTCTTCCAGCTGAATTGAGAGAAATTGATTTTGGTCATTAAGGAAAAGATCTTTCTAAGTGTGCTTAAGACACTGTTTTAAGACTAAATATTGCCAACTTGCAGATATTTGCATATATGAAGACAAGATTGCCCAGACTTGGAAATCTTTCCTATTGCATGAGGTTTTTTGTTTGGTTGTTTTTTTCAAAATTCAGAAAACTGTTTCTTCTGTACATGTAAATAACATTACAGCAAGTAGCTGCAGTAAAAAGTATGGTAGCTGCAAGTTTCACATTTAAAGAAAAAGAGTTAGATCATGCCTCTTGAATGACAGTACCTTCATAGCATGATACTTCAGGCTAGTGTAGTATTAGTTACTGACTAACTTAATACCTGAGTATTTTTTCAATTAATGACCCACAGAAAATGCTCTCCTCAATTAAAAAGCAACATTTATTCTATTCTAGGTCTTTCAGATGATGACTGTTTCTTTTTCTTCAAAGCATATAGCATTCAGCTCTCAACCCTTGTATGGTTCTATAAGATATTGTGCAATTGCATATGAAAAAGTGTTTACATCTGCTAATAGTAACAAATGTAAGACTCAGATTTTTAACCTGTTTATGTTGTACCTTGTTAAATTACTTTTTAAGGTGTCTTTATATTTTTGTGCTGCTAATGGAACATTTTCATCTAATAATAGTAATAATAATGATAGTTGTAATCAGCACTGCATAATGTTGAATTATATCACAGTAATTTCAAATCATTCTAATTTACAGTTTATTGGTAACATCCATGGGCCATATAAAGCTTACAGACTTCGGCCTGTCAAAGGTGGGGCTAATGAGTTTGACTACCAATCTGTATGAGGGTCACATTGAGAAGGATGCCAGAGAATTCCTTGACAAACAAGTAAGAGACAGCCTTTTTCAGTTCTACATTGAGTGTTCAATTTAAGTGATGTTTTGCAAGTGGCATGTAGCATGATACTCTATAAACTGTTGTTATTTCTGCATTGATGTTCCAGTTGTGTGTGTCAGTTACTTTTATTGATGCCCTGCAGATTATTCTGAGATTTTTTTCTTTCTACATTAGGATCTGTTAGTAAGATGAACAGCCTAATTGTGTGAAAGTGAATCTGTGAGAGAGACAAATGGAAAACTGTTTCTAGAAGGAATTCAGGAGTCTCAGCAGAGTACTTGTGGAGCTCATTATGCATTGTACAACCAAGGGTGCTAAAATCCTTGCTATGGCCCATTTCCCTTTAAGCATGCCTCATTACCATTGCTCACAATCTGTTCACTCTTTAAAAGTTACTTAAAATAAAACCATCACAACTTTCATATAAAGATAGGAGTGTGTTTAAGTTAAATAAAATACTTGCCATGATGGACTTTCATGCACGAAATTCAGACTGTCCTTTGCATGACAGATGTGCAAATGTTCATTATGATGCCTGTAAACATAGCTAGGTTGTTCTAAAAACATTAACAGTTATGTGAAGTCAGCAGACTAAAACCTACTGAATTCCTTTTTTCCATGTTTCCATAATATGTTATGTTTCCAAAACTGTCAGTGATGTGACATAGCTCAGTTAGACTTGTTTTACTATCGCACTTATTTTCTTTATTTTAGGTCTATGGTACACCAGAATACATAGCTCCTGAAGTGATACTGAGACAGGGTTATGGAAAACCAGTGGACTGGTGGGCTATGGGAATTATCCTTTATGAATTTCTTGTTGGGTGTGTGCCATTCTTTGGAGATACACCAGAAGAGCTGTTTGGACAAGTAATCAGTGGTGAGGATCATTGTAAAAAAAAAACAGATTATTCATTTTGCTGTGAAACATGTCAATTTCTGTTAATAGTAAATATATCTAGGTTTTTAAGCTGGTTTTGCTCAAAAGCCCCACCGCTATTGTGTTATTGTATTAGCAGGTTGCTGTCAAAGCGGTAAGACTAAATTTGGTTTAAAAGCTAAGTTTACAGTGTATTGTTGCTAAGTACAGAGATGCGGAAATGTACTTGTTAAGCTGCATTGTTTAGTAAAGAAAAGCCGTATTAGTAGAAAAGTAGTGCCACTGTGGCACAGTGATTTCAGTCTTTAGCGGAGAAAATATACAGTTAAAATAAATTTGCATAAATGGGAACATGCCTCGTGGCACAATGAAGAAATTAACAAAGATGTAATAAAACCCTAAAACAAATGTCTCACAAATAATAAATAATGGGAAAGAGAAGGAAACAAATTCAGTTCACAGATTGCAAATGATTTCATTGGTGATTGTTGTAGTGCAGTGTTATTTCTGTAGCAGCTGTTCTTCTTCCATTTAAAATTCAATAACCCTTTAGTTCTTAACCTGCAAGCTGACCCTAAGTGTTGTTATGTGGCTTATGGCAAAACTGAATGATAATTAAACAGAATTGTTTACTATCCTGCCTGCTGTTTCCATAAATTTCCCAGATGCATACATATAGAAGGCCTCTATTTATGCCAAGAGTTTAACAGAATGGCATCTCTTACTATTTCCCAGTCTGTTTTATAGTCTGCTTAAAATGTCCAGTAGCTAAGACAAAACCACCAAACAGCAAACCAAAACAGCTGTCAAAAAAACAGCCCAAACAACAACCAGAAAGCCCAACAGAAACAAAAGTGACCATACCTCTGGTGTCATACTCTGAGATACTGAGAATACAGCAAAGCCCCTTTTGTACTTAAGAATACGCTGTCATCATCTCGCTTTCCTCCATATGTGAAGCTGAAAGCCAAACTTGCTTGTAAACTGTAATGAAATGGATTTGTGTGTTGCCTCTAGTACATGACCTCTTTATACAACATCCTAGCTGTTCATGGATTTATAACCATGTTATTTTCTGATATGATTCGCCAAGCCTTGAGCGGCAAGGAGAATCAACTGTTTAATTAACGCAAGCAGCAAATGCTGGCTTTGTTCTGAATGCCTCATGGCTGCAATGCATATTCATGCTTTATTTTCCAAATCAAATTCAAACTGCAGTGGAAGCTGTAGGCAGGCAATCATGAAAATAACTCATGTTTTTATTGCATTTCCAGACATGTGCGCATGTGTTTTTATCTTTATGCTCTCTGGCTGGGAGAAGGGGAGGGAATAGTCTAAAATTAATGACAACATTTGCACTTTAGACTTTATTTTGCATGTGACAGTAATTTTAAAATTTGGAAAACAAATTATCATGTGTTACAATCTAGCTGATACTTATGTAAATAACCTTATCTGTTTGAATGTGTCCATTTTATCTTCCAGAAATTGTAGAAGTGTAAGTTTGTAAATCTGATCTTTTCCCCCTGGGTCTCCAAGCCTGTGGGTCAGCGTAGTTTCTTCTTTTGATACTGACTTGTCAGTTTCTGTTATTTTAAATATCTTTACTTTCTGAAACCATTCTTGCAGCATCTGCAGGACAATTCTTTTGCTGGATAAGTTTCCCATGCTAAAATATATGGTGCAAGGGTATAAATACTAAAATACATGCTAAAATACATGGTACAAGGGTATTCAACTGTAAAAGCTGTGTTAAGGAACCCAATCCATAGGCTGGATTTTTATTCAGTTTTTGTGGGTGAAATTCTATAATCTACTTTAAAATCTTGTTCCCTCATATTATACCTTGCTCTTTCTTCATTGCAGTTGCCTTCCCTGCCCCCAGTCTGTATAAGTACAGCTATGGCAGGCCTCAGTATAAATAAATCTAGATGCTTAAAATGTTAATTAAAACAAAATGTTAAAAATAGTACTTCAGAAACATTTATGCCTCTTATTTCAGTACCTTTCCTTAAACTCTGAAATACAGCAATTAAACTTGGTCTGATTATACAATGACAAAATCCATAACAGTCTTCTCTGGTTTTTGAGCATTCAGTTTCTCTGATGCCAAAATCCTTTTACCTCTTAAGAAAATTCTGCAAAGTTTTGTCTAAACCCGCAGTATATTACATTCTTGGAGACAGCTTCTGATAGAAATCAGACGAAACTTGCTGTGTAAGCTTGTTAAAAAGTTCATGTTCTTATAGAAACTGGCACATTTTTCCATTGCTTAATTTAAATGAAAATTTGGCAGATATTTTTTTTTTTTTGTCAGCCTTACCTGAATACTGCAGGGCTTAATATCTTGGTTGCATGATTTAGGTCCAACTTGCTATGAAGTGCAAAAGCCTTAGTGGTAGAAGAGTCAGTAGAGTGAGGTGCAAGTATGCAGCACTTGCAAGAGCGCTCCATTGGCATGTATCTTTCCAGAGCAGAGCCTAATACCTTGGCCATTAGTCATGGAAGTCTGCTAGCATTAGAAGAGAAAGATTGCAGATGTGAGCAGTGACTGCTAGGCCAGGTCAGCTATGTCCTTCACAGCAATTTCCATGGAACAGAACTAAAATTTAAAGCATGATTTGGGTGGGGTGGCCAGGGAGAAGGGACAGCATACAAATTTTGCTCATATTTTGCAATAGTTTTCCATGAGCCAAGCATTCCTTTATTCTGTTGTTAAACACAGTTTTGGGTGAAAGGATACTTCTGAGGAAAATGGGAACATACGTTCTCATAAACAGCATGTTTATGGAGTTCGTATAGAGAGTAGGAAAGTCAGAAGTAATTGGTATGCAACAGAGAGCAACTTGAAAAGTTGCTTTAACTCAACTTTACTGATAGCTTGCTATGAGAACTCTCAGAGTTTCTGCTAAATGTTGGGATCAGACTTCAGTAGTAACACACAACTTTCTGTTTTGCTAGATGAAATTGAGTGGCCTGAAAAGGACGAAGCACCACCTCCAGAAGCCCAAGATCTGATTACCCTGCTGCTCAGGCAGAATCCATTGGAAAGACTGGGAACAGGTTAGGAGGCCCTGTTTTATATTGTTAGTGTGCTGGAAATGGGTTGTGTATTCGGCATTGCAAGCTTTTGTTCATCTATTTGTTTTGCTCGGGAAGTAACTGTCAGGACAAGTGGCATAACAACATGCCATGATAGCAGATGATGACTGTCCTTTTTTTGAAGTTTACATATATGTGGTCATTTGCAATTACTCTTCTCTTAACTGTCTACATAAACCATAAATTTTTCAAAGACCCAGTTAGCTGTTGGATAGTGTTCTTTCATGGATACAGCATTAAATAACAGAAGTAGAGAAGAGGAATCAATACACAGCTAATGCTTTCTTTTGCAGAAGTATCTTAGCCTGGCAGATTAGTTCCTCCAGGCTTTAGGGTGGATTATGGGTACTCTAACTAATTGTTCAGAAATGACTGTCTGAAGTTGTATTGTGAAAGGTCTTGTAATTCAGCAAGCGCTACCGCCTTGCATGAAAAAGAACAAAACCCTAAGTGTGAATGTTAAGGAAGTAAATGGGTATCAGTGGGAGCACAAGCTGTCACCTTATTCCCCTGTGGTCATTCAGTGCTATGCTCTTTCCATTTTGAGAGGAGAACCTCTTAAAATGGAATGAGCATGTGGTATTAGGAGCATTGAGCCTGCTTAGGCTAATGAAAACATTGTACATTTATGTAATAGAATTTGTTAGTTGATGGAACAGGATTTTTCTGGGTATTGGATGGGAGGCACTACTGAAGAATATTGCACATGATTTTTTGAAGTGTTAATGTATGGAATCCCCTCTCATTGGCAGCCATTCCACTGGCCAAAGCACTACATAAACACAGCAAAAAAGACTTCCTGTGCAAAAGAGCCTGAATGTAAAGGTGTAGTCTCATTTATGGTGAACACTGTATGCCATGAATGGAAATCCATGGGGATGCTAAGGAAACTGAGTGGCAGGTTGTATCAGCATGAGAGTACTTGGAAAATTGCTGGCAAAACTTGAGTCCAGTGTTCAGATTATGCTCTGTATTTTTAGAGCTAACATAAACAGGAGCTTTAGAAATCAGTTTATAACTGGCCTTACCACTTTCACCTGGGGGGGTACATGTGTATGAAACCCAGACCCCAAGTACTATTGATGTGGTCCCACATGATAGATCTTCCTTTGGGACATGACGACATGACTTGAGATGAGGGAACTGCATGTCCTTTGCTGTCTGAGAGTCTGGGATCTGTATGAACAGGATCTGTAGCTGATGGTCAGGAATAAGTGACATCCACTAAAGTCTGATTTCTCCCTGAGTTGAACAAGAGTGAAGCAGATATCTTGTCCTAGTCAGCTTCTCTTGTTGCTGCCTGCTTCATCTGCTACAAAGGGCATGGCTACCAAAAGCAAAATAAAGAGCCGCAACTAATTCCATTCCTTTCTTTGACGTATACTCCTTTCAGGCATTATTGTTTCATTGCCAAGAAGCTTTTTCCTGGTAAACAGAGTGTTAATTCAAGGCTGTGAGCCTCCCTGTGAGAGGCTGGGTCAGAAGTAGATTGCAAATTCTGCCTGTCTTGCTACAGCAGGTTGAGAAAGTGAATTGGCTAGAATGAGGCTGTCTTAACTACTGTGATGGTCAGTGCCAGCACATGGAACATCTGTGCAGTGGCTGATTTCTTTAAACTGTTTGTGGTCTCTCGAGAGCTGACAGCCTGAAGAAGGAAATTGGGCAGCCATTTCTCTGAAGCACAGAGGGGTGTTTAGAAGCCACAACAAAGTTTGGGTTTTTTTAATGTTAGAAACAACTTCAAGAGCAGAGACTGCAATGTGACAGGTCCCATAGGGGCTCTGGAAAAACAGCACTGTTTATCCCATTCTCCACTGTGCATTTCAAATAACAGTGATATCTGTCTAATATGTATTAGCTAGCTGCATAGCACTGTGAAAATCCTAATTGTGTATTTGCTCAGGAGACCTGAGTGGCATAGTTAAGTTGAAGGAAGAGAGATGGATGCTATGCTTGTTTTGAAGAAGGAAAATTGCAGAAAAAGGACCTCTTAGGGTTTGAGGTGTCTGATACCAATCAAGAATTACACCGTTAAGGTGTAATATCCCATTGCTGTGCTTAAGAGAAATGTTCACTCCTCAGCTAGTGACTTTCAATGAGATGTGATTTTGGTTTTGTTCAGGAACATTTGGTATTGTTTACTTTTTCCCTGCTGCAGTCAGAAAAGCGAAGAAGCAACTTAGAAATTCAGTTGGAGACCAATCCTGGAGACTTGAGACTTTTTCAGTGGCTCTCTGCTGACTTAGCTTTGGCATAATGAATGCTGTATCATCGTAGTGGATTGATCTTGGCTGGCCACCAGGTGCCCGCCAGACTGCTCTATCACTCCTCCTTCCTCAACTGGACAGGGATGAAAATGCATTTAAAGATTTCTGGATCGAGATAAGGACAGGGAGAGATCACTCAGCAGTTAACGTCACAGGCAAAACAGACCTGGCTTGGGGAAACTAGTTTAGTTTATTGCCAGCTAACATTGGATTACGATAATGAGAAATAAGAACAAACCTAGAAACACCTTCCTTCCACCCCTCTCTTCTTCCTGGGCTCAACTTCACTCCCAGTTTCTTTGCCTTCTCCTTGCAAGTGGCATAGAGGCACGGGGAATTGGGATGCAGTCAGTTGATTACATGTCTCTGCTGCTCATTCCTCCTCATACTCCCACATTCCAGTGTGGGATCCCTGCACAGGAGACAGTCCTCCACCAACTTTACCAGTGTAAGTCCTTCCCATGGGCTGCAGTTACTCACAAACTGCTCCAGTGTGAGTCCCTTCCATGGAGTCCCAGCTCCTGCCAGGAGCCTGCTCCAGCAGGGGCTTCTCACAGGGTTACAGCCTCCTTCAGGCATCCTCCTGCTCTGGTGTGGGGTCCTCCGGGGGCTGCAGGTGGAGATCTGCTCCAGCATGGGCCTCCCTGGGCTGCAGGAGGATATGTCATCCACGATGGACGTCCGTGTTCTGCAGGGGCACAGCCTGCCTCACCATGGGCTGCACTACAGGTTGCAGGGGAATCTCTGCTCCTCTGCTGGGAGCATCTTCTCCCCTCTTTCAGTGACCTAGGTGTCTTGCAGAGTTGCTGCTCGCTCATGTTCTCTCTCCTCTCTATGCTGTTGTGCAGCAGTTTTTTTTACTCTTTTGTGAATGTGTTATCTGTTATTACACAGGGGCACTACCAGTGTCACTGATGGGCTTGGGCTTGGCCAGTGGTAGGTTCATCCTGGGTCTGGCTGGCATTGGCTCTGTCGGACATGGGGGAAACATCTGGCATCTTCTCATAGAAGCCACCCCTGCAGCCCTCCACCACCAAAACTGTGGCACATGAACCCTGTACAATCCAGTTGGCAGTAATTCTTGCTGCTGCGTGTTTCCTGTTCAGTTTTTAGGGTTAGAGTAATACTTGTTAATTATATACCCACCCAGTCCCCCAGGACAAAAATTCCAGTATTTCATTCTGTTGTTATGGTTGCTTCTTAACTTGAAACTAGTTTGATTGTATAACAAGAAGAGAGTAATCTATAAGAAGATAAATTATACGGTATTTCCTAATAAGAATCATTTTCATTACTTTCTAACTTATGCTTACTCATCTGATACACTTACTTACATTTTTATGATTACTTCATATTGTGCTTCTGACTAAATTGTCACTGAGAGATCATAATCAGTATATCCAGAAAAACAGTAATGTTAAAAGGGGGAAGATGATAAAAGCAGTGCAATGCTACTAAAGAAATGGCCACAACAAAACAGAGACGAGGAGGTGCTCTGATAGGTTTAGATTAATGGAAATGGCTAGTAGATGTTTCTGCCTAAGGACTAAGGCTTTCCGTGATGATTTACATTTTTTGGCCAGGGGTTTGTTTAGGTGAATAATGTCAGAGGATGCGGTATCATTTGCTCAGTGTTTTTCTCTGGCTCCCCCAGGTGGTACATATGAAGTAAAGCGGCATCAGTTCTTCAGGAGCCTTGACTGGAATAGCCTGCTGAGGCAGAAAGCAGAATTTATTCCACAATTGGAGTCTGAAGATGACACAAGTTATTTTGACAGTAGGTGTTTGATGGCATAAAAAAAAAACTGCGAAGAGCACCTTGTTTAAGTTAATCATTGCCTTTGACTTTTGCTTACTGCTTTGAAAATGTCCTTCATCAGAACCACTGGCAGCTTGCAGTTTCACTGGTTGTTTGACATTTCAGCAATAATAATCTTGGGAATAAAATTACTCTTTTCAGTTAATATTAAGCTTGGTACCCCTTCTTTATGATAAATTCACATACTTTATTTCTGTTGTCTACTATAGCTCGTTCTGACAAATACCAACATATGGAAACTGAGGAAGAAGATGATACTAATGATGAAGATTTTAATTTGGAGATGAGACAGTTTTCTTCATGTTCACACAGATTTTCAAAAGTAAGTAAAAATTACTGTATTATTACTGTGTGTTGTTTAGATAAACATTTTGCTACTTCTAGAGAGTTTGGAAACAATATGGAAGAAATAGGGCATTGTTTCTTCAAGAAATGCCAGCTGGAACTGAGCAAAAATTAAACAAATACTGTTAAGTCAAAACATGGAAAGATTCTATAGGAAATTATCTCTTGAATCCTTAAGAATGTAATAGGTTGTTATATTTCTGTAGCAAATTTATAATAGCATAAGAGAAATTTTAGGAGAACTATTCTGTTAAATGCTAATACATGTTCATTACATTGATTTCCTTGTATGCAGTTTGAATGTTGCTCCAGTTGTGTCCTGTGTATCTGGCAGGTGATGGCATAACAACGATTACAGTAGTAGCCTACAGTAGCTATTCATTAAATTACATTAGACTGAAAAGAAAAAGCAAAGTAGTGGTTATCTTGAGGTTTGGTCATGGAGAGATGTGGATTTGAGGGACTGATTTGAATGCTAGGAATTGAAAGTGAAACTGACTGTCCAAGGGGTAGTATACTTGAGTAGTTGAGATGAGGTCCAATTATTGCTGGATAAGGGATGGCAGTAGGAAAAGAGTGGACATGTTCAGAAGGGTAAATTGGCAGAAAATAATAGAATACCTAATGAGTGTGCTTCTAGTCTTAACATAGCATCCAGCAGTGATTTTCAAAAGCTTTCTATTCAAAAACATTTCTTTAACTCACTTTAGGGACTGTTTAAAGGTATTTGGAAAGTCTGCATTTGTATCTTGTTTGTCCTGGGTTATGTTTTAAAGAATTGGTGGATTTTGTGCTGGCTTTACAGCACCACATACATATTGTATCTGTGATAACATGAAAGAGCTGAGACAGTAATCATGGATGCAGTTATCCTCATTTGGTGTAGACTCCTCATTTTGACTTGGTATGTTTCAGAATCAGATATTGGTAAATGACACAGTCTCTCTGGGGTCAACTTGGATAAGGGGCAGTGGGCACAAACTGAAACACAGGAAGTCCTGTCTGAAGACAAGGAAACACTTGTGAGGCTAATCAAGTGCCGGCATAAGTTGTCCAGCTAGGTTGTGGAGTCTTCATCCTTGGAGGTCTTCAGAAGCCATTTGGATATTGGCCAGAGCAACCAGCTCCAAGTTGACCTTGGTTGTGCACAGAGGGGTTGGGCAATATGACCTGGTAGAGATCCTTCCAACCTCATTTTGTGATTCTGTGAACTTCTGTCCTTTTCAAAGTTCTGTACCACTGTAATAGTTTGGTTTGTTAATGTCATTATGTCATTGCATCTCTAGCTGTGCCTCTCAGGCTGCAGAATATACAGATGACAATTTGTGTATGCTGTTTGTTAGCTAAGCAAACAACAAACTTCAGTGATCAGAGTTTATTTGCTCTAAGTCCTTTAGCCAAGTAATTTTTTCTTAACTTCAAAGTCAATTCAGATTAATCTTTCAGTTTTCCACACCTGACTGGTAAACACAAAGTATCTTAGGGTTAAGGTTTTTTTACCTTGATTTGTTTTATGGTTGTGAATTAATCAAAGATGTGCGTTATCCTGGGTCTTAGAGACCCCAAGGCTATGGATTTTGTTTGTACTCTCTTGGTTCACATAGTGAAATGACGAGAAGGCTTATAAATCTCTAATGAGAATAGATATTATTCATGATCCTGTACATGAGGAGGAAGAAAGCAAAATAGGGGGCATTTTAAGAGTACAAACTTCGGAATTTTAAAAGGCGCAAAAAGCTTGAAGTTTGCACTCTGAAATACTGTGTAAGCATTTAGAATCACAAAATTGTTGAAATGTGCTTTCCTGCATATCTTTTTCTGTCAAATACATCAGCAATGACTTGGGGTTTTTGTTCATTTGTTGTTTTTTTTTTTGTCTGCAATAGGTTTTTAGTAGCATAGATCGAGTTGCTCAAACGCAAGGTGAAGAAAAGGAAGACGCAGGAGACAAAGCAAAAAGTGTGGCATTGCCTTCTGTGGAATCTTTAAGCTGGAGTTCAGAATATTCTGAAATGTAAGTAGAAGGAGATGCTGGAAGTGGTCCATGTCCTGCTTGCCAGGTGACAGGCCTCCTTATCTCAATAATTGCATGAATGTTTGTTTATTTTTAATGCAGACAACAAAGACCTACATCCATCTCCTCTGACACCGAGAGTAGCAGGCAGCATTGCAGCTCTGGTTTGCTTCCAAAGTTGGCCATATCAGCCGAAGGAGAACAGGGTGATTCTGCTGGCTTAGTAGGACCCCGGGAGGAACACGAAAAGCCTGTATTTGCGAGTGAGGAAGTAGTGCAAGATGAACCTGAAGTAACCACTCCAGCAAGCACGATCAGCAGCTCCACGCTGTCAGGTAATCCACAATGGGTCTCTTTTGACATTAGAAACAATTATGGGCCGTCTTTGTTTAGCAGTAACATTCATGGATTTAAAGTCAGGTATTTCAGAACTGCTTTAAAAAATAGCCATCCTAAGAGGGGTCTGGTTTGGGCTCTAGGCTCAAGCTAATAAAATCTTGTGAAAACATGTATGAAATTTTCAACATTTTTGGAAACACCAACATATGGAGTTACCCCACAGAGTCTGGAGGGCTTCTCAGCAAGTGAATAAAACAGTGACTTGACCACTGAGCCTTTGCAGGATCCTTCTGTGGTGAAAAGGAGTCTTAAATCCATTGAGCACTTAAAGCACTATTTTTATATTTCCTCTCTGAAGTTGGTGTTCCTGTTTTTGGTTTTGTTTTTTTTTTAGCATTCTGCAGTGGACCTGTATTACTGTTCTCCATGCTACACCATTGTGTGGTTTTTATTAAGACATCTTGATAGCACACACTTTTCACAATTGGTAGGATTGTCTTTGACTTGTGGAAGTCGTTTTTGTCATTAGGAGTCAAAAAAGGAAGTGTTGTAAACCATTCCTTCCTTATTTATTTGCTCTGTGCATCCCTCTCCCAGCTGAAGTATTTGTGTGCGTTTCAGTAGGCTCCAGGGCCCTACCTTCTTGCTTCATTTATTCTTTTGGACAAGAGCTTTGTATAACTATTTGAAACTCCTGATACTTAACACAGATCTAGACCTGTATCAGTTTCATTATTGTCCATAAATAGATTCCAGTTACCTTCTCTACACATTTACCTGTCGTCAGCTTACTTTTCTTTTGTATCTCACTCAGTGTTCTCAAGATAGCCCTTTCTATTCCCATACTCCTGCTTTCCCTTGTAGTTTTCATTTTCCTTCCCCTTCCTCCTCTCCATTTCTGGAAAGATAAATTTCCTCATGCTCACCCAGCTATGCAGCCATTTCCATCTCTTTCTCTTGGCGAAAATCTTGACTGTGCTGTATTCCAGGTCTTGCTCACTGCGTGTGTTACAGCATTGGCCTTAGCATAGCAGTCACAGTGATAACATAAAGTGGTCCACTTGTATTCCTCTTAAGAATAATTTCTTTTTTTTCTGGTCCATTTGCAATGTGACATTCAGTGACCTTAAACTAATACTAGGAATTTCTATGCTGTGTCTTTGAGTAGGCAGTCTACCCTTGGTGCGTGAGCCTTTATGTTTTTTTTTTCATTGTTTGAAACATTGCTGTCGTTCCTCCATTCAGTGTCATTGAAGTTCATTACCTATGATAGACTAATACCAACGTAGTTGTAATGCTGAGTTTAGTGGTGCCAGGTATCTTTCTGCTTTGTGGTAGAAAACCACCGAAAGAATAAAAGCAAATAATAATAATTAAAAATAAAATTATGCTCAGTGTTTTAATGATTTTTGGAAGACTTGTGAAGCTGATAGCAATTTATGCAGGATTATGGCCTTTCATTTACTTCAGGGGGAATTCACGTGGAAGATAGATGTTGGTGAGTGCTGCATATAGAAATACCAAACTTGCTTCATTTTTTGTCAGTGGCTGCAAAAAAGTGTTGCTTCAATTCATTTTGTTAACATTTATTCATTCTTGAGTGCAGAAAAATTACTCAGATTTCTGTAATGTTGTTTTATGAACTTGAAAGAAAAAATCCTTTGTCACATTTGTACCATTTCTCCTCCCTGACCCCCGGTTTTCCCTCAACGTGTTTGTCCTTTCTTCTTTGTACAGTTGGCAGTTTTTCAGAGCACTTAGATCAGATAAATGGAAGAACTGAGAGTGTGGACAGTAGAGATAACTCCTCAAAGCCACCCAGTGAAGTTGCATCTCACGTGGCTCGCCAGCGATTAGAAAGCACAGAGAAAAAGAAGATCTCTGGAAAAGTCACAAAGTCCCTTTCTGCGAGTGCTTTGTCCCTCATGATCCCAGGAGGTAGAGATAAATCTTTTTTGTCTGAATTGTTACGATTCTAGTGGTGTATGACATAAATGCAAAGTTTTGGAGAGGCCAGAATGAATTGTGTCACTTTATTTCTCTTGTTCACATGTGTTACTAGGATGGTACAGTCTTGTCAGTGAGTTACAGTGGTCACATTACAGCTGAAGGACCTTCTTTGACAGGCAGAAATACAGCTTATTGTGACTGCTTTGTGTTCAAACATGTACGTGCACAGCAGGATGCAAGATTCAGTCTTTGGCCCATTGTACAGTAGGGATGTAGCTTAAGTTCTAAGTAGTTAGCTGTATGGAGCTGCAAGAATAGCAGTTTGTTACAGCAGCACTTTCAGCCTTAGTAGGTCTTCCTCTTCTCCCATAAGGAAAGGTGAAAGCCAGAAAGATTAGTTGTCACAAGAGCATGATACAGACACAGGTAGTTACACAGCTAAGAAACACTCCAGAGTTAGTCATCAGTTTGTACTCTAGTAGTTCTTTCACCTTTCCTTATGGGAAAGTTGTCAAGCAAGAATCACTAAATTCAGAGATCATACATACCGAGTTACTTCCTTTCAGTTACTGAGTTACTTTCTTTCAGTTTAATCTCAGCATTGTTCTATAAAATACAAACTTAGCTTTAGTTACACCTAAAATGTTGTCATCATATCTGTATTAACCAAAATCTTATACATTAGCTATACCTGCTGTCCAAAAAAAACTACCTTATTCATATTTATCCATGAAGTAAACTACAGCAACAGCCAGACAGTATTCCTGACTTGAGTCATATAGCTGAGAGTCACAGGGCATATCCCAGGCACAGTAGAAGGCAGAGTGTGTGGGATCTGGGTATTAAAGCTCTTAAATGAGACAAAACGGGGGGGGGGGGGAGGGGGTTAGTCAAAGATGAAGGCGCATAGTAGCAGATCAAGGTCTTTGGGCATGAGCTGCAGAGGTGTGGCACCAACATTTGCTGGCTGTCGTCCCTGAGATCACTCCTTAGAGTAGGCCTTGTTGACCATTTCACATTGGGTACAATCTTCAGCTCTGGAGGAAACCACCTCATCTGGACAGCACCACATGGAACCAGTTTCATGGAGCTGGCTGGTGGCAGAGCCATAGGTGGAGTGAGAAGGCAAGGCCACTCTTGCTGAGCTCCCAGAAGCTGTGCCTGCAGCCAGCACCTAAGCAGCCAAATTTACAACCAGCTTTGGTACCACACCCTTGTGCTGCAGCCATTTTCAAGGATGTTTTTTCACCTGGCTGAATACTGCTGGAACACTGGCTCCAGAGGACTAAACTGGAATGGGTGGCCTTTGTGTGGGGCAGGCGAGGCAGGTGAGCTTGGTTGAAATGTGTTTCATGTTGTGAGTGCCATCAGTGATGGAAGGACAGGCTGCATTGATGGGCTGTGGCCAGTGGTATGAGATTCAACAAGGCAAAGTGCCAGAAGTGTCAGGTCCTGGGTTTAGACTACAACAACCCCATGCAACACTACAGGCTGGGGGAAGAGTGTCTGGAAAGCTGCTCTGTGGAAAAGGACCTGGGGGTGCTGGTTGATGGAGCTAAACATCAGCCAGCTTGTGTCCAGGCAGCCAAGAAGGCCAACAGCATCCTGGCCTGTATCAGCAGCAGTGTGGCCAGCAGGGCCAGGGCAGTGATCATTACCCTGTACTGGGCGCTGGTGAGGCTGCACCTCGAATCCTGTGTTCAGTTCTGGGCCCCTCACTACAGGAGAGACATTGAGGAGCTGGAGTGGGTCCAGAGCAGACCAACAGAGTTGGTGAGGGGCCTGGACCACAAGTGGAATGAGAAACAGCTGAGGGACCTGTGGGTGTTTTGTCTGGAGAAGAGAAGGCTCAGGGGGACCTTACTGCTCTCTACAACTACCTGAAAGTTTTGAGATCTGAAACAAGCTAGAAGGTGACAGTGACAGCTGCCCTTGGGGCTTGGCTGTTCTGTGGGATTTCAGTATTAGCCTAGTGATACTGATCTCTGGGAAACTCCAGTGACTCGAATTCAGGGAGTAGTGCTTCCGCTGTCAAAGCGTATCTGCCCTCATATGACATGGCTTGGCATGGAACACCAAACCTGGGTTGCATTCCTTTGTAGAGCTGTCACCCTCTTACAGTCACCAGAGTATGTTTTATGCTGCTGCAGTTGTGTTTACATTTGCACAATAATGAGCACATAGTGACTCAAAACAGTGAAATAAAATGAAGCTGTAACTGGTACTGTTGTTGCAAGAAATTCTTGTGCTCGGACATGGTGTAGCAGAATGTAGAAGTGGGGCCTTGTTATAAGCATTGAGTTACTGTCCTATATACCAGTATGTGGTTTAATTACATTAGTCTTTATCCGTATGTATATATAACGGAAACAAAATAAAACCCAAAACCAACACAAACCAAACAACCCCAAATTCAAACTAGTGCTTTATTTATCATTGCTGGATGATTTGGGGATGGTTTTGGGTGTACTCTTCAAATAATATCTGCTACCAAACTCGGGTTTGGTTTTTTTTTTAAATGAGTATTTGTTAGGAAGAGGCTGGAATTGTTCTTTGAAAGTTTTCAATGAATGTATTTCCTTTCTAAAAGGAAACACATGTAACAAGGCAACCCTTGCATTAAAAAATTCACTTCGCGCTACAGGGGAAGAAGATCTGACTGTTGGTTAAACAGGTAGGATAAACACTGATGGAGGTGGAGAGTATTCAAAGACAGTGATAAATTTTGACATAAAAATGTCGTAAAATTAAGCACGTTCCCTGTTCTTTGTCTGTACTTGTGTGTGCTCAGAATGTGCTTTAAATAGTCAGATTTTTTTTTTTCCAGATGTGTTTGGTGTTTCTCCCTTGGGAAGTCCTATGTCCCCTCATTCCCTATCATCTGATCCTTCATCCTCCCGAGATTCATCTCCCAGCCGCGATTCATCAATTGCTGCTCCAAGTCCTCATCAACCAATAGTAATTCACAGTTCAGGAAAAAAGTATGGCTTCACCATCCGAGCAATCAGGGTTTACGTGGGTGACAGCGATATCTACACTGTACATCATATTGTTTGGGTAAGATAATATATTTTTTGCCTGTATTCAGCCACAGAAAACGGTAATGATGAGTTTTCTGTTGAATTTTACACCTGTGATATCTGTTTGTTGACTGTTGCTGTGTAAATCATGATGTTGTGTCAAACAGTTTGCTTAGAATGAAATTTGTGCCTGTACACAAGGCTGGTGTTGACTGTAGGGACAACACAAGCTGCTACATATGATGCCCTTCCACATGGTTCTGCACTTTTCCTTTTGGAAAGTTTGGCAGGTGTGAATAGCCATGTGTAAGTTAAAAGTGCTGTGGCTTAGAAATCCAAAGGGTTGGTGCAGCCCCTCTTTGTTTGAGGGCAGTATCTGCACAGCCAGGAGATGGTAAACAGAAATAGTTGAAATACACAAGGAGTCTGTTAAACTGCATCAGTTAAGGGATTAATGAAATCAGTGGTATTTTACTAGACACAAGTAGGCTGATCTCAAGCACTGGCTTTCTTTTGTGTAGAAATGTATAAATCACTTGAAATTGTGCATACTTCTGAGTGCTAGGCATAGGAAAAAGACTTGACTGTCTTCAATAAATCCTGTATTTTTCATTCTTTCTTCACAACTAATTTCAAGTGGGAGACAGTCTAAAGGAAAAGACAGAAGTTCTTTCATTGGTTTTCAACCTCCTTAATTGTAAAATAAATACATATTTGTGTAAATATCTGGATTTTTTATTTTATAATTGAGGTTGATAACATCGTGTATTTTATATCATTTATATATTATACATGCATAAATATTGTGTGTGTGTGTATAATATTTAAAATACCTTAAGTAATTTTGAAAAGTTGTTTACCACAAATATCAAAAGCTTTGAAGTTTTGTACAGTGCTTTAAGTATGTGTTGTAGATTTTGAAGTAGCAATACTACTGATGTGGTAGTGTATTACTCATTTTTCATTCATGTTGTTTACCTCTCAGGCTTATTAACCCATCAAGAACATTGAATATAGAGGAAGGGGTACATTTGATAATGGAATAAATATAAAAATTGATTTTCTTGCCACTGGTATAGCATCACCATTAGTGAAAGGAAGAGAATAAAATGGTACACTGCAGGAAAAGTGAAACCTTGGCTTTTTTCAAGACACTGTAGGTTTCTTGGGATTAGTTCAATAAGCATTGTAAGCTTCAGTGGTGGCTGCATGCCTTAAAATTCTTCAATTACAATGAATTATTTAACCCTTCTTCAGAATAATTTGAAATTCAGTTTGTTTTGGTCTGTCATCCCTTTTATGATGTACTATTTCCTCTAATGGGCAGCCTGGTGAATTTGAACCAAATGAAAGCAATCCTTAACTGTATGGTAGAGTTAATTTTTATCATGATTTAGGGTATTTCATATGACCACTTTGTTAATTACATCAGTGTTTCTCAGTGTCACATGCTAAAAATCTTGATTCAGTTATGACATTTTGCCACGGGGAGTGAATCACTCCTCTGTCATGCATAAAAACTGCCCTGCTATACAGATCTTCCATAATAACAGTGGCAACAAGCAGCATTTCAGTGAGCTTTGAAACACCCCATATAAGTATAAAGTTTGCGTAGAGTAGTTGGTGAAATGGCTGGTCTGATTTTTTTTTTTCTTCCTTTATATAACTTAATATCTGTAAGTGTTCTTTACTACTGACTGATGTAGAAGGATTTCAGTAAACAAAGCCTGATCTTTAATATAGAAAGGTTAAACAGGGGTCCATTTTGTGTATATTCTCTTCATCTCTAATTTCCAGAATGTGGAAGAAGGAGGTCCGGCTTACCAAGCAGGTTTAAAAGCTGGAGACCTGATAACTCATATCAATGAAGAGCCAGTGCATGGTCTTGTTCATACAGAAGTCATTGAATTGTTGATAAAGGTAACTATTGAACTACTGGGATACAAAAATGCTTGCTGTTTTGACAGCAAGCACTGACAACAAAAGGGGTTGTGGGGTTATGTTGATTTCCTTTAGAGATCAGTTACTGGATTTTGTAGTTGTTCACATATAAGCTCTAAGGTACTATAGCAAGCACAGCTCTGGAGAAAGGTCAGTGACTTCATATATCCTGCTGTGATTTGAGTTTTTATGCAACAAACTGGCACTGCTACTGAAATAGCTTAAGTACTTTTGAGGCAGTGATACAAAGAGATATCCCTGTCTCTCAAAAAACTTATCATTTTCAAGCACTTTTTTTAATTCCTACATCTTCACTAAGTAATTCAGGCTTTTGAAGATGAAGCTAATTCTTGTTTTCTCCTTTTAAAGTGAAATCAGTGAGGAAAAGTGATAACAAAGAATATGAAATATTTTTTGCCTACTGTGCGTGAACTTGCTTTCATAATCTTAAGGCCCAAAAGGTTTTTGTCTTGTATATGGCCAGAGATGTCCAACAAGAGCTGCTTTGCTTAATGGAGTTCTGATCCTACAGTTGGATTTTTATGAATAATCCATCATATTTGTCTCCTGTGGAGTTTTCCAGGATCTATCCTATTAGAAAATGATTGGTTTTCCTTAAAAACTAACAAACCCCCAACTTTTTAAATGAATAATAGTGTCTTCGCTTTTCACTATAGCTCATTGTATTGCAGATTTTATGAACTCTTTCAAGCATAGACGAACATAGGTCAGAATTATTTTAGACAGATGTATATTTATTTCCTATACTGTTAACAATTTATGGTTACATGCAGAGCTTTGCCTGTGAAGGAAGCTGCTTGATTATGACAGAAGATTGGAAAGCAGTGAAGTAATGGGGAAATAAGAATAGCTGAGGAAAGATTCAAAATACAGTTTTCCTTAAGTCTTTTATTTTCCTTCTCTGAAACCAGGAAAAACTTCCAAGTTTTCCAATTTTATAAGAAAAGTGTAAGAGAAAATTCTGTAATTTTAGGCAGTTGGGTGTGCACTTGTTTTCTGTGTCAGATAGAGAAAAAGAGAAACTTAACAACCCTGTGCAGTACTTACAAGAGTAAACTCAAATTGAGAAATGGTTGAATGTGCTGTATCATAAATTAATTTGGGCTATTGGAATTACTTTGAAAAGAAGTTCACTGTTGTGAAATACAGTGGTGGGCAGGATGTATGGATTTCTAAAACATAATATGGGCATTTCCAGTTTGTTTTATTGAGTCATCTGTTCATGAAAATGGTCCTAAAAAGCTTATTTATATTTATTATCTCTTTTGAATCATAGAATGGTTAGGGTTGGAAAGGACCTTAAGATCATCTAGTTCCAACCCCCCTAAGATAAAAGAATTGTTTGGGATTGATATTGTCAAGTTCTCCATCATCATTGTAACAGTTGGTATTCTGAGGCATGAATGGCAAGTGAATGGACCACTGGGCAGTTACAGCTGTTCTTTGTGGCAAGCTTTCTGTAGATGCTTTCAGCTTTAAAAAATGCAGTCTTACTCTTCTCCTGTATAGCTACAATTACTGGAATTTCTTCTTGTCCTGAAGCTGGAATGGAGGAAGTTGAGGAGATTTGCAAAATTTAAGAGTTGTCCAGCCATCATTTATCTGATGTAAATTGAACTGGCAATGCCTGTACATGGCTACTTCGTACACTAACAGCTCTTAACTTTGATGGAGTCCTTTCTCATTGCATTCACATTGGTGGTGTAGCTTCAATTTAAGGCAAAGTTGTCCTGTATTACTCACACTTAAAGGTTCCTCCTCCATTTTGGCAGAGTGGTAACAAAGTCTCAGTAATGACAACCCCTTTTGAAAATACTTCAATCAAGACAGGACCTGCCAGGCGAAACAGCTGCAGGAGCCGAATGGTCAGGCGCAGTAAGAAAACCAAGAAGAAAGAATGTTTGGAAAGGTGAGTAGTGCCTTTGTCTCACGTTTACATGCGTGTATATATACATAACAATTAATATAAAGTGTGAAGTTAATAGAGTTCTCTCCCTTGTCTTCTCCATCCTTTTACTTTCTTCTGTGAGATCCTATGGTTGTAACATGCCCTTCCGATTCTATTTTGCCTAAGTTAGGTCTGTTAAAATAAAAAAAAAAAAATTTTGTGTGGCATACCCACAGCTAAGAGGAAGAAAGTGAATAACTGAGATTGCATCTTAATTTGATTTATCTTTTTGTACTTGTTCAGTTAAACTTCCCAGTGCTAAGTGTATGGGCATTTTTAGTTTGATGATACACATCACTAGTAGTTTCTACATATTTCTTCAGTTTTGGTGGGGTCCTTAAATTAAGAAAATTAAGATTTATACTCATAAGGAGCTAGCTATTCTTCTGAAATACAGTGAGTGAATTTTAGTACAGATTTAGTTACAATATCAGTCCCAACTGTTGGCAAATCAGGGTATATGCTAAACATCATCCTCTACACTGTGGTCATTTGTTCTCATGTAAGCATAGATTTGATAGTTGCTTTTCTGGTGTAATGGGAGGAGAAGCAATGTCAGTTTTTAAGAGTTTTGCCTGGCGTAATAGTATCTTCTGATTAATGCCATGTTTTTCTCATACTAGGAGAAGATCCCTCTTTAAAAAGCTGGCCAAGCAACCCTCTCCTCTTCTTCACACCAGCAGAAGTTTCTCCTGCCTGAACAGATCGCTTTCGTCAGGGGAGAGCTTGCCTGGATCCCCAACCCACAGTTTATCACCTAGGTCACCAACCCCAAGCTGCCGCTCTACTGACTTCCCATCTGGTGAGTGTGAAGGGCTGGAGGGCAGAAGAAGAGGATGTGAAGTGTATTCTACTTGTGAGCCTCCCAGACCTGTTAAATACTCTTGTAAGAGTAGTCAGTTCTGACAAGCGTAATCATTAAACAGATGGTTTCTGTCTGGAAAAGGGTAAATGATTCCTGATGCAAAATCAAAGGTCTTTTCATGATATAGTAGCACCTAAAAGGCTGCTAACTTTGTCCTTGAGTTTAAATCCAAGTCCAGTGCTGTAAGTTGAGTAATAAACAGTTTGAGATCTGGGTAAAAGGTAGACTCTTGCCTAGGAGAGGCTGATTGATAAAAGAATGAAACTAAGGAAAAAGTTGCTATATAATGGAACTAGCACGGGCACTCATAAATGCAGATTTATTGCTGAAAAGGTAGGCTGGGTTCTGAAATATGCATTTTTTCTGGCTCCTAAAAGTCTGCTTCTTCTTCGTGTTTTAATTCTGACATTATTTTAGTGTGTACTAAATTTAAGTGCTGTTGTATGATCCTTTGACAAACATAAATTATTTGGAAAGTCTTGATCATTGCTTTGAAGTGGCAGAAAACAGTAACTGTTCTATTTAAATAATGAGAAGTGGTAATTTGAAAGGGATGAGGAACAAAGGAGGAAAGAGACAAATAGCAATGTAATTGGATTGATAAGGGTTTTACAGTCCAGTCACACAAAACCTTCCAGATTTTGCAACATTGTGAGAGCAAATGGCACATAAGCATTTTGAACTGGTGCAAGTTCTGTCTCTCACTGAGCATTTAGACAAGATTCATAGATCTTGCTAATCTTTGTTTGTTTCTTCTTTTTGTAGGTACTAACTCTTCCCAGAGTAGCTCCCCTAGCTCAAGTGCTCCCAATTCTCCAGCTGGTTCAGGGCACATAAGACCCAGCACTCTTCATGGCTTGGGTCCAAAGCTTGGTGGGCAAAGATACAGATCAGGAAGACGCAAATCAGCTGGCAGCATTCCTCTCTCTCCTCTTGCACGGACACCTTCTCCAACACCCCAGCCAACATCCCCTCAGCGATCTCCATCACCATTGTTAGGACATTCAATTGGAAACACAAAAATAGCTCAATCTTTTCCTAGCAAAATGCACTCTCCTCCAACTATTGTAAGGCATATTGTTAGGCCAAAGAGTGCAGAACCACCAAGATCTCCCCTGTTAAAGAGAGTCCAGTCTGAAGAGAAACTTGCTCCCTCTTATGGCAGTGATAAGAAACACTTATGTTCACGGAAACACAGTCTGGAAGTCACCCAGGAAGAAGTGAATAGAGAAATGTCCCAGAGGGAGGTAACTCTTCAGAGCTTAGAGGAGAATGTATGTGATGTGCCATCACTCACACGAGTCAGGCCTGCAGAGCAGGGCTGCTTGAAACGACCCATCTCCCGAAAATTAGGTAGGCAAGAATCCATTGATGAGCTAGACAGAGAGAAGTTGAAGGTCAAGATAGTTATGAAAAAACAAGATTTTGCTGAAAAATCAAATGCTGCTGTACATGAATGTGGCAGTGAAGCAGAAAATCCCAATACCTTAAGACTGGAAGAAAGAGACAAAAAAACATTCCAGAAGGTTTTAGAAAGATCAAATCAGTTTGAAACAAAAATTGTAGCTTTGGAGACCCAGTCAGCTGGTGGCATACTCAAAGACACCCTTCAAAAGAATGCAAACTTGAGATCAAATGATG
The DNA here is from genome assembly GCF_034315485.1 of Pezoporus occidentalis. NCBI lineage: Eukaryota > Metazoa > Chordata > Aves > Psittaciformes > Psittacidae > Pezoporus > Pezoporus occidentalis. Next base: position 2,204,103 of record NW_026913425.1, read on the forward strand.
GTGTTGCTTTAGATGCGCACATGCTGTGTCATGGGCCTTTGCCTGATGAGCTGGGTTCTATTTCTTATGACTTAAAAAGAATTTCCCCTCCGTGTACACTGCAAGATGTTCTGCCTCAGTCCACTGACAGGGTGCTAAATGGAAAGGGAGAAAACACAGATAAAAATGTACCCACAAAAGAATTTGTCAAACTTGAAAGATTAGATGGTAAACTTGTAAATATTGATTATCGTAGAAAGAAAGTGTCCATTGAAGAAAAAGATGACAGTGTCTGTCCCATGCTAAAACCTAAATTGACATCAAATGTTCTTGAATGCCTTCAACTTAATACAGGAATACCCATAAACGTACAGCAGGATTCCACTGCAGTTGCTGATGGTAGAGCTTTTATTGGAAGTGCACATGCTGCTCAGATTAACTCAGTTTCTTTTGTTCCTCTCAAGACCTTGAATGGCCGAGCAGACATGAATGTGGAAAAGTCAGCCCTTATTTCCAGTGAGACTCCTGTCAGAAAAAGTCCCTCAGAATATAAACTTGATCCGAGGTCTGTTTCCTGTTTGAAGCCAATAGAAGGCACGCTAGACATTGCCTTACTTTCTGGGCCACAGGCTTTGAAGACTGAACTGCCTTTGTGCATTCTGCCAGAAGGACAGAGCACCAGCAGTGATGGGGGATCTCCTAAACCCCCAGCACCACAAGGGAATGGTGGGAAGGCAGAACTGGCCTGTCAGAAAGAGCAGTTGTTAAGCTATTCAAAATCTGGCAAAGTCAGTGTATCAGAGCCTCAGATTTTGCAAGCAAGCAAGAGTTCTCCAAATTTGCCACTCACCCCTGTGGCTGCAGAAGTGCTGACAGAGAAAAAGGTTTCTAGTCCAGCTGCTAAAGGCAGTATTTCTGTTACTGACGCTGTTCAAAAGAAAGACATCTCCCCTTCAAAGCAGAAGGACAGCTCAGCAGATGTGAAGTCATGTGTTACACAAAGTCAGAGCATTAAAACTACTCAAACATACTCCAAACTTTCTGCTGTCCAAAGCACTCCTGAAAAAGCTGGTGGAAAAGAGAAGCAAAAGGAGTTGCTGGCCGAACAGCCAGTGGCCCAGAGAAGTTGTGAGCCTATTTCTGCAACAGTGGAGGTGATCAGAGAGCCATCTCTGAAGGCATCTGTCTCAGATGTCCTGATAACGAGCTACTCGAAAAGCAGTGAAAAAAATTGCTCTGATTTTGCCATTCCACCTCAGATGCAAGGAAAAATGCAGGCAGCTGGCCCCAAGGCCCAACCTAAGGATGGCAGAGAGTCACTGAAACAGCGAGGTACAGATGACAGCAGTGTTGCCGGTAGTTTCATGGAAGAGGATATAAACAAGCAGAAAGTTCTCATTGAGTCTAAGAAAATTATTGCAGAGTCAAAGATTGAAGCTTTTCCGTCCAAACGGCCTGTGCAACCCTCAATGGATGGTGGTCCAAAAAATGAAAAGTCTGCACCGGTTTCCTCTGTGCAGAAAGACAATGCCAAAGATTTAGGAACAAAAGTTCAGGAACAGCTCACTGACGTAAGGCTTCATATTACTGAGAAAGAGCAGTCCAGCCAAGTTCCTCAGCAGCAGCTTAGCACTTCAAGGTCCCCGGCTGTGAGAGACGCTGTAAGCAGAAAATGTGCTGTAGATGTTCATGTAGGTATTCAAGAACACATGAAGCCTGCTGCCGCATATATGGAAAGCAGCAGTAATAAACACAGACCAGCCTCTGATACAAGTTCTTCTAAGGCTAAGTACTTGGATAAACAGACACTGTCACAAAAATCATTCACTCCAACCATAAAAGAAAAAGAAACTACTATTCAGGTGTCTACCAGCTCCCGGAAAGATGGGAAACATGCCAGTAAAAATGTGCTAAATCCCCTTTCTTCTGTTTCAGGCTCTGTGGAAAAAATGACCACTAAACATGGGCAGGCTGAAAGGCCTATGAGTTTGGAGCGTGGCTCAGTAGCCACCCTCCAGATGAGCAGCATCACTCCTGACACCAAACCCAAATCCTCTACTGTCGACCCCATATCAGCAGGCCCAGAGAGTTCTAAGCAGGTGCAGAGACAAGAACCAGGATGCTTGGGGGGATATGGTGATCAAAAGCAACTTCACCTCAGTGAAAAACAAACCGTGTCTCCAGAGTTTTCCACTGTGAAAGACCCTCCCTTACTGAGCAAACAGACAGACAGGAGTCCTGGTGCTGAGATGATCTCTTCAGACAAAAGACCTGACGGAAAAATACGCACTGACGCACTTTATGTTCAGCTTGACAGTGGGAAAGTAGAGCCTACCCTTTGCCTCATGAGCTGCGATGCCAGAGAGAAAGGAGCAGAAAAAACAACTGCTAGTAGCAAAAACTCTCAAGAGTCAAAAGGGAAGGGACAAGTTAATCAAAAACAACCAGAGAATGCAAACAAGCAGATCACAACGTCAGCTGCCAGTGGGCAGAGTTCTTGTCGTGTGGCTGCAACACCAGGAAAGCCGCTGACTCGTTCAGCCAATTTCTCTGAATGTAGACAAGAAGTCTCTATTTCGTCTTCAGCGAAGAGTGACGCATCTTCTACAAAGGTTAAAGCAGGTTCACCTGAGCTTCCTGCGGCCTGCAAGGAACTAAATAAGAAAGGCACCTCTTCCGCAGGGAGTGGTAAGGCAGAAATGACTAAAAGCATTTCACTGGTGGCCTTGCACAGTGTTGCTGTTGTAGCAGAAGCCCACCACCCTGCTTCAAACCTTGGGGGAAAGCCTGGAAGTCAAGAAAAGTCTTCTTTTGTTAACACTGGGGATGTAAAGGGAAAAGACGCTGTTCAGACTCAGCAGTCTGCTTCAAGAAAACAGAATGTAGGTAAAGATCTGTCCAGATCAGCAACCGTACCTGACCGCCCTAACGCACTTTCTGACGACAAAGATTCAGCTCGGCAGCGGCGAGGAAAAGAGGCTCCACGGAGCAGTCCTCACAAAAAATCCTGTTAACTGTAAGACCTGGCCGGTGTGAATTCAAGACTTGCTGAACTAATGTCAATATATTAGACTGCCTTTAAACCAGCACTGTGTCTTGTCTTTGTTCTGCGAAGCTTTCATGTCACTGAAGAGCGAGAATAAGGGGATATATAAAAACAGGACTCTTCTTTTTTTATTCTTTTCTTTTTCTTTTCTTTTTTTTCGAAATGCCTTCCCAGTTGTAACCGGTAAAACTGTTACCATATAGTATTTGTACAAGAATACCTTTACAGCTGAGAGCTGTTGAAGAAAAGATCTCCTCTGTAAATACCTAGCAATGTGTTTGGGGTTTGAATGTAGCATATGTACTTTGCTGCTGATTGCATTGTTTACTCTTCCCTTTTTTTAAGATAGTTGCTTTGCCACTTATTTGCCATGCTCAAATATAAAACCAAATTATTGAAACTCTGACCTCTGACCTGGCATGGACATGCACAAGCATTGGTCTGACTGGAAAACAAAAACAGGCCAAATTTTTACTTGCTAAAATCTTAGCTAGAGGTTAAAAAATCACTAGTAGAGAATAAATACAGTGACTTATTGTGAGTTTTTACATGTATTTTTAATAATCTAATTTTGATAGTACTGTACCTGGTTGACTGATTCACCAGGTGTAACACAAGACCTGACTGCACCTCCCTGCTGCACAAAGCCTGTCTCTTAGAGCACGTGTCATTAAAGCTGCAGGAGGACCACTTGGATATGAAGGCATCCCAGCCAGAGTTGTGTTCTCTGGTGAAATGGTGGTTCTCATCTTGTCTGTTTGGTGACCTTCACATCAAGGCTGAGACTGAAGTACTTGCTGTGTGCTTCACTTTTGCTGCAGTTCTCTCGAGTTCCCTGAGCTTTTTTTCAATTTAGACCCTTGCAGTGTGAGGCACAAGTATAAGCACATGACTTGCAGTACTAGTATGTTCATTCCTGGGTTAGTACATTTAGAGAACACATTATCATGGCACATAGGTCTGCATAGTTAGCTTCATACAGTTTAGATTTTTTTTCTGTTTTACAACAAGGTAAAAAGGAAAAACTGTTTTACTATCATCTTCAAAAATGTTCAGGACACCTGATACGTTTTAATACATAGCTGGGGCCTTATGTTCTAGACTTAACTTGCTATTTTTAGCAGGTGATTCTGGGTTTCACATTCATTTCTGAATGCATTGAGTAGCTCCATGTGTTTCATACAATAATCTTTTTATTTGTATGCAAAAAAATACTGTAATTATAAAAGAAGCATTTTGTAACAAAGGAACCTGTTGGAGCTATTTGGTGCTAGAATGTGACTGTCTTCTTACTTTTGCTAAGCCTTATTTAAACTTTGTATACTGTGGAACATGTAGACTTTAATCATTTTAACATGGAGGTATTTAGTTTATTTTGAAGGATGAAAGGTAAAATCTGAAAGAGGAGCACTACAAAGTGCCCTTGCAGATGCATGTTTTTTAATGATTGGGATCAGTAAAATGGTGGGTTTGCTTATGTCTGTTCTATGTGCCCACAGTAGAGCTAGGACCTTCCCGTTTTGTCAGGGCTTATGGATTGTCTTTCTGTCTCAAAAGCTAGAAAATTATTCCTAAAAGCACAGTGTAATCTTGACTTGGAGGTTTGTATGACAGCTGACAGTGTGCAGAATTGATTTCCCTCTGGTGAAAATTATATTATACTGATTAGTTGGTTAGATTACAGCAAACCTTTCATGGAAAGATAATATCACAAACAAGTCCTTCTGATTTTTCATGTGGCACTAGTACATTCATACTGCCTTTGATGCATTCACAGAGGAGCTAGTGAACAATGGATAATGTTTCTTGGGCAGTTTTAAAGATAAAATGGTCTCAACATTTACAGTTCATCTGTGCTTTGGCAGTTACTACAAATAAATGCTAATGCACTTCAAAATAACATTTCTGCCTGGAAGGTATTTCTTAGTTTACAGTCTTACGTATTTTTTCAGCCATCCTTTTGTTTCCTTTAAAGTACATCTAGCTTTTTTGTTTACAGTAACCTTTCTGTATATTTTGTATAGCTCATCATCACTTCTGACAACTAAGTTCTTTGCATTTTGGAAGTGTAGCAGTGCTTAAGCTTGTGTTATGTAGTACCTGTTTGTTGGTGTTTACCTTACCAGTGAGCTGTTAGAGATCTTCCTGCCTGTGTTCTACTTGGTCAGTCTTTATGTGATTGTAGATCTGATGTGTTCTTTTGTAGACTTCCTGCTGTAGATTCCTCAGCCTACAAAAAAAAAATACCAAGAAAAAAAAAATTGTTAGGGTCTGTGCAATAAAGTGTTTGCAGTCTTATTTTCTTTAAGAAACTCCTTATGGATGTCATAATTGTTATATATTGAACACGATTATTTATACTTATGCAGTTGGATAACATTGAAATAAAAATTCAGCATGAAACGCTGTTACGTTAGCATTTCTCCTTGAACTGTTTTCATTCCTGTAACTTAGGACACATCTCTGCTGTGCTTGGAGACAGACAGTTTTATATTCTTTCCTCTGGGGCCAGCTCAGTGCACGCCTTAAAGTACATGCTGCAAAGGATTTTACATGAGGAAATGCAGTTCAGTCTGAAGACAGAGGAGGGCTGCATAGCGGAGTATCTTGTCTCAGTGGCTGAAACTGCTGATGTGCTGTTCATAGGTAGTCACATGGCTATTCTGGATGGCATACCCTGACCAGTAAGTTAACAATGTCGGCAGGCTGTAATGTGACATTTAAATCTTTCCTCCATAATGTGTATCATCCATGACATTTAAATCTTTCCTCCATAATGTGTATCATCCATTACAATAGGAGCAGTGTCTATTAAAATACATACATATTCGCTATTCCATTGCTGGTAGCTCTGCATAGCTGCATGGCAGAGATTTAGTTTTGTTCACATTTTGCTATTGCATTGTTTTCTATGTGTTTTCCCCTGTACAGAACTCATGCAGTAGTGTTACAGCATTGCTTTTGGTGCTTTGCTCTCTATTTGAAAGCAGTAGGTGAGGGGAAGCTGCAGGTCACCCTTCAAGCTTTCCAACCTGCTGCAACCTAGCAGAAGGCAGATAGTCTGTGAAACTGGTGCACTGCAAAGGGGTATGATGAGTCTAGGATGGGAGAGCAGCAATAGGAAAAGCAGCCCAGAGGATGTGAAATGACCAGAGTTAAGGACTGGCTGTGCCATCCCTGGCTGTGGACAGCAGCAAACACTTTTTGTCCAGGGAGGCATAGAAACCTGTGTGCCCTGAATGAGTCTCCATAGTGTTTGTGGCCAGGGGAAAGGGGTGGTGTAAGGGGTTTGGGTCGAGGAAGAATTCAGGAAAGAAAGTTTACTGGTACTGTCTGGCATGGCCTATCATCCTCACATCTACTGTTGTAAGAAGAGATGGCACCTTGCCTGGAATGGGAATGGTCTGAAAGGGAAATGTGAGCACCCTTTTTCAGCACTGAACTCCCAGTATGCAGTGCTCCCTAAGACTCCATATTTTTCTCTTACGTAGTTTGCAAGACTTAGCAAGGATGTCAAGCTTGGATTCAGATAGTAGCTCAGACAGAATAGATCATAGGACGTGAAGATACTGGAGGGTATACTAGATGCACAAACGGTCCAGTTCATGGCTTAGGATTTATTTTTTTTTTTCCGCTGACTATAGTATTTTGATTAGCCCTGACCAGCTCAAACTCCCAGACATTGGCCAAGGATGGGTTTGAATGACCTGAGGGTAGGAAGCGATGCTAGGTGTTGTGGTTCAAGCTGCAAAGAGTTGAGAGCATCAGGAAGAGTGGAGAAGGCTGTAGAGTAAGAAGACTTAATGTAGGTACGTTCTAGTACACAGTAAACTCTTCAAAATGAAGGTGTGAATTAAATACAGGGGAAGAGGATGTTTGAGAGATCTGCTGGAGAAGGATGTCATCTGCTGCTGGGGGAGAATTTCCATAGTATTCGCCAGATGAGGAGGTGTGGTACGAGTGAGTGGTCGGGAAGGGATCTTGCCCGCTCTTTTTCCAGGTATGGGCAAGACCAGGGAATAAGAAAGTTCTTAAAAAGCGCATCATCAATATCAGGATTTTTTTTTTTTTCAAGTCAACAGATTTAGAAATTGGCCTCTTCAACCATCCTGTCCAGAGTTAAGTTGTCTTTAAAAAATTGAATTACCTCTAACTGATAGTATCTTGTTTAAACTCAGTTGAGGAAGAAAGAACTTGGCTTTGAGTCTCAGTTTCTCCAATTGAAATAAAGGTAAGTGCTCTCTGACGTCTCATTAGCCAAGATCTGCTCATGTTTCTTCTATGTGTAAGTACAGGTAACAAATTTTCCTTGGCAGTTTCATGTTGGACGGTGACTTCAGTGACATCTGCAGTTCAGGAGCCAGCATGGTGATGAGTTGAATCCTGTCAGACACCACTCACTTCAGGTGATTTCCTTGTTCTCTCTGTGTGCTGACTCCCCAGCTGTATCTGAAAATATCAGATATAAAAGGCTTGACTAGAAACCAAGGACTGTATCAGACCAGAGCTTGATGGGGTAAAAAAAATCTATGAAGAGATCTACTGTCTCTGTTTACATACTCGCCAAGTAATCCCAGAAGACTTAATCTTTAGATACTTCAAAAAGTTTTAAGATATAATCTGGATGGTTTTGGTGTATTATAGCCGTATATAATTTTTTCTTCAGAATAATCAATACCTGTGTTCAGGATTTGTGTATCCTGAAGCATACAGTGTATGCTGTTCAGCAGTGTTGTTTGCACGGTGTCCTAGGAATGACATTTTGTAGGCAAATAAGAAAGCAGAAATGATGCTGTAAAGGAAATCTAAGAAAATTAAGATGAAGAAATGGTCCTCAAAATTAAGTTTTGTGTAGAAGAAAACAGAAGGGTCACAGGAAAAGTCTACTTAATACCCTGTGTGTAAATAAATATTGCATAGGAACACATTCACCGTTCCACCTTTTCAGCCATCTTTTGAGTTTTAGCAAACCGAAGTCTACATGAGTTCACACCATGACACTGGGCACAGTTCCAGAAACTGGTGGTGGTTAAATCCTGGTTTCTTCTCTCCAAATGGAGAGGTATATGAGAAAGCATCACCTGAATATGCAGTTTTTCCCCCAAGTTGCTGATATTTGTGGATCTCCCACAGCTGATACTCGCAGTAATTTTTTGTGCCTGTCCCAGGCTATGAACTGCACCATGCTTTCTTTTAACTTCACTGTTTGTCTATCATGTTTCTGAACCCACAAATTTAAGAAGGAAACAATGGAATAAGCAGGTCTCTCTTGGATGGTGCACACACTGGTGTCAGGATCTGATTGGAAAAAAAAACCCTGTGCCAGACCCTGTTTCATTCGTGATCCCAAGAGTGAAATTGAGACACAAACAAGGACAAGTAATGTAATCGATCCATTGATTTGTTACGAAAAGACTACTATAAAAAGGGGGACATTATTGTAATAAAGGGGATAGAGATAGGACAGATTGGAAAAAGGATGGAAATGAAGCAAGCATTTGGGGTGCAGAGAGAGAGAGAGAGTCACCACTGTGGGTCCAGCGGTGTCCTGAGGATCTGTTGTCATCGTTGCCAGTGGTGGGAGTTCTCCTGGGTTTGTAGTCAATATTGGAGCAGTGTCCCCCAGGAGTCAGTCGTAGTCATTGGAGAGGGGTATCCTCATGGAGGTGTCCTTCTGGGGTCATCCCCTTAAAGGTACCTGTGGAGGTGTCCTGATGGAGTTGCCCTCATGGCGATGTCTCTTGGAGAGTGTCCCTCAGGGTCTGTAGTAGTCATTGGTGGAGAGTATCCTCACAGAGGTGTCCTTCTGGAGTCATCCTCATGGCAATGACTCCTTTCGTAATTACCTTTTCCGCCTTTTATAATGGGTTAGGGGGAGTACCTCTGTTCTTAATGTCACATATTACATGTTTCTGGTGGACCAGTTTTGCTGGCCTTACAGCCAGCTCTTCAACTGCACATGTCTGCACACACAGGTGTCTGCAGCAATTGTTGGGATAATGGGCAGCAATTTCTCACACCAGTCCTTGAGGTAATAGATGGAAGAGTCTTATCTCAGCTCTTTCCCACTCAACTCTCAGGCAGTGGATAGTGGAGTCTTAACTCCTCCCACTTCTGTCTCTGAGACAAAAGATAGGTGGAGTTCCATCTCAGCTTCTCATACCAATCTGTGAGACAATGGACAGTGGAGTCTGATTTCAGGTCAAGTCTTTCACAACTGCCATTCCTGCTGGATTGTTAGATAACACAGTTATCAGGGGTTGCTCATTTAACTAGTTGGATTTGCAGTGGGAGGGGAAAGCATACGTTGAACCCTGGGCTGACTTGTTCCCAAGGACAAGCCCGGGATTCCTCACAGACAGCATGGTTTGCTGGGTGACTGCTCCTTTAGAGCAGTCCTTGCTGAAGTGCACATCCTGCACAGGCAGCCCTCACAACTTTGGTGTTCTGTGGCTGGGCAGTGGGAGCACAGCACCTGCGGATGGGCTCAGGGGGAGGTTTATGTGCAGAGCGTGTCAGCGGCTGCAGAAACAGGGAATACAGGGATAAGCAGAGAGTTGTCAGGAGAGACAACGTCTTGGTTCCCCTAATCCAGGAGTGCTTATAGGCAACTGTAGAAGAAGCATCAGACATCTCCCCCTGCATGCTCTTGGGCAGCATATGGCTATAAAGGCAGGAGGAGGAAAAGCTGTGGGGTAAGGCAGGCAACATACGTGATGTGAAAGCATCTGAAAGCTGCAAGAATCCTGTTGTGTTTGTCTGATCAGTAACAGCGGCTTTTCAAGCAAGAAAGGTACTTCTTCCTTGAGAAGACCAAGCAAGGATTTTGACAGCCATATCTTCAGAAATGAGCAAAAACTTTCTAGTCCAGCAGGGATCTTTGAAATCTTAGCTCATCAGCATGTTAGGGAGGAAAATGTTGAGGAAATGCCTTTGGGGCAGGAGCTGAAGCTGAATGTGGAGTCCTGCATGGGAAGTGTTGAGAGAGGGCGCACCTTCCACATCTTGGTGACACACTGGAGAGCCTTACCATGGCAGGGCAAGTCTCCGCATGGTGCATCCTCTGTTGTGGAGACAGAAGGCTCATACTCTCTGAGAAGGTTGTGTCTATACGTGAGGGTTAGCCTGTTATTAAAGCACTAGTGCCATAAATCATGCTATGGAAACGTAAGGCAGATAAGCAGGCACACCCTTGGTCAAATGCACATACTCTGTCTTGCCACTGGGTTTATTCACATATAATGTCAGAAAAAGGGATTTGATTGTTCACTAAATGTAAATAATAAGTCTGTCTTTTTTTTCTGTCTGGCTGTTGTATATCCCACTGGAACAAAGAGACTCCAATTTCTCTCCAGGGATGCATGCAACATGGGGTAGCTGTCAGCACCAGGAGCACCGGTGGGATGAGGTTGCTGCTCCCACTGCACCACCCCCCTTTGCAGTCTCTGATTTTCTCTCCTTTACTCCTTCCAGAGGAAACAGTTCAGGCTGGCACAGGAAAGCCTCGTAGCTGTTGGTGTTGGGTTTTTGCCCTGTGCAAGCAAAGCATAGGGCCAAGCACCCATGGATTCTTGGCCAAATCTACAAATTTTATGGTTAGAGATGAAATCGCTGCTGGCCCCTGCTTACTATGGAGTCTAGGAAATCGTACAGGAGCAGAGCCTGTCCCAGGTGAGAGATGGGCTGAGGTTTAATGTCTGGGAGCTAAGGATCAAAAATACTTTACAGGCTCCCTACTCTGAGTACCCTGGTGAAGGGCTGCCCATTTTTCTCTCATAATGATTCAGGCACTACCAGTCTTACAGGAGTGGATCTTACGTGACTATGAATGTTGTGCCTGTTCTTCACAGAAAGATAAGTTTTCCTTTTAACAGACCCACCTCTTAAACAGCACTGGTTTTCAAGGGCATTAGACAGAGGTGGGTGTTTGGTTGGTTTATGTTTGGGTTTTGTCTGTGGGAGTGGTGGTGGGAGTTTGGTTTTCTTTTTTTTAGTCATTGGATCTTCCCTTTACAACTGCATTAACTGTAGTAGCTGGGGCACCAGGGCTAACACTGAGTTGAACTGGGATTTCTCTGTCAGACAAGTTACTCATGTTCAAGGCTTAGGTCATAGTTTATTTTTCCAGCTCTCAATAATTCTTTCATTATTTTTTTTAAATTTATAATAAAAATGGGCAGCGTATTACAAAAGTTAAGAAAATACACGTCACGAAACCAGTAAGTTGTCTTTCATCTTCATACAGTTGCTGTAGAGCTTTTCTGTGTCTCCATCGTACACTTAGATTTTCTGGTAATTTTTCTTGACATAGCGAGCACCCCAAAGGAGGATGACAGCACAGAATAAAATAGCCAGGACAACTGCAATGATTCCTCCTGTGGTGATCCCACAGGAGAGTGAGACAGTGGCCAGCTGAGCCCCAGACTGCCATTTGGGTTCAGAGCATCTCGTTTCTTTAGGGTCCTCAATTTTATCGAGATTCTGCTTGTACCAGGTGATTAAATCGATATTGGAGCAGGTACAGTTCAGAGGGTTGTAACTTAAATTGATGATGCAGTGGCCAGCTAGGGGTGCTAGCTTGTCATGTGGTACAAAACGGATTCTGTTGTGTGCAAAATTGAGATAGATGTTCTTGAGGCTTGGAAATGCATCTGTGCTGAATGCAGCAAGTTTATTGTGGCTCAGATCAACATGCTGTAACTTCTTGAGACTGTGAAATGCTTGGTTACCTATTGCTGTCAGTTCACAGGATGATAAAATTAGCACCTCTAAATTGGGTAGCTCTTGGAACAGTTTGTCGTTTTGCATGATCCCCAACTCGAAGTTATTTTGACTAAGGTCCAAGAATAGGAGGCTTTCCAGGCCTTGAAAGAGATGCTGAATGCTAGTATTAATGTGAGAGGAGGAAAGATTCAGCACTTGCAAGGTGTGCAAATTTCGGAAAGGGCCCTGTGAAGTGTTGATATGAAGAGGAGTAGAAGCAAGGTCCAGCAGCTCCAGGCTAGCACTGTCTTTCATGAACACATCGTGGAGGTGCAGCTTGATGTTGTGGCTCAGATTCAGTTGCCGAAGACTGCTCAAACCACTCAGCGCTTCCTTACAGCAGTCAAAACTTTCGATATAACTCTTACTTAAATCAAGATGCTGAAGCTTTGCCAGTTTCTCCAAACAGCCAGAGCCCAGTTGCAGGAGCTCCAAGTTCCCCTTGATGTGGAGGTGGACAAGGGAGGGGAAGGAAGCAGAGTTGATGTTGCAGAGATGCTCAAAGGAGTTTGCATTCAGAACTAACTCTTCTAGCGAGCTCATGCCACTGATGCCAGCAGGCAACTTGTTGATGTGGGTTTGAGTTAGATCCAGCTTGTGGAGACTGGTCAAGCAATGAAACATGTCGGCGTTCAGCTTCTTGAAGTGCCGTAGCTGCAGATAGAGATCCTTGACAGAGATACTACAGAGGCCTTGTAAAACATCTGGGGTTATGAAGGGCTCCTTTTCCATACCGTGAAATGTTCCCAGCCAAAGGGTCTGGACTGTGGAGTTCTGTAGCCCCGCCAGGATTCCAGGAATGTCAGCACAGCCCCCAAAGTCCAAACTGTAGAAATGGGACTGGAAAGCTCCAGGTTCAATGTACGTAATGTCATTGCCTTTGAAGATGAGAGTTATATTGCTGATCTTCTGCAGAAGAGAGACATCTGCTGCTGTGATTGTTTTTATGTTGTTCATTTGAAAGTCAAGGTATTTGAGGTTTTGAGTAGGGAAGTTAGGAGGAAGTTGCAGCGAGGAGATGTGGTTGTTACCCAAGATGAGTGTATCCAAGCTGTCCAGATTCGTCATTGGAATAAAGGACATACTGGTTATTCCCGTCTGTGTTAAAACAAGCTGCTTCAGGGACTGTGGCCCAACAAAAGCTGTGTCAGACAGAAACATGAGCAGGTTTCCTGTCAGCACAAGTGTCTTCAGCTGCCTGTTGCTGTGAAAGGCACCGTCATATACCCAGTTTATTTGACACCTTGAGAAAACAAAAGAAACCAGCATCAGTGGCCTGTCTTGTAAAGTTGTCCCCATATATATGATAGCCCAAACTGCACTTCATAGCTGTAAAAACTCATGGGCAGTTGCCTTCACCAGGATAAAAGTTTCTTTTTTTCCCAGTACTGCTTGCCTGGTACTTGTAAGCTCCCCTTTAAATATAGGGTCCCGGTGAGATGAAAAATCTGCCCTGAAATGACAGATGTGAAGAGGCAACTATGGAAGTCAGGGTGACATGAGGTTTTAAGCATCCAGCTTAATAAAATGAAAATCTGTTTTCCTGATTTCCAGGAAAACAGGAAATGCTGGGCATTTCCAAGGACCAAACTTGTCTTTCTCTAAGTTTTAGGGAACCATATCTTTATAGAAAAGGGAATAAAAAGATTGGCATAGGAATTGGTATACCTTGTTAAGTCCAAGAGGAGAAGAGACTTCAGCTCAGAGAAGGTTGAATTGTCAAGGGAAGGGAGCACGTTGAAGCTGAAGTCGAGGATTTCTGTTGTGACAGGCAGTCCTTCAGGAATCTTCCTCAGTTCTAAACCTTCACAGTTGTAGCTTTTATTTGCTGCAATCTGTGAAAATTAGATAGTGAAACTGCAACAAGTACACACTGCGGATGTAAACAGGAAAATATGGCACTGAAGAAAACCCAAACCAAACACCCAAACCAATCACAATTTTGAATTACTTAAAAACACAGCAGCCAGAGCCCTGGGGAGCCTCAGCACAGGCTTGTAATGAGCGACCCTGGGGTTTGTGGAGTGATTTTAAAACATATGCCTTGAATCTGTCTTGTACTAACTTGAATTGTGTCTCATCTGTAGCACTTTCCTATCAAAGTCAGCACATGTGAGGACTGTTTACTTTCTGGATGAATTATCCCAAAGAAAGAATTCCCACAAGGTACCTTTAAATTCTGAATTTCATTGATCTGGTAACAAAGTTTATTCTAAGAGAAGTCTTGAGAAAACCTTGCAGAGAGGATGTAAAAAAAAAAGAGCAGGATTGGAAATGTTTCTGGAAGGAAAATATCCAGATTAATTAGATCAGAACTGCAGTTACACCCTGCAGTAAGAGGACAGTGGGAAGGCTTAGCTCAGGGTAGACAAAGATAGCCTTTAAAATTTCTGTGAAGGCTTTTCAGTTTAACTGCAAATAAATCAATCTGTTCTATAGAGAAGTCCACTCTGTGGATACCAGAGACAACTATTAAAGGTGTCTGATCTGCCTTTGCCTGGTGCCTGCATGAAGGTCAGTCAAGCACAGAGGGAAGAGTCACCCTGACATAGCCTGCTGCGCTGCTCAAGGCAATGGAAATGTTCAGAGCATCACACTCATCCCCTGCCAACCTGTGATGGTAGTGCGGGCACCTCCAGCATCATGTCAGCCTCCTCCTCACCCAGCCCTGCTCCCAGAGGGAAAGCGGGTGGTCTGTGAGGGGCAGGGTCCCTGTGGCTGTGTGAGAGCCACAGCTATGGCAATATCCTCCCAGAAAGTTCAGAGATGTTCTGCTTGTAGGGAAGAAAATGCACATATTGCAGACAGCTGGCCAGTCTGACTGTTTTAATTGGACTCAAAGCTATTCTATTAGCCGGAATAAGGCAAGCACAGGGGGCAGTGGGTTGTCTGGAGAGAAACGCACTGGAGCGTGGAGTCCATGTTGAGCAGGGAACAGCACAGGTGTCTGTGCTGTGGTCCACTGGGGTTTTGTGGAGGTGCATGTGAACCCTGGGGAGCAGTGCATGGAGTTCATGTCTTTCCGTTCACATGGGACTGTGAGCGTTTGAGAGCAAACCATGCCTGTGGCTTAGGTGAAACAGGTTGGCACTGACTGCTCTTGGTGGCCTCGCTGGAGGGTGTATAACAGCAGTATTTCTTGCAAGCCACAAGCTGTATAGGGTAAGCACTTTCTTCCTTTCCTCTGAAGCACAAATGATATAGCTGGAAGGTGCTGGGGAAGTGCCATGTCCCTGTGCTGCTGCAGGCAGAGCAGCCTGGCGGGCAGAGCAGAGGGATGCAGTAGCAGCATGGTGAAGCCAGGAGGAAGTGGAAAGGGACTTTAACAACAAAATGCTCCACTGGGTGGGGAGTGTGTCTCCTTGGCCCACCCGTGTCACTGCTGGAGCTCGGACCCCAGGATTGCATCTGCAGGGAGGGACAAGCCAGGTGTGCTCACAGCTGAGCCCCTGTAGCAGATGCTTAGCATGACCTGTGGACAGAAAACTAGCCCAGTACCTGATGTGACAGCACGTGGCCATAGCACAGGGGCTGAAAACTAGGCCACAAGAAGTTTCACCTCAACACAAGGAAGAACTTCTTTACATTGAGGGTGGCAGAGCACTGGAACAGGCTGCCCAGGGAGGTTGTGGAGTCTCCCTCTCTGGAGACATTCAAAACCCACCTGGATGTGTTCCTGTGTAACCTGCTCTGTGTGGCCCTGCCTTGGCAGAAAGGTTGGACCAGGTGATTTCCAGAGGTCCCTTGCAACCTGTGGAATGTGATTCTATGTGTCAGGTCCAGCCTAGAACAACTGAAATAATATGGTGCTGGTAACTACTGAAATAAATAGCAAAATACAGACTTAGAAAAGCTGGTGTTTTTATTACTGGTAAACAAAGAAGAGCTCATGGAGCTGACTGCTGTGGTGCATGGTTCAGGCAGATAAAAAGTATATAGCTGTCACTGTAAATGAACAGTGCCTATGTTTTACCATTCAAATAAAGCAGTGAGTAAGTGAGCTCTTGCCATATGCTTCAGGGCATGGAGTGCTCTCATGAGGAGCTGAGGAACAATCATCCCCTAAGGTATCCCACTGTGCAACCCTGAGCACTTGGGGATTTGTACATTTAATTCAGTAAGGAATTTGCTATTGGCCCCAGATGTGCACTGTGAAGGGCTGGATCTCCACGATGCCTCTTCCATACATCAAAATCCTTGTCATTTTTTTTTTTTTTCCTTGTCTCCAACATAGAAAAAAAAAACAACAAAGAAACCCAACACCATTTACGTGTCAGCCTTTTCTCATCCCCTGGAAAAATCCTGGTACTTTCTTACTACCCTCGTGTGGTATCGCACATTGACCAAATGGCAAATAGACACACCATCACTCACCACTGTGTACAAATTCCTGTATGGAGAATGCAGCACAAGAGGTAAAATCCTTGTATCTGTCCTCTGCCTAGCTCTAACATCCACTAAACACCCCTGTGAAATTTTATCATCCTTAGAGATCCCTGAGAGGTGAAGTATGGTGCTGGGCTCCCAAAGTCCCTGGCAGCAGTAGGAGAGAGCATGAGGATGCACAAAGGGGCAGGTGTGAGGAGGAGAAGAACTGTGGCCGATGTCCCTCAGCACATCTCAAGACATGTGCATTATTTCTCTGATAAAGGCCCTCAGATGCCCCTGAGAGAAACCCCCTGGGAAGTGAAAACCGCCTAACGTCAGCAGGCAGGCATGCACCAGGGATTGTACACAGCTTCTGCATCTCTGGGGGGACCGGCGGCTCTCACTCACCTCCACACACATCTTCTCAGCAGTGCTGGGTGCTCCACAGCTCAGGCCGGTGAGCACTGTGAAAATCAAAAGGCACAAATCACGGGCCATTACGGAGAGAGGCGCGTTGCTAAAATGGGTGATCTGCTGCTATCTTCCCTCAACGAAAGCAAGACTGGGCAGCCGAGGTCACACAGGCTGGGTAAGTCAACTGGAAGGCAGGTCACAAGGAAAAGAAATGTTTGCTGAACGTCCCGGATTCAGTGTGAGCAAAAAAGTGGTTTCGGAGTGAAAGAGGAACTCCCCTGCTTTAAATATAGTCAAATTACTGTGCACTGACACTTCTTTGGGGCAGAACAGAGTTTTTAAAAACAAGAACTGTGGGAAATTTGCTTTTATACTCATTTAGAGTGAAATGTCCCCACTAGGTACAGCCCAGTTCAGTGTGAAAGAGGAGGTAGAACAAGAAAAGGGCAGATGAGAATTCAGCATCTCAACAAAGGGGAATTTAATGCAATGAGAAGTTTGAGTTGAGAAGAATTTGATACATTGCTTATGAAAGTCACAAGAGCTCACAAAGCAACTGAAAAGCAGGGCTCTGCTGAGGGGACTGGTGGCAATAATGTACTTGACAGTGTCAGGTTTACAGCTGGACTTGCTCTTAAATTTCTCCAACCCAAATGATTCTATGATTCTAAGATCTGTTCCTATATTGCTGCAAAAAGGATCATAATGCTGACACATGCTTCTCAGTAGAAAGAGTGAAGCTAAAAAACAGTAGTTCAATCTAAAAATGAACTCTTTTCCTCTTGTATTTATATTACAGATAACGATCAGTTTTCTTGAGGGGGACAGTATTTCTAACCATCCCTAAGATGAACATGCATGTGCCAGCTGCAGGCTGTGACAGCAAGACAGGGGCTCTGGTCCTTGCTGCCTGGGACATCACTGAGCACTAGTTCCAGGCAGACAGCTCAACTTGACCTTGCTCCTTTGTCTTTCTTTCTTTCTTAACTGTCTGAGTTATTAGCTTGACAGCTTTGTTCTCAGCAGGCTTAAGTAAGTGGTGCTCTTTGGTCTGTCAAGAAGCTCAACATGACCCAGCAATGCGCAGCTGAAGCCCAGAAAGCCAAGCATATACTGGGCTGCAACAAAAGGAGAGTGACCAGCAGGTGGAAGGAGGTGATCCTGCCCCTGTACTCTGCTCTCATGAGACCTCTCATGAGTACTGCTCACCTGCAGCACTGTGTGCAGTTCTGGAGCACCTAGCACAAGAGAGATGTGAAACTAGGGTGAGTTGAGAGAAGAACCAAGAGGATGCTCAGAGGGCTGGAGCACCTTCTGCCTCGAAAAGAGGCTTCAGCAGCCTTCCAGTACCTAAAGGTGGTTTACAAGAAATCTGGAGAGGGACTTTTTGGACATGTAGTGATAAGATTAAGTGAATGGCTTTGAACTGGAAGAGGGTAGATTTAGATTAGGAAGAAATTCTTCACTGTGAGAGTGGTGAGGCACAGGCACAGGCTGCCCAGAGAAGCTGTGGCTGTGCCATTGCTGGCAGTGTTCAAGGCCAGGTTGGAGGGGGCTTTGACCAGCCTAGTCTAGTGGAAGGTGGCCCTCCCTATGGCAGGTGGGTGGAATGAAATGATCTTTAAAGTCCTTTCCAATTTGACCCATTCTATGATTCTGTGATTCCTTCTTCATGACCTAGTAGAGAAATGCATGATAAAAATAGACTGGGCTTGGCAAATACACATGGAGCCAATCTATCCCGGTGACTTGATCAGTGAAGCTTCAAGCAATCAAGGTGCCATCTGGAGAGCTTTAAGTTTGACATCTGGGAAAATGGAGACATCTGGGCTTCTGTGGTGCCAAGGACACACAGAAAATCAGGACCTTTGACTCTGAGAAACTGCACAAAGGTCATGGCTGTACAGGTAGCTGGAACTGACGTATCCCTGCGGTTTCACCTGAGCCACTGTACCCATCACTGCTGGTGGCTGGGAGAGGGGAGCAGTCAATGTGGTGGGAGTGAAGCTTAAAATCCATCTCGGAGCTCACTCTCTTTTGCATCTTTGCCTAACCCCCTCAGGTGGGCTGCTGGGGCTGGCAGGCACAGAGAGGCCATGGCAGCAGTGCCCTGCTGCTGTATTTGTCTGCTGCAAGGATGCTTCTCTGCTGATCTGATTCCACTGGGCTCTTTTCCTCCTAATTTTGTAAAATACAAAAGAACACAACTTATCTGAATGACAAGCTGAAAATCTCACTGTACTTCTCACTAACGGCCCTGACCCCCCCAGCCAGCTCTGTGTTTGCTGGAAATCCTGCTTGCCCTGCAGGTGGTAGCAGAAAGTTCAGAGGAATTTGTTTAGGATGTTTGCTCCTTTATTTGCCATTTTCCATGCTAATGCTCAAAGGCATTGGTGCTTGGTGTGTTCCTGCCGTCCCCATTGTTCTTTCCTGGCATGCAGCAGCTTGGACTCACAGTTGCACCCTGTGTCTAGTTTCTGGCAGGCTATGAGCCCTGGTGGTACGGATGCTTCCTCAAACGTCCTGTACCAGAAACCTCCAATCTCAGATGAATGAATTGTTTTGTAAGAAAAGTCCTCTGAATCAGAGGGGATATCAGCCAAAGCTAATCCTGCCTCTTCCTGCAGAGCAGTGAAGCATGTTATTATGTGTTGTGGAATTGATGTTTGATGTAACAAAATAGAAATAACTTCAGAGATATTTTTTTTTTTTGGGGGGGGGGGGTGTTTTTTGAGGAAGCGGGAAGCTTTATGATGCAAATAATGAATTCCAGGGCCTGCCTTAATTTCAGATAATGAAGAATTCATTATGAAATTGGTATCGGGTGACTGAAGTTCCTCTCCTTATTCATATGCACAAGCAATCATGGAGCTTAGTAAAGACAACTAATGATTAGAGGTATCTGAATTATTCATTATGTGTGCCCATCTGATTAATTTAGGCCTTTGTGCTTATGAAGCAAAATGTGGAGGGATAACAATTTATGGCAGTAGTTAGAAGGAGCAGTTTTTCATGCTCACAGGGGGCTTTGCTATGGGCACCGGCCATGGGCTTGTGCAGTCTGCAGCCTCTCTATGACTGTTGTGGGCTGATTCACTTCCCACATTAAACAGGGAGCGCTCCTTTTCTGCATGAGTTTCTATTTGCTGTTCCCAACTGCTGGGCGGCTCCTCTCTCCGTTATTGTGTTCAGGGCAGCTCTTGGACCACAGTGTGGGACATGTGGGACAGTCCCCACATGAGTATTTTTCTGCTAGAAATTTTACTCCCTCTGTGCTTGGTTGAAACTCTTCCTGCTCTGACGACAGGAAGTCTAAGAGCATGCAGACACCAGTGGTAATTACCGTCCGGTAATACTAACAGATGGTAATAAAAGCATTGTTGCTTTAGTGCGATGGTGCTTGTCGCTGAGCACTCATCAGGTACTGAGCACTGCTGGGGGCTGAGCACATCATTTCCTCTGCACTGCCCCTGCGGCACCCTGCCACCCCACAAACAAGGTGCTTTGCCTTTCAACCAAAAAGTCCCCTAAGAGAGGGCTGTACCTCCACAGACGTTCTCCATTTTACACTGATTTCTGAGCTGGACAGGAGGAACGAGGCTCACCAAAATGTGGTGAGTCATCCATGGTGTGTGCCCACAGGCAGAGACTCTCTCCCCACTTAAAAACCACCAGCAATGAGGTGCTGGTCCTAGCTGGGACTGCTGTGGTGAAGTGCTGGCATGTTCCTCAGCCAAGTGGCATGGACGTGGGCATCTTGTGAGCAGTTGGCATGACACTGGCGTCACAGGATGCTAATTCCCACCCCCAGCACAGAAAGGTGGGCCCTGTTTCTGGGTGGGATCATCGGTCCTGCAGGAGCCTATCTGGCTGGTCAGGTCGAGGGGAAACCCCTCTGGCTCTGTGCTCGCCCTGGCCCAGCCCTCATCTTGGGAAAGGCTTCAGTCAGAGCACTGAGCACAGCACCTCCAAAACCCGTGGCCCCTGAAGCTGTCGCGGGTGGGATGAATCAGAGAAATTGCTCCTCTTCTGTGGTTGACTTAGGAAAAATATGTAATGACTGTAGGAGTAAGTGGGAATCAATCTAAGACATTGAACAGAAAAGTGCAATGAGTTATATGGATGTATTAAAGAGTCTTTACTATCCTCAGAGTTACAATGAGATGTTAATTCTCTCTTATTTAAGAGATGAATCATGTGAATCCCTGGTCTTCTGTAGCTCTGAAGAAAAAAGGATTGACAACCCAACATAGCAGGGCTTCCCAAGTATCTGTCTATACAGGATCAAAGGGTTAAAACAATTTTCAGTCATTTCCTTTAGGTATGGATTTCAAGATTTTTCTGTTTGCTGTTTTCTTGGTATCACAAACAAGAAATAGAAATCCAAATGATTACTTTAAATAACAGATATTAAGAACCCTGACTGTAGTTATCCCTGGGGCAGTGGGGTTTGGGCTGTGACCATTCCTCTGCTGTGGCTGCATGGTGCCCCAAAATGAGACACAGCAGCTGTGGAGGACCAAGCACCCCTGCCATATCCTACCACAGACCTGCATTTTCCAGCTGGAAACCCTGTGAGGGCTCTGCTGCTGACGCTGCGGGCTCAGGCTATGCTCTGAGGAAAAGTACAGAACAAGGTGATGCAGCAAGAGCATAAATGACTTGCAGGTGGAAAATACTGCCATAAAAACATGTCAGATTTCACCAGACTCCATGTGAAACCCCTCTGTTCTGTTCTACAGCAACTGATCTTTTGGAAACCCTAAGAGAGGGCAGGAGACAGCAGCCAGATGTGCTTCCCAGCCCATACTCTCTATGCATGTGAGCAGTGTCCCTTTGCCTGCTCTCAGGGCGGTGGGGACACAACAGGTACAAGACCTGCAGGACTGTGCCTGCGATACCCTCCCTGGCTGGGCGCCATCCTGTCTGCTGAGTGCTTCTGCAGTCAGGGGCCAGGCTGCAGCATCGCCCTGCCCCAGGAGTTCCTCTTCCTCTGCTTTGCCGCTACTCCTTGGTGGAGGAACAACCAACCAGTTTCTGTCACCTGGCATGGATGGTCCAGTTTAATTCTCAAAGCATGCCACACCTTCAATCCAAAATTTCCATGACTGGACCAAACCATCTTCTCAGGGAGTGAGCTAGGTGCCCCTTAGGAAAGAGAGAATTTAACCAGGGTTGTGGTGTAATGGCTGTGTATAGAAATATCCCAAACAAATGAAGTGAGTGTTCCCCTGGCCACCTCTCTTTGGATGGCTTGTTCTCACATGGATTTTATTTAGGGCAGCTTTCAAAAGGATTGATGGAGAAGGCACTCAGTCAGGGCGTTGCTGCTGCAACCAGGTCCTGGAACCACTGGCTTTGGAGGGCACCGGTGCTATTGTTTTTTAGCAGGCAGGATGAACAAACTTTCAGCTGATGATTGCAGCTTGCTGGAGGCCAGGGGGATGCCGGGTTTCCTGGCCACCGCGCCTGCATCCTGTACCCTGCCTGCCAGCCGGAAAGCTGGGTTTGCCAAGGCTGGTGCATGTGGAGCTGTGTGAAGTCCTACCAAACACAAACCCAAAATAGTCAGGACAAAGGTGCTATGTGGGAAGGAAATTGCTGATGGGAATTAGCAACGGATTAATTACTGGCATCTTGTACATCCATGTTTCATCTGCATGACAGGGGGACGTCTCCTGTGCTCTGCCTTCAGATACTGTTTCTGTATTACTGCTGTTGCTACGTTATGCTCCTAGACTAGCTTACGATTTTTCAAACATTTAGAAGATGTTTTGAGGATCTTGGTGCTGGAGACCCTGTCACTCTGTGAAACAGCTATAAGGCTTTTCCCTATCTATCTTAAAATTGCAGCCTCTGTTCCCTGCTAAGCAAGTAAAACACCCAGTATTCTCTCTCCCCATGGATTCTATCAGTACTATAAAGCCCAGAAAAAATGCAGATTTCACTGCACAAGTCTTGCAGGCTAGATTTCAGACTGATGAGAGAGAAATCTGGTTACATCTGTAAGACCAATTTAAGCAGCAATAAAAAGTAATAATTTAAACCCTCCTGAGCTTTCCCTTTCTCCAGCTGGTCTCCATCAAGTGTAGCTTGGCACAGCTCTGGGGAAAAGGAGCTTCCCAGCCCTTGCATGGGGAGGCTGGACTGATTGCTGGGAGTTTCATTTTTGTTGGATTTTGTTTGCTTTGTCTGGCTGCAGATATTAAACTTGCAATGGGAGGAAAAGGGTCAGAGATATAAAAAAAAAAAGCCAAACTGAGTGAGCTGGTGTGAGTTCAGGCTATTTAAAGCACTTTCAGAAGAGAGGCTTCAAAATGACAACACAGCATCTTAAAAGGAAGTCCTGTTGTTCAGTGACATTCATTTCCATGTATAAAGCTCCAGGAAGAGAGGAGAGAAACCTCTCCCTCCATTTTCAAGTAGTCAGTGCTGGTGAGGAGTGCCTGTGACCCAGGCCCCATAGTCCTAAGTGAGTTGAAAGTGTCCCAAGCTATGTCCTGTCTGAGAGAGGGTTTCCATGACCTTTTGGTGAGGGGTGGCCATCGGTGAGACTGTGTGTGCAGATGAGAGCCACCTCTTCTCCTCCACCTGCAGTTTCTGAGAGTGCTGAAATGCAGGAGTAGACTTCACCTCTGGTGAGGGTGGATGAGAATAATGAGAGAAACCCAAAACTGCCATGACAGAGAAAAAACCCTGTAGTTAATGCTCAGCCAGATGGCTTGGAACCTGAAGCAGTGTCTATGCACGGTTTTCACTGCTTCAATTCAGTTCTCAATTTCCTTTCTTCTTTCTTCCCCATTCATATTAACAGATTCTTACCTGTTCATTTTATACTGATGGTCTTTGACTGAAGATCATCCATACAGCTGCCAATATCCTACGCTGGTTGTGACTTTTTGTAACAAGATAAAATGTATGCTGCTTCAGTCTGGAATATGTCAATGCCCTAAATGTATTTTACCACAGGGTAACATTTGTTCCTTTGTCCTCACTGTGCTTCAGAGATGTGACTCTGAAGTCTCTGTCCTCACATTTCTTGCCAGGCATGAATCCTTGACCAACCTGGTTTGCTGATGGGAGAACAAACCAACTTTGCTGCTGAAACTCAGGGTTTCGCTCTCAATGTGGCTGCTGGGAGCGGAGGGTGTGGTTGGGTGCTGCTGATGAGCTGTTTCTATCAGACAGCTTTGAAAGGAAGTTTTTTCTCTCAGCCAGACTAATGATGTAGAAATGAGGTGATTGGTCCTGAATGTGCAAAGCGATCCCATGGTGGTCCTTGCTGGAGCTATGCCTCCTCTGCACACTGGCCTCCGCAGATACCAATGATCTGGAGCCACGGGTCGCTCCTTCCATCAGATACTTGCTCCAGAAATTCCACCTGCTCTAACATCCCCTTTCATGTATGTGTTTGGTTTAGGTTTTTTTAATGGAGATATATATATATATATACATATATATGTACATATATGTACACACGTACCAAATACTTAATCATTGTTTGCAATGGTATGTGAAAGGAAAGAGTTTGGACTTGGTGAGTTTGTCAGATCCAGGTCAGAGACAAGCTTGTTTGCTCCTCAGCCCCCTGAATGATTGCTAGATGAATGTCCTACAGTATTGCAGGTTGGCGATTACTCTTTTGAAAGTGTTTCACTCGGCAACTCAGTCTTCAGCAAGGCTTCATTGTCATCAGAAAAAATGCATCAGAGCTTCACACTGCAGCTTGGTTTGGTGTTAATTCTTTGCATATTGCCATCCCTCCAAAATATTTTTCATACCAAAGCCATAAGCCAACAATAGCCTTCTCTTCCTTTTTCAATAGCTTCTGAAAAAGCATTGAAATGCTTGAAGCACCATACCATGAACTCTCCTGGAGTGGCTGGGAGCTGCTGAACAACCACCTCACTATTTGGCCTGTAGCAGAGAAGACCTGGGATGACTAATCTGCCTAGCCCAAAAGGAAGGGAGCAGCAATGGTTCACGCAGCTCATTCGCACTGTCGGGCTCCATTTTCCTGCAAGCGATGATGATGAACTCTTGCCAGGATGGTGTTAGCCGATAGTCATCACTTCCTCTGGCACTGGACCCCATTGCCTAATCACACTTGCTGTCAGTTGCAAGCTTTTTCCTCTTGGTGTAGCTATATTTTCCTTGCTCTTATTTAACTTGTTGCTTATTTTGGTATTAACTGTTCAGAACAATTGACCCTTTCCTCCTCAGTATCCACAGGCTGCTGGCACTGCAGCCCCTCTCCACTCTGCTGTGCTATTTTCATGCCCATTCAGCTTCAGCAGCTGTTGGTCAGGGCCGTTGTCTCCAGCTCATGGGGACAAAATCACATTAAAAAAAGTGTTCCCAGCAGGTGTGTGAATTGTACTTTGTCACGCTGCTGTGCTGATCCAAGTTGCACTGCCTGGGGCAGAGACATCTCTGTCTGCAGTGCACCACGGGATGTGTATTTTCCTTGGATCACAGATGAGTGGGTCTTAAAAGAAA
The DNA here is from genome assembly GCF_034315485.1 of Pezoporus occidentalis. Classification (NCBI taxonomy): domain Eukaryota; kingdom Metazoa; phylum Chordata; class Aves; order Psittaciformes; family Psittacidae; genus Pezoporus; species Pezoporus occidentalis. Next base: position 2,229,172 of record NW_026913425.1, read on the forward strand.
CATAAGGGGCTGGGCACTCGCCCGAGGTTTGAATCCACAAAGAAGCAGCTCCTGAAGTTGTGCTGGTGTGAGAGAAATAGCAATGATGTCTTTCAATGTGCTGCTGGTTGTGAGCAGCAAGCTTTCCCTGGCTAGGGCTTGCATGGACTGATTAAATGACACAGGCATAGGGTGCAACAATACTGTATAGGTGGTCTTTTTTGTAGTAGTAGAAATAACTTTTTGGAGGAGGATGGCTCGGTGAACAAGGGCAGAAAGTGAAATTCATCTGATCTAGACAAGATTTCCAAATTTTGCCTCCCATATTACCCTTTTGTTTAGTTTTCTCACCTGTCTCTTACGGTTTTAGTTACCTAAGCAGCATGAACAGCAATGTGTGGCTTGCTACTCACCCAAATCCTGCAGTAGCTCATGTGGAAAATCATGCCCAGCACTGTGGAGCACTCAGAGGCTAGGGAACGTTCTTGCCTAGACAGAAAACATACAGAAGACAGCAAGGAGCTGAGTTTGCATCAGGTTACCCACTTCCAGAGGAAGATCTGCCCAGTTATGCAAAGGAACCTTCCTTTCACCATGATGTGTAAACTTTTAGTCAGTTGCATTTTCCATAGCCTCTCTTGTCAAGTCCTATTTATAGACTGCCATCAGGCCAAACCTTGTCATAGCCAGCAGCGTGGGATCTCTACAGTGCACACTGCTGTGCATTTCTGCTGACATCTTGTGTGACTGAGCTCCAGCTCTCATGACCATGTGCTGAGTGGGCACTGTTTGCTAAAGCACTCGGGGATATCGTAAGCATGGCAATGGAATACAGAGGTCCTCTGAAGTCCAAGTGGCCATTCATCATTTTAGCATAATTTATGTGTTTGGGCACCTTGCAGGTGAGTGAAGCTTCACCTAAGAAGATGGTTGCATCTGTGTTCAGCGATATACGCTCATGGCTTGCTGATGTCTTTTGCAGTTCATGGAGTGTTTGCCAGACTTCTTAAGCCTGAAGGATTTGTTTTCTTAGATGACTCTAAGTGGTGGTAACATGTCTTTGAAGATAAAATCCACTAACTGTCCTGCAGGACATGGATTATGTAGACTCGCAAGATGAACTCTAATAACAAAGGCTAAAACTCAGAGTCTGAATAAGCTGGAGAAAAATCCAAGAGTACATTAGGAAAGAGGGAATAACTATTCTTTTAAAATATAACCTTGTAAATTTAGTGCTGTGCACTTACTTCATATAAATGATTGAAAGAGTTGCTTATCTAAACTGGAAACTTTTTCAAAGGCAGGAACGTGCTTGAGCTCTGCAGTACAGATGTTCGCTCTGATTTATAAGGACATGTGCAGGGGTGTGGACACTTCTGGAATAAGCTGCAAAATAAGAAGGGGAAACTAGATGACAGAGACAAGAAAGAAATGCTGAACAAGGTGCAGATGCAGCTGTAAATTAACCAGTAGAGGCAGGGAGTGATGGAGGGAGAAGGAGTCTCTTTGGGAAACGGTCTGAAGCAAAGCTCTGCGTGGCAGAGCTTCACCGCACAGCCTCAAACCCTCCTGTGAGCTCCGAGTATGATCATACGTAACCATGTGAATATTACAGCTAGATATCAAAAGTCAGAAAAAATACACCATTTCTGCTGACTTTGCTCAAGGGTTTTTTCCCTTTCTTTCAAACCTTTATGCGGGAGTGAAACTCCGGGAGGGCTGGGACCAGTGAAACCTCTGCAGATGGGAACCAAAACCACTGCTGGCACATACAGCCAAGGAGAAAGCTGGCAGCATTTTCCTACAGCTTTTCTCCTGCTTCGTTGTTGTTTGTCCCCCTTCTGCTGCTGATTTCCACGAGATGGAGCTAGTCTAACACGACTTTGGGAGCACCCAAACCCCGGAGAACAGTACCCTACAGCATATTTTGTTTTATTTCCATGGCAATCCTTCTGAACGGGATAGGCTTTTATGAAAAATCATCATGCAAATTAAAAACCCCAAACCCAGCAGAAAGATCAGGAGCTTAACGTGCACCTTGCCAGGCTTGCCATCAAAATCTCCTTGCAGAAATTACCCCCAGGGACTGCAGTTGTGTACAGAGCAGTTTTGCCTTGCACTGGGGCAGTTGGTGGGCTGTGCCTCCAGGCTCACCTCTCCATAGGGTTTATTTTGCAGTGGCTAAGAAGACTTCCAGTGCCCCATGTTGCTGGGGGCCACCTTGCCATGACCAGGGACACCCACCTGCCCTTTGCCTACAGCCCTAGTCTGCTCACTTCAGTCAGCCTTGTGGGACAGCTGCCTGCCTCTGCCCTGCTCTGATGACCCCTCTTTGAGACATTTCTATCTTTTAAATCTATTTTTTATGTAGTTTTATCTGTTTCCACTCGTCACCTTCTCCCCATTGCAGCACCCCTTGCTGCTTCACCCCCATCAGCCCCATTTCCTTCTGAGTCACACTGCAGCCAAAAAATCATGCAAATGCTGCTGTTCTGTGATGTATGTCCACAAATGTTATGGCATGACCTGGCCTTCAACCAGATCGTTTCTGCAGAGCCAAGCTCCTCCTGCCTCTGTAATTTGGGCATGCTTTCCCTCTGCAGGCCCTACAAACAGCAGCAGCTCAGGGAGAGGCTTTTATCTGGGGATTTGTCAAAATTTGGGCCAGGTATATAAGCAATATTTGTAATGTAGAAACGTGGGTGTCCTGAAAACGTTCTGCCCATTGCCTGCTTTGTAAGCTGTTTAGGGCTGTGCTGGCATTGTCATGCGAAGCCGGTGTTCTCTGCACACCGGAGATAAGCAGTTATCTCCATGACAAGGTGTTGCTGGCCATGTGTGCCTGCCCTGGGCATGCGGCCATGCACGGAGATGGTGGGCAGAGGTTTCTGTCCCTAGCGAGTGCCCTGCGCCGGTGCCGGATCATCCCTATGCCCGGAACAGCAGAGAGCCAGCTGCTGCTTCTCAGCCACACAGGGTCTGAAATCCTCACCACTGGGACCCGGCTGAGTGGAAACCACAGCAAAATAAATAAGGGTCAGCTATGGAGGGCAGGCGGCTGCCATGGCCAGATCGAGTGACACTGCACCTGTTCAGATTCCCGTGTGAAATCTTAATTTGCAGAGACTGGAGCATAAATGTGCTGGTGGCTGGGGTTTTGGGTTTGGGTGGTTGTTTTTTCCAGTGTGGTTTAACATCCCTCCTTCCCAGGCCCCAGGCCTATGCTTTACAGTGAAGAGCACTTTGGAGGAAACATAAAAATGTCTTGTGAGCTCCCAGGCAGAGGGGTTGTGCTCTTTGCAGGACTGAAACCTGTCAGCACACACCAAGCAGCACAGCCTGCCTCTTGCTTTTCAAGACCAGGACATAATTCCAGTTTCTTTAATCTGGTGACCATCCTCCAGCAGCTGAGGAGCCCCTTGCTGTGGTTCCCCCAGCTGCAGTTTGCTCTCCAACCTAGCAGCACGACCTTCCTTGAAGGGCTTCTGCTTGGGCCAGTCCATTGCCAGTATCCCAACTTGGCTTGTCATGAAGTCATTAAAATAATCTAATACAGCTTATTTAAACATAGCTTTAAAGGCTTAATTTTCATAAAAATGTAGGTGTGTTTGGGCAAGCCAAGTGCGTAGTTACCGTGCACTTTCTATGTGTGCTGGCTCAGGTTTGCACACACCAGTGCCTATGCGGGTGCACAGACCTGCCATGTGCATGTCCAAAGACAAACAGGCGCTTGAAATCAACCAGGAAAACATGCAATGTGCAATTACCTAGGGGTGTTCAGGGGTGTGATTCTTGGGGGTGGCAAGTGTCAATAGCTCCTTATGGAACTCACTGCTGTGCAAATTCTGAGACAAACTGGTTCAGGTCCCAAAGCTCCTGACTTACTCTATCCTTGGAGGGCCACTTGGATAGAAGGAGAGAGGGAGCAGGCTGATTGCAGCATATGGGAGCGCGGCACAGACGACACCAGTTCCAGGAGGAAGGGATGAGTGAAAAATTGATGAGCCAAAGTAGATTATTCCTCTTGCTTGCAGGTTCCTACTTGGGCAGGCAGCACAGCAGAGAGGGAGCACCTTGCTTGTCAGCTCCCCTGCAAGCCCACCACCCAGAGCCAGGGAGAGCTGGAAACACCCATCGAGGGGTGCCTGCTCACAGCCACAAGTTGCACACAGAACTATAAATGGTTCTTCTCTATGTTTCTTCACCAGAAAGATTATGAGGAATGGCTCTTGCTAAACGTCAGTGTGATGGATATTTCTCCCTTTTATGTAAGAAGAAAAAAAATAATGAAAGGGTCTAAGAAACCACAATATAAATACTATTGTTTGAGAGAGCAGGGCTAGGAATTATTTGGACTTCCATGAGTTTTACATGACAGGGATGTGGGTGACTTACACTACTGATTATTCAAGACACAGGGTGTGATTGGACTTTTAGGATTTGAAAGGATTACGGTTGCTTGTCAAGTGGGTGTTTAATTTCTCATCAGTTTAGACTCATTCTTTGTAAATGTTGAAAGTACAAATTATCACACCATTGGTCCTTGGCATAGGGCAAACTTTGCTAATTTTCTCCCACCTCAGCTCAGATTAACTGCCTTTCTCCATTGCTGCTACTGCCACAAAAAATATGGTTTTCTTTTTTAAGTAGTTCACACTGGTGTGTGCATGCACACATGCAGGCAGGCATGTGTTTCGTAACAGGTTTTTGTACTTGTGATTCAGAGTTGAACTATTAAACCATAACACATGGTTGACATCTGGAATTTGCTCAGATGTTTTTGTCATTTGAATATCGGTAGCCATGGTTCGTTACTCTCCTTTGCTCCAAAAAGTAACTTTCTTTATTCTCAGCTCATAAAAACAAAGGTAGAAGGTTCACTGAGCCTGTTCGTGTCACTTCATCAATACATATGAAATATTTTGTCTGAGACTGCTTAAAAGGTGCATGTGTTCAGAGAGCTTGGCAGACAGATCCTACTAAAGTCTCTACTTTGTCTTTGGATTTAAAATGATTGCTTACCATGAGAATATTCAGAAAATGGCTTATTTTCTCTCAGTAAGAGTCTGTGCTTGCTTAAGGCACAAGCAGTCACCTGTTACCTACCAAATTGGGGTAAGAATTGCAGACAGATTGCCTTGGTGTTTGAATCTAATTAGCTACATTAATTCCTTTAAATGAAAGTCTCTCATTTGGATGGTTTTAGAGAAAGATTAAAATGTGCTGGTGTTTGCTCTAATGTGGAACAGTTCGTCTTACCTGTGTCTCACAGGGTGCTGTGTGCTGTTCCCAGGGCTGTTTGCTGTGGCATGGTATGGTCCCGTAGAGATTAAGATTTTTGCATTTTGTGGAGATGCCAGTCAGAATGTTGTAATTAAGGATGTGTTGAAACTCACACGGTACCAAGGGTTTAATGAAAACTGCTGTCTATCTGCTGCTGTGATGAGTCTCAAGCAAAACGGGTGAATTTGGGGAACTGTTTCTGGCTCTGACTCAGAAAAGCATCTAGGCATGTTTTCAATTCAGCCCTATAAGCACATCTTTAACTTTGTGGACCATCTGTTTCTCCACTGAATTTGGAAGTATGTGTCTCTGCTTCAGTGCCACTTCAGGCAGAAAGGAGGAGCTGTTTGAAGCCTTTCCTGACCCCTCTCTCTTCAAGAGTAAAAGTGTAGTATGTCTTCAAGGCACCTTTTTTTCAATGGTGAGGGGCTGCAAAGGAGCAGTGATGTACCACTAGGTTACAGAAAATGATCATGACGGTTTTGGAGAGATGGGCATACAAAGGTTTATTGTAGAGTCAGTCCAGTCTTTGGCTGTCAAAGTAAAAAGTGGCAGTGGTGGAGCAGCACTATGATACCTCTAACTGTTGTAGCAGTGAACCAATGTCACAATCCACAATGCAGGATTTTACATGTGGTTCAGTGTAAGGCGTCTCAGGTTCAGCAGAGAGGGCTTCACCTACAGCACTTGGTCTATGGCACAGATGTGCCAGGTGTAGTTGGCTAGGGTAACCACTTGACAGTATGCTTGAGCTGTCAGCTTTCCACGTAGACATTCATTTGAAACATTTTTTTAAGCAGCTATGTTTCAGACCTAGTCATGTCTATTCTGTTCAGTGTAGCTGGGTAAGAATTTCATGTCAGGGCTTCAGAACATAATTTGTGTTCTAGGGTCTCTGACTGTAACTGCTGTTCAGCAATCACACCATGCAGGCTGTGATGCTTAACATCCTGCCCAGGATCCTTCATCCTCACAGCTGCACTTTGCTACCGACTGGACAAGGTGGACCCGTATTGCTCTACTCACCTGTCAAGATTAAAATGGAGTCCTCCAGACTCCTACAGACTGACTTCTTCATCAGAAAGCCCCTGGCACTGGATGTGGCCCTTAGCTGTTCCCTTGTAGCAGGGTTTTCCAGTGTATACAGACATGTATGCTAATGTTATGAGCCTGATGGCTATGCCCCGGACATGGGTGAGTGCAGAAGGTGGTGCTGGGCAGAGGTGGTGATAGGCAGTGCAGTACTGGCCCATCTGCAGCCCAGAGCAGGTTAAGCCATTCCAGTCCATCTCTCTGAGGTGGTGTGTGAATGTGCCTGTGTTTAGCTGCTGGCAGCTCCTCTAATTGATTATGTGGGTACACAAAAGTGCTATGCTATAAACAGCAATTAAAACTGTGTTGTCAGACTGTCAAAATCAATCTCAATTTTGGATCTGGCTAGACATGCTACTTTTTTTTTTCTCATTACAGAGATTAGAGTTTATTATTATGGTCATCTGTTGCTCCTGATTGTCAAATTGTGTCTTCAGTTGCTGTGTAGGTTTTAATAATACGTTGACCCTGAGTTGAGCACTTCCTCACCAGATCTCTGGGTCAAGCTGATTCCGATGGAAAACTTCAGCCAAAACAGCTTGGCCATTTTTGAGTATAAATCCTGGCGCACATCATCCCCTGGGGCTCCTAAACTTCTGCATCTTTTGGGACAGCTTGGTGGACCCACATGCCCTGGGACTTGCACAAGCCTGTCCTGGTGCCTCTGCCACCAACCAAAGTGTATGCCATTCCCATGACGCCCACCATGGTGCCGCACCTTGGGATTAGGTTATTTGTGGTTCTCCAATCCGGGGTGGGATGGGATCAAAGGGACTGTCTTTGAGCCTTGCCCTCACTGAGTTCCACAGTTTTGGTTCACTTTTTATATAATGAAAACTACTGCCTCCCACATCTCCTTACCCTTTACCCATCTCCCCAGGCAGCTGTGAAAATTAACATGTTGTTTATGAAGCACTCATGTACTGTAGTGGTATGGGAGAAAAACAGGCAGAAATTAATTAGTCTGTCTTCAGAGCAGGGTTTTGAGGATTATAGAAAATAAGCCTATTAAACATTAAGGAAAAAGCAGAATGCTCTGTATTGGGTCCTCACTCACCCTGGGTACTTAACGACATGTTTTCACTGGAAAAAAAAAATGGTACCGTCATGTTAATTAAAGGCTATGCCAGAATGCATATGTACAAGGAGGGTAATTGAAGGATGCTGAATGTCTGCCAGTTTGACATTACCTAACTAGCTTAATTTTTCAACCATAGTAATAGTCTTAGTTTTATTTATTTTTTGGGACGCCATATAAAAGAAAAATATTTTAGCAAAATGGCATACTGAGCAGAGTAAATTACACCAGTAGGGTTTCTTGTTACTCTGTGCCTGATGGAGACAGTGAAAAAGGATAGTAAACAAAGCAGAGAAGCAGAGAAGTGTGTACCATAAATAAAAAGGTACTGTAACAGCAGTGATCTGTCTGCCATAGTAATGAAGTGAAGCGTTTGGAATAATATGATTTCACAGCAAGAAATGATAGTGGAGATCTACTGAGCTGAATCTATATTAGATAGTTGTGACTTACCCACATGACACTACAGAAAATGTTAGATCTTAATTTTATTAAATGGTGAGTCATAGCAGACAGGTCACCTTATGGCTTTTCTAAATTCCTTGCTTTCCTTGTCTCCAGCTTAATATTTAGTAGAGCTCTACATAGCTCTGTGGACTATGCAGTACTTGGCTTGCAAATTCGTAAGTGCTAGCCTTCTTCCCCAAGCTGTTTCTGCTACTCTTGCACTGTGCTGTCAGCTGCCATATTCAAAGATATCACTCTTTCTCTAATCTTCCCTAGTTTCTCCATATATACCTCTGGTAGACAAAAAAGACAATTCTGCCCTCCTTTTGCAGCTGGGAAGCCATGGCACAAGAGCCTGCTCCTTAATAAGCAAAATGGGGTTAAATTTGTATCCCCAGATTTCCAAGTAGCTAAACCACCACCTTTTAATCTGATCTCCTCTGTGACTTTGTTCCTGTCTTTCCTTGGGCTGGCACCCTAAGTGACACATTTCTCCATTCCTCCCTTGAATTCCCCCATGCTGTTTTCAGACTTCCCTTTCTGAACGTCAAAAGCTTTGGGCTTTTACATGCAGCTTCCACTCTGAATTACTTCTCCTGGGACACCTCTGAGGAAAGAAAATAATCTGATTCAAAATAGGAATACCAAACCACACTCAATGTAATTAACCCTGACCCTGTTGGAAGGTCAGCTGATTTTTAAGACTATTTGTAATCATTACATTGGGCAAGGGCAGATACACATAATTAATTGATCTTATCTTCATTTCCTGGTCACCTTTCATCTCCATTTGTCCTTCCCCTGTTTGTTTATGTTCTTTCATGCCTTTTTTCAAAGAAGAATGTAAAGCCTTTGGGACAAAGGCCAGTGGTAGTAAATGAGGACAGACTCACTCCCTCATCTGCTGGCCTAGTCTTGACTATGAGAAATGAGTGAACGCTGCAGTGTCAGTGGTAAAGGATGGGTAAATCTGCCTTGGAATTTTGAGATTTACCAGTGGCCACACCACAGGCAGGGACTAATTTTGCCTGAGCAGCTTACCTGTAGCCCTTGGTGGCCAGGGGAGTAGCTGCTTGGGGCACCTTGGCCAGAAGCCCACCTGGTCAGCACTATGACCTGTTATTGACCAGAAGCCTCTGGCAAGGGACACAAAAAAAATCTGCTATTATGAACCACCCCCCCCCCCCAAATAAAAGCAACCCAAATACAATAAACCAAATAATAACAAACCAAACCCTCACAAAAACCACTCTCAAAACCCCAAAACTCCCTCTCTTCCACCACCAAAAGATAGAAACATCACATGCCTGTAGCTTTACGTTTCATATCGTTTCCAGTCCAAGGGGATGTTCAAGCAGAGATTCAATTGTTCTCTGCAGAGGCACTGATCTTCAAGAAACTCTCAAATACATAGTTGTCAGATTTTACACAAGACAAAAAGAACAGCATGAGAAAAAGCCAAGAGATAAGACAGCCAATGGAGAAATATCAACAGATTACCCTAGAAATGTACATTGATCTTTTTAATGCTTTTAATTGTGTTTAATCCTTCAAGGAATAAAATGTGTGAAGAAGCTGTTGTAATGCTAAATTAGGGAGGAACATTTGTGAGAGGGCCAGGTCTTACACACCTGGCACAGTGGAAAAGCCCAAGCAGAACCAGAAATGCCACTTGCAATGCAAATAGCAAACAAGAGGGCACCAGTAGCTGTATTTTTCCTAAAGGCTAATCTCTAGGCTTTGTTATAGTGGTCAGGGGATATCTTTTCTTGACCTTGTACTTTCCCCTTGTTTCTTTTTCTTTAATCTTGGTTCCTTGCTGTAAGAATGAACTGTGTGAATATCTTAGTGCTTGATTTCTTAGAATTATTGAAACAAGGTTGACTAAAGAAGTAGTTAGTGGTTGCTCCATCCCTGGTAGTGTTCAAGGCCAGGTTGGATGGGGCTTTGAGCAACCTGGTCTAGCAGGAGGTGTCCCAGCCCATGGCAGGGGAGTTGGAACTAGATGATATTAAGGTCCTTTCCAACCCTAACCATTCAATGATTCTATGATTAAATGTGCTAAATCCCTAGAAGAAAGTCAAAGCAGTGGCTAGTGATCAATTTTAATATGAGGTTTGTTCATTTGGGTTGGTAATCCCTTGTGCACAGGTGTTTGCACCTTTCTCCAATTACACATGATGGCTTATGTTCGAGAAAAATCTCATCCCTCATTAGTGATATCTTTATTTCTAACTCACCATAAAAAAGTAGACTTACAGTGTGTTAGAAATAGCAAGTAGACTGGGGTTTTATAATTGGGGGGAGATGCAGGTGAGGTCATCAGCAATAAACCTTCAGCAGGGAGGCTAGAAACTTGTAAGTCAAAAGTGCAGACATTCGTGAGATGTCTGCTGAGGTTGGGTTTTGTCCATCAACACTCAACATTTTCAGAAAGTAGACACACATTATTAAACTTGCAGATGACACCAAGGTAAGAGTAAAGAGCACATCTCAGGAGGGCTTTGAAATCTGAAGCATCTCAACGGTTGAAAGATCTGGGCTGAAAAAGGATGGTGTAACTCAGTAAAGACAAGTCCAAATCTCTTTCTCAGAAGGAATGAGAAAAGGAAGGGCTAAATGGGCAGGAGTTCGGCAGAAAGGGATCTGGGAGATGTAGTTAGTTACAAGGTGAACATAAGGACATGTTATCCTTCAGTTGCAGGGTGGGTGGTGGGAAAGTGCTGTTAGGGATAGCAGTACTAGCTGTAGGAGGATGTGCTGGGTCTGAGACTGTACAAGGCAGCTCAAGACCTGCATCAAGAGTGGAGAAACCAGGCACCAACTGGAAATAGTCCACACAAGAGCAGTAAGAGTCCTCAGGATGCATCAAATAACATCTGATGGTGAATTACTGAGGGCTTTTATCGCAAAGAATGGGAAACTGAAAGGGAAGAGAGAGATATTTTGGTGCCGCAGCACTGCTGCAGAGCAAGGGAATGGCACTTGCAGATACCAGTGAAGATGGGAAACACCTTCTGATGTTAATATTGACAAACTGTAGGAATAGGATGCCATTTTTCAAAACCAAATGGGAGAAACATCTCTCAGTAATGACACTGAAGCAGCTGGTTCCTCCTTGGGACAGTGGTAAGATGTTCATAGTTTCTCATATCCTTCTGAGCTGTATACTGCCATGATTCTACAACACAAATATTTCAAAGCACTTGCAGAGTGAACTGAAAGAAGACAACCTGACTTCAGGTTTCTCTTACTTGATATGTTTAGTGTCGGATGGTATGGCTCTGCTTTTCACAGTAATAGTTTATCTTGGCTCATTCTCTGGAACGGTAGTGTGAAATGAAAGAAAAAATAAGTTTGCATTCTGAAGAGGAGTTTCTTCTGCAATTAATTGTGGCTGCAGGCTGAGATGGGCTGAATGTTTGGAATCTCACCACTTCTAATGTGGCTTTATCATGAGCTTTTAATGTCTGTTCCCTGTCAGCTCCAATTTTTGTGTGCCTCTGTTAGCCAACGTGACAGTGAACTTTGTAGTATGTAACGTGGCTAAACAAAGGTAACTATCATATACAAAGTGTTGGGAGCTTCATTCAAGTTGCAGCTTGGTTTGGCAATTAAATTTCTGTAAGTCTGTTTTGTGGTAACATATGAACTGTGGCTCCTACAGGGGAAACAAAAAGCTAAGAATAGTATTAGTAGGAATGTGGCTTTGGTGGTTTTTCTTAGTAAAGAGACAGATGAACAAGACGTAGCCTGTAAAAGGGAAGAAGAGGCGGGTGGGCATAGGGGAGAGAGACAATGAGTTTGAACATTCCAGGTGGGGTTTAATGGCTTGGGCATGTGGAAAAGTAGACTGCATTTGCAGCTTTTTACCACCAAAGACAACTCTGTAGTCCAGCTGGGGCAGGAATTACATTCTCAGATTTTTCTTTCTTTTGTTTCCTTTTTTTTTTTTTTTTTAAGCTGCCTAGATACACTATAATTAAATTTTAAGCAGTTATCTAGGGCTAAGTCAAATGTCTCAAATAAGCCTCTGGAATACGATGCTTTCAACCTTAGTGCAAATCCTCTGGATTTTCATGCTGAAGGGTTTCACACGTTTGTTTTTTTGTGGGACATACAAACATGAAATTTCAACCATTTCTGTTAAAATTAAAGAGTTCTATTAAATCTAGTAGATTTTCCTGGAATTTCACAAAGAAGAGATAACAGTCGAAAAGGTCAACATTTTTCCGGTGAGATACTTAATTATTTTAAAACATTCCAACAAGATCCCCATCCTCCCCACAACTGAACACAGAACATTGCAGTAAAATAAATATGCAGAATAACGTTGTGATGCTTTGATTTTTGGATTCTAGAATGTTCAGATGACTGGAAATCAAATGTTGCTGCAAAACCTGCCTTGTTCAAGCAGTGGTAACTTGAAGGGCATGCTCCATCCTGACAGGGAAGAGACAGGTCTTGCACAGTTCTACCTCAAATCTTTCTCACTTCATGGCTTTTCCACATCAAGAAGATCAAAGGGAAGAACCAAAGCTGTCCTAGCAGGCAGAATTTGAACCACATAGTTGGGAAACTAAGCCTAATGGTGAGAAGCTTCCCCAAGCCTCCATCAACTAGCTCCATCCAAAGAACAAGCTTTCACCTCCAGCTGCTGTGTTCCTCTGGCACCGCCCTGGGACATCCCCACTGCCTGCAATTGTAGTGGTCAATGGAGGACTGCAACACAGCTCCAGCTCAGAAAAATTTTTAATCAGACCCTGCATGCACCTCCGTTCTCATATGCTTGTTACTGAAGTGGTAGAGTCTGTGTGATGGCTTTTCTCTGCTGTGTGCAGAGCTCAATGCAGTAGAGCTGTGCATGGTTTCGGCTGCAGATGTTGCTCAGCATGTTGACATGCTCTGATCGAAGAGCACTTTCCAGAGAAGTGATGGCATTAGACCAGGCTGCCAAACCTGACAAAACTAGTCCCACAACAGAACAGGATTAACTGACAGCTGTGACATGTCATTTCCACTTCTTCCTCATTGTTACTAACCAAACCGTTCATTTGCAACCACAAGCTCCTCCCTAAGAAGAATATATAGCAAAGCTGGTAAAAGAAAACACTGTTCAGTTGATTCAGGGGGACTGTGTGGAGCTGATGCAGTTACCATTTCACTTCATCATGCATTTGAAGTGAGTGCTTTTAAATCCTAGAAGACAATGATGTAACTCTCCTGCACCACTTTCCTTCTTCAGCTGGAGATTGCAGCTTCTGTTTGCCAAAAAATTATTGCTGAAGACATTAAACAAAACAAAGCAGGTCCCCTGTTTTCCTCCAAGCACTGAAGACAAATTTAGGTTTTACCGTCATGTTATATCTATTAAGTTCCACTACGCTTGCAGTTCTGCTGATTAATGAGCTGCAGTGATCTAACCAATTATTTCTTCATAAATAGCAAGCCTGTGTTGTCTGTTGACCTTATCTGTGTTACTGGCTGGAAGCTTAATGCTGTTGATATCTTGCCATTTATTCCACTTCAGATAAAGCAGAAATCTCCGGAGGTCTCTGGCTGCCTGCGACCTCCAAGGTTAAATGTAGCATCTTACTTCAGGGAAGGGTGGCAGATTTGGAAGCCAGCATGTATCTCCTGAGATACTTCTAGGCTCCCTGAGCAGGGCTGGGTGTCATAAAGTCAGGTTATTGCCCAGGGGAAGGAACAAAGAGGCCTTAGAGTAGGTGTGAAGACTGCATCCTTGATATATAGGAATGCAAGAGGAAGAGATAGCTGACTGCAAACTGCAGCTGCAGATCCCCTTTGCAACATTTCCACCCTGTTGTCCCAGCTATTCAAACACTCAGACCTACACACTCTGTGGGGTGAACCACAACCCCCTGCCTGACTTACCACTGCAGGCAAGAGGCAGGGCTTCTCTCTGGGACAGCTAGAACTGGTTGACAGTTTATTGTTTGTTTTAGTGAAAACTTCTTTTTCAAAGAGAAAGATAATAAAAACGAAATCTCTCTCTCTCACACAAAGAATACCTGTTTGTAGCTCTTCAGCTTCACAGAGGCTAAGCAGGACAATGGCTGTATCTGTTATCGTGTCTTACAATCTTTACACCATACTTGTTGTAAGGCACCCTGAAACTTGGATCCCTCAATAGTAGCAGTGACACCAGGATTTCTTGTCTGCACACTGGGGTTTCCTTGCAAAGCCTGGAGCTCAGTATGCTTGTGTCTCACTGGGCTCTTTCAAGGTGTGGGAGATCTGGATTTCAGACTCTCTTCCGAATGAGGCAGAAACAAGACTTAAATTCAGCCTGTTGCCTTTCTGGCAATTATTTTAAGCTAAGGTTCAGACTGCAATATTCTGCTTTTTTCTCTCAGAAATTTTGTAGATCTAGTTTTCATCCTGATACTGCATGAAGATATTTGACAATTTAATGGAATAGGATTTCTGGCTGGCTGCCCAAACGAGGTGGTTCTTTGTATGTCTTTGTAGATCAGGTCTGTGGTGAGAGAGATAACTCAGAGAGCCCTCAGAGAGGTCCTCATGTCAGTAATTACCATTTCAGATAAAGAGAAATCCTCCTCTGTGGCTGTTACAGCCCTGTTTCTCCTTTGCAAGTAGAGATGATATGGTCAGGGAAAGGTTTTGATGGCTAATGGGGCTCTGTAGCTTCTGCTTCCCAAAATGCTTTTTTTTTTTCTTTCTCCTTGGTTTCATATTCTATATTCTCTTGAGCTTGTAAATAGCTGAGCCACTGTTTGGCAAACGCAGGAGGTGGGAAGGTGAAAGCAAGCAGTGCCCTTTTGGAAGGGACCCATGTGGCTTGCTTTTTTCTTTAAGATTGTCTCTCCAAAACTTCTATGAGGGTGCAGTTATCAGATACAGAAAAAAATAGTGTCATAGCTGATATTGGATTACACAGAAAACATTATCAAGTGATCAAGTTATCATTCACATATGTAAATACATAAGGAAAACTTTGTCAGTGCACCCTTGATTTCTCTTCACTTTTCCCCACCGTTTGAAAAAGTGGATTGGTAAAACAAATTTAATATGGCCCCTTCTTGTTGTCTTATGTATTTGTTGAGGCTCTTTTGATGAGAAACCTACGTCTTTGTTAGAAATTATAACTGTTGTAAAACTACTAACATGGATAATAGGAATATGAAAAGCCTGAGTAATGAAAGCCTGGACTGAAATATATTTCAGCTGCCAAGTAGTGGGAGGGTGGTGGGGAAGGGGAAGAAAACAAAAAATTGCAGGTTTTGATGTCCATTTTTCAGTGAAATGTAATAAAAAGGAAAATTTCACCTTGGCACTTCCAAATACTTTAGTTTTGTCTCAAATGAAATATTTTTTGCACTCTGAAAACATTGAAACAGTTTGTTTAAAAATTCTCTCCCACCTTTGTTTGGCTAATGCTATTTGATTTGAATTATGATCAGCTGAATTTTGGTCATCTTTAAAACTGCCTATTCTGTTGCAGTTGTATTCATAACCACCCCACACACCCATTAGCTCTGTTTTTGTGGTCTCTGAAACAAAAAAGTTCAGAAACAAAAAGCAATGGGACTGCCAATGGCAAGAGTGGTTGCAATTATTTACAGTGTTGTTGAATTTCCATCGTGGAGACGATATAAAGAGATATAGATTTTCCTTTGAGCTAGATGAGGCCTTAGTGTTGCTATCACCCTGCCTCACCATTCCAGGGAGGATTTGTGGTCCTCACTTCTTGGCAATGCCTCAAGTACTTCTACACCAAACTTTTGGCTGTTCTGGCAGCTTTTGCAAAGCAAATCCTCTGTGTGTAAGATGATAGTCAGCAACTGGGGTAAAAAGCAGAATTCCCTCTATGCTTCAGTAGAGATGATCCAATATATTTTAATGTGGAAAAATGTAATAGCACAGAGAACTGGGTTAAACAATAGCAAAATGAGCCATGCTTTAAATGGAAACAGCCGCCATGACACTGCAAGGAAAATGGTCTGGCAGACACAGTAGATATAAACGTTAAACCATCAGCCAATATCTGGCGTCAATTAGAAGAGTGCACGAGACACTGGGCTGCTCTGAGGTTTTGTTGCCAGATCCTGCCCCTCCTGGGGCACAGCACCTGGCACCCAGTGCCAGGCAGGGCAGGCTTTGCCCAGATTATGTATGCTATAATCTTTTGCAGCTCATCTGTAGCACTGGGTTAGGTTACTAGATGGCAATAATGTTCTCTTGTATGGTAGGTAATAAGTAAACTTGCTTTCAAAATGTCTGCATTTTTTGTGCTTGTCTTCCTACTATTGACACAGGTTATGGGTATTGGTGTCTAATAGGGCAGCAATGGTTCCTCTTCAAATCCATGCTCAAGCTGTTTCTTTCCAAATGTACAGGGAGCTGACAGCGTTGAGTGGGTCTGAAGCAAGAGGGTGAAATCGTGTGGTAAAACACAGAACTGCACTGGATGTGAAGCAAACACTGAAAATAGAAGTCATATATAAGGTGTCTTCTCTGTGACAATCACTGACGTTGGGTGCTGACCATGGATTGAGTCCAAAAGGAGCTTGCCATAAATTTCATTGAGCCTAAGAGGGCAGAACAGCCAAAACCAGAGCTGGAAGAAAAACTTCCTTGTCATGCTGGGAGAAGCATTTCCTCTCTGTCTTTGAGTTCTGCAGCAAGCCACATCTCTTCAGCACATGGCCTTTGGCAACTGGTAAAAGCAACATGTCCTACTCCTCACTCTGTCTCTGGGACAGTCAGTTATTGTACCAATGGTGAATGACCAGGTATGAAAGTCATGGCTCCATTATCAGGAAAACACAGGTTGCCTGCAAAATCCTGAAAATGAGCCTCAGCTGGTCAGAGTGCTGTCTGTCAGAGGCAAGGCTGCAATAAAACCTGTGCTCTGATCTCCCCTTGGTTTTTCACCACGCGGGATGATTGCATCTGTGGTAGCACTTCAGACACTTACTCTTCCTGAGCTGAGCCTGAGGTAGTTTTTTTTCCTCTGGAGGAGGATGTGCCACCGAGCATCACAAACTGATAGCATCCTAGGAAAGATGAAGGATAGAAGATAGACAGTGAGATCATTTGTTGTCTTTTGGTTTTCTAAAAGCCAAAGGAAGGCCCTGTGACTTCAAGGCAGTTGATGGTTCTATTTTCAATTTGGTTAACACCAGATAAGCAGTTTTTAAAAACAGTAAGCTGTCTTCATGTGATCTGAAAAGAGAAAAATGATTTTTAAAGTTCATATATGAAAGAAAAGCAGCTGTCAGCTAGAACTCCTCCTTGAGATACTGAGCTTTGCAAGTGTGACTGAGCACCGGGAACTTTGGGCCGCTCTGCAATGACATTACCTTACTTGTTTTGGCAGCCAGCCTTTCCTTATCATCAACTCCTGAGATTTCACCACAGCAGAAAACATTGTGGAGAGATGATGGGTAAAGATTATGCCAACTCAATAGTCCATCTTCTGCTCCATATAGCTTTTTTCCTCTCTTTCCAAGGACCCCAATAAGTAGAAAAATCCATATTCCTGCATTTCCTTGGAATTCCAGATAAAACTTCTGTCATGGTTTTCTAATTTTGGTGTGTTTCTTGACACTGAAGGATAGAAAGCACCATTCAGTACTGGATTTGCAGCTGCTCAATGACAATGGCAAATACTTTGGTTTTCATGTGTTCAACCCTACCAGTTGCTGCCTCCACCCTTCCTCCTCTAATTGGTTTCATCCCCTGATCCGAAGGATACATATTTAACACATTCTACCAGACAAAGTATTTTCAATCTTTGTCACATGCAAATCTCTTTCTCTGCACAGGGGTTCAAAATCAGGAACAAACTCTTTTTTTCCACACTCTTGTTTGCCTTCCAGCTGTGGGAGCAGGTCTAGGCTATGCTTTCATCCTTTTTTCCTTTGTATAGGGTGCAAGAAAGAGAATGCAGAATGAGGCAGGGCAGCTGCAGCAGCCTCTGTGCTGCCAGAACAATACTAATACACCAGGTTTTGTCATCTCAGCAAGCGAGCTGAGATGCCTTTCTTCATGTGCTACTGGACCTTTATCTCAGAGGGAAGAAAACAGTTACATTTTCTCTCTGTGCTTGTGACTGGCTATAGGGCTTTCATGCTCTTTCAAAGTTGCTCTGTTGGGATGTGGCAAGTTTCATCAACAGAACGAAAAAGAGTTCTCTCCCATAAACCTCTTTTTTGCAGAATTCTAAACCCCATTGCCTTTCAGTTTGCAGCAGTAACTCCTTACAGGCTCCCAGCTCAACCTTAATGGAAGTGAAGAACGGGTCTTTGCAGCATCACCAAGCTGGGCAGCTTTGCTGAACTTCCACCAGGGCTGTGAGCAAAGCTACGTGCTGTTATGGACATGTTGTTGGGAAATCCCTCAGAGCCTGGGAACTTGAGTAGCACTTGGTCCTCCTCAGCAGCTGGTTTTGTTGGTATCCCAGGAACATGGGTTCCCAGCCCCATCCCCAGCCTGTCTGGCTGCAGGAGGGTCTTCTCTGCCCATTGAAGTGTGGCTGCTTACAGCTGGCTTTTGGAGAGCCCCTGGCAGGCATCTGGGTGCTCCCTTCCCCTGGCCAAATGCTGCACCAGTCACCCTGCTACTCAATATTTCAAGTACGTATGAAAAATCCACTGACTTTCAGCATCCAGTGATTTTCTGAAATGCTCTGTTCTCCCCTTGGGTCACGGCTCTCTCCCAGGATAACACACTTCCATTTCAGAACTGAGAAAGGCTTGCATGCTGAAAGCTGGTCTGTTCTGTTTTTTTTTCCCCAACTGTTCTAGTGGCTGTAATAAAAGATATTGTCCTCCATCCACAGACCTCGTTGCTTTACTTTCTTAGGCTGTTACACCTCATGGCTGCCAGCACCACCATTGCCAAGCTGAGGTAACCGTACCTGTGACTGAAAGCTTGGGCACATCAGCCTGCTGGGGTTATGGTTTTTCTGAAGCAGTCTTGAGGAAAACAGCTAATGTAATGCCTGAAGCACCTCTCTCCTTCACCCTTTCTGGGCTTTAGGAAAGGTTGTGCATTACTTGTGCTCATGCTACATCCTTGTACTAGGGCTCCTGGCCCCAGCTAGGGCTGAGATGTTTGTTTTCTTCTTTCTGCAAGGCTGGAGGAGAAATAGGTTTGTTCTCTGTTTGGCAGGTGCTTTCACTTCTTTTGTATGAAGAATCATCAGGTGAAAATCTGCAACTTGTTCTTAAATTCAGAACATTTACATGTAATCTAAACACAGGTAACGGGGCGCTTCCAGTGGGGGCTCTACCATTTCAAAACCATTTCCCTTTATTCCCCTTATTTATTAGGCTGTGGATGATGGAAGTGAGCTACTGTGTGGAGACAGAGCAGTTGGACACTGTGGTTAAACCCCTTATCTGCTGCAGACTGTTCAGCTTCACATACCATGTTTTTTTTCAGAGAAAATAAGTGGATTTGGTATTTACGTGTATTTTCTATTAAAGCTGTCTGTAGGGAAAAGACTAATTATCAGGGTCACAGCCTGCTTCAATTTTCCAACTACCATAATCAGACATATTTTAACTTTGTTCCAGGGTTTGTTTTTGCTATGCCACAAGTGTGGGTTCTTCCTCTGACTTGGCTGTACTTCTGACCTGTGGGACCAGCATTTTGAAAGAATTGTCTTGCTGTTCATTTGAAGTTGATATAAAACATTTTGGTGTTTGTCTTGGGCTTTTTTCATCCCTGACTGACCTTCTTGTTATGTCAACTAAAGAAATAGTGCATCCTCCCTGCATCATCTCCAAGGCGAAAGGGCTGCTCATGGGTAGCTGAGGGACACAGAGGCAATGGATGCTTGTTTTGGAGACGCTGTCAGGGTGTGTGGGGGGATGGCATGGGGGAGCCAGGGAAGGAGGAGTCTGGGTGACAGAGGAGGTAGGGTCAGGCTGAGAAAACATCTGGAAATGCTGACCCAGGGAAAATGTCACTGCAGGACTCAATGGCGGGGCTGGCAGATGAGCAGCAGCACCCTCTGAGCACAAGCCCAGACTCTACACTGGGTGTTTCCAAACCAGGAAAACATGGCCAGGCACCTGGAGACATGGTAGAGATGACTGCAGTGGCCATGCAGAGAGAGATGTCATAGTGCAGGGGCTTACTACCCCTTTGTTCCTTTGCCATGTGCTCTGGGTCACCCCTGCTAATGTCCGTGCTTTAGCCACAAAATGAGTGCACAAATATTGCTGTTTTCCAAGTGCTGAAGTGTGACATTGCTTGCATCTGGGCACATGTGCCATCAGAGAGCAGAGTGTGAGCAAAAGTAGTGAGGTGAGGGTGGGGGGAGCTAGAGGTGGAGGTGTTGCAAGAGCTGTGCTGTACTACAAAATGCTCCTGCCACCAACAATGTTGTTCAGTGATAATGTCTTGGCATGCTACTTTTAGATGTTATTTTGTCCCGTTCCTCCTCTCTGTCCCTGTTTTAATTCCAGGATGGCTCTGGACAGAGAGCATGAAGGCAGAACTGCAGGTGTGTGTGATAAGCTGTATCTAAATTAAGCAGATATGAAAGCTTTAATTATGCCAGGCGTTGAAAGGACCAATGCATTGCTTTAAGTTCCTGATTATTGTTGAGACTCAGAGGGGAGAAAATGGGGGAAACACTGGCTGGGTGGTCCAAAGTCAATGAACAGGGGTGAAACTTGGCCCCTAGCACCTCTTCAAATAAGACACCTTCACCAGTGAAAGTCCTTGGCTTTTTTCCCATGGCAGCACAGTCAGACCTGTGCCATCACTGGGGGAAAGCCTTGCTCTGCCATGGTCTGTTCCATACCTGCTGTTCATGCGCATCCTCAGGGCTTTGGGCAATGGGGTAATAGCTGGTCACAGAGACCTGCTGGGCAGGTGGGTCACTAAAAGTTTTGCTGCACCCACAGGCTTCATCCTGACAAGGTAAATCATGCACCATGCTGGTGGTTTGTTCTGTCCTCACTAGGAACGGCAGGTAGCTCATAGGCACCGTGTTGTGCTAGCTGGAATATTGGGTGGTCCCAAAAGTGCATCTCTGCCGGGAAACATTTCTTACCGAAGCAGTTAACCTCTGGTGACTGCTGGGAGCTTACATGCTGGGTCACTGATGCTGGGTCACTGCAATGTCAGCAGTCCCAGATCCAGCAACATGCTTTCTCTTTCCTGCTGGCTTAACATGCTCTTTCTTCTAGGGCAGAGAGAAAAAAAAAACAAACCTTTCTTTTCTGCTTGTATTTATTTATTTTTTTTAAAACAGAGGGATTTCTGCAAGAAAAAAGCACATGAGCTCTAATGTGACCCTTCCATGTTCCTGTGCAGCATGGACCTTCTTATTTCCTGAATGGCTTGCTCTGCACTGAAGTTAACTCACACCCTGGATTTTGTCCAAGTACATTTTGTTTCTTGATATGAGGCCAGGCTTTGCTGAATTGTGGTGCCGTTTTCTTCTCCCTGCTCTCCTCCCTGTTTCTCTATTATCATTCTCATTGCTAAGTGTTACTTGCACCCTGCAGCCAAAGGGGGGAGAGCAAAGCCCAGCCCTGTGCCTGCTCCTGACAACAGCTGAAGCGAGTGCACTGAAGCTGTGGTGAACGCCTGCTTTAATGAGCGTGTAGGTTGAGCTGTCCTGTGCTCAGCCTGGCGCTTAAAGGTATGTCTGAAACCGGCTGAAGCAGAAAACATTTGAACTCTGCACTCTGCCAAATAGCTTCCAGATGTGTAACATGTAGCCTCACTATGGACTCTGACTGTCGCTCTGCCAACATATGTCTGCACATTTCTGGTGCACAGGGAACATGAAAGTAGATCTTTTACAACATCTGCTGCCTTTCCCTAGTTCTCCCTCCCTGTGTCTAGTGGCTCTTTCCCTATATTTCATCCTCCCGTTAAAAAAAAAAGAAAAAAAAAATTAAAATAATCTACATGTCCTCTTACTGATTTACTGAAACTTCCCTGCATGTTTCATACCTTTAATGAATTCTGTATTGATTTAGGGCTCAGCTGGGTGTTCTTCTTAAGAGACTCAAATCAGAAAATGGTTTCAAATTCCACTGAAAAGGGGGGTTTGTAAAAAAAAAAAAAAAAAAAAGAAAAAAGAAGATATTTATCTTACTGTCACAATAAGAATTGTTTCCTTAATTCTGCAATCACTTAGGCACGAGGAGTGTCAGAACAGGGCTGGGCAGAGGGGAGGGAGAGATCAGAGCTGCTGGGGATTAGGTTATATAAGAATTTGATAGTATCTCTTATTTGCAAATAGCAAAAATTATTGCTTGCTAAGGTCTTACTTTTAAAGTATTGTTTTAGTTAAGAAAAAGACACTATAACTTTCATTTTCTGCTGTTCCCAAACAAAAGAGGGCTAATAACCCTATCCATCAGGTTTGCTTTGACTTCTTATCTCTGCCCATGCAAGTGCTGGTTGCTTGCCGAACTTTGTTTCTATACAAAAAGAATCCTGTGTATTCTTCAAGAAATAATTATCTTCGTAGCTCATGGCTGTGTCAGTCTCATCTGTTCTGGGAAGCTAACCAGACCCAGGCCTGGGATATATTTTGATGAAAGACCACCTGGGAATCGCAGAAGCCATATACGTACGCCAGGGAGTTGCGGTCAAGCTCTTGGCACATCATAGACCACAGGAATCTAATGAGTGGAAAGACTTCATTTGGCCTCATCATCCGTGCTGAGTTGATTGATGGGTCTGAGATGCAGCCATACTGATATACCTATTTCTGTCTTCCTGCTGTGATGAACTGGGGCAGGTTGTGTGGTATGTAAGAAGCCTGTCAATCAACTTATAGGACTTTTATGGGCAAAAATTTCAAATGGAGGATGCCTCTGTAGTGGTGCATATTGCAGAACTGGGGAAAGAGACATGGTGAGAAGGGAAAAAAGGTGTTTCCTAATCTAGTCTGTCTATAGTGAAGACTGCCTACTTTTGTCTTCCTCAGTTTGAAGCAGTAGGTGCAGTAACATTTACTCGTTGCTAGTGTTTGCAATGAATCTGCCTGCATGATTTGTGGCCCTGAAGTAACTTATAATTTTGTTGGGGCAATAGCCTGGGAGCTGTAATTCCCACCAGCAGCTCCTTTTAGCCAGGTGTGCAAACGTGTTCCTGATTTCAGGCACATAAGGAGTTTAACTGACATGCTTCACATTAAGTGCTTGTGGAGGGACCAGCAAGATGACAGCCGTCTTTGACTGGCAGCTAACCTTGCAGGGGTGGTCTCTCTCTTGCAGGGTTTTGATGTATGTGGGGGTTCTTTCTTCCTTAAAGTGTTTTCTGTTGAAGCATCACTTTCTGCTACTGTGAATGTATGGACCAGATCTTGTTAAGAGCCTCATTTACTCTAGCCTAAATCAAAACCTGTTAAGATTTTATCCCTATTATCACTGTCTTATTGCTATGTTTTCTAAGTGGTTTGCTTTTTAAATTGGTTTTTCTTCAGGTAAAATCACAGAATGGTTAGGGTTGGAAACGACCTTAAAATCATCTAGTTCCAATCCTCCTGCCATGGGCAGGGACAGCTCACACTAGACCATGTTGCCCAAGGCTCTGTCCAACTCGGCTTCGAGCACTGTCAGAGATGGAGCATTCACAACTTCCTTGGACAACCTGTTCCAGCACCTCACCACCCTCACAGTAAAGAACTTCCTTCTACCTAACCTGAACTTCCCCTGTTTAAGTTTAAGCCCATTGCCCCTTGTCCTATCACTGCAATCCCTCATGAAGAGTCTCTCTCCAGCATGATCAAGACAAAAGATTTCTATGCCACAATCAAAAATGACTAGGAAAAGGCATGAACAGCATATTGAGGAAAAAAGGTTTTAAAAAACTAGAATAATGGTCTTAGTTCACCCCTCCTCCTTTCTTATTTGGGTGCAAAAGATAGAGGGAAAAAGAGGTCCCAATATCAGCAGCTGCTTCATCTCTTGACATGATTTATGTAACTGTGTGTCAAAACTGAAAAGATCTGTATGAAACAGCTTTGCTTTTACAGAGACTCATTCCTTGGAGGTTTAAATCTTAGGGACAACTTTATGTTGTGAAGCGTCTGGAAGTCTCCTTGGCCCCTTTCCAGCTCAGTGTCCCGTGGAACATCTTCCTTCTAGTGCCCCAGTGAGCGACCTTTGACTCCGTGACTACAGAACAAAGCAAAGCATCTCAGGTTCAAAGATCCTGGGCTTCTCCTCTTGTAATCCTTGTCTAAGTATTATTTGAACAGGGAAAAAAATAGGCAATAATAACAGTGCCATTTCAATTGCAGAGGATATAGCTTAGTCTAACAAACAGTACCTCTGATACAATCATTCTGTGTGTTAACACCCCCACCTTCTTCAGTGCCCTAATTGTAATATCCCCGTGATAATCACAGTAACTATTGTAAGCAGAGTCGAGACTAAACAGAAGATAGTAAAAAAACCCAGATTTGCTTCAGTTTCTTTGTCTGCTCATCCCTTTACTCAATTAGTTTAGGATCAGATGTTTTTCATTCACAAGTCATCTCTTTGATCTACTGCCTCAAGTACACCTAAGCCACTTCTCTCTTCCTTCTTCAGTTTCTTAGGCTTATATTATTGTTCCCTGATGGCTCTGATCTCACATTTTGAGCTGCCCCAGGACTTTTTGATATTCTCAGTAAAACTGCAACAATCCTCTCTCTTCAATCATTCTTAGGTGTAAATTTGATCTCTGCATTAGTCTTCCAGCCAAGACTGGAGACTCAGTCTTCTCTGGAGACTTCTATACCCCACAGCTCTGTGTGTGTGTTGAGACTGAACATGGAGATAATGTAAAAATAGGAGAACACAACTCATTTATAGCTGAAGTGAAACCCGTTTGCAAATGCAGAGCTTCCACATGTTGAGTATGATGCTGAATAACCCTTACAGCAGACTTCATGCTTCTCCCCAGGCTCACAGGACTGACTTCCCAGGTGTCCTGGAAGCTTGAAGGTCATGATGCCCAACAGCAAGTCTAGGACCCTTGATTTCTTGTCTTTTAGTAGCTATAAGAAGTTTTTAGACTGGCAGGAGGTAAGAAGACATTAACATAGAATTACAGCATAGAATCAGCTTGGTTGGAAAAGACCTTTAAGATCGTATTGTCCAACCATTACACCAGAACTGCTAACTCCATCACTAAACCATGCCCCTAAAGGCCTCATCTACATGATTCCATCTACACTTCCAGGGACGGTGATTCCACCACTTCCCTTGGCAGTCTGTTCCAGTGCCTGACCACCCTTTTGGTGAAGAAATTTTTCCTAATATCCAATTTAAGCCTCCTCTGGTGTGGCTTGAGGCTGTTACCTCTCAGTTGTTACTTGGAAGAAGAGACCAGCCACCTCCTCTCTTCATCCTTTCAGTAGTACAGAATGATAATATGTAAGAAAAGATGTCCCCCATGAGTCCTGTCTTCTTCAGACTAAACACCCCCAGTTTCCTCAGCTGTTCCTCATATGACTTGTGCTATAGGCCTTTAGCAGAAAGCAAAACCTGCTCTAACATAAAATCATGGAATCATAGAATGGTTTGGGTTGGAAAAGACCTTAAGGTTGTTTAGTTCCAACCCCTTGTCCTGGTCAGGGAATCCTCACACTAGATCATGTCACCCAAGGCTCCATTCAACGTGACCTTGAGCACTGCCAGGGATGGAGCATTCACAGCTTCCTTGGGCAACCTGTTCCAGTGCCTCACCACTCTCACAGTAAAGAACTTCTTCCTTAGATCTAGCCTGAACTTCCCCTGTTTAAGTTTAAACTCATTTGCCCTTGTTTAATCACTACAGTCCCTGATGAAAAGTCCCTTTCCAGCATCTTTGTAGGCTCCCTTCAGCTACTGGAAGGCTGCTATGAGGTCTCCACGCAGCCTTCACTTCTCCAGGCTGAACAGCCCCGACTTTCTCAGCCTATCTTCATGCAGGAGCTCCAGTCCCCTGATCATCCTCGTGGTCCTCCTCTGGACTTTCTCCATGTCCTTTTTATGTTGAGGACACCAGGACTGTACACAATACTCCACGTGAGGTCTCACAGAAGCAGAGTAGAGGGGCAGGATCACCTCCCTTGACCTGCTGGTCATGCTCCTTTTGATGCAGCCCAGGGTACAGTTGACTTTCTTGGCTGTGAGTGCACACTGAAGCCAGCTCATGTTCAGTTTCTCTTCAGAACCCCAAGTCCTTCTCCGCAGGGCTGCTCTGAATCTCTTCTCTGCCCAACCTGTAGCTGTTCCGGGGGTTGCCCTGACCCAGGTGCAGGACCTTGCACTTCACTTCATTGAACTTCATAAGGGTGGCGTTGGCCACCTCTCATGCGTGTCAAGGTCCCTCTGGATGGCATTCCTTCCCTCCAGTGTATCAACCAAACCACACAGCTTGCTGAGGGCGCACTCAATCCCACTGTCCATGTCACCAACAAAGATGTTGAACAAGACCGGTCCCAACACCGATCCCTGAGGGACAACTCTTGTTATTAGTCTCTAACTGGGCATTGAGCCATTGACCACAACTCCTTGTGTGCGGCCATCCAGCCAGCTCCTTATCCACCGAGTGGTCCATCCATCAAATTGATGTCTCTCCAGTTTAGAGACAAAGACGTCATGTGGTACAATGTCAAACATTTTGCACAAGTCCAGGTAGATGATGTCAGCTGCTGACATGATGTCAGCTGATTTCCGCTGGAACCTCTGTCCATCAGTTCCATAGCCCCATAACAGAAAGCCACCAAATCGGTCAGGCAGGATTTCCCCTTAGTGAAGCCATGCTGGCTGTCACCAAGCACCTTGTTGTTTTTCATGTGCCTTAGCATGCCTTCCAGGAGAATCTGCTCCAAGATTTTGCCAGGCACAGAGGTGAGACTGACTGCTCTGTAGTTCCCCAGGTCATCCATTTTCCCCTTCTTGAAAATGGGGGTTATATTTCCCTTTTTCCAGTCACCAGGAACTTCACCTGACTGCCATGATCTTTCAAATATGATGGACTGTGGCTTCGCAACTTCATTTGCCAGCTCCTTCAGGACCCACGGATGGATTCCATCAGGTCCCATGGACTTGTGCATATTCAGGTTCCTAAGATGATCTCGAACCTGATCCTCTCCTACAGTGGGCTTAAGATCTTCATTCATCCTCTGTGTTTTCTGCCTTTATGAGCCATTGTCTATTTCAGGAAGGCGAGACTTTTTTTGCCAAGGCTCAGGAAGTATTGCTATTAACTACTTTTTCGGAGGGTGAACTGTCTGCATGCCATTCATCTTGGTTATTGGCATCATGGTCATCTGGTGTCTGTGGTATAATGTCTGTTTCTTTAATGTGTATAAGGATTAAATAAACCTTAATTTCCATGTAAAATAGATTAAGTATTGCTAATCAGAGGATTTTAGTGCAAACATGATAATGAATCAACATTTTTCATGTTATTATTATACTTTTATTATGTGTTATTATTATGAATAATTATTTACTTTAAAATCTATGTTCTGTTCCGAATCAATGCAGATTTTTGCATTTCAGCTATGGTGGCTGAGGCACTTGTGTGTACTGATACTATTTCTTCAATCCATCCAAGTCAGACCGAATGTGGTTGTTTTAGACTATGTGCTTTCTGTCTGTCCCACTCTTTGCAGACATCTGCATGGGGTCCCTGGGTCACATTCTTGTGGGACTGTCTGCAGCAATTTTACCAAGACTGCAAGGACTGGGCAGTGGAAAGGAGCACCAAGCAGGAGAAATAACGACTCTATAGGGCATGCTTATAAACCTTGTGTGGATTACTTTTTCAATGCAGCTATTAGACCTTTCTAATAGTCTTTCTAATTCTCATGTTCCATAGCCAAATACATGCCAAATATTAATAATGATCACAAATTTGTTTCCTAATCATATGGATACTTTTCATTTTACTTTGGCTTTTTCATGGCAAGGGGAGAGGACAGAACAAGAACAAGCCACAGCCACTGTATGTAACAGAGAGCTGAACCAGAACTTTTTTCTTTGGATGGAGGTGTCTTTACGTTTTTTCTGAAGTGGAGGATTATTCCTCCTGAGAAGATAATGTTCTGGCACAGCAGGTGAAATTAAGACGAACTGCTGACTGACGCTACACAGGTCTGAACCTTAACATATTTGTATGTCGGGGCTTATAGATATTTTAGGTGACAGGACAGTTAACACATATAAAATGTGCAAAGAGTGAAACATAAGAAACAGTCAGCTAGAGGGCTCCTGAGGTTTATGGACACCTACACTTTTAGATTTTGTTTTGCTTTATTATTTGGAGATCACATCTAATTTAATGAGATAACCTTGTCAATATCTTTATAAATGTTTTCAGGCTGATATGAAATATCATCTACTTCATTAGAATTATTATTTCACATATGGAAGGGATTTAGAATCCAAGTTTTTGCAGGTAAGTGCACAGACAATTTGGTGACATTCAAAAGCACAATGGGTAAATGCCCAGAACAGATCTGTTCAAGTTGCAGCTTTACATGACTGGGATACGTTGAAAGCAGAAATACATATTTCCTGAAACAGAAAGAAGGAATGCTTAGTAACTATTTACCAGGTGTAATCACAGCAAATAAATGCTGCCCTTGCCTGGACTAGCATCTAACTTAACCCTGAGATGTTTTTACAAGGTCTTGAAGGGAATATGATAGCATGTTCCAGTTCAAGAGCAGAGCACTGCAGCCCCTCAGATGATAGGTAAAATAATATGTAGTTAAAAGGCATGAAGGGTTTAGTGAAGAAACAACAAATAACCTAGCTGCAAGGTTATTTGGTCTTAAAAATAAAAGGTTGTGATCTTGAATAAAGAAAAAAATAAAAATAAAAAAATGTTGTGGTCTTGAAAGCAAACAGAAAAGAACACTTCAAAATAATCCCCACTTCAGCCTCTTCATCCTTCAAGCACTGAAATGCAAAATGCAGATGAAGATTCCAGAAGTTCAGCACAAGAATTTATAAATAGAAGAGCAGAGAGTAAAAGAATTACCAGAGATTTCAGAGGGGAATATGAAAGGTTTAGAGTGCAAATAAAATAACCAAGGAGACCTCACTTCATTCATGATCTACATAAATTCTTGAAAACAAAACAATAAAAAATTCAAAGAGAGAGGAGAAAGAATGGGCTATGATGGGTCTTTGGAGCGTTAAGAAGCAGCGAATAGGTGGACAGAGAAACAGCAAAGATGAGTGGTTTCTTTGAATCAAAAGGATGAATATTTTTTAAATCTTGGTGATCTTTATTTTTAAATTATCTTTATGAACTGCATATTGTTGCAATGGTCTGGTACTGCTCCAGTCAAAAGCAAACAAAACGTGATGTTTGCTCATCTGTTCCCATCCTCCTCAGTTCCGAACTACCACACAAGAGCAGTATGATATTTTGCTAAATCAGCAGAGACCTGATTTAAAAGATGGATGTACTTTTCCATATTATTACTTGTTTGTCCTATCAGAACAGGTATGTATATATGTATATTTTATGTGTAAATAGACTTTTACTATGTATCACTGAAGCTTTACTGTCCCTGTTCATCCTCAAGGTGTTTTAATCTATCAGTTCCTGATAGATTCTTTTTTATTTTCTCTTTTGCCTTTACACTGTCCCATGCCTATTTTTAGAACCGGGACAAAGTCAGACACAACAGTCCCAGGAGTCCTGCAGGCTCATTGCTGTGGTGTCTTTGTAGTGTAATTGTACAATTTATAAAAAAAATATAATTTCTGTAAATTCCTAGATGTGCTGAGCTTTTCTGTTTTGTGAAGTTGAAAACTCCAGTCAACTTCAGAAATTTTGGAAACACTGGGAAAATACAGCCTGTGGATGACAGAGTTTACAGGGTTATGAATCATGCGCATGGAGATTGAGATTAGGGATTGAACTTGTTGGTATTACACTCTCAGTTACATGTACTTTAACAAAATAGAACACGCAGGGTACAGCTCTTAGTACATCCAAAAACTGTAACTCCGCAGACTTATACATTCAGAAAGCCTCATCTCTCTTTAATTTCCTCTCCAGATCCATTCACCTGACTTCATGTCTTCAAAATCCAAATCCTGCAAAACTAATATTCCAGCCTCTTCTTTTGCAACAAGTAGAATCTCTGAGGCAAAATAACTTAGGCCTGACCTCTTTTGCAATTTAAGGCCTTGTAAGGCAGCTCTAAAATGTTTTTTTTTTTTTTTATTATATAGAAAGTGGTTTCATTGCTTCTTCAACTGAATCTAAAAAAAGCATGGCAAATCCAGTTTTTTAATGAGGATTGTAATTGCCTTTGGTGCTGAAATTCCCCTCCTGACAGCCATTAGGGTCTTTTAACAGACACTATAAAAATGGCACACTCTACATGTCTAAGGGCTTGATCAGCAATTGCATAAAATATTGCACAGCCTCCAGGACACTGTTGCCTTTCCAGATAATAAATTAGCAGGGACATGCTTGTCCAACTTGCTTGTTCTTAAAGACCTAAAAATGAAGTTTGCACTGTAAATGAGGTTGCTTTTGACTGGAAGTGAGAGGTTTTAGCTCTGGATGTCAGCTAGCCATAAGATATGAAACAAGCAGTTAGAGAACAAATGTTTTGGAACATAATCTTTTCTTGACTTCTGCTGGAATAAATAAATCTCTGTGATATTTCAAATGTGCTTTCAATGTAAGGTATTTGCCTCCATATATTGTTAGACAAATTTCAGCTATATCAGCTTATGTGTTTTCCCAGAATTCAGGAGTATGATGTGTATTTCTGATACTTCGCAGAAGGCTTTTTTTTTGTTTGTTTGTTTGTTTTTTCAGCAAACCATTGAGAATATTACATACCTCATTATGTGGGCTTTTTTTTTTTTTTCTCATTTACAATAACTAGTGTATGGATAATTGTCATTTATTAAGTGATACGAGAACATTTTAGAGTGGGTTATTCCTCTCAAATATATACATTATTCCTGGCTTTGGATTGGGTGTTTCTTAGAATGCAGACTGCATGCCTGTCCTTCAGGGCAGAAGAGATACTAAATAGCAGGGCAGCAAAAGTGGTCCTGACACCCACGCTTCTTTTTGTTTTTATTCCCTCTCCTCTCGCCCCATGGCTGGTAATGCTTAGCCACAGGATATGAGAAATGAAGTCTGAATATACACATGCATATTTATATACTTGACCATCTTTTCCTAAATATGCACATGTTGCCTCATGTACTTCATCTAGAAATTTTTTATTAGCTGAAGGACATACGCCTCTCCGATCTACCCAAACAGCATATGTCTCATGAATGTGTGCTTTGTCTCATTAAAAAGAACCAAAAGTCTTATTCAGGATTAGAAGGACAGAGTCAAGTTCTGAAGAGGCAGTGAGGCCCTAACTCCCTTCTCATTCATGCAAATCACTATGAATTTCAGCTAATGAGCCTGGTAGACAAAAAGATAAAAAGAAAGCAAAAACCACACCCAAATATAGACACTGAAGTGTTAGTATAGAACCAACTAAGAAACAGCAGCAGAAAGATATTTTGAAGTCACAGGCATGGCTTAGTAAAATGGTTCTTACCTTCACCAGATTATTTGGTAATTGTGGACTTGGCCAGTGTTCTCCTTGGAGAACATTCCCTGAACTGAGTTTCATAACATGGAATCATAGAATGGCTTGGGTTGGAAGGGAGTTTAAAGGTCATTTAGTTCCAACTGCCCTACCATGGACAGGGACACCTTCCACTAGACCAGGTTGCTCAAAGCTCCATCCAACCAGGCCTGAACACTGGAATATTCAGTATATACAGTGTAACAGTCATGTTTCCTCCACTGTGTGAAATTTTCATGATAAAATGCTTCAGAAGCAGCTCTAGTCCAAATATATAGCTTTTGGTACACAGTCTTACCTAGTAATAATCACTTTAGCTCTTCATCTTGGATGGTAGCAGATTTTGGGCTGAAGATGGTGATTTGAGCCCAAAGTTGTCCCAGCTGATGCCAGCAGGTTTGTAACTGGTTGGCAAATATGTCCCCTGGAAGAATAGAGTATTTTCTCAGTCTTTGCTCTACCTCACTGATGATATTGGATCTGTAGAGAAAGACCTAAACGTCATCCTTTTTTGCATGGTAGAAGAAAGGGGAAGCTATGTGCCTGCAGCTGGATGAGCCTGCAGAAGCTCCCTTCACAGAATACACATTACACTTAGTTTTAGTACATGATCTGGCAAAATCTCTGTGCAAGACTGAGACTTGACATTAGCTTAATTTTTGCATTTTAGGTCTACTATATATCTATGTTAGATTGGCATCTTCCACTACATGTTAAAACTGTCTGGCATTGCTTAAATGACATAGATGGTTTCATTATGCATTCAGCCTACCTCACCTCCTTTTTACAGCAGTCTGATGACAATCAAACTGTAAAGATGGTAGGAGATTCTTGCTCAGGAATACCTGTGTTCCCTTATATGTGCCTTTAATTTAGTCCCTTCATGAAGAAAAAGCATTAAAATTTTCAGTCTAACTAATTATGATGCCTGAGAGACTTGTTTCATGCAGTCATTCTAGAGGGCTTGTTGGGGAACCTGTGGGATATCTGATAGGTAACAGCTTTTGGCAGAAGGGGTAAACAAGAGAATCCTTAGAATTCATTTCTTTTTCTTTTAAAGTTTAGTCAGCTTAATTACATGTCTGCATTATTTACAGTCTGTTATTTGCTGTAAGATAATAGGGTAGTATGGATTCCTGAATTGCTGGCCCTGCAAAAGTGTAGCTCATTTATTTTAATGACTGCATCATCTAGCCAATTAACAGGATGGTCAGGCTTTTGTAATGAAGTGCATCAGCTCAAGCATAAGCAAGCAAGAGACCTTTTTCTTAAGCATCAGTCTTTCCCTAAAAAGGGTTTGTGTTGTAAAGCTCCTGTTGACTGGTTGGGTGACAGTTGTTGCTGTGATTATCGGTGACAGCCTTTCCTTCAGTAAAATGAGGCTTACGCAAATACTCCTTTGTTTGTATGTTTCTCTTACAAAAAAATGCAGAACCCCAACTGTTTGCATAAACAACAATGCAAACACCAAATATTTAGGCAGAGGTGATACCCCCACTCCCTGATTTGATTTCTGTTGGGTCTGGAGGGCCTTTTCACCAATTTTGTGGACCTGTGCGGCATTTTTCTGCCATAAGGTGGGCAAAAGTGTGGTGAATCAGGCACAGAAGGTGAGTTCAGCTGAGACAAAGTAAACTCAACTGAAACTTTCACTCGAGGGAACCAAAAGACAGGAGAGTAGGATCTGCATAGCATCTGCAAAGAGAATTACTGGTGCAACTCTGCTGGTGACCACCCTGCTGGGAACATGTCCCGTGGCTGCACTTGACGAACTGAACTGCTGTGGATCAGAACAGGGCTGCACTTGCTGGGATGGCTCCCTGTGCTGGACAACTTTTTGGAAACACAAGATAAATGTTATTTGAGCTTTCTGCAAGTTGAAGTGCTTCCAGCCCTGTTTGCTGTACTCCTACTGTGCCCATGCTGTGACAAGGACCAGGGCAGCAGGCACAGCACTACTGAGTCACCTGGCAAGTGGGATGAAAAACTACCAAAAAAGCATACCATGCAGCTGTTGCCGAGCTGTGAATAGCTACAGTGCAGGTAAAGTAAAGAGGACTTTTTGTCAGAGCCTTGAGGATTAAATATTAGAAATCTCAAGGTATTGCACAAAACACAAGTTGGTACAGGACTTCTGAAAGACTAAGATTTTTGAAAGGAGGGAAACCTGAATATGTATGCCTTCTAAGAGTACGACAGTGAACTTTGGATTGGCAAACTAACCAAGGACACAGCAAGCTGTCTTCAAAAACTGAAGTGAAAGAGCAGATCGCAGGAGAGAGGGTGACTGCAGGACACCATAAACAGGAGGAGGAGGATACTGGACTCCAGCCCATGGAGAGCTGGATGGTGCAGGGGGGTGTGAGTACAGCTGTAGTTTCCTCCCAGTAAGAAACAGAGCATTTAAAGACCTCTGCAACTCTCATCAGTCAGCAGGAGGCTCCTACATCCCGTGGGAGATGCTGCTGAGCAGGCAGGGCTCTGCCCCGCAGGCAGTGGTCTTGTCCTGTCTCTTGTTCTGGGGGGTGGGGTACCACAGCAAGGGATACATCTTAGTGGAGTTATTGGCTAATTATTCTAAGAGGCAGTAACCGTCTCTCCATTTGCTGATAATTGCTGTGTCAAATTACACATTTAGGCTTGAGACGTCCCATGCCAAACCTTCCAGTTCTGGGGTAGACATAGCTGCTGCAGAGGAAAAGAGCAACCATAATACACGTTGCAATTCACATAGTGTTTCTGTAAGACATTGAAAAACTACCTTTATTCCTTTAGTCCTTGGAGGCTCTGCCTCCAAGACTTACAATGTCTAGCACATAGTCATGCCTTTGCTTTTCTTGATTCCTATGAAGCTTGGGGTATTTCATACGAATGCAGCTGGGCTCAGAGAGCTAGCAAAAAATTTTACCCTGCATAATGCAAGCTAGGTTTAAAAAGATATATGTGTACGCACATATGAAACATGTAATGCAGCCATGCTTCCTGGTTCTTGCTCTGAAGTCTGGACATCAGAACTAGCGAGTTTGTTTTATCCATCCCGAGAGAGCCCTTGCACAGTGTTTGTGGTATTATGTGCTGAAAGACCTCATTAATGATGCAAACACTTCAGCTGTCATTGACTCATAAAAAAAGCTCAGAAATAGGAACATCTGAAGGAAATTGATTTTCTTTAATTCCTTTGTGAGGTGTCATGTGGAATATTGATCACTTTGGTAAGAATGATTTACATATCTCTCAGGCATCTACTGGAAGACAAAAAGGTTTCTATCTGAAGCTTTTTTTCTCTTCTTGTTGGGCCATAGTACTCTTCATTTGGGTATCAAGATATTTAGGACATTCACTGGCCCAAACACAACTGAACTATGTTTTCTCCTTGGAAGGAGAGGCTGCTTATATTTAAACTGCTGGAGAACTACTGTTTCATGTCACGTTATGCCATATACAAGTATTTTAATGGCTTTGCAGTGAATAACTAGAAGCACACTAGATATAGCATGCCCTGTCTTTGAAGAAGGATCAAGGTGACTCAAGGCTCTGTTAGGATCAGTTTTATTAAGCCTCTACTTCTATTAGCTACTAAAACGCATCTTGTTACTCTGGAATATATTTTGCAATCAAAATTAGTGATGAGGGAAACTGCAATGGAAAATCCCTGTGGGAAAAAAGATCTGATTTAAAATATGTTTATATTATATTTTTACAAGGAAGTTATAGTTCTGTGTTAGAGGTGAATCTTTCCTACATTTTTTTTTCTCCCCAGGCTTCACAGACAGTGAAGGTAAATTCATGAGTTCATAAAGTGTTGGATGTTCGCTGGGTGGAAGGTGGGACAGAATTGTAAAGCACTTTATTTCTTTGGTATCCACAGGGAGTTATTATTTTGGTCCAACACATTATTAGTGAGCATTTGGAAATTACACTGAATGATTCACTGGGAACAAAACAGTAGTAAATAATTCCTGTTTAGACCTGCTGTCTTGTGAGGAACATTTTCACCAGAAAACAGGTTGAGATTTGCCTAAACTAACACATATTTCTTGAAAATCTTAGCAAGGTCTCAACCAGTGTAATTATAAATCAGTAGCCTGTGATATTCACCTTCCCCTACTCCTGATCTCTCTGGCATTTGCATTACCTTGGTCTGCTAGCTTCATTACAAGTCCTGTCTTTGGGAGATTAATCTATTGTGCTATGCATTAGAGCAATGGGAAATGTTTAAAGAGCTTCCACTGTGTGTGTGTTATAAAACTGTCATGAAAAAGACAGTGCCCGGAGATAGCAGAATAAGAGTCTTCAGTGGCAGAGAAGGAGAAAGGTCCTAACTGAAGAATACTAGTCCTAATGATGGGCTCAAATGGATCCAGTCCGGAGCTGTGATGTGGGTTCCTATCCCCTCTGGGTGAATGAAAGGCACATCCCCCAGAGAAATCTTCAGAAAGTTTGGCTGCAGATCTCATCTACATTCAGCACAACTCTCTCAGCTCAGCAGTGCTATTAACCTTATTCATTATCACTCTCTAAGTTAATGATGGGTATCTAATCTGCATAGCTATCTTCTCTCATTTGCCACATCCATCATAACTTCAGCTAGGTTGTTATTAAGTAACAGAGGTGAAACATAGGATAATCCCTTTCAAAATAAGATCTATGCCAGTGTCAAAATGTGGTCCTAAGATAGTTGCAATGAATCTGACCCTCAGAAATCTGCTTCTCCCATGGGTGTTTCATCACTTGTCTGTGACCTGCCTGGGGAATCCTGCTTGGTCAAACAGAAGGGGCAGGCAGGGCTCCAAGGCAAGGTCCTACTCCAGGAGATGTATTAGCTAGGGCAACCTGGCCAGCCTTGGGCACTGTGTGGTTGTGCCTGGGCTTTTCCCTCTTTTCTGCCAGTCCTGATATCAAAATACATAATAATACATAATATAATACATGGATTATGTATTATTATATATAGCATCTCTGAAGAGACCGATGCTTGCTTTCTCCAGGAAGCTGTTTTAACACAGGTTTCCTTCCCTTCCCTGGATGTCAGCTGGCTGTGACGGGTGACAAGGTGTTGGAGGGACTGCTCTGCAAACTGGCAAGATAAGCGCAGCAAGAGGCAGGTTTGCTAGAGGTGTTCTCACAAGTGCTGGCACCTACCAGAGCCAACACCTCCAGCCCTGGCCTGTGACAATACCCCTGCAGCACTGCTGGCACCACTGGCAGGAGCTGAACCAGAGGCTTCTTTCTGTCCATGCTGATACTGCCAGCCTCGCCTGTCTAATTCAATGTCTCCAATAGCTCCATTCCGGGGATTGCTGCTGCTTGGTTTCAGGGAGGTTTTGCATTTCACAGGAGGAAGCCTGGTGCTGAGTATAGCAGTGATCTGGCAAACGTACAAAAAAAGGAGAAATAAACCAGCTGGGGATTCCTGGCTGCAAATCTTGTGATGGTGGAATGAGGTGCTTTTAACAATTAATGCAAGATGTACTACTCGTCTGCATTTAAACAGTCGATCTAGCTTAACTGTGCTTTGGGTATCACCTTGATTTACTGGGTTCAAAATGGTTACAATTTGAAAATAGTCTGCTACTTTTTGCTCAGAACTTAAAAGCTGTCAGTGAACACAAATGTTTTTCTCTTGCTATTTGATATTTGTAATGATCTTAAATTATTTTAAATGGATTTTTCTCTCTTAACCTTAATACGTATGTACAAACACACACTACACACAGAGCCCTCCTCTTGTGATAAAGCTTCACTGAGTTTCTGAGGGCAGTTATTCCCATAAAATGAGATTGAGTTAATAATATTAGTGACTTTTCTATAGGTTCAAACAGAAGACAGGAAGCTGAGAAACAAGGTGCAAAGCTCAGTTTCAAATACATGATTAGCAGTAAAAAGCCTATGATAGTTCTCATAAAGCCAGGAATGTTTCCTAACTATGCTACATCTGTGTGAACTCCCCTGTTGTTCCTGCTTGATGGAGCACTCCTCTCTTTCTGCCCTGTGGCTGCTGTGAGATGTTCAGTTGTTGCTTACAAAGCAGAAATAAAAGTATGTGGGGGATTTATTTTCTTTTTTTTTTTTTTTATTAAACTGAAGCTTTTCAGTGCTTTTCTATGGTCTAATAAGTTGTCTTCTGCATGGGAGAGAACTCTGGGGCCTGAGAAAAAATGGTGGAATTTTAT
Organism: Pezoporus occidentalis; assembly: GCF_034315485.1. NCBI lineage: Eukaryota > Metazoa > Chordata > Aves > Psittaciformes > Psittacidae > Pezoporus > Pezoporus occidentalis. The sequence continues at coordinate 2,266,802 of NW_026913425.1, forward strand.
AAAGAAGCATGAATGGCATAGAGAGGATAACCAGAGAAAGACTATTTACTGCGATCTTGCAGTCTGAGGCACCCAGTTAAAATACAAGGCAGTAGGTTTAAAACGAAGAGAAAGAAGTCCTTCTTTTCACAATGTGTTCTTAAATCAGGGAACTCGTGTCACAGGATGCTTGGGAGGCCGAAGGTGTGAATAGGGTCACAAAAAGGGTTACTTAAGCCCATGAGAGTCTGGGTGCAAGCCATGGGTCAGGAAGCGCCAACCCCAGCAGCAGTGGGCAGCTGAGTCTGCGTGCTGGGGACAAGCTGCTCTCTGCCCTGCCTTCCGCCCAGCTCCCAGAGCCCTGCTGGTCCCTGGTGCGGGACAGTGCTGTTCCTTACGGTCACGTCAGAAGATGAAAAGTGGCTGCCAGATCCTGCAACTTAGCCCTGTTAGTGATGAGCTCCGGAGTGGGAGGTCCTGCAGAGCTCCTGCAGGAGGGCACCTGGGGGAAAAAAATATCTACCAGCCTAGCTGTTTTGCAGCAGCTATGCTCCAAGCTGGCGAAGAGTGCTCCCAGTCACAAAGATGTGGATTCGCAAGTTTATCATGGCAGCTCCTAAAATTAGGGAGAGGAAGGGACTGAAGTAGCAAACAGCCGTTTGGACTTGTCTTTCCTTTGTAGCTCTTCTGAATGATGCGCAGGCTGAAGTGGGTGTTAGAAAAGCATATACCTATGTACTCTACAAAGCCTGGGCTACAATTATTTCTGGCAGTAAGTATGCTGTGAATTGTGGTATCCGGAGGTAATTTGCTAGTGAAATGTGAAATGAAAAGCAACAGAGTGGTCACTTTACCTGCCTCATGGGTCTAAGACCTTCCGGCCAATATGTGACATCCTCACTGCTGTGAAGAACCCCTAAAATTCTCACTTTGGCAAGTATTAAAAAAGCACAGCTCACAGGAAAAAGTAAGGAGCTCTGTACAGAAAATCCTCTCCACCCGCAGGTAGCTGCTAGCAATGAGCCCCTCAACCAAAAGCCCCTCAGCCATGCTGTAGAAATCTAGACATAAATCAAAAGAGGAAGTGTAAGAAACCGCTCTTCTTACATCAGCCATTTGTGTGGCACGCACATTTCTCAGACACAGCAAGAAAATATTCTGCATCTCTCTCTAGAAGTCCTTTAGGTTGGAGATCTAGCACAGAAAAGCAGCTGGGAAAGCAATTCTTGAATCCTTTTATAAAAAAGCAGAAAATGACAAATACAGAGTTGAAGGAAATTGTAATTTTTATGCGCAGGATAAGCATGTTTGGTCTGTACCACCAAGCTGCAGCATGTTGCTCAACTGTTTTCAGACAATGCAGCTTGTTTTCCAAGGAATTGTCTCATGGCCCAAACTCCTGTTGATTACCTGTTGGACTCCTCAAATGCTCTCCTTTTCAGGCAAGAAGGTCCAAAGGAGCATTTTAGGACTTAACCTGAGTTTTCCTCAGATAAGATGCCTGTTGTTGTCACAGGGCTTCTTGCTTTAGGACAAAACATAATGTTGGGATTTCGAGGTCTTGCAAGGAAAGTAAAAATTAATTTAACTAAACAGCTGCGAATGAAATTTTTAAAAAGAAATAGTAGCAGGAACTACTCAGATGTAAATCTCTGTCCTCAGAACAGAGATTGGCATAGTTCAGCCTTTCAGACTTTCATTAGTGTTGCTTTCTTTTTTGTCCAAATTGAAGTGCTGGTAAATAAAATGCTACCTCATTTAATCAACTGACCTGAAATCCTTTCTTTCAGCCAATGCTTGCTTTCTACTCCAGTTAAAGGAAGAAGAAGCAGAAATGATGAATCTGAGAGCATTTTCGAAAGGGACTATATCTAAACATGAAATGAGATTTTTCTCATCTAAAGGTTTGGTAAATACAGAAGAAAAACATTGCAGATGCGCTGTACATAGCCATGAGAAATAACAGCTTCAGCCTGTACCCCCCAAATTGGTTTCCACACAAAGCTCCCTGTAGGATTATTCATCAGTCTGGCATTTCTGGGGCTACGAAGGCCACTTCTGGGGACTATAACTTGGTGCTGAGGATGTTTTCTCACAAATGTTTTAACTTCCTGATGTGATGCCTGGCTAGTGTTGAGTGACTTCAGTATGTGCAAGATTCAGCCTTCTCAGTTTGTTGGTCTTGACTGAACATGGGGCAAGGGATGGTGCAGAAAACCATGCTGTGGGTGGTTTTTAGGACAGAGCTTTACTTCTTAGATAAGTTTCTGTGCTAGAAGCTCTGCTAGCATGGAAGGGTAAAGGTCTGCTCTGTCAGTCACAGGAGTTTTTGCAAGTCCAAGAAAAAGAAATGTGTTTTATTCTGAAGCAGTATTTGAGGGCAGTATCTACATGGAGGCAGAACTTGGTTTGCCCATTCCCAAAAAGTCCAAAGTAAGATGGCTGAAATTTGTTAGGTGTATGGTTTGCTGTTAAAATAAACAATTTGGGGTAAACTTGAGCAATTTTGAAAGTAATTGAAGAGTTGTTAAATGGTTTTGAATTGAAGGGTTTCTGTGAAAAAGGGTGAAATATTAATAGCAGTGGTCCAAGCAGCCTTGGCTGTGAATTTTGCTTGTGTTTTATTTTACAAAAGCACCTTCCAAATTAGACCATTAAAAATGCTTCTCTCAATTGCCCAATATATTTTCCCAGTTCTTGATCTGCTGAAAGAGCTGTTGGTTTTGGATTTTTTTTTTTGTTTTTGTTTTTTTGGGTGTATAGGGTTGTTTGCGGGTTTTTGAGTTAACTCAACTGACTGACAAAATCAGTCATATGACTTCTAAGCAAACAATGGCGCCAGACTTTCAGGAACTTTCAGAAGGGCTGTAGAGGTCTGATCTCTGAAGTCCTCTTTGAAATAAAAATCCTTAATAGCTTTCATGAACAAAAAGCAAGGTTTTGTAGGCACAGGCATAAATTTTCCTTGAAAACAGTTAATAGATTCTGTATGCCAAGTTTGCTGTTGACTCAGCACTTTCAACAGTTTTTAATGGAATTTCTTGGAGCAGTCTCTCTAAGCCTTTGAATTAGTTGATCTTCTGAGAATTGCACATTTGCCCTTGTTTTGAACTTCTCAGTCAAATTCTATGAAATGTTAATGGTATGCAGTGCAGAGGGCTTAAAAAAGGCACCATAACAGCTGCAGAGCTTGTATTTCTGCGAAACATATTTCTATTAAAATAGTATTCACCATGTTCAATGTACAGGAAATATGGGCCAGCAATAACAGGTTTGTGAATAAAGCAGGAAAGGAAAGGCCTGTGAGCCCGAGTTGGACAGAATGTCTGTAACTTGCTGTTACAGCCTCCTATTCAATTATCTATTTTAGAACAACCTGAATAGAAAGAGTGGAAGTGAAGTGTGGCAGGAGAACATCTGTGCTACCATGGTGACTATTCAGGACTTTTTCATTTGACTGTTAGTTTCAGCTTCCTGGCAAAACACAATTTATATGTAATTTTTCCAAACATTGTTTTTACTGTAATGAATTATTTTCCTTGCAATAAATCCACATTAAACTATTTCTTTTCCAGAGGAACCCTGGATATTAGGGAAAATCCTGTGTCTTGAAAGAAAGTAAATTTGGGGGGTCATTGTTTTTTTTGTTTCTTAAAAGATTAAATAGCACTCTGAATGTCAGTTCCCTGATTCATTAGTCTTTTGGGAATGAAGGCTAATGCTTTAATTACAGCTTTGTTCCAAACCCTAATCACAGTGACAGTAGGTGTTTCCTAGTAATTAAAACTTCTTCAGTTGATATGTGAGCACTATATTCATTAATATTTTTACCTGGATTTGGTTCCTAAATTGCTTGCAAGGAAGCTTCTCTCCTTAAATTTCTTGTGCTATGATTACTGAGGTGAGTGGGAGGAAGGAGCTGACATTAGTGGGGACTTTCAGACCGTGGGGCTGGCTGTGCACTGCTCATCTTCCCTCTGCAGCCTTTACAGGGTACATGCATGGTCAGTTAGCCTTGGTGCTGAGTGCTGGTGGTTTAGGGGGGTAGCAGACCTGAACAGAACCCTGCTGAAGCCCCAAAGCATGCTCACTAACAATGAGTAGAAAAGGACTTTGTTAGCATGAGAGATCCCATCTTTGCATGGTAATGTAGGATTTTTGTTGAAAAAGTGCAGTTTTCTCAACATGCATTTGAATAGACAGTAACAGGAGGTATGCTGGGGTGGGAGGGAACAGCCACTCAGCTCTGAGAGTGCCCACAAGCCTGCAGCTGGAGTGTACAGCCTGCAGTGACCACTGCCCTGTAAAGGCAAGGGAAACTGGGTATGCTGCCATGCAATTCCTAGCATAAGCTGCTGATGTCTGATAGACCTGCTATTAGATAGGCACTAACATGCCCCAGCCTGAGCTGGCTGTGCACAGGAATCACACTGGAGATCCAAACCAGTGATGCTCTGCAGTCTCACAGCAGGCAAAGGCAACAGCCTTGTCTCTATCTCTGAGCTGGGGATGTAGGGTCTGCTCTCAGATTTGCTTTTGCATGAAGCTGGTGCCAGGAAAAATCCCAGTGTCACCAGCCAGTGTCTTAATGAGACAAGCTGGTTTTGAAAAGGGGGGAACAGCTGTTTTGAACTTGTTTTCTAGAGAGACCTTCTTCAGTGGGTATGTGCCGCAGAAGCGAAGGGCTTGGGGTAAAAGGGAAAAACAGGTAGGAAGGATAAGCACAAAGAAGTTTCCTTATGGTCTGGCAAAAGTTCTGACTTCTTTATTTATTGAAGAGGAGCAAATAGTTCAAGATGTGCTTCTATCCTGAGCTTTCCAAACTCTCTCTTTCTCTTTACCGCCTGCCTATCCTATTGTTCAATGGAAAAATCCTATTAGAGGCATACCAATTACCTAAAAATTAAATCAGATGCTGTCATGCTGCTACTTTTCCACCTCAATTATGCAGAATGGAATTAAGAGTACCTTAGAATAAGGCTCTTGCTGTTTTATGAACTTCAAACCATGCCAAGAATATTCTACCCAGTGGCCTTTATCTGCACATAATTACAGGCTAAGGCATTGTTAAATCTTTTGCTAAGATATTTCTAGTATTAGTCCATAGTAATCTTAAATAACTAGGGATTTACCAAGGATTGTTGCCCTATTTTCAGGGAACAGGAGCTACACATATCAGAATTCTGTGCTCTGATATATTCAGCAAGAATTGTTATCTTTCATAAATCTGACTTTTTAAATAAAGATTAAAATTGTCTTGTTAGGTAGTGTAGAGATAAATTTGTGATTCCTCTTTTAAACTTCTAATAAATTAAGAAACATAAAAAATATGTCTGTATAAAAAAATTCATGCTTTCTTATGCTAAAGCTCACCATGTATTTTAAGTAATTTCATGATCCTATTAAATGATCACACTTCTGGAGTAAACTTCTTAATGGAATTTAAACTCTGGATTTTTGTTGCATATTATGTGTAGAAGAGGGTGAGTGGAGCTAGTTATGCACAAGTCATGGATCAGCACAGAGGTTTCACTCAGCAAATGACCTGTACAGCAAGTACCATTTCTAGGGAATGGGTTGTTACTCCAGGAGATACATACCTCTGTGTTAAGCAGCTGAATATGGATAGCAATGTTGGTAGATAAAATTACTAGCATCTGAAAGGTCTTTGTGAAGCAAGTCTGTGGCATTAGCCTTGTTTTTAAGGGTGTTTTGAGGGCTAGAGGAACTCTTTGCAAGCTAAGAACAAGAAGTATTTCCAGCTGAAGCTGACCTGAGTCAGGTATGCCATAAGGGCTGCTTCAATCACACCTTCTAGGTCAGGGTAAAAGGGCCTATCCAGCTCCCAGCCTGACCTGCTGAATGTGGGACATAGCTCCTGACTAAGTGTTTGTGGCATCTGGCTCATGACTTAGCACTGATCAGAAAAGAACTGGTCTTGAATTGAGGTCTATCTGCCTAAGAACTAAGATGCTGGCAAAACACAGGAAAAAGCATGCGAAGTAGAAAAGCATCCTTAACAAACTGGGAAAAAGTACTCCAAAACACAGAAACACTAAAACCCTTTCACAATATTATAGAAATTAAATACAAATAGCCCTTCTGCTCCATATTGTGTGTACAAAAAATGAGATTTTTTTTCCCTCTGTGCTCAGCAACTGTTACGCAACTGTCCCAGTTATTTTGACATCTAGTAGTTGATGTGAAAGTGTATGGTTTCTTTCTAGAACTGGTAAATGAAGTGGCATGTTGCAAGCCCCAGAAGCTTTACAAAAACCATGTGAAAAAGCATTTAGGTTGTTTTCACAGTATTTATTGGGACTGTATCCTGTATCACACAGTTTCCTGGCTTTATTTTTTTTTTCTTCTTCAATTGTGTGAGTTCCCCTTAGTGATGAATATCTTTCAATCTTGATGCATATTTTTCTCTGTATAACCAAAGGTGTTTCTTTTTATTCTCTTAAAACTATGTTCATAAATGGGGTATAAAACAGTTTTAATGGTATAATACTCTCAGATCTTTAGCTATCCTTCAGTAATCTCTATATCCACACGCGGATGAAGGACAATGACTTCCTGTCATCCATAGTAATGTAATTAAATCCTGGAATATACTGGTGAAAAGATCTTGTTTAAGAGACAGCTACCTCTTAGGGACAGTAGTGATGTCTTTTCAGAGTTATTTTTGTCCCCTGATTATGCATCTGTCTGTACGTATATACACTCCCTCTTTGCAAGCATGCAAACTGGCTCTGGCCATATTAGTTTTGCTTAGTTTTGCCTGCGGGCTCTCAGATATGGCAGCAATAATGTCTCATTATCTGAAGACGTGGGTCGTGGCTGGAAAACTCCAGAGGGCTACAAATGTTTTGAAAACAATCTCACAATCCCCAACGACACGTGCAAGGAAATTTGACTGCTCTGTGAACCATGCTCTATAATTTTCCGCAAACAAATATCCTTATATTGGAAAAATCTAAGTCCAGATGAATTCCTCCAGTCAAATCCTTTAGATGCATAACAGTGCGATTGAGCCAACAGACATCTTCACTTTCCTTCTTCTGTCTGTCCAGACTAATAAATGTCCTCAAGGTCAAAATCCTGGCTGATAAGTGGATTAGGACTGGCAGATGTCTCTCTACCACTCTTCTACTCACTTACTAGAAGTCAGTAAAGCCTCTCTTTCATTCCACCTTTTTCTCTTGCTGCCATTTTTGTCACTGGAACTGCTGCAGATCTACAGGCAGGTAATTGCAGTCAGATATAGTCAAGGTCTTTGTAAGTACAAAAGCAGCTGCACTGTAGTAATAGTAAAAAAAACAACCCTCAAACAAAATGCAAGCATTACCCTTCCAGCTTTCCAATACTTCTCAGTTAGGACCAAAGGCAAGGGGGAGACTAGCAATGTATTGAGGGCAATACCTCATTTTCTCTGTTTTAATTCATGGCATTCCACCTTTTGGTGTACATTCATCTCTTTTTCAAGTACTTTCTTTTATACAACCTTTTGTTAACAAGTGGCATGTGCAAAACAGACAGCAGGTGATTCACCCAATGTGAATCTTCACATGCTCATTGATACTCTGATCAGGTGATGTATAGCTCAGCTGCGCATAGCTCAAATGTCAACTGTCTGCCAAAGGATACTGTAGATGCCTAAGTTCATGTGTGGAGACTGAAAATGTTAATGACAGATAAATACAGTAGAGGTTACCCAATATACAGGAACTGTCCCCAGCTTAATGTGGCCCCCAGCTACATGGTACCAGACATTAGCTGGTTGAAGTATTCTCTAAGTGCATCCTTATATTCCACCTTTCATGGGCACCTGATTTTGGCACCCATCAGACAGAAGATATTGAGCCAGACAGACCTTTTGATAAGGCCCATTTCAGGCGATGTTATACATTGTGCTAGGTAAACTAAACTTTTGCCAACCATATCCTGGGCTACAACAACAGAGGTGTGACCAGCAGGTCGAAGGAGGTGATCCCGCCCCTCTACTCTGCTCTTGTGAGACCTCACTTGGAGTATTGTGCGCAGTTCTGGTGTCCTCAACATAAAAAGGGCATGGAGCTGTTGGAAGGAAGGTTGAAACTAGTAGATCTTTAAGTCCTTTCCAACCCTAACTATTCTATGATTCTAAATAGCAGAGGTGGTCTTTTATCTTCTTATTTCAGCAGACAGCTTTCTCTGGATTTGGACTCCATTAAAAACACGGTGGCAAAGGTGTCTAGAGTCCATTGCAGTGGGGCTAAAAGGAAAGAAAACTCTCTTGGTTTTAACTCCTGTTCATTTGTGAGAAAACCTCACTCTAGTAGGAGAAGCGAGTGGCTTGAAGGTTTGTGTAGTGCCAGTGCTGGAAAGCCACACCAGTAAACTGTCGGAGAACAACTCTGATGCTGCTTATCAGGGGCCAGGAACCAGCACAGGACCCTTCAAACCACACCCAGAGCTCTCAGGCAAAAACAGCAGTGAAGGAAGGCAGCTCTTTTGCTCACTGGCAGGCTCTGCTGAAATCATGAAGCACTGAATGATCCTGGAGATGCAGAAGCTCACAGACACGTGCCATACTGCCCAAGCTTAACTTTTCAGAGGAAAGTTCTTAAGTAGAAAGCATCTGTTGTCATCTGTGTTGAAGGCCAGCTGAGATTTGAGATCCAGTCAGGTAAAATAAACATCTGCTTGAAACAGGTTTCTGGAAACACACATGCAAGAAAGGTTATTTTTATGTCTGCCTGATTGATCAGAATACAAAAAGGGGATGAAATGTTCTACCCATGGCCTCGGTATAGCATGATTAGGTTTTCATTTTTATTCAAGGCTCATGTATTGTCTTTCTCTGCCTTGCTTTCAATGGACATGATCCTCTATTTTTTATTTTTTTTTTAATTTGTTTGAATTTGAATGGTAAATCTTACTCAAAGGGCACTGTCATTTATCACCAGATATTCAGTTTGCTAGGGGCTGTGCAGAGGCAATGAGAACACTTTACATTTCCAGTGTCTGTAAGCAGGAGGATTCCGGGGTATAGCCATACTCATTACTATTACCTGGTGTAACATATAGTGAATATCATGGGACAGGAGGATGCGCCATGCTCAGTTTCCTTGTCAGCATGATGTAGGGAGTGTGACACACTTCTGAAATCCAGGGATTTTGGAAATGTAAATTGGTGCATTTATTAAACAAGTTAAAGATAAAATATTGTTAAAACATTGGGTTCATATTCTTGAGATGCAGGACTTCTTTTTCTGTCATGTTTTAATGCAGTTGCACAAGTCTACAGTGAAACCTACAAGTCCTTAGTATTTTGGTTTTATTAATTACAGTTTATTTCTTACAGATAAAGTGCTTGAAACACTTCTGCATCAGCCTAGTACTGTCCTCTCTAAGATACTATAGTGGCACTATGTCTGATCTGGTTACACACCAGAATTTCTGCTCAAAAATCTCTCGTCAGGATGTTTTTTGTTGTCCTTTCTAGACTCTGTTTTAGTGAGACTTTTTGGAGAGGTGGTGGCCTGAGCAGGTGTTCAGATATGTCTAAAGCCAGCCTGTCCATTTTACACATGCTGCCCAAGGTCAAGCTGGCTTTTTTCCTGTCTGCTGTGCTGTAAACTTAACATCTTGCCAATAAATTATCCACAGGCTGTAAGGCCATAAGGAACAACTACAGCCATTTACTCTTGACCCGTGTTGCACAGAGGCAATTTCATTTCTCCAGAAGAGGGTTAAAGCACGCTATTCCTCTAGAAAAGCAGGCTATCTCATTTTAAAGGCTAAGTGACTGGAAGCCTACCCATTCTTTCAGTAATCCTGTCTACCTCTCAATTATCTTCACTGCCATGAAGCAGTGTCCTAATGCAAAGTCACATTTATCTCTTTTCAGGTCTCACCTGTGAATTTTAAGCTTAGGTTAACCCTTCTCCTTTACTTTTATTCTGTTCTTCTGGAAGTCCTTGCATGGGCACAGACTATCTCATAACTTTTCACAATGCAATGCAATGCAATGCAATGCTAATCCTTACTTGGTACAAAGACCATTTAGTGTGGTGATTCAGGTCAGTTCAGAAGACCACAACCCATTCTTATTTGCCATCCTGCCAGTCTTTCTGACACCTGCATATTCCCTTGGCAAGAATTTTATCCTGCCATTCTGATCATCTGGGTCACTGATAAAGGCAGCTAACATTGGACTGAAGACATTTTCTTGAGTGTATCTCTTTTCTCATAGCCCTACGTCTTGGTATCTTTTCATTAATGTCACAGTTTGGAGAGCGACCCTTTTAGGTGTACTAACCCTAAAAAATACTAATTCCAGAAAATGCAAGATTTTTAATCAAAATATTGTGTGACAGTAAGAAACTTATTTGCATCAACACAGACTAGTTAAAATATGTATTTTTTTTAAAGTGAAAGAACAAGTGTTTATAAGACCTATTCTCCAGGAAACTATACTGACTGGTATTCATTGTACTTTTATATTTTAACTCCTTTTTGATAAAATCCTGAAAAATCTCTGGCAAACTAATGTCAGATTGGAAATTTCTTTTCCCTGTTTCGAAGAAATGGAATTACACTTGGATATATACCACTTAAAGGTTGGAGGTTTTTCTAATCTTTACTTAATAATCAACTTTACTGATGCAAACAGACCTTCAACTCTGGCTAAGTGATTTGGTACAGCTGATTTGAAAATACTTCATGTAATTGGAATCTCTATTGCTGGATATGCACTGTTGTTAAAAGCTGCTTCTGCAGCTGTAGCATAGATTTGTTCTCTTAATTTCCTCATTTTTCAGAGGTACAAATCTAACTGAATTTGATGCCTGAAAGAGCATCAGAAATCAGCAGGCAACTTTATCTTAGTGCTAATGGGAAAACTAATGAGAAGAGACTATTTCTGAAAATTGTATTTCCCTCAAAGCTGTAGTCATCAAGCACACCCTTACATTAACCAGGTTTCCCAAGGCAACACAGCTCTGGAGGAGGTCAGCAAAAGGACTCTCCAGCCATACCCAGCATACTCTTCTCCCTAGGTACCTTAAAGAAGCTCATAAAAAAGTAGTATAAGAAGTAAGTCTGAAAATGACAGTGGCAACTTGTCTTAAATGTTCCTAACATATCAGGAGGTTCTTAACCCAAAGGCACAGCAATCTGCTGTCCTTTCACTGTCAGAGATTAATTATTGGGCAGTGATTCTGTGTAAGTGATCTGGCGGGGAGGGAAAGGGGCCATGGAGTTTAATTGCCTAGATAACAAAGAAAACGAAAAGAAAAATCCAAACAGCTTAGCTTTTCATTTCAGAACCATGTAATTTTATTTTTCCCAAAAAGTCTGCCACTTGGAAGCTAACATGTTTTCCTTTCATGCCAGGCTGTTTTCCTTTCATGCCAAGTGACAGAGAGCACTTTGCTTTTTAACAGCCCCATGTTATGCTCTGACATCTTTATTGTGTAGGGAATCACCCCAGCAAAAGCACTTGCTCTGGAGATGGGTCTGATTATGTCTGCTTGTAGGCTGAGCAAAGCTGAACATGTGTGTGCCTAACTATGGGGTTTGGGAGCAGTAAGAGTTTTTTGTTGGTTTGGGTTTTTTTTTATTTCACACACACACTTTGTTACAAGATTTTTTTTCTTCCTTCAGCATTTTTTTTTGTTTTCCACATGCTGTAATTAGATGGGCACCTCGCAAGATTTTTAAAGTTAAATAGAAAATAATAGGAGTAACAGCCTTGTGCACTTTTAATCAAGAAGGAACTTGGTTCTTCTGGGTTTCTGATGCAACCAGAATTTAGCAGTGTTGCTCTCTTTAATGCTCAGGATAAGAAGTCTGCCACAGCTAGTTTAATAGTTGAGTGCTTTAGTCAATGTAATGAATTATTGACCAATGGATGTCAGTTTAACAATTGATCAATATGCTAAAGTATAAAAAAAAAAAAAAAAGAAAAAAATCTTAAGTTGAATAGGTCTTCCTTAGTAGAGAGAGTGCTGAGAGCTATTTAGGTTTTCTGTCCTTCACAATATAGAGACCAGACAAATTTGTTAAAGGATTTTATGTGCTTTGCAACCGTTAATTCCTTGAGCGTATTTTGGACTCATGCCTTTACCTACCTTATACATTCCTGTAAGTATCACATACATCAGCTCTTAAATACGAATTTGGCACTTTTTGCAGATGGAGGTTATCTAATTTACAGTAAGCTGTGAGAGATTGCCACAGTTACCTACATGACTGTAACTCAAGTTGGCAGTACTGTTTGCAAGTTTCACATCATTAAAAAAAAAAAAGCGGCTACCTGATTTGGTATGAAATCATTGGATTTTTTTTTGCTGTGGGGAGGAGGGAAGGCTACTTAGGTTCACATTTCTGACGCAGTGCAAAAGGGAAAAATCTTGATACTTTAAGGAATTCCCAAAATGGGAAACATGAATTTTATGAGGGTATTTGTAATTCTTCCTCTTCCTCTGCATGTGTCTTTTTGTGTCCATCACAATGAGTTAGTCTAGAGGTTAATTTATTCAAGACAATGTTCTAAGGAGCAGTTTACGTTTATTGATAGCAGGCAATAGCACAGAGCTGTATGGTAAAGCCTCTTCGGTCAATTAAAGGAAACTGCAGGGGTGAATTTGCATTTTAGTAGAGATTCTCAACTCTTTTTCTCTTGTGTTTGCTTACTTTCAGTACTAACGTTTCTCTCTCCACCCACAGCAGAGGGTGTCCATGCAGGTTTAGGAAACTGAATTGATTTTTTTTTCCACCTTGAAGCACTATGGACATAACAGGCTTAGAATCATAGAATCATAGAATAGAATAGTTAGGGTTGGAAAGGACCTTAAGATCATCTAGTTCCAACCCCCTGGCCATGGGCAGGGACACCTCACATTTATTTAATGAATTTAAAAATTTGCTTGATTTTTACGTATTAGTTTCCACAGATTGCTTGCTGCCCATGTGAGTATAAAAATGTCTCTCTCCAACTCTGTAAAGAGTTTTTTAAGGTATTTGGTGGTGATCAAGCACAGCAGAAGCTATATAAATATACATTTTATAAGATCATGGGTAGGTGAAACATCAGCATAATTTGATCAACAGTAACAAAAATCACATAATAATTAAAAAAAAGATTTCTTTGGCACATGCACAGCTAATAACATCATACTCGATATTCAGATTAGGTTTCCTGGCATTAGTTAAATTAGTTCTTTTCTGGAGCCATTATTAAACCATGCCAAACAGGAAAAGTTCCTCCCCTGTAGATGATTTAAGACTCCAGAAGCACTGGCATAAGCTTTACTCTGTCAAGAGTGCTTTCTTGTTATTTTTGTTTTTAATAGTTTTATAGGCTGTTAATACCATAATTCCACCAGGCAAAATATTAACAGGTTACCTGCCATTGTTGACCAGAGCCAGGTTACACCAGAGTGAAAATTTCATGTGTAACTGCAAATCTCCCTTGGGCACCATGTAATGCTGTAGAAATGGCTGGATATGTCACAGTTAAATAATTCCTATTGATGTGTGTTGCCATTTGTTAACTCAGTAAGTATGATCATATATATTTTTCTGTAATTCTAACAGATTTTTGTCAAGTATAAATAATGATGTAAGTTGCAGAAAGTAAACTAATTTCATGTAGGCTTGCTAAACAGGATAGGAAAAGTCAGGACATGGAGCAATAAGGGATCTAATGTCTCCTCCCCCATGCATAGCCACAGAATGTGTCTTGTGAATACGCAGTGGCCCACTGTCTGGGCAAAATGCGCAGTGGCCACCCTGCTTTCCGAGCAGCATAGGCACCTCCACCAGGGGGAACTGCTGTTCATGCCAATGGCTATCTATCTCCACTAAAGATAGTGAAATGATTATTTAGTGCTAAATTCAGCAGGTATAGCAATAGCTGCAAGCAGATGAGATGACACTAACCTTCAGAGATTCTAAATAAAAACATGATAAAGGCTGTACAGCAAATAGTCTGACAAAAACTTCTGGTTGATGAAAGAGAAAAGAGATTGATAATTTTTTTTGTTTTTCTTTTTTTTTTCTTGTTTTTGTTACTAGTGCTGCTAGAAAGCACAACATAATACAAAAGTTAGTTTGGAAATATGCTTTGTATTCTGGGTGCACTGCTCAGGGTGACATATCTGCCAGCAAGGACAGTCGGGGAGAAAAGAGCAATCACTCAACAGGTTGACATCCACTTTTCTGATGGTTCTTTCTGCTGAAGCTTGATAAGTCCTGTGAGAGCTCTGACCATGGTCCCCCATCTCTGCATTGGCACCCAGTTTCCTCAGCATCATGGACTTCCTCTACGCAGGTCACTACCCTTGTAGTGATCACCCTGCGGTGATCAAAGCTTGTGAGGGGGATCAATCTCTAGCTCCTTCCCATTTGAATTAGAGGCTGGATGTGTCAGGAACTGTTTTACCACCTACCCCTACTTATCCTGCAGATTTAAAGTCTCTTCTTGGAAGTCAGCAAGGAAGAGCTGAGTCTAGTCTGGGTACAGATCTTCAGCATCTGAGAGAGGGTAGAGAACAAGGTCCCTCTTCCATTTAAAAAACCCTGATTACACATGGTCAGGGGCATTGAGTAATGGAAAAAAGATCTGATAGGTCAGTCTGCCATAAATTTTGTCTTGTATTTACCCAAGAGAGCCTTCTGTGAATGAAGAGGAAGCCAAACCAAAATTTATAGATGTGAAACCAAGTGTATACTTCTTTTCTGCTGGGCTTAGATCTTGCCAGCTATGCTTTAGGGAAGAAGGAATTGGTATAATGTTGATGACAGAATTCCTTGAGAAACCAGATGTGAGATAAAAATACCGTCCTGTTGCTAGTCTGTTGTACTGGCAAAGTAAAACACTCCAATGATACATAGACTTGTGGTTGAATTTTGAAAATTCTTGTCAAAATCACTTGAGAATGAAAATATTCAGAAGATTAGCAAGTTAAGATGAACCACTGCGTTTGTTTTGTTACCCCAGGTTATTCTCCTGTGCATTCCTGTCATCTGTGGTGTATTTCCTTCAAGCCTATGAGCCTGGTGTTTTCCAGCAGATGTTTATATGAAGTTGGCTATAATTAAGAAAACTTGAGATGTTTGAATAACCTCTCTGATTTAGATATAAAGTAATTAAGTAATGACTACTCTGTTTGACATGCTTGTGCTGCATAAAACCACGATAAAAGTGTTTGGGGTGAAATGAAGTTAAAACCTACGTGTCTGTAAGGAATAAGGAGACAGCCTGACAGACAGAGGGAGACAATGTGGGCACTGTTTTCAGCTACTGCATGAATATTCTCAAAACCTGGATTACAAGGCCGACTGCTGGATTTAACCCATCGCAGAGCCTGCTTTTGAGAAGCTGCTTTGAGTGCTGAAGGGTAGATGCTGTGTGGATGGCTCTGTGGGTCATAAATATGAGCAAATTCATGTTTCTTCCCTCTTTGACCAACAAATCTTTCAGAATATCATCATCAGCAGAAATGCCAGCTACAGTAAACTTCTCCCAGAGTCAGCATGTTTAGATCTCTTTAGAGGTTGCTAGGCATTGAAAGCAGGGGAGGAAATTCAGCTCTTGCATTTAATGGCAGATGTCATTACACCAAATTACTTAGGAGGAGTGAGGAATGGCAAAGAAGGGAAGAGGACCATGGGAAGAGGAACCTGGCCACACCTCTGTTCCCCACAGTAATGCTCTGAACAGGATGCTGTGGATTGTTTGTTCCTCTCAGCATGGAGCAGTCCTGTTCCTGCTGCTCCTTGGCCAGCCCAGTCATCCAGCCAGCCTCATGTCATCCCTCCTTCCTGAGAAAAGATCTTGTCTTTACCCCTGTAATAAGTCTGGTTATCTACACTTACAGGTTTTCATATTATGGAAAGCAAAAGATAGTGTACTTTGACTGCTGGGAAAGGGATGGATACAAGTTAATAAAATCAAGGAGAAGTCTGATTCTTGTAATTTATAGTAGTAATCTTCAACATATTTAAATGATGGTTCTGTGATTCTATGATAGTGAAATGTACGGTTCTTCTTTGGTGTCGGAAGGATTCTCTTAATTTCACAGACCTACCTACTTCCTGTAAATAATCTGTCTTTATTTTTGAGGGTACAATGCTGAACATTGTTAGGGTCACCGTCAGTGGGCTCCTTCCTCTGCTCTTCAAAACTGATTTTCTGGACAAAAAGGTTCTGTGTATAGGTATATAGCCTTGACAACAAAGTGCGGGAATTTTTGCAAAGACTAGCAGTAGATCTAATGTTTTAATTTAAACTGTCATTTATTTATTTAATGCATCAATAAAAGCTTACTGATGTTCAGTGTGAATTGCTTTGTTAATAGCAATTGCGATAGTTTTCACTTACACTAAAATATAGCCTTCTTACTTAATTTTGTTACTTTTTTTTTGTTTGTTATTCTTTGTAAAGATTTGAAATGTAATTGAATAAATGTAGTGGTTAAAAACATGATGTGCCTGCAAATTGGCTTAGCTGCTATAGTATTATCAATGGAGAAAAATAAGATTTTTGTTAAGAAATCAATGAAATGTTCCTTTAGCTGTGAAAGAAACCAGTGTACCACTGTTGTTTTCAGTCCGCCCCAGGCAATCCTGTTCATAAACAGTGATGATGCTACTATTGCTGATGGCAGATGCCTCTCCTTACTAGAGCTGAGGCAGGGTGTGAGCTGAATTCTCCGGGCTGGAACTGTGACTGTTGCAGGGTGTAAAAAAAAAACCCTTGTACTACTTAACATTAAACCAGTCCCTTTTATTTAAGCACTCACAATGCTCTACAAGCTTTAGCTAATGAAGCCTTACAACACCCTGCACAGCCCTGTAGGAAAGTGCTGTATGGGATTATTAGACTGAAACACTGCCAGCTGGCAGGGAGTCCTGCAAGAGTCCTCCCGCTGCTCCACTGTGCACAAGAAAGACCTGCTCCAAGATCTGCTTGGCTGCTTTCCATATCAGAAGTAGACAGGCAGATCTCTCTGAAGGGGGATGTATCAGTTGTGGTGTGTTTAATAATAACATCGAGATATGATTCCTTTTTTGTAAAAATAAACTGACTCCTCACTAAGGCAATTATGAAATACTGTAACTGCACTAGGCATTGCAGCTTTTCCATGCAGGCTCCTTAGGCCTCTGTTCACCTCCTCTTGCGTCTTCTGTTTCTCCTTTTGCATTTTTTGCGGGTTTCCAGAAGTGAAACAGAATGGTTGAAAAAAAATAAATATCTTTAGTCTTTCCCCTTGTAAAGATTGTGCTGGGTTAGGCAGTGTGGTGGGCAGTGAGAGTTTACCAGCATAACACAGAGCAGACATGCAAACGTAGTGGTGGAAATTGTAGTTTGGTAGTCAGCATCAGCAGGGACTAAGTAAGCATGCAGAAGGTACAGATGGCAACAAGAAAGGTTATAGTTCAGCTGAAGAGTGCACATCAAGAAAAAGCAGTACTGGTTGCAAAAAATTCACTACCCAGGTATGTGAGTAGTAAAAAGTAAATGTTTCAATCCTGTTAGAAAAAGTATGTTGGGGAATAAAAAGACTTAGAACTGCTGGATTGTCCCACAATGCTCACATACTGTGTCCATGCAGCAGCAGAGGCAAGCTTGTGCTCATAGGCAGAACCGAAGGTACTGACCCTGCAGCAGGCTGTGTGAGAGCTTCAGAGCAGGCTGGCGAGAAGGGAGGCCCCAGGTCCAGCAAGCTGGGTCTGGCTCCTGTCACCTGCCCCAACAGCTGACTGAAAAAGGAAAAATAAAAGGACAAAAAGGAAAGAAAACAGCCAAATGAGCCTCATTAAATTACTCAGCAGCTCTTGGCAATAACAAATTGAATAGTCACACTTAATAGATGCTTCTGTGCACCTGGTGCAGCTGGTTCACCTAGCTTATTTTAATCTTGATAGGATTTTTCTCAGACTTTTTGGGGCAAGTCATCCCAACTTTATTGATAGGGGGGAAAGTTCTCATGCTCTTTATGAGAAGCTGCCTGGGCTCATTTTAGATATAACAATGCTGATGGCGTTTTTTGTAACAAGCAGTGTGTGTTTGAGTCACACAGGATGCTTTGCCTCTTTTATTCAGGGTTTCAAACAGACATACTGTTTACAGCTATCATTAGAAGGAATAATCCTTTCAGCATAATCTAACATTCAATTTTTTTATATTCAGTGTGAGCCTGGAACATCACGATCAAACTGCAAAAGGATCATGAACTCTTGCTCACATTTATTTTATTAGGGCAGCATACTCTGAAGAGATTATTTTAATAGAATTTCTTTCTTTAGGGTTTTCAATTAAACATGTTTTTGAGAAACAAGACAAAGAATTCAAACACTTGGGGTTTTTTATTATTACAGTTTTGCAGCTGACTTTCTAGTGTTTCAATGTAGTATCTAAATGTAAGTGTACCATCTACTTTTTTTGTAACAGCTCTTAAGAGGGCACTTCGATTCAATGCTAACAGTGTTTTCTGAGTTCTCCATCTTTCTTATCTATGCTTCCTATCTCCTTATTAATTATTGTGCATTAATTCTGTCTTCAATACCGCCTGGCATAACTTTTAAGTCATTTTTGTTCTAGACCTAATTTCTGTACGAGGCCTTTCCTGCTTCTTAGCCATTGCCTTTGTTGCCTTCACCCTTTCTCTAGTATACAGAAGTACAAAACATGGTCTTTTGAGACTCAGTCATGAAGCATAGATTTTGCATGGCTTTGATTAAGCCCTATAGCCCTATAGATGTATACTATGGCTGTATTCAGACTTATATAGCAAAACCAGACACATGCCAGCTGCCAAGAAGCCATCGCAGCTGCCTCCTTCCTTGGGACCAAAACTCCCCTGGGAGGTGGCTGTTGTGGCAGCCCATGTGGGGTTTTGCCTTCTGCATGGGCCATTGCTGCTAGTTGAGCAGGCCAGCCACTGCCAACCGTCTCTTTCTGTGTGATGGTGGCAGAACCTCCTACTTGATCAAAATAGACTGTGCCTTCCTGTTATTTGGAAGGGCTTAATTCCATCAGAAATGGACAAGGTAATCTGTAGGAAACCACATCACTCACTCCCTTGTGCTCTGTATGCAAAATCCAACCTTAATTGTACACTTTCTGCTTGTAGGACTTTATAATTCATATGTTTGCAGAGGATAAATGCCATCTTGTTTTGCTGTCTGGTAATAACTCAGAAGTACAGCCAAAGAGGAATATAACATTGCACTGCTTTCTAAGTTTGTGTCCCTGCGCTTACAGCAGTCCTCGCTGTTCTCTTTTAAATGGCTAAAACATCTCTGAATGTGACAACACAGCGATTAGTTTACAGGCTTAATTGTCAGTTAAAGGTATCTTGAAAATCAGGTGGAGCAAAGTTGATTTCTGCCATTTGCATCTGCTGGATACATCTTGGGCCTGCTATTTCTGTTTACTTTCAAGACTGTATTGAGATCAATTTAATATTCTTTTAGAAGGTGATACTGCTTCATATTAATCACTGCAAACCTCATAGAATATAGCATTCTTTTGACAGTAAATGAAAGATGCTGGTGCTGAGGCCTCCCAGTGTCGTGGAAGTGCACGCATCTGTTCTGAACACAGACCAGTTTTGCCAGCGTTGCCTTTTGGAAATTCTTGCTCTGGGTTTAGGGTCTACAGCAAGCCAGTGAAGGCGTAACTCCAGGCTATACTGAGAGGGTTGATACAAGAAAAGGAAGTGAGAGGCAAAGCCGGGAAGCAAGGTTTTCATTACTCAGTATGACACATACCCCACTTGCAACCCGGTTCACAAGCTGGGGCTTCAGCACTTACCACAGTGGAAGCTGAAACACAACAAGGACTATGCTAAAACTCCTTGGGGTGAGAAACACTACTCCTTTCCAAGCTGTAACTAGCAAGAATAGGCTTCTAGTGGCTTCAAGAAACATTCTTCACTAAGAAAGGCATATAAAAGCAATTTCAAAGGATGAAGACAAGCAACTGAAAGGTGAAGAAGATCTAGGAGGTTTGTTAAAGGAAATTTGTAAGGGAGCTGTGTGGGAATAAGTGCCACCTCACTACCAGAGAGATATCTAAACTAAAACATGCCCCAGGAAATCTCTAGATGAAACAGAGTCCTTAACTGCAGGACTGTACACAAGTTTCTGTTGATTATCATTTTAATTAGCAGCAACAGAAGAAAATCTCAGCTATACAGTAAAACTTGGAGAACATACTGTGGAGATAGCTTTGAAGACATTACTGAAATCATTTTGAAGTTAGCTAATGTCAGTGCCTTGGATCTAAGTCTTTTCTTGCATATCTAAATTTAGTTACTAACTGCTACTCTGAATGTTTCTACTGCCTGACAAGCCTCAGATGAGGGCTTCTCTCTTTTCAAGCTCAGAAAGGAGAAAGATAGACATCTGGGACCAGAGAGGGGCTGTAGATGTAGAACAGATTTAGATCCATAAGGAACATGCACCCTAACAGGGACACTTGGTGATAGATACACAATATGGCCTCTGATTCAGGGCATGTAGTTGTAACTGTCGTTCAAATCTTGATGGAAACAAACTCTGGAAATGCATGGAAAGTATCTTGTGAATGCTCTTGTGAATTCCTTGTGAATGCTCTATCCATAGTGTGTGAATGCTCCATCCCTGGCAGTGTTCAAGGCCAGGCTGGAAAGGCCCTGAGCAGCTTGGTCTAGTGTGAGGTGTCCCTGCCCACGGCAGGAAGGTTGCAACTAGTAGATCTTAAAGCCCCTTCCAACCCTAACCATTCTGTGATTCTATGAAATAGGGCTTCTGGGCCATACAGTTTCCAGGTGTCCTTGACTCTCTGCTTGAATTTGACTTGTCTTCTGAGTGACCGAATGTGAGTAAGGATGCATCTTCAGCCTCCAGTGTTGAGCTCAGCCACACAGATGCATGCAGACGTTCAGCTAGAGCTATGTCCATCCAGGTACCAGAAATTCCTCAGTTCTGCCCCTGCCTATGTCTATGCTGCCACACCATGTGCCTGTTGCAGTGATGCAATACCAGCTCCACCACGTGTGCTTCGATGGATCCACCAGAGTTGCTGGCCAGGCGGATGTGGTGGAAATGCCATGCCTAAATAAAGTTGTTAATGACCAGAGACCTTTGACTTGTTTACTGTGGAAAACTTATGCTCACAGAGAGTGTTTAATAGCCAAGAGATTCAGAAACAGTTAAAATAACGTAACTGGAACATGCAATCAGACAGAAGTGTCAGTGAATGAAAACTCTGTGCTTGTTATATTCATTGAAATATTTTTTTTTCCTTTTTTTCCCCTTTTTTTTTGGCCATTCTTGAGGAGTGAGAAATAATGTGACTGGTATGGGCTTGCTAGAAATGTATTAGCATTGGCTGTTAGATGCTTTTTTGTTGTTTTGAAAATGTTATCCTGTTCCACTGCAAACATCTGCTTGTTGCTGCTCTCTGAAGGGCTATGTCTCTTATAGCAGCTCAGATTCCTTAAAAAGTCCTGGAAGAACTACTTGAGAGAATGCAGTTCACTCTTATAGAAAAGGTAGTGGCCTATGACCTTAGCGTTGATGGGATGTGCTTGCAGAGGGACTGCGGAAAGGTCAGAAACAAGCTCTCCCGCTGAGCCACAGCAGCTGGTTTAGTCACTGGGACTGGCTCTTTCTGCAACCACACTCTTTCCCATAAAGTAACCACAGCAGAAAAAACAACAAGATTACTCAAAGGAGTCAGTAAGAAAAAAAAAAGTGGTTTACTTGCAAGTTGCAAGAAGTGTAGGAAAGTTGGAAAAATGCCATGGTTGGCTGTCTTATTAAGGGTGAGTAACAGTGTTGTGTGAGTGGGTGCTGAGGGTTGCTGAAGGCACCTCTGGCAGAAGAACTACCCTGTAACTTGTAGGCAAAGAGATGCAACCCACATCCCAACAGCAGCCTGGGGAAGATCCTGTATGCCTGTATCACCCATGGCAGGCTGAACTGATACTGTCCTAAAGCTGCTTCCCTGAGATGGTGGAAATTGTAACTGAGAATGAGGAGGCTTCAGGTGGGAGGAGACAAGGTGAGATTCAGCTTTGAAGAAGGAGAATATGGAATCAGGAGAGAAAGAAAAAGCAATACAAGTTCAATTTATTGTTTTGTTCACTAGTTTTGCCATCTCTTCTCTATTCTAGACCAATTTACCAAAAAGGTTGTGTTAGACTGCTCCATGGGTAGCCTCCACTCCTGATCGATTTAATGATGCCCAAAGAAATAGCTAGAACATCATTGGTGTTTAAATAGGCTTGTGTTTAAAGATTGAGCTAGGGTTGGGTCTTGTAAAAAGAATAACAGGAGGGAAAGGATTCAGTGTCAGTAGTGGGGTAGTCCCTCAGAGAAGGCCGTAGTCAGTTCTCATAACTGAGGAGGTGTAGTAATGTCTTCTTAAAAATACCATGACAAAGTAGTAAATTAAAAGGTTTAAACCCCTCCTTCCCTAACCAATAGGTGGATAAAGGGGAAAAAAAATCCAGGGAAAGCTGGTTCAAACAGACATCCTGTAATGAGAAGTCATGTGAGGGTTTCCCAGGAGTGGCTTTTGGGTAAATCCCAGGCTGGGGATACAGCCAAGCTGGACCACTGCTGACAAAGACCTGCAATGTTATATCTTTCCAGGATAAGGCCTAAAATGGGCAGATGGCTGTGGCTTGCTTCCCTGTGGTCTGGCCTGGATCCATGAAAGGTTAGTCTAGTAAAAACAGCTGCAGAGAAAGTTGGCTTCTGGGTCCCTTGGGGCAAATGTATTCACTGAGGTCTATGTAGGAAGAGCAGAGCCTGATTAATGGATGAAGGAGGAATGGCCTAACTGCAAGCTATTCAGTTCAACTTACTGGCAATTATTGGAAAAAATGAGATTCTCGTCAATCTGTTTTGTCTGATCTGCCTCATACTATATTATATAAATGCCAGAATACTATCTGGGGTCTAGCCTTCCATTTTAAAATGTTTGTATAGTTTGTCCATAAGACAAATAATGCATTCTCCTTCTCACTGAGAATAAAAGAGCACAGCCACCTCCTGGAGAAGACACATCCCTCCCTTCTCTGGTGGAGCCTTAGCTTGTGGGGTCATGTCCCAGATACTAATGTGTCAGATCCACCTGGCATCCATGGATTTGGCACAATATTCCCCTAGAGGAAGATCAGAAGAAGGTCTTCTATTTGAAATGACTTACCAAGAGGTTTGGTTTACTGGCTGGGAGTGGATGGCAGGTCTGATAACACTTGCCATGCATTTTTGCTTTCAAGATCCAGAGTCATTGGTTTAGGTATAGCCCACTGGTTTAGGGCCACCCACTCGCTGGCCGAATGACAGAGCTGGTTTCCAAGGCTGTGGTCCTTAATGAGCTAAGGTAATTGGGGAAAACGGTGGCAGTTTCCACAACACATACCATATTCGTGGAATACATGTTATAACAGCTCCCCTACAAAAAGCTTCAAGTACAGCTTCATGCTTCATGCTTGATTGCTTCCAGCTAGGGAAGCTGAAGGTTATTGCTAACCGGAATACTACAGTACTGCTTTGCAGTGGTTACAGAGAAGGGGGAAAGACTTTGTCCATCCTATGAATGCTCACCCCCTTTTCTTTCCCATGAGAAAATTAAGCCTTAGAGGATCAGGGGGAAGATATGGTTTCCAGAAGTAACGTCTTACACATATTTTTTAAGACATAAAGCAATGACTTATCTGAAGCAATGGTTACAGCAGAACTATTAGCTTAAAGCAGTTCAGCCCAATCACAATATATGTGAATCTGCCAAAGTGTGGGAAGAGCTTGGAATAAACCTGAGACTGTTGCCCTTAGAAAGGAAAGCTTTCAAAGCATGGACACAGATTTCGTAGGACTGAGAAATACAGCTCTGTATAGCATAAAAAAATTGTGCTGGCAGATACTACTTGACATTGTCATTGTCTGGTGCTGTCTTCAGGTAGGACAAGAGGAGAGTGTTGTCTGCTCTTTGGCAGGTCAAGTGTCCTTTGGGAGGTTCTCAGAGAACAGGCAGTTACTTCTTCGTTTCCTTCTCTATAGTTCTTGGAGAAAGCGTGGGGGCATGCCTTTTGGGGCCTTTAACATAGTTCTCAGGCAATGGAAATGAATGAAAGGCTGATTAAAACAAAGTTGAGAGCTTAACGCACAACCTCCACAGACTTGGAGCAAATCGTTAATTCTCTCTGGTAGGAGAGATGCAGGACCTGGGCTTGCTGAAAGCCAGGTAGGACTGAACATGAATGGTAAGGAGCATGTTGCCTAAGTGGAGCTTTTGGTGTATCCTCACAATCTGTAAGGTGGACTGAAAAATCATTCTGCCTCAATTGTAGGCAGCTGGAGAGTGTTACCTTGCTGGAACATGTTGACCTCTGTCAAATGCATTTAGATTTTTTATTGCAGTTCCTTAGGGACACTTTTATGAACATACTGATGGGCTTTGTTTAGAGGAAAAGGAAACAGTTCTTGGAGGGTCTGTAAAAAACAATGTATATACAAGTGTCTGTATATACATATGTATGTATATATATGCATAGTTCCTCATTTAGCATATGGAGCTAAGATGGAAAAAACTAATTTTGAATGTATAAACCTTGAAAAGCTTTCCAAAGGCATATTAATGCAGAGCCAAAACATGAGACTCTGACCTAGGCTGGTTTATACATATGAGCAAAAATATTTACTCAGCAAGTAAGTATTTGATTAACCTTTGTTTATTGCTTCAAGATGACAGACAGTTAAAATACAGGAACTTGTGCATTATATTTTTGCTTTTTGGCTGATGTTCATTTCCTTCAGAGAAAAAAAAGTGGTATAGTTACAAGAAGAATGTATTTATTGCTCATCTCAAAAAATGTATTTCAAAGTCTGGAGCTGAACTCAGGAGAAATGTACCTATTCTTTTTTGTTTGTTTAAAACTAAAGCAGAAGATAGTTATGAGCAATGTCAGACCATGTATCACATAACTCCTATGATGCAGCAGCATGCACGTACAGGAAAACCATGTGCAAATATTCTGTTTTCTGAGTTGGAGAAAGACCTGGATTTTTTATTTGTAACTTGAAACTAAGCGATGTCAAACATTGAGTATTTTTAGGCACTTTCTGTTTTGAAAGCTTTACTTTACAAGATGTTTTATGCTTTAAACTCACTTATTTCAAAGGGAGAACACAAACCCCCTTTTACACTGTGCATTCCTGCTAACAAGACCCATCTGCCACAGCCATCCGCCTGCCTAGCATGGGTCAGCAAAGTGGTTCTAAATGTACCAGTGGTCTTGGCACGTGCCAGTGTAAGAAAACTGACATGAAGTCACCCTTTTCTTTTTTCCTGCTTGTAATCCAGACCAGGCACTCTTCTGTCCTGAATAATCTGATGCTGTAACATGGTGCATACTGCTGACTGCCTGAACAACAGGGACTGAGAAGAGGATGGTCAGGAGGAGGTTTTACCAACTGAACTCTACTGGGAGTTAGACCTCATATTGGTGAGGGGATTAAGAAAAGCAGTAATTGCTATGTGCCTTGAAGAACTGGAACATCCTTTGTGATGGATTAGAACAAGACCTTTCATTTGGGTGTGAATGTAGTGGGGTGTGACCAACAAAAGAAACCTCAGCAATTAAATTCATTTTTTGTTTATTGTGTTGGGTTTCTGTTTTTTAACTAAAACAATTATGCTCAGTAGGAATAGACTGAATGAGATGGTTTGCATGCCTTAATAATTGTCATTTGAGAGTTCTCTTTTGAATCTAGTATCATACTAGGATGTGGAAATGACCTAAGGTTGTCTTTTCTGTCTTTGCAGAGCTGCATCTGTAAAATAGCATCTGTTAGAAGGTAAAAATGTCAACACAACCACGAATAGCAGGAGAGGATCATTAATAGCAGCTGTGGCAATCTTTCAGGAAGAATTTCCAAAGCCACATGTCTTGTCCTTGATAAACTCCCGATCCACTGAAAATCGTAAAGGCTGTCCCAGGCAGCTTTTCACAAAGTAACCAGCAGTGGTGTTTCCCCTGCAAGTGTTCAACCCCACCAGGGTGAGCGGCTCTGAAGACCCCTCCTTGCAAGATTAAGGTTGAGCAGAAAGCCATATATTGCACTACCCAGTTATTTAGCAAACGTCGGTCCTTTCGTTTTGTGGTAAACTCCTATCTTGAGTTTCCTGGTTCAAATGAACTCCCTAAGAAACTGGATCTGTAGGTTTGTTTTCTAAGTTGGTTCAGCTCCCCTGTTGGCATAAGAGCCCAGCCCCACAGACAGTCGTGGTGATGCAGGTAGAAGCCAGGCAGGGCTTTCACAGCCTCATGCTCTACTGCTCTGTTCGAAGAACATTATGTCTTTCTTATGCCCATGCCCAGGCTATTATTAAGATACTATTTGTTTTTGTCATTCTTACTGGTTAGCTACAACCAAGTCATTTATTAGATGGTCAGCCTTCACCCCCCATGTGTCATAAATTGTGTTTTGAGGGAGTACTTCTACTTCAAACCCTGTAAATTTTTCAGAAGAATTTTACCTGGTGTGGTCCTCATTACCTGGAAAACCCACAGCTTGGTGAAGGCAGGGATTTTTCAATAGCTCTGCTTTGCAGGAGAGGAACTGAATCACAAAGAAATGTGGTGAGTTGCCTAACACTGCGAAGTGGTTTAGCAGGAAGCCTTGGATTTTACTTTGACTATGCTGGCGGTGGAGTAAAATAAAAAAAAGTCAAAGATTTCTACATTTCTAGGGAGAAATTTATTACTTTGGGCGAGCGAAACCCTGGAACACAAATCTATTAAGACCCCTGAGCTGTATGATGAAGCAGCATGTATTTTACTGTTACATTTGCAATTAATAATAATTATAGTAATTTTGTCCATATATAAGGAACAAAAAATAACTTTTTTTTTTCCTTATTCCACTCCCCCTAAATATACTGTTTCAAAGCTCTTACTGATTTCAAAAGCAGTTCAGCCTGGGCCTGTGATGGGCTCACTCATGGCTTTGAGGAGTGAGGAAACACTGGGGTGCAGGTCAGAGCAGAGTGGTGATGAGCAGCTCAGAAGACTGCTGCTTCCAAGAAGCAGGCATTCAGCTAATGAATGTTTCCAAGAGCAACAGGGGAAGCAGATTGCCTAAGAGAAACAGAAAATATGTATTGCTCCAGCATTTTCTAGGGCTTCTGCTCACCCCAGACTTGGCATCTCTGGGAAGCAGTGACCCTTATTGCCATTACCAACTCTAGACAGTCTTTGGTTAAGCATTACTGAAGTTTTCAAGTCCATGAGTGTGTCTGTGAGAGTGCTGAGTCGGGAGGGTGCCGTGCAAAAGGGGCTTTGGTACTGCTCCTCCACTCCAGTGCACTCAAAACACAGTTTCAGTGCAGATTTAGGCTTCACCGAATTCACCAGATTCAGTACACACGGCATGAATGCTCAAAACCCTGACCTGTAAACCTGGTCTGGAAGAAAGTTTCATCAGTTTGTTTGTGGAGGAGCAGGCAGGGAGAAGCAGGGTTGATGGATGGGAAGAGAGCAGAGAGTAGAAGTTAGGGAACTAGGTTGAACTTGGGTTCAGACACCATGCCGTGCATTGCTTGCAGGTACTACACCCCTCTGGCAGGTCACTTGAACTCCCTGTGCTTTAATAAACCAAACTGTAAGCTTGTTTACAAGCTGAAAACCAGATGCTTGCATCTGGGAAGAGCTGGCTCAGGCAAAAATCCTTAACTCCCATTTCCAAGGCTTGTGTTGATCCTGCCACCAGTTGCGGCTGATGAATCTAAAGAGATCTTTGAAAATATGTTTGACTTGGATTTTTTTTTTTCCCCTTATCTTTTTCCTTATTAAATATTATCCTGATTGTCACTGAAGAAGTATGGGATGAATTACTGTCTTAAGATAGACCAAAACTCCAATAAACAAGCAAAATGTTCATCTTAAGAGAAAACTGTTAACACCTTGGTTGTAAGTCAGAGAATAGTCAGACCCAGATGTCTGCAGAAAGGTTCCTACAGAGATGTCTGCCTTCAATGGCAATTGCTAGGCCATATTTATCATCAGTAAAACCCCACAGGCAACATCAGCAGGTCAGATCACGCTTTTGGAAACAATTTGTCCTATCAGCTTTCCATCTTTCTATTTGGTTTTGGCACTTCGTGAGAAAAATCAGCTGCCCGCTTCTGACACTTTACTTCCTTTTCTCCTCCCACACTACGTGCCTTCTTAGCTTTCAGCCCGCTGGAGTCAAGTCACCTTTGGGATGCTGATGGGCTGCAGACAGTGCTACAAGAAACTGCTGAAATTCCACGTTACTTGTGGGCTGTGCCTGTGACACCTGATAGGGAATAGGAAGAAGTGCAGTCCTGACAGGGACAGTCTCCAAATCTGCTCATGCACCATGTGGTGATGCGTGCAAGCCGTGCTGCAAAAGAAGCTGCTGATGCAGGGCTATTTCTGAGCTTGTGTATCTGCGAATGCATTGTCTTAGTCATGATATTTTGAGAGAGTGTCAGGGAGAGTCTCAGACTATTTGATCTGTATGTACAAATGGGTTTTTCAGACCAGGTGCTGATAATATATAGCACTCAGCAAACCTCATGTGTGTGTTTTCTGTTTCTGAGTCTTGGGACAAACAAAGTGAAAATATGGTATCAACCTGAATACGGAAATAACTTCTCACTCATGCTCTTTCTTCAAACATGAAACCTATTAATTAATCAACTATATTATTATCTAATTGTCAAACCTAGGGGACATATTTTTAAAAGGTGTTTTCTGCCTCCTAGTTGACAAAAAAACTAAACAATTTTGAAAAGAAAAAAAAGTGTGAGAAGTTTCACTTTTTTCTCATATTTACTCATATTTTGGCCAAAATGGGAACAGCAGAAAAGAATTCTCAGACATGACTGAAATTGGCAAAGAAAAATTTCTGTGTATGATGATGAACTGAACAGCAGAGCTGAAATTAGTGGAGTCACAGTTGCACAAATACTGTGAGCAAATGGAATCAATCTCTGTATCTTTGGAATTCTTACAGCTCAGTGATTTAGGTCAATTAAATGCAAACCAAATAAAGAAATAAATGTTTTGGGTAGACAAACTTTATGGGGAGATTATAAGCTAAGCAAACAACACTACAAAGCGTACTCTAAACTGGACTTGTTGGAAGTCCTTTATGAAACCAGCATGATCTTTATTATTCTAATCCATCAAAATTCAATCACAGGACTACATTTTTACATGGCAAAGCAATTGCTAACCTTAATTAAGTGGGAATGTGCTTATTTAAAAAAAAACAACCACTGGTAGAAATAGATCCTGCAGTAAATATATTTAGTTTTTATCAAAACCCAGGAGCTATTTTATTGTCATAATTATTGTTGTATCAATTTAAAACAAGTTAGTGGGTAGTTTTGAAATTGCATGCTTTTATTTACATCAAACCAAACATTGTATAGGCTGATAAATTTTCATGCTGGGAAATGAGTGTATTTTATCAGGTGGTAGCCATTGACTTTACTCAAATTAAATCTTGCCAGCTGGAGTCCAGCTGTTCCAGAACTATAGAGAACAGTGATTCCTTGAAAAATGTGGGCAGTGTTCAAAAGAAGGGTCTTTTCTTTGGGAATGATAGCTAACCCATTTTTATTTTCCATCTTTTCTGATTTTAGACCTTGATCTAGGAACTCAGAGGAGCATATACTTGTGATCCCACCCCTACCTAGGAAAATATGGCACCTTTTCTCAGGAAATACAGACACTGCATTCCGTTCTTTGGATGAGCCATTGATTTCTCCAGTAGAGTGTGGGTATGACAGTCAGTGCAAAAGGATATGCCAAAGCTTTACTTCCTTTCATGTGACTTAAACATATGCTTTAATTTAAACACATGCTTAACTAACCTTTCTGCATAAGGATGCTTTCCTGACTCTGGATCTTAATTACAAGCATATTTTTGGCAGCTGTTTACATTTCTGATGTGACTGAGTGCCTTTGCTTTGCAGGAGTAACTTCTTCAAAGTAAAATGGTCCAAAGATATTTGTAAACACCAATTCTCCCACTAGTGGAGCAGTCCATACATTTTCAAAAGTAGAGATTTTGGTAGGAAGAATACGTCCTACTTGCAGGGTTTCAAAAATCTAATTCACCTCAAAGGCTGTAAGACTGGCTCCTTATGGAACAGTGTATTTAATGGTGTAAGCATAAAATGATCAAACTGATTTATATGGGGCCATTTCATTTAATGGATAGGAGTTTAAGCCAATTAAACCTGTCCTGAATTAGTTGATCATGCTAGGCATTCACATGCAAATTTTGCAGCTGTAGATCCAAATAGGTAAGGTGTTTAATAGCTGTTGACTTCCTGTAACAGATGGAAAGCATACACCACTTTTGCCCACATGATTTAAGAGAAACCCTTCACAATCTGGGGTAACAACAAACAGGAGATGGACTGTAACAATAAGGGCAATAGCTCTCACACAATAAAGTGGTCAAACCAAACCTGTGTCTGCACAGGTTTTATAGTACTGCAACCATTTTGTCCTGCAAAGCTGAAATCAGTTATTTATAAATTGTTACCATGATGACACTGCAGTATATTGTACAATGTTTGGATTGACTCCCTATACATCAGATTGCAAAGCACTGAAGCTGCAGGCATATTTGTAAGTATCTCAAAGGGGTTGAGACCCTATACAATCCCTACCTCAAGTTTACTTCCAGCTGGTATTAATTACAGGGTTCCATAGGAAAGGAATCTCTGTTTCCTGGTGGTTGTGTTGAGCAATAGCGACTTCCCTTTCCAGGAAAATCTGTGGACTTGGTAGAAGCAAAAAGCTTATGCCTAGCAGGTGTTGCTTTTAAAATAACATGGCTTACAGAATTCGCTGTAAGCTTGAAAGGACAGACTCTTTTTTTCGTCTCCTCCCTAGCCCAGGTGGAACAAATGTCAGTGCTGGCTCAGGAAATAAAGACCCTTCTTTCCTCCCAGGCCAGATCTATTGTCTGAGAGTGGATGGCTCTGGCTTACCTGCTCATTTGTACTCAGCAGGCAGACACAGCAAATCATTCTCTGAAAAACTAATCTCAAAAAGATCAGCTCTCTGGTGCCCCAAAATTGCATTAGCGACCTAACCTATGGGTATCCAGTGCAAATAAATACTGTGAGGGCAAAAGCCAAAGATTTTATTGTTCTAGCAATAAGTTACCATGTGGAAGCAGGAAGCACCCTTGCATTGTTAACAATAATCCATATAACAGTTATTGCAGGTCCTCTACCATTCTGAAAGAGAAAAGAATAGAGAAATGACACAAGCATAGTCACAGCATTGAGCCCACTGAATGATGATCTGGGGAAAGCTGATGCTTGTTTTTGTATCTCTCCCTGATTTTAGCTCTGTCCTTTGTCACAGCAATCTCCTTGTCTTAATATTCTCTTTCTGTGCCTTTGATTTCTTTTTGATGGAGCTGGAAATGCTGGGCTAACACACCGACCCTGTGCCCCAGTAGTCATGAATGGTAGAGAGAAGGTCCTCTGTCACCTCCTCAGCAGTCTCATCAGCTTTCCTTGATGATGGTCTGGGTCACTGTTGTTGTTTTGGGTCCCTTCAGCAGAGGAGGAGAACATTGCTGCTTCTGTGTCCAGAGAAGGATTGCCATTTTTTTGTTAGGACACAGGTCCCTGTTGGGTGAGTTTAATTGGTGAAGTGGATCTGCTTTGGGGAGTGGTTCCTATAGTGCCAGCCACAAGCACTGATGCAAATATGACAGCTGAGACAGAGGCCTACAGAAAGGCCACCCACTGCCTGTGTTGCCGGTGGTAAGATGTGTTCCTGGAAGAAGGTCACAGTCGAAGGGCTTGGGGTGCCCCAGAATAGGGGTATGGTTTTATTTTCCTTCTACCTTTACCTCTAAAGGATATAGATAGTCTTCCACAGGCCTCTTCTACATGTGGATTGCTGGGCTGACCACTGTGGAGCATCTTGGGTGCACACCTACATGGTCTCCTCCTTGGTGTGGACAGGGCGCGCCTTCATCCAGAAGCCCTCAGGCTTCAACTATCCTTCCTTTATTGCTTCAGTGGCAGCTTAGTTAAGTCACAGATGGTTTCAGCTCTTATTTGGCTACTTTAGGTTTTTACAAGGAATGAGATATATTAAAAATTAGAACTATTACTATTTCTGAGGGAATGGTTCTATTAATGGCAATGAACGCTGATCCCGTTATCACCCCAGTGATGGCAGCTGTAAGATCCAGTGCAGCTGTTCATCAGCCGCTTGCTCATGTCTAAGGGGTCAGCAGAAATTCCTGTAATTGTGAGCAGATTCATATTCCGCTGTCACATCAGTCCTGAACTTTTCTCTTGCTGGTACTGTGATTATGCATAAGGTGATAAAATAGCTAACAGGGAAGTCTGGTCTTCTCATTAAGCCCTGGACTGGAGGATCAGTTTGGTGTCTGCACCACATACAAGTCTGTGACCTCAGGAAAGACACTTACCACCCATGTTATCACTTTCCAATGGAGAGTATTGTTTTTATTTTGCCTCACTAGGGTGCTGAGCATACCCTTTAAGAACATGGAATTATGGCAATGCAAGCATCGGAGGATCCTTATGAATATGGATTTCCTCACAACTATTTGGACTTAATCTCTTCTCTGTGGTGTTCTGACTCCAAAATAAAGCATAGTTATTGTCCTTATTAAGTCTTGCACCCCATCTCCTTTTTTTTTTTCTGGCACTGAATAAAAAGGCTTAGCAAGATATGAACAACAGCAGGACTTTTTTTCTTTTTCTTTTTTTTTTTCCCCAAAATCTACATTCAAATAAAACAATGATGCACTGAAATTTTAAGAAGAGTATGTTTACACTTCAGCTTAGGTGATAGCAAGGGGACTGGCTTTGTTTGAACAAAACAACCTCAAAAAGATCTTAAATTTAATGAGCTGTTGCAGATGATATCTCTTGGTACTTCTGACAGGACTCCAGTGATCAGAGGTCTGAGATGTGAGGGGAAAGATCTGCCAAGCCTTTCCCCTACAATGAGTTGTTTCCAAGAAAACTGGAAGCCTTTTAAACTGAAAATTTAATTTGAGAGTGTTCAGGCTTTTAAATAGAGAAATTTAAAATGACCAGGCCAGACAGAACAGAGGGGAAAATAAAAACAGAATTGGAAGGTTTGTATTCAGCTCCCTTCCTTGTCCATGCTGGCCCTGCTGGACAGTCCCCACTCCCAGCTCTCAGTGACTTTGTTGGTAGCAGGGATTTTGGCTCAGCCCACTTGTACCCCGAGGCTCAATTGTCATTTCCTCTCCCCTGGAGCACCCTGTCCTTTGCTGATGCTGGGGAGCTCATGCCTTCCTTCTCCTGCCTCTGCCCCACAGGGCCTCAGGAGAAGGAGATCACTGCATCCTCCCTCCCAGCAATCATACATCCACCTCAGAAGAGCAGCAACTAGCACGCTGCAGGGAATGAGAAGTGTCAGTGTGTGCTCCACATAGCAGCACACCTCCTCTGGCTGCTACCATACCCAAATTCTTGCCATGTTCTTCAGCTCTGTGCTCACAGTCATTTGCCAAAGGTGCAGGACATTCTCCAGGACTTCCTTTAACAAAGAAGTTTGGTTATTTGTTGGATGGGGGGTTGTTTTTGTTTGTTTTGGTTTTTAAAATTCCTGCAGGCTGTGATTTCAATAGTGATAAACATGTTTTAGCAGATCTTCAAACAAGCAAAGTAGCCAGAGCTCTACTGACACTGGTGGACATGGGCAAATCACCACATCTGAACACAAAAAACTAGAGACTTCATTGTGCTGACACAGAAGACAATGGCAAACCTCCTGCTGACTTTATAAGAAACGGGATCTGACATTTAGTGCAATATCTGGAGAGGTTTTCTTATATGGACTCTGGAGAGCTTACAATAACATACGTTTCATTCTTTCCAATGTGTGTCCAAATGTGAGGTCACCATTTTAATTACACCCCTATTCTTATTCTACTTGGTAATGAGGGGAAAACAAAAGAGCGTTTGCATTTGCTTATAGCACTGGATTTTTCCCCAGAGCTAACACAATGGCACTGGGCAGTTCTGCTCTCTAGAAAATGTACCAAGCCAACGGAAAAAAAAAAACGAAAAAAGCCCAGAACTAAATGGCTGTAAAATGTTATTGAAAGCATTCATAATGGGTTCCAAGGGGTTATGTTCAATGGCTTTAGGAAAGCTTAATTCTCCAAAATTATTTTGGAGGTGGACATGTATTTAATTATATTGCAGCAAGGTTTAAAGACCTCCTGTTATTAGCACTGTTCAGTGAAAAGCTCCTGTATTTTTTTCAAATCCCCTTAATTCAAATCTTTTCTTGCAATTTGATGTTGAGAGGGAAGCTGGTTTTTAATGGTGATTACTATTTCTATGAATCTCAGGCAGGTAAAAGAAGAAATTATTATACAAATTTTATTTTTATGACCTAACCACTGCTAAAAAGCTTTAAATGACACTGAGTGGAAAATGGTGCAATTAGGCTGAATAAAAGCCTAAAGGCTGTCCTTCCAGGCTCTCCAAATGTTGTATGGCAAGTCTGATTGAAGCAGGATGTCATCTAAAATTCGTGTGAAGATGAAATTGCTGGAACATGCTGGTGAGGTGAGGGGAAGAAGGGTGCAGTGGAGCGCGCCGTAGGGAGCTGTGGAGCAGGGCACTGGGCTCCCTCATTTCTCTCTTTACCAGCATAACCAAATCAAGGCTGGGTTTAGCTCTCACTTCCTGGCCTCTGCTCCTAGTGCTGCAGTGTCTTGGCTTCATTCCACAGCCTGGCCTGGCCCAGAATATTTGTGGAGTTGCATAACATGACATTTAAAATTTGTCCCTGGGTTTATTAGATACAGGAGAGCAATGGATAGGGAAGCACCTCTAAAGGGTAAATACCTAGATGGATTTGTTACTTCCTGCCTAAGAGCATGCCACCCTTAATTTCTTTTAGCAAAATCTAAATACCTCTTTTTCTGTTTTTCACATTAACCAATCCTAGTACAGGCATACCACCACTTCTAGTGGAAACAAGGTGGTTTGCAGGGGTTACATGCCTTTAATCCCACTGTATGAATATAAAAGGATTACTTTTCATTTATTACCTACGATCCCTTCAGGCCAGGACACAGCTGGATTGTCTCAGCATGTGCTGTAAGAAGGTTGCTGTAGCAAGCCCTTCAGCTAAATCTATGAATGCACAGCATACTTGTCTGGCTTTTGTAAGGAAGATTAGCATGTCTAATTGAGAAACATTAACCTGTTGTTCAGTCTCAGGCTGCAGTCCCAGACTCATCCCAGTATATGCTTGACTCTGCTTCTGACATTCAGATCTAAAGAAAACTGACTGTTGCAAAATCCTACTGCAGGAGGTTCCCTTGTCCAAAAAAGAAGGATAGCTCCTTACAGGAATTGCCAGAAGATTGTATCCCAGCCTCAAGTATGTTGCTGCTGTGGCTCAACTTCTCTGCCCAGTTAGGCAGACTCTGACCCCAGAGATTTTCCACTACAATTGCCAAAGCAATTTGAGAGTGGAATATTTTGCAAATGTTTTTTGACAATTTGAACTTTTAGTAAGAACAGCAACTAGTACTTTTTCTTTGGATTAATGACTACTGTGCTTGCTGTATCTTTATTGCTAATTTAATTAGTTCCTTTGGAGACCTTAGTACTTACGGAATGTATGCATATGTTTTATTATTGCCTCTACCTAGAGGCAATTGAAATATATATCAGATAAAGTACAACGCAAAAAGGACACAGTGAACAATGCAAAGTTAAAATTGTACAGCATGAAACTGTTGCTTCAGTCATAAGGTTTTTGTCAGTTTATACAGCTTGTCATGTTAGCCAAGAAATGGAAATGGAGTTGACAAGACAAGTTGAAAGAAGTACACTCTGAGAAGTGGAACAAAAGGCACTTTTAAACATAGCTTTAATCTTTAAGCTATCGTTCATTTGTGGCTAGTTTGCTGCAAGTTGCAACTTACCTAGGTCTCTCATCCACCTCATTTTATCCAGCTTCAACTGTGCATTTAGGCTAGCTCTTGGGATGAAAAAATAATTTGCATTTATTCCTTTGACTGCACTAGTGTATTTTATTTTCTCTCATTTCTTTTAGCCAAACTAACTTAACCACACACAGCAGCAAGATGCCCTGGTCTGGTCTTGGGAAAGCCAAAGAGAAATCTGGGGCTTAGGTCTTTCTCCCAGAGTGTGTTTTTTGTCTGTGCTGTTGAAGTTTTTCCTTTGTATCTTGCAGATACATTTTATGTTTCTCTGCTACCAGGAAATGTGTCTGAGCCTCCTCACTATTAGGGCAGTT
Organism: Pezoporus occidentalis; assembly: GCF_034315485.1. NCBI lineage: Eukaryota > Metazoa > Chordata > Aves > Psittaciformes > Psittacidae > Pezoporus > Pezoporus occidentalis. The sequence goes on from NW_026913425.1 coordinate 2,303,134, forward strand.
TGGGGAATGGCAGTTACCACGTTAGTACCATATTTCTAGCAAAGCATCCTGACTTCGACAATGATATTTGACGGGAAATGCCACATTAAGATATGAACTAACATTAGTCCCTGTTCCCAGTACAAAAGCTGGTTGTCAACCATATGCAACAAGAGTCCTGCCTGCTCTTAAAAGTTCATATTTTTCCATATTTTTCCCTCAAATTATCTTAGCATTTCTAAAGTTCTTTTGATTCACTTGTGAATACAATGGCCCTTTATTTGCCTGCACCTTGATTATAATGGAGTTTGCCGGAATGGTTAAAGGATCCCTCTCCAGGGCATTTGTCATTCCTGTGCTCCAGACAATGTTTGCACAAGTTCCCTTTCATCCTCTTTCCCATTATCTGTGACTTCTGCAACATCGTGATCTCTTGCACAAGAACACTGCTGGTACAAAAGCACCATGTATTATTTTGAAACGCATTCCCTGTCATCTCCTAATTGCATATTCGTATTTGGGAAAGGCTTTTGGCATTTTTCCCGGAAGCCAATATCCTCCTGCAGAGCTGGCACCATCCCTGGCATTGGTCTGACGTCAGAGTCTGTGGCCTTTTATGAGTGACTCTTTGCCATGTGCATGCACACCTGTTCTCTGTATGAACACACTTAGTAGCACTGCTGCAGTTTTTTAAAGGGCATACTCATTTTACACAGTATAATGTAGGGTTCATAGCACTAAACCAGTTACTAGAGTCATGGTACAAGACAGGTCTCAGACCACAAGGATCTGCCTGGGACATCCTTTGATCCCCTGCACTTTACAATCTGAAAATCTCCCCTGCTGAGCTGATGCAACATACGCTGAGGCTCTTCTCCAGTAGCATGTCACCCTATTTTCCAATTAAATGCAATGGAAGTGGGCACTACTCTCCCTTCAGACCACAAGAAGTCTATTGGGATGCTAAGCTGCATCTGTCCTAGGAGGAGGAGGCAGTCCTGAAGGGTTGTGGGATACATCCATGCAGCAGGACTGGAACTCCTTCTGGACAGGCAGAGCTTGGCAGTGTTGTATGGCTTTGGTAGCAGCCAAGTCTCCTGCTGTTCAAAAGGGCCAATTATTTCTGATTAAAATTGAAGTGAAAAGGCTGAAGGCTCAAGAAAGAAATCCAGCTTCCAAAGCAGAATCACCATGTTAGTAAACCTTGGGGTGTTGTGAAGGGGAACTCTGATTCTAGAGCTAGACCTGTTTTGAGCTGCTCCTCTGCACATTAGTTGAACAGACTTTGGGGCACAGCTGTTTAAGGAAGAGGAGAAGGTTGTCTATTAATAGCTGAATATCATCCATGTGCATTCCCAAGGAATAAATTTGAGACTTTTAAACCCTTTCTTTTTTTTTTTTTTTTTTTTTTTTGGTAACCTGGATCTGTCTCCTCTCCCCTGAAGCCTCTTTTCTTACTGCCTTAAATACATGAGTATTACCAGTCTGTTTTAGGTTTCTGATTTCAGCTGTTCCGTACCTGTGCGTAAACACCACCGTTTCTCTGTTGATCATTTGTGGTGGTTTGTGGTGCTTTAAGTATTTGTCTTTTCAGTTAAAGGCTGGATGAAAGCTGCTGTAAGGGCAGTATATATACAGCATTATTGCCTTACTGTTGCATATGATATACTACCGCCATCCTATCACAGTGAGTAGCACCCGCAGAACACTGCTGTGGGAATAAAGACTGCAGCCCCATTCAGCAGCATCACAGCTGCAGTGCAGTGACTGTTGCAGATATCTGGAGTTACGGGCTCCCAAAGGGCTTGTTCACAGTGGGGTCACACCACTAGCCTCATCTATGCTAGCGACAGTGGGCAAATACTGAACCAGAGCTAGCCAGGTGTTTGAAAATCAAGTCCCGGGATCTGTTCCACTTGAGAACTACATTTGGCTGAGTTGACGCTGGAAGTGTGTTACCATGTTTCATGTCATTCACAGGTTTATTTAAAGCTAGTGATAAACACAGTTAAGTAAGAGAATCCCTCACAAGTGTCAGAAGTTCTGAGAGTATCTGGTCCTAGCTCTTACACAACCTAGTAAAAAGAGATAACAAGGTAGACCGAATATTGTGTTTTATAGGTAGTAAGATAATAACCAAAATATACAGGAGGAGAATTTCTTTGTGTTGCTGTAGTAGTAAAGCACCACCATAAACTTTTGTAGCTAAGTAGACCTTATGGTTAATAGGCATTACATGTTTTCATGTATCTTACATTTAAATAGCATACTATATTTCCTTTCAGTGTTCTCTTTATGTATGTTCAAAAGCAGTGATTTTGTTGTAAATTACTCTATTTATTTATTTATTTATTTATTTATTTATTTATTTTCCCCAACAGTGACAACCCAGCAGAATTGAAGATGAGCAAGAACCAAGGAGTTTGGTTTCTGGATGAGAACTGAGCTTCACTGCAGTCTGTGGTTGTCAGATGTGTACTTCTGGCTTTGGTCTTTTGAGAACACGCTGTGAAAGCCACAAAGTTTAAATCTTCCTTTTCGTATTCACGGGCTCAAAGTATCAGATTGGTCAAAGAATTACATTTTAGGGCAGCCACTGAACACATACGAAGTACAAATTTTAATCAAAACTTGCCACCATGTAAAAGAGAAACACTAGGCTTTAGTTTTACACAGCTGCTTTTTCCATGAAATCTCCAGAAAAGACTGGTGATTATGGTTTCAAACAATTTTTAGTAGCAACTTAAGATAATTTTTAAAGAAATCCTGATTTTTTTTTTTAAGGGGTACTGGATAATTGCCTTCTGAAAACCACATCTTTGGTAAGTGTTTTCTGTTGTGGTGAACACAGTAAACCTCTAGTTCCCTTTTAAAATCTCAAAGAATGGAAAGAAAATAGTCTTTGGCTTGGTTCTGTGCTTCTTCTATTATCTATGGGCTAGATCCTGTTCCTGCTAGTGTCTGTGTCAAAATGTCTACTGATTTTTGGCACTAAAATTAGCCCTTAATTTTGCAAGACTTATCTGCAAGGATCAACATAATTTACAAAAATACAGTGATTATTGTGTGCAGTTTTTTTATCCCTGGCTCAGTATGCACCTATTTCTCCTGCCATCTTTTCTCTCCCAATTGGTGTTCTGGAAGTCTAGCTAAGGTTCTTATAATAATTTTCTCATTCATCAGTCATTTATCCCACTGCTTTCCTCCATCTCCTGACCCCAGTAAGTTGCTTACTTCATGCTTTTGTTTTGAAAAATTGCCTTCTGCACAGTAAGACCAACCTCCTCTCATCTGTATTTCTGCAGAGACTATATCAGTGCTGCTTCAAGAAGGCAGGTGCATCAAAATAAAAGCCCTAGCTTATCTTCTCCAGTCCAGCTGCTGACCAAAGATTAGTGAATGCTTTTCAGGTCTTTGAAACCACTAGTTCAAATTCTTTCTCAAATAATTCCAAATGGCTACCTCTGAATCAGTATTTTATGGTAGCACTATTGTTTTGATGAAAGCTCAGTCTTTCCTCCTGGTGAGAATATGTTAAATTTATTGTGGTATTTTTAAGGCAGGCAGAAATGCTCAAAATCCATTACCCTGGGAAACCAAAGTGGCAGACATGAATCTTTGTTACATTTAGGTAACATCTTTCCACGGCCCTTTCTTTCCCTGTGGAGCAGTTCACAGCCTTTATTCTTTGCATTCTCCCAGGATCCAGGGGTGTTAGCAAGCAATAGCATGCTGCTACTCTACAGGGAGAGTGATTTCCATAGGATTTCGGAAATGTGGCAAATCAGCCTTAAATTAAAAACTTAGCTGAACATCACACCAGCAGGACAGGCTATCCTCACTGTACCAAGAGAGGGATACAGCATCAGGTGAAAATACATTTTTGTCAAGTCATTCTGGTGATAAAGAGCCTGGAGCAGTGGTGGGAGGCAAGAGGAACAGAGTGTCTGATGAGGGGAACAGTGCTTGTGTCCTCATCCCAGCATCTCAGCGCTTGAGAGGGTGTGGGAGTTTAATGTTTACTTAGTATATGAGCAAGGTTTGGTGTCTTGGGAAGATGTGGTTCTCTGTCAGCCATCAGAAAGGAGAAACATGGAAATGACTAGCATGCCAGTGCCTGACAGTGGGGATTTGGGGAGCCATTAGTTATTGCTCTTACTTGCTGTTTTTCCAAAGGCACCTGTCAGACCCAGCTGACACTTCAAGAACTGAGAAATATTTGGCACTAGTCATGCCTTGTGAATGTGCTGTATATATTCCCTTTTCATACAGTTGCTTTGTTCTCATGAGGTTTTATATTAGCAAAGGTTTTCATCTTTGCTCTCTGCAATAACCAGCAGACGTGCCTGAGCTGAGGCATTACGTGCAGGCTTTGCTGTTTCGAGCCTGTTTCCCACCGTCCCCCTGGACCAAGGATTAAGGCTATTAACAAGATATCTACATTTAAATACTGCAGCTAACTGCTCCAATTCCTGCCTATTAGCTAGGGAGTTCTGTCAGGCCCTGATCCTCTGTCAGCAGCCCCGTGACCCATGCAAGCGTACGACATGAACTTTTCATTGCCCACCTAATCGTGTTTGCCAAGGTTATCTCCAAGAGGAGCGAAATCTGGCCTAGGGCATGAACTTACACATCTGCCGCTCTGCAAAGTCTGCTTTTCTCCATGTTACTGCTAAGACTCTTTGCCTGACTTAACCTGTGTTTATGACGCACACAACAATTTTTAATAGTTTACTCAAACTCTTTTTCCTTTTGAGGCAGCATAAAGTATATCTGTTTTTTTTAATATTTATTTTTATTGATGTTTTTGGCTTTGCCAGTCCTTAGAAGACCTCATTCCTTCTTCAAAACATTGCCAGAAGAAGCAGAACATCGGCCTGCTTTACAGATAGAAAGATAAATAGTGACAAAGCTACCAGAGAGCAGTGGAGGTGTCCAAATTATGAAAATTCTGAAAATGTCTATCCTAAAAAAAACCCTAAAATGGAGAGTCCTACCTCTCTTCTTAGCTTCCCAGTAGAAGCTGGGAGAACTGCTGTTTGTGTTGACCCTCTTCCTGTGGCAGGCCTTCAAGAGTTCTGGCAATCACAGTTGAAATCTGCCTGGGATTATGCAGGTTTATTTTCTGAATCAGATTGAAACAATGCTTCTGGATTTGGTCATCTGACTGTTCTGTCCACAAAAGCAATTATACATTTCTAAAATTGTATTTGCTTTGCAGATTGGATGCTTGCAGCTGCAGATAAGATCTGTGGACGTTTTTGTTTGTGAGGTCCCTTTTTGAAAGTGCAGTCTTTGGTTTAAGAGCAGTTGCAATTAATGATGACTTTCCTAAAAAATGCATACCTGATTTTACACTAAAGGCCTTTTCTCTATTTTAACCATCCTAGTGGTAGCTCTATTTGCCTTGTTGTCCTGGGTTCAGCAGTAGCAGTCATTTTTCTCCTTCTTGGTAGCTGGTGCAGTGCAGTGTTTTGACTTTCGGCTTGGGAACAGCGCTGATAACAAGGATGTTCTGGTTTGGCCAAGGACTTTGTGAGCCTCATGCTCTGCCAGGGAGGAGGGGAAGACAGGAGGAAGCAGAGACAGGACACCTGACCCAAACTGACCAAAGAGGTATTCCATACCACAGCACGTCATGCCCAGGAGGTAACTGGGAGTTAGCCGGAAGGGCTGGGGGACTGCAGGGTTGGAGGAGGTATCGGTTGGAGCTTGGTCGGGCTTGGGGGGCAAGTTATCGGTCAGCTGGTGCTGAGGTATTGTATTCTCTTCCCTTGTTATTTCCTTTATCATTATTATCATTGGTGGTAGCAGTAGTGATTTGTGTTATACCTTAGTTACTAAACTGTTTTTATCTCAACCCATGGGAGTTGCATTCTTTTCAATTCTCCTCTCTGTCCCTCTGGGAGCAGGGGGAGGGCAAGAAAGGGGGGGAAGTGAGTGTACGAATTATCTGACTGGGTTTAAACCACGACACTTGTGATTCTCTGAGGAAGAAATTCCTTCAGTTTCTGCTTTTAAGGCAGATAAATAATTCTTGAGTCATGACGAGTAGGATGGTTGGGTTTCTTCAACCTTAGCCTTTTTTTATTACTGGCTTCTTGACTCCACAGTGCCCTCAAACTCTTCCCTAACCACATGGATGACCTATCCTTCCCAGGGGTGTCAGCTTGATGAGATCCATGTATGATCTCTCTTTAAAACAATCAGTATTTTAATACCTCTGCTACAATCCTTGACTTCTGTCAAAAAACATTTGTGAAGTTGTTTTGTAAACATTTTTGTAAATGTTGTAAACATTTGTAACAACATTATGTCTTATATTCCTTCAGTGAGGAGCAAGTGAGCATTGCAAGTCCTCTGCTTAATTTCTTTACCATCTTCTGTAGCTTACTTATTTTTTTTTCCAGCAAAATCATCAGTCCCCCTAAAGCTTGCACTCACCTTAAAATGAAGATACTAGCTTCCAGACTGGTAATCTAGTCAATTTTCTTTTGAGGATGGATGATAACTTCCTCCTGCAAATGGTGGATGAGCCGACCAGGAGAGGAGCGCTGCTGGATCTCATCCTCACTAACAAGGAGGATCTGGTTGAAGCAGTAAGGGTTGAGGGCTGCCTTGGTTGCAGCGACCACGAGATGGTGGAGTTCAGGATCTTGTGTGGTAGGACTAGTAGAATAGCAAGTAGAATTGCAACCCTGGACTTTAGCAGGGCAAACTTTGGCCTTTTCAAGCAATTGCTAGGGGAAATCCCATGGGCAAGGCTGCTTGAAGGTAAAGGGGCCCAAGATAGTTGGTTGATATTCAAGGATTGCTTTTTCCGAGCTCAAGGTCGGAGCATCCCGACACGTAGGAAGTCAAGGAAGAGGGCCAAGAGACCTACGTGGCTAAATAGGGAATTGCTGGGTATGCTCAAGTGGAAGAGGAGAGTTTACAGGTCATGGAAGGAGGGGCTGGCCACTTGGGAGGAATATAAGGCTGCTGCTAGAGGATGTAGGAAGGCAGCTAGGAGGACTAAGGCATCCTTAGAATTAAACCTGGCGAGAAGGGTCAAGGACAGCAAAAAGAGCTTTTTCAAATACATGGCAGACAAAACTAACACCAAAGGCAATGTAGGCCCACTGGTGAACGGGATGGGTGCCCTGGTGACAGAAGATACAGAGATGGCAGAGTTACTGAATGCCTTCTTTGTCTCTGTCTACTCTGCTGCAGGCAGTCCTGAAGAGCCCTGTACCCCTGAGACCTTAGATGAAGTCAGGTCGACGGAGCGGTTTGCCTTAGTCGATGAGGAATGGGTTAGAGACCAGTTGAGCAATCTGGACATCCATAAATCCACGGGTCCAGATGGGATGCACCCGCGGGTGCTGAGGGAACTGGTGGAAGTCATTGCTAGACCACTCTCCATCATCTTTACCAAGTCTTGGGAAACGGGAGAGGTGCCTGAGGACTGGAGGAAAGCAAATGTCACTCTGGTCTTCAAAAAGGGCAAGAAGGAGGACCCGGGTAACTATAGACCGGTCAGCCTCACCTCCATCCCTGGGAAAGTGATGGAACACCTTATCCTTGGTGCCGTCTTAAGGCATATCAAGGATAAGAGGGTTATGAGGGGCAGTCAACATGGCTTCACCAAGGGGAAATCATGCTTGACCAATCTCTTAGCCTTTTATGAGGAAATAACACGGTGGATGGATGATGGCAGAGCGGTGGATGTGGTCTACCTTGACTTCAGCAAAGCATTTGACACAGTCTCCCACAGCATCCTCACAGCTAAATTGAGGAAGTGTGGACTGGATGTTCAGGTAGTGAGGTGGACTGCGAACTGGCTGAAGGAGAGAAGCCAGAGAGTTGTAGTCTCTGGGGCTGAGTCTAGTTGGAGGCCTGTAACTAGTGGAGTGCCTCAAGGGTCAGTACTGGGACCGGTATTATTTAATATATTCATCAACGATTTAGATGAGGGAATTGAGTGTACTATCAGCAAGTTTGCTGATGACACTAAGCTGGGAGGAGTGGCTGACACGCCAGAAGGCTGTGCTGCCATCCAGCGAGACCTGGACAGGCTGGAGAGTTGGGCAGGGAATAACTGGATGAAATATAACAAGGGAAAGTGTAGAGTCCTGCATCTGGGCAGGAACAACCCCAGGTTCCAGTATAGGTTGGGGAACGACCTGTTAGAGAGCAGTGGAGAGGGTCCTGGGGGTCCTAGTGGACGACAGGATGACCATGAGCCAACACTGTGCCCTTGTGGCTAAGAAGGCCAATGGCATCCTGGGGTGTATTAGAAGGGGGGTGGTTAGTAGGTCGAGAGAGGTCCTCCTTCCCCTCTACTCTGCCCTGGTGAGACCCCATCTGGAATATTGTGTCCAGTTCTGGGCCCCTCAGTTCAAGAAGGACAGGGAGCTGCTGGAGAGAGTCCAGCGCAGGGCAACGAAGATGATTAAGGGAGTGGAGCATCTCCCTTATGAGGAAAGACTGAGGGAGCTGGGTCTCTATAGTTTGGAGAAGAGGAGACTGAGGGGTGACCTTATTAGTGTCTATAAATATATAAAGGGGGAGTGTCACGAGGATGGAGCCAGGCTCTACTCAGTGGCAAACAATGATAGGACTAGGGGTAATGGGTACAAACTGGAACACAAGAGGTTCCACTTAAACTTGAGAAGAAACTTCTTCTCAGTGAGGGTGACGGAACACTGGAACAGGCTGCCCAGGGAGGTTGTGGAGCCTCCTTCCCTGGAGACATTCAAAACCCACCTGGACACATTCCTGTGTAACATTATCTAGGTGTTCCTGCTCCGGCAGGGGGATTGGACTAGATGATCTTTCGAGGTCCCTTCCAATCTCTAGCATACTGTGATACTGTGATACTGTGATACTGTGATACTGTGAGGTGCTGCATGTTGCTCCCAGCCTCTGGGTTGTTCCTCTCTTCATCCCTGTGTTCAACCTCCTGCTAGCACTGTACAGCTTTGCAAACACAACATTTGTGACTTTGCATCACCTTAGCTTCTTTGTTCACAGTCTGTCAGGCTCAAGTATGGGTTCATTCTTGCCTTTGAGCTCTATTTTCTTGGCCTTGCCATGTCACTCTAATGAGACAGAGAAACCTCACTGATACAAAACCTGGGAATGCACCACTCTCTTGGCCACTGAAAATTGTAGGGCAAGTAACAGCAGTGTGAGGGTTACACATGCAAATATGTTTTTTGAATGTGTTTTAATGTTCTTTAGCAAGAAAAAGAGTACATTTGCAGTAGGTGAAGCAACAACTTCAGAATTAATGCATTAGAAATAAAAAGTCACAGCAGGTTTTCTCTGTCAGAAATAAAGAATAAAATTTACATGGGCTGTGTAAATATACAGAGCAAGAGCACTGCAGGCAAGTGTTTACAAGATGCATGTTTAGCCAGTATCATTATGTTCCAGCAGAAAGCAAAAAGGCCAAATGACAAGTCCTGGGTGGTCATTTTTTTTTTTGCTAGATGCTGTGAGCCTGTAGAACAACATTAAGTGTTTGTGCCAGACTGCTGTTAAAGATGATAGGCAACGCACCCATCAAATACTTCAATAGCAACTTTATGGTTTACTTGTCGGTTGATGTCCATATTGTTACCCTTACCCAAGACTTCTATATGCACATAGTTTTCTCTCCTGCAGAGATCTGCTATTTCACCAACTGCTATTTTAGGGAAGGCTGTCTTGTTGCATCAGAACTAAAATCACTGCCATCCTCCCTTAGCAGGGAAACCTTCTCAGCTCTGTTTGCTGTGGCTTCACCTTATCATTGCTGTCACTCCCATCAGCACACTCTACATCAGGATCAGTATCTGGATGGGGACTTTCCCAGTCACCCAGGAGAAATTCAGGCCAGAGGTTATTCCATGCTTTGCCTGCCATGCAGATTCAGTTTTTCATTGTTACATCCTTAACAAGCTTTTACAGTTTCTTTTCCTAGTAACAATGTGTCTGTAGCCCTTACGATTTTTGGATATCTTTGTTTGATCCTAATACTCCTTAGGATTTTCAGACACTGTGGCAGCCAAGAAGTGTTTCCCACTGGGGCCTCCTACAGCAAGTGTGCTTGCTTGAGTGCAGCAAGAGCTTGCAAAGGACATCCTCCAGAAAATGCAGGGACTTAATCAGTAAACTTTTATCCACTGTTGAGCTGTAGTTTCTGTAACAAAACAGCTGAAAAGGCAGGATGTGAAATCTGCTTTGCTCAGAGACAGGGCAGTGCCATCAGTCTAAAGGCATGAAGACTTGGGACTATGACGGTCAGGAGCTATAGCAAATGGAAAGTGTCTGGAGCAGTAGTACCTGAACGATGAATGATGCTTTTGGTGTTCTAAAGTCTCCTGCACTGTTTAAGCTGTCTCCAAGAGGTAACACATTGCAAATTGTGTTTCGTAACAGCCAATATTAAATTCTGATTTATTTCACAGACAGATAGGCAGTTAGTGACATGGTTTTGCCTTGGAAGGTCAGAGATGGAGAGACTTTGGCCAAGAGGTGCAATCTGTATGTATTTAGTTCTTGTTTTCTGGAATCTTTCAAAGTAGATGTGGCTGTTCTTGACTCCATGAGCCATAGCTTCTGGGTGCAACAGTTCTTCAGAGAAGCAGGACTCACATCTGAGAAGATGTCTATGTTTGTAGCTTACAAGATAGAAACCACTGTCTCTGACACAGGAGATGCTCCAGTGCTGTATAGCTGTCTGAGAGAATGAGATTCATGTGGTGTCTCTGACCATCCCCCATTCCCTCTGCAGAAACTTCTCCATTTGAAATGCCAATCAAATATAATGGCAAAACAGACAACGATTTAGTTCTTCAGGTTTTATGGAAAAGTACGTGCATGTAGAAGAGAAAGACCTCTGTCAGCATCTGCCCAGAGGAAAAGGTAACATCCAAATGGTCTTATTCTGAATTCAGCTAGTCAGTGAGCTCCTGAGTGCTGCTGGGGACCCAGCTCATGGGTGCTGTTGCTTCAGCAGAGCAATTGGAAATGGAGGAGTGAGGGACCTGCAGGAAAGGAGGATTTGCAATGTCCACTGTGTATGGAGCACTGACTGGACCTGAGCTCAGGCCCATCCCTGCATCATCTGCACATCCCACTACTGCTGCAGCACAGTAGGAGGTCTTTTCCTAGGACCCCTCCACACTCAACAGGGAGGGTGACTCAGCTGGGCTGCAGTATCTGCTAGAAGTCCTTATTTCTCCCTGTTCATATCACATTTTGGTGCAAAACCCCCCTAGACAAAATTAATCTGAACATAGGTCATTACTGCAGCAAGCTCAAGCCCGTCACACTGCAGAGAGCCCTTTTCATGTCTCACTGTCTGGAGAAGTGGTCAGCAGGCTGTGGTACAATGAGAGTGTGCCACATCCTCATCTGGGCAGGTCTTTGTTGGCAATGTTGTAGGTCTGTAACGGCACCTGGGGACAAACCTTAAGGGGACTCTGAATGTGCACACCGTCTGGGCTACAGCGTCTCAGATTCAAGGCTGGGCTGTAAGAGGCATGAAAACTTAAAAACCTGGGGAAATTTACTGGTAAAGAAACAAGCACTCACTGGATTATGTAAAGATTTGAGGATTGTGTTCCAGACCCAGTTCTGCCTAATTTCCATTCTGATTGCTTATGTCCTTATGTGTACTCTGAGTCCTGCGAGTGCTTGGGTTTCAAGACTGAATGTATAAGAAAGGAAGTTAAGTGTTAAAGCCAACTGGTGAAGCTGAATGTTCCAGCTGGGTTAATGTTGCACTGTCCTGTGTGGCTTCCATTCCCTCTTCTCCCTCGCTTTTCACATTTCCTACATCACTCTTTTTCTTTCCTGCAGCTATAAATGACAGAGATGGTACTGAGGAAGAAGTACCTTTTTTTCCATAGCCATAAAAATAGCTTCCTTGGTTTTATTAGCAGCACATGGATTTGAGTCCAGCATACTCTCCAAAATAGACAATGAGCAGGAAGCACTCAATTTGGCAATGAATTTGGGGTTAGAAACATTGCTGTTTTCAAAGCATTTCACCAGAGTCATTAAGTGCTAGAGCAGAGAACTTGAACCAAACAAAACTAGGGGAAATTACATTTCTCTTCCCTGACCTATATAAAAACCGTTTGTGCTTAAATCATATTGAAAGCTTTAAAGGGACCTCTCTCCCAGTGGAACATGCAGAAAACATAAATGTCGTGTGATAAGATTATTGCTCACTATAACTTAGTAGGGTTTGGCTGCGTTTCCTTTTCTTCGCAAATGTTTAGTAAGAGTGTTTATGGGATCAAAGTCTAAGCAAGGATTGCACAGATACACAGTTTCATTTTTCAAATCTGAGAGCATGAACCAAGAAACTTTCTCCTAATGGGTAGGCTTATCCTGGCTGAGGACAAAGACAAATCCATCCCATTCCTGTTCAGTCCCAATAACTAGCATTGTGATTGACTCCAAAGCTTTGTTTGGATATAGAATCCAAATATACAAAATTACTGGGGGAATAGCTTAAGATTTAGTAGCATCTGAGAGAACTGGGCAAACAACATATCAAAGGGCTGAAGTGTCAGAATATTCCCTGTCTTTATTATTAACTGTGATTCAGTAATCACAGTCAGAGGAGAGATGGTCTGGCTTTCATTTAACGTGGGAATGGACCATATCTCTCCAAATAAGGGAAAAGTCTCAGCATGTTGTATCTCATAGAGGGGGGCAACTGCTTCTGCACTCCTGGACCTATGCCCATACACCAGCCTGTCCCAACTCTGTGTGGGGTCCCATTATCAGGGAGACCAGTTTCATCTTCTCCCAGTTATGGGTGTGTGCAGAAGGAGCTGCAGGCTCCCCTTCTGTTGCGCATGCAGCCGGGGTAGCACACAGCAGTGGTGGTCCTTGGAGCCAGTAGGAGAAAGCAGCACTGAAACACACAGCAGCTCTGCTGGGGTCTAGGAAGAAGCCCCTTCAATAACTCTGAGCTCTGAAGTGACAGTTGACCATAAGGATGTTCATAGTCTAAGGCATTCAAACACCATGATAGTGTTCTGCCTTAAAATACTACGTGCTCTACTTCACTTCCAAATCTGCACTGTCTGACTGGCTTTATCCATGGGCCCAGAACAGATGTACTTCTAGGTACTCTCTGCAATAGACTCTCTGCCTGGATCCCCTCCTTATGCTGCAGTGATTGCGCAAGATGGGCCAGAGTATGTTGCTTAAAGAATTAATTGCCTCCTCCTGTGCTCTTGGTCAGGAATTTTTGCATCTGCTGTGAGTGATGTTAGTTTTTGAGCAAATTGGGACTGGGAGCTGCTGCTCTATTGCTTTCTTCCACTACCCTTCTTTATTCTACTCTACCAAATGTTTCATTACTGCTTCTATTCCTAGATGGGTGATCTCCGGTAGCTGTTGTCGTTCTCATATGAGACAATTTGTTCTTTCACTTTGTTTTCATTGATTACTCATCCCTTTATATAGCCTACTTCATGAGTCATTTTGCCTACCTACCTGCAACCAGCGTGGTGTGCTATCCATCAGTTCCTTGTTCAGTAGCAATTACCAGCCTTTTATTGCTGGATTTTTCTCCCAAGGACTCCTTCTAATGCCAGAATACTTCATTAATTTCTAATTTTGCAAACCACAAATTGTGAAATAGCTGCAGGAGCTGGAAATAGAATAAGTATATACCCTCTCCTAGAAGTACGCATATGGAGTTGGAAGGGAACTAAGGTTGGAGTTGCCAGAATGTCCCTTATAATTTCTTTCCACTAACATTTAACCAGACAGATTTTACCCTCACATACATTTGTTCATTTCAAAATGGTTCAAGTGGACTCAGTGGATGGCAGTTTGTTGTGTACTTGGAGCAGGACATTGCTCAAGATGGGAAAAGCCTAAATTCTTCAAATCTTCTTACTGCTGCCCTAGAATGGTGGCATGATGCCCCAGACATAAACTTGATCATGCTTTTATTGATTTCTCCACAATGTTTTCTGGTCAACCTAATTACAGATTATTTTCCCACATGAATCCCTCTTAGGGAGAATACTCTGAGAAGTGGAAGTTAAAATGATGAAATCCATTGATAACATGTTGCAGGCAATATTATGAATATCTGTATAAAATATTAGTTTTGATATTAAGTCTGAGACAATGTTAATTTGAAATGAAATAACTAATAGTTTTGATTTGTGTGTCTTGCACTGAAGATGCCTAAAACTGTCATTATTCTTTGCAAACGGAATGAATACCAAGCAGGTCTGGGACATGAGGATAGACATGCAGGATTAATGATATGAACAGCATGTGTTGTGGCTCTGAAATGAAGCTCAATGTAATCTCAATTGACCTTTCTGTCTCCTCATCTGAAGAAGAACAAGGGTGGTTTTTTTTTGCTTCTGTCCTTTCGCTCGAAGTTTTTTTACAATATTAGAAGAGAAACTGCAAATTTCTTTTATTTCCTTGTCACCATGATCCCAGCAGGAAATGGTACACTCTGTGAAAAGGTGATAAAGCCAGTCTTTGTCCTTCTAACATAAATGGAAGTATGTTTTGCAGCTCAAACAACTCCATTCACAAATGAAATCAGGCCATTAAGTTCATTGTATATAGGTAGTCACTGCTGCAAATCGAAGCTGAATGCAAGCTGCCTGTCTTAGACAGTGTAGCTGGACACTCTGCACCAAGTACCCTGAACTATCTGGTCTCTCTGGGCATTGATGTCATGGGTCCATGCTGGGCTGTCCAGAAGGATTGTCTTGTTTCCCCAGCCACTGGGCTATGAGTTATTTGCCTGATCTTTCAGGACCAATAAAGCCGCCCACAACACTCCAGGATATATTAATTCCCTGCATGTTCTATTGTATTGGAAATGTTGGTTATTAAAGGGAAAAATAGCTGGGGCTTTTTTAGTACGAAATAAAAATTCAGGTCCTTTTTGATCCTCTACTATTCAGACTGCATGTGGCTCTTTATTCCCATCTAGATACAATAAATATTGCCAGTGCTTTTGTATCATGTAATATTTTTCTTGGTCCTACTATTTCTCAAGTAATGCAGTCTCATTGAATACTTTCTCTATAAAAAAAGTCAACAACAAACAAATCCAAAACAACTGAAGGAAGGTCTTCCAAAATGTCCCATATATTCAACTAAATGTTTTTATGCTTTTTCTATTAATATGTACTTTCCATCCTCAAAGACCGTCATACAAATCAGTGCTTCAGCCAGCTGAAGTAAGCGTGTGCCTTGGGACACGATTTCCAAGCAGTCCTTCTCTGTGCATTCCAGTTTTGATTTAATCCAGGTTTATCTCAGCTTTGCATTAGCTGTTTGGAACAGGTTTAAGCTAAACTGGACAAAAACACTCTCAGACAGTAGCAAGAGTGTTGTTCATACAGAGTATCACATTAGCCAGCCTCAATGGTTGCAAAATCTCTGTGTAGGAATCTTCATCTTTGACATCTCTTTTCCTTTTTACTGAGCCTCTCTCTGCTGCCATGTTTGACTTCTTTCTACTGCTCCATGCCTGTAGCAGCATTAATATGATTGGGGTCTCAAACTTCAGAGAAAGCTATACATAGTCAAAATCTCAGTCCTTTTAACAGCAATGAAAGCTTGTCAGAGGGCAGTTCTCCCCCTTGTCAAAAGGATGCATGATGGTATCTTTATCGCTGAACATCAGCAGAAGTGGCTGTAGGGGCTTGGGCACTGGGACTTTTCCAGTGCTGGGCAGATGACAATGCTCTGCTGAGATGGGGCTTTCAGTCATAGTGGCACTCACCCCTCTCACCACTCAATCGTGGTGCCTATACTGTGATACAATGGCAATGCAGCAAGCCCAGAGCATGCTTACAGCTCTCACTGCAAAAAGCTCTACTGGCTACAGGTAAACCATTTCGCTGGTGGCAGAGGAGTCCTTCCGACTGAGAAGGAGGTGTACTGTGTCGTCTGCTGTTTGCCAAAGTGGGCTGCCACTCATGCTGGGCCATCCTTGCTGGAAACAGAAACATAGGACATAATGTAGACCACGCAAAGAAAGAAGTCTGCATTTCATAAATAATGGACAAGGAATAATAGGGTAGGCAGGGGAGAACTCAAAGGAAAATTTCGTGTTCATGCTTGGCAAAAGTAATAGCAGCACCTGAATGGGCGATTGCCCTGCTTTTTGCTAGAGGGAGTTTCATTTGCTGGAATTACATTTCATGTCAGGATGGCAAAGCACTGTGCCCTTGAGAAAGTTAAGCTTTTGCAACAAGGGTATCAGGAGGCCCTAGTGACCTGTGCACTGAATGTGCTGGATGGGAGACTCTGGTGCCCTATTGATTTTGGTACAGCGATAAGCTCTTAATTTCTGCCTTGTGGGGAATCAATAATTGTAAGAAGAACTGCCCACAGAGTTCACTCAAAATTTTTTGTGGGAAACAAAAGATTTTGCTGGGGATGCTGGGTTTTTCTTTGAAAATGTCAATACAACATTATTTTTTTATTTTTTTTTACTTCTCTTTTCTTTCCATTTTGCTTGTGGAAAGATAAAGAAGTGAGTATGGAAAAACCCCTTCAAAGCTGGTGAAAAACTGACAGTATTTCAGCAATGCCAAATAGAGTATGAGAATTTGCAAAAGTAACAAGAAAACAAAAAAAATACCTTTTTTCTGAACTCCATCTGCATTTCTAGTTGATGCTGAATTATCACATTTCTTTGAGAGTTTTTGTTCAAAGAAGAATTTTCCATTTCTTCTGATAGTGCTGTGAAGCAGACAGCTACAGGGCTGACAGGGTAGCCTGTTTGCCCAGCTCCAGCACAGGGATGCCTGCTCTGTCACTCCCTGCTCCTTTGGGTTAAAAAGGCTGTGAAAACAACTGTTAGAAAATGAGCCTAGACTACTGCCAGGCTTGAATTTTTGAACCAGTGACGCAGGATCTGCAATTTATTATCAGTCTTCTGTGTTCTCCTGGATATTGCCCAGCAATTATATTTTATAGCTAGGCCAAAAATATGCATGGGTAATTTAATAGTCACTTGGAAATTGCCAGATTATCTTAACTGCTCTGTCCAGCACAGCAGTCGGGAGTGAAGAGGCCAGCACCTCACCCTTGGAAGAGAGAGAGAAATAAATCTGTAATGGGCGGTCAGGAAACAGCTAGCCAGCTGGGAAGCTTCTGATTAACCCTGTTACCAAATACACAGTTGATGTTACAATATAGGTTTGGGCTTTTTCTTTTGTTTTTCCCCAGATTCATATGAAATAGCTTATTGTACAATATTATGGTGAACATTCTCATTATTCCTGTATATTTGAATCTTATTAAATTGTTAACATCAGTGTTATCTTCTGTTCATGACTTCTGTACAACTAATGCTGGGAAATCTAGATCTAGAATTCCTAGTATATGATAACAGTTATTATACATTAATGATAAGGTAGATATTAATTACATTTAATAGCAAACATTTTTCTCAGAATCCAGTTGTGTATGTATGTTGCCAAATGTGTGATGGGTGATAGTCTGCAGCCCGTGGAAATACTCCCTGCTTTGAAAATTTGCCCTCTTACCTGTGTACCTAGGAAAATGATCTGTGCCAGTTTTAGGCATGTTTTTTTGAAGGTCAGAGGATCGTTACCCACAGAAGCAACAGTTATGAAATCTCTCTTTTGTTAGCAAAGGGAAAACTGTTTTCCTTTGAGTTACTCTGTTCAGCCTCTGTAAGACAGCTGTTCCTGAGTTTGAAATGGGACCCCTCAGAATGTTTCCCACCACTGCAGAGAAGGGAAAAATGAGTTAAATGCAGTGTCTTTTGGGGATTTAATTCCTTTTAATATCTCATTGCTACCATAAATGTGTGGGTTTTTTGTCTGTTTTCTGAAGACTTACAAGCTCAGTGCAGTTAGGCAAGGTTTGCAGAGAAAGATGCATTAACAGACCTTGAGGATGAGAGCAAAGGCATGCCTGTAAAATGTTCTCTTGAAATGGGTAGGAAGCCCTAACATGCTCCAGGAATCAGTGGGAAGACTGTTGACTGATTTAAAAGCAACTTGATTGAACTGTGAAAAGCATGAGTCACAGATCATGATGACCGATGTTAAAAACAGCTTTTTAATTATTTGAACATTAGCCTCCAGTTTGAAGTAAATTGAAGAAACTGGATCACCCCATTTATTTGGATAATGAAATCTTTCTGCTATCCCTTCCCCTGGCAGGAGTAGGGCTTGGGTGAAAGTCTGGCTTCACTGAACTCAAAGACAGAGACCCTGTTGATTTAGATGCAAACAAGCCTGCACACCTCAGTATTTACTCTGGTTTCTTTATTCTCTATTTCTTCTCCTGCATTTTCAGAGCTCTTTTCTGGCTTCTCTTTGCATCACAATCATGACAAGCCCAGCACTTTGGTGTCCCTTTTGAAACATGCTGTACATGAGCCTTATTTAAAAAATGAAGGCAACCCCCTGACTTTTCCTTTCTGCATGAGGAGGTGTCTCTCCAGGGCATGGAGAGCCACAGGTGTGTGCTACCAGCTTTCAGCACCGGCTTCAGCTGACAAAGGCAAGAGGCTGCAGATTTCTACCCCACATCTGTTCCAGTGGCTGAAGCATGGCTGTCTCCTCCCAGATGATGTTTTGGAATGGCAGAGAAAGGACCAAGCAGCTAAGCCCAATGTCTGCTCAAGCTAAAAGCTGACTCCAGGCACAAGGGATGGGGCTCAGAAGAAGGGAGAGGAAGCTTCAGGTCTCTCAGTCCGCCACCAGCTAACAGAAACCGTAACTGCATGGAAAATGAGGTCTCAGATTTTGACAGGAAAAGTTGGCTTCCTGCACACTGGCTGGCACCAGACTAGACAGAAACACCCATTACCAGCCCTGGCTTAAGTGTACAAACTCTGAATTTTGCCCCAGAGCTCTCTGTATTCCTGGCCCCTTTAGCATTTGGATGGATTATCTGACAGTTGAAATGCCTCTGTCAGAACCTCTGTCAAGCATTGGCTGCTTGGAGAGGGCTGGTATCCAAAGCCTTGGAGAAGGTCAGAGGCCCTGGGCAACTTGGTGAAGCATTGGGCCTGGATTCAGCTTCAGAGCTGACCCTGCCCTCAGCAGAAGTTTGGTCTTGAGGAGCCTGAATGGTGCCATGAAAACAAATGTGTTTGCTGAAATTACACCCTTGTTCTGTGACAGCTGCAAGCAGCAGAGAGTATTTCAATAGATGTTTCGTGAGGAAGTGTGTTTTATTGATTCTGTTCAGGACAGTGCTGCAGATCTAGAATTCATCGTATTCAGCTCCATTTTTTCTGTTTATACAGGTTTCACAGGACTGTCAGCACTAGGGGACCTCAGATTACATATTCATTCAAAGGTAAGCTGCATGTGTTGAGACGATTTTGCTTTATTCAGACTGGAATACAGTTGGTTTGTTTCCATTAAGCTACAAGAAATATTATTTTTTTTTACTCCTCTAGCCCACTCGTTGTTGGGTATTGTCCCCTGCAGGCATGGGAGGAATAATTATGTGGGTTAAATAAGGAAAGGAGGTGTGGGGGTGGGTTGATGACACAGCGCAGTGCGGTGGAGATGAGCCAGGTACCGAACCCAAATCATGGGGAGCCCATCACAACACCCCTAATGTCATGACCCACACATAGATTGCCAAGTGAGCTTAGAAGACCATTTATTCTCATCTTTACAAGGAACTATAAAGTCACTTTATGCTGATGTTATGGTGCTGCTGCTTCAAGAAATTGTCCTTCCTTCCCCTCAGTTCTCATTTCCACTTTGACTCTGCATTGCGTTTGTACCTTGTACCACTCCTTGTTGAACAGGATTTGACACCTGGTTTAGTTGAAAACAAAGCTTTGGGATTACTCCCAGTTACTTTTCTATCAGATCAGCTACCTGCCCTAACCACTGGTGTAGCCACAGGCTTGGTTACTCTGCAGGAACATTGGGTCAGAGCCACCCCTTTTTGCAGGAGCCAGACAACTTAGTGTCCCCAAGCATCTGGCTGGTGCTGGGCTGAGCTGGCAGAGCAGGGGCTGTGCTGTGGCTTTTCCACCGGCCTCACTGCTTTCCCCACATCCTTGCTACCCCCTGGGTTCGCCCGTGTGAAGGCTCCCCTGTGTCTATGCAGACCCAGGATAAAGAGTCAGCCCTTTTCCCCCAGCACCATGACTGTCCCTATGGGAGGGAACAGGCATGGGGAATGGGGTGCTGGCAGTCAGTGCAGCAAACTTCCTGGTCCCTCCTGGCCCCGTGGTAGGGCAGAGGTAAGATATAGCCACCGGTGAACCAGGGTATCTCTAATGTTTTCTCTGCTTATTGTTTGCCTGTGCATGCCACTGCCCTGGGTTTGCATTATGCAGGATAAAGCATTGCAAAGACTTTCTTCTTCTTCTTTTTTTTTTTCCCCAGGATTTTGTGAGTGCCATTGTGACCATAACTGCTGTACTGAGCTCAAGTATTGAACTGTGGTTTTTAATTACATGAAAACCATTTACATTAGCAAAAACCTGACACCTGCAAATTAATTTCAATGAACTGAAAATTATTTAGAGGGCCATTGTGAATGTTATATTGTAGGTTTGTATTACTTAAACCTCTGGAGCATACTGAGTTCATGGCTGAACTGTTATTTAAACTCTTTCAGATAATACCTCTTGTTATTTAAAACTAACCAAAAAATGCCCTTCTTCATGGTGTTTTATGGCTGAATACTCCCGTCCTCCCCATACTGTCACAGAATCATTGAATACTAGGATGGTTTGGGTTCGAAGAGACCTGGAAAGGTCATCTAGTCTGAACCAACTGCAATGAGCATGGACATCTCTTCAACTGGATCAGGTTGCTCAGAATCTTATAGAACCTGATCTTGGGTGTTTCCAGTGCATCTACCCCTTCTC
The DNA here is from genome assembly GCF_034315485.1 of Pezoporus occidentalis. NCBI lineage: Eukaryota > Metazoa > Chordata > Aves > Psittaciformes > Psittacidae > Pezoporus > Pezoporus occidentalis. Next base: position 2,323,982 of record NW_026913425.1, read on the forward strand.
TGGGCAACTTGTTCCAGGGTTTCACCACCCTCATGCTAAAACATGTCCTCATTACATCTAGTCTGCATCTACCCTCTTTTACTTTAAAACTATTACACCTTGATGAATCAGAAACAAGTTATTCCTAATGCACAATTATGAGTGCTTGTACCAGAAATGTGACTCTAAAGATTGCAAACAGTATTACAAACTGGCATCTCACTGTTAACAGTGAAGTGTCCCAGAAAGTCTACAGCTCCTGCTTGATTTGTCCCATTCCTTTTAATATAGAGTCACCTCTCAGTTTAAAGACATTGCATGGCTTTTAAACATTAAGGTCTCAGACAAAAAAAAAAAAAGGTTTCGGGGTGTGTGCTTTGGCATCTTGTAGACTGGCTTGCCCAAATGTTAAGCCTAGGAACCTCTTTTGTGTATATACATTTAAAGTATGCAGGTATCTAAATGTTTATTTTATTTTAATTTATACTTGTATATACTTATATATAATTTAAGCTTTTAGACGGTCACAGAACTCTGGGGGGAGTTAGGACTTGTTGGAGCAAGTCCAGAGGAGGGGCCACAAGGATGATAAGGGGGTTGGATCAGCCCTTGTATGAAGACAGGCTGAGGAAGCTGGGGCTGTTCAGCCTGGAGAAGAGAAGGCTGTGTGGAGACCTCATAGCAGCCTTCCAGTATCTGAAGGGGGCCTATAAGGATGCTGGGGAGGGACTCTTCATTAGAGACTGTAGTGACAGGACAAGGGGTGATGGGCTTAAAGTGAAGTGGAGGAAGTTCAGGTTAGCTAGAAGGAAGAAATTCTTCACTGTGCGGGTGGTAAGGCACTAGAATGTGTTGCCCAAGGAAATTGTGAATGCTCCATCTCTGGAAGTGTTCAAGGCTGGGTTGGACAGAGCCTTGGGTGACATGGTTTAGTGTGAGGTGTCCCGGCCCATGGCAGGGGGGTTGGAACTAGATGATTTTAAGGTCCTTTCCAACCTTAATTATTCTATGATTCTATATATAGATATATGTAATTTATATTGATATAAAGTGTATGCTCTACATCTATTAGTATAAATGTATAACTACGACTGTCTTCCATCTGGCAGGTAAATTTTCCCAAACGACAAATTTTTTTAATGGCTTATTGACACAGGCATTTCTCACTGTGAATGAGATGTGGGATAGGTCAGTGGAAACTGTGTTAGCAAACAGCGTAGTTTGGTCATGCTGTGGGTGCTCGGATGACATGGGCATTGTCTTAGAGGAGTTGGATGCAGCCTGCTGAAAAACGCTTAAGTTCTCTGGTCACATAGGTTGAGCACTGTCTCCAGGTTGAAGGTTTTGCTCTCAGCGACACTGAGGAGCCAAGCAGGACTGGAGTTGCTCTTCATGCTGAATATAGACAGATCCAGGAGAGAAATGACTCAAGGAGACAAATAAGAGCTGAAGTGCCCAGATTAAGCTTCAGGTGACAGCTGTTTATCACAGCAAGTGTCACAGAGAGAATGAGTAGGGGTTATGCGTTAAGTGACTTTTTTGATGACTGGAAAAAGGGAAATATAACCCCCATTTTCAAGAAAGGGAAAATGGATGACCCGGGGAACTACAGAGCAGTCAGTCTCACCTCTGTGCCTGGCAAAATCTTGGAGCAGATTCTCCTGGAAGGCATGCTAAAGCACATGAAAAGCAACAAGGTGATTGGTGATGGCCAGTATGGCTTCACTAAGGGGAAATCCTGCCTGACCAATTTGGTGGCCTTCTATGGTGGGGCTACAGAACTGATGGACAGGGGCACAGCAGTTGATGTCATCTACCTGGACTTGTGCAAAGCGTTCAACACTGTCCCACACAACATCCTTGTCTCTGAATTGGAGAGACATCAATTTGATGGATGGACCACTCGGTGGATAAAGAACTGGCTGGATGGCTGCATGCAAAGAGTAGTGGTCAATGGCTCAATGTCCAACTGGAGACCAGGAACGAGTGGTGTCCCTCAGGGATCGGGGTTGGGACCGGTCTTGTTCAACATCTTTGTCGCTGACATGGACAGTGGGATTGAGTGTGCCCTCAGCAAGTTTGCTGATGACACCAAGCTGTGTGGTTCAGTTGATACGCTGGAGGGAAGGAATGCCATCCAGAGGGACCTTGACATGCTTGTGAGGTGGGCTGATGCCAGCCTCATGAGGTTTAACCATGACAAGTGCCAGGTCCTACACCTGGGCTGGAGCAATCCCGAGCACAGCTACAGGTTGGGCAGAGAAGAGATTCAAAGCAGCCCTGCGGAGAAGGACCTGGGGGTGCTGGTTGATGAGAAAATGAACATGAGCAGATTCATTGTGCGCTCGCAGCCCAGAAAGCCAACTATATCCTGGGCTGCATCAAAAGGAGCGTGACCAGCAGGTTGAAGGAGGTGATCTTGCCCCTCTACTCTGCTCTTGTGAGACCGCACCTGGAGTATTGTGTGCAGTTCTGGTGTCCTCAACATAAAAAGGACATGGAACTGTTGGAACAAGTCCAGAGAAGGGCCATGAGGATGATCAGGGGACTGGAGCACCTCTTGTATGAAGACAGGCTGAGAAAGCTGGGGATGTTCAGCCTGGAGAAGAGAAGGCTGCGTGGAGACCTCATAGCAGCCTTCCAGTATCTGAAGGGGGCCTATAGGGATGCTGAGGAGGGACTCTTCATTAGGGACTGGAGTGATAGGACAAGGGGTAATGTGTTAAACAGGGGAAGTTTAGACTGGATATAAGGAGGAAGTTCTCTGTGGTGAGGGACTGGAATGGGTTTCTCAAGGAAGCTGTGAATGCTTCATCCCTGGCAGTGTTCAAGGCCAGTCTGGACAGAGCCTTGAGTGACATGGTTTAGTGTGAGGTGCCCCTGCCCATGGCAGGGGGGTGGAACTTGATAATCTTAAGGTCCTTTCCAACCCTAACTATTCTATGATTCTGTGACTTGAGCTTGACAGGAGTAGTAAATCAGGGATGAGCAAATGGATGGAAATATAAATTGCCATGAGTTTCTTCCCAAGCCTTAAACAAAATAGTCACTGGCTTTTATTTCTCCCTCTGCCTGTTTCCTTGTTTGTGTTTTGTTTTTGTTTTTGTTTTGTTTTTTTTTTTGTGGGACTCCAAATGGAAACATCAAAGGCTGGTTTTCTAACATTTCCAAGAGAGTTAAAATAAAAAAACTCTACCAAAATTAGCATTGTTAATATTCTTGGCATGCTTTTCCAGATTGACTTCTAGACCAAAAAGTGATTTTGATCTAGAAATTTGTATTCCTTCCAACCATCTGGACCTCTGGAAGTCAGCTCTACTATACTATGTCTACTTTGGTTGTGTTTCCTGTTGTTCTATTAAAAGGACCATGAAAGTATTCCCGTGCCAGAAGAACAGGCTTAAGGGGAAATTTTCCAGGAACAAAATACTTGCACTTGGCTAGGTGTGATTAAAGAGGAGGTGTGATGAGGGTTGTTCTAGTCATCATGTCCCCTCAGAAGGAAAGGGAAACATGTGTGGGACAAACCCAGCATGTAATTAGAAGTAATGGAGTCCTACTAAGGCTCAGGTTGTGGCTCCTCTGGTTCATAAAGCATTTACTTGTGGTCTGCAGGAAACTGGTAGGACACACCTCTGACTTCTTTCTTTCCATGTTTTCTATTGCTTGACTAGGGCGAGCAGCTGGAAATTTCATTATATATTCATTATAAGCTGCAGCTACAAAGGAAGATCAGCTGGATCAGTTGTGACTATAAGTAATAGTCATCAGCACTTCCTAAATGTCTAGCAGTGCCAGGTAATTTCATAAGGAAGAGGAGACAGAAGAGTGACACATTATGTTGGCACAGAGAGAGGACTCTGCTCAGTAAACTGGGCATTATTATGATAGAGAAAAATAATATGAGGTGCAGAGAAGAGAGCACAAGAGGGCCTGGAACTGCATCGTGGGAAGGTATTGGAGATGCTGAAAGGTGCTCTCCAGGAAGGTGTACTGGTAGGCCAAAGCACATATTTTTTCTGTGTTATTTCCAGAGTATCTTGATTAAGCATGAAAGCTCCTGATGTTACATAGAAATTGAGAAAGGGTAGTAGAAGCTGAATGGTTGGAAAGACAGAAAGAGAGGGGACAAGACAGATAATAGCTCTTATTTGACCATGTGCCAGTTGATCATGACAAAAAAATGAAGACACAGTTGTGCAGCTGTGTCTTCTCTCACAGTTGTAGACACTTTCATTCAGATGCCCTTTTCTCATCTCCACAGGAGAACAAATACTCTACTCCACAGAGCAGGTGGTGGATTTCTGATGACCTATTGGTCACTCGTTGATAAACCAGGGTGGTCGCAAGGAATTTCTTTCTCAGTGGCTGTATGGACTCCTGAACAATTCCAATTCTCCATAGTGAAGAACCCCACCTTGAACAGAGGCTATAATGCCAGGCCAAAGATGAATCAATACTTCTTTTTTTTTCTAAACTCTCTGATCTAATGAAAACATTAAAATAATCTAATATTAAAGAAGCTATTTGTAGTTCCTGTTAGAAGATACGATGGCAGAGAAGCTTGTACGAAACCCAAAGAGAACAGTTAATATATTTTGTGTGTGGAACTAGACCTTTTCCTGGAAAGGTAGAAGGAATTAGAAAATTTCACAGTTCCTGTGGCCCAAAACTGTACTTGGTTTCTTACCATCTTGGTTTTTCACTGGTTGCCTGAAGTACATACTTTATACCTCGTTGTTGTGATGCTCCATGTACTTATGGTACTACCCAAATTTTGGAGACAAGGCTTCCTTTCTGTATGGGCAAATTATGTTTTCCTTTCACATTGTAATTGGGACTTTGGCTTATTCTTTGGAACACTGCATGCTTTGTGACTTGTTCTAACACTTAGATTTTTCCATTTTATAGTAATCATAACTTGTGTAAGACTTCAGTCACAGCCCAAGTTAAAATGGGGATCATACAAAACACTTTTTGTCTTTGATGATGTAATTTTTCAATTGAAGCAGTGTTACTCATGTTGTTACACACAGAGGTCCGCAACATCTCAAATGTTTCGACAATGCAGCTATGCAATTTGATAAACAGTAGTAAAGTGGATGCAGGTGTTTTCTGCACTCCTTTAAGACTGCAGCAAATTCTTCTGATGGTTGAAGGCAGCAATAAGTCAGCCACAATGTCAGTAGAACACTGCAGGAAAATAACCTTTTCTGTGTAAAGCAAGGACAGAAAGGAAAGGAATTTAAGAGTACCAGCAGACTGGTCTTGAGCACTTACCGCCCAAGAGAGCAAGAGCATTTATCAGTTTTTCAGGGAACCGGCAAATTTGGTGTAAAGGCACAGGAAATTCAACTTGCTTTCAGGAATCAGAGGTGATGCTGTACTGCTGATATAGACATAGACACATTCAGCATACAGATATGCTGAAAAATGTACTGAAATAAGTGCAAGTTTACCTTGGAGATCTTAAATGCTTCCCAATTGTAAATACACATAGCCGGAGCAGGAATTAACAGTAGACCAAGACTGCCAGCTGGAGTGGTGGAGGAGCAGAGATAATGCAATTATACCAAAGATCAGAAAAATAAAAGAAAGGAAATGAGATGCTGCTTACAGCCTGTTAATGATCCATGATGAATACGTCTGAAATTCCACACTTGGAAAAGTTTCATGAATTTGAAGTAATAATCTGATACTAAATTTTTTTTGCCCTGAAATTTTACCTGAAATTTTAAATATATTGCCCCAACCTTTATCTAGTAGCTTTAACACCTTATATACTTGAGAATTTAATTTACATACTTTGGCTCGCAATTTGACTTCTTTTGTCATTCCAGAACTTTTTTTTTTTTCCTAGTTGATGTTAAGAGGCAGGGTGAAAAATATGGTGTGATAGTAATTTTTATTTTTTTAATCTGACAATGCTTGTGCATGAGTGCATGTATGTGTGTGTTTATATCTCCACATATATAAGTAAATGCATACTACTACTATTTTCAAGCAATCAACCACAATGTAACTGTTATAGCACTGTCTTGAAAAACAGAGCATGTTGAATGTTTGCTGCAGAACATTTTTAATGTGAGTTGTGAAGTAGAAAAGCCTTAAGGGTTTTGAAATGTTTAGATCTACAGAAAGCCTCTCTTGTCAGCTCACATTGAACTGTCTCCTTTGGCACTGAAATTTCTTCTTAATGTATTCTGTAAGGTCAGTTTAATCCAGAGCTGTCCAGAATCCACACACATCAAGGCTGACACCCATAGATTTTCCAATGGTCCTAATAGCTACATCCAAGCATATATTTATGCATTTCATCTCAGACTTAATTTAGATATAAAACCCCGAAGTATTTTGACATGCCCTGCTCAGCTAAAGTCTACTGTCATCTCACTTTTTAATGGAAGCTTCCCTAGATGTTTTATGTTTTGTTTCTTTTGATTCCAAACACGTTCCAGCTTTGACAGAGCAGAGAAATTTAAATCTGAACTGATATCCAAGCCTACTGGAACAAAGAACCAGGTGTCTTCACAAACAGGAGATCTCAGTCCAGAAGGTTTTCCCACGGCACGCCTAACTTGCATCAAAAGGATTAACATTCTCATAAAAACAGAGTTACAGCAACTACTTATTCAAGAAAACAATAGGCAAGTGATGGAGGAAGGTGTATAAAGGGAGAGGGTTATGGCTATCATATGGGAGGGAAGACACTGTGTCTTGATTCTGCTTCCAAAATTATTTATAGATTTCAGATCAAATTACTGGATGCAGTAGCAAGGTGGTGATGGGTCACTGGCCTCACAGTTACCTTAACTACATGATCCCATGCACAGCTGTATGGTACCTAGCATGTACTGGACTAGTGCTAAGTATCTTGAAACAATAAGAGCTGAGAAAAGAAATCTGAGATACGCTGAACTGAAATCCTGAGACTGACTTTGTAAAAGCCAGGTCTCCAGGTGTGAGAGCTCCAAAGCTTAGGAATATGATTCCATTAAAACTGGTTTTTATTCTTCTATTCTCAACCATAGTCTTCTGAAAATCGTGACCATACCTTCAGGGACAATGTAATATTAGGGAGAAACTTCTGTGCATTGCAACTACTTTGTAATGTGATTTTAGCAGCTGGGGACATGGAGGAAAACCAGACTGATGTGATCAGCCAGCTTTCCTCAAGACAGTTGTCATTTATTGCCCACAGTTCAAGTCCTGCTCTCCTAGCTGGTGGTTCCTTTCCAAAGGGGCAAATTCAGAGGAAAGATACAATACATATGTAACTTGCTGTAATTCATTAATGGGCACAATGCTGGGCACAGCCACTGGAGATACAAAAGCTGGCAATGAGGATGGCTGCAGATTTATACCTTCTTCGGATGTGACATCTCCTGTACCACTGGGACAGGCAAAGATACTTTTAAAAGATATGTCAGGATGACTGTAAATGGGTGCACTAGTACACACTTGGCAAAAGATGAACGTGGAAGGTTTCTATGGTTTTATTTTTAGTGTGTTTTGTTGCTGTCCCCATTCCACTCCCCCTCCAACAATGTTGGTGTATAAATGGTGATGACTCTTGGCCTGTCTTCAATAGTAATACCTACGTAAAAGTACTACTGCGTGGTGCTTCTGCAAGTTAAGTTGTGGGAAATGAATAAGAAATGTCTCTCTCTTGTAGCACCATGTAAAATGTAGGTTTTGTGGCTGAAGTGATGAATTAAAAATGTGCTTGTAGACAATGAACTGGATAAATAATATCAGCCACACTGCACTTTGGAGGCTCCTCTGGGCTTTGTAAAAGTGTTTCCAGAGGGTCACAACTGTCTTTTTGTCAAACCTCAAGGATTCTGAAAATTGGCCTAGGGTCAAAAATAACTAAAGGAACATGCTCAGCTTCAACAGCACCATAGTGTAATCTGAATCTCTCTGATGACCATTAAATGACCTGCAGCAGCCTTGTCACCTAATCCCAAACAGAACCATCTTGCTGGGAATACCAAATCTTTTGGCCAAGTGAAAGTTGGTTTCTTTATAACAGCCTTGGGAAAACCCAGTGAACGAAATAAAAAATTCACAGAAAAACAATTCATTTGGGGAGATTTTCCCATACATTTTTTTTTGGTCTCAGTATTTCTAAAATAACTTGTTTTAGAAATATAAGCTTTATTTTATACTGCTGGATTTACAGAAAAACAGTTAATTTGATTCTTATGGTGATAAACATGTATTTATCAAATCAAGACCTAACTCTAGATACAGCAGAACAAGTAGGATGTTCATGCGTCTTACATGTACCATCAGAACTCATTTACGAAACTCATTAGCAAGAGGAAATGGATACTAGCTGGAAGCCAGGACCAAAGATAATTTTAAGTCACCTTGGATGTTTCCTAAGCATTTTGTACAGTTTGAGCTTGAGTCTGCAGCCTCAGATCCCCAGGAATGTATTGATGTTGGCCACAAGCTCTGCTAAATTGAACATCTCATGAGAGAGTAAAAAGCTTTCAAATTTACCTTCTTGTCTTAAAATGCAGAAAATGTCTTACTGAATTTTAAAAGCACTCTTGGAGGTAGATACCATTAATCCTAACTTGCATCCTGAATTACTGACTTTCACAATTGTAAGACCATCTAGATATTCCCTATATCTTCAGGTGCCAAAATGCCTCTGAAATCTGACTTTGATTCTGCACAGCAGCTCCTGATTGTGATGGCTGGCAGATCACTTCAGAACACGGTATGCATTATGAATCTTAATATAAATATCTTCATATAAAATATGAATTTTATAAAAAAAAAAGTCTTGTTTGTGAGAATATTCTTGTTGCTCCTGTTGTGCTATAAAATTCTATGCAAGTGTCATTTGCAGCTTCATAAGCTTGAACAAGGGGAGCTAAACTTTGGCAAATTACTGCCCTCACTCTAGTAAACTGTGAGGCAACCTCACAACCTGAACTTGGTCTTTGAATTCTGCTTCAATCTTACCTTTAACATTAACAGGTGTTTTGGTTACCAATAGATCAACACTAATTTGTGGCCAGCAGACTGAGGGAGGTGATTCTGCCCCTCTACTTTGCTCTGGTGAGACCCCACCTGGAGTACTGTATCCAGATCTGGTGTCCTCACAAGAAAGACATGGAACTGCTGGACATGATCTCCTGCAGCTGGAGAGCCATGAAAATGATGTCTATCAGACTGATAGAACACCTCTTCTATGAGGAAAGGCTGAGACAGCTGGGATTGTTCACCTTGAAGAAGAGAAGGCTCCAGGGAGACCTTATTGTGGCCTTTCAATAGCTAAAGGGAGCTTAGAAGAAAGATGGGGCTTTTTAGTGGGACCTATTGGACAGGACAAGGGGTAATGTATTTAATCTGAAAGAAGGTAGATTCAGGATGCATATAAGGAAGACATTTTTTGCAATGAATGTGGTGAAACACTGGAACAGTTGCCCTGAGAGAAAGTAGATGCTACATCCCTGGAAACATTCAAGGTTGGGCTGGACAGGGCTCTCAGGAATCTGATCTAGTTGAAGATGTCCCTGCTCGTTGCAGGGGGTTTGGACTAGATGGTCTTTAGAGACCTTCCAAATTCCTTTCTGGTCTTCCAACCCAAAACATTCTGTGACTCTATGATTCTATGATTCTAATGAATGTATAGTTATTGTACATTTAATTTGATACTACTAGACTGGAGACTTTTCAGTTAAAGCACTATACTGCAGAAGGATTCCAGAGGATGTAGGGGTCCAGAATTGCTGACAAAGTTATTTACAGCAAATCCACCCACTAGTTTCACCGTAATCTTCAGTTTTACAGCCTGATACACACTACTCCAGCTTTGTTGCAGTGTTATCTCTCTGATTATTTCACCTTGTCTTTCTGTGAGAACCAGGATCCTCTTCATCTTTGAATGTCCAAATGTTAGCCCCAGGTAGATGTCATCTATTTGCTTTGTGAATCTTGTCCCTCTAACATTTTCCTCTCATTTTAAGGAGAAGGCTCAGAAGAAAGGCACAGGCTAAAACCATGCTGAGTGTAATAAAGCAGGCCATGCCATCATTTGTTCTGGACTACTTGTGCTAGATAATTCCCTAAAAACTGCCCATGAATTCTAAACCCACTTCTGGACATCGTTGAGGAGGTGGGTGTACAGCTGAGGTATTACAGGGCTTTAAGAGGCACAGAAGATGAGGAGGCAGATGGCATCACTGTCATACTCCTTGGTTGGGAGACTTGAAAGGTGACCATGGAAATAGCAGTAACACTGGGAGAACTGAAAAAGTACCTAGTGTGAAGGAAAAGATGAGTCTGTGGCTTTGCACCTTGGAAGTCTTTCAACTTTCCATACTTCAGCAGAGCGGAGGGCCAAAACGCCGCAGTTTTTTACTTCACGCAACTGAAAATGTGGGGTCTGAAGAGCTCAGAGACCACTGCAGAGCTGTAAAAGAGCTTGGCGGATTTGAACTATTATTATGTTAATATTCTTCCTTAATATTGTCAGAAAAGCCAATATTTTTCCCATGAGAAATTCTGAATCTTTTCTTTTACTGAAATCCCGCCAGAGCTCCTGCTGACAGAAAGGTTAATAAAGGAAGTGAGATATCCAAAGGGCTCTGACAATGTTTATTATAATCTTTTTATCCACCATACAGACTTGCATTTTAACCTTCAGAGTCTCGGGAAATAGTGATGCACCAGAAAACGCGTGTGATACTTGCCATGAGCTGCTGATGCCAATTTGGACATAAGTGAGAGTTTTGCAGATGTTGCTTTAAACTGAAGTGTGGTTTTCAGATCATGATTTGGATGCAGAAAAGGCACACTCAGGGCACTCCTTTCCTCTTAATTTCTGTTTCAGTCTTTGTTTGTTTGCTTTCTTGGTTTTTTGAAGCACTTTTTTCCTTCCCTGTTTTTGGAGGATACTGTGATTGCACAAGCAGAGTTTCATGTTTAAAGTAACAGAGTTGTCTCGACAGAAGGCTTCTCAGACAAAAGCCCAACCCCAGGCCTTGGGAATAAATTGTAGAGCTTAACAGTAGTATTTTAGAGATTATAAAGCTGAGACTTTTAAACAAGCTTTCATGGAATGGAGTTTACTGGTTCATTGAGTCATCTAAAATTAAATTCAGCATTTCAAAGAATTGCTACAGCAGCAAAATCCAGTAAGAAGAGAGAAAATATGCAGCTTGAACATGATTGGTCTAACAAACATTTATAGTGTTAATTCTGCAGAATGCTGCAACTGCTTTGTGCTAGCTCGGTGACTTCAAGGAGCCCTGAGTTCGCAAATCTGATCAACTGTGGGACAGCATAGAAAGCACCCTTAAATCTCTAACATAGCTGCTCTATGTCAGAAGTCTGGATGCAAAACTGAACTCAAGATCGAATGTTTTCATGATATTTTGATTTTTAACTCTGGAAAAGCCCATTTTGGAAATGGTCTTTGTCATAAAAATTAGGATTTGGTTTTCAGTTTAGGATATTTAAGATTTTTGGCTGGTTTTGAACATACCCAGTTTGTAATCCCTGGTTCGTACCTTGTGGTCAGATTCTACATGCTCCTAATTCCTAAAATTTGTGTGTGTGTGTGTGTGCCAGAATGAAAAAAGCAGGATCTTTCTGCTTTTATTCGTGTTGAGCAGAAACCAGGTCCTTCAAGAAATTGATTTGCACCTGTATGAGCTGACTCAAGGAGCTAAGGAATCAGTCTGTGTGTTTTCCAGAGCACTGATACCCATTTAACATACACTTTCAAGGCTCTCTAGTCCCTAATTCTGAGAATTCCTCCTCCATCTCCTCTTGCATTTGTCTTCCACGACATTTTTGACAGGGAATATGTCTTATCTATGTTTGGAAAGAGCTCTGTACATTTACAGCACTATATAAATCCTTTTATAAGAATCAAAATGTAAACATCTACCAGCTACAATAACATGAGGAGAAAGTTCTTTGTCGGTTTCTCAATGACTGACTAAATATTGTCTTTAGTGTTATATTTGTAGGAAGTTTATTTCCATGTGCTTTACTGTAGATGTTATTCTTAGAGGTGGAGTTAGGAAAACCAGCAATTCAATACAGAACTTTTACTTTTCTTGAGTGGCAAAGAACTTTTTCCCAGTTACACTTCATCTTTCAGGAAGACAGAAAGTAAGATGGGCCCTTAATGCTATGTGGCATTGGAGTAATAAAAAATACTTTGGTTGTTCTGGGGTTTGTAAAACCTACCTGGGAGGCTTTTTTGTTTTTGTTTTTTTTTTCAAATAACTTCCCAAACCCCAACACTTTCCAAGCTTCCTTCATCCATGATTTTTTTTCAGCATCTAGTCTGCAGTAGTAGTTCCAAATCTAGACAAGGCTAATGTTCATGCGACAGCAGTCTGAGATGATCTATCTCTGAGTTTTCTAAGAAATCAGAGGAAGTGTCCTTGGTTACCGTCTTTGTATAGCAGCCCTTCCCTCCACACAGAGCAGCCCTGCACCTCAGCCTTGCATGGGGCAGGAGCAGGAAGACCTGCTGCTTTGGGAAAACTCTGCCTTCTCATTGCTGATATGGATGGATGCTGTGTTCAGTCCTGGGTGTCTCCAAATGGGAATGGCCAGGTTTTATGCTTCTTTTAGCCCCATTTTGCAAATGCTTTTCAAAGGCATAGTGGTATACTGAGGTACACAGAGGTAGTGGGAATCACTTCCAATAAATCAAGCTAAATTCCTTTGCAAGACCAAGATGCAGACATGCATCTCTTCCTGCTTTACTGCTGAGGTTCCTATTGAGGTTTCCTGCTTATAATTTATTTCACATAAGCTGATTAAAACGTCATTACAAAACAAATATATCCATAGATAGAACAGGATCACAAAGATGGTTCGATTATTCATTTGCCATCTTTCTTTGCTATTAGAGCAGCTGCTGCCACCACTTTTTTAACATGGGTGATCATTCTTGCCCAAGTTTATCTCCACTGAAAATAAATGTTTATGGTTTATGTCAAGATAACTAACAGCGACTTCTAGAGACAACGCACATGTCTCTAGACTCTCTAATGCACTTTTCTGTACACATAGATTCATAGGACCTTAGAAATATTGCTTGGAAGTGATGTCTGGAGATTACCCAGTTAAAACTCCTGCTCAAAATGGGAGTATTGTCCCATGCTTGAACAGATCAGCCATGGCTGAGCCTTGAAAACCTACAAGGGTGGATGTCTAAGAGTATGTCTGAACAGTCATCTCCAGCGCTGTACCACGTTCTTACTGTAAAAGTTTGTGGCAAATTCATACATGTTTTCAGTTTTTGTCAGACTACCCACAGTAGGAAAATGGCTAAAGGATGACATGAGTGAGCTATCCTGATATAAAATGCAGTCTCTTTTGCACTGAAGACAGAGGTTGACAGAGAATGGTCATTAAGTATCAGGATTCAGAAGGCTGAAGATAATTTAATCAAAATACTGATCTGCCAAGCTGTTGATCATTTTCTTGATCATGCTGGAATGAAGGATGGCAGATCTCAGAGCAGATGAAACCATATCAGGAAGTTCCTTCTGTCTTCTGGGGTCAGAGTACCAGCTGGGCTGTCACAGCAGAGGAGCAAAAAGGGATGATATTACACTGTGACTGTGTATTTAACAAATGCATGTACATGGAGGGTGAGGGAGAGAAAGTTAACACCTCTGTGTAGAACTGAAGCTCTATTCATTTTGGAATGGCTGCATTATCTAGAGCAAGGAAAATCTTTAGGCATATATGCAAGTCCAAGGCAAGTGTCAAACAAACTCATTTTGCCACCTTGTATCTTCCCCCATATACAAAAGCATTAAACATTGGTAGAAATGAGTATTGCTATCTTTTTACTCAGTCCCTAGAGCTAGGATTGCTTAATCCTACAGTACAAGTCCAACAGCACAAGCCTCTCGCAGGAGAGTTATAAATACCTTCCAAATGATAGGTTACACCCACATGCTGTCTTTTCTTTTAAAGGTAAGTTATCTGAAGAAGAACTTGCAGAAAATCATTTGAGAATTCAGCGTTGTTAGGGAAGCTGGTTTGGTAAGCAGTCAGGGGGGCTGTTAACTGGAACTGAGACAGCACGTGCTGCTACACTGCTTAGGGACCTTGGTTAGTTTAACTGATGAGAAATAAACGTTATTTGCTTGCCTCTGCCTCAAACTGTAGTAGTTCAAAGGTGAGAGGGCCGATCAGAGTCAACATATGTCCCTCCTGCTCTAGTAAACAAACATATCTAAGGCTGGACTTGGAGCTGTGACCTACTTACTACAGCTACAGTATGGCAAGGTCTCTCCTAGGTAGCTCTTTACAGAGAGCCGCTATCTGAACAGGAGTCTCAATAACAAGATTACACCTCATTTCTGTAAATATCTCCTAGTACCTATGTCTAAGAACCTCTGAGGCCCCTGTGAACTCCTGCCGTGGAGCAATGCTGAACAGCGTGCTCCTAAGCACGATGATTCCTTCGTTCAAACAGAGGGCTCAGGTCTGCCTGCCGCACTGTGGGTAGGAGTCAGATTGGTGTGGCATTGTTCCTGGGCTTGGCACTGACAAACCACACAATGTGATAATCCCTGTGGGTCAAATCTGCGCTGTTCTGGGCCAACAAGCTGTACTTGGAGGTAAACTTCTGACCTTGTGGTTTTTTTCCCAAGAAAGTGTTTGGGAAGAAGTAATTGCTATCCTTTCATAAACCATTCCTCACTCAGAGGATTTGATTCTCTTGTGTGCTACTGTGGCTTTTAAAAGAAACACCGAACTCTTCATATGGCCACAACACTCCAGCACAAACAATCGAGGTGGCATGACACTGAGGTAACCGCGTTCTTCCAAAAAAAATCATTGTGTGGAGCCCAAAATGTAAAGGGTCACTCACATTTCAGCTCAGGACATCAGAAAGGGTGCTTTGTGTCTTGCATATTCACTATGAAACTACTGAGTGAAAGGTATGTATCGAAAAAACACAGAAATTTTATCTATTTTTTTAATGGCTGTACTTAAGACATTATTGATTTAGCAATAAATAAAAAGTGGAATTTCTTGAGAGTTTTTAAGGGCTCTTAGGTTCAGTGCTAGTAAGAATAAGGTAAGTATTTCTTTGCAAGTTGAGACATGCGTTCTTCTTCCTCAACTTGTGGGTTTGTGTAAGTACTTGAGAATACAATGTGCTGAAGAAGCATGTACAAAGGAAAAGCTTTAGCTCAGAGATAGTCATAGTCTAATAAATGTAACAGTCTTCAGAGACAACCACATTTGCATTAAAACCAGGAAAAGTACAGTTAATTTTATGTAATAGTACATCATTTTTAGTTTGCACATTTAAGAAAAAGTATGAAGACAAAGAAATCAAATTATTAGCTAGTATCTTAATGAGCTATAGTAAGAGCTCCTACATGTGGGGTTGAGGAGCTGAATATGTGGTTTACTGCCCACAAAACTTCGTTAATGATGTTTCTCAAAATACTCTCTCAGATTTTTCAAGCATCCTTTACTTTTCTTCCTGTTTGCGTGTTACAGTTTTAATATGTCAAATAATTGGACTTGCAACTCCTTGTGGATTCAAGTGAGACTACACAGCCATTTACCAGCATGATTTGTTGCAATCAAGTAACTGATCATTTGCAGACTATATCCTTATTTGCACCCAATAATTATGTTGAAAGTTATTTGCAAGTGCAGAAGTCTACAATTTAAAAGTCATGAACTAAACGCACTTAAGAAAATCAAATAAGTTGCTGTGAGAGCCACGTGATCTGCATTTCAGAAAGGGATATCCATATAGATATTAGAGGTAGAGAACTATGGCACTGAGGCGTTGTGGGCTGACTTTTCCTCCTGAGGGTGAAGCCCTAAGTGTTAAAGAGCAGGGTGAGAGATGGGAGCAGTTTAGACACATTGGCTGATGTCCCCTTCCCTTCTAACCTCTTCCAGACAGCCCTGCCCTCTTTTCCCTCTCCCGTTGTGGTTGATGGGGGTGACTTCGCTGTGCTTTCCGTACCCCAGGTGAAACCCCATCAGAGATAATGTCAAAAGCCAGATTTCTTGCACTGCCCTGATGAACACTGTTGCCCCCCATGCCATCCAGCAGAAGTGGAGCCATTTACAATGTTTGGGTTTTTTTTCTCATATTCTTTCAAACAACCAGAGGAGCCATGGTGTCTACTCTGTGCCAGTACCAGCTAAGCATACTGACAGTTCTGGCTATGGGCAGCAGGATCCTGCTGGAGCCGCAGCACTGCCTGGGCACCTCTGGGTTGGACCAGGCTCTGGGTCAGACCTGGCAGTTTGGTGGGGGGCATGGCTAACTTTCCTTGTACCTCAGGACCCAGCAGAGCAGAGACATCCAAATCATTCCTCTTACTGTCCAAGCTCCCCTACAGACCCCTTCCCCATGACTTGTAGAGTATCTGACAGAGGAATACATTAACCACCATTTCTCTATTATCTAGTACTTGTCAACTGGGAAATAGCTACCAGTGAGATTTACCGGGCATTATGTATTTCTAGATCTTCACACCAGCATATGAGACCATATCCCAGACGTGTGCCCCATGTATCCTGTCACATGCAGACTTCCTTATTTTCTCCTTTCCAACTTACCTCACTGTTTCTGCACACTGGACAACATGCTGCTCTGCATGATGTTTTCTTCCCTTGCCATACCGCAACAGGTGTCTGCATATGCCCGTTCATCTGCACAGGGACATAACAGAGATTGGCCAAGCTTACCCCAGCTCTTTTATACCCAGGAGTCCAGCCACACTAAGGAATCTGAAAAGTGCCTTTTTAAAAACCATGAAATGTTGCTTACACTGCTCTAGTGCCTTGGTGAGGGTCATCTGCTCATGCTGGTTGGAATGAAGGTCAGTGCAGTGCAGAGGGCACTAAGTGGATCTGGTCTGCTGCTACTGCATGCAGGACACCAGCCTCTTTGTGCTGCTAGCATGAAGAGGACTTCTTAGAAGCACCATTGCTTCATTTCAGTGTAATTTCACATTCTTACTGTGAGGGTGGTGAGGCCTGAACAGATGATTGCAAAAAGCAGTGGTCAATGCTCCAGCCCTGGCAGTGTTCAATGCCAGGTTGGACAGAGCCTTGGGTGACATGGTTTAGTGTGAAGTGTCCCTGGGCTGGGGAAGATGGTTCCTCTGCACTGCCAGAACCATTCTGGGTCCATGAGAAAGACAAAGTAGATGACTATGCACTGACAGGGGATGAGAAAATCCTGGTTGTCAGACAAACAGCAAGCTGCAGGTAGGTTCAAGTAGCTGACACTCCCCAGATACACTGGCACAATGTGGCAAGATTATCCTAGTGCTCTATGCTCTCCTTCAGTGGGGCAAATATACCATTTCTTCAGGTTTTGAACTAAAAGCGGGCAGCAAGTCATGAATGAAAGGAAAGTGTTTAACTGTGGGGCAAACAAGCAAATAAATCGAACAAAATGGGAAAAAAAAGAGTTCAAAACACTATACAGCAACAGCCTGTGAAATTCTTAGCAGCCAGAACGCTGCAAGGGCACCAGCAGTCTGGCTGCTCTGAAGCAATCCAAAGCTCTGGTCCAGATCATGTCTTGACACACCCATGTGCCTGCAAGGGGGTGAAATTTTTCTCTGCCAGAAAGATAAGCTGAAGAGGGAGGCACAAGCGCAGCCAGGCTTCGTGCAGCTGCAGCGGCCTGCCAAGCACTGAGGCACGCCTGAGGAAAAGCCTTTCCCACAGGACTGGAGGATATTGTGGGACTAAAGCTCTGCAGCACACAGGCAATTTGAGCTCTTAAGGACATGCAAGAGGAGCCAGTGTGAGGGACAAGACCAAGGGTAAATAAAGAGAGCATGAACTGGAGACTATCAGGCACAAGACTGCCTTTTTTTTGCAACATTTTCAGGTTGATGTCCATCCCTCTCCCATCTAGATACATGGGATGTACCATGGGCTCCTGGATCACAAATGCTGAGTGCTGGGTGGATCCTTCGCTTCCTGAACTCATCTTCCTGACTATTCCAGCTCCTCAGGGCATGTCTCACCATTTGCTCGTCCTACCTCCATGGGGCTATGTAAAGGCTCTCAGAGACTTAAACACCTTCTCCTTGGTCCCATTTTTCCCCCTGTGCACACCTGAGCTATGGTTCCTGGGAAACTGAAGGTGCTGTATCTTGCAGGTAAAAATATAACACAGGATTGCTGTGGGGTTTCTTTTCATAGCTTAACGGTTTTCTGATGTTTCTGAACTGACATCACCAGAGCTGCACATAGCGGGTACCCAGAAGTGTCTCTCCCAAACTGGTCATGACCATGAAGGTAAAGGACCCTGCAGGAAAAGGCAACAGAGGATTTCATGTGGGGCCTGGATGATTGAGGCTAAAGTGAGATGTAGAATTGGGGGTGTCCTATTGTCTGTTGCTCTAATATCCCAAGGTGCCCCTAGCTCTAGGCTACCTAACAAAAGGGAGCTGAGTTGTATCTGTAGCCCTGAAGATGAACCCTGCTGGGTACACACTGGTCCGGCTGGCTGTTGTTGAGGAATGAAGTGAGAGTTCACAAATGCAGGAGTGCGGGGGCCTGCCATCTGTGGGACTAGAAGAGGAGTTTTGAAGCATTATTTGTGCTGAAACCTGCAGTGCTTTTGTCAGGGGAAGGCAAGCCACATGTGCAATGTGATTAGGTACTATTCTTGCTTATCTGTGGGAGGATGAGTGGGTATGAGTGAATGCAGGCAGCTGGCATGCTCAGGTCTACTCTGCTCTCATGGCTGGCTGCTGCTCACTTCCCTGCTAGGAACAAAAGCCATGTGAGATGCTGGTTTTTGCCACCAAAGCGTGTCAAAGTAGGTGGGAAGAGGGCTGCTTGGCTGCTGACTGGTAGTGTAGCAGACTGCAATCAGGCATTCCTGGTAATCAATCTTTGCTGATGTCCCAGTACCAGTGGACCAGGTGATGGGCAGTGCTAGGCTGCAGTGGCGGCAGGAGATGCAGCCCCTTTGCTGCTGGGGGCTCTGATGGTCCAGGACACTCTGTTATGATGCCGATCTCACTGCTGATGGCAGCAGCAGGCTACATCTCCCGGCCACGGTGTGCTTGTGACTTGTCCCAGTTTCCTATCAGGGTCTAAGTAAGCATCCGTAGGCACACATGCACCAAAGAGAGTCCTACTCCCCCATACCAGTAGGGTCACCTTCAGTCTTCCTGTCTGTATCTTCAGGACAAAGCTGTTGACATGACCACCACTGCAAAGCTGGAACCCAACATCTATGGAGTGCAAAGACGGGAGTTATGTTGGCCCTACAGTTGATGCTGCTGTCTTGTCCCTGTAGCCGAAGCTGTTGGAGGTAGTGTTCACCGCTTTTGGAGGTACCTAGGCAGACGTGTGAGCTGGCTGTGAGAAGCTGCTGCTGGCACCTGCCTAGGCTCCTGCTGGGCCTGCTGGAAACAGGTTGGCTGCTGCAACCAAGACCTTGGCATGTGCCAATGAGGCAGCTCTCTTGCCACTGAACAAATAGCCTGGGTGTGTTCCTCTGGCAAGGCCAGAATGCAGCATGCTGAACTGGGAACTGCAGTGCTGGTCAGAGTTGCTGGGAAGAGGGGTATATCCAGCCTGACACCTGCAGGGAAGATGTGGGGTCAGTGCCTTTGCTGAGTCTTTGCAGGACTATGAAAGCCTGTGGGTAAAATTTGAGAACTGTGGTCCTGGAGAAGATGAGATCAGGGGCGGGCTTCCTCCAGAGGATGGAGAAGCAGTCAGGAGGCAGGCAACCTGAGTAGGCAGACCTGCAGTTAGCACAGTGGAAATGATTATAGGTTTAGCCCCAGTCTGATTTAGATTTAAAACACAGTGGACAGGCCTGTGATTTTTGTTTCGGGGTTCTAATATTATAAATAAGCATTTTGAGCTTATTTTAGCCTACCTTCTGTTAACTTTTAATTACTTGTCCAAATATAAGACAGGGAAGGTAAGGCTAACCTAATTCTTTTCACATGCTAAGTCTAGAACAATGATTCAACTGCAGAGAAAAATTATTCTTATCATAGCAGCATGATTTCACTTCTTATTCCTATTCTACATATCATGGTTAAAAACTCGTTTACACTTCATAATGAATTTTCATTTTCAGGAAGTTCGAGCTTGGCTTCAGAATCATACTCAGGGCTGGAACTCAAGTATACCAAATCTCAGCTTGGAAACAAACCATGGCTTGTACAGAACTGCAAAGAAATCCAGTTGGCTGGTGGTTAGCAGTTATTTAAGTATATACTGTGCTTCTGCTCTTTAAAAATGTGATCTAAAGGGTGCTTATATATAGCCCATCATATCTCCATAATTTAAGGAAAAAATTCACCTATCAATGAAAAGCAGCTGCTCTTGAAGTGCTTCACTGTACAGCAACTGCAGTTTCTATAATGAAGTAGAAAGACTTTCTTAAGCTAATGAAATTTCTTCAGGCATTTTTAAACAAACCCCATTGCCCCCCAGTCATCTTAGACACAGCTAACTTCTGAATTGCAGGCGTGTGCAGCAAAATGGCTGGTGCAGTTGAACTATATAGATATGAATGTTACTGTAATATAATCTAGATATATAGAATGAAAGTGTATAGTTTAATTATCGCTTTCTCCAGCTACATCAAGTAAAGAGCTTCTAAATAAAACAAAACTCAAATTGCCTTCTCTTATTGCTGGTTTCAGCAGAACTTTTTGTGCTGTTAGAGATAAACACACGCCGAAGTGCTTTGCTGGATTCGGCCTTAGATGTCTCATGATTTGAACTCCTTAGGTGAGTGGAGAGTGGTGACTGAAATGGTTCAATACAGGCCAAGCATGCTTTAGGAGTTTTACTGTGGTTCTTTAATGTAGAAATCGTTTTAGCTCCACAGAATACAGTTTTGGCTGTTGCAGTAACTTCTTGGCTATAAAATAATTAAAAGTTGAACACAAGAAAAGTTAACTGGACTGCTATGTTCATCATCTCACCAGTGTAGAAATATTCCTTATTGTATTTACCTATAGCTGATGAGTACCTTAAAACTTGTATGTGCATCACATACAGCTCAATCTAGCAGTGATAGCCAGGAGACAGCTTGTAAGAAATGTCACAGTCTCCAATAAGTCTTCAGTGAATGGTCACCTCATCTGAAGATGGATGAAGCTCCTGCCTGCCACAGGCAGCTCGCAGTTCTGACATTTCACTGCACAAACCCTCCTCTGAGCCGAAAGGCTTCCTGGAGCCCAGGGGCACATGGGCTTTCCAGCACTTTCCATTCCTGGGCACTGGGATGTTCTCTGTCATGGGTGGCATTGCCCCAGCCCAGGCAGTGTGGTGCCCACTTCACCACACCCCTTCCCACGCGGCTTGGTTCAGCAGCACCCATGGGATGATCTCCCCAAGTGAGCGTGGGTGCAAGAACGTCCACCCCTGTCACACCAGGCACTTACTAGAGGCATGATGAAATAAGGGAGGGCCTGGGACACTCCTGCTAGAAACTGTGCCGGGGAGGATATGGACTGAGTACACAGGCAGTGTGATATGGTGTTAGCAGGACTGTAGGTGTTGGTGTTTGTCTGCATCATCTTCTTCTTTTGACTCTCTTTCAGGACAACATTGGAGGAAGGGGAAATGGCACAGGCATGAATGATCACAGAACCATAGAATGGCTTGGGTTGGAAGAGACATTAATGATCATGTAGTTCCAACCTCCCCCATGGGCAGGGACACTTTCAACTAGACCAGGCTGCTCAAAGCCTCATCCAACTTGACCTTGAACACTGCCAGGGATGGAGCATCCTCAGCTTCTCTGGGCAACCTCTGCCAGTGTCTCACCACCCTCACAGGGAAGATTTTTTTCCTAATATATAATCTAAATTTACCCTCTTTCATAAAATCATAGAATCAACTAGGTTGGAAAAGATCAAGTCCAACTGTTCCCCAGGCTGCCAAGACCACCACTAAACCATGTCACTAAGTGCCTCATGTACAAGGTTTTTGAACACTTCCAGGGATAATGATACCACCACTTCCCTGGGTAGTCTGCTCCAATGCCTGACTACCCTTTTCAGGAAGAAGTTTTTCCTAATATCCAGTCTAATATCTCGCCTGGCAGGGTGCAGGCTGCTTCCTCTTGTCCTATCACTTGTTCACTTTAAAACTGTTACACCTTGTCCTGCCACTACATTCCTTTGTAAAAAATTCCTCTCCAAATTTCTTGAAGGCCCTTTTAGGCACTGGAAACTGCTCCAAGGTCTCCCCTGGGCCTTGTCTTCTCCAGGCTGAACAAGCCCAGCTCTCTCAGCCTGTCTTCATAGCATAGGTGCTCCAGCTCCCTGAGCACCTCTGTGGCGTGAGCTCTGGATTCATTCAAGCAGGTACATGCTGTGTTGGGGCCCCAGAGCTGAACGCAGTAGTGCAGGTGGGGTCTCATGAGAACACAGTAGAGGGGCAGAATCACCTCCCTCGACCTGCTGGTCGTGCTCCTTTTGATGCAGCCAGGATATGGTTGGCTTTCTGGGCTGCAAGCGCACAGCTCATTTTGAGCTTTATGTCGACCAACCCCCCCAAGTCCTTCTCCGCAGGGCTGCTCTCAATCCAGTGCCTGCCCAGCCTGCAGTTGTGCCTAGGATTGCCCTGACCCAGATGCAGGACCTTGCACTTGGCCTTGTTGAACATGAGGCTGGCATTGGCCACCTCACAAGCATGTCAAGGTCCCTCTGGATGGCATTCCTTCCCTCCAGGGTATCAACTGAAAGTCACAGCTTGATGTCATCGGCAAACTTGCTGAGGGTGGGCTCAATCCCACTGCTCTCTTTCTCTCCAGTCTGGCAAATGCATGTTGGCCCAAAGCAGAAAAGCTATGGGGGGAGGAAGCCATGGCTTTCCTGAACACGCTGATGTAGGGGGACACTTCACAGAGAGCTTTTTTTATCAAGCTTCAGAGGGACCTGGCCATGGTTTCTCTGGCTGCACACAGGTGCTCTGACTGTTCAGCCACTGAAGAGCAGAGAAACACATTTTCCTCCAGTTGTTTGGGTAGAAAAGGCCTTGTTTACAATCCATTTTTCTTTTAGCTTGTAATGACTGTGTCACCTCAAGAAAAAGCCTGAGCACAGCCCTCTGTGGAGGGGGAGGGTGACTAGCAGCCAAAATAGGTTGCTGGGACTGGTAGAATGCAATGCATACTCTTGCTAGGTTGTTACTCTGTTTTTAGACATGACTATCCCCAGGCACTCCCCGGGCATAAAACTTTGGGGAAAATACATTCCTCCTATATTTCAGCATTGTCCATTCTGTTCTGCTCTCTCCCAGTACCCCCTGATGGAGAACCCTTGCCTGAGGGCAGCGAGATGGTTTCAGGGACATTGCTGGGATTCCAAAGAGCATATGGAGAGGAAGCCACTGGGAAAGGCTGAGCACACCAGGGGAAACCTGCTGGATTTACATCTCCTAGAGGATAGGCTGGGGAAGCAGATGTTTGCCAAGCGCCTGCCACCCTCCTCTACACAGACCCCGTGGTAAAGGGTGTTTCAGCAGAAGGGCTATGGTGTGTTCCCCTGTGTCCTGTGCAGGGTCTTTTGCAGCTGATTGTCTCCATGGGGGCACTGCGAGGTGGTGTCATTCAGCCCAATAGAGACAGACTTTGTAGGGGAGATGGAGGAGCTTGTGTGGGTCTGGTTTTTCTTTCAGTGCATACAGGCAAGGGGCTGTTTGCTGGTCATCTTTGGCAGCCCTATGCTCAGGTGTTGTCTTTCATCCCCGCTGTGTATTAGGCTGTTTGCTAGAAGAAACAAATAATAAAACTGGCATTTTGAGATTCCAGGTGTTTATCAGCCCTTCCCCAGCCAGAGTGTTCATGGCTGAGAATATTCCTTAGGAAGAAAGAATTTCACTTTATTTACAGAATGAGCCCCGTTTCTGGTCCCAGGTTTAAGACAAGTGTCACAAGTGTTGGCCTTCTACCAGCCAGGAGAAGCCCAGTGCTTGAAAAGGCATCAGGAAAGTCCCTCTTCAGCTCAAACAGGAATTCAAGGAGCTACTTCTTCCTAGGAGGGCACTTAGGAATGAGGAGGAGCAGAGCAAGGGCTGGCCAAAGGCCCTGTTGATATGCTTCACTGGCATACTTCAAATCATTCTAAGCTGTGCAGTTTAGGGGGTTTTCACATCCTCCAAGAGTTCCTCCCCTCTGTCCTATTGTTGCCCTCAAAAATTTTTAATTGAACCTATATTTCATTTTTAATTTTTTAATTGAACCTATATTTCTTTCCATTGAAACAGTCATGCATATATCATTCAGAAAGAGTTATGGCAGTCAGTAGGAGGTGTGCACCCTGATGGGTCTTCTGGGACTATCAAAAGCTCACAGGATTGAAGGGTTTGGGCAATTTGTATACTGAACTCCCCAAAGACCTTTTCCATCCGTGAATATGCAGTCTCTCCCTCTGTCTTTGAATAATGCTTTGTAAAATAGAATATTCTGGAGGAGAACAAATGAGTTCTAGAGAATGCAACACAAAAAACAATGGGCCAAACCAAATTTGATTTCTTCTCCAAATCCTCTTGTAGCTTTCAATTGTCACTGCCTATTTGCTTATTGTTGCTTCTCTCTTTTGGAAGAAATTTGGTTTGTTAACCAGATTATCTTCATTGTGAAATGATAAATGATTTCACCCCAGTTGCCAATAATCCATGGTGCCTGGAAAATAAATCTGCGACTCCAAGTCTAACAATTTGTTGATATTTTGGGGGAAATATGAACAAAGTTAATATGATGCTTATGCAACCACTTACTAAAGCTATGACTAATTTGCATCATGGTTGCGATAAAAGGAGATAAGAAGATGTGGCATAAATTTCACTTCTGCGTTTTCTCTATCCATCTTTCTGGAGCCTGAGGGTGCCTGTTCACAGCTGCAGAGAAGTGCCTCTGAACTGAGCTGCAGTCACACCATCTGAGACTTGCTAAAGCCAGTCTAATGGGTCTCACCAGACTGCTGATTTGTGCCCTGCTTCCCCATGCCCCTGGTCTCTCCCTTGCCAGGAGGCTGGGAGAAATGGCAATCAGGAATTTCTCTGTACTTTTTCTGAAGCAGCTGCCAGAAACTGCCCAGCCTTTCCTGCTCTGGTGCATAAATCCTGTCCCAGCCTGGCGGAAGTGGCCACTCGTAAGTCATCCAGATTAAGCCCTGGGTTCTATACAAGGTTCTGCTTTAGAAAATTGGCATTCCTCCTTCCTCAACCCCTGAATTTTTTTTTTTTTTTTTTTATTATTTGGTTTTTTTTAAGGCCTTTGCACGTGTGCAGGTCCCCACAGAGCCAGGGCCTAGCTGCTGCAGCATGAGGACCAGAGATACCTGCGACAGCGGCTGGGGAACCCCACTCTCAACTTTGCTGCACTGTGTGAAATCAATGTGAAAAATACAACTGCTTTTCAAGACGAGTAGTGAAAAGCCCCTGCTTTTCAATGTGGTTCTATTAGATCCTGAAACATGTTAAAATGTTTGGGAGAAGGGTTTGCTCAAAGATCCCCACTTCTTGCTCTCCAGGGCTGGCCTTGGCACACTCTGTCCTGAGCCGTCCTAGTGCACTGCCAGCCTGGTTTTCTGGGTCTCTCTCCCATGTGCTCTCCCATGCGCTCTCCAGCACTGAATGTAAGCTCACACTGCAGCCCTCCCCTCACCAGGAGCACTGATTTGGGTTTCTTTTCTTTTATATAGCCACCTAATGTCAAGTCACATGTTGCTTCCATCTCTGTCCAAGGTGTTGGCAAGGAAGCTAACAGGTTAAAAAATATTTGAGAGGGTCGTGGGATTGACAGACAAAAACACTGTTATTACAGGAGTTTAATTTCATTAGGAAGTCAGGCTAAAAATAAGGCTAGCATAGTATCTTACAGTATTGTCTGTATTCTGAAGTCATGCCTGTACAGGGCAGTATGGTGCCTTGCTGGGTCCTGAGCATGCTCAAACTGAAACTTCCTGTCGATGACAGAGTGTGTGAGGAGATAAGTTTCAATACTGGCAGCACCTCTTCTGTTTAGGGCAGCTGTGTTGTTTCTGGCTTGGAATCCAGCTCATCCAGTGTTAGACTGAGAAGCTCTGCAGTACATTGCATTGTCCAATGCCGACATACCCAAATAATTCATTGGAATAGCAGAATTCCCTTGAAAGCTTCTCTCCAAGTGTGGATTAGAGGCCAAATTTGAGGTAATTTGAGCAAGGAACTTTTGAGATGCAACCCCTTCGTAAAAAAGCCATATGCCATCCAAATGTTAGTGTTGTTACAGTACTTCATTTACTGGTTGCACATATCTGAATATTGCACTGTGGCTGTGATCCTCTCCAAGCTATTATCAGGTCATTGACTTGGAGTATGGCCGTTGGTATGGTATGGTGGTTGACACTAAAGGACCATTAGGGAAGTAATACTACAAAAACTAGTAGGGATACAGATTGAATCTCTCTGGATTAATGTGACAAGGTAAAGCAAATTAGGGTTACATGCAGAGCAGGACATGGTTTATGGGCAGCTGGGGGCTGCTGGCTGCTCTGGGGATATGAATTGCAGCATTGCTAACTTTCCACTCGCAATCTGCAAGGGCTTCTTGTCACACTTTGGCAGCAAAGCTGTAGTTCTCAAAGCCCATGTTTTGATGGGTTCTGAAACCCACACACATACCTGATCTGTTCTGAAAGTTGCTATTCCATAGCAGGGCCAGAGGATAAATTTAGGTTGGGGTCACTTTACACAGCGTGTTGTGTAGATAGAACTGGCCTATGCGCTCATGCAGATGTTTACCATACCCAGATTGCTCTAAAACCTCCAACCTGCCCAACACCAATAAGCCTAACCCCGATAAACTGAAGTACTGATTTGCTGTAGCAGGCATGTCTAGTGGAAATGAGGAGCCCTTCTCTCAAAGGGTCCCGGAGGTGTGAACCACAGAAGGAGAGCTGCTTATAACATTTGATAGACTCTCACAACTTTTGCAGTGCATAGCAGGAAAAAAAACAGCTACCAAACCCTCCACAAACAGCATTCTGACCTTGCACTAGTCTTCAAGTATGGCTTGTTATCAGAGTCCAAATGCTTCACTACCTCTGTTTGAAGAGACTTGACATGTAGCATTTGTGCAGAGACCCCTCACTGAGGGACAGCACTGACCATGCCTGGGGCCCATCCTGCACCTGCAGTGCCTGCAGGCATGACACAGCACTGGCAGAGCTGTTCACTGCCTGTCCCTGTGCAAACTTACTGCAGGGGCTACCCTGGGTTTGCATCCCTCCCTCCACGAAGCAAGCCTGCCCACACCAGCTTGCAGGACTCAGTGTTGCTCTCTGGATGTACCCATCCTTTCCCATGTCAAAGTTTGCTATTGGCATAAGTGGCACCAAGGAGAGATGTGAGTGATGGAAGGTTGCACATACATAGAGGTTTTGGATAGCTGCCCCATGTGCCAATGGTGCCATTTCTCCAGCCCTCACCTTGCCACAGTTCATGTAAGTAGAACTGGGATGTAATGGCTGATTTGATGGGAGCCATCAGACTGCATAGGAAAAGCAGTGTTGCTGCCACATCTTCAAAGTATCTGAAAAATTCATTGCTGTAAGGTAGGGAGGTTAGTGGTTCCTAATAGTTCCAGAATATGAAGTCAGTGCTTAAAGACTTAAAGTATAATTGACTTAAAACTCCCAATACTGGGAAATCTGAAACTTGCCTTCTGCAATATCACTTTCACAACAATTTAACTCTTCACCTATGTAAAATGCTCCTCTAGCCTCCATGACAGCATGCCAGACTGTCCTTTTCCAAAGGCTGTGGACAACATGGGAATGAGCAGGAGTTCTGTGAGGGGGACAGGGAAGCCCTGCGTTGCTTAGGGAAAAGGCCGAGTTTAAGTCTGATATGATGAAACAGGAGCTAGCTCAGTCCTGTGTGTACTTGCCCCCTTCTCCCACTCTGATGGAGTGCAGGCTACGTAGACGCCCATGGGCAGCTCATAGAGATGTGGAGGAGCGCCTACACTTCTGAACCTTCCAATTCCTCACCAGGCAAAGAGAGGGAACTGTTCCAAGTCACTTCCATTTGCTCCCGGAGCCTCTCAAATGTAGAGCAGCAGTGTTTAATGACAGCAATAAATCTTTAAGTAATTAAACATGCAAGATATAAGAAAGATGTGCAAACAAACCTCATGCAGTGATATATATGTAGAGTTTGAGGTTAGAAAGCTAACATATTGCCACGTTCCTACAAAAAAACACCCAGCACTGCCCTGGAGATCAAGATAATCTGTGCTGGGAAATACTCCTCTATATCCCATGAGCTATTGTTCTTGGCCTGAAAAATCTCATTACCATAGTTACATGTAAGTTTTCAACCAGGGCTAAAGTTCAGGCAGCGAAGTCTTAGAACTGCTGGCACATTTTGTGAAGCAGGAATGCCACTTCCATCCTTGTTTATTCCAGTGTATTTTATCCTAACAGTCTTCATAATCTGAGAATTTTGCCAATTCCCTTCACTTTTCTTGTATTTCCTGTGGAGCATGTATCCTCCCAGGCCTTTGGCAGAGTGCATGAGAGCAGCCTGGCCTGTTGGTGGAGCACCGTGGCAGGAGACGGCACTAAGGGCTATGGCAGCACACACCTAGCTGGTGGTTTGCTGGAGCATGTCTTCCAGCAGTTTGCGTTTCCATCTACTACTTGTTCTGCTGCTTCCAACATGTCAGTTGCTGTCTCTCCTCAGCTGTTTTTGTGCTGTACAAGCTTTATTAAACAAGGGGTGTCACCAGGTGAATTCATGAACCAATTCTTCCCAGCCCTCGCAACACCTACAAAACTTGCCGGTCTCTGGATGTCTCCAGCAAGACACGCTTCTCTGGAGGGAGCCTCTTCATGTTAAAGCTGGATCCTGAGAGAGGGTGCCTTCAGACACAGAGTTTTAAAAGATGGATATTTTTTATGTTACTCTGAAATGAAATAACTGATACATGTTTCTAGCATTTGGAGGGGCCCTCCCAAAAGGGGTATTTGATTTCCTTCTTTTCTTAAGTCTTGTAAAATACTGTGTTACCTCCTGTGGCGCATGCATGTGCAATCAGCCCTTGGGAGCCTAGTCAACCAGCTGGAATGTGATTTCTGAGCATCAGGAGAGGGATGCAGGCCTAGGGGCTGCTCTCACCTCCTCCCTGCTTCCCCTCCTATCACACAGCTAACA
Organism: Pezoporus occidentalis; assembly: GCF_034315485.1. Classification (NCBI taxonomy): domain Eukaryota; kingdom Metazoa; phylum Chordata; class Aves; order Psittaciformes; family Psittacidae; genus Pezoporus; species Pezoporus occidentalis. The sequence continues at coordinate 2,353,157 of NW_026913425.1, forward strand.
AAGTGATGGGATGTTCCTAGTTAGGGTTTTCTTTTGTTTTTCCTCCACTGTAGTATCACAAAAGAACCAAGGACAGATAACGCTCTTTGATCTGAGCATTAGGGTTAATTATAAATATACAGGCTGGCAGAAACCATTGCCATATCACCATGCAAGTGTTCCACAGCCATGCAAAAAACCAGGAAGGTGGAATTAAGGTACACCAAAATGAAATGGTTATGTTGGACTGGATGGATTAAGTTTATGACAAAGTCAGCCCCACCTCCTGCCAGCAAATAATGTTGCTAGACAGTAAGAGGTTGCAAAATTTCTGGTTACTTTTGTATCACTTCACCAAGTGCATTGATCTTTCCACAAACCTGAAAACCCCAAAGGCAGTGGCTGCCCATCCCTGGCCGTGTTCAAGGCCAGGCTGGACAGGGCTTTCAGAAGCCAAGTCTAGTGGAAGATGCCCCTGCCCATGCCAGGGGGTTTGGAACTAGATGATCTTCAAAGGTTCCTTCCAACCCAAATAATTCTATGATTCTATAATGTTCACACCAATGGATACAGTCTTCTGCTAGCTACTGAACACCTTGGGCCTGTTTCCCCATGTTACAGTGCACTGAGATATTGGGTACTGTCTCGTGTTTGGATCAGGACCATTCTATAGATTTACTTTAAGAGATGTAGATACCAGACTGAAAAGGCATTTTCTACATTGAACCATAGGGGCAGTTCAAGGGAAGACTGCAAGAATTCAGTGAATGAGAAAGGGTGTGTAACCCAAACCTGCCTGTGGCACCAGTGCTGTTTTGTCACATATGATTTTCATGGACATAACCCAGGAGTGGGTCTCCCGAAGATGATGTAGTAGCAGTTTGAACAGAGAGGCATTTTGGGCTCTGGTTGTAGATTAAAAGGTCAGGTTTTGTATCATTTGGTTACACAAGTCATTTGTTGTCATGAAATGTTTCACTAGCTTACAGTCTAAATGCAAGTTTCCAAACCTGAGACACTGTCGCTGAGGTTCAGGGACATTGCCTTTGGCTGAATGGTGTTAGTGAGATGATTAAATTTAACCAGATGCATGTAAAAACTTAGTAAATTAAAGTCTGATATGTCACAGGCATGCAGGGTAGGATGAAAATGTGTGACTAGTTTTAGGGAGACCAATCATTGCTGCCTTCACCTTTCATGTCTTAGACTTTAGGGTAGATTATGTACTTCTGTTGCAGAAGTTTACAGGGTCAGACAGGCCTGGACACCACAAATGGCTTTGAAACAAAGGGGAAAATGATGCAGGATCTAGTTAGGTCCAGGAAAAGCAGAAAGGCTGTTTCTGAAGAAGAGAAAGAGCTGCACTTCTGTTATTCCAGCTCTTCTCATGGGTGCTTCTGATGTTCCCAGCAGAGCCTCTCTTCTGAAGGAGGAATCCAGCTCAGAAGTACCAGCGTGCCTGCCTGTGATAAAACCAGTTCTGCTGAGGGCCAAGAGAGGCCCCTCTTTGCTGGAGGGGCATGCTTTCCCCAGGTGTGGGCTTGCCAGAGACATGCCGGGGAAAAGCTCTCCTCATTGAGGAAAGCACTGATGCATCGCTTCACCCAGTAACATCCCCAGCTAATTAAAGCATCTAGGAGAGCAGAGTAACACGAAAAAGAGATTGTGGTGAAGATTTCAGCTGTAAAAAATGCATTAGAGGAGAGGCCTTTGCAGGCTGCATGTCATGTCTGAGCCACCCTGCGTGCCCAGGTACCACTTGCTCTGTCTGCTGCAAGAGGCAGTTATGTGACTGGTTCCCTGCCCACATGTCTAGGAGGAGCATGCATAACTAAACACATGCATACATACATATGAATGTGTATAAATTTGATCTATAATTGGAGTTCTATGGTAGCAAGGATTGCTATGATACAGCATAAAAACATTAAAGTAAAAAGTGTTGGAGTTGGCATCCTTGCCGTTTAAAAAGTGCTGCAATTTGGCCAGACATCATTGGCTGAACTTTAGCCTTGGATACAAACTACCATACAATGACAGTAATGAGTATTTTATAGGCCAATAGCTCAGAGGATGAAAGCTGATTCCCTCCCCAGAGAAACGACCCCAGGCTACAGGGCTGAGCATGCTAACAAGGATACTGCTGAATTGTATTCCCCCTGCTTTTTACAGTTTTTCTATGCATGGATTCAGCTTTATTTTTCACAGGCTAAGGGAAGTTATAAAACATCTTTCCAACTAGAATTGTCAAATGTTTTCACATTTTTCTCCCACCTCAGCCTTCACCAAACCTGGGGTATCTCAGGGCAGCAGTGAGCTAGCAGGTCTGCTCTCTCATAGAAGATGGCTGCAGGCACCACTTAGGCATGGCCCTCACAGCACTCTCAGGATGTGTTCCTCTGGCAGGGACTCTGGTTGTCTTCCTGGTCCTGAGGGCTCCTGGGCTTCTGGTTGCTGAGGAGAGAAGCAGCTAACATGTCCATCTGTACCGTGGAGCCATCAGGCCTGAAGTTTTTGACCAAGAAGCACTGGGCACTTAGAAATCTATGTTACGTCCTGTGGTGAGCTGACCCTAGCTGGATACCAGATGCTTACCAAAGCTGCTCTATCAGTCCTCCTCCTTAGCTGGATGGTGGAGAAAAAATGTGATGAAAGGATTGTGGATTGAGATAAGTACAGGGAGGGATCATTTGGCAATACCGTCAAGGGCAAAATGGATGACTTGAGTTTTAATTTATTACCAATCAAAATCAGGGTCGGATAGTGAGAGAGAAAACCAAACCCTAAAAAACTCCTCCTACCACTCCTCCCTTCTTCCTGATCTCAAGTTCATTCCTGAATTTCTCTACCTCCTCCCTGCAGCAGCTCAGGTGAATGGGAAATGGGGGTTCTGTTCAGTTCATCACACATTGTCTCTGTTGCTCCTTCCTCCTTATGGGAGGGCTCCTCACACTCTTCCCCTGCTCCGGTGTGGGATCCCTCCCCTGGGAGACAATCCTCCATGGACTGCTCCAGTGTGGGTCCCTTCCATGGGTGCAATCCTTAAGGAGCAGACTGCTCCAGTGTGGGTCCCCCACTGGCTCACAAGTTCTGCAGCAAACCTGCTCCAGTGTGGGCTCCTCTCTCCACAGGGCTTCCATGGCGTCACAGCCTCCTTTGGGCATCCACCTGCTCTGACATGGGGTCCTCCATGGGCTGCAGATGGAGTTCTGCTCCTCCATGGGCCTCCATGTGCTGCCTCACCATGTTCTGCACCACAGGCTGCAGGGGAATCTATGCTCCCATGCCTGGAGCATATCCTCCTCTCCTGCACTGGTCTTGGTGTCTGCAGAGTTGTTGTTCTCACATATCCTCTCTCCTTTCTCCCAGCTTTTACATTTTCTTAAACATGTTATCCCAGAAGCACTGCCACCGTTGTGCTCAGCCTTGGCCAGCGTTGGGCCCATCCTGAAGCTGGCTGGCATTGGCTCTGGCTGACATAGAGGAAGCTTCTAGCAGCTTTTTACAGAAGCCACCTCTGTAGCCCTCCTGCTACCAAAAGCTTGCTATTCAAACCCAATACACACATTGGCACAACACCTTTCATGTCTTTTATTGCAAACCAAACACCAGTGAAGACTTTATTAATATTTTTCTGTTTGACCTGTCCTGCTATGTCTTTCTTCTTTGCTATAAATTCTGACTTAAGGACTCTACTTTGCAACAGTGAAATTATTCCTCAGGCTTGACTCCAACACACACAAATCCTTTTTTCACAAGATGGTGCATGAAGGTTACACCCAACTATGTTTGCTGCAGGGACTGTGGTGCAGAAGGCTGCTTGTCCCCTTGCTGCTCCTGGTTCTATTAAGAGGGTAGAGTACTGTCAATAAAAGGATTACACAGTGAGTATCTAAAGCAAGGGCTTTGGTGGGAATGCAACTTTCTAGCTGACACTGACTTTCCTCTTTCTTCAGTCAAATGTTAGGAGTTGCTCTGACTGCAAATAACAGAGAAAAAGCCATTGGTCCAGAAGGCAATTACTGGTGTTTAAGTGACAACTTTTTCAGCTAAATTAAAGGCATGGGAAAGAGAAAATGCTCCCATCCTGTTTTTTTTTTTTTTTGCCTTAGAGCAAACTTACTTCCCTCCAGTTTGTACTGTAATGGAAAAATAATTGAGAAGTTCTGAATTGGTATTATATTAACCTTGAATGGACTGTGTCTTTTTTTCTAGAAAGAGGTGGAAAAAAGTGGCATCCACATTGCTCAGCAGGGCCTAGAGAGACTAAGGCCACAGCCCTGGGTGGACTCCATAATTTGGGAAGCAGTGCAGTGCCCCATGGCTGGAAGCTGCTATCAAAAGAGAAGGGGAATAGTGATAACTTTGATGGAGTTAAGCTGTAAAAAATAACTTGGAAAAGCAAGAATGCTCTAAAGAACTGGAGAAGATCATGGGGGAGATGAATTCTGATCAGGAGGCTCTTCAAATGAAGTACAGAAGAAAAATAAAGTTATCTGACAATCTGTAGAAAATAAGAATAGAAAGATACAGTGCTTGAACTTGCATACAGGCTGGGTAGAAGTACATGTATGAGATAAATATGCTGTATTCAACCCAGCTTTTCTAGCAGTATGCACTTGAGCAAAAGTACTTGCTGGAAGAGGGGAAAAAGCAGCTGTCTGCAGTTGCATATGAAGACAAAACAATTTGGGGCAATGCTCAAATCAAAATAACCTCTCAGACACATACCACTTCCTTAACTGGAAGGACATGAGAAAAATGGCTTCATTCTCCTGCTTGAGAGAGAAAGCAGTGAGTCTGTGGTGAGGCTTCTAAGCTAGAAATAACTTCTTGATAGAAATCTTATCTGCTCAAGTTTCTTCTGCACTTTGCAGCTGTTTTGGCACAGTGAAGAGATCTCTTGATGTAGTGAGTTCATGGCAAGATTACACATTAGCAAGTGGAATCAGGTTCAGACACGTTAATTGCACTGTGGTGCTCAGGGTGATAGAGGAGCCTGGGGGGAGCCTGGCCTCCTTGCATGCAGAGCTCCTGGTGACATGGAAATGGATTAGGCACTGACTTGAAAAAGAGATGTCTGCATTTGTGTTTGATTACAGCTTCGTAACTGCAAGGGATGTTGCAGAGAAGGTGGATCATCACCTTTAGAAACAGGTTTAATAAAAAGATTCTATTGACACCAGCCCTTGTAGTAAGGTCAATAGAATTCACATGGAATTTCCTGCCAAAAATTAAATCCTGGCAGAGTTAAATCCTGTGTTTGCCTTCAGATACTTTGTATTTTTCACATTCGCTTCTCAGTATATTGTGTAGAATGACATTTACATGAAATTGAACTGGGGATCCTTGTATTTATGCTTTTTTCCAATTGGTTGACTTCCTTCTTGCTATTACTGTTGCTAATTGGAAGGTTTCGTTGAGTTGTGAATTGTAACAGACTGCTAGAAAATTTGCTTGCTTTTGGATTTCATCCTGAATTCCCTGGGAACACTCAGCACAATTGTGCAACAAGAAAAGCATTTAGGTCAGAGAACAACGTCGTCTTCGTGAGTTTCCTGCAGCACCCTCTGTGTGAGCATGATTTGGAGAAAGCTGTGGCCTTTGTCTGCACAATAACCTCAGTAGATGTGAGCATTCCAGAACCAAGTGTTTTAAACAGAGGAATATTCTGAGTGAGATTCAACGTACTTGTTGATAAGAGGTCTCTCACTGCCTGTTTTCCTGTTCAGTAACTTTCAGGTCCTTCTTTTCTAGACCTGGCAACCTATGCTTAAAATAATAGCACTGTCATGAGTTAAAATAGCAAACGCAAATCTTAAGAAATTATTCTACTTGAAAAAAAATTATGATAAGCACCCCTTTTTTACACAGCAACAAATAGCTCCAACTGTTATTTTTCTTTAGAAGCCTTTCTGGCATGGTGTCCTTCTGTTTTATCATTTATTGGCTACTTGAGTGTAATGTCGCTTATAGAACATTAATAACACAGAAGCAGAGAAGCAATCCTGTGAGAACTGATCTTGAGCCAGGATATTTCTGGAATTGAATCCTCTTTAGCTTTAAACAGAAAAGACTAGCTTCAAGCTTACTTCTGGAAAACCAGAGTATGAAAATGGAAGTCTCCCCATTCTTTAGGTCTTTTGCTTCCTTGTCCCATGCCAGCTCTGTATCATGTAGGCACTACCCTTTGCAAACACTGAGAAAGAGACATGTTTTCTGGAACATTTCTTCTCAATAAGCATTAAAGATATATAATTACACACAATTGCAGTTTTAATATCCAGGTTATCTGTTGAACATGTTTTCCTTCCTTTCAGTGAGATGAAATTTAGTAGTAAAGACCACCTCATGTAGATCAACACGTCTGGATAGAAAACATGGGGACTTCTGCTGATATTTCTAGTACTTGTCACAGAACATTTTAACTGATAGTTTAAATGATTGTGTAAGACAAACTGCTTCTGTTAGTGCAATATGGACTCTGGTGTCTCCTGAAGAGAAGATGCACAAGGTGGGAAGTAAAATGATACGGATTGTGTGTAAAAAGAAATATGATAACTTGTGCAGAGTAATAAATGTGCCTAGTAATAAATGCCCCTAGACTTGTGATGAGCTGCTTTCATATTTAACTTACCTTCACTCTTGCCTTACTGTTTTAAAGGTCTTAACAAAGTAGACATGCTTTTAAAAGAAATAAGGTGCAAAATCTTAATCATTTGACAGTGTGAAGGAGTTCATAATGCCAATGTGTAATGTCTGTATTTAATCTTAAGAAATTTGACCTTTCCACTGGTCTGTTCCTAGGAGCAGATCCGGAGTCCTGTTAAAGTCAGTGGCAAAATTCACTGACCTCAACATTTACACATGATGGAAATTGAATCAGAGCAAAGCAGACTGTTTTTTCCATGCAAGTGTATTTTATGCAACAATTGTTTATTCATTGATTATACGATGCAATGACATTTAAATATTTTCAGTTTAGGTGTCTTTGTCAATATAACTATTCAGTGGAAAACCTGTAAGGTTTTCCTGGAAGGTAATTCTAGCCTTCAAGGTAGTGGGTTTTTTTTTGAAAACCAAACTTACATCTATCCGTGCAAGTCCAATGTACAGATGTTAATTGTGAGCTAATTGCAATGGATACACAGGCACTACTTTGGCCTTCTTTACTGTTTCCAAATTGCTTGTAAACACATTGTGAAGTTTTTGAATTTCACTCCTATTCTAAACCAGACATGAAATCCAACTAGAAATTGATTTTGAGCTGCAAATTATTTATAAATACTTGCAGATCACATGGGTGAGCATGTCACAGGATGTTCTTTCACCTAAGTGAAGGATTTGGAGATGTCCAACCTGATACCCAACTTAATTTATGTGATGTGCCACATGACACTTGTACCTTCATCTGAACAGCGTGAACTTTTGACAGAACCTTAACCCAGTGGTTAAGAGTGGATGGTGATGAATTCAAAAGGTTGCAGGCAAGTCAACAGTTCACCAAGGTTGCTTTAGAGATCTCTTAGATAAACCTTATGGAAAAACCTTCCTAAAAAATGTCAAAGAAATGTTTAGAAAGAAAAACTGAGTTGCTGCTCCACCTATTTATTGTGCAGAAATAGATATTCTTACATGCAGAAAGCGTCAATAATATGAAGGGGATTAAAGCTGGCTGGGAATAAGAAGGAGAAGATGATAGTCACAGAAAATGGAGATTGTACCTTAGGTAATGCTCCTATTTATAAATAAGATTAAAGGGGTCTAGAGTAGGTGTCCAGACATTTTGAAGCTGTGGAAGGAAAATTCCTCCCTGCTATTCCTTTCCACTTTTCTCAGCACTAAAATGCTGGTTTTGTGGATGTGTCCTGGCCCCCACAGCAGTTCTGGTCCAGTCTCGTCTGTTCTCATAACCGAAACACTCTGGGGGTCTCTCTGCATGCTTGTTGCTCTGAGTGTACTTGTCATTGTTTACATCCATTTCATGCAGCTGTAAATGAGCCTTTCCTTTGGTTAGGGTTTTTGGATATGGTGAAATGACAAACAGCACTCAGGTCTTTCAAACACAGGAAGCCAGGGCAGAAGGAGGAGTGTTTAATAGGGTCTAACAGGAAACAGCCTTCTTGGAAATAGAAGTTTGTTTACAAACACATCAAACAAGAGAGTCCCTCAGCCCCTGGGGCAAAGGAAGGGTTCCTTTTTTCTTTTCATAAACATCCATTTGAACATCCCATGTCAGACCGCAGACTGCACTGGGGGTAAGTGGTGCTGGCCACTGGGTCCCCTTTAGTGTGACTGACTTGTGCTGGGTCTGGTGGTGATGCTGCTGTTGTTGGTGTGATGCTGAGGGCTTGCACCTTGCGCTTTCAATGTGTTATGGCTATAGGGCAGCAGCAGACAGCTTTGCTGGCTGGATCTCAGGTGTTGTGGGGGGATGCCTGTTTGCTGTGCTCATGAAAAACATTTGGAGAGTAATTGGCCTTGTTTCAATTTAGGTAGTAGGCACTTCATTCAATGGATACTTCAGAAGAGACATATATGTTGATGAGATCTTAAAAAAAAAAAAAAAACAAATTAAAAAAGAAAAGGTTTAGTCCAGACCTGGGGTTCAATAGCTTTGAACTCTGGAGTCCCAGTTATTCATTTTATGAGCTTATTCTTGCAGGGTTGGGACTTTGCTCACACCAGGAGCATCCAGAGAAGCAGAGGAGCACAGATGATGTAGAAACAGAATGACCACTCATGTGATGACCAGTTATCAGAAACTGCAAGATGACTGGAAGATAAGGATGCCAGGCCTAATGAACCACATCCAGGCTACACAGCTATCACACAGCTGATGGAAGTCTGAGTATTTTGCCCTCTTCTGCCTCCCAGGGGGACAGTGGGAATACACGGGTATTTTTTCTGCTCTCTCCCTGACGAGGGGGACTTCAGATTTCAGGCCATCAAAAGGCTGCATGGGGAAGGCTGTTTGTGGCCAGTGTCTTCTGAGGTAAGGCTTGTCTCCTCTGCCTCACTGTGCAGTAAGTCCTGAGGGTGTGAATACTTTCTATGCCTAGTTAAACCTGTACACTTTTTTGTTTTGCCTTTTAATGGTGTTTTTCTGCTGTTTCCCTAGGTATTGACAGCAGCCAGGCCCAGATGAGGGAGGTGACTCAAGAGAACCGCTGAGCTGGGTAGAGCTCTGGCTGCTGCACACTGTTGTGTATCAGTATGCTGATATACGTACTGATATCAGTATGTATATGCTAATATCAGCCCCTAGGTTCACTGGAAGCACTGGTAGGGGCTTCCTAATACACTCAAAAATCCCTTTCCACAGTGTTTTTGCCTGTGCATCAGCTAAGAGTTTAGCTGACTCTTAGGGGCTATTGCCAAATCTGTGTGGTCCTCAACCAGCTGTGGGAGCCATAGCTGTTGCTGTAGGAGATAATGGCTCCCCGCTCAATGCCTACCTTCACAAACCTCAGCCTCTTCCCAGGCATTCACTGCATGGGGAATTTTGCCCGGATAAAGGCTGAATAATGACTATGCAGTTCGGACCTGCATGCAATACTCATCAGGCTGTGACAGCCCAGGTTCGCAAGTGTTTTGACCATCTTCCAAGAACCTTTCAGTGTAACATAATTGGGTAATGAATTTCACAGAGGTGTAATGGATGCAAATAAGCAAATCCCTGCCTACTGCTACCATCTATATTCATTAGAGAGACAGATTGCTCAGTGTCCACACAGTCCTATGAAAAAGAAAAAATGCAAGCAGGGAGGAAAGAAATCAAAGCAAGTAAAATTATACTGTACTTTTCTCATTTAGAGAACAAATAGTTGTGTTCATCAGAGGTCTGCTGTTTTCATTTCTCACTAATTACTATTTTTACATGGAGAAAATACTTGGAATTTTGGTGTGTAGAAAATGTGGACATTTCAAAGTTGCACACAAGGCAAAGAGGGACTGGGCTGAAGTGTCATTCGCAATCCCACTGCATACTGCCTGCAGGACCAATTGTATGCTTCCCAAGGGTCACGCCTGAGGAGGGGCCCCTGCTCAGGGATGCTCAGCACCCAGCCAGACAAGGTGCAATGCGTCCTTGGTCAGCTTTTGTGCTCACTGCATTTTGGCCTTCTGCTGTGAACAAGGTCAAGTACCAAATAAACTGTCATGACTGTCTCACAGGAGCAGATCTCATTGAAACCCTGTCATTTCTGTGAGTGATTTTTCTTATGTAGGTGAAAAATGTGAAGGCTTTTCCACCAGATGGGAGGATCACAGGAGGACAGGGTGAGGATTTGTGCTGAGACTCAGAATGACTGACATATGAATGTTGCACATTCAAATTAAAAAGCTTTCAAAGGAATCAGTGAAAAAAAAAACCAAAACCCACACGTACAGATTTGTACAATCTGGTCAACAAGAGGGACCTGATCTGCAGATTTCAGCCATTAGCTGCATGGGATTAATGGGTGATTGAACCACCATCATCCTCCCAAGGCTAGTGAAGTACGGTTGTCAGAAGCTAGCATCCTGAAAGCATAGATCGGCTCAGCAGAGCTATGGTAATAAAATAAAAAGAAATGAAATGAAATGAATTGAAACAAAATAAAAATAAAATAAAATAAAATAAAATAAAATAAAATAAAATAAAATAAAATAAAATAGGGGAAAACAGAATAAACCCACAACTTTTTGTTACTTCATTTTCTGAACTTAAAACAACTACACAATTATGATTTTCATAAGAACATTTTTCCCAGACTATTTTAAAAGACAGTGGCATAAATAACCTTAACAAGTATTCAAGAACATGCACTTTTTTTTAGTTGGTATATAATCTACATAAACAAATCATAGGCAAAACATAGCTGCGTCCTTTCAACATTTGTTTTTTTCTGATAAGAATGTGGAATTGTCTACATTTTTTGCTTCTCAAAAGAACTGTTTCTAGTCACAGCCCTGCTCAGACATCACTCTTCAACATGCAGAAAATGCTGCTTAAAGGTTACCCAAAGACTAAACCAAATCTGAAGCATCTTACCCATCCCATCCTAACTCGATATTTTCCAAAATATCAAATATGTGATTTAAAATATCCCCTTTTAAGGGAGACAATTATATCAACAAATTAGTTATGAAGTAGATGTACCAGCTGAGGTAAAATTGGTTTTGGTCCTTTCAGGTGAATGAACTCACCTGAACTTGCATGATCAAAACAGAGGCCACAATACCCTCAAATATATGTTATTTACATCTGAAGAGCAATATTCAGGAATGTCAGCAGTTCTAACTGACAATTAGGAGGGCACTGCCAAGCCTGAGTAACAAATCAGTTATTAGTAGAGGAGTCAGACGGTGTTAATCTTTTCACCAGCTAGTCAGCACTTTCAAACAGCCTGTGGAGATGGCAGATGCTGTTTACTTAGCACAGACGTCTCATCTACTCTTTTAGTGATGCTGGGAACAGTGAGTAGTCAAGAAGCCATGTTGGTCCCTCTCAAAGAAGTGTTCAAGCATCCCCCTCTTTACAGAGTGTTTTTTTCTGTTTGTTTATGTTGTCTTTGTGAAGTTCAATCTTTTTGGACTTTGAAAGGATTCCTTCATTTTTATTCACTTGGAAGATTTATTAAAAAAAAATAAAAATCACGAAATACCTGTCCCCTTGGCTTCTTGGGTGGAGGAAATGTTGCAATAACATGGTTGGGATAGTGCAGTCTTGCAGGTCTGTACAGACATAAAGCCCACTTTCAGAGCACTCTCAGCAGAGCCAACCCTGCCTTTAGATGTTACTGTCAATAAAGGGACAAAGGCATGGAGAAGCTGCTCTTGTGGAGTGATATGTTGGGCAACACCTAGCCAGCTATTTGCAAATCCAGCTATTGTTTGCTTCTGGATATTAATTCAGATTGCTAATCCTGGATCTTCTCAGCAGAGGGATTCCAGGAGGTCTGGGGGGCAGGAGGGTGAGAGCAAGGCTCAACAATCACGTGCAGCAGCAGAGCTAGTGTGTGGGGCTCCTTCATCAGGGGCAGGCATACCTTTGCCTTGTGACAGATGATGAAACACCAGAACAGCCTGAGTGCCAGCAGTCCAGCACCATCTGCCATGTTGGCTCTCTTGTCTTTCATCACCATATTGGTCTCTACATAACCAAGGATGACTTGATTTAATTCTTGATGTTTTGGCCAATGCTCCTTGTACCAGCCAGGCAGGGTCAGTTTCTGCCCATGAGGCTTCTCCTGAAATCAACATTGCACCAGCCAGAGGGAGACACACACACACATACTGCCCTGCCTTGCACCAGAGCCAGGCACAGGACCACCAGGAGCGAGGAGGCACTCCTGCATGTGGGGAGCTGAAGAAAAGCATCCTGTTTGGGGAAATAACAAGAACAGGAATTTCAACAAAAGTGCTGATTTATGTGAAAGTAAGTTGACAAGTAAGCAGCCAAGAAAACTCTTAGCCCAACTTCTTGCACTCCCCAGAGAGTCTGGGGCAAAGATGTGCAGGGGTGACACACTAACTCTCTTGCTAGAGAGCCTCCCAAATAATGCCCTTGCATGTAGCTGTGCTGCTGCAGCAGCTGGCTACAGGCTGGGGCCTTACACTGCATGTTTACTGCCCCTCATTGCATAGCAGCAAAATAATGATTCCTGATTCTTCAGTATCCCTGGCATGAAATTTGTTGCTGGGTGTTTATGCTTTTACACTACTCAGACCACTATCTACTCTATCAAACACAGGGCCAGAGAGACATAAGGATCACCAAGAGGGACAACAGTGTCGTCAAGGTTGTCTCAAGAAAGCTTGACAACTTTCTGACCCCTCTCAGCAAGACTGCAGCTGCTTCAATTATGTCCACCAGTTGTGAATCCATTATTTCTTTATCCATAGTAGAGTTAAAGCAATTCCAGTGAATCTCCTCAATTTTGAAACTATTTTTTTCATGCTTCAATTCCCTTTATTTTGCTTGGAAAGAATGACATAGTGACAGAGTCATCACTAAAATATCATTAAAAAGCAATTACCTGGCTGAGAACTTGGCAAACCCCTTTTCTGTCCAGCAAGGCACCTATTCATCTGGTTCAGGACACTGCAGAGTCCCTCTAGGACTGCTCTGGGGTGATATAGCTTACAGCTAGTAAGCCCTAAATTTGAGTGGAGAAGGACACCAAGTGGAGTCTGTTTGGCTTGGAGCTAACCAATCTTGCAAAAGGCAACAAATGCATGTATGTGGGTTGCCAGAGAAGCTCTGCTCAGCAATACTCTGTTCCAGGGCTCTTTCAATTGAATTGAGCAGCTCTGGATTACAGATAACAGTGAAGCGCTGGGAGCGAAGGCCTTCAGCAGAATCAAATGCATGTACATTTAATTTAAAGTAGTAAATGCTGCAAGCTTACTCATAAGAGCACACAATATTCCATAATGCATTATCTTCCAAATGTTCCCTGTGCATTTATTATTCTCATTTTAACAGATAGGTCCCCTAATATTTTAAACTTGGGAAGAAATTTATTGGAATGCATATTTAAGATCTGTATCAGCTGGGCTTTTTAAAAAATTGAAATCATACAAGCTCGTGTGCATAAAAGGTATTATTAATTTTCCCATCCAGAACCAGAAAAAAAACAAACTCTAGGCATAGGGTAGTTAATGGATTCATAAGGTAGCTAAGGCAAAGCTTCTTATGATGCTTGTGTGGACAGTAATGTATATGTGGTGTGTCCAAAAAAGCTCTTTGTGCAAAAAAGGGTTTATCTCCTTGTGATTGTATGCTAGGCAGGCATAAATTGTTGCCATGGCCTTTTGCCCCATGGTATTACTGAATTATGTTGGAGCGGAGGTGGATTTAGGGATTTGGTAAATGGCAACCCCCTCTGACCTTAATTACTGTAATGCTTCTGTTAATCCCATCAGAGCTATGCAAATGAAGTGCACTTCCTGCATTTAGAATAAAGATTGCTTGGTCAGTTTTAAGGTGCAACCAGGGCATAGAATGTTAAAAACGTAACAGAAAAACATTCAGGCCACCTGTTGGGCAGCACCGGACTGACCTGACATGGTGCTGGGGGAACTCACATCGCTGGCACAGGGAAGGCATAATGTGGCTCCTTCTTCTCTCTGGCCCATTGTGTTCATGGGTTGGATTCCCTCAGAGATGTTGGAGTAGAAACTTGAGCTTTGAGTACTTTGACCTACTCTCACACAAATATTCAGGGCTAAACTACAAGCCAATAATGCGAAGGGCATATACACACACACATATATGTGTGTATGTGGTGTGTGTGCCATATGCATATGGTCTTCAAGGCAAAGGCCATGAAGAGTTAAGGGTATTTGTGGCTACCGAGGAGACAGAGCACAAACATTAATTTGCTGTTCTTTTGTATGTCTAGGACCTAAATGTGTTGTTCTACACGTGTCATTATTTTAGCACCCTTCCTGCCCAATATATATTGACTCAGAAATATGTATACATGTATCTTGATGTACTGTGCTGTGGCAAATGTTTCAGTGGACGTTCAGAGATTCATTATGCCCCTCACCTTTCCTTGAGCATGACCACATGAGGCAGTAGTCACAGCTCAGCCATGCAGGATGCTAACACTGACTTAGCTGTGCATGTAAGCACACGCTTAACTCCCAGCGGATACCTAACCTGGCTGATTTCAGGATCAGTGCTACCAACGCACAGATCCTTCCTGTTACCAGCACCAGGAAGGCCTTCTGCTGTCCCTGTGCCAAATAGGAGTCATGGACCTGTGGTTCCTTCCTCATGTCTGCTGCATGCCAGGGATCCTCAGGCACCAGGCTGTTATGCCCCTTTCTTTTACCAGGGCTGCGCCTGTGTTCCAATGGAGAAAGCTGGTGTGTACCCAAGGATGGCTATCAGGCAGCCATGCATCCCTGCATCCCTGCTTTTGGGGCTGGAGGTAAGACATGCTGCACTCCTGCTTCAGTTCCTATGCCCTTGGAAAAAAAAAACATAGAAGCAGGTGAATGGCAGCAACATTACTTTTAAAGCCCTAGGAACAATTACTTCATCACAGGGTAATGTCTGCATAGCAGTAAATATCTCACCTGTAGGCCAGGTGCTTCTGTTTTACAAGCACTGTTTTTGCTCTTGACACACATCACAAAAAGATCAGTTATACAGAGTTTAGCAAAAGGGACATAACCTGCAATTTATTCCAGTTTTAGCTGCTTTTCATGCCTGTGGCTTTACTGAATGCATTTGCTATTCAAAATTGCTTCCAGAAGAAATCAGACCCTATCAAAAAATTATCGACCTGGTGATTGTGAACTGTTTGTTCCAAAGATTTGACATTTGAAGTACATTAGTAACACTTAACTAGACACAAAATAGTGCATAGAAATGTTCCTGCTGTCTTGCTGTGTACGTATAATTCCTAAATAAGAGTTTGGCTGCAAACAGGTGCAATTATGAGTTTATAATTAACTTTAGTAAATGTTCTGTCAGGATTAATTCAAATTCACTTCTCTTTGATAATGTGCTGCCTCTGTTTGCTGGGCTTTTCTAGGAACCAAATTCAAAAAAAAGCCTAAACGCAGATGACACTAATTTTGCTTTTCTGCAGCTAATTTTTGCAGATCTTTTCAGGTATTATTCCAGTTGTATGATCATGTTTAGGTTTGAGAAGGACAACAAAGAAAATCTGGGAAATTAACTTACTACCGAGCTTGACAGGTATTATGATCAAAGAAACCTAGTACATCAAATAATAAAAAAATAAATACAATACAGTGCAATTAAAGAAAATATAACAATATCTTGACTACTTTTGGGCAAATGATATCAAATAGCCAAACAGCAGCATATACAGAGCTTTGCTACACTTCACAGCAGGTATATAACTGCTAGATAAAGGCTCCATTCTTCTGAAAAAAGGTGGGATTTGAGCTATGAAACTTCGGTCATATTGATCAAGGATGGTCAACAGCTCTGAAGAAAGGATTAGTAGTCTGTGGCATGTGGCTGCTGAGCTATGAAACTGAATTTAAAAACATATTAGAAAGCCTAGATTACTTCCCAAAGTTATACCTCACCTTCAAGACTTGTTCGCATCACTGAGACATCATTGGGTAACCAGAATGAGAGAGAGTCTGCAGCTACAGGAAAGATAAAGGGCAGCTTAAAGCCACCATGCTCCTTCCTCTCTCACTTTGGGATTCCACTTGACACAAGAAGTAGAGGTGCAATGGTGAAAGCAGCATAGAAGCGATGATAGTAATCAGCGATGGCTGAAGCAGACTGCTTCTGGGAAAGCAAGAGGGCTTGGAGGTGTCTCTCAGAGAATAAAGCTGGTCAGACATACCCAGCTTGCTTTTATCAGGCAAAACAATAAGAGCTCTCATTCACCAGCAGACCTGGGGTCTCCCAGTCACGCAGTGCTAAAAATTGCCTGAATGATGTCATCAGTGTGTGATGGGATTACTGGCATCACTTGAAAGTGCCAGTCACAGCCACATGCATGGCAGAAAAGTCAAGTATGCTACGCTAAACACCAGAGCCTCAGGCTCTGTGTCAGCCTCAGGCTTCCTGGACAGGCAGAGATCTGCCCATCCATGGTCCAGGCTCTCTTTGTGGTCTGTTGTGGGGAACATTTTTCTACTTACCTGCAAACACAGAGCCCTGTTTTGCCTGTCATGCCTTGGTATTTCCCATCAAAATCTTCCTATCCTTACATCACTGTGCTGGGCCAGATTTGGCACCCTCCTGTGCAGAGCTGGCTATTCTTTTGGTCAGGAGGAGGGAGAAATGCTGTGGGCACTGGCAGTCTGCTCTCACTAGTGATGCTGAGACAGAAGTCACTACTTTGCACCAAACTAAGTGATGAGTGGAGCAGGATATGATGATCTCCATCAAGATATGGGAATTCAAGACTGCAATGAAATAAGCAGCAGCAGGAGAAAGCTTCAGATGAGGCAAAAGTAGGTACTGAGGGAGTTCAGATCATTCAGAAAATGCTTATACACTATGTATCTATCCAATTCAAGACACAGAGAGCTCAGGTGAAGGAGTGTGTTTCACATTGGCTTATCCATGATAAAACACTAAAGAGCAATTGCCTCGTCACACAATCCAGATTTGCTGGTATGGGAACTGGTGCTGGAGCAGGCTGTCAATGCAGATGTTAAATGCCCTCTTATCTGACAGTTTCAATGTTAACAAATCAAGAAATTTATGCAAACATGAACAGCGGAGCAAGAAGACATGAGAAAAGCCTGGGGCCAGGTTATATGTCTGGAGAAGCCTGTCTCAGCTGTGCTCCCTACAAATAAAAGTACCCTGGTGCCTTCTCAGCATGCTGTGGGTACACTGTTCCTTCGAGGAAGAGGCAGCAGGGCCTTTAGGGGATTTAGCACATGCACAGAGGCACGCGGGGTGTCATGTGTATGCTAAGTGGAAAACAGAACCAGCACTGCACTCACTGTCACTGCACCATGGCAGAGAGATGCAAAACTAAGAAAGTACCAGGGGAAAACTGCCCACCTGTGGCTTCAGGGCACCAAAAGGGCTATGGGCCCTGACTCTGCAAAGCAACTGCCTACTGCTGCTGGTGGTGCCTGCTGCCTGGCCTAGCCACTGGAGAGGAAGTCTGGGTGCAGCTGCTGTGTGAAGCTGTGGTTACTAACAGCCATGCCCAGCCCAGGCGTATTACCAGCCAGGGGTGCTCACAGAGATTAATGGCTCTTTGTCTCAGGCAGGACCAGCCCCTCCATGTGACTGTACTCACACTGGTATCTTGAGAACCATCTGCTTTAGCAGCCTCAGGATGTTGGCAGGGATGACCTGCTCTGCCCCTGTTGCAGCAGCCTACTGGCCCAGTGCCCTTTGGGGGCCTCCATGTCAAGCCCAGGCCTCCAAAAGGCACTCGCCACACAAGGCACACTGTCCCAAACCTGCCCTCCTGCCTGCACTCCCCAGCAGCAGAGGGTTGCCAACAGGAATATACAGCAGGTACAAAGAAGCTGCCCGAGCTGCACATTTTGCATTCAGAGAATGCTTGAGAGGCATTGAAAGCCCAACACAACTTCCTGCACCCATCCCCCAGTTTGCTTTTCATCCCAGCAGGTTAATAGCTGTGTGGGAAGGTGATAAAGCTGCTGCATTTGCTCACTTTCTCCTTCCTCTTTGGTCTTGCCCTTTAGACATGTCTCAGCAAATTTTTATCTTTTTTTGTCTTCCAGTCTTCTCTGACGGGTCAACTTCAACATCTTCCCACCAGGTAATCAAAGGGTCCCTCTGTGTGTTTTTGCTAATCATGAGAAGGCTAGACTTGAAAAACAGTTTCTTACCTAGATTGCAGCAATTTCATTGTTCTGATTGGAAAATAGACCATTAATTTTTTTAATTGTTTTTAATACCTTTCCTATTCAGAAACAGAATTGCAGGTGCCGATCTTCCATTCTTTCCTGAAGATGAATAAGGCAGTGAGTACTATTACAAGAAATATCAGAAAAATGCAACACATTTCAACTCTTACAGTGAAACCAAGTTTGACATATACATCATATACGCTACCTGGTGGCTGATTTTCAGAAAACCAAAGGCAAAATCCTAATACTAGATAAATATCTTCAAACCCACTTAGATGCAGACGCAGTTTTGCATTATCAGTAGCCACTGGATGAACTCCTCAGCAAAAAAATGCTGCCTGATTTCACGTGCTTCTGCTCATTTCCAATAAGGTCACAACTGAAGTGACAGATGACTGAATGCTAGTGATGGTGGCCTAAAGGTCTCTAAGTATAACAAAATGGGGAAGAACTGCGAACCCAGGTTTTTCCAGTGCTGTTGTGAGTGGTTCAGTGATCTTATTAGTTGACTCCTCTAAGAGTCTATTCAGAATATATCTAAGATCATAGAATCATATAATAATTAGGGTTGGAAAGGACCTTAAGATCATCTAGTTCCAACCCCCTGGCCATGGGCAGGGACACCTTACGCTAAATCATATCACCCAAGGCCTCATCCAACCTGGTCTTGAACACTGCCAGGGATGGAGCATTCACAGCTTCCTTGAGAAACCCATTCCAGTGCCTCACCACCCTAACAGGAAAGAATTTCCTCCTTATATCCAATCTAAACTTCCCCTGTTTAAGTTTTAACCCGTTACCCCTTGTCCTATCACTACAGTCCCTAATGAAGAGTCCCTCCCCAGCATCCCTATAGGCCCCCTTCAGATACTGGAAGGCTGCTATGAGGTCTCCATGGGGCCTTCTGCTCTCCAGGATGAACAGCCCCAACTTCCTCAGCCTGTCTTCATACGGGAGGTGCTCCAGTCCCCTGATCATCCTCATGGCCCTTCTCCGGACTTGTTCCAACAGTTCCATGTCCTTTTTATGTTGAGGACACCAGAACTGCACACGATACTCCAGGTGCGGTCTCACGAGAGCAGAGTAGAGGGGCAAGATCACCTCCTTCAACCTGCTGGTCACGCTCCTGTTAATGCAGCCTAGGATACGGTTGGCTTTATGGGCTGCAAGTGCACGCTGAAGCCGGCTCATGTTCATTTTCTCATCGACCAACACCACCAAGTCCTTCTCCGCAGGGCTGCTCTGAATCTCTTCTCTGCCCAACCTGTAGCTGTGCCTGGGATTGCTCCGACCCAGGTGTAGGACCTGGCACTTGTCATGGTTAAACCTCATGAGGTTGGCATCAGCCCACCTCACAAGTGTGTCAAGGTCCCTCCGGGTGGCATTCCTTCCCTCCAGTGTATCAACCGAACCACACAGCTTGGTGTCATTGGCAAACTTGCTGAGGGCGCACTCAATCCCACTGTCCATGTCAGCGACAAAGATGTTGAACAAGACCGGTCCCAACCCCGATCCCTGAGGGACACCACTCGTTATTGGTCTCTAACTGGACATTGAGCCATTGACCACAACTCTTTGTGTGCGGCCATCCAGCCAGTTCTTTATCCACCAAGTGGTCCATCCACCAAATTGATGTCTCTCCAATTTAGAGACAAGGATGTCGCGTGAGACAGTGTCAAACGCTTTACACAAGTCCAGGTAGATGACATCAGCTGCTCTACCCCTGTCCATCAGTTCCGTAGCCCCATCATAGATGGCCACCAAATTGGTCAGGCAGGATTTCCCCTTAGGGAAGCCATACTGGCCATCACCAACCACCTTGTTGTTTTTCATGTGCCTTAGCATGCCTACCAGGAGAATCTCCTCCAAGATTTTGCCAGGCACAGAGCTGAGACTGACTGCTCTGTAGTTCCCCGGGTCATCCATTTTCCCTTTCTTGAAAATGGGGGTTATATTTCCCTTTTTCCAGTCATCGGGAACTTCACCTGACTGCCATGATTTCTCAAATATGATGGACAGTGGCTTCGCAACTTCATTTGCCAGCTCCTTCAGGACCTGCGGGTGGATCTCATCAGAACCCATGGACTTGTGCACATTCAGATTTTTAAGATGATCTCAAACCATATCCTCTCCTACAGTGGGCGCAAGGTCTTCATTCTCACAGTCCCTGCGTCTGCCTTCCAAGACTTGGGTGGTGTGGTCAGAGCCTTTGCCAGTGAAGACCAAGGCAAAGAAGTCCTTCAGAACCTCAGCCTTCTCCAAACCCTGTGTAGCCAGCTCCCCCGAGAGCTTCCTGAGGGGGCCTACATTCTCCCTAGTCTGTTTTTTATTTGCTATGTACTTGTAGAATCCCTTCCTATTATCTTTAATACCTCTAGCTAAGTTTAAGATCTGTAAGATCTATATTTAAGATCTATAAGATCTGTATTTATAGGTTTAAATTTGTATATAGATTTAGGTTCTTCAAGCTTTTCTCCTCACTTCTTTTTAATTCAAACTTAAAATGCCTTTTCCCCTGTTAACAGTACAGAAATTGTGTATTACCCTGGAAAAACAATTGGGTTTTGTGTCTCTTTAGGCATGATCAGTGGCCTCAAGCACATCTGAAATCCTCTGGAAGCCTAACTGATCTCTGAACTGAATTTTGTCTTTCTGATTCCTGCATCTAGTTAGGTAACAGCCCATCTAGAGTAGCTGCCTGACTCAGGCATGAGAGGACAATGCATGGTGCTGACACCCTCTGCCTATTATCCAGCATTCCTGAAGCATGGCTTCTCTGTCCAGCAGAGAGAAGCAGTTACTGCTTCCAAGGGCACATTCCTGTTGCAGTTTGCACTTAGGCTAGAACCAAGGTTTTTTTTATAATTAAGAGTCTCACCAATTTTTTAAATCCATGTTATTCCTAAGCTGGCATCTTGTCTTTCACTGGATCAGTGGTGGAGCGCACCACAGGGTTGAGAGCTGGTGCTGGATTATCAATTGGCACCCAATGTAGGTGTAGTCTGTAGCCCTTTTACAAACTTTATGTATTTTTCCTGGCCCTTGGCTCTTTCAAATGGGTGGGCAAGCTGTTTTACAAAACTGCACGGAGTCTGGCTAGCCACTGACCACAGTGACACAGCAGTGACCGTGGTTCTACTTACATCAGCTCGTCTCCCCCCACCATCTGAGTTTGTGCACTTAATGCCTCCCTCCTTCCTTCCTTCCTTCCTGAACTTTTTTTATTTAGGAAGAGAGTGAGAGAATTTAGCCCTGAGAAAAATGTATATTCTCAAGAATACCTTTAAGCCACATTTCTTAGCTAATGACCTAACAGTATGAAGTATCGCTTTATTAGACTAATGATGAACAACATTAATCCTCTAGCTCTATGTAAACCTAACAGAGGGAAAACTTTCAAAAATGTCCCACCTAAATGCATGTATGTGCCTGTGTGTAACAGGTGTTTATTTAGAGAAGGCAGTTATCACATGGCCCATGTATAAATAACTTTTTAAAAAAGCGGTGGTTATATAGCTGTTAACCAAGTGATGCAGTCCACTCATAATGAGAACTGAAAAAGCTGGTATGTTCAGATAGGCTATATAATGTCCTATTTTTAGACTATTTATTTTTATTTTTTCTAGAAATAAGTTAATAGAAATCTATATTTGCCTGGCATCTGCCTTCACACAAGCACTCTTGCGAGCTCTCCTTCTCTCACAGTGTCCACCCTTGTTTGTACTGTTCCACTCCCCAATTTCTTCAGCTCTTGAAAGCTGGTGTGGGGGTGTTGTTAAACCACATGTGAAAAGGAATCCACTGAAATACCATTCAGCCTAAAAAATGGACGACAGCCAAAGTTAAATGGTTCTAACATGAAAAAGTATAATGCTTTGAAGTAGTTTGCAAGTAAGGGAGAGGGATTCTCAATCCCAACCCAATATACGCTGCAGGACTTCGATTTCTTGCATGTTACCTTTAGTCAGTCTACACAGGATTCAGCTGACTTCTTACTCAAAGTTAGGCTTTGTTCATTCCTTTGCACAGACATAAACTAGCTAGATATGTTCCTGTGACTTATTCTACCTTACATAGAACCTCCAAAGATTTCAGAAGCCCTATGCTGGGATTCCCTTTGACATTTACAAAGCAGACAACTCTCTGGGAGCTCTGCTGCCTTTTCTGAATTTGGGCACAAAAGCAGCCTTCAAGCTTTCACCAGTGTTAGTGGCACACTGCTCCTCAAATCTGCTCAGGTGATGCAAAGATGGTGAAAACCAGCTAGATGGGGAAACTGTCATGGAAATGAAGTTTGGCACACTGCAAGGTCCAAGTGTCACAGGACATGCTGGTAAATAAATCAGCAAGAAGGAGCTCAAGCTGGATTTCTGTTGTGTTCAGATGACCATTTAGTAGGGTACCAACCTTTTGGACTGCAGGCATTTTTCTCCTTGCTACATAACAACTAATTTGCTTGTGGCACTCTGCTAACCCAGAATTTACTGTAGTGGAGATGGAAGAAAATTGATAGTGAGGGGGTTTGGCATGGATGAACCTGAAAGCAGACAAAAGCCTGCTACCTTCAGAGCAGCACCCCACTTTTGGAATGATGGGTCTCTTGGGTGTCAAAGCATGTTTATGCAGAGTGTGCTCTTGTAGTCTGGCTGTGTAGTGTCTGTATTAAGATGTAAATAAAAGGAGAAAAACGTGTTTATGCTTGAATAGACAGGACTAGAAAAATGTAGCAATATGCTTTAGCTTATCTGAAGATACTCACTGACACTAACAGCAGGTACAGAATGGGTTTTTGAGCTAATGAAAACTGTAGAAAAAATTCACTTATAAGAGAATTCCGGAGGCCATTTTTTCTAACATCCTGACCCAAACAGGAGGCTCAAATTTAGTGCCAGCATATGTAAATAATATTCACTGTTTACATGACAGCCTTTCATTTCTTAGGAGTTTAGAATTTTACAGTGTGTGCACATAAATGACTACATCCAATACCAGAAATCCCTGGGGGTGTAATCCCGGGTACTACTAGGATGAAATGGCATAACTCCTTAGCAGTGTGCAGAGGAACTTCCTGTAAGTATAACAGGTGCTAAGAAAGTATGTAATTTCTCTTCTTAAACCACTCACCTCCCTCCTGTGCATGCCATCTTGTTGTTCATTACATACAACTTGCATCATGAGCCTATCTTTTTCACTGAAAATAAGGCATGGTTAGCAATCTGAAAAAGAGCAATTTTCTAAGAAAATCCCTAGGAAAAACTTCTCTAAAGTTTGCTCTAACTCTAGACCCTTTTTCTTTTGTGGAAGACAGTAGAAATGGGAAGGGGAAAGAAATCTCTGCAAAGTCTTCAAAGGTAAGCCCATACACATAGTCCAAGTATGTCTCAGCTATGGAAGAACATCGAAGGTCTCACTCTGCCCTTTAACAGGGCAATCAAAAACAGTTAAATAGAGTGTTATTATCTTCCTGGACCTATGGTTTTTTTTCACTGATTGTAATGCGTTATCTAATTACAGGGTTCATTTGTGAATTCCTCTTTGGAATACAACCTTGTCATTTCAGAGACAATACTCTGTAGCTTTGACTTGCAGCAGAAATAGAAAAAGCTCTTCTCCCATGTGAAGAACTCATCTCACTGTTGTTAATGGGAGAGTTACCCAGGTGGCCCAAGCACTGGCCTGCTGCAAGGAGAAGCTATACAGGCTGCGCAGGTTTGGTCAAGCCATAATTTGAGCAACCCAGGGAGGGTGATGGCTGGCAAAAATAAAAAGCCCCAGAATAGTTCAAAACCCCTCAGGGTTCAACGGGAGCAAAGCTATATTGAGGCATGTGATCGATGGCCACAGGGTGGGAAGGCTTATCTGAGCACTTTCTGCTCAGAAAAGGAAATTTACTTCTTGGATAATTCCTTAGTAAAGGCAAAATCAGGGCATTGATAGGAATGCTGCAAAAGCCCATATTGAAATTGGATGTAGTCACATTTTTCTTTTTGCCAAAGAGAAATACCAGACAACTTATTTTGAGTCACTGGGCAATCAACCAAAATGTTCGAATAAATGTTTTCTAGATATCATTATTGATAATATGTGACTGGCACTCCAATAAGTCCCACTTTCTCAGGCTGGGAGGCGGGACCCCTGTGAGTGCAGAGCGATGGGTACCCCCCAGGCCTCTGCCTGCAGTCAAATGCTGAGATTGTGAAAATGGGAAAGGCCAGTCCTGTCTTGCTAGCTGGCACAGGGGCCATGGCAGAGATATGAATAACTTTGCTTTCCAAGTACAAAATGATTGCTGGCAGTACACTGTGAACATTTCAAACTTGGGGGAATATATTAAGAAAAGGCCCATCAGTGGTTTTCTTTTTTTAAATGGTAGCCACTGAAAAGTTACTCAAACACTTCAGCTGTGGAATATAAAATCTGATGTCTGGCAGGGATCCTCTGTTGATAGAAGGAGTGGAGTATGCAGGGGATGGCTGGCAGTTGTTTCAGTGCTTATTCAAAATTATAAACTGTATTATATGTGTTTTCTTCACACACATACACACACACACACACACACACACACACATGCCTTCCCCAGCTTCTGACTTCGTCACTCCCAGTAAACAAACATGACTCCCTGGTTTTCTAACAACGAAATGCTCTTAGAGGCCACAGGCTAGGTCAGAGGAAGCTGCAAAAAGGAGACCGTGAAGGCATGTGAGCCTGTGGCTGCACATGAAAATGAGCCCCAGCCAGAGCTAGCTATCTGAAACACACACCCAGGCAAATGTGGTTGGTTAAAATAAAGCAGCTCACTCATTTAAACCACTCAAGTTAAGCAACTTGCCAAAGAAGCGTTGCTAAATCAAAATTATTCCTGTTTCTGCCCATTTCTCATCAAAATGGAAGTGGCTGAAATCTAAGCCTGTTTGTGGTGCCCGTCTCTGTTTGGGTCCCAGTCTGACCTGCTCTAGGGGTTCCCTCCTCACCCTCTCTTCTGCTGGCTCTCTTCCCACAGCCACCAACACCTGCCTCTCCATGCAGCTTCAGTAAAATCACTTGGGGGGAAAAAACTCAGAAGTCATGTCTGAAGAAGTTACTCAGGTTTCATTCAGTGCCTGACAAGGTATAAAGGACAAACAGCGAAACCACACTTCCCACAGAAGCCTCTCTAGCACCTGATACAGAACTCAGTTTGTGCAGCTCCTGAGGAAATGAAACCATGCTGACTGTGTGTATTCTTTTTGTTACCCTTTGAGGGAAAAATAAAAGGCCTGATTAAAATAAAATATTAGTTAAAGCTTTTCAACATGTTTTCTTTCTTCCTGTATTTCTAGTCTGAATGAATACTCCCCTACTAGTTCATTTTAAAGAGCTTAACTCTTTCTAAATGAAATGAATTATGACTATGAGAAACAATCATGTTGCATCAGAAGTCTTACAGACCTTCTTTGAAATAAAAAGTGAAATGCAGCCAAAAATGGATGTTGAGATATTCAGTTCTCAAGATAAATATGAGTTTATTAGCTGTGTATCATTTTTATAGGAATTATGTACTGTGAGAGGATAGGTCTTCAAATTATTTCAAAAGTAAGAGGGAATTTCGACAGAATAGCTGCTTAGCATGAGAACAAAAATCAGTGACAGAAAAAATATGTGAAGACAATACCACAAAATACTTCTCTGCCACTGGAATACAGCTACATGAATTGGAAGCCATGGAGTATTGTAATCTTCTGGTCAAAGCTGTACTTTTTTATTTCCTACGATTTTCTGTTAGTTGAATCCTTGCTTGCCCATACACATAGTATTCAGGGCAAATGAAATGCTGTAGTTTGATGATGGGCATCTCTTGGAGCTACATATGTTTCCTGTAGGTTTTGCAAGTTTCAGAGTTAGTGATTATAATTGTTCCTGTTAATTATACACTATTGTCATTCTGGATTTATGAGCAGGGTGAGTTGTATGCCAACCCTCACTAGACATGAAGAACCTGGAATAAAAACCAAATTAGCATCTTTCTATTGAAATTGGATCATTTGGTCTAGAGCACAACACATCTTCTTTGAGCCTTCTCATTGGTTTTGGCTTTCTTAATTAGTCCATTGACCTTATTCTTGGTCTAGAAGCCCATGGCAGCTCCCTTTTGTCCTGCCTGATGTTAGCACCCACTTCAGTCAGCACAGACAGCACCTTGCTGTTCCTCAACCATGCCTATTTGTGCTTGATATTTTTGTGAAAACAGGATTTTGTGCTTCCTTCTCAAAGCCTCTGTGAGATGATAGGGCTGATGTGTGAGATGGACAACTTACATCTCACATAGCACACTAATTTGTGCTGTGTCCCCTCTTCTGATTTTCCTTTGTCACCCTAGAAATGGATTTGCACCCATACACATCCACAGAGACTTAACATCCTGCCACTAGGCTTTGATACACTGAGGAATACAAAATACATGGTACCCTTGTCGTTGAAAGAAGCTGTGGAAATAAATCCAACCCAACCAGTGTATGTTGACGTTATATGAAATATTACCCAAACTAGCCCTGATGCTACGTAGCATCTGCTGAATCAAAGAGAAATGAAGGAAGGAAGCCATCATTTAAAACACTTAAAGGAATAAAAGATGTTCAGGGTCAAACTCCTTCTTTTAAGAATGAATTAGGTTTCATGTTCCTTGCAGCATTCTTCACTCAAATACAGCAGCTATAACCAAGACATCTGGTCAAGGGCTGTAGCATTGGTGATATTTGCTCCACAAAGGAAAAGCCATGCAGAATTCCATTAGCTTTGCTGGGGAAAATTTACTTTCTCAGCGTTCACCAACAATGAATGACTGTGTGATAAACTGCCATGATGAAATTTAATGTTAAAAAGAGCCTTTTGCATTACACATGCAGGGAAAAACAACCCTAGCCATACATACATACGGATAGACTCTAAATGAGAAAATGTCTCCAGAGAAGAACTCCAGGAAGACTGGAATCACAGAAGACAATTGTTCAGTAGCACCAGCAACATACTAAGACATTTGGATGTGAGGATCTGTTAAAATCGATAACAAGCAAAAGAGAAAGTGTCACATGCTGCCACAGAAAACAGAAACATACTTATTCTATGAAAACTGTGTCCAGTACCCATTACCCCTCTGAGAAAGAAGAAGGGTAAAAAAAATGTGAGGAGGAAGATTTAGGAATGCAGGGTGGCTTCTGCATAAAGAGAGAGATCAGCGATGGGACTCCTGGCTTGGAAAGCAGTCAACAGAAAAGTCATGTGCTGGGCTAGAAAATCCCCAGTCTGCATGAACTGGTGTCCATGCCCGGAGGGGATGTCTGCATGCAGCTGGTTTGTGTGCTGTGCACGATGATTGGGAAAATTGGCTGGGTGGTGTGCAAGGGTACTGTCATGCCCAGGCAAGACGAAGCCAAACAGGTAAAAATTCAAGCCTTGTCTCCTGAAGTGTTTGCTGTGAGGAGTGAGGCTTGGAGAGAAGGGAGGGTTTGAAAATGCACCACCTTGTTTGGCCAAGGGCTGGTCAGTGTCTTCTGGCAAGGGAACTGCACCCCAATTCCCTTCTACACTGCAGCAGCAACTGCATCAGGCAACTTGCTGGTAGTGAGCAGTGCTTTGCAGAGCAGGTGACCTCTTTGCAGAGCAGCGCTGGGTTGTGGTGGGCTGGGAAAGAAAAAAACAGACCCCTTGCTAGCCCACCTCCAAGTCAGGCCAGAAGGTGACTCGGTGGAGACTCGATCTGCCCTGCATGTGCTCTGACCCCTGCAATACACTGCTGGTGCTAAGAGCTCTCCCCTCCTCTCCCACATTGTGCAGCAAGGGCAGGTCAGCATCCTGTCAGGGTTTGAAGGTTTATCAGAAACACATCAGAAGAAACACAGCCTCTAGAAAGTAGTCTGGAGCTCCCACAAGAAAAAAATTATTGCACTTCTTTCCTCAAGCTGGGCTGGAGCCACTGTATGAACACTTTTTTCTCTCTCCCCCCGTTTTGACGTCTGACAGTTCAACTTCTGCCTGGAGCCTGAGAGCCTAGAGGTTGATAAAAAGTAATCAAGAAGTAATTACCCTTTCAGAAATAATTCAGTTCAGGTTTGGATACAATTTTAGATGGAGGCTTGAGGGCAGAGGAGAATTTTTATTGCGTTGGAGTATTCTGGCTCTGCCTTCGGCAGAGTACAAGAGGCTGTGTTTCAGCTTGCTCATTAGGCCAGAAATAAGCTGGCTCTCAGGAGCACTTGGGAACCTGTGTTTGTAACAAAGTTAAACTAAAAATCAGCGTACATTAACCTTCCTCTCTGCTGCTGTCTTTAAAGAGAACAATTTGAGTTTCCAAGCCCTTGCTACTCTCCATGAACCCTTCCTTTTTATTGAAAGCCTTTCCTGCTTTCATACTCATGTTTCATCAAAAAGCTATTTTCTGTTGCAGAAATGAAGAACTGGGGTCAATGGCAGTGCTTGCACAGTCAAAACAGAGCCCGTCTATTGCACCACTGCTCTGTAACTCCAACCAGGGTGCTCAGCCTCCTTCTCTGAGACCCTGAGCAGAAGAAGGGGTCCAACACTGTCTGTGTGCCAGCTCTTTGCCCTGCAAGGAGAAGGAACTACCTGCAGCAGGCAGAGCCCAGGTCCTCAGCTGCTAGTGGTGGTGCTGTGCTGTTTGGCACCATTTCCCTTCCCTTGGGTGGCAGCAGCTGGCTGTCCCCCAGCCTGCTGCCAGCAGTGGGCACTGATTGTAAATGAAGCCTCGGAAGCTGAGCCTGTTCTGTAACAACTATCTCTCTAGTACAGGTAAAATGCCTGCCTTGCCTCCACTGCACAGACTTCTTGCCTCTCCCCCTCTGTGGTAAAGATCTCTTGCTCCAGGGATCCTCTGTGGATATGGGTCTCAGGGAAGGACTGCACCTCACAGCTCCTGTGCATTGAGCTGGTGTCCCTGCTGTCTCCCAGGGCCAGTCTGCATCAGCAGGAGGCTGGGCTGGGCATGGAGATGCAGAGAGATATAGTTTGGAAGCAGTTAAATTATAATTCAGTCCCTAGTTAATCCCAGGGAGTAAATTGTCCTTTGCTCTGGGCTAGAGGGTAAATCTGCAGCATAGTCCTCAGCAAGCCCAGCAAAGGGAGATAAAGCAAACCAGATGTGTGATTTCCTGAGTCTATGTCATAAACCTCACATCGAGAGAGGTTGCTCCTGGAGGCAGCTATTACAGTTATACCACTGTTGAGAACAATTATGTTTTCATCTTGTTTAGCCTGAATTTGATTGCAGCAGCCAAGACACCACATAATGCAACATGCTGGAGCAGGAATTGTGCAGCAGCTGCACTGGTGTGGCAGATGGAGGCAGAGCGGGGAGGAAAGGTGTGGCTGTGCAGACCTGAGTGTGGATCTGTAAACCATGCCATGGGCCAACGTACATCCTTTCCAGCCGCTCTGCCAGCTCTCTTCTTGGGGCATTGTCCTAACCCTAGAGTGTGCTGTGCTGCAGCAGGACAGCTGTTGGCAGGAGTGCTTGCTTTATGGAGATGTCAAGCTAACTGTGTCTTGCTTACCATGTACTTTGAAGTGGATGTAAAGTTTTTCCACAGTCTCTTTTTACTTCTTAATTAGGTTGCAAACCTGGCAGTCAATCCTTCAACCTGGACCTGTACCACTCACAGCAACACTATGGTCCAGGACCAGTACACATGCTTTGGTGGACCAGGTGGTGCTTTCTCAGATAGCCTCCTTCCAAGTCCTACAACCATCGTTTGTGAACCACCCCCTCCTCCATTTTATGGGTCTGGGACAGATAATCTAGCTGCAAACCAACAGAGCAAACAAGCAAGAATGTGCTTGATTTTAAGCA
Organism: Pezoporus occidentalis; assembly: GCF_034315485.1. NCBI lineage: Eukaryota > Metazoa > Chordata > Aves > Psittaciformes > Psittacidae > Pezoporus > Pezoporus occidentalis. The sequence continues at coordinate 2,383,311 of NW_026913425.1, forward strand.
TGTGACAAGCACCAGGGAAGCTGACAATAGGATGGCTCCCCCGTTCTTCCTTTTAGGGAGTTAGACTGGGCTTCATATCCTTACATCTGCCTGGGTCCTCGACACGGTGCTTCAGAAAGGCTTGAGAACCAGCCCATTCAGCTGTGCAGGAACACTGTGCCTAAGGCTATCCAAAGGGGACTGAAAGGGCCAATGCTCCCTCACTCTCAGTGGCACACTCCCATTCACCTCAGTTAGGAAGAGGAGCTGGGAACACCACAGGCCCCAGAATAAGCATGATAAACATCTCTGTATTCCTCCGCCATTCCTCTTCACTCTCCCCTACTCCCCTTTTATGTTACATAGCTTTGCTGGGGCCTTACATCTGGGCTGGGCTCTCAGACCTCAGCCAAATTTGAGCAAACAGCACCAAAACCAGTGCCACTGCCCTGGCTTTACCTCAGTGAAAAAGAAAAGGTCCCTTTTCTTGGAGCTTGCACGGCCCTGCTGCATGGGCCCCCTGCTGCAGGACAGCCCTGAGGCTCCCCGGCTTCATGGCATGGTTGAGGGTTCTGGCCTGTAGGGTTCAGCTGGTGGCAACAATCCTACAGATTTTCCCTTCCCGTTATTGCGTGCAGCCAACTCACGGTGCTTTGCAATCTAGTATGCAATCATTTTAATAGCTAAAACCAGGTTGTTCAACACACCAAGCACCTCAAGGCAAAAAAGCTGGCATGTTCCAATGCACCGCTCAGAGCTAACATGCTACGGCTTTCCTCCTTGTGTTTCACAGGCCATACTAGCAGCCAGCGGCGCGGACTTGCATCCCCCTGCTGCTTACCTATATCCAGTTAGACTGCTTGCAGTCTTTCCTCAGGTCAGACCTACACTAATGACAAACAACTAAATCCTGAGGGCTGTTTCTGGAGATTTTAATTTTGCTTCCTGCATTCCTTTTTGGACAAAGATGCATTACATTGAAAGATATTTTGCAAACTTCAGCTATAGTCAACATGAGTTCACCTAACTAAGGATCTCTGGTTTTAAGCCAAGCCAAAGATAATTAAAAATACTTCGTATTGGGTATAAACTCTTCGTCATATTGGGAACTTTCCAGCTCTGCTAGTAATAGGAACTACAAAAAAGCAAAGTTAGGCAGACAGATAATTTTGAAAAAGACGGTATAATTCACTAGATACCCACAAATTATTTGAAGATACCATCTTAGGCCTGATCAAAGTATCAGCTAAACAGAGAAATGCACCACGGCTTACATGTTTGATTTGGGTTTAACTCTGTGGTACTATAAATCAAAGTGCAGCTATAAAAATTCATGTGAGCATTTCATGTGCTTGCAGTTATTGCGACATATATGCTTATAGGGTATGGGGCAAATCCAGAATGCCCCCACTTGGCAACAAGCATCTTCATGTATTTGCAGGGCCACTTGTGTGGTTGTTGTTCATAACACTTTTGTTTCACAGGTTCAGAAATTGAGTTCTGTGCAGTTTGGTTTATTTTAAGGAGAGATTACAATTTCAACTTTACCATGGAACAAAGCCATGTGGAGATCTTCCTTCCATGCTGTGTTTGCATGCTACCAGCACAATACTTACAGTGTAGACTAACAGCATAATATTTTGCTGCCCCCGTTTCTTTGGCTTCCCGGGGTAATTCTGACCCTCACACCTATTATTCCTCAACAGTTAATAGTTGGTCTGCCTTAACTACAGCCCAGTAACAAAGTGATCATCACTAAGTTTTGTGCATCTTCAAAGTTTCATGTATTTCAGCATGATAGGTTAGCTATCTGAGACTTCTTACCAGAAGCATCTTGTTTGGATCTGCTATCCATCCCTTATCCTCCTCTCTTGAGTATCTTCATTAGATGCGATAACCAAAAAAGACAGGTAACTGATCAGCAGAACAAAAATCATCTGTAGGAGATGAACAGTTCTTGAATAATCAGCTAAAGAAGATATTTCACAGCAGACAATTGGGACAACCCATGAATCACTGAGTTTTAGCCTGGAAAACCTGTAAGATGTATAGACAGTTTTGACACTTCTGACTCCTGTAGCTTAAGCCAGTGCTGGCTTCTTATGACTGTGGTGTAAACAGTTAAACTCTTTTGCAGCACATTGTTGTACAGGTATTTTACCAGAGATAATGTTTAGTTGGACGCCTGTACTCTTAAAGAATTATTTTCTTTAAAAGAATGCTTAAATAATGTTAGTATCTATCATAAGATGTGAAAGCATGTAAAGAGATCAGGAGCACTTCAGACAGAAACAGAAGAACCATACTTTATAAAAAGGCAGTTCTGCACATGCTTAAATCCCTACCTTTTTAAGACCCCATATGCTTAAAGCTAAGACCTTTGAATTACTTGTGAATATGAGTAAAACAGGAGAAAAAAATTATTTTGGATTTTAGCCTCCCACTTCTCATTACCTCATCTCCAGAGTCTAATGAAAAACTGCAAATATTGTCTCGCTGGGTAATATGCTGTTATGGATTAGAGAAATTAGCCAAGGCTACGGCCGGATGATTATAAGTGATCAAGTCGCTGCTTGTCTAGTTTTAGCCCACCTTAGCTGTGAAGCTAAACTTGTTATTTAAACCATGTGAAAGTAGATAAAGCTCCAGGACTTCATCCCCTATGAGAAGTGGAAAAGCAGTGTTTGGAAAGGGTCTCCATCTCCCAGGGAAGAGGTCGGCCCTATGGCTAGGGACACAGAGGTGATGAAGCAGGGCAAACCAGAAAGCTTTGACCACTGGAAGAGATGTTATCCATTGATTTCATTGACAATACTGGGAAAGGGAAGAGAAAGGGAAGAGAAGGAAGGCAGCACTATACCATAGAAAGAACAATGGGGCTTTGCAGAGGATTTTGTTGTTAGATATGAATTTGCTCTGGATTAGAAACACCCCTTCAGTCTCTCACACATCAAGAACATTGCAGGAAGTGTAATATTTCAGATAGAGACCAAATGGCCATTGTCAGATGGATTTTTCCTAAGGGACAAAACCCTCAGGCCTGACATTTCTCATCCCAAAACTGTGTCGCGGAGAAAACCAGGCACTCCACTGCCTGCAATGCTGTGAAGACCTTCAGACAGACCTTTACAGTTACTCCACATGGGGTTCAATGCGGGAAAAGCACCAGAGAACAAGTGACCACGCTGCATCTCACCCCTGTTGGCCATTGTGTGACTAAACTTCACCAGCAGTTGATGGGGAGTGACACTCAACTTGCTTGACTCTGATTCTTCGAGTGTTTTGCTGAACTAGTTTAAATTACCTCCCTTGTGCTGTAGACTAAAAGATGAATACCTTGCTGGCTTTAAAATTAACTAAGTTCTCAGGCATATCTCTCTGACTTTTATTTAACTCTAATCACTTAAGTAGAAAACCTAGGAGTGTAGTCAATTCCTAATGCTTTTAGATAGCATCTGGTACTGATCATTGTCAGGTACAAAATGCTAAACCATTTAGACCACTGTCTGACCTGTGTTTGATAATTCTTTCTTTGCTTAAAGGAATAAACATTTTCTAAGTGTTTCCATGTTATGGCAGTTGAAGTGTTCAAGGAAAATTTCTTGGGTGGCAGTCTTCCTTTTTAGTATTCATACTATTGTCCAGCAGTGAATGATGGCTGATTGCCCCATCCATGTTTGTTACAGCTTCCACTTTTACCACTCATTACTTCTGATACACTGCTTAAATTCATGTGTCAAGCCAGTGCAGAGCCTATCAGCTCACACATGGCAAAGGCACCAACTGATAGCAGCTGTCAGTAGGCATGAGAAAACACAGTTTTCTGAAGTGTCTTATAGCTTGCAAGTTTGCTAAATGAACATGCAAGCTTTTATTTTGCAATAAACTCTGTGTGGGTGTATCCATGTGCTGCCTGCCTTACTTCAGCAGGAATCTTTGCTTAGATCTATTTTGGAGGAATTCTTTTCAGAAATGTTTGGCTTATAATTTGCACATGGTTCAAATCTTCCTGAAAAACTTCCCCTGTTCCATCCCTTTTACAGCAGCCATTTGCCCAGCTCCTGCAATCCCTTTGTCATGGTCATTCTTACTCACTAAAATGCACTAAACTCCTCATAAGGATTAAGCAAGCAAGAGGGAAGGATTCATAACATGCTTCATTTTGAACATATAAAAAAAAATAATCTGTGGATTAAATCTAAATTATTCAATTTATTATCTATGTGACTTCATATATAAACTGTTCTTCCAGATGCACAATGGCAAATATTTGACAAAATTCTGTGCCTGAAAAAAATTTGATGTGATTTTGGAAATGTGTTCAATGGCAGCCTGTTTTCAACCTTCTTTAGCAGCAAATGAAAACAGCGTAAAAGTTTCCAGGTTTTGGCCAGTATTCCCCTATGGAATCTGCCTTCAGGCCATTAAATGCTCAGTTTTGACAGTTAACTACAGCTTGAAAATATTCTTCATCTTGAAGCCATTCTGTGTTACCTTTTCTGCACGTTCCTCTTGCCTGCAAAGCCTAATGAGCCATAATTTTCTTGAACTGCAGCTTGCTGCCTAAGGTCTGATATTTCTATCTTTCCCTCTTTCCCTCATTTTGGCTCCTTCTTTGATGGTTTCACTTTAGTCAGATTAGCAAAAAAGATAAAGCTGCATTTCTACTAATAACCCTCCTCGAGCCCCGCCAATTGGCTGAAGGGCTGAGGATGTTGAAAACACATATCCAATTATGATCTGGCTGCGGTCCCCATTTGGCTAATGTATCAAATGTCAGTTCCAACTGAAAAAAGCACACCCTGTCACTAATGTTGTTTTATACATAGCACAAAGTGTACTCTTGAGAAACCACCTCATCTTCTGATATACTGCAAAACTTTGTCAAAAAGCAAGGAAGGATAATCTACCCAAAATACAAACCTAGACATACAGGAAAAGAGTTGTGCAAGGTTCTCCACCAAACTAGGTAACATACAAAAAAAGCATATTAAAAACCATGATTGCTTTCATGCCAGGGATTTTTCAAGATACGCAGCTTCATGTGCCCAACTATCACAGATTATCATTAAAATCAACATTGAGAGCTCTTTTCTAATTGCAGAAAAAAAGACTAATGGCATACATGTATTTTATGCAGCAGGGGTCAAGGCAAGAATTCAAGAATATAAAACTATGGACAGGGGGAACTATGGTTAACGTAAGAAAGCTGTTCAGGGATTATGTGTCTTTTTTTATTCCTCTACTCCCAAACCCTTCCTGTTCCAAGCTGGGCTCTGCTGCACTGTATGGTGCAGAATCAAAGTTTTGTTCTCTCCCTTAAGATGCTGTGACTTTTTGCTTTTCTGTTGCCTTTCCACCTTTCTACTGAAAGATTTCTATAGTGCACTGGAGTTTTGTCTAAGAGAGAGTCAATACTATTGTTTGGTTTTCCAGGATGAAAGACTGCTGGATAGAAAAGATCCACCCCTCTGTTTGTGGGCAGTGCTTAGTAAATGTTTATTTATTTTTTTATGTCTTGGAAAGGAGGCAAGTACTGTGGTTAAAAAAAGTTCCCTTTCCTTTGGTTGCTGGCAAAAAATGATTAAACAACTATAAGCTGAGGCAGGAGAAACAAGAATATGTGAACGTGTTCCAGTATTTTAGTTCCATATCAGTCAGCTACAAATAAATGCATTAAATCTTCAGAGAACTGGGCTCTGTAGTCGTTTGTATATCTCATAAGCATAGTTTGCTTTTACAAGCACCAGTTCTCATGCACTTTTCTGTTTGATATCCACTAATACTTGACCATGTAAAGTATTTGTGCTTCTGTTCTATTCCACAATACATTTACAGGGAATATAGCACATTAGCAACAGAAGACTGCTACCACCTAAAAAAAAACCAACCCACTTTCTGGCCCTGGTAATTTCTATGTGTAAGTTCATTCAACAGAAAACGAGAACATAGATTAACATCGAGCGATGGCAGTGTCTTCCTTACTCATGAAAGGACACGCTATTCATTTAAGTCCAGATATTTTGTCACCTCCAAATGGTATTTAGGACGCTTGCCTAAAAAGTCGGCACAAGCTTGTGTCCTACATGTATTTCCATGCATAGAAAACCAGCTGTGGATAATATACAGACCTTTAAAAGTCTTAGCTTTTGAAAATCAGTCTTTAGGCAATCTGGACCCCAGACAGCCCATGAGATGTAAGAGGCAGCCATGGTGGTCGGTGCTGCTAAGAGGAGGTTGTTTGAGGGGGGGAAGGAGCAGGCTGCAGGATCAGGTTCAGAGGGACACAGGAGGAGAGCAGGTTCTGCGTTAGTTTTTCTCTCATGCTGTCTCCCAGGCATGCATTTGCATTGCTGCTGGATCCCAAGGACTTGTTTTCTTCCTTTTTAGTACCAGCAGACAGCCTTCAAGGCACACGAAGGGAAATGCCAGAACCTGCCACTGACCTCTTCTTCTGGGCAACCTCACATAGGAAGGGAAGTGACTGGAAGGCCACTCTCACATTTGCTTCTATCGACATTTCGTTGACTTTATTTGCTGCGTGTTTTTAGAACCATTGGCAATTACTTCCATACCAGGGGTTAGGCCTGGCAAGGGCAGAGTTTTGTCACTCCAAAACGGTTTGAGGAGAGCTTAGCTAGCTAGTTATGGTTTCAATTTGTCTTTCTAAAACTAGGCCTTTAGGGCCTGGCAAATGGCCTGGAAAAGTCTATATAGGCCTCGTGCTGTCAGCTCAGTTTTACGGATCTCATTTCTATCTGGCAGGTTTCGGGCTGCCCGGAGAGAAATTTGGCCAGTGGCTTGTTAGCACAGAGGATGTTTTCCAAGTCGGAGCAAAGCCAAGTCTCCATGAACTTTCCTAATGGTGGCTGGAGTACATTGGCTGGAGGTTGGAGGTGTTTTTCCAAAGGTGAAACCAAAATCCCAAGCACGCAAAAGGGAAAATGTGCCAGAGAGTGTGAGACCTAAACCTCAAAATTTGGTCAGGCCACTGGCTTGTTGGTAGCCCTTTCAGCCAGTACAAGGGAGGCCTATGCACCTTTTATTGCTTCAGTTGGCCAGGTAGGGTCTCTGCAAGCCCCAAGTGGTGGGAGGGGCCCTGGGTAGCTTCTTGTTGTTTGCTGTCTAAGCTTGCTGTGATGAAATGGGGACCAGCAGCAAGGAGCCAGGGCTGGCAGTGCCAGGCTAAGGGTCTGCCTCGGAGGATTCCAAACACAGGTCTCCAGTGAGGAGCAGCCTGCCCCAGAGGTGAAGAACAGCTGCAATGGAAGCTATGGTCAGCTCTCTGTGCCTGAAAGAACAGGTGATGCAGCTTTTCCTCCCTTCTGCATTTTTGTAGGCAGGTAGTTTCACTTCCTCGTGGTGACAGCACACTCTGTCCTTAGTTTTCCAACGTACATTTACATAAATTTACAGTGAATGTATTTGCAGTGTTTTCACCCTTGTTGGACATCAGGTGCCCACCAAAGTCGCTCTGTCCCTTCCCCTCCTCAGCTGGACAGGGGAGAGAAAATATCATGAAAGGTTTGCTGGTTGAGATAAGGAGAGTGAGAGCTCACTCACCAGTTACCATCACAGGCAAAACAGCCCGATTTGGGGAAATTAGTTAAATTTATTACCAGTCAAAATCAGAATGAGATAAGAAGAAATACAGCCAAACCTTTAAACATCCTCCCTGCACTGGTCTCTTCTTCCCAGGCTCAACTTCACTCCCTATTTTATTACCTCCTCCCCTGCAGCAGCTCAGGTCAGAAGGGGAATGGCAGTTGTGATCAATTAATCATGTTTTCCTGCCACTTCTTTCTCCTCAGGGAAAGGCTCCTCACACTCTTCTCCTGCTTCAGCTTGGGGTCCCTCCCCTGGGAGACAATCCTCCGTGAAATTCTTCAACATGGGTCCCTTCCATGGGTGCAGTCCTTCAGGAACAGATGGCTTCAGAGTGGGTCCCCCATTGGGTCACCAGTCCTGCAGCAAACCTGCTTCGGAGTGGGCTCCTTTGTCCATGGGGCATTCCCAAGGGGTCACAGCCTCCTTGGGCACCCCGCTGCTCCAGTGTGGGGTCCTGCATGGGCTGCAGGTAGACATCTGCTCTTCCATGGACCTTCATGGGCTGCAGAGACACAGCTTGGTGGAAGACGACATCATGGTCTTCACCATGAGCTGCAGGGGAATCTCTGCTCCCATGCCTGGAGCATCTCCTCCCCAACTTCTCAATTGACTTGGGTGTCTTCAGAGTTGTTGCTCTCACCTATTCTCACTCTTCTCTCCTGGCTACTGCTCTGGAGCAGGTTTTTTACTCCTTCTTAAGTATACTATCTCAGAGCCACTACCGCAGTGTCACTGATGGGCTCAGCCTTGGCCAGCAGTGGGTCCATCCTGGATTTGGCTGACATCAGCTCTGTTGAATACAGGGGAAGCTTCTAGCAGCTTCTCACAGAAGCCACCCCTTTGGCCCTCCTACTTCCAAAACCTTGCCATGCAAACCCAATACAGTTTTATATTTTTCTTTGACAGATGAAAAATACATTGTGCACATTTTTGACTGCAGGGAAAACTGCTTGTGTCCTCTTCTGAGCAGCAACACATGTTGTTATCTCCACAGCTAGAGCTGTACACATCCGTTCATGAACTGTGTAACAAATTTGAGATCTAAGCACTAAATCAAGCAGAAACTATATGTGCATACTGTCACTGGAGGAGTTGTGTGCTATACACAAGCCTGTGCACACAATAATGGAAGTACCTGTGGCAATAAAAAAGAATTCAACACTGAGCTAGAAGTAGAACAAAACTGCTGAATTTTCTTAGTCCGAGATAACATAGATTTGGAGCTTGAACTAACTCACAATCCATAATTAAATTCTTGACAAATGTGCTCTAGGTTAACATAGAACAAGAATTCAAACTTCCATTACTAAGAAGGAAAAAAAAAAAAAAAAAGAAAGAAAAATCAAAGAAGAAAGAATTATACATTTTTCACCTTTCTGGCTGCCAGTTTAATGTTGGGTATACCTCAGAGCCTTGCCGGTCTGTCTAATTTAACAAGCAAACAAAAAAAGTAAAATGCAGGTCTTTGGAAAGATGTGAACTTTCCCATTGAGCTCCGTAACTCCTCATTATTACTGGTGTGCTGTTGTGAGAGTAATTAATTACCCATTGAATTAAGTTACCTAATGTTTCAAAGATAATACATTTAAAGAATTTCTGAAAAGTTTCTGAAACCTTTACTACTCTCAAAAGACCTTGGAAGCTTGTGAGTAAAAAAACTACATTTTGTTTGTTGCATTAAATTCCTTGCAGGAGTTGTAAAGAAAAAAATATGCTGCAAATCACTATTACCCCCACTCTCACTTGTATTTTCTGAGAAATTAGACAGACTTCTTTAAAAGCACTGAACAAAGAAGGAGAAATAGTCACTGCATTTGGATCATGTCTGGCCCTTATTTCTATGGAAAACATCATTGAGAATGTAATGGGAATGAGCCGAGAGGGCTCAACAGGAGCAAAAGGGGTGTTATAGAAAGGTGTCTGAGACACTTGCACTGTATTTTAATACTGGGATACAGAGAGTTCTGAAAATCTTCAATAAAATTTGCTAGAAAATTATATATGTGATATAAGAATGATTATGGTTAGTTAAGCAGTACTTCTAGAAAATTATTGGTTCCAGTTACATTCTCAAGGCACTTCATAACTGAGAAGGAGCTCCAGCATTCCTTCTGAAGGTCAAATCTGCTCACTGAACCTCAGATAGAGCCAACTTTATATATGTTTATATATATATATGTTATATATATAAGGTGTATAAAAGACATCTGTCCATCTGCTTAGTCAGGCTGAAGACACGAAGGTGTCATGATGTTATGCTGATCAAGACAGCAGCATGCCTGAAAATTAGCAGCGCCTGTGATTGTCTGCTGTTCTAGGGTATATTTAAGCTGTGTTCTGTTTTCACATGCAATTTTATACATTTGAAGGCTATAATTAAATTTAAAAATAATGAAAAACTTATTTGAATTCAAATTAGATAGAAACCATGCCTTAGCCTTGAGCATTTTCTGCCTAAATTTTCTTGCTTGTGGGTTTTTGTTGTCTCTGTTGCTTTTTTAAAGAAAGAACAAAAAGACAGTGGAAGAACTCTACATCTGTCTTTTGATGGTAGCTTTTGGACTTCAAAAGGATTTGGAAGGGACAACGATTATGTCAGAGCTGTGATGTCAGAGGCACAGGGAGGAAGTTTTTAACATATTTCAGCTTTAAAGAATGTCTTCATGGAGGAGAAGGACCCTCTACTGGGCAGGTGCCTGGGAGGGGGAAGGAGGAGTCTGACTCCTGACTGCCCCAGACTCACCAGTAGAGCTTGGATACATCCCCCTGAGCAGGAGCCTAGTGCTTAACTTGATGCGCGGATAGACTAGAGAGCCACCTTGCAGATAGGTATCTCAGCTAATCTAGTTATTTAGGTCTCCTCTATCACTCAGATAGACAGGCATCTCCAGAGTACAATTCAGCCTATTTTAGGATAGTTGTTCAAGAAAGGAGGAACAAATCATGCTCTGGAGGTACCTGTCTTTCTTCATTGACTGTAGAGAGAGACTAGATGACTAGTTCTGATTAGATGACTGATTTTGGGGTAGGTGAAGTGAGATGAGCAGGATCCTACCATTAGCCTTTCTACACCTCCATAAGCATATCTGTAAAACAAGCCTGGGTTCTTCCCTTACGGGAAGTGCTGGAAATGCCAGATGTAGCAGTCCTGAGGGCCACATGAGCCTCCAAGAAGGCTGTGGTGGGAGACATTTCTAATACTTAAAATGAGGAGCACCTTTCTAATGAGTGAAAACATCCCAGGTGGGAGGAGCTTTCAAAGTGTCACAACTGCCTCTGGAGGAAGAATCTGTTGGAAATGAATTTCTCACACAGAGAGAGAACAGTCCTACTCTTTGCACACAGCATCCATACTTCTGTCTGGCAGGTGATGGCTGCATTAGAAATGGAAAATATCTGAATTGGCTTAGCAAATGGCCTTCTGAGGAGAAAAGAGACTGTATTCTGGAAATGGGAGACAAGAAATTAACTGCTCAAAGATGTTCAGCCTGTAGTGGCCTGCAGGGAAAATTCTAAAAAGGGATCCCACAGCCAGGAACAGAGGAAAAGGAAATGCCAGGGACAAATGTGCATCATTAATAAATAAGGAAGAAATGAGGTGCTGCTCCATTTGAGTGATTTAGCATCACAATGAATTGCTGTCCTTTGAAGAACCATCAAGCCTTCTGCACAGCATGCCAGGCTTGCAAGCTTCCACTCCTAAGAGTGCTCAGGGCTTACATACTTTGAAGACTGTATTCACAGCAGCAGATAATGGGGATAAAAGATGCTGAGATGTGGTCATGTACCTGGGAGAAGACATATCTCCGTGTTAAAAGGGGCTGTGCCAAAAAGGATGCTTCTATCGCAATCACCCATGACCCTGTCAAGTGACCCCATCCTGCTGCACACTGCCGCTGTTTTAGAGATGTGATCACATGGACTTTCACACTTCCCATACATATTATAGAAGGTCTGAACTCACTGGATGTTCCTGATACTGCTGTGGACCTTGGGCTCCCTTGAAATGAGCACAACAAAAATGTGGTGGAAGCCAACCCTTCTTTCTTATAATTTTGAGGTGGAAATTGCCCAGGTGGCAGAGCTGGGCAGGGAATTATTTGGAACCAGGTCTTTTGATTCTGCATCCATATACTCATGCTGGAGAACAGAATATTGCCTCTCCTTAATGCAGACTCATGTTTCATTCCAAACTACTGATCCCAGTTCCGTTGTAAAGTGTTCTGAAATTAGAGAGATCTATATAAGTTTCAGCATGAACTAGTGCTTCTCTTGCTCGGCCTAAGATATGGATATTGAAGGATGTTTTAATGGCTCACCAATTATTTTTGCCAGGTTAGCAGGAATCAGATTTTAAAACCTACAGTGGAAGTGCTTATTTCACTTTTGTTTCCAGTGCATGGTGCAAGACAAGGCCCATGCTAGGTACAGCAGCTATACAGCAACAACTACAATATGTCTGTCTGCATTGCTTCTAAAAGACAGTGAATCTGTACAGTTGGACTCCATTTGTAAAGTTTTACAAGGCATTGGGCACTTTTGTTGCAACAGACTCCATGCCAGCATGCAACTTGTTCATTTTATGTTCTGAGCATAATATTGTCCACATGAGCTTCACAGTTGGCTGCCACCAGCAGCTGTTTTTCTTTATTCACCAGCTGGCATACTGAATGTACTCAGCTGTAATTCAGTTTTCCATTCCCAACCATGAATACTGATACTGCTCTAGAAGGTGAGTTTCCATTCAAAGTGCTAATTTTTACTAGACTTTACAGGAAGAGAAAGAAACATCATTTATTTCAGGAATGGTCCTATATGAAGCTGCCTTTTGCAAAAGAATGATGTAAACAGTTTATATCTACTTCTATATTATGTATGTATGGCTGGGCTTTAAAATAGCCTACAAACTTGTCACTCCTGGGTGTGATTCAGTCATAAACCTATAGAATGTGTTTACACAGAAAAGACCTGCCAGAATAATTAATAATTAATAATTAATCATTAATCATTAATAATTGTTAACTGTATCTGATGAATGCTGTCAACATAGATCATTGTTTTTGCATCCCCTTTCCTATGTTACTCATTTTTAAATTTTGCCTTTTTCTGTTACACCACTGGTCCTCCTTTTTCATTGACACTTTAATCTTCCTGATGTCAGGGCTGACATATGATGCTTCTCAGTGGCACCATTGTTCGTACTTTTGCTTTTCTGCTACAGCTATTTTATATGCTCCCAACATGTGTTAAACTCATGCTCTTGGCATATCAGTGCCAGCTGGAGTCTGAAAGAGCAATGTTTAAAATAAAAAAAGACATTTCAAGTCACGAAGTGACCTAGATAGTTGGAGTTTAAGGCAAAACCTTCAGGTCAAAGGTGAACATTGCATGTTACAAAGATGAACATTGCCTTTAGAGTCTCTACAATGCAAAAGGCTTCTATTTGCTTGATTGCAGGTTTCTGGCTTTGATTTGCAAGCCTATAGGGTTGACGTATGAGCAGTTTGCCTAAAGCTGCCCTGTATTTGTGCCACTGTTGGAGCTTAGATCCTGTGACTTGGCAGACAGAAGTGGCATGTGGTTTTCCAGATAACGGAGAAAGGATCTTACCCCTCACCCAAATCCAGGCTGCAGGCAAAGAGCAGCCCAAATACAGCAATAGGAAGGAGAACAATGAAAGTGACAAAGGTGAAGCCATGTGCCTTCTTGGCATGTTCAGCCTGTGCTAGACTGCATGTTTATCTCTTTTTAGAGTGTTACTGAGCTGCATGGGTTTTCTTTACTGAACAGTCATTAAACACAGTTCTCACAATACAGCTTCTGGTTCCAAGATGAACCAATGAGCTCCAACTAAAAGAAAAGTCATTCAAGCACTTCAAATAATCTTTATGCAAAATTTTGTTTCAAATATGAAAAGGCTAAATAAGAAACCAGTCGAACTATAGTGTAGTCATTGCTCAGGACTATGATGCTATTTATTGGGAAGGCATTGGGGTTCCATTAAAATCACTGATTTGTCCTTGTGAATCTGAAAAGAGTGCATCAGGCAAATGATAGCATTAAGCAATTTCGTGCCAATGGGTATTTCTGAAAAAGTGTCTATTATGTATATACTTCTGCCCAAACATAATTTCGGCCTGTCTGAAGGCATGAAAGGATGTAGATATCAGGAAATACATGCATTTCCTCGTGTAGTACCAGGAGGCATTACAAGAATTACAGCAGGCACTGTATGTTTCAGGACATTGTCTGTCTGTGTTAGAAAGACACTGACTCAAAGAAGAGAAGGACAACACTGTTTTCTTTTGTGGGTTTTTTTTTTTCAAACTCGTGACTCTCCAGGTGGACCAGGTTATTTCACATACAGCTTTTTTCTCAGAGAAACTAGTTTCTAATGAATTGAGATGAACTGATGCTGCTTACAGCTGAAGCATGATTAGCAAATCCAGATCATAGGGAAGTGCCACATTATGAGTGTGTCATTGTGGATCTTGTCTCATATTCTGCACCTTGGTGAGCTGTGATCAAACCTGAAAGATAAAGTGAGTTGTAGTCTGCAGTTGCTAATGAATAGCAAGAGCAAGAAAAGCACGTCTTTGAGATTTCCAGCCATGGAGGCTTCGCAGGAACAAATGGAGGCTTCTTTTCACCAGTGAGTGGCCCAGGAGAGGATTTGGGCTCAGACCAGGACATAGGTGGCGTTTCCCTGCAATGCAGGTCATGAAACAAGTAGCAGTGAACTTCTACAGTCTGATAAACTGCAGATAAATAGACAAACTACAGCTACAATCTGCAAAGAAACTGATGTATACCAGTGTTTCACTTCTGACTTTCCTTCGCCATCATCACCTACCACTCCTTCTCCATGATCTTTGAAAATCTCTGACATCATAACTGAAAATAAAAAGAACAGATATTGTCTAAATGTCATTAGCTGTTACCATGCCAACTACACTTAACAGAAGTTAAGATGCAGATTTGATTATAACAAATGTACTGAATCTTCATCCCTCCTCAAACTAACCTGGGCTTACCCCTTTACATAGACATACACCTTCCACCTTACTAAACTAAGCAAAAGGTTTAAAGCAGGACAGCCAGAAAGGGCCTGGTGAGAGCAAGAAAGGCTTTCCCAGGGGTGGGCTTCCCTCCTAGGAAAACTACAGAGCAGCACAAACTGGCAGAGAGATCAGGAAGTGGGTGTGCCAGGCAATGGAGCGACATGGCTTCATGGAAGTACCAAGCATACTGGTTACTGAAGGATTGTTACACATTGCCAGTGGCTGTTTTGCTCCTTAAAAATGCTTTGAGGAGGACATAGAGATAAGCAAACACACAAGCTGACTGAACACATTATTATTATTATTATTTATTATTATTATTATTATTATTATGGGTTTGTATTTCTGCATATAACTGCAAGTCAGATTTCTTTTGCTTCAGCAGCACTTGAAATGATCTAGTAAGATCAGAACTGATTTCTGTGCCAAAATTGGTACAGTTTTGTTCACACATTGAGACGCTTCTAATAAGTGAATCCCATTTCACTCCAGGGTGAAGCAGGTTTTTAAATGGCAGAACTGCACACACAGAGGGACTGGAATGGGTCCCAAAAGGTCATTTAGTTCTTCTCTGTAACCCAGTAGACAGAAACAATTATACTTGCATCATTTCTGACAGATGCTTCTCTAACCTGTTGTTGGAAGTTCTAATATTGGGCATCCTAGGCAATGCAGTGCCTTGCTTCTGCCTACTTACAGGTAAAGAAAAGAAGGTACCATGCTTAACTTAAACCTCCTTTGCTGCAGTTTAAGCCTCTTGCTTGCTGTACAATTTCCAATGGATCTAGAGAATGGTTTATTAGTAACTGCTAACCATTGCAGCTTACAACCAAACTGGCACAGTAATCTTTTACAGAGTAGTTGGAAACAGTAATCTTGTGTTATATGCAGCCTAAAGCACCTCTATGTGAATATTTAACACTATATTTCTACCTAGTGATGATCTCCTTTCTTATTTTTTCTCTAACTTCACAGGTAATTTACAGAATGGTACTCATGGAGAGTATAGAAAACACAGAGTGGGAAATTTATGAAGCACCTGTATGAAATGTCCTTGGCATAGGTCTGTCCCTTGCTGCGCCTACCCATGCAGAGGTTGGCCTGGAAAATTCCTTAAGAAACACTTGGCCATGAAAAGGGTGAGGTTTGGCTGCTGCTTTAGCAGTAGAGGATTCCTGAAAGACCAGTTCTTTGACTCAACAAATCAGACAATAATTATGTTGCTGCTCAGGCTAATAGTGTGTGTGTATGTGAAGAATTCTGTTCATTATCAAAAGACACAATCATGATACTGATTATTAGTTGGTTTTTGTGCAATATACTACAAGGCCTTTTATGGGAACTCTTGGGTGAATAGGGTGCTTAACATCTCTTGAAGAAACAATAGAAATTTGCAGCACAAAGAGATTTCTTTAGAGTTGTGAATAGAGAAGTCTGTTCCTTAAGTGCAGCCAGATGAGTGGGGCCAAGCTCTCTCCACACCCTAAAAGTAAAGGGTTGAGGAGCACTATAAGTGTTCATTTTATCTTTCATTTTGGAATGTGAGCCAGATTCCACAAAAGAAAAAGCACCCTTAGAAAGTAACCTGCTTATTAAATGCAACTGGGAAATAGAGATGGCATGTAAACAGCAATAACGTAGAGCTGGGAAATCAGCTAAAAAAATCAGCTCTAACTGGAAACATAAATCAAATGCGATGTTACAAAGGTTCTCTGCAAGATTTTGTTTATGACTGCAGGCTCCAGAGAGCCAAAGCCAGTGTGTGGTTGGCCTGGGGATAGTCCACAGAAGTTCATCAGCTTGTTTTGGTGCCTTGCTGGGAGACTGGCCCCAAGACTCACAAACTTGAGTCTTTCCATTTAGCATAACACAAAAAAGTAGTTCAGCATGTCTGAGGAAGGCCCAGAGCACAGGGGAGAAAAAAAGATTAATATATTCTGCTGGTGTTTCCTTCATTTCTTCTGGGTTTAAGGAAATAAACTGTTCACCCGCCAAAAGCCCAGTCTCAACATTTGAGTCACCATTCCCATTCTTGCACCACCAATCTCTATTCCTACTTCTCTGGTGTCCTTGAAAGTCAGCAATTTTTGGTGATCTGAAGTTCAGGCTATTCAGACTATTTGTAATCTGTGATTTTGATCTGGGCTTCATGAAACTTAACCAAAACAGTAAAGACCTGAAAACACAGCTACCCAGCCCCATGCCTTCTGCTGATCTCAACTGCATCCCAGCTATCCCCTTTTGGGTACAGTGGTACTTTGTGTATATTGTGGGACTTGCCAAGACTGCTCAAACTCCATGTTTGGAGAAAGAGTAAGAAACTTTATTTCTTTATTGACACCCCTCCCCCCCAGATAACCAGTGATTATGCAGCTGCTGAGAAGTACAAGACTCTTATGTTTGTAGGAACAACACAGAATTTGGTACAAGTGTCCTGTATCAACTTTTTTGTCTGGTAATAACAACATGGTCATTGTTATATACTTCTGCTATTTTCATATAGGAAAGGAGATGACCGGTACAGGGGACAGTGAAAGAAAGAGTTAAAATCCCATCCCACAGGGGCAAGGGAACCTGTACAAGGAAAGCAACGGGAGATGTAGGACCTTTAAAGAAGCAACATTCTTGGAGGAAAAAAGCACACATAAAATAAACATTTAATACATTTTGAGAGTGAAAATATTTAATTTTGCTTCTGTGGCAACCATGCCTCTTTTAACCACAGACAACACAGAGCAAGTGACAAGTGGTCTTCTATAAGTGGCTTCCAATTGTAAGCATGGTGTAAGAGAGCACAGATTTCTGATAAAAATTGAAAAAAACAACTGATTAAATAATGGGTTTCTCCTGGCTGAACTAGACCATCTGGTCAGGGGCTGCTTAATGGCATGAATCTGTATCTGCATGCAGGGGCATGCACAGGTGTACCCACAACAGTGCTTTGCCAATCCTAATTCAGTTACAGTTGCTGCTGTTTTCTGCCTCTCTTGTCCTTAGCTGCAGTCAGTACCGAGGTTGGGAATAAAAGGCAAAGCTTTTTATTTCTCTGGATTGACTTTTATAAAATAACAGAGGGAAAAAAAAAAAAAACAGGCCTATGGAAGAGAGAAACTAAACAAAGCAATATTCTCTTGAAATCCCCATAGCAAAGTCTATGTGTCTGACAGCATCTTGTGAAGTTCACAGTTTTTGATTCATTAGCTTATTTCAAATTAATTAGTCTCATATCTGCAAAGAAGAGAGCTTTCTCCATGTTGCTCTGCTGTCAAGGGAGGAGGAGCCGTAACAGCCCTCACAACTTGTGGGTTTATCAATTCATTTGAAGAATACTTGAGTGTCTCCTTTGGCCCTGCAGCATCTAAACACATCATTTAAAAAACAGATATGCTATTTTTCCAGATTCTATATTGTCTCAAAGGCATTTTGTAAACCTTAGCTGAAAATGCTTTTTTACATCTTAACACAGCAGCAACCTATTAAAAAAAAAAAAAGAAAAAAAATTTGTAAAGACTTAGAATTATTTCCTTGATTAAGACTAAATAGATTGACACAGGGAATCAAAGAGCTTTAAGACCAAGTGGTTATTTGAGCACCGTGAGTGGGTGTGATGTGGAAGATCTCTGGTATTTTGGTTGATGCAGATGATTCCTTATCCTTTCCCCACTTAGCAGAAAGTGGTAACTTAAGGGATACAGGAAAATGGTTCCCTGTATGGAATGTACAAGCTCCTGCCCAGGGCAGCAGGCACATCTCCACTACGACAACCCCCCCTTCTCAGGTGCCCTTTCATAATAGGTATACACCTCTGCAAGTGGAACTGAACAGTGATGAGGACAATGGTTCATCTAGGTTCAATGTGTCACAAAGCTTCAGTCAGCATATGCCTTGCCTCAAAACCACTTCCATAAATTAAAAAAGATGGACCATTGCCATAGGAGACTCTCTTCTGAGGGAACAGAAAGCCCAATATGCAGAGTGGACCCACTTTTTGGGGAACAATGCTGTCTCTCCATGGCCCAGGTTAAAGACGTAAAAAGAAACCTTCCTATCCTGCCATGGCATTCAAGTTATTATCCATAATTGATTTTTCAGGTAGGCAGCAATGAAATTGCAATAAGAAGTCTGAGGGCAACCAAGAGGGACTTTAGGGCCTTGGGTCCAGGGATCAGGAACACAAGTAGTGTTCTCCTCTATCCTTCCAGTTTCAGGGAATGATGAGGGAAGAAGCAGGAAGACCCAGCAGATCAATACCTGGCTCCAAGACTGACGTCACTGGCAGAAGTTTGGGGGAGTTGGGTTACTCAGCAGCAGATGGGCAAAAGGAACTTTGCACTAGGGTTTAGCAGGGCTCATTGAAAGAGCTTTAAACTAGATTTGAAGGGAGAAAGGGATAAAACCAGGCTTGCTAGACATAAGCCTGGAGAAGGCAGGCCTGTGTTTGACGCGATGGAGTGCTGGCAAAGTTTTTCAATCTGCTCCATGATGTGCTGAGTACAGTGGAGCACATTTGAAATGTCTTTATACTAATGCATGCAGCATGAAGAGGTAGAAGAAAAACTGCTAGCAAAACTGGCCCTGGACAAGTGAGAGCACACTTCAGGCTGCTGAAAGAGCTTGTTAGGCAGGACCACAAGGAATCTGATTCTTATTGGGGTGTATGAATTCTGGCTGCTGTTTAAGAGCCGTCTTTTCAGAGCGCCGAAGCAGGCAATTAGAAAGTGCCAAGCAAGCAGGAAGGGAAGCTGACTTGATTGAGGAGGGATCTTCTTCTAGAACTTAAGCAGAAAAAGAAAGTGTATGGATATTGGAATAAAAGACAGGCAACACAGAAGGACTACAGAGATGCTCTTCACCCCTGTAGGGAGAAAATTTGTGCAGACAAAGCTTGATTAGAGTTCAAGCTAGCCAACATGTGAAGGACAACAAAAAGGGCTTTTCGAAGTATGTTAACAAGAAAAGGAGAATTGAAGATAAAACTGGTCCATTGCTTGATGAGGTCAGTCACCTCACAAATAATGATGTAGAGAAAATGAAGATGTTTAACATCTTCTTTGTCTCTGTCTTCAACACCAATGATGCGCTCTGGGACTCCCAGAACTTTGTGTTGGAAGACTGTAAGTGTGGGATTGACAAATCAACTCCCAGATGACTCTAAAGTTGTTCAAGACTTGCTGCTGCAGCTGAACATGCATGAATCTGTGGGGACCAATGGGATTCACCCCAGACTACAGAAAAAGATGAGTTATATTATCCTGGGACCTCTCTCCATTATTTTTAAGTGGTCTTAGGACTCTAGAGAGGTCTCAGTCAACTGGAAGCGGGAAAATGTTTGAATATTCGGGGGGGGTAAGAGGGAAAACCCTGGTAAATACAGGCCTGTCAGCCTCACTTCAGTGGCTAGTAAAATGATGGAGAATACTATTCTGGGAGTTACTGAAAAACTCTTGAGAGGCAGTGTAGCCATTGGTCACAGCCATCACAGGTTCACAAGGAGAAAGACCTGCTTAACCAGCTTACTTTCCTTCTATTACAAGATCACCACTCTAATTGACCAAGGGAAGAACAGATGTGGTGTTTTGAATTTTAGCAAAGCTTTTGATACTGTCTCTCACAGCGTCTTTCTGGACAGAATGTCCAGCACAGCTTGACAAGTCCAGAATAACACTGGGAGAGCAATGGGCTGCCAGGTTGGGCTCAAAGAGTTTTAGGGAATGGGGTTACACGAGGCTGGTGGCCAGTCACCACTGGGGTTCCAGAGGGCACAATTTTAGGGCCAATGTTTTTTAATGATTTCATAAATTATCTACATGCAGGAGTTCTACATACACTGAGTAGGTTTGTGATCCTAAGGGCCAGTGATCCTAAACTAGGAGGAGTGGCAGACACCCTTGAGGGTAGGGAGGCCTTACAGGGATATGTGGATAAACTACAGAGCTGGGTAATCACTAACCAAAGGAAATTTAGCAAAAGCAAGCTGGAGGGTGTGAGAGGCTGGAGAGCAGTCCTGCAGCAAGAGATCTGGAGATCTGGGTTGATAGCAAGTTGAAAGTGAGTCAACAGCCAAAAGGGCCAATCGTGGCCTGTGGTTCATCAAGCGCAGCATGGCGAGCAGGTCAAGGGTAGTGATTGTCCCACTTTACACTGCACTGCTGTGGCCCTACACTGAGTACTGGTGTGGTTCTGGGTGCCTAAATAGAAGGACATCAAACTGTGTCCTAAGGAGGACAGTAAAGATCATGAAAGGTTTTGAGAGACAGATTCAGGATGAGAAACTGAGGTCACTTGGTTTGTTCTGCTTGGAGAAGACAAGGCCGAGGGGAGCCCTCATCATAGCCTACAGCTGCCTCAACAGGCAGAGGTGCTGATCCTCTCTGGTGACCAGGCACAAGGAGATGGAATGAAGCCTCACCACCAGAAGTTCAGTTTGAGCACTGGGAGAAGGTTCTTCACTGAGAGAGTGGTCAGTCACTGGAACAGGCTCCCCAGAGAAGCTCTGATGGCACCAAGCCTGTCAAAGCTCAAGGAGCATCTGAATGATGCTCTTAACCATATGGTTTAGCTTTGGGTAGCCCTGACAGGAGGCCAGAGTTGGACTCAATGATCCTTAAGGGTCCCTTCTAATTTGTGATATTACATGGTTCTGTGGGGGTTATTTTTGGAGCAAAAGGGGCTTAAAAGTACTCAGTAGGGCATCTAAGCCCCACTGGGAAGGGAAGGTGGGGAGCTGAACTCAAAAAGCCTAACATTTTCCCACTCTCAGAAAGCCAAGCTCAAAGATCTCTGTGGAGATAATAAAATGTGCTTAAACTGTGATACTTTGCAAGTCTAAAAAGACTATTTTGGAGAGCTGTCTGTACAGATGGATTTATTTTGTGAGTAACACACAGAAGAGTGCTCCTTCTATTCCTCCCTCCACCTTCCTTTGCAAATGTGGTATGTCAGAGTGCGGAATTACAGGGAGTATTATTCCAGCCAAAGAGGTCACTTTATTTGTCATAGACAAAGGGGTCATGTTGCTTGCAGATAGTTTCCTCTGTCCTGAAGTACTGACTTTTCCTTAATTAATGAACTACATGAGCTAGGGATTTACCACTTTTTGCACAAAGAAAGGGGCCCCTCTTTGCTTTTGTAAAGAATGATTTACAGCTAAGAAACAGATATTGTCAATATGGGTGATGTATGAAAGTGCTTCAAAGCAAGGTCAAGCTCAGGCACAAGTCACTAAAGTATGTTTTGCTCCTTAAAATGTGGATTAATGGGAGCTCTTCAGTGGTGGCAAGGAAATGGGCAGTTACATTCACAGCATTTTCCGTGCAGTTGCTTTAATGTTGTGCACAGAGGGCGAATGGGGTTCGGAGAATCTCCCCTGCCCCTCCCTGGGAAACTGCTCTGTGGCTGCTCCACAGGAGCACAAGGGGCCTGTCTTCTAATGTACCACATCTGTTCACAGAGGCTACCCTGACAGGTCTAGTTCAAAGAATGCTTCTGATATCAATTAGCCCTCACAGGCTGAGTAGTGTGGACAAGAGAGGACCTGATACTAGCAGCACGCTGGGGCACCATGCCCATCTTTTCAAAATCTTGCCTCTTCCCTGCAGCTCTTCCAGGAATGTTGGCCCCAGCAGCTGCACCAAGAACTGCCCTAGGACTGCCTAGCAAACACAGGGTAGAAGTTGAAGCCAGTACTGAATTTGCCTGAGCCCAAGGTTTGGTCAGTTGGGGCTTGTCCAGAGCCGGGCTGAAGAGGCCACAGCCGTGACCTCAGCAGGCAGTCCAGCCAGGATGCTATGACCAGGAGTACAGAGGAGAAATACTGAGATCATGGACTTCAGATCATCGTCTCACAAGTGCCCATGCTTCACTTCATGTCATCTCCGAGCACCCATATTTTCTTAGAAGCAAAACGTTTCATACAGCACCATGTTTGTGAGTAGAGTGCATTGTTCAGAGAAACATTTTTTCTGCCAAGTTCCTGCCTAATTAGAGGTGTGTAAGAATGGGATTTGTGATGCTAGCCCTGCAATAAAGATGAGGGATGTTACATGCTAGGTAAATTTATTCAGTGCCTTCACTTAACATGACCATTACCTAGCAGTTGTAGCTATCTAACACGCTGTGCAGTTGATCACTGGTGCCCACTTCCTGTGTGGCTTCAGATTCCTTTGTCACTAGCGAATAATCTGCAGTTGTGCATCACATCACTAAAAAGCACAAAAGAATAAAACTAATAAAAGCAGGAACTAAGCCTAATGCTATCTATAAAGTAAGGCCCTGTAACTGTTTCAGCTTCAACTCACAGTCTGGTCTGAGTGTGTGAGGCTTTCAGCACTCAGTTTAACATGATTGCAGAACTCTTTACCCTGTTCAAAATTCTGTGTTGCACAAAACTCTCCAGGATGGTTTCCATTCCTTCAGTGGGATAAACCCTTGGAAACTGTATCACTTGTCACCAACTGACCAGTGCATCCTCATGCTTTCTTTCTGTCTTCCAGGGTTTTGAAGCTTCAAAACTACCCTTTAGTAACAAGAAATAATCTGGAATAAAACTGATCATTTCCTATTCCATGATATTTTGGGGATTGTTATCATAACTGCATTTAAGTACTTGTTCATCAGGAATAAAAAAAGGCACTGTGATTTGCTGCCTTCTTGGAAATTAGACCCTTTTGCATTTCTGTTTATTTTCTTCTCTCCTCATCCTGATGTACTAATAATGAAGAATCTAATTCTTCCTCATTAACTTCACAATGATTTCAAACACATGATCATGGCTGATTTTTTAATTAGTTCCATTATATGCATTTGCAAAAACTGTTCTTTGGAAATATAAAGTAATTCATAACAAACATAAAATAATTCGTAACTGTTCTGTGAGCATGCCAGTAAGACAGCTGTACTGAATCACTCTACAGATCTGTTTAGTCCACTGCTCTAACAATACAGAATGCTTATAAAAATATAAACGATGGGGTACCTGTCCCCCATATCTGAAAGCTTAAAGACCTCCCAATATTAAGATTGGCAAGGCATGGTCTCTGCTCATGTCTCCTTTGTCTAACACTTTTTCACTCTGTTTATACCTTTTGTCAGATTACCCTCCAGCAATGAGTTTCAGGGTTTGATTCTGTGTTGTTGAAAGGGGATTTGCTGTGGGGTTTTTGTTCTTTCTTTGTGCCACTTAGTACTAGTGCTATGAGCCCAACAAATCAAGTGATCCCTGTTCTCTTCCACTGTTTTGGAGGTCTCTGTGCTGCTCCTTTGCCAGGCTGAAATGCCTTCATTTAACCTCGCTTGACATGAAAACCACTCCTCACCTTTGACCATGTCAGCTCCCATCCTCTGTGCTGACTCCAGTGTGCAAATGAACTCCCACTCCCTGCTATGTGTACTGCTGCATCTCCCACTGCTGCTCTAATACTTTGGTGGGTGCAAAGGCACTGGCAGTGAGGCCGAGCCGAGGTGTGCAGGACAGCAAGCTGCACTTTTGTATCCAGCCTGCCCCAGTTCAAATACAACTCCTTTCCAGAAGGGTCCGGGGGGGCTGGGTGCACATATGGTTCTGAGCAGGCAGGACGGCTGGCTGCTGGAAAGTGCCGTTGCTGAGGCATATGCTCTTTTGATGTCCCTCCATGCTTTGTGGGTCCAAGGCGGCGCGGCACTACATCTGTGCTGCAGAAGCCGAGTACCTCCATGATGTGCCGTGGCACTGCAGCCTTGGGGAGACACAGGCATGGTGCAGGATGGGGTCAGAAGGGCCCCTCTGGAGCAGCACCTGTTTCACTCCCACCAAGGTGCTTGGTCCCGGTTGGTCCCTGGTAGTGGGAGACCCTGACTCCTTTTGTGCCCTCGCTGTCCACCTCACAGCCTCTCTAATTCTCTGGAAACCCTCCAGACCAGGCAGACAGCAACAGGAGTCCTGTTTGCTCCCCACAGCAAACTGGCCGGTCCCTCAGAGGTGACAGACAGGAGCAAGGTGCTGACATCATCTCAGAGGAAGAAAAGCAAGTGTCTGAACTGAGCTATGTGATGCAGCCACATAGGTGAGAAATGGATGCTCCTCAAAAGCTGGGGAAATTGTTGCTGGGCACATCTCTGCCTCCTTGGCTCCAGCCCAAGCTGGAAGTGCTCATGAGTTTTCTCTGTGTGGCTTCCCAGTACACAGTTCTCCCTGCTGCCTGACTGTAGGGTAGGTTATTTTCTGCTCTGGGTCTATTTTTGTGGCAGACAAGTGCTGAAAGTCCTTGGCAGATGTCACTGCTACCATACAGGCAGGTTCCATGGTTGGCTGAATCCTCCTGACCAGGTGACATCAGCACCCAGTCCTGTGTTGTGCTACAGTACTGCCTCGGTCCCAGCAAGCTATGGCCAAAGCTGGACTGGAGATACAGCAGAAACACCCTTTTCAGCCTCCTTGCACTATTACAAGGTGAGATTTTAAGAATTTACTTTGTCCTGTGTATAGTATGACCAGATCAGCCTGCACTGTTTTCCCTCCTTCATTTTCATGACTTCTGACATGCACAGCAGAATAGATAAAATAAGTTGAGCCTTTCAGCGCTGAAGCATAGAAGTCCTGATATGTTTTTGAAAAAGAAACAATGCAAGTCAGCCTTATGTGTGTGCATTTTGACATTATTCATTGAAGTCCAAGCTACAAAGTCACGGAGATATGCAGCACTGCACATGTGGTCTCCTGCCCCACTCTGAAGGCACCAATATGCAAGCAGATATAGTTAACTAATGAAAAACATCATTTCAGTGTTGCTGGAAAATGCAAAAACAGGTGGAGTCTAAGGAAAAAACAAACAAACAAACAACAAACTTGTACAAAAACAATGTTAAGAATGAGACGCATTACTTGCCAGATGCTTTTTTTTCTGCCTCACAGTGTGATGCCATAGCACATATTTTACAGATTTTTAATTTTTTCTTAAAATTAACAGGAAAATTTATTCAGCAAAGCACTATATAAAGAGATTAAAACCAATTTCTAACAGGATCAGGATCCATATTTTATTTAAAGCAACACTTTCATTATTATTCATAGGAAATCGCATGAGAATCAAGTTGGTATGAATGCAATCATGCCAAGGAGCTTGACATTTTATTTCATAAATACATATATTAAAAAAAAAAAAAAAAAAAAAAGCAAGCCCTACTGAACAGCCAGGAAGCGTCCTTTGTAGTTCTAAACACAAACACATTTATGAGCTGAAAGTGTGTTTCAGATAGTATTACAAAGCAGGATTCCATATGGCAGCTGAGGTCCAGAGCTGGAATGACTCAGGAAATAAAGAAGATGAAAAGATCAGCACAGTTTATTGAACAGGCCTGACGGTTCCTGAAGCACCCTCAGCTTCATGGCTTGAACAGGCAGACTTGCTAACTGGCAGAGCTGCAGACACATTTTGCAGTAGCAGGAAGTCATGATTACATTCTCAAAGATTGTCTTTCTAGTAACAAAGCAGACACCACAATCCAGCTGCTATTAAGGGGGTCTTGTATGTGAGATTTCATGTAGGGAAATAGGCAATGGGACATCTGATTGATTACAGCTGTAAAATGTTTCCATAGAAAGCAGGTTAAAGAAAGACCAGAAAATGGGCACGAAACAAGTACTTTTATGAGACTTAGGAGTTTGGAAGCAACTTTTTGAACAGTATTGATAAAGCAAATACTAAACTCACCTGCTCCACATCTATGGAAAATAGGTAAACACAGCACATCCTTAACTGGAAATCACTTGTATTTACCCTTGACTGTATTTCTACTTTGAGAGTTGTTTTCCTGCCTTTGCTTGCTGAAGCAAAAGCCGACAAAAGCCAACTTCTATGCAAACCGTCTGAAGTAATGGCACATAGAGGAGGTTGTGCCTCCCTCCAAAAGCCCTCTGTGATGGACTGTGGGGCATGAGACTCAGCCCTCGAAAAGGCAGCCATGTAGTCTGAGAGGAGAGCTCCTGCCTGCTGCAGGGGGAGAGAAGCTCTTCCTGGAGGTGGGCACCTCTGCCCACAGTGGCATCACGTCCCATTCTGCCAGACAGACATCAATGACTGCCTTGCAGCTAGCTACTGGTGAATGAGAAGGCACATGCTTTGCTTTAGAGTATTGAGCATATATAATACATGACATATATTGGGGTATGGGCTTGCAGAAAAACATGTGGCTTCTAGTTCTGCTCATTCTTGTGAATTTATTTGGAGTTTGGGTTTCTTTTATTTGAAAAATGTTGATTTCTTTCAAAATGTGAAGAATATAATACTAGGAACCTTCATTTTCTCAAGAAAGCTCTGATCTCTGCCTCTTCTTCTTCAGTGGTCCCTGTGCACAGAAGATCCTTCCCAGGTTGCTCTGCAAGGTTAAGAGGCAACCTTATTCCATATCAAGGCCTGATGACAGGATCTTAAAGCAACCAGCCTTTACAAACATGTCTAAGTGTAGCCCAGGAAGAGATGTCAGGCTACCAAGAAAAACAGCAAACAAAGGTAGGTCTGAGAAAGGTGTGTTTGACTGCAAGCCTATTCATTGCTGTCCTCAGATCACGAGCGAGCCATGACAGAGATTAGTCGGAACTTGAGTGAGGTCTTTAGGTATTTCTGCAGCAAAACTATGGGTTGCTTTATTTTCCCCATGCTGTATCTAGAGAAAGACTGCTCTCTGGATGAGGCAGAAGTGTCCTCTGGCTACCTCTGCAAGTCCTCATTTCCTACACACTGTCCTATGTTGCTTCTCAGGCTGCCTTGCTTCCCAATACCCTGCTATCCCAAGCCACACTGGTTTTCTCCTTTGCTCAGCACAGGTACAGCATGCCATCCATGTCACTTGAGGGACAGTTGCACAAGCCTGCTTGCTAACTAGGGCATAGTAAGCCATGCTGTGTGGGAAGCGCTGCTCTTGGAGCCTTGCAGCAGCAGACAGCAATCAGTCAATCACCACCCTGCTCTGGCATTGCCATTTTGTGCACCACGTGGGAATGGAAGGGTTGAGGTGGCTGAACTCCACAGCTTGTGGCATCAGCTCAGCAGGCAGGTTTTGAGGGGAGAACAGAAATTGCTTCAGCAAGCAAAGGGAAATCATGTACAGATCAGCAGGGCAAACGAAGAAACAAAAGAGCACAGACATAAGGACTTATACCCTCTCAGGGAGCCAAGAGATGAATGCAGAGGGGGAAGCAGATGGAAAGCCCAAGAGCCTTCAGGATGCCTGAGCCTAAGCTCTGGGGAAGTCACCAGCCAGGCTTGAGCAGGGTCAAGCCCCTGATTCAAACCTCAGGGAGTAAAGAAGTAGCTTTCTGGGAGCTTGTTTAAGCTTTGGCTGTAGCATGCTAGAAAAACAGAACGTGTGGCCCTTGGTAAAGAGAGGGAGTGGGTGAGTGACAGTCCCGAAACCAAAAGAGCCACTGTGTCTGCCCCGTCGTGTGTGAATCCATAGTGCTGCCCAGAAGCTCCCTCTGGCAAGATGATTTGACCAGCATGGATATGTGATGATGAGTGCCTGCATTTCTGGTTCACTGTGGGGAATCCAGATGGGGATGGTAATAGCTTGACTTTAGGGGCATTTTAAAATATCTGTGTTTTTACAGTGTGTACAAAGAGCTGTGGATGTGCAAGCCCTTGACTTCTTGACATTAAAACTAAGCTTTAAAATTCAGCAGAATATATGTGTCTGTGTGTTCATAAGGTTTCTGATGCCAAAACACACAGAAAATTAATAGACTGTCACTGAAGAGTCCAAAACTGAGTCTATCAGGAAGAAAGGAAAATGTACTTTGCTTCCTCTCATTTCCACAGTTGTTGCTTTATTTCATATTGCTTTTGGCATTTTATCTGGTAATTGAGATATCTAAAACTCATTCTTGGTTATTTATTCAGTTCCACAATTTTTATGCGCACTACATCACCCTCTGCTTTAAATTCTCTTCCAACAGGCTCTGATCAGGAGATTTCCTTGTGAGCTTTCTTTTATATGGCTTAGCTTGGAAGCAAAGGTAGCCCTAGGCATGCAGACCCTCACAGAAACATGCAACTGGTGGAAGAGAGACAGGAGGAAGCCCTAGGTCCACAGAGCAAGGAGCTGCAGTTGCTACTTTCTGTGAGCCTTTTTTCTCCTCCCTTGCTAGGGTATTTACACGAACAAGGACAGAACAAAAACCCAAGGGGAGGGAACAATGACATGGAAGCAGGCTTGAAAACAGCAAAGCTTTTGATGCAGTTAGGAAGCTCAGACAGACATCTACAGCCCTCAGCATGCCAAAAGCTACTTTCTTACCTACAGCTATATTTGTGCCCCTCTGAGTGTATAACGCCTGGGAATCACAGAGGGTGTTTGCATCTTGTCCAGTTTTCCATTCAGACCAGCCCACAGCATGTTTTCATATCCTATCCAGCTCTGCATTCC
The DNA here is from genome assembly GCF_034315485.1 of Pezoporus occidentalis. Lineage (NCBI taxonomy): Eukaryota > Metazoa > Chordata > Aves > Psittaciformes > Psittacidae > Pezoporus > Pezoporus occidentalis. Next base: position 2,412,356 of record NW_026913425.1, read on the forward strand.
TGCCGGGGGCTGGGAAACATGCTGTCACATAGGCTTCTGGAAAGGGAGAAAGAGGTGAGAAACTGGTCCCAAACTTGGCATTGTCCCTTTGCATGTCATCGGTGGGAAACGGTGTAATTTCAATGTGCTGCTCTTTTCACATGCTTTTTGTTTTTTTCTGCCTTTTTTTCTGGCTCAACCAGGCCCAGATCTTCATTTAAAGCAAATCCACAGAGTTTTCTGACTGGGGGAAAGCCACTAAAATGCCTATTTGTATCAACAGCCTCTTAATTGCCACCTTCTCCTGCTGAGTTTCTCCAAGATACTCAGATTGCTCTCTGCATGGGAGTCACAGCACATGGGAAAGCACCACTAGGAAGACTGGCAATCACTGCAGTGGTTTTTGTTTAACTTCAGCCATACCTGGAGCCTATAATTGTGGTGTTTTAATGTAACAATACGTGGATAATACAATATAACAGTAGTGCAACAATGTGTAGGCAAAGGCAACAATAGGGAAAAAACTGTATATGGAGGGGCTGTGTTGTTTGAGCAGAAAAAAGGCATGGACAGTGATTGGTCCCCTCCAAGGGCTGCAAGTGCCTGCTCCATGCAGCTGGAACCTGCCAGGTCCCACTCAGGATCTCGATGCAGACTAAGCTGATGGCAAATGAGTCCAAAGAGAAGCCACAGTGGTGGTGCAAAGAATACACCTGTCTGCTCGGGAAGTGCCGATGCCATGCTGACACCCCTCTCCTATGGCTGGAGGGTGGTGGGGCAGCCAGGATGGACACCAAGTGCATGGGTGCTGGCAGCTAAAGGGCTCTGGTTTGCTCCAGGACATGCTTTTTAGCTCCTAATGTCTAAGAAATTTGTAGTCAGTGGACTATTTTTTTTAGGTTTTGCTCCATTGGTTTCTCACCAAATTAAGATCAGAGGCTGCTAATTAATATTCACTCCTCTTACATTCAACAAGATGAATTTAATACTCATAGTCTGCGATGCAGATACAATCTGAAAGATTACATTACTACCATTCTTGCTTTTTCAAGAACAGAATTAGATTCTATAAATTTAGTATTGTTTTTTATTTTATTTTATCTTCTCTTACTTTGGTTTGTATTCTTTGATTTTATTTATTTTATTTTTAGCAGGTGAATAATGTTAATCTATACTGAATATTGCAAGGACCTTGGCTGGTTTTTCATTTTTATTTTTATTATAGCAGATAGATGGTGCTCAGCAGGAAGCTGTGACCAGTGTAATCACTGCTGCAGATGGAACGGTGTCTCCAAAACAGGATCAAAGAGAGAATGAGAGCATTCCTGTCATGGCAACCATTATCACAGGAAGTCTGGACGGCTGAGATGGCAGAGTATTTTGAAACCACAATAGGAAAGAGATGCAGCTTTTGACATTGATGCCCATCTCCGGGTGCTAACTGTGGGAAGGAAGGACTAATTGGAGGTTGCCAGCTACATAAGGGACTCAGAGAGATTTCTCCTGGTTTCATCTGGCATGTGAAGACATCTCTCTTTGCAAGGCTGAGTTCAGTTCATAACTGTTAAAACATCCCAGGAAGATCTTTTTTGAAACAGTGTTTTCCAGCATCTTTCTTGACATCCAGAACCTCTCTTCTCAGCTTTACTTTCTGTCCTCAAGAAGGAAATGGAAAACCCAAAAAACCATCACAATGTAAACCTAACCTTCCCTAAGAAGCTGCGTCTGTGCTGCTGGCTGAACAGCTGATTATGGTTTACGTGAACTATACACTAATCCACTTACTCAGGCTTTATGTATAATATAGCAATGTTTGATGGCATTGTCTCATTTTACTGTTTGTACCAAGATTCAATCAAAATTATTCTTATTGCAGATACCTTAAAGCCTGATCTCATAGAAAAGAGGGGATGTAGCCATAAGCAGACACCCTAGCCTAAATTGGTGACTAGTGGGTAAAGTATTCCTCATAAAAATTATACTCTTTCAGTACTGAATGCTAGAACAAAAAGTACACTGCCCACACATTTGCACAAGACAGGCCTCTAAATCACCATTCAAAGCCAGGTCAAAGGTGAATCTCATAAATCTAAATCCAAAGCCGGATTTGCACAGCTCTAAATTTAATTCACTACACCAGCAAATGCTCTCAAGAGCTCAGACATCTTGAACACACTGCTGTAGATTTGAAGTCCAGGCCACCAGACTGTTTTTTCCGAACAGCTCTGCAGCAGCAGCAACAGTAAATTGTGAGTGTGTGATGGAGTTGTGCATCTTTATCATTTTTTTAACTATCAAGTTATTCTTTCCACAGGAGAGTCTTTGTGACGCTGGTGATCAGAGTAAAGGAATTCACGTATCTGGCTATGTAACAATCTACAAAGGCAGTAGAGAGGGCACAATAAAAACCATAACAGCCGAACTAGAAGGAGAATATGTCTAACATGTGAGAAGTTTGGATAAGCAACGTACAGCACAGCAACCAAATGTTTGTGGAGCTTTTGCCAGACAGACAAACTCTGGAATAAAAATACAGTATTAGATCCAGTTCTTGTGTTCCTCCACTACTTGGTTAAAGGCTTTTGACTCCAACAGCTTCTGCTGCTGCTATAAAGCTGCAGGACTGTTTTGCATGATGACAGGGCAAGATGAGTGAGGAAATTAGTAACGGGTTACAGAGCCTTTCACCTTGGAGGTTACTGGCTTAAATACAGCTTATTGCTATCAGCTATTAAACTTTGCCCTGAATTTGCACAAGTGAAACCCAAGTATCTGGCAGCACCATGTAGTACCAATTATAATTTGCAGAGCCCCCTGTTCCTCTGCCCATGTACAAAGGCAACAGCAGCTCAGCTAGAATGAGCCCAGCTGCAGAATGAAGTGTGATGCGGAGAGGAGGACTCTAGAATGCATTTTTGACACGGGAAAGATGGGAAAAAGATTATGTATGAAAATACCGTACTGCTCAAAAAGCAGAAAGTCCAAAATTCAAATACTGGGGGATATTGTTACAGAAATCTGTTGCAAAGGAATTGCAGTCTTTTAGGGTAGCAACAGAAATGTCACCTTATTTTTTTCCATTGAGTGCTGTACCCTGTAGGGATGTTCAAAATCAGATCTTACACATGACAGTTTCTACACTGCATCTGGACTGGTTTCTTTTTCATGCATCTGGACAAGAAATGAAATTATCAAACTTCTTAATGGAATTGGAAGTGCCAAAATAGCTGGTGCCAAAATAGCAAAATATTTTTTCAAACTTTTCAAGCTAAATGAAATTATTCAGAATATCTGAGCCAAAACATCTCTGCTTTCTTTTTAATTTTCTTTTAATTGGTGACCTCAAGCCAGTGAGCCCTGACTCCTCCGCATTTTGTGCATGGCCCTTCCTGAAGGCTGTAAACTGTCTTAGCACAGGCCTGGCCACTGGAAAAAAAAGGCAGTGAGAAATGCACCTTGGCCCTTGCCACCACTTCACTCCACAGTCATCCCCCAAAAACGGGGATGGTAAAAGCCATTCCAAGCCTACCTTCCCCTTGCATCAGCTCTACCACTGCAGGGCAGAAGAGATACAGCTGTGACTTGGCCTTTGCTAGCATTTATGTAATGAGGATTGCTCATGGAATTACTTACCTCGCAAGAGCCTTAGAAGTCAAGTACTCTTTCTAATGGACTATTAAAGTTACCAGGACATTGATGCTGAGATGGAAGCAGTTGCATTATCCCTTTACAAGGCATAAAATGATTTTACTGATCCACTCTCAAAAACAGAAGTCCCATTTTGATGTATTTACTTCCAGCCAGGGAGCATGCGACAAAAATTGTATGAGAAACTTGCTGCCTCTCTGCTCTAGGTGGCCGGGATGGGTGGCTTCCCCCAGGGGTGCTCTGAGAGCAGAAAAAGATGTATTTATCACGAAAATCAGATACCCATGGTCTATGAACTACTGAACATGTGGCATGCTGCTGAAGTCTTTACAAAACTGGATTACAAAGAGATAGAAATTTAGTAGGAAAAAGTCTAGGAAGAAAAGGGAAAACAAATTTCTATCTGGCCTATATCTGACTATCTAACCACTCTTCTCGTGGACGTTGTCTCACCCTTGTACTACACATATAATTGATCCTGAGAAATCTGATGTGTTCATTGTGTGTTGCTGGAGGATAATGAACTGTATGAGTCGTGGGAGAGTGGATAATAAACAGAGTGGGTTTTCCTAGTATTTCTGGTCAACAGCTTACTGATACTGCAGCTTATACTTAAGAACATTACCATTTTAGAGTGCAAGAAGCTTGCTTGAACTCTCTCTGTGTTCTCTTGATAATTTCCAATTATATCTTCTTGATAACTAATTCCATTATTATTATTCAGTGAAGTGTTTGTAATTTTATTTTCTTATTATTTTGTAAGGACCAAAGAAATTTTCAGCTGTTGTTTTTTATAAGGTGATACATTACTGTCTACAGAAAAAATAGTTAGTTGTAATTGTGTCTTTCCTGTAACAAGTGAGGTTTTGTTCTTTCATTCATTTCAGATTCTCCCTCACTTACTGTTTCTGTTGTTACCAGACTTCAGGAGAACTACAATTCTTCAAATATTTGTGTTAGCGTAAGTAGTTGAATCCAAACTCTGTGAGGAAGAAAGCAGAGAGAAATTAAAAGTTGCAATAAATGCCTCCAAAGAGCAAGTGAACAGCCTTGAGAGACTCAAAGTACTGTGGTTTCTGTGTTTAGAAAAGACACTGCATGTCCAGCAGTTCGTAAACAGCACAGATTTTTCATCCACATCCAAAGACCAAATAGATAACAGACAACAGGCTCTGCAATTTGGACTAATGAAAACTAACTGGTTGTTAAGAGCTGGAAGATGATGACTTTCAGAGGACTTCTTGGTCACACTTTATTGATTAAAAAAAATAAATATCATGGGGCTCCTGCACACACACTTTTTGACCTAAGACAGAATAATGTAAAAATCCTCATTTGGAGCACAAAACTGATTTCACCTCAGTGGCTGTTGTGCACAGCCTGCACAGCTTGCAGCCATTCTTTCAATCAACCTCATTCTGCAGAAAATCTTCCCTGTCCTGTGTAGGGGCAGGATGAGGTGTCATTTCACCACATACACAATGAGCGTGGACTTACAGCTATTTTGGACTGTGGAGCAAACTGAAGCCATGGAAATGAGCACTGCTGCAAAAGGAATCAAACAACTCAGCACTGCAGATGCTGACTCTTCAACTCCAATGACTTTTTTCCCCCGTGGGTGTCACTGAGGAGAAGCAGGGATGTCCACAAGGTCCTGGGACCCTGTCCAGCTCTTGTAGAGGAGCCATTGGTTTAGTTCCTAAAAGCCATGGGGAGCAGGAAGGGTCGCTGAAGTGAAGCACTGTCAGGAGGTGGCTCAGGGCAGACAACACTGGTGAGGGGTGGCTGAGCTCTGGGACAAAAGGACATTTGACACAGGGATTGTCCTGCTGGATGGTTGAAAAGGAAGTTTCCCCTTTCCAAGATCTATTTTGAGAGCTTTCTCATACTTCCCATCACCTCATAGTGGATTTATTTCCATCAAGCTCACACAGCTCCTGGGGAGGATTGGGCACAGGGTGAGGGAGAATTCTGGACAGGAACTGGCAGCTCTCAAGCTGTCTGCATGGACACATACATGAACTTTCTGCCCACGGGGCTGAGGAACACTGCTGGCAGACAATCTTCCTTTATGCCACTTCTGATTTTGGTCGACATGCATCGATCTCGAATCTCCACAGATGCCTCTGTAAGTACCATCTGGCCAGCCTGATATTTTTAACCAAAGCCCAAGGATTTCTATCGCAAGACATTTTCGGATCATACTAAAAAGGTTTTTCTGGTTTTTTTTTTCCTTAATTTATAATGTTCTTCAAAAAATAATTCAGGCACAACACCGATGTCCTAAATAAACATTAGACTACTGATCCATTGCCCCCAGAACTTCCAGAAGCACCTAAATCATGTCTTCAAGTGCTGGTACCTTCAGGTGCAATGGGGAAGGCTGTGTGGGAAATGCCGTCAGCTTTGAACAGGGGAGACAGCATTGCTTGTGGCCACCAGCATCCGCGGTAGTCTACAGACCATATTGCAGATCAGTTCCTGCTTCAGACTGTTACAACTCAGATTTACACCAAATTGCTCCAGAAACTATCCACTCTTTTGCTGGTTTGGGTTATTTCACTCTTCCCAAACATCTTCCGTGGTTATGCAAAAAAACTCAAGATACTGCCTACCATAAGTGATGTTCAGTTCACCAAAGGGTAATTTTAATCTAAACAATCCTTCTTATTGCTGTAAAACCTTTATAACCAAATGCGATTGGACTTTTTTTTGACAGCAGGTACTTACAGTATCTTGTCATACCTGAGGGATTTTCTTACCAGATTTCATACAGAAACTGAGAGTGACAGTTATTATGTTGCTTTTAATAGAAATAATCTCAAAACTCAAGAGCTACTGTCTTCATAAATATTTCTTATGAAGTTCCTATCTGACTGTGATTAGATGTTAAGTAGCAGTGTTCTGAAATACCATATTTGGCTAAGGAAAATTTCAGTTTTATGATAACAGCAAGTTTAAAAAGTTGCATTTGTCTTTTTAAAAAAGGCAACTATAATATTGTTCAGAATCAATGCCTTTCTACCTGCTTCTGCTTTTCTGATACACAGAAATTAGACTTTGGGGTGAGATTTTGGGTTGTGAAGTACTGACCCAGTCTGCTTTGGAAGACAGGCATAATTTCATTCAAGCTTATTCTGCTTAAGTTACTATATCTGATTAATTTTCTAATAGCTGTTGCTAATAAATTGTGTAAAAGAATGTAACCCTCATTTTCCAGTAGCTTTTAGCTGTGTTAATGGCTTATATGTTTATTGTTTTTTATTGCTACAGATCCAAAGACCCTGTTCAGGTGACATTTTGGTTCTGAAGGATTGAGCCAACAGGCACTAAATAATTATTCCGCAGATACAGAATGTAAAGTTCCTGATCAAGGTCTGAAAAGACAATAGGAATCATGTGAATCACAAAGAGAAATATTCCAATGCAGAGATGTATGTTGCATTCAAACTTAAATTTTACAATATGTGACTGAATTTCAGTTTACTCAAAACTTCACTATAATTGACTAGCCATGCTTTTGCAGACATACATGGAAAAATTTGCACATATTAAGTATTCATTTTTCCTGTGTAAAGAGCCTGGAGAAACAAGAGCAAAGAGCTGAACAGGCTGCACAGGACAAGTTTTCAGTCTTCTTGAATAGTGTAAGAGAAGAGACAAGAAAAGGAATACATAAATACAGACATTCTGAGGCAAATGGCCATCTCACTGCTCTTTATACAAATAATGATAATGCAGGGTCTTAACTACAATGGTGCTGTAGATCCTAGCTAGAGGAAAAGTGTATTCTGGGCAGAATATGAGTGAAGAACAGCTCCAAGGGGAAAAAAAGTATGTATGGTTTGAGTTTAAAACCAGAGCTCATTTACATTGAGAGATCAATCAGTGGGAAAATCCATTCTGCAGTGCTAGCCCATCAGTGAGCAACCTAATTGAATGCAGAGGAAGCAAGAGCATGGGTGGCCTCTTTTATCTGCACAACTAAACTCTCACAGCAGCTCCGAGATCCCCCTCTCTGCAGACGAAGAGCCTTTAGACCGGCCAACCATCCGACTGAGCCCGCAGTTTTATCTGCAAGTGCATAGCATCTTTGAAACCGATTTGCCTGTTCCTGAGCTGGGCTCAGCAGCATGCCTTAGGAGTGGCTGTGGTTCACAACCACTCAGCCACCCACTACCATGTGGATTCAGTCCCCCGGCTGTGCTGGGTGGGAGTCAGACAGCGACCCTGGAGCTGCAGCAGATGTGATTGCAACCAGTGCATGGTGCTGCAAGCTCCAGAAATAAACACGGGCTTACATAACATGCAAAAATTGTCCCATCTTTCCCCTAGGTTTCTTTGGCAGAAACACTCACAGGAAATATCCTGTTAGTGGAGATAAAAGGCTTGATTTACTCTGTTCTGATAATGCATAATTGCTTAATCGCAAGCACATAATTAAACTCCATTGGGAAGGTTACAGTGACAATGATTGCTAAGCAAAGACGAGTTCCCCTAGAGAGGCAATCTTTGCATCAGATGGATTATTTTTTTTTTGTGATGGGAATGAGGTGAAATGCACTAAGAAGACTGAATGTTTGGCAAGAGCTGCAGAGGCATGGGGCAAAGGAAGCTGGACGCAGCCAGAGCGGCACCAATAGAGGGAGAAGAGATAAGGTTTTAAATTAATCCCTCCAATAACTGCTTCCACTGCTGGTGGAAGCAACCTCTCTGCAGAAGTGGTTTTTGTGTCCTGAGGAGGTCAGCAAGTGCAGCAAGCTTGAGAAGACTGTCCGAAACACTGAGCGCTCTCCCAGCTCAGACCAGCACAGCAGCCTATCAGCCCTCTCCGCTCCACAGTTGCTTTGATACTGCTGAGGGTTGTTTGTGCAGATGGCACAGGGCCACGAAGCCCAACAGACCCAGTGGGGCAGGACAATTGCAAGGGACCCACATTTGGAACAACAGATTCAGTGGGGAGACACAGCTTCCCAATGCAGAGACCACTAGATCCTATGGTGCACAGTCTGTCTGCTGGTTTCCCCAGGAAACCACCTGAAATGAGAGAACAGAAAGCTGTTTCTCCCAGTGATGGGAGGGAATTTTACAAACTGTGCATGAGTCATGACTCCTTTTATTGAAACCTGCTCTTCAATCATCTGGAAATCAGCACTAAAGATATCTTTAATTCCTTTGTCATGTAAATTCTGTGTCGCTATTGCATTAGGCACTCACCACAAAGGAACAGTAGTTCACTGAGACCACCAGAGCCTTGTGTACATGTCCACAACTGTGAGGCTTCCTAAATAACTGCATAAATGAATGAAGTCCTGTTTGTACATGGAAGAGCACTGCATTCATTTTCATCATCGTTGATGAAGGAAGTCTGAAAAGTAAAAAAAAAAAAGGACACCAAAAAACAAACCAACAAAACCCTTCAGTACACAAGAGCTGCTGTGTTCCTAAGAGAAAGAAGACAGTCAGTTCAGTCTGGGGAAGCCAGTCGGCAACTGCAAGCAGAGAGCATCACTTTGCAGCCAGCAGAGCAAAAGAAGAAAAATCTCTGCTTCAGAAAATGGTGCTTGCTTTGAGCTGGCAGGAAATATTTCAAAAACAGGTTGTGGAGAATGCAACTTCGAAGTTTCAAAGTCAGCAGAGTTTTGGAGGCTGCTGATGAAGTCTGTATCCAAAAGTGATTTAACTTCCCCAGTAAGTGGTGTACAAATGGCACACAACACTAAACCACATATGCACGCAATGTATGAATTCCCACATTTTTGACTTCCCATTCCAGCTTTAACATTTTTTCCAATGCAAAAAGAAATGAATCAAGCTTGCAATAGGATGTGTGTAAAAATGCCAAAACAAAAATTAAAATCAGCTGTTATTTGAATATTACTGAGCCTGTAGTACTCTGTTTAGATACTTACTGCCCTCATAAATCCTATACACTATCGTGGGTAACAGCTAAATGTAGAGCTCTTTAAGCCAAAGCTATTACAGGTTTCTTTGGCTTTTTTGCTAGTATGACCTTTTACAGTGACCCAGATAGTTATAAAATCATCAGGATCCACGCAGCAAACTTCTGTGAACTGAATTTCTTGTGCTGTGATAATTCATCTATTTTAAAAGCATTTTTGTTGCTTCTCCAAAAAAAAAAAGGAATGCTGTGGCCAAAAAAAAAGAGAAAATAAGGGGACATGCTGGAAAATACATTGCCTGATATTTTTCTTTGCCCCAACTTTGTCTGCTAAGAAAGCAAGAATTGCTGGGAGCATATGGAAGCAGAAGGGCAACAGCCTACAGTATATGAAAGGTTTCTGCAGCAAAGCAGAATTCCTCTCACTCTGTCTAAAAGTACAATCAAAGCATCTCACTCAAAGTTTTTAGAAGAGATCTTTCTTTTGAGGGCTTGTCAGCATAATTATGGCAGGAACAAATTTACCAAAATAAATCTTCACTTAATGAATGTTGGTAGCTGTCATCTCTAAAATTGTTTAGATACAATACAGGAAGAGAATGAGACAGGCATTACATTTTGTTTAGCACCCTAAAAATAACACCATCACCCTGCTAAATAAGAAGGGACATAATGCAAGGGACTTAATGGAAGAAAAACAGGCAGTGATTTTTCTCTTGATGCTATTTAGAGTGAGTTCCTTTGTACCTATGCAAGGAGATTAAACTGCTTTGCAGGATGTAGGGGCTTGAATCTCATCATCTCTGCTGATGGGGGATTCTCTTTGCTAGCTTTTTTTTAATTCCCTTTCTCCTTCCCCCACCGCCCACCCCCCATTTTTCTGAATAACATCCTGTCTTCCTTGGGCACATGAGAAGATGCATGCGTCCAGCCTCCATGAAACATGTAGAGGCCAGGAAGGTACGACCCAGCCTGAAAGCAGAGCTAGAGGAAGCTGCGTGCCACCTTCAGCATTTCAAGAGTAGCACAGCCATCTGGTGTGTTTCATTTCCATAACCACCTCTTGAATCCTTCCTTTCAAGGGGAAAAGCAGTGCTAGAGGAAGATACAGGCTGGCAGTTCTATTGGGATTTAACCATCTTAGTCCACTTCAGGATGCATCCCAGCAGCAAGCTCAGGAAAGCAACATGTGCTAGAGCCAAGGTCTATCTGGCCTCTGCCTGATATGGGGCAGGAAAGTAGATACGAGTGTCACAGTGGGAATGGTGAGGAGAAGGACACATTTTCCAAGGAGAGCTGCATATATCTTACTCTCTCCTTAGTTCCCTCACACTTGCATTTCTGCAGGCTACTAACATCTCTTGCAACAGAGATAGCAGCCAGTAACAACAAGCACTTTAGGGGTTTTCGATGCAGTAAGCATAACTCTGATAAACAGGGATGCTGTTATTCAGAAACCTAAACCTCATGATGTTGGGCATGGACCCTGAGCTGACCTGCAGCCTGCTGGACATCTTTTTGCCATACCCTCATGGAGTAATCACAAACCATTTCAAGGTAACAAACCCTCCTGGGAGAAAATGCAACAGCACTGCAGTCAGTTACAATCACCGCTTCTGGGGTTTTGCTCCTAGTGGGATGGGAACAGGACCTGAAACACCAAGTTCCACTGTAATACCTCATGGTGGATGTCGGTGATGCAAATGCAATTAGTACTGTTGCTGGTTTATAATGACGCTGCTCCCCTAATGTAGTAGAGTGGCTAGAAATGTAACCTCTCTATGGCACATAAACGCTTTCCAAATGGCTGTCCTATTAAGGTTATGCAAGACCCAGGGCAGTCCTCTGCAACGTGATGTCAGCTCTGGCTCCTGGCCTGACATGCAGTTACACAACAGGAAAAGGCGAGGGGGGAAATGGAGATGCTCTGGAGCTGTCAACTTTCTGAAATGCCATTTAAGCACATCGGTTCTATTGCTGTCACTGACAAAATGTCAGACAGGTAAACAGCAGTAGGGGACTTAAGACTGATAAAAGACATGCTGGGTTTTTAACTTTTCTTTAGATTGTTCTTTATTCTTCTTTTCATGCATTTGTCCTGATTTTCCCTCTTCCAGAGTCTTGGCAGGGGAGCAAAAGAAGCTCAGGAGTACATAGCTTATGACTGAGTAATGCTCTACTGGAGGCAGAGAATCTCTTTTTATTTTTTATTTTCAGTTTTTCATGTTTCTTCTTACTTTGTGCATGAGCTGTTAGCCTAGAAACCCTCCTGATATTTAGCATTCCTTCTACACTGGTTAATTCATGCTGGTTGCAAGAAGCACGCGGTGGGGACTTGGGTTGGGCATTGGTGGGGACATGCTCATTACCACAAGCAGGGAAAGGAAGCATCATTGTCATGTTGAATAGCCCAAGAAGAGGGAGCAAAGGAATCAACACAAACCTTTTTCCTAGCTGCCCATGTAAGCCCACTGCAGCGTAGCAGTGAGTGCTGAAAAGATGTGGAATTGTGTCTGAAGCTGAGGAGACTCTCTGGTGCCACCCTTGCAGGCTCTCTCAGGTTGTGTGGCTCTCTCTTCCCAGTACTGTTTGGAGACATCACAGCTCTCAGCTGACAGAAATGGTCTTCTTTCCCACATTAGCCAGCCTTTCTGAAGCCTTTTTTTTTATTCTCCCTCAATGTAAATCCATGTTAGATGACCTTGGCTGAGGAGGAAATTGCCGGGGATGAGTAGGGCCTATATGCTTCTCAGGGCACACATGAAGCCTTGTAGAAGGATGTCCTGCAGCTCCTGAGAGCATTTGTGCAGGAACTATGGATTCTTATTGTTGGTGTTGGTGAGTGAGGAGCCATTCTCCAAGCAGGAAGTACAAGAGCTGTACCCATGGGTGGGCATGTGGGCTCTGGCTTTGCCAGCAGGTCTCCACACAGCAAGCTGGGCAGAAGAGGGCTGGCAGCATGACCACAAGCAGGAGAACAAGAGCTGTCTGAGCATGGGATAAGACAGAGAGAGAAGAAGAGTAGCATGCTCCAGCCTCTGTGGTCCAGCTCATGGACTTGTTACCTAAAGGGAAAGTCTCTGCCCAACCACCTTCTTTGGGAAACTCATATAGCCGATAGCCATATGGAGCCCAGGGCTACCGCATTCCTCCCAAAACCACTCTCAGCCTACTACCTAATTCCCTTATTTTTCCACCAGCCTGTATAGAGATCTTGACTGTTGACTCAGTCACTCAACTAAGAGCATTCATTTGGCTAACTTGCACCTGTAGCTGTCCTTTCATTCTCAGATTAGGCTTCTCAGAATAAAGCTGTGAAACTTTTCGGTCGAAATCGATATAAGTGATGGAGGTACGAATTGTAAGCATGTATAAAGTTCAGTATGAACTTAATCTTTGGTCTACAAATAATTTCTACAGTTTTGTGTCTTCTTTCATCTCTGGTACGTGCCAGCTTGCACTAGTTTTGTTTGGTGATATGCTTGGAGAAGACACCATAGGAAAACCACCCAGCCAAAGATTTCGTTTATATGAAGAAAGTCATACGTGGAACCCAAATCTGTTTATTCTTTATGAAAAGGCAGAAAGCAAAGCCTTGGATTAGAAAAACCCTGGATATTCATGGAATGTTTGATCTTGATCTGGCCCATGTGGTTCAAGCCTTTGTGGCTGATTGCATATCTTTTTTATGATGAAGAAAATACAAAGTAAAATCAGGCCTGTATGGTCAGAATCCCTGGAAGTTAATGCATTAAAACAGAATAAATAAATTCAGAAAACTATTTGTCTTCCTTTTTGCTCCAAGTTACTTCCCTAATATCTGCCTTTTCTCTCCTGGGTAACAGAATTTTTCCTCAGGGTGTGTGTTTTATTTTTTGACAACTTAGTACAAATATTTTATTGTCAGAACTGGGACACAATTACACTTGCAGCTCAACCATCTATTCTGACTGCATGTGTCTGAACTTGTGCATATCTACAAAAAAAAAAAAAATAGAATTAAGCTTTTCTGTTCCCCTCCTACTCCTCATAATTCACTTGGAACCAACAGTATCATTCAAACAAAACAGACCTTCTCAGAGGAAAGCAGCCTGCTCTCTCCTGCTGTATAAATAGAACTGGATTTCTCTGAGACAATACAAATCCTTTGCATTAAAAAAAAGAAAAGTAATCCATTCCACATGAATGTTAATGCTACCTCCGAATGATGCGATTGCCTTTGAAAGACGCCCTTCACAAAATCTGCTTGCATCAGGGGATGCAACTGGTGGACTTCCATCTGGATGTTGCTATTGTTCAAGACTCCGTCACATTTGCTTTTCCAGTCAGTCTCAGATGTAACTTCCTAACCACAATAATTTGTTTTGAGCTGTTGGCAGTCTAGTTCATCTAGATTTTCTCTGTTTACAGGAAGATTTCAGTGTCCAATGAGAGAAAGGGATCTTATTACCAGCTCTTAGTCACTGTGGGGCAAAATTCAAGCGACAGAGTAGATCAAAGTAATGATCCGCAGGTCAAAGTCCATACCAGAGGAAAACCTTTTGTTCAGGTTACTGGCTTTAGCCTAGCAATAACTTTGGCATGAACTATCCATGCTGAGCTTGTAAAGAGCAGGATTCAAGTCATCTAATGCTAAACTGAGCTGCTGTATTCTCAGCCCCATTTGTATCTGATTTCTTCAAACTACTTGAGCAAAAACCTCTGCCCACCCTCCTGCCCCATGGCAGGTTGAACTACACCTATGGCTGTTAGTCCTGGCACTAGTATGTATGGCCTGTTCTTTAAGACCTCTGATGTTGGAGAAGTTGCATCTCACCTCGGCAAGCTGTTCCAGCTTCTGTCTGTCCTCACAGTCTCTACTTTCTAACCTACACCTCTATTAGACAGTCAAAGATCCTCAACTTGTAGGGAATCAGATGAGCTCTGCTGACATCAGTGAAGTTTCACCATTAAACACGCTTTGAAGATATGACCTAGTACTGTCAAAACTGAGTCCTTTCACTTGCCTCTTAATTTCTCTCTGTTCCTACTCTTTATCTCTTGATAGATTCACAATGTTCCTTCCACTCACTTTAACATCTAAGCAGTGTGAAAGTGCTGACGCTCACTCCTACATACCATAATCAGCATTCAGCTCTTTTCTGTTCATATTTCTAAAACTTTCAGATCTTCGTCTTCACACATGCCCACTACAGCATTCTGCTGGGGATCTAAAAAACACATCAGACATATCAGGAAGTTTCTGAGATCATTTTCCAGCCTTTTCTTTCTGAGCAAACAAACTTTTCTCTGTGACCCTCACCTGAATTAAAAATTTCAGACATTTAGTACCGCTCATAGTGCAAGAACTCATCCCGCTCCCTGTGTATCCTCCCTTCTCTGTAGTGGCATCAGTCTCCGCTGTTCATTTGATCTGTTGCTCGAAAGATACCTTCAGATTTTCTTCACTTTATCCTTTTGAAATAGACAGCTTTCCAGAAATGTCCTTTAAGATTGTTCTTCTGTGTGTTCTCAGACCTTTCCTTAAAGCCCACTCTGACTGCAAATGTTTAATCAGAAGATGCAAGGTACTGTCACCTTTTTTAGTTAACTTATTTGACAATTTTTAATACAATTAAGCCACAAATCTTTGCCAAATGCCTAGGTACATGTGTGCTAACTTTTGTAAGAATGACTTCTGTATTGTTGCTGCTTTAATCTTACCCCTGCTGCTTCTAATTCCTTTGCTCATTCATTTATTAGGTCTTGTTTTTATTAGGAGCATGTGCCATGTAAAACAGGGAGATCAGGCGCTGTCAGCATGGGTTCATGAAAGGCAGGTCCTGCTTGACCAGCCTGCTTTCCTTCTATGACAAGGTGATCTTGGTTGGTGAAGGAAAGGCTGTGGACATTTTCATACCATTTCCCAAAGCATTCTCCTGGAGATACTGGCTGTTCATGGCCTGGATAGGTGTATTCTTTGCTAAGTAAAAAACTATAGCACAGCCCAAAGAGTGGTGGTAAATGCTGTCACATCTAGTTGGTGACTGGTCACTAGGGTGTCCTTCAGGGCTCAGTATTAAGCCCAGTGTTGTTTAATACATTGATGATCTGGATGAGGGGATCAAGTGCATCCTCAGGAAACTTGCAGGTACTGTGAAGTTGGGTGGGAGTGTTGATCTGTTGGAGGGTAGGAAGACTCTACAGAGGCATCTGGACAGGCTGGATCAATGGGCTGTGGTCAGTGGTACGAGGTTCAACAAGGCAAAGTGTCAGGTCCTGCACTTGGGCCACGACAACCCCATGCAATGCTCCAGGCCTGGGGAAGAGTGGCTGGAAAACTGCTCATGGAAAAGGACCTGGGGGTGCTGGTTGAAGGAGCTGGACATGATCCAGCTTGTGGCCAGGCAGCCAAGAAGGCCAACAGCATCCTGGCCTGTATCAGCAGCAGTGTGGCCAGCAGGGCCAGGGCAGTGATCATTACCCTGTACTGGGCGCTGGTGAGGCTGCACCTCGAATCCTGTTATCAGTTCTGGGCCCCTCACTACAAGAGAGACATTGAGGAGCTGGAGTGAGTCCAGAGAAGGGAAACAAAGCTGGTGAAGGGTCTGGAGCACAAGTGTGATGGGGAACAGCTGAGGGAACCGGGTGTGGTTTAGCCTGGAGAAGAAAAGGCCCAGGGGATACCTTATCTCTACAGCTGAAAGGAGGATGGAGTGAGGTGGGGATTGGTCTCTTCTCCTAAGTAACAAGTAATAGGACAAGAGGTAAGGCCTCAAGCTGTGCCAGGGGAGGTTTAGATTGGATATTAGGAAAACTTTCTTCATTGAGAATGTGATCAGGCATTGTAACAGGCTGCCCAGGGCAGTGGTGGAATCACTATCCCTGGAAATGTTCAAAAACAATGTAGATGAAGCCCTCAGTGGTACGGTTTAGTGGTGGACTTGGCAATCCTGGGATAAAGGTTGGATTTGATGGTCTTAAAGATCTGTCCCAATTTAGTTGATTCTATTATTCTATGATTTACTTGTGTATCTGATCAGATGCTGACATCTCTGCATTACTTCCCACCTCTGCCTGGGTTCTTAGTTGTATCAGAAGTCCAGCATGGCCTAAGAGTTTACTAAAAACACCACACCTCAGCCTGCATCTTCTCAGGACATCTCTGGGATATGCTTGCTATGTACTCCTAGATTCAACAGTGCAGTGTATGGCAAAAGTCTTGGTTCAAATTTTGTCTACCAGCAGTGAACAGACAGACACTGCTGGCACAAGGAAGGCACTCTCCTTGGAGGAAAGGCTGCCTTTATATTTTGACTAGTGAGTAGTCAAAACAAAAGATAGAGACATGATGAGCAAGTCTTCCCTAGATTTGCCCAAAGGACAGTGGGGTCTTGTTACCTGACAAGGGGAGTTCAGAATCATAGAATATGTATTTGGTAGTGGCTCTTGCAGCCTCAATTTTCCTATATTGGAGTCCTGCTATGCAGGCTGTTTATTTTATTGTTGTTTGGCTGATAGTTCACTATGGACTTTGATTAAATAGAGAATATAGTAACATTCAGCACTTATAAAGAGCTGCTTATAGGTGGAAGTTTGCAAAAGATTTGAAAACAGAGAAATTAGAAGCTTGACAGAAAATCTGGTTGGTCATAATCCATACATTCTCCAGGCATTTTTAGGTTTTGTTGTTGCTGGTTTTACTGCATATTTTTGTCCTAGCTACAGGTCTACAGTCTTGGTAAGTCCATTAGGCTCTGCTTTACCTCTTGTGAATCTGCCATAATCTGTACATTTGCACGACTTCACTTGCTCTCCTGCTCCAGTGTTTTCTGTGCCTTCATCTAATATAATTAATCACTTCACCAAAACAGACCTGATACTGATACCCTGCAAATACTTAGGCAAGTATCCTAACCCAGAGAAAATGCTGGACTTGTTGAGAAGGCTCCCACAGTGACAGGGCTGCTTCAGTGGGAGCACTTGCCTTCAGGTACTGCTGGAATGAAAAGAGATTACAGAATGGGTCAATGTTGTCAACTGCCAAGTAGGAATAGCCGATGTGCTCACTGATCTCCATTGAAGATGGAGTCAGCCTCATACTGCTTCCTCCATCCATCTGAAACAGCATCTCTGCAAGGCAGCCATAAGCAGTTATCAGTGAAAGCCAGGCTGACTAGTCCTTTCAGTTCCTGCAGGAAAGAAACATTCAGAAGGTTACTGAAAAACTAATGAAAACACTTTTACTACAGGCCATGAGCAGAGAAACCTGGAATTAAACAAAAAAGCTTCTGTTTTATTTTCTGCCTGCAGAACCAGTGAATATCTCAACAAGAGCAATATGTACTGGCAGCACAGCCCAAGTACGGTCATGGTTCAGGGCAGAGCTGAGCCTGGCTGTTGTGTCAAGCAGCCTCATGCACCAGTGACCTCTGAGATCTGCTCCTCAAAGGGAGCTGAAGGGCACAAAAATCTCATCCCACACCCTCCCCACATTTCTCTAGAGTAGGCCTTATCTGCCTAACTAAATAGACTGTCTTCCAGGAACATCAGGCTTTACCCTGAAAACAGAGGAAACTGGGTTTGCCCCAAATATCTTGTTATTTCTACTACTGCTGGCAAAACAATAATGCACATATAACAGCAAAGCAAAATATAAGTATTTTCATACCCCGTCAGAGTGCATCTCAGCATGCTAGTAGTGTTGGCATTTTCTCACCATGGTAGGAGAAAAAATTTTTCCCCCAAGTCAAATGAAGATTTCCTCCCTGTAGGTGGAAGTTGTCTTTATGAGCACAAATACAGAGAAGAATGTTTTCACCTGCTTCAAGAAACCCTGGCAAAAAAAGAAAAAGTAATAAAGATCTCTGTGGCTGGAGCCTGCTATTCAAAGAATAATACTTGACATGTTAATGCAAGTAGCTGGAGCGCTGTGAAGAAGGTTTATGTGTAGTTAGATGGATTTGGCTGAATTCAGGTGATGTGTAGGGGCTGCCAGCCGCTTGCTGGTAAGAAGAGACAAACCAGAGGAGTTTGAGCCTTCATTTAGACAGTCACATGTGAGACAGCCAGAGTAAACTCAGTTATTTTGAACATGCCTTTGAGTTTAGCCCACTGTGTTCATTTACTTAAGCCCTTTTCTCAGGAAGAGTTTGAAGACTCATCATGTTGTGACAGGGTTTTATTTGTGATGTATTACACTGAGAAAGTCAGAGAATTTGGAGAAACACCTTGAAGTTACTCCCTGGGCTTTTTTTTAATGTTTTCCATCCCCTGCTCTTCAATTGTACGAGCAATTTGTAGAGGCCTTTAAGAAGCAATTACACTATTGTTTAGCAAAAACACAGTGCCAGCAGTGAGTAATAAGCTAAACAATACCACCTCTTTATTCCAGCAGAATATGCATTTATGCCATTTTAACTTTCTGACTTCTATTTTTCCATTTTTGTAGTGTTACAAAGCTTTGGAAACTGTAATGTAGCTTCTGAGGCCCATGTGCTGCAGAAAGCTTTTGCAATAAAACAACTTTGTTTGGCAGTAAATTCATTTTCCTATAAAATCTGTCAGAGCACCCATCAAAATAAGACTGGAATGTCCTTACTCACCCTGCTGTCATACAGAGCATAAACCTTATCACTCCTTGCCCTGCCAAATGCTTGGCATGCCCATCACTCTTTCTTCGGTGAAAACCACACTTCATAGTTACTACCTGCGAAGTCAGGCTCCCAGATCCTCTGTGGTACAAAGAAATGGACTGAATCCTCACTGCGGGCTCTACCAACTGCTGTGGCACAAAAGAAACTTAAGAGTGCTTGATTTAAGCCTTCTTCACAGTGGTTTTGCAAATGCTTCAAGAAAATGTGGTACAGATTTCCTGTGGTTCTTTCATGACTTCTGCACTTGTGATCACCTAATTTTTAAGAACCAGCTACATAGTGGAAAATACTTAGCTGTTGGGTAATAAAAGTACAAAGTCATCTGCAGGTTGGGGCACAGGTCCTCCAGAAGGATCACATTAGTGAACAGAGTGACAGACAGGCACCATGGAGGAGGTCAAAACAGGCAAATCAGAATCACAAGCTTTGCCTTAAAGCTTTTCATCCCAAAATATGCAAATGTATCTGGTCTGTGTTTGGGTATTGCAGTACTGCCTATGGACATGAGCAGGTAACACCTGGACCAAGGACCAATGAGAGGTTATAAGCAGTTTTTAACTGACGTACAGGTCTTGGACATAAACAAGGGGACATTTTCTATCTGTCTCTTTTTTTAACTCACATTTTCCATGGAAACTAAACCTTGCTAGGACTTAACCGCTGACAGAAATAAGCTTCATATCAAACAAGGGAGAAGACACTCTATTATGCCAGCTCTGACTCTGACATCTTGGCCTTTAGGGATTTTTTTTTTTGAGGAAATGACAATGAATGGAAAGACTTGTTCATCTTTGTGCAAGGCTCATCTCTGCTTATGCTCTTGGCCTTTTCCTGGGAGGAGACAGACAGACCACTGCTTTTGACCTTGCCAATGCACCATGAGGAAGAGAGGCAGTTTAATATGATAAAGAGCTCAGAAGACAATAGAGGTGACCTCCAGGGGTAGCCTTTTGAGTGGTGGGAAGAGGAACAGAGGAAGAAGCAACTACCTCCTAAAATCTGGGGTGGATTGAGAGCAACAAAAGAAATCTTATCAAACTAGATGCAAAGTTGTGAGGCCTGGAGAAAGAGGAGAGAACTAGAGAGAGGTCTGGGAGAAGAAAAGGTTCCTTACAGTATGAAACAAGTTTTGATGCTAAGATCTGTGACTTGCTTGAAGTACAGCCTTTCTGTTCTTCTGCCAGACTGTTGATCTTGGGCTTTAATGGGAGAAACTGTTGCGAATCTTGACAATCAACAGTCATACTGCTCAAATATTTTGATGTGCTTGGACTGTGGCTTCTGATGCTTGAAGAGCTGCTGCCTTCACTCCTGAAGCCAGACAATGCTATTGCAGAGGTGGAAGACGGACACTCTGGTCTAGTGCATGCAAAGAAAGAAGATATTACTCATTGCCGTTATGAAGAAGAGACATTTTTGGGAAAAGATTGGTAGAGACTGTGAGCTACTCTGTTCCCCTGAGTCTTGGGGCAGAAAGTAATCCAAGTATGACAGAATGGTAGAATAATTTCTGCCCTTCATTACTATCACAGAACGCTTTGAAGAGATGCAGAGACAATTAAAACCTGAATGGATTTCCCTTATTTTGCCCTCAGAACTGCAATGCTAAAACAATGTAGACAATATGCCTATGAAGCACTGATTTCCTTTCCCCCTGCAATCTCCCTCCACAATGTTTCTTATTTGTTTATAAGAACAAATTGTCCTTATAAGTTGTCTCTGAACCTCGCAATGCCTAAGAAACATACTGCTCTGTTATACAAGTGACAGTCACTACCAGCAAAGCTGGCTGGGTACATTACACACCCAGTTTATCCAAAATGTAATTTAAGACAGGCCATTTATTCAGTTCAACTACATGTAAAGCAGAGATACTCTGCGCAGGAATGCACAAGATCAGGAAGAATGCCTTAAGTGGTGTTCATTCGTGTTTGCACATGTCTTTTCCACTTGTAGGGAAGTACAATATGCTAGGGGTTTTCTTGGTCAACTTCTTTAAGTTGCTTCAACTTACTATCTGCTAGATAAACACAACAAATCACAAGCTCATTTAAAGGTAGAGCAAGCCAATTTCTCTGGTAAGCAAACCAGCCTCTGCAAAGTTATTTCCTTTCGGTTGTCTTGTTTGCCCATTGCAAAACCAAATCCTGCGGCATTTAATGAAAGAGCAGGATTAGCAGTGAATAGTACTGCAGTTTAATATTTCTTCCACCATTCATAGATGTAGTCGAAAAAAAACACATATTGAGCTGTGTGCTTGGCTACCCAAAGACAGCTGCATTGTCTTTGGTTTGTATGTTAGCTCTTTCTCCTTGCTCCCACCTCATTTCCATCCTTACCTATGTTGTTCTAGCATGTACCTGCAGATTGTTCTGTAGGGCAGGAACCATCATTTGTAACCCTTCAGGAGCTACTGATCTACTAGATGCTAATAACCTCCATTTACTAAAAGCAGCCAAGGCCACCATGCAGGGAAGGATGTGGCCTCATGGTGACATGGAAGGAATGTTCCCAGGCAGCAGAAATGGTCAGGTTAGCTGCAGAAGTGGAGGGGCACTCAGACCAGAGGAAGCAGGAGAGTCCAGGCACAACAGGGAGCCTGTGTGGTCCCTTTGCAAAGAGGCAGAAACAGCTCCTGTCCACACTGCCTGCCTGCATATGGAGCCTCACAGAGACAAGGTCACAGGACTGCCAAACTCAACCCTCAGGACTCATGGCTGTCAAGCCTCTCTCAATATTTTCTGCCAGGTACTAGATCCTCTGCAACTGAAGAGTTTAGGTTGATAATTAATGAGAAATAAGCCATGCAGGAGGCATAAAACACTGCATTAGAAAGCTAGTTTATGACACTGTTTACTAGGCAATTGCTCAACATCAAAGAGAGACAGCCCAGTGTGGTATTTCCATTACCTGGTTTTATTGTACTGAAGGATTTTATAGAGCGTGTGCTCCCTGCTGGGAAATTTGACTTCTGCATGGCTTCTTCACCCTCCAAGGGTGTTACCACTCTCTCAGGTTTCTGTAAATGAGTCTTGCATTCAGAGCTCCTTCAGAAGAACTCTGACTCATGCACTTACACAAGAAAATTGGGGTTTTCACATAAGAAAGCAAAAGTCATCCTGAGCACTCACATGATTTTGGAGAAAAAAATATCCCACCGGTTCCCTTTAGCATGGAGTTCCTTAATAGGCTGACATTCATATTCATTTCCACACTCCCACCATGATATCTTGGATGCTTTCCTAGAGGCAGTGTGAGAGCCAAGGAAGAACTCATGCTCACCGTCATCACCCACTAAAAAGGATGAAGTTGACAAAAAGGTACTGTGATGCTTGAGCCACTTCTGGGATCAACAGAACATTGCTGCTCTCCTGTGAGGAAGAGGTATGGCCCAACAACAGCAGTGGCCATGCACAAAATACATTTAAATCCATATGTATATATATATATATACGTATATGCATGTGCACGTATATGCATAGACATATAATGCAAAACATGAGCTACAGTTAAAGAGGCTTAAAAGCAAAGGAACAAACTGTGAGGAAGAGAAATAGGGAAAGAAAAACTTTGAAAAGGGTCAAAAGGGCCTCACTTAGACTCTTTGCGCACTATGAAAATGTCTCATTTTGCCACTTTGCTGGGGGGAGGAGGATAAGAAGGCAGGTATGTTATTCAATTGACAAGAGTTGCAAATGTGAAACAGATTAAAAGAATGAGTCATTCCCATTCTCATGGTCAACTACCAAAGTCTGCTGACGCAGCTGATACTAAAAGTTTTGTTGGCACAATCTCATGATCCATAGTCCTATGAGTGACACAAGTTATGAGCAGTCAGGTCTCAGCCCATCATTTGCAGGAGTTGGAATGGAATTTCCTTCCCTCACCCAGCTGAGGGGCCAGGTGTGATGGCAGGGCCATTGCGTTGCTGCCCCCCCTGTGCCAGGGCAGGGGAAATGCCAGCCTCATTGCAAAACCCCAGCACTACATCAAAGTACCAGTGACATTGTTTATCCTGGTTTTTGGGGAGAGGGGGATTGCAAAGAGATGGAGCACAATCCTAATTTGGCTTTGAGCCCTTCTCTTTCTAGATGTGGATGCTTTTGAGTGTTCGTTTTTGATGTTTTTCAGAGCAAGAGGAGGGGATGGGTGGGCAGAAACCAGTGTTTGTCTTCTCATCTTTTTTGACTGTCGTCAGTAAATACAGGGGCTTTTGGGCCATTTTCTAAACAGAAACAGGAATCAAGACTTCTCAGAATACTTCCCTGTGGTCACTTGGGAATTTACTGCAGTCTTGGTTTCTTGAAAGAGCACAGAGTCAATTTCACCTCTCAGAAAAATGTCAACTGTGACTTCACTGTGCCTCTCATGAAGGAGCAGCTTCACTTAGTCATGTCTATTCAAGAATGGATACTTCCAGTACACTTCCACTTCCTTCCCTGCACTCTGAGGTTGCTGCTAGCTTACAGCCCAGCAGTTAAACGCAGAGGCTCATCTCCATTTTCTGCCGCTGCCCTGGACTAGAGAAATCAAAGAAAGACTGGAAAGCACAGGTAATACAAAAGGAGTGATTGCAAGTACATCTAGGAAATCTGATTGCCCTTTGGCAGCTTTAATTTCTTGCACAGAGTTTCATCATGGGTGCTTTTGCACTGAGGGCCTTTGAATTGAAAGGCAGTAACACTTTTAACCAAGTCATTTTGCAGCACCATCTCCCTTAAATAGCCACAAGGCCTTATCATTCCAGTCCCTCTATTTTATTCTAATGAGACATTACCCCTGTGCTCCTTTTGCACATTTTGGAGGTGTGTGTGTGTGGGGGGAACTGTTAATTAGCCAGACATTGCATTTTTAGTGGAAGACTGCTGCAAAAGTAATGTGGCTTTTTTTAAATCTGACCTGTTGCGAGATTCATGAGATCCATATTAATACATGGCACAGTACAGCTCCCCTGGTTAGCATCCTAAATCTGCCAGATGGCTCAGTAAAAAGATAAGTAGCAGGAAAATATTCACTCTCAAAGATAGCATTGCTACAGCAGCGTCCGTTAGCATGAAGTTCACAACATAAAGCTACCACGCTACAGCATTTTTGAGCACACTGCACTCTCAACCAGGATGCAGGGGAAGATCAAATTTAGAAAAGAAGGGCTTTAAATAGAACTTCAGTTCAAAAATAAAGTGTAACCTTGGAAGTTATGTTCCTGTAATTAATTTAGACATAAGAGTAGAATAAAAGATTTACTAGCATTCTCAGGTGACAGGCAGTGTAGTCAGGTGGACATCCCTGAGTATGACATGCTGTTTCAAATACAGACTTCCAGGAAAAACAGGGGCAGGACCATGTCTTCTTTTTTCTGTTTATTACACAGTGCTAAGAACATTGGAGATGTGTGAAAAACTGTAAATCTTCATATGTAGGCCATCTGGCTCGAATGGCATGACAGCTCATATCAATAGATTTGTGTACTCACTTCTTGTCTCCTGATTTCCAAGTAATGAGTATCTTCGTGGCCAAATTTTCAAACCTCTGCTTCTAACAAGGTACATGAATAAGTGCCTATTCAGAAGTACTCTGCCCATAACAGCTTCCAGTCTGACATGCCTGGACAGATTTATAAAAGCACTTGGCAATAATATTCCATCAATAGCCTGAAGAGAACCGGGTGAGATACTGTGGGCAAAACTTTCCTGGTAGAAAATTTACAGTATTTCCAACATTCAAAATTAATTTCAAAGAAGATAGCTTCTTTATATCACAATCCAAGTAAAAAGGAATTGGGCATGGAAAGAGAAACAAAAAAGAGTGTTTATATTTGTTTTGCCTGCAGAAGAGATTTATTTTTCTGTTCACTGATATTGTACTGGCAAGTTCCACCTAGTGTTTTAATTCTGAGAAATAGTCACAACTGAAACGCAATGTTGTATGAAATATTAGCACATTAGCTCTTGTGATTTTAAAGTACAACAAAATATTTTCTGCACTCTTTCATCTTGTTAAAGAAGTTTTAAAAGTATAGTTGCTGTTGAATGAGGCTGATTTTTTTCCCAGCTGTTGGAATAACTGCCACAAACCAGAAAATCAGTTATTCCAAACCTTGAATACTGTTTTGTCTATTGTTCTTTTTAAACCTATCTCCACTTTTAGATGAGTTTATGATGAGATAGAGAAAATCTGGTCCTATATGTTTCCCTGACACATTTCACTGAGGGAGCTAGGGAGAAGGAACTTCACACCCTTGCAGGTGATTATCTCTGTCAGGAAACATGAGGACAGACTGTCATTCTTACACAGATAATGAAATGTAATGGAAACCCTACTTAAAGATGTCCTGCTCTTCCTACTGTGTTTAAAGAATTTCCTTAAGGAAAAGAGGTGGGGTGGGTTTGTATATTGCACTTCTCATATTATGAAACAAGATACATGACACTGATTAATCGTATTCCTTTTTGGTAACTTTTTCACCAGTTCATCTCACTGATTGTTTAGATGACTTTTATAGTTAAAAAACTTTCCACGTATGTTCTCTTTTCAGGAAGAGATACCACCAGTTTTGGTCACAGAACTGTGATGTTGAATATAGGAAAAAAATACTTTGTGCTTCATTATAATTATTCAACTGTTAATTCTAGACATATTTCTGACAAATATTTTTCCAGATATTGAATCTAGCCTAAAAGTACATTTAATTTTGCAATGGGTAGCTTACTCTTTGAGTATAATCTGGAAATCTATATTGGAGTTTTTTATTATTTTTGGTTTGCATTGACCTGTAAGAATAATGAATATTTGAAAAACATCAGCAACATCTCCTTGTGGGATGTCTAGGAGCTCAGGTCCAAGTCAAAAATCTAGAGACCTAGAAGGGGATGAAACCCTGGCTTTGTAAGCACAACTCTGAGCCTGAGCTATGGGCTCTTTGGCAGGAGGTATGGGAACCCTGGAAGTAAGGAACTTTGGATTCCTGGCAAAAAAAAAAACAGATGCAATTGCCAAAATAACTACTTTTCAAATATCTCTTACAAAAAAATATATAAATCTGGATTTCTTTTGAAAAGAAATTTTCTTGGCTGTTAGGGGATTTTCTTGCATGGAATTCCAGCTTTGGATTACTGTCATCATTCTGCTTTCTGTGCTTTAGTTCCCCATTTACTGGAAACAAAAGCACTTCTTTATCCCACAGGGATAGTTCTTTTATGAGTGTAAACACGTGCTGGATTGTGAACTAGTCAGATAAAACAAGACTGGAGTTCCAGGGCTACCACTGATCATCTTTGGTAATTACAGGCCTGTCAGCCTCACTTTAGTGCCTGGTAAAATGATGGAGAGTGTTAGCCTATGAGTTTAAAAAAAAAACTCTTGAGGGACAATGCAGCCATTGGTCACAGCCATCACAGGTTCACAAGGGGAAAGCCCTGTTTCACCAGCTTAATTTCCTTTTATGACAAAGTCAGCACTCTAATTGACCAAGGGAAGAACAGATGTGGTGTTTTGAATTTTAGCAAAGCTTTTGATACTGTCTCTCACAGCGTCTTTCTGGACAGAATGTCCAGCACAGCTTGACAAGTCCAGAATAACACTGGGAGAGCAATGGGCTGCCAGGTTGGGCTCAAAGAGTTTTAGGGAGTGGGGCTGCTGATCTCCTTTCCCTGGTGATCAGTGGTAGGGCATAAGGCAATAGAATTAAAACTGTTTCAGGGGAAGTTCAGGTTAGACATTAGAAAAAGGTTCTTCACTAAGTGGGTGGTTGGTCACTGGAACAGACTCTCAGGGAAGTGGTCACAGCACTAAGCCTGATTGATAGATTTCAGGGAGCATCTGGACAATGCTCTCAGTTGTGTGGATTAGTTTTAGGTAGCCCTGCAAGAAGCAGAGATCTGGACATACTGATCCCTATCGGTCACTTTCAACTTGTGATATCCTATGACTCTATCATTTCATCTCATCTCACCTTATCTCACCTTATAGTAAACCTCATCTCACCTTCTAGTAAAAGCATATACTGCATTACGAGTAAGAAGATTTAAATTTGAAAAAAAGGGAGTAAAAATGCAAAATAACAGTAGAGTTACAGAAAGATGAAATGGCAATGCAATGTAACAGCTTTCACCTCCAGCTTTTTATATTCTTCAGGATTCAGCAGACAATGCACTATGAAAAATATACATAACTAGTTGCAGAAATCTGTTGGATCTATACATACGCCAAAATCTTTGACTAAAATTGGACCTCATCTGTCAGTGAAAGTATACGTTTAAGTGCTAGTTGAAAATCTTCTGAAAAACGATTGTGCTGATTTTTTTTTAAGTTGGCCCATCTTCAAGGTCATATGATTTCCACTGGGAGATGTGGCTTCTCTGCACATTTGAAAAGTTAAAACAGGCTGAGTATGGAGGTAAAAAAAAATCATTAGAAATCAAAAGAGTTATTTACAAAGGACATTCCATTGAAACAAGCAGTTGAAAGAAGTAGCAGCAGTCATGCTACACAATAGTGAGAGGTGACACAGAGATACCATCGAGGGAATTGCATCTGTGCAAAAGCAGAATGCAACAGGTAGAGCATCTGAGTTTGGGCGGGTACATAAGCATTAGAGGAGACACTGGCTAGCTACTCTGCAGTTCTTTGACTGTGAATAATCCAAATGAGGTTCCTTGAAGAAATGCTGGAGAACATCTCCCTCTGAGCCTGCAATTTTGCCTGCAAAAGTGGTCACAAAGTTCAGAAGATGCACAAAAAACAATAGCAAACACACAGATGGTGAACCGTCATACATATTGACCATACTTAAAAATCAATTTATGCATGACATAATTTTGCTTTTACAAAGGAAAATTCTCATGCAGGGTGAGCAATGCAAAAAGCACACATTCTAGAAGAAGTGTGGAAATCAGAACTTGGAAGCAAAACAGGATATAAGCCAACCTGACATTATGAGCAGAGCCCAGCCAGTCAGTGTCTCAAAAAGAAATGGCAGCGCCTGAGCACTGTTCCAGAAAACAGATAGATGTGAAGAGTTTGTTTGCATTTTCCTAATGCTAGCAACTTCCCTTCTGTAAGACATTTGAAAATGAAGGCAGAAAAAGAAAAAACCAAGGGGGCATAGAAAAAGAGAGAAAGAAAACCCCGAAGAGAGTAAGCAGAAAAGCTTTGCAAGAAAGCAAAGTCAAGACTACACATGCTGCTTGGCTAAAAAGAGAACTCAAGATGGCACAGAAAGTCCTGATAGCTTTCCAAAAGCAAGAGTAAAAAAAGGTGTTAAAACATGCAGAGATGAATAGAGCAAGCAAAGAACCCGTGGCAAGCACAGACAAAGAGAAACACATTGCCAGTACATCCCACCTTCTCTTCAGGGGCTTTCAAGGACACCAGAAAAGAGAACAAGAGAGTTCTTTGGAAAATTTCCACAAACACCCCACTGATCCAGGAAGACCGCTGGTGGCAAAACGCCTTTGAATCATACCAGCCTCTATGAATTCTGTCCAAAGCAGGGTACCTCAGCCCCACTACAGACACTGCTGGGCAAGAAGACTTTTTTATGTCATCAAAATGCGGAGATGTTAATGGGTTTTACACCCACTGTGAAGATGGTGCTTTTTAGGGCATGGTGCTAGGGAGGTGCACATGCAGCTCCACTGCTAGATCTGTAAAAACAAGGAAAAGAGAAGGACGTTTCTGGAAAGGGAGCAAGAACTGGCTTACTCTAACCTTCACTTCAGAGATTTGCATTAAGCTTCTTCTTCTTTTTTGCCATCTGAGCTATTTATGAGCCTGCTCCAAAACAAGCCCTGACTGACCCCTGCAGTTTCTTTCCTCTGCATTACACAATGTGCTCCCAGGCCAGGAGAAAACTCCTGCCTGATCTTGGGCCTGCTGCTCTTACAGATAAAATGGATCACATGCACTGAACACAGTCCATGTCTTCAGGACTCATCCTCATCAGATGTAGAGAAGACAGGGTTTTACTGTTCGTGCTTCAGTGGATGCCTAGAGACAGGTTCCCGACATATCAGCAAGACGGTGATAGAGTGACGGGGGCACCACTTTGCAGACTGGTGTTATTTAGCTAAGCTATTCCTAGCCTCATGAAACCTTTCCCCATATGCAAGACCAGGGACTGTGAGATGTGAGACGGGGTGCTGTGAGCAGCAAGCCTGAAAGAGGCCAAAGCACCCTGTGTAAGCAAGGGCTTAGCTTTTTGTAGGCTGTGTTCTGCTTATTTTGCCTCAAACCAGAAGAGTACAATGCAATTGAGAATCATCCATATATCCCCTTCAGAGAGATAGCAAATACAGTGATCATTTTAATTACACTAAAAGCTGTGTGTCAGACAGCTAACCTTGGGCAGCTGCTTTTGCAGTTTGACTGGATTTGAATGGATTCAGCTTGCACTCAGATTCAAATCTGGGATTACTGCTTAATCCTCCACCTCTTCATCATTTCATGTAATTTTGTTCCATGCAACTTCCTCAGCAAGGGATCCTGCCATGACATACAGCAGATTATGTCACTGCGCCATTCACTTAATCTGGGCTCTCCCCAAAGATCAAGGATGCAGAATTAGTTTGCTTGTTTATTCATATATGTATTTAGCCATGCTTAACAATCTAGCTTTTAGGGGAGTACACAAACAGCCTTTGACCTTTAGCAATTAATCAGCAATGAGCTTTTGATTCCTACAACTGCTTACATTCATTTGCCATGGCTCACAAATTAAAGGCTGTCCTCCCACGGACAAAGACAAAAGCAGCTTCTTCGTCCTTGTTGCTCAGTGTGCTTGTTTATTACCTTTTTAGATTAAAGGTTAGGGTTTGGTTTCTTTTCTGGTCCTCATCACTGGTGAGGAGGAGCTGGGGAAGCAAGTAGCCTGGAGAAGCAGGCAGGGGAAAGAGAAGAGGTTGCAAAGACTCACTGTGATTGCTCATGTTGAAACCATAAGCAAAAGCCAAGACCAAAGGATTATTCCTTGCTGCAGCTTTACTGATATAGTTTGAGATGCCCCCTGACTTACTCCAGTCAGGATGGCAGAGTGGACTTCTTCCCCTCATATCTGATTTTTACTTTAAAATGCTGACTGCACTGGGTGTTAAGAAGTGTTTAATCTAGAACTTGAATAATCCTTTGGCTAATACTTTATCCTAGAAGAAGACAAGAAACAGTCTGTTCCAAAGCCCTAAGTCACGTCTTTTCTTAGAAGGTAATTTAGAAATGTACGGAGTGCCTAAGACTGTGTTCAACTCAAGACATTAAGTAGCAGCAAACCGCAGACTGTGACCCACTTGCTATCAGTCATATTATCCTGCTTAAAAGAAAACAAGAAACACTCACATGGTACATGGTACATTTTAATATCACTTCTTCACTGTAGGATGTCATGAAAGCGCTAGTTTCTTGGAGCACTGTAGTGCCTGAAGCGAATGCTAGGAAGCTGCATGATTTCCACAGCTTGCTAAGGTATAGAGATTGCCCTTCCTTCTTACAGCTGCAAGGAAAGGAGACTGCTTTGCTCATTCATCAATGGAACAACAGAATGGGAATGGATGGGGATACACCACTGACGGATTACCCAAAGCAATAGATTTCTCCTCTTCTTAAGAAGAGATAATATAGAGTTAAATAGAATTGCAGTCACAGCATGGGTCAGCTCTCTGGCTGCTACGAACAGCACAGCATTGCTGCAGTCAATATCATTCACAGCAGCTCATTCACAGCAGCTGTCCTGTAACTGTAAAACTGCTCCCCACAGGCTGAACTCCATTCTTCAAGCTGTCCTGAGGTATCCTGCTGCAGAGGCTTCTGTGCTGCCCTTTTTCCTAGAGTTTTTACTCCAGCCTTAAGTCTTTTATTCAAATTCCACAGTCAGACTTTTTCCACTTTATAGCAATGACTGCTCTCAAATAGTTATCAGACTTTATTTCCTAATTAGAGAGGTGTAGGCACTACAACATGCACAATGCCAATAATGTGGTTTTATCTATGGCTTATGGATGTTTGGCATCTGACAAAACTGTGACTTTTTTCCTGCCTGGCATAATGTTTTGGCAGTCTTTTTACATCAGAAGAGAGATAGCTAAGCCTCATCTAAGCCTCAATGAAATTCAAAAGATAACACTCCTCTGTAAACTTGGAAAGCCGTTACCACTCAGTGTTGCACAAAAATTACAATGTGAAGAACGAGGCAAAGCAAAGATGGGATTTGATTTGAAAGTTCAGCCTTAAGACCCCAGAATTCCGTTCCACCCATGCATGTGTGTGCGATGGAAAAGTTTTAGCAGCAACAAGTTTTGCTAAGTAAACAACAGCAAGTTAAGACAGAAGAAAAAATATTTCCACTCCACTGATGTCTAAAGAGCAGTTAGTTATGCCTAGCAGTAAGTTATGAATAGCTTTCATATTCTGCAACTTCACAGTGCTGTTCAATTTTCATTTGCCTGTATTTAAGGAGACTTACTTTTTTTTTTTTTAACTAGAATGGAACTATTAAAGCCTCAGAAGTGACCTTGTGCTCTTCACTAGACCTACAAAAATATGACTGTTTTTATAGTCAGGTTGCAGCTTAACTCTGTTAGCAAACAGTAATTTTATGGATTCATATGAAAAATAAAAAGAAAAATTTCTACCCAGCTGATTAATATCTTCCAGTTTTAAAAGCTCGGTCTCAGTTTTTTTTTTGCCATCCAGCAATATTGTTTAACACTAAAGATGAATTCCTAATGTGAATACTGAAAAAGAGAAATAGATGCAGGAGAGAAATTAGTCACATCTCCCTGTCAAACTGTTTTCAGTTTTGAATATACATAGAGAAGGCAACATTCAACATTTACAGTTTTATGACCTGCAATACCTTTGGCAAATGTGCCTGCATCTTTCAGAGTACAGTGGAGAAAGCGGCCAAAAAGATAGCAAATTTTGTGGTTTTATTCTTAATGTAAAGCAGTAGAAATCTTCTGGACGTGTATCTGACTGGAGGATTTAGCATTCAGATTGTATATGCAAAGTATTATCCATGTACTTCAAAAAATATGCATGGCACATCTTATGTAGCTATATATAAAAGAATAAATTCATACCATGACAAATCTAACAAGCTTTATGGCAAAAATCTGTTCATTTAGGGCAGGGTATCAGAATAAGGGAGTTTCAGCCAACTTGTATCCTCATTAAGTGCCTAAATCTGTAGCAGCATTGAAGTAGGTATCTTAGGACATTTATAGAAATTGTCTCCTATTTAGTGCACAGCTTCTGCCTCCCTCCTACAGAGCTAACATTTGTTGGCTAGTGTGTAGAAAAGGAGAGCGATTGTGGATTCTGAAACCAGACCTCCTTTGCACACAAATAAATGTAATTCCAGTTTAAAGGAATGTTGGGAGAGACAACAGCAAGAGCAAAAATACCACTGACAGCATGCTGACATGCATAACCTGACGTTGGCTCAGTAAGACTTCTGAAGATGTTAGGTATTTGATGGCTTTATTTTCATTAAATAATGAAAACATTCACAACTCCAGTTGTCTGGGCAGTTTAACCACTCCAACTGCATGGCTCTGCAATCCCACACTGCAGATGCTCCTTGCCTGATTTGCAGTCACAGTCTCCTATTTCACCAGTGCAAACATGAGGAGCTCTTGTGGCCACGGTAATTCCCACAGGTTCCCTGATGCCTATTTCAGAACCGTGAAGTATTCTTGCAGTTATTTTTTAAAGAGTTTCTGCTTGTGACCTGCATGTCCCAAAGAAGGACGTGCTCTAAGTGTATTTTGAGAACTGGCAGGAAGCATATCATGATTACACCGCTTTCAGCTGCTCGCCCTCCTTGGCAACAGCTTTCTAGCAAACTGTTTTCCACTTATTTCTGTGTGAAACTTCTAGCATCCTATATAGGAAATTTCCTTTCTGTCTGAGGGCACGGGAATCTCAAAAAGTGGATGTTGTGGATAGTTAAAGACAAAGGATATGTATCTAATCAAGCACACAAGAGGGGCAAGAGGGCACAGTCACAAGCTCAACAAGGGAAATTCCATTTGGATATAAAGGACAAAAGTCTTGCCATGCTAGTGGATTAAGGACAGGACAAGTTGCCCAGAAACATTGTGCAATCTCCACCCTTGGGTACTGCCAAGATGTGATTGAACAAATTCCTAAGCAAAGTGAGCTGGCTTTGAAATCAGACCTCCTTGAAGCAAGAGGCTGAACAAGATGACCTGCACAGCCCCTTCCACCCTCAGCTACCATGCAGCCTCATGTCTTCCCCACATCATCACCCCTCATCACAGCTGTCATGCTAGGCTACATTCTACAGCAAATTCTAAGAATGAGCTTACTTCGGCACTGCTCAATTCCTGGTTTGAAAATTTTACTAATACTCAGGCAAAACCCTTTCTACCTTAATTTGACCCTGTTACTTCATAGTAAGCTTTCTTGTGAAGGTTATCATTTGATTCAAACTTGAGTTTTACAACTTTTAAATATACAAAGAATTCCCTTTTGTTATCTCTATAGTAACTAGTAATATCTATAGCTTCATCTTCCCTCTTAAATCACATCTAAGCCCCTAAATAATTTTACTTTTTCTTCTATTATTTACCCTGCTGTCCAAAAGTGAAGGGTAAGGGTAAAATCTTGGCCTTTTTTGTAGTCAATGGGACTTTCAAAATTGATTTTGATTAAATAAGATGCTGTCATTTATCTCAGAGCTCTGTAAAAATGACCTTTTCTCCCAATTTACAAGACAACGTTGTGTACTCAGTACAGCACCGGCTAATTTTCAAGCAGTAACACTTGCTTCAATTCATAATTTCATGTTCTATGTTCATTCTACATACTATGTGCAGAATTAATATCTATATCTTGATTTTTTGCCCACATGTTTCAGTTATCATTTTACTGAAATTATCTCAGCTTATTATTTTATAACTAAGACCACAGACAGATAGTGTTTCTATGTCTCTCTATGCATGTCTGATTTCTCAGTGCAATTCTGCTCACAGTTCTCTTGTCTCTCTGGAAACTCTGTGCAAGACGTCTTCAATCTCTGAATGTCTATTAACTAAGACTGGACCTAGCCCTGTTCACAGAACCCAGTTCTAGTTTTATCTATAGAGTCCCAATTGTATGACTTGTTTTACAACTATTCACAACTCATGTCACCTAATTATTTGCTAGCACAAGTTCTGTACATCCTTAATCGTGACACTTCTTCACTCTTTCTGTAAGGGAAAATACCAATGCAGGACATACGCTATAAAGCATGTTCTGACAGTATATGACTTCCCAAAAGGAAGACAGGCTACAAGGCCAGTTTTACTTCCTTGGTGATCTGTTTTTACCACACCTGACTTTCTTTTATTAGATATATGCAAAATTAGATCTGTAATTATGGCTCCTATTATCCCGCCCTTTCTAATCTATTGACAGATGTTCCCTCTGGCATTTGGTAGTTCTTAGGTAAGATAAGAAAGATAAGTTTAGGAAAGTAAGTTGTTAACTTGGATTGCCAACTCATCATTGTCCGATCACAAGTAGAAAGGTTAGATGATCAGTGGAAGCGGAAAAGGAAATTGTTATACCCATAGACAGTGAGATTCTAACAGGAATGAAACAGTACATATGAGCGCATACCTGGGAAACCAGCAAAGAGCTGCCTGATGGGTGAAGATAGCAATACTATTTAGAAAAATCATTGGCTGGAAAAAAAAAAAAAAGGAAAAAAGCTTACAGTGGCAGGCAGGGCGATGAAGTAAAAATGGAATTTGTTCTTCGCATCAATCAGCTTGTTTTTCCACGCCTTTTCCCTCCTTCCCAGATTTATTTCAAGCTAATTTGACACAAACTGTTTGGAAGATAACGAGTTTGTCTGAGATTGCCGGGAGGCATGACTATGCCTTATTTTAGGAAAAAAAAGGGCTCTGTCTTCAACACAGGCAGTTCAGGTCATTCTGGAGGGTGTAGGTTCAGGATCATACAGAAACTCCCAAAGAAGTGATACAAAGCTACAGAGACTCAGAGGATAACACCTCAAAGGAGAGTTCTTAATATTCAGTTATTCTAGAAAATGTGGAAACAGGGAACGAACTACCTTCAAGACTAGTCAGGGTCAGCAAAGAACCAAGCAGGGAAATCTGGATGCATCCTGTCACCTGTTTGGCCTTAGTAATCAGGGTGAAACAAACCCTCATACATCAGTTTTGTGTACTGAAGCTGGAGTACTGGTTCCAGTACAAGAGGAGAAAGAACAGGGAAGAGAAGAAATATTATGAATATTTCTGTCTGGTATGTTTCAGCCATAGAAACTGAAACAATTAATAAAGGTTCCTACAGCAACTCCTTAATAAAACAGCATGCAGCTAACATAAGAAACCCAGAGCTAAATCAAGCCTGTGAATTGAGCCTCTAGGCTAAATTTCATCTTCCATGTCCAGTACAGATTTCTGTCTGAAATATGCTTCTCCTGGCCTAAATTTTCCTTGCCAGAGTATGGTCCTGAGTAGACTAAGGAAGATCTTTACACACTTATCAGGCTGTCACCCAGGCCCAACTTCAAGCTTAGACTCCTTCAAAGCTGGGGCAAACAATATAGCTCTTTCACCCCATTTTTAATAAAACATCAGTCATCAGTCACGTGCAGAAGCAAACCACACTAATACACTAGTTTTGAGCAAAATAAGATCATATGGAAAGGCTTAGAGAGACTGCTATAGACCTGCTCGTCCCATCTATGCTCGTTTCTGAGCTTGCTCCCCAGGTCCACCCTGGGCTCTAACACCCTTGCTCCCTCTCTGCTGCAGGCCTTTAGGGCACATCCATAGCATGTGAGGCATGTGTGCGCTGCAAGTGGCTTTCCTTCTCCTGCCCCACAGCCACTGTGGTTTGTTTGCAGCCTCTCATAGGAGAAAACAAAACAAATTAAAAAGGGGGAGTGCAAAGGGGGAGAGGGACTGTAAGTCAGAGACCAGTTCTCCAAGCTGTCAGCTGCTCGTTCCACAGCCCCTTTTGGGCAGTGGCAGTACCTGTTTGTGCCCGCACCTGGCATCTCACAAAGGTCTGGTAGACTGGCACCCAGTCCCAAGCATATGTGCATGTGCATGTGCATGCCTGTGTGCACATGTACACATATATATATGCATATAAGGAAGGCTAATTTTAGACAGAAGGCTCCTGCCTGGATGCTGAGTCAGGAAACACATCACTCATTGCAACGCAAAGCATGCGTTGTCCCCAGCAGTAGGCAAAATAAGTCATTGGTCTTCAGGACAGCCCACGTTTGTTTGCTTGCAGAGGCCATTGGCAGAGAAATGGTGCCAGAGCCAGCCCCAGCACTTCCAGAGCCATACACAGTGCCTCCAGTTCCCCACTCTAGCAAGCTTTGGAGCTGACATCTAGTGGGAAGCTGTCTAAATGTCTGGGGCAGAGATGGTAGGGGAAGAGAGGCCATGTTAAAAAAGCTGCTTATCCAGAGCCGGACACCTCAAAATGAACATGTGTTGGAACTGTTGGTGTTTTGCACAAGGAAACACAAGTCTCTCAGATAGCTGTGTGTCATTGTATCCTTCATATCAGCCTCCAGATCAAAATGGCAGCTCTCTGCTTGGGAGATCCAGGCACATGACCTAGAAAGAAAAAGGCAGTGTAGTTGCTACAGGGAAATCCACGGGGAAAAAAAAAAGACTGTAAGAGCATTGTAAGTTCCCCATGGTCCTGCTTTCCTGCAGCTGCTATCATCACCCGGTGTTGCCATCCCTGGTAGATACCTAGTATTCCCATCGCTGGGGCTCCTGGACCACCATACAATCAAGCTGATGAGAGACCTCCCATCAGAGATTATTCAGGAAAAGCTGGGAAGGGCTTTTCCCAGACACAGCTCTGGGTCTCACGCTGATGAATGCTCATGTCCTCTGAATCCAGCTGGCTGAGAAAAAGGGATGCATTCCCTACCTTCTTCAGAAGAGTGAAGAATTAAATGAGAGGAAACGTCAAACGCCTTGTGACAAAGCGGTTTGGGGAGGGTGAATACAGTGCTACTTACAGAGCTGGCATTTATCCATACAGACAAGTCCTCCAAATCATGCTACAAATGCACACTGCAGCACATCACTTCAGGGAGTGCTGACAAGAAAAGGAACTGGTACACAGCACAGAAACAAGGGCAAGGGGAGTTGTGTCTGTGAGAGAGGATACACACCTGGTTTTGATCTTCAAATGCAGATGTTTTTTTGTCAAGGAAGCCCAGTGCCATGCCATCACCTCTTTGCCTTTACTGGAAACCTGGCAGGCAGACCCCCTTGACAAGCCTTTTGTTTACAATGAAGGTGATAAAATACTGGCACAGGTTTCCTAGAGAAGTAGTGGATGCACCGTCCCTGGAGACATTCAAAGCCAGTCTGAATGTGGTTCTGAGCAAGCTGATCTAGTTGAAGATGTCCCTGCTCTTTGCAGGGAGGTCGGACTAGATGACCTTTGAAGGTCCCTTCCAAAACAAACTATTCTGTGATTCCGTAAGTCTGAGCAGAGTGATTGCATGCTCCTGAGCTATCCCACCCCTCCAGCAAAGCAGTTCTGCCAAGCAAAGGGGAGCAAAATCGTGTCCAAGGGAAGGCCTTCTGGAGATAATGAGGTCTGCACCTCCTGATGTCCTTGACAAAACCACTAGTGCCTGGCTTTCCTCCACCTGCAGGCATGTCTGCCCTTGCGCAGTAGCTGCTGGCAGCCGTGCATCTTGTTCCCAGCAGCAGGGTCTGCCCTGTACCGCTGCTTGGCAGAGCAAAGGTTGATGGGCAAGATGCTGGATAGCTTTGTGGTGGCAGAAGCCTGGGTGGTAATAGCAGCTGGAGGGAGAAAATAGAGTACCATAAGTGTGCATGTAGCCAGCAATGGCTTCTTATGACTGCTGTGAATGGCCTATGCTCAACAGCTGGCAGCTGAGCAGAGCTGAGTACCCTGATAGCAATAACATAGATGAACTCTGCCTTTCTGTTTCATGTTTCTGTTTCATATTCTGCTTTCTCTGTTTCATTTTCCTCACATCAAGGAGGGCACAGAGATGCTCTAGTGTGGACATAAAGGCTGTGCTGACCTATTTTCTTGGATGCATTGGTAAATCACAGCCACTCTGACATGAGTGTTCCTAGAGGGGATGCTCAGTGGGATTCCCTAAACCTAGAGGTTTCTACCCAGACTTGGTGTGATTCAAGGCAGGACTTCACAGAGCTGCCAGATTAAGTCATGAAGCTGTGGTAAAGCATTCAGGGCCTCACTGCCTCTTTAGTGACCTTGAACCACTTTGTTCCGATTGCCTTAGGTTGTCAGCTATACAAGAAAAATAAATATGCCTTATGTCTGAAGGATACTCTTAAGCCTGTTAATTACTGTAACATGTATAGTTATTATGGTAATGGAGCAGATAAGATTTTCTGTGCTTAAGCAGAGAAAACGTAATTTAATAGTTGTTAGTAGAAACTCTGGATATCTTGGTTTCTTCACAAAGCAAGCCATTCACTGCTGTGGTCTAAGTAAGTGCATCCCACGTGAGCTCTGTCCACATTACATGGAAATAAGCCTTTTTCGAGATTCTTTATGTACTACAGTACAGGAAAATGCAAGCTCTGTCTGCTCTTACTCCAACCTAAAATATAATGAGGCTGATAACACCAATACAATAAAACCCCATACAATAACACCAATGCAATAAAAAAGCAATAGGGCAGATAACACCACAAGAAAACATCAAGGTCAAACTGTGCCTGCCTGCCTACAAACTGATGGCTCAACCATTCTTCTGGCCCTCCTGCCCACAGTACAACAGCTTTCTACAGAAAGCCCCTACATCCTCTTCTACTCCAGGGCAACAATAGCTGATCTGGGGGAAGGGGTGAGATGCAGCAAAAAAGAAGCAAGAGAGGGGAGGGAATCATAGCTTTCCTATGCTTATAATGATGGCTGTTTGCTAACTTCTGTTCATGGGAATATTGCAGTGCTTTCTACTGAAGTCAGAGGAAGTCAGCCTTAAAAGAAGAAAATAATGTTTAAAGAAAGGCTGTTTGCCTTCACACCAGACTGATTTTTCACAGTCTATGTATCTGAAGCCAGGCATTGACAGAGGAAGCCCTGGCACGGAGCACTGCTCTCAAGTGAGCGGCACTGGCAGCTGCTGCTGCTGTGGACTCCACAAACAGGAGAACAAATCCTGCAGCCTCTGTGCAGCAGCGGCTCCATTGCTGCAGACCACCAGATTTGTCCTAACTTGCTTTTTAATTTTCCTCCAGTGCTCAAAGTCCCAAATGTTCCTCAATAGATTTTCACTGTTGAAAACCTGGTAATTGATTGACAAAAGTCTGCGGCTGATAAAGTGTATATCTGAATAATTCACTGGCATGTGTTCAAGAAGAAATATGATCTGGTCTAAGTTAATGCCTAAGGAGGTTCTTTAGAAATATTCTTTTTCCTCTACCAAAATCTCTACTGCCAGTGCATTTTATGAGAGAAAAAATTCCTTACTCTTATTAAAGAGAGACCAATGGTTATACCTCCCCTTTCAATCCAGAAGATTTCTGGAATCAGGACATTTTCTTGTTTAATATGTTGCTAAAGTATTCTGTTGATAGAGACTCTGCCAGTAGTGATTTCCCCTGGGAAAGTGAAGTAGTATGGACTTCCTTCCTCATCTGAGAAAAAAAACCCACTGAAATGTGTTTTTCCAGGCAGCTGGTCAAGGAAGCAGGTGTCAGGCTCATAAGAAAGTCTGCAAGTTCTGCATCATAGCCCCCTTCTTCCCCTGCTCAGCTGATGGCAACACCCGACTCACACTGAGACCATTCCTTGTGTGAGTAAGAAAATACTTCCTTGTTGCCCTAAGGCAAATTTAGCCTATGCTATATATAATGTGACAGTCATTTCTGCTACAAGTTATAATAACAACTTCCAGTTCATGTTGTCTTTATTTCCTGCCACAGCTATCTGTCATTTATGGAAGCATTCATGTCCCTCTGCAAGTTGTCTGGCTGTTTGGTTTGAATACTTGGCAGGCTTGGTTATACTTTCCAGTTTTATAAACCTCCTTTCCAGCCTTCCTCCTCTCCTTTCCCCCCTGCAGTGTCTACATCTCCAGCTTGTCCACTAGTCTCCCACTTTCATTTCCAGATCAGTACCAAAATCCCCATCCATCCACGTATTTAAATCCTTCAAGGACTTGCTTTCCTTACACGCTGGGCTCTGCTATGCTCGTCCTCTCCCTACTCCTCCTGTTCATGCGGTACCAGCCTCCTTTCTGTGCCAAAGCACAATCTCCCCTTGTTGAACCAGCCACCGCTGGCTCGCCTGCCCAAGCCATCTGGAGCCACAGCTCTTCGTTCCGCCAAGTCCCACGGAGCTCAGCTTTAGGAGCTTATCTGCACACCCTTCCCTTGAGAATCAATTTCTTTTCTCCCTCTGCTGTTTTCCAGGTTGTAAATCAAGGATGACTATTGAGTTCTGCAAAGCATTTGAGAAAACAAGCTGAATTGGATGATCTACAGATTGAGATGAGATTACGTTGTATTTTATTGTCCTAAGAAGCATTTGGCAGGCAGGTACTGCATTGTGTGCCATGGTAACAGCTAATAGAAGGGAAGATGTTAGAAATACACACACAACACAGAAGTCACTTGAAAAGTTGGCATTTGCAAGGGTTGCTTCATGGCTGTGTATAAGACATCATTATTTACTTCCTTTAATTATTTCCTCCTTTTATATGCTCCAGCTTTGTAAAGAGGAAATAAAAAATGGCAGCTTCTCAAATTTGGGTAAATTATGGCAAAAGTCGCATTTATAATGGTGATTATTGTATGCAGGTGGTTTCCTTCAGTAAGGGTTCAGATTCGCTTTTGTATTTTGGTGGATACTGAGAAGTAAATCCCTAAGAATACAGCCAAAGGAAATAGAGGTGAAGGGAGAAGATAAAAACAAGTGCCACAAAGACTTAGTGAAGCAGATTTACTGCCACAAACAAAACACCAAAATCCTATTAGTGGTCATGGGAGATGCCAGCAACAAAAATAAAAGCTCGGTGTCGTTTTGCCATTAGTTCTGGGTTTGTTTGCTTATTTGTTTTTTGTTTTTTACTAAAGTCTTTAGTCTATTTTCCTTCAGGTCTGTGGCTTTTGATTCCTAAATCTTCATCTACTACCAAAGCAAACCAGGTACCCCCGATTCACAGTATCACAGTATCACGCAGTATGCTAGAGATTGGAAGGGACCTCGAAAGATCATCTAGTCCAATCCCCCTGCCGGAGCAGGAACACCTAGATAATGTTACACAGGAATGTGTCCAGGCGGGTTTTGAATGTCTCCAGGGAAGGAGACTCCACAACCTCCCTGGGCAGCCTGTTCCAGTGTTCCGTCACCCTCACTGAGAAGAAGTTTCTTCTCAAGTTTAAGCGGAACCTCTTGTGTTCCAGTTTGTACCCATTACCCCTTGTCCTATCATTGTTTGCCACTGAGTAGAGCCTGGCTCCATCCTCGTGACACTCCCCCTTTATATATTTATAGACACTAATAAGGTCACCCCTCAGTCTCCTCCAAACTATAGAGACCCAGCTCCCTCAGTCTTTCCTCATAAGGGAGATGCTCCACTCCCTTAATCATCTTCGTTGCCCTGCGCTGGACTCTCTCCAGCAGCTCCCTGTCCTTCTTGAACTGAGGGGCCCAGAACTGGACACAATATTCCAGATGGGGTCTCACCAGGGCAGAGTAGAGGGGAAGGAGGACCTCTCTCGACCTACTAACCACCCCTGGCTTTTGAGTCCCTCCCCAGGAACACAGTGTGGCAAAACAGGTAGAGATGCTATGTGCTTCCTTAGATTGGTATTTTGACCCCTCTCCTCCTCATATCACCCTTTACAAAATACAAATGGTAATAATGCTTTGACTCAACATTTCTTTCTTGCTTTGCAACAATTCCAGCACCAGCACTTTTCTGACACTGGTAAGAAACAGGGGAGGTTGTTGGCCGAAGACAGATGACAAAGTTGAATAAACTTTGTGAAAGGCCAGGCAAAGTACCCGCTGGTCCCTTTCATTTATAGTCAAGGAAAATCTGCTGAGCTAAGTAAATCACTAGCAACAATGACACTTGTTCTCCCCCAGGAACTGGTTCATACATGTGACAAAGCACTAGGAATCAGACAGTGATAGTCTTCTGCTGCATGGGAGTCAGGACAACATGTGTCCAACCTGCTTGCCGCTTGCAGCTTGACTACATATAGTAATCATAGCTGGTGTATACTTGGTCTTCTTCCAGGACCTTCTAGAGAGTAACAGAATTAGATCTCCAGTGAGCTAAAACTAATACCTTCAGCCAGTATTTTGTGAGACTGTTGGCCTGCTGCAGTTTACATACAAACCAAATCCTGCCAGAACCAGGACAGAAGTTTAGCATGTCAAGTGAGTGGTTTGCACATCTACACAAAGCCAAGAATGGGTTTCTGATTTATTTGGAGGGAAAGATCATGAAAAATTCAATTTCCTATCAGTATTGCCTTCAGTGACAGTCTTATACTCTCTGTTATGCTGCTGATTGGCATGCGAGTAACAAGTCCTTTAAGAGATTAGAGCATTCATTTGAAGCCATGTACCTGCAAGTATGAGAGCTAGCAGCCTGATAAAGAGAAGACACAGAAATCTCTCTCAGTTCCTTGAATTATTTTCCCTGTAATTAAAATAAAGAGTCATCCTAGTTCATAAGCTTTGAGTCAAACTTCCCTTTAGCCATGATGAAAGAACACTGCCATTAATTAGCTATACATGTAACAGCCAGTGAAACCCTGGAAATTACAGCTGAAATAAGGAACGACCCTATCTGGGTGCAGCTGTATTTTGCTTTCCTGCAATGTAAATGCATTTTTCACAAATATGTTCCTGTATAATCCAAGTTTTACTTGTAAGGACTTACTTTTGATGTAATCAAAGTTACATTCAAAGCAGATTCAAAAGGCTTACAGTACACAAAGCTGAGAAAATACGAGCTAAATTAAAGCAGAAAGTGTATCCATCATCTAAAACGATTTCAGGAAATGAAATGAAATGAGCTGTGCTATGAAAACTAGAACTAAGCAAGCTACATCTTCTAAGGATTAGTATGCGTTGCCCCATAGCCTCCCCCTCAAGCAGTTTCCTTGAAAGAAAACTCTGTTCCCTACAACCCACTCCTCCTGCACCTTGTCCTTCATGCCATGAAGGGCAGCAGGTGTTGTAACCCAGCACTGTCAAAGCAGTATATAACAGTGAGGCTCTGCCCACTACTCCCTCCATGGGGTACTCACTTGATTCTTTTCCACCCAGGGCCTGAGTTTCAAAAACTGGTAGGACTGCCCTTGCTCACTTTTCAGATTTCTCCTTGTACTGCGTTTGCTTGAA
Source organism: Pezoporus occidentalis (assembly GCF_034315485.1). Taxonomy (NCBI): domain Eukaryota; kingdom Metazoa; phylum Chordata; class Aves; order Psittaciformes; family Psittacidae; genus Pezoporus; species Pezoporus occidentalis. The sequence continues at coordinate 2,455,904 of NW_026913425.1, forward strand.
ATCTGTGAACAGTTACTGGGGTGGAGAGAGGGAGAAAAATTAGACAGGCGGGCATATGGTCAATGAGACTGGAAATCCCTTCTTCTATTAGAAGGTCTGGATAAAACTGATCAAAAGTCAAGTTATTTAGGAGCCAACACAGCAGAGGTACTCTCTGCAGTAAAAGAGATGTTCTTGAACCACATGGAGAACAAGATCAGTATTGCTGCTTAGCACACTATTTTATGTCTCGCTGTATGCTGATCCTTCTTGTTTTCCTTTTCCTGACCTCTGGCTTGGAAGACTGAGATATGGATTGTCGGATCATTCAAGAACTTTGAACTTAATGTAGGTTTTGAGTTAGTGGGAATGGAAGCACAACTATTTCAGTATCTTTAACAGGTAACTGCTGTTAATAATAGACTGACCTTCATTTGTATGCTTAGTTACTTTACCAGAGTGTTTCTGATATGTATTTGTATATCTTTTGCACTACTTGCAGCTGTTGCAGTCTTAAATTAAAGATGGGGCAGAAGTACTGCATTCCTGAGAAATATCCCTTGTGATACTTTGCAGTCAAGGTTGTGTTGCCAGGCATGCTCTATAGTGAAGTGATAGGCATATAACAAGCTGGTTGTCTGACTGCTACATACCACAGATCAGTTGTCATGCCTTGGTCAAAACAAAAAAGCGTGAAATACTTTTGACTTTACTGAGAAATACAGCACATCATAGTAAAAGATAGGCTCCTCTCCACTCTTACAGAAACAACCTCCATTACATATTTTTCTAATAAACAGTCTGAGCAATCAGATAAAATGAGGAATAACTACACTATCTTGTGCCCATAATTTATCTAGACGTACACAAATTAAGAATATTATTTATGTCTCTTCGGTCATAAGATAAAGATTACCACAGATGAAAGCAAAATATTCATTTTTGTGGATTATATGTTCAAGGGAGTTTTATCAAGGTCACCACATGCTGTCATTTGCATCTTGATATATTTCACCTGAAATAGGGTTAAAATAACAAGTAACTAGTCAACTGCCTCTCATATTCTGGGGGTTTATGCTATTCCAGTACACATACAGAAAGTGCTGGGTTTCTGAATAGTGCTAGTAGGAGTACAACTGTAACAGAGAGACAGCTAACACCATTTTGGCTTTCTCGAATGTGGCGTTTCCAAACCCATCCTCAGGAACCCTCGATATTCCTTGCATCTTTTGCCCAGAGTTTTAGAAATGTTAATTAGGTGCCTAGCTGATCAGTGGGAGGATTCTCAAAGGTCATTTAAATGACAAGGTTTGATGGGAACAAAAAGAAGTACAGTGTTAAAAAAGTCTATTTACATTAGTTCTAGAAAAAGAGCCCAAAACTTTCTCTTCATCCCATGGAAACACAGGAATTTTGCCTCTCTTGGTAGCTTGCACATGAATTGTAAGGTCGGAACAAACCTCTGCCTGAGAAGAATCTGCAAAAAGGAAAAAGTTCAACCAAATTTTCAAATGTAAACCATACAGTGAAGAATCCAGAGGAACATTTTATAGTTCATTTAATTGGTTTTGTGCGCAATTTTTGAGCTACTCTTTATACTAAGTTTGGCATAACAGGTGTAAAAAATTTTTTGCTCGTTATTGTGCCACAGTTTCCATTTGTTTTCTCCTGTTTGTCATAAATCCTTTTGGGACACCATTTGAACAATGCAATAGGATAATAGTAGGCTTGCTTTGGGTATCTTACAGTAATTGTAACCTCTTATCTCCTGCGTCATTTTCCAGGTTATGAAAAGTGAAGGTCACCAAGGAGTGCCTTGTAAAATCTTGCCTTGTCTGTCAGAATGGTAACTGTGTGTTTGCAGCAGCTGTGATGGTCTGAGGACTCGGATGTGAGAGGTCTATGGCGGGGGGGGGGGGGGGGGGATTTTTTTTAAACAGGCCAGCTAGTAGAGCTGGGAAAGCCAGATCGTGCTTTCAAGGCCTATACCCTTCTCTTCTGGCCAGAAACATTAGGAGCAAAATTAAAATCTAAATACAGGTCAAAAGGAGTATGATACCTAGGGAATAGTGAAGGTACCAGATTCTCACTGGTGTTACATTCACATTAGATAGAGGTAAAAAGAAGCAGCCCCAATGCTATGAATATCTTCCTAATTCCAGCTCCTTCTAGGTCTTTCATCCATTCGTCCTCCCTACAACTGGCTCTTTGAACTCAGCCGACACCCATAGTCCAGTCTAAAGCTGAATTCATACCTGAGCATAACACTGTCTGCATTTCCCCATCTTCCAGCAGGAGAGAATCTTCTTACTAGTATTGTATTTCCACCTAGTTTCATGCATCTTTTTCTTGACCTTTATTGCTAATGTGCAAGGAAAATTTTGTTACATAAAGAACAGTGAACATGCACCAGAATGGAGCACTCAAAAATCACACACAGTGCTTAAATGGGAGCTGTGCATTTTAAGGTTACTGCATTCATGAAGATTTTGGCAGTTGATTTGAAAGGAGAACAGAAATAGAATTAGGTATAAAGCAGCAAAGAAAGCACTTAGTGTGAAGGAAGGCTGATGGTACAAGTTTTAGACAATATGAAAGAAGAAACATACTTCTCTGTAGTTCCCTTTCATTCTGCCCCTTCATTGGCTTAGCTGCCTTATCTTTTATGTTTATGTCAACAATCCATTGCTTATTTCAATGTCTGTTTATTTTTGTGATCTAGAGACTCATGCAATACTCAGGGCTCTTCAGACGCTGGTAAAGAACTAAGTTAGCAAAGCTCAGGACCTTACCCATAAGCCAGTGTGACAGATGTCCAAGGCTGAGCTTTGGCACTCGTTGCACCTTATGGAACTGGCTTTCACAAGAAGGACAATGAATGTGGAACTATTTTCAGAACAAATCACAAAACTTGTGTTCAGCTTGGCTTTCCACAGCTCAAAGCTAAACAACACAACTAGTCCCTCACACAAAGAGAGACCACAAAGATCACAACTAGAAATGCACTCACAGCCCCTCTGCCACTCAACCAAACTATTCTTCAAAAACTTCTCCTGGAGAGAGATACATTAAGGTGATGGGGTAAGATGGAGCTCCTGATAGACAGAATAGGTGCAAGACAAACTTATGAAAAAATCCTGTGTGCACACTGCATAAGAAACTACCCAGGCCACACACCTCCATGCTGAAGTAAATTCAGTCACTTTTTGAGTGGCCCAGGCATACTCCATTCTTCAGTTTCCTATGCCCATTGGGGTGCTATATGTGGCCCTCACAATGGAGAGGAAGTGGTTCATTTCTCTCAGATCCACTGGTTCTTGTTTTTTTTGGGGGTGGGTGGGGATTTTGGGGGTTTGGTTTTGTTTTTTCTGAAATACGCAAAGAGTAAGAGAGTGCAGAAAACCCTCAAAACTTGCCCAAGCCTTCAGTGTCATTTTACTCAGTGATGAGAGCTGCCTGGCCCAAGGACAAGGGTATTCACTCACACACTACATTCATCACCCCATAGAAATGGAAGTGGCCAGTGCTGAGTATGTTTCAGCAAAATAAATCCCAGTGAAAGGATATCTCTATTCCCCAGCACACACCCACTAGCTCCTTTGTTTCTGTTTCTGATAATGATGTGTCCTGTGAATAGTTACAGCCTTCTTCCATTTCATGGGATTTGAGAAATCTGTGGCAGTGCTTTAGAAAGAACTTCCAAGTGACTGGTTTTCAGTGAGTGCAAAGGGTGTAACTCTTTTCTCAGTGTGAGAGGTACTTGCAGAGTGATCAGAAAAATATTCTCCACAGCACATGGTTTTCAGCTTGCTAAAAACATCAGAAAGAAAGTGTTGTCCTGTATTAAACAGTGAAGGTGGGAAAGCACAGCATTCAAGGAGCATAATTTTATGATATGAAATTTCACAACAGGCACAGATCTAATTTAACAGTGATCATCTACTAGAACAAAACAAAATCAATTTGACATCTACCAGCTGAACGCTAAAATTGACTGCTATTGGGACAGTTCACTTTAACTAAGTTAACCATCCACAGATTGCTATATCTAAGAGAAGCACTGTGGAGACAGTAATGTGCTTTTGTTGTATTTTTTCACCTGTAACTTAAAGTAGCATAAGAACAATGTGTTTTGAATGAATGTTAAGGCAGAAAAAAGGTGGATGACTTCTTTCTAAGGAAAAACTACCTTATCGTTTTTACATAATTGCTACCAATATTTTAAAGAAAGTAAAAAAAAAACACAACCCCCCAAAAATAAACAAAACAAAAAACACACCAAAAAAAACCCAACCAACCAAACAAACAAAAAAAAAAACAAAACCAAAAAAAAAAGCCCCAACCAAGAAAGAAAAAGGCACTGGAATTAAAGCCAGTGTGCTGAAGCGATAATATGACTTCGGACAAATTCAGCCTCCTTAGAAAGTGCAGAAAGAATGTTTTCTTCATTTTATTTATTCAGTATGGGTCATGTCAATGGGATATTCTTTCAAAGCTAGGGAACTGCAAGTTAAAAGAAAATTATGCTTTCCCCAAAAGAAGGTATGGGAGTCAGAAATCTATTAATTCTACAATCTAAAGAACACAGGCCCTATGCCAGTAAATATCCAAATCAACAAAGTATTTATGGCTTCTAGAAAGAAGTTAGAATACTGAAGAGCTTAAGTATCTAATTCAGTTCTATAATGTATCCTGTACTTATAAAATTGTTCTGCTCTAAATGCAGAAACAAAATTACATTCAAAATGAAACCTCAATGTGCAAAGAAATGTTGAATGGCTGAGAAGAAAGTGCATAATAAAGCCTGTTCAGAGAGTCTTCAGAACCATCCTGGGAAAATGGAAGGTCCACAGTTTTAAAATCCTGGATGGGACAATAACATTCTTGCTCCAAATAAAGAACTGTTTTTAAAAAGAACAGGGTTAAATATATTAAAGTATCACCTCCTCTTTGTTCTTCCTCTGCTATGCCTGCCATTCTACATGAATGACATGAAGCCATGGACTTCAGCCTTCCATCTCTCAGATGGTATGAGTTGTCTTATATAGTTTAAAAAGAGATCAAGTTGCATATTCCATGACTCAGGCCATGAGTCTAAGTATGTTAAACCCATCACTTTTGATTAGTTAATTAATTAATTACCTCACCCATCAGAAAAGGAAAGAGATGCAGAGTGGTATGAAGTTAACTGGTGCTCATTTGGCTATAGTTAAAATTTTGCATCTCTAAACTGATTCACCCTGATAGAAATGGAGTATTTTCAACACTGATGAAACGGAGTTGATTGAACATCTCTGTGTTTTGAACGTAGGTGGACCTATCCTCAATCTGTATCTAACTTTGATGCATTAAAATGATCTTTCATTCATACTCATCAACAAAAAGAATGTAGCTGTCAATCAGAAATTCCCAACAGAACAAGGAGAAAGCTGAATAAAAACAGACATTTCCCTTAAAACTAAACAAGGAACAATAGCAACCCACACAGAATGGCTCTGAAAGGATGAGGCATACAACAAAAATCCCAAAATCCAAATTTTGTTCCAAATAAACAGCACTTTATGCCATATGAATTCTAAATTGTATTAAGCAGTGACTTAACACACAAAAAAAACCCTGATCCCTGGAGAGTTATGTAAAGATCCTATTACAATTAGCCACCATCATTTTCCATTGTAGATGTTCGTAAGAATATCCATTCTTACCATACTGGCTGGAGGCCAGATACTAAAAGTTACACAAATGCATTCAAGACAAGGAAAACCTAAACTATTGCTTCTCAGTAGTGCCATTCCCACCTAAGTTGACACCAGGACTTTGGCTCCATAGCAACGAGGTCACATACATAATGCTCACTAGCACCCTTCATTTTCCTTAGAAAATCTTGCTTCCTACATCCAACAGTAGTACAAGGTTAGCACATTAGGGCAGTTTTGATTCTGCAAAATTTCTATAATCCAAATTTTTGTTTCAGACTTACAACAAATCAAGATATTGATAAGACAAACAAGAACCTGTTCTTTCTGGACTGTTTTTCTGACATATCCTCCACCCCTTCTCTGTTTTGTCAAGTTGCAGAATGGCATTTTACACTCTTTCCTTTTGTTCATTTTGCCAGAGCAGATACGGACCTCTGTGTCCTGCGGTCTTCTGACCAACCTTCTTCTTCAATGATGTCCAGGCTCTACCAGCTTTGCAGCTTGGACCGTACTTAAGTCCCGAAAATTATTGCCCATGGCAGTGATGGATTTGAATGGACTTGAGCAGCACATACTTGCCCATCACTGACAGCCTCTCCTTAGTGCTGGTAATCCCTGCTGCCAATTCCCTCTCAAATTATTTGCTACCCTGCATTTTCCTCTCCTTTTCTGTCTGCCACCAAGATAATACTCCTTTGTTTCCAGTCTTTCTTCTCTTGCACTTCTGTCCTTAAGGCTGTCCCAGTGTTGCTGCCTTTCCATTTCCCACGCAATTGAATACCTTCTTTAATTTCTTCAGTGTCTTTTTTATTTCTGTTTTCTGTATGTTTGAAGCATCACAGTATCACAGTATGCTAGAGATTGGAAGGGACCTCGAAAGTTCATCCTCTCCACCTGCACAGTTCTCAGTCTCTTCATGACCTGTTTCCCTTCGTAGTTAGTATAATGTTTTATCTGTTACAAAACAACACAAACACTCAAGTTGACATATAAATTACACAACATGCCAATGAAAATAAAGAAAAAAAAATACTGCAGCCCAAATACTCCCTGCTCAGCTGCCAGAGCTCTCCTTGTTTCTCTTAGAGCAGCTTCAGATGCTGACTCCCATTTATACTCTCTTGATTGACCTGCTGGCACTGCCAAAACAGTGCAATGTAGTTTAGACATAAATCTGAGTCAGGCTGTAATTCTCCAGTGCAGTGCTCTCTCTGAACAGAGTTCTATTCAATGGACTTCAGGGCATTTGGGATCGGCAAAAGGGTTATCCACAGAAACAGCAGTACTGCACCAGGCCCTTGGTGTTGCAGCTGCAGTGTCAAGAACAGAATTGCTGTGTCTGGTTTGGGCCAGGCACTGTTCCCCGGCATACTCTCATAAGTTCTTCTCCTCATCTTGGTGATGGCAAAATCATATTTCAGCCACTGTACAGCAGCATATGGCAGTAACAAGCAGCAGCTCCGCAGACACATACATCTTTTTGGTTTTTAACTTCCAGCTCACTACCATAAATATCCCTGTCCCTGCCTCCCCATCTTGATTCTTAACATTTCCTCAGACAAAATTGCTCATGCCTCCATCTTCCAGTGTCTGGCAACAGCACCTTCCCGAACTGTAGCAACAAAACACACTTGTGTAAGATAAAACACTTTGGCAGATAAAGTGAGCAGCACCTCAAAACATAACCAACAGAACCAACCAAACAGCATGCGTTTCTGACCAATAGAAACATGCTTGAAATTTATATTCTTTTTGAAATGTATTAGAAAAAGCTCTCAGAAGCAAACATGCCATATAAAAATATTATATATTTTTGCTGTGCAAAAATGGTACACTCTACTTCCTATTTTAATGCTACTGGAAATCATCCCAGCTTAACAACTCATCTCACAGGGTACAGATAGTGGGAAGAAGTCTTTGCCATGGGATGGCTTCTGAGGCCAGCTCTGTAAGCTTCTGAAAAGGATTAGACATTTGAATGGGAAATAAGCATCTCCATAGCTGAGATAGCTAATGCCCTAGATCTAACAATCCTGAGTAGTCCAGAAATCAAAGCTTTCTCTAAGCCTTGTGCTTGGCATGTCTCTCCCAGTTTGGTGTACAATGCCATGCCTTATCCTTTCCTAATTCAAGCTCCTCTTCCAGACCTTTTTCTTTCGGTGCAGCTGCTTGTTGTTTACCTGACTTTGAGCCTCATTTATTTGCTTCTACAATAAACAAACCCACCGTATCTTAAAGTGTGTGTTTCATTATAAGACAAAGGGAGAATTGCCATGGTTTTATCACAAGGCACAAAATTTTTATTTTGCAAACATCACTATGTTTTTTTTTGTTTTGGAAAAAAAAATCTGCTGCACACAACTATCTTGTTATTTCTTTTAATGGCTATTCAGGGCAGATTTACAGAATATGAATCATGCATTTTTACATCTTGAGAGATATCTAGAAAGCTCTTGTGTCTCCATGATTATTAATAACTAAAGGTCATATAGTCCATTTTCCTACAAACGAATCTCTTTCACATCTACTGTTGTCCTGTCCATTTCAGAACACACTGAATCCTAAAAATAACCAGAAATAAATGTCACCAGGAGAAAGGTTTTTACTTTAATTTAGAGAAATATTTTACCCTACTTATCTATAGGTGCAGTGAAGCTTGCTGTCAGTAATTTACTATAATTCAATAATTTTTAACCCTGCATTTTACTATCATCTTATTCATGCCATTACTTATGGATCTCTAAAAAATTATGTTAAATAAAATTCTCATGCTAAATAAATTCCTATGGCAACTGCATAACTGAGTACATCCCACAAGCCGTTCTTATGAAGCTGTAATTATTGAGATTCACCTTGCAGAAGTTATTTCTTCTCCTCTAAGGCAGACTACCCTTGCAGCTCTACCAGAAGTGGCTGGATATGAGCTATTGCTTGAATTCTCAGCTGCTAGTTATTGCCAATCAGTGAAGCAGTTAGCAGAGGCACTTATTTCCTTTTTCAGTCCAAAATCAGAGAGACTAGCTTACCCACAACAGGGAGGCGGTGTGAATTAACCTGTCTGCCTTGCCCCAGAATGGATTAGGCTTGCTCACACAATCAGCAGTGCATGAAGACCGTCTCTCCCCTTCTGCTCTCTGCCTCTTAGCTGTTAGCTGCCACATCTTAGCTTGAGTCTCCTTATGATTTGCATAGACCCCATCTGCTGTCTAGACAGCACCCAGGAACTCATAGTTGCCCATCAGGGTGGTCTCTCTCTTAGCCCTTGGCTCCAAGAAAGACTCTGCAATTGAAAAGGGTGAGTGTCAGAGGAGCATAAAAGCCATGCATTACTGTAGTGTTAGAAATCCAGGTTAGATGCAATCTGTGCTTAACTAAGAAGATAAATAAACTTTATGGGGAATATTCCTGTCTAGTCACACTGAGCTCTTCCTTTTAAAAGCACTGCAAAATGTGACTTCTACCATAATAACCATATTAATGCCTAATTTCAGTACTCATCAAACAGCAAGCTAAGACTTCCAGAGGGTTCATGGTAGCTTCCCAGTAGTGGACCAGGAACAACTCAGTGTTCGAAACAAACAGTATCTCAACATTAAGTTATGTGCAAACAGCAGTGCTGTGGAAATGGCACCATTTTTATCCATATCTCAGTCAAGGGAGATGCTGATATGTAGAGGCCGGCATGGTAGAACACAGTGCAGAGATTTTCAGACTAACATCAGACATTATCACTGCAACATCTTTGTCGGTGACATGGACAGTGGGATTGAGTGCACCCTCAGCAAGTTTGCCAATGACACCAAGCTGTGTGGTTTGGTTGATACACTGGAGGGAAGGAATGCCATCCAGAGGGACCTCAACACGCTTGCGAGGCGGGCTGATGCCAACCTCATGAAGTTTAACCATGCCAAGTGCAAGGTCCTACACCTGGGTCAGAGCAATCCCAGGCACAGCTACAGGCTGGGCAGAGAAGAGATTCAGAGCAGCCCTGTGGAGAAGGACTTGGGGGTGTTGGTTGATGACAAAATGAACATGAGCCGGCTTCATTGCTTCATGGCACTTGCAGCCCAGAAAGCCAACCGTATCTTGGGCTGCATCAAAAGGAGTGTGACCAGCAGGTCGAAGGAGGTGGTCTTGCCCCTCTACTCTGCTCCCGTGAGACCTCACCTGGAGTATTGTGTGCAGTTCTGGTGTCCTCAACATAAAAAGGACGTGGAACTGTTGGAACAAGTGCAGAGGAGGGCCGCGAGGATGATCAGGGGACTGGAGCACCTCCCATATGAAGATAGGATGAGAAAGTTGGGGCTGTTCAGCCTGGAGAGCAGAAGGCTGCATGGAGACCTCATAGCAGCCTTCCAGTATCTGAAGGGGGCCTATAGGGATGCTGGGGAGGGACTCTTCATTAGGGAATGTAGTGACAGGAGAAGGAGTAACGGGTTAAAACTTAAACAGGGGAAGGTTAGATTGGATATAAGGAAGAAGTTCTTTACTGTGAGTGTGGTGAGGCACTGGAATGGGTTGCCCAAGGAAGTTACGACTGCTCCATCCCTTGGTGGTGTCCAAGGCGGGGCTGGACAGAGCCTTGGGTGACTTGGTTTAGTGTGAGGTGTCCCTGCCCACGGCAGGGGGTTGGAACTTGATGATCTTAAGGTCCTTTCCAACCCAAACCGTTCTATGATTATAAGAAATTACACTCTCAATTAAAGACATGAACAGACTTCACCGTACGTCAACAGGTGGAAGATTGTACTGTTTCCAGACCTTCTTCACGATGGAGAGTAATTATTATGATTGCATGGCAGAGAGGCAGCAGCACAGAGAGACACTACATCTGTGAGTCATTCACAGCAGTAGAGTTAGCAGAGGCACAGCCTGGATAATAGGATTAGCAAGGCAAGACAGATACATGCTTTGGGAGTGCACACACGTGTATATGATCATTAGGTGTCAAAATAGATAGCTAAGGATTACATTGTATTAAGAAGATCAAGTAGGACTTAGGGCACATTCATGTCAGCTGCATTGGTAAATTGATCACAGCACCTACAAAATACTTTCCTCTCTCCTCCCTATCACACATTTTCCCTGCTGTTTAGTTAACTGAAAAGCCTCAATGCCAAAAATAGAAGCTTAGGCAAAAGAATTTGTCTCAGTACATTTCTAAATATTGTGGAATTATTCAAGACTATTTCAGTGTATTTATACAGAAACATATAAGGTGCATTTCTCCTCCTCCACTTCTTTAAAGATGGCATGACAGAACTTCTGTCCTAGAACAGTTTATTTCTATTAATAATTGTATGCCCACATGGGGAGGGAGTCAGTGTGACTGAGGGGTCAGGTATCCCTCATGGCAACTGCAGACTGGAATCACTAACCATGCAAAGCAAATTCCCAAGAGATGGACAGGAATATGCATCAGAGCTCTTACTTTTCTGATACATGTAGATACAAAACAGCAGCTACAACAGGGCACTCGAGAATCTTTGTTCTCAGTTTCATTTTTGCTCTTCTTTGAGTGCAGCTGCATGTTGGAACTGAGTAACAGTTCCCCTCAGGTTTTTCTCCAGTTCTGTTTTATAAAAGTCTTCTTTATATAAACTACACTCTTGCACCATCTTTGTTATATTCTCCTATTGGAATTAGAAGCAAGGTAATAAAACCAAGGTTGTTTCTATCGGGACATTAATATCATGCAACAAAATAACTCCTGCATTGTGGCCAAACCAAATATTTGTAAATAGTTTGCCTCTCCATAATTGCAGTGTATTTTCTATTTATTACATATCCTACTGCTGTGTTCAGCTGTAATTCAGCAGTTGCACAATGGAAGCAGTGATGGTCAGAGACAGTGCTTGTGTGGAGAAAGAACAGTGACTTTCGATAAAACCAAGTGAGATCAGCATGCAGTAATGCTCTGCACTGAATCTCAAAGCACGATTCTTCGTGGCTTCGCCTACCAGTTTTAAAAATGCATGATGGTGTTATTCTGTACATCTAGGGTATGCTGTCAGCTAAATACCCATAAATCTTTCACATCACCCTATCACGAATCTCTTACTTCCTTTTTCTTTGACTGAGAACCATGCAGTGTCCATACCAGTTGGAAGTGTACGGCTGTTGCTGCCTCTAGCACAAAACAATCTCATTAAGTTTTCATGCTCATCAAGAGCTGCTCTACACGCTAATATCTTCTCTAATGTGAACAAATCAGCAGTTCTGATTTTTATCAGAAACATAACATGAACAGACAAGCTTTTTTCCTCCCAAAGCAGTTGGTGAGAAAATACAGCCTCTCAAGAGTCTGTGGGGATGTGCAAGAAAGTCGCTCCTCCTCTGCGGACCATCTTACATCTGCTACAGTGTAATCTACAGAGAGGAGTATGTGAAATTAATTCAGCGCTTGTGCTCTCTTTCATTTGCACAGATTAAAACTGGGAATGACTCCACCAGAGAAATGTCGTTACAGCAGTGTAATTAAGAGAAGATCTGTACCCTGGGCCTCCACAGTGACCTGTACCCCCAGTGGGAGAAACCAGTGGCCTGAACCGCCATGCCTAAACAGGACGCAAGCCTGCCTGGCAGCAAGGAGGGCTTTGCTGTATGCCTGTGGCAGAGGCTGGATGTTGGCAGCCCACAGCACAGGGGAGGCATCCCCGCTCCGCAGCCCCATCTCCATGGCTGCAGCAGCTGAGGGAGGGAGGGAGGGAGGGAGGGAAGGAGGAAAGGAAGGAATAAGGGCCTTTGTAAGCAGCCTTTTAAAAATACCACTGAGTAGGCTTCAACTGAAGTGCATAAAAATAATCTAATTCCACTCCTACTCTAATAGGATAGCATATATTGTTCTTTCTCTTCATCTATTTCCCCTGAAAGCTTTCTGCACCCAGCTGCATTAATGAAAGCTGAACTGATGGGGATGTAGATCAGATCAATGTGGATGTATGCAGAATTAGGTCATTCTGATGGAGAGCAGGCCCAGCCACTCTAAGAACACTTGTCCAGATGAGAGGGAGTGAGCTAAGCCCTCATCCCTTGCTTTCATTTTTTCTTTATATGATATGCATGAAGGTGAAATCCAGCACATTAGCAGTGCATTTTGCAGAGACAGAAACTTGCTCTGAATGGGAGCTCAAAACACAAGTACCTTGTACACTGAAGTATCTATGCTTGGCACCTATCTGCAGTGTTGAGGCCTCTAAGAGCTGGCAGGAGCTGCTCTTTACAAGCAAAGAAGAGGGGCAATTTGGGAAGAGGAGACAGATCTGTTCATATAGTGTGGGAAAGCAGCAAGTGTCTAAGACTGGGGGAAAAGCAAGAGTGAAGCCAAAGGGATCTGTCTCTGCACAGATTTGCTGTTGCATCCCATCTTCTGCTCTCAGTGAGGCAGGTAGGAGAAACTGGAAAGTGCAACGGAGTTCCAGAGGGTCAGCTGTTGAAGAAAGAGATGTGCTGGATAAAGTCACTTTAGGTCAAAGCCATTTGTAGCAGGCAGGGGTTGAAGAGCAGGTTAGAAGCAAACCTTGTTGCTTCATGATATTTGCATGCCAGTATCTCGAGTTTCCAGAAAGCAGCATGAGTTTTGATATTAAAGACTATGAGCTTTATTTCTGAGCAAGTTGGAAAATGCATGTTGTTGGACTTCACCTCTAAGAGTTACACTAAAAACCCAAGGAACATATCTTGTGCTGAGGGCATGATATACTTCATTAACAATACAAAAGATACGTTACCCAGCAACACTGCAAACATGTCAGGTATTATGGCATGTAAAAATACTGTTATGCTAGTACAGTCACCTCCTCATACCTTACAGTAGCAGTAATGAGAAGAAGCAGGTAGCTTCTTGGAGCATTGTAGGCCCCCACAAGTTAAGGGACCTTATGGGACAGTGACAGCAGTGCATCTCTATTGCCTTGACGACGTTCCAACCGTATACTGCACAAACTGTGAATGAAGAGCATGTCAGTGGTTGGCATCTCCACCCTGTCTCTCAGCAGTGCAGACCAAATAGGAAGTCGATACAGACTATAAGGACTACCAGGAGGTCATCATCTATTTAGGCCCTGAACTATGGTCTTACAAAACTAAGAAATGAAATTTGAAATTCTTGGTTACTCTGATGAACTGCTAATTACCATCATATTTCAGTTCACAGATGGTCTACTATTTAAACAAACTGAGACAGAGTTTTCCTGATGTGAAGAATGGGAATATGAACTGCATGCTGGTGCATGATGAGTAGATGCTTCCAGCAGAGGTATGCATGCTGGCTGTCAGGAGAAACAGCAAAACATTCCTGCCTGTCTGGAGCAAGAAACACAGCCCATGCAGTATTAAGTGGCCAGTATGAGACTGAAATCTGGTTCTAAAAAAGGCTGTGCTAAGGAAGAATGAGGGGGATGGGATTTTTCCCCATTTGTAGGTTGGTCTTATTTTGCAGCAGCTATATTCTACACCAACATGTGGTAGACCAAAGATTAAGTCTCAAATTCCCAGACGCTGGGTTAGAAGAGGCCACGTATGTCACAGAAGTGACAAGTGTAGTTTCAAGAGCTGAGGATTTGGTTGCCATACTTTCCAGCACCTCTTGTTATTCAAATCCTTCATGAACCTTGACATTTGCTAACAGAAGTGGCTAAGTCCCACCTATCTCTTTCCTAGCAATAAGTTTTCAGTTGGAGGCTTAGCTGAAAAGAGCCCACGTATATTTTTTCAAATGTCAGGAGCTTACACCTTCCTACTGGTAATATTAAACCTGTCCTTTGGGCTTTTATGAAGTGGTCAGGACTTCATCAGAGTGCAGAGACAGGAAAATATCAAAGTAAATACTATGGTTATCAGACAGAGTTCAAGTATGTGCCCTACAGTCATTCAACTACTTTATGACATGTACATCCTGTTTTAAAATAATGGATAGCATATATGTATGAACTCGTTTTGACTGCTGAGAAAATGATCACGTGCATTTTCAAGGCCAAACTCTTGGTTGAAGTTAGAAAATACAGACTAGGTGCATAAAAATTTAAGAAAGATCAAAGGTGTACAGCTACACTGCAGTGTGAAGGGCATTTCTAGGACATCCTGCAGCCCATGCACATTCAGTCAGAATCACACCATGAAGTATGGGCACTGGCTGCTCTCACAGGGATGTGCCTGAGCTCACCTAGTGGCTTTGTACATTTGAAACTGCTTTTTTAGGTGCTTATGCAGAGTTCCGGTTGCCTGCAAGATATTGAGCTGTACGGGACACATGTGGACGTGGGGATCATGTTGCTCTTCTGGATGCTTCTGGGAGCACTCCATAACGTCAGGGAAGGCACAGCTCTACAGAACTGTTTGAAGCTTTTTTAAGTCATCACTAAACCCAGTCAATTTCTCAATATAATTCTTGCTCTTTAATCCATATACTTCATCCTTAGCTTGAGAGTTCTAAGCTTCAATCTTTCTTGCTGTTCATATGGAGTGAGGAAATTCCAAACTCACCATTTTTATCTGCCAGTGGCTCCAGGATGGAATGTTAGTTCAGTTCAGGGATTTCTGATTATGTGCTTCGTACTCAGAAGCTGAGGGCTGACATATGCACTGGCTAAGAGCTTACTCCAGACCACTTCAGCAGAAAATAAAGTTCAGTTTAGAATAGAAAAGTAGTATAGTTTTCAAATATGTTTTTCCTGGAGTGACATACTCTAGAGTGTCTGAGGAACCAAAAGTCAGCTTCAGATCTCATGGGAGATGGCAGACAAATGAGCTCAGAGCATTTTAGTCTTTGTCAAGCTTTCATACCTTTTCCTTTTACAATCCAAATGCAACAGCAGAAAATAGCATTTAATTTCACTCATGTCTCTGAATGGGAATTACCTTTATCTTTTCTTTTTTTTTAAGAAATGCTCATCTCTACCCCAGTGAGTGAGCAACAGTGACTTGGAAAGTGAAGCCTATGGAAGTCACAGTAATCCCACCTACCTTTCAGAGCAGTGAACTTTTTCCAGATCATTAAACAAACCATTAAACAAACTGACGTATCAACCTTTTCTACTGATACTCACCAGCCTGTTCTCCCAGCTACAACAGCCACTCCAACCCACCCCATTCATCCAGCTGTTCAGGGATCACCTCTGCACTCATTAGCACACTGTGTTGTTGGTTTCCAGCAGAGCTCTAGGTGTTGCAGCCATTTCAGGCTGCTATCAGCATCAGACTTCCAGAGTCTATCTTATACCAACATTTGGGATGCTCCGATGTTTACTGAAGACAGGAAGCAGAAATGCAGTAAAGCAGCTCTGATGCCTCCTTGTAACAAGTCATACTACCACAATGGCTAGATCTGAACCTCTATATCAAAGTAGGCTTGCCAGTGAAAAATTTCCTAGCTGCTACAGCTGCTACCTTAAGGCCTAGTCTAAAGACAGGTGAAGGTAATGGAAAACTTCACTTTGATATTAGCATTCCTCCAAATTAAGGAACCACTTTCCATAACTACCAGTTAGCTTGTCACTGTTTTCATATTGACTATGCAATGGTGTCTATAAAAGTGAACAGCACTTCTCCATTGTGTGTTTATATTTCGCTTGTGAATTGTCTGTGAACAAACTGAAACTTCCCCAAATTCATTCTCTTTTCATCATTCTTCTTTTTTTTCATAGTCATCGTGTTAGCCTATAGATATTTGTTGTTTGCACATTTGTGTGGTAATTGCCATTGAAATCTCAGGCTTTTTTGGTTTAACAGGCAGGTCATGTTCATTGATGGAAGAATAACAACAACAACAATAAATAACGCACCATATTTTCAGTGCAGATTATCATTACAATGAATCTGAAATTTACTCTATGAATGCTCTCAATAATAATTTAAATTTCACTCATTTCAAGACTATTCCTCTGTACAAATTTGGCTCTAGAACATTAATGGAAAGCAGATAGGGAAGAGGCATAAAGTAAGCTGAAGCACACATTAACAATTGAAAAGGTTATCTATGAATATGTTTTTTGCAGTATCCATTGAACTTTATTGGTAGTTAACTGTGTATTTGATTCAAACCGCCATCTAACTTATTCAAGGATTACAGTCATCTTTTAATTTTTTAATGAGTCACTAATATAAATCAGGGGTTGTGAGTGTCAAGGACATACAAAAGTGGCAATGCATTTATTTTATATCACGTGTGCTTTCCTGTTCTAAAATTTACCATTTCCCACTCCCAGATCACAATTTACTTTTGAGCATATGGAGAAGCAGATGTGTCAGAAGTATCCCAGGGCATACTGAAAGAAAGAAAAAAAATTATGCTTCTTGCATGCTTTAATAAGGTTGTTGCAAACATGAATATCCAGTAGCTTAATGGCTTTAACTAAAAGCTGAGCATTGTAGGTCCTTCTGTCTCCTGTGCTGACTTGTCTTTTTGCATAGTTTTACTGAAGTTGCACTAAGTTTTGTATTTCAGCACATTCCCAGTGCATATTAAAATAGTGGAGATGTGCCATATGAAGATACCTGATATGCAGCTAGACCTGGGCAAAACATTTTTGTCCAAAATTATACCCAATTTTTTTTTTTTTTTCTGCTTAAGGAAATAAAGAAAAATCTGGAAAAATGTCAGTATTTTAGTTCTGAGATACTCTGATTTTTAGTTCAAAACTTTTGGAAATCAACTTCAGTGTTATGAAAGAATGAACAAGGAAACAAGTAACCCCTCCCAGAACCCAAAACTTGTTCTCAGTTAAAAATCATTATTTTCCCAACTTTTCATTTGGCTGAACACTTCATTCCAGGTTGATACAAAATGAATTCTTGTGGATCTGTCATTGAGCCCCCAAATCAATTATTTGCCTAGCTCTGGATACCAAATTCTACTTGGGAGCACTTTTTGGCAAAAACACCAGCTGTAATTTTTGTGTGAGTGTCATACTCCTAGGTCATTTGCAGATGAATGGTATGATTTCAAGCAACTGTCTTCCAAACATTCTCTCTGTTTGCACTTATCATGCATCAGTAGTTTGGCTTTCACACTGAAAATGTACAAAGATATGATGTACAAAGATACAGCTCATGGTCATGGAATCATGAAAGAATGATGCTAATAGTAGGCCAAAAAGGAGTATCTGACTTTAAATCTACAGCAATACAACTCTTAAGGCCTTGATGGCTTGAGGGGGATGCCAGAATCTTGCACTTCCATTTTACTGTTTCAAACCCTGGATCCACTTCCCTGTGATATAAAGGGTGAATGGAAGAATTTGCAAATAAAATTTGTTGAGATTACCATAATAATAAAGGTTCAAAGAAAACGCA
This sequence comes from Pezoporus occidentalis, assembly GCF_034315485.1. Taxonomy (NCBI): domain Eukaryota; kingdom Metazoa; phylum Chordata; class Aves; order Psittaciformes; family Psittacidae; genus Pezoporus; species Pezoporus occidentalis. The sequence goes on from NW_026913425.1 coordinate 2,473,873, forward strand.
TGGACTAGTAGGTGCCTGAGGCAAGATGTACTAACATCTCTGCTACATAAAATCCTTGTTTTCCTGCCTAATGGTAGTGGGAGATATGAGTGCTCTCCTCCTCTGAAAATCAGGACAAATGCTTATGCAATAATATTGGCATGCCATGGGCCTATGCAAAGCCCGTTAAGTTTTCCAAGGCAGCACAGGGAATTCATGAAGAATAAAGGAGGAAATACCACCTTAGACAGGTGAGTCAGCCACAAAGTCACCATTTGTAAGAGATGAGTCACTTTGTGAAAGGTGAGAAATTGTGACAATTTGTGAGAGGTGACAACTGTCTGAACAATTTCCAAGGTCATCTTTTTGTGAAAGAGCGTTGCCAATAACGATTTGAGCATTACTCTTTTCATGGCAGCACAGACCTGAACCTAATGCTCTTTGCCTACCTGGAGAAGATGGCAAAGCCTAATCAGCCTGTTGCTTGGTGAGTTGGATCTGTGAGCTCAGAGCTCTCCTTGCTCTTGCACCATGTAAACAGTGTGATTACCAGCAGTTTCTGCACATGGTGACCTGCAAAAGGGTTCTCACTCTTTTGACTCTCATGCACAGTCTTAAGAAGATGAGCGTGTATCCAACCCAAACCCTCATGTACTAGACACAGAGAGCCTACACAGCAATATGTAACTAGGGTCCTTCTTCTGCTAAAGGACTTGGAGTAACTGAACATTGATTCATCTTTTACCTCTCTTCATACCTTTTTTGTTTGCTTTCCTTTTCGTGAATTAATGCTGTATTTATTGCCTTGGGTGAGTTTCTCAAAGCACTCAAAGTTGGCCTAATCCTGCTGCTGTTGAAGCCATGGGGATTTTTGCCAAAGCTCTAAATGGGAACAGTTAGGCCAGTGCTGTCAGCTTTGAAGCCCCTGCTATGAGTGTATTTGTGTGAAGGTGGCAAACAGAGTGCAGATAAAATGAGAAGCAGTCTAAACCTGGATCCAGCAAGGGAAAATAATGCAATCACAACCTTTCCTGTGGTTCAAAGGAATCTCTTCAGCCATTTCTTGCATCCTTTCCAGAAATCATCAAACTAATTTTGTTATCAGCACTCAGGGATGTTCCACTCTATGGGGCTATAGCAGTAGGGACCATCATGATCATATAGTTACACCTTCAGCATAGTGACAGTTTGTAAAGTTACAGTCAACAATTTCCATATTCACTTACAACTCCTGTTTTACTCATAATAACATAAAATATTTAAGTGTGTGTGTTTTCAGTGCTATAAATAGGGAAATACAAAACAAACTACCTGGGTTGGGTGTGCCACAAAGAGAAAAAGCATTAACCAGACTGAAACAGGCAAATGATTGTGAAAGACAAACTAAAACAAAACAGAGATTTTTTGGTTGTTACTTCTAAATTGCGGTAGCATTTTCTTGTTGTCTTTGAATATAAAAAATGCATTGATTTTGATTGACATTGCCTGTTAAGATTGCTAGACATAGTTTATACTTGTCAACACAAAATGCTCTCATAAGTTAAATTTCTTCATATGCATCCAACAGTAATACTAAGAATAGCATTTCTCCAAAACAGATTACTACATTGCCCTGACTTAGGCATTGCCAAGATAGACGATAAACAGGCTTCAACTTGCTTGAAATACTCTTGCCAGTGTTAGCATTTCAAGCAAGACAGCAATGACAGTTTTTACAATTATAGTATTTTTCATAAGCCATCAAAAGCAGTTGATTATAAGATATTATTGTTTTAAAAGCCCTCAAGCCCTAGAGAATCTTCGCTAAAAAAAAAAAAAATTAACAAAAAACAATTGCAGAAAGCATGCAACACTGGAATAAAAAAAATCTGAATTAGAATCCTGATCCTATGGTCAGATGTTCTGTGGTCTTCTCAGTGTGACTAAGTCTCATGATAACTCAGTTAATTTACTAAAGCCTCTGCTTCTAGAGTAAAGCGACTGCATGAGAAATGCAGCTTTTAGGTCAACAAACTAAAAGCACTGTGTCTTTATGGCAGTGGAGTACATCCTCAAAACAAACTTTCAAGGTTCAATAACGTACAAGCAGTTAAAAATTTCCCAATCCCAATAAAGGTGTTGAATAGGACTGGAGCATCTTTTGCACATATTTAGGCAAACGAAAATTCATGCTCAGTTTAATATAATTAAATATAAATATCCATAAGCTTGTAGCAGCTCAGAAAATCCTTGAGGACAAAGTGCTATGGTATAAGAAGAGAAGTATCACTTTCTGATTGGTTCGCGTCTTTGTGAAGTAGTGTGAAGAATGCACTATGCCAGAGTGGATTTTTATAGAATAAAATTCAGGGTAATGGCTTCATGCTCTGCAATATAGAAAGGTGTATGAAAGGATACTAGGGGATGCAAAGGTTGATGGAGTTGCTTTGGAGGAATGTTTACTGGGAAGGGACTGAACCTTGGTGCAACACCTACACTGCTGTTTAGGGGAATGGTCCCTGAGGATACCTGCCCATAGAACCAAAACAGCTTCATCTTGGACAAGGCCAGTCAGAGTGGCTTGAACAGCGTGAAGGAGAGAGTTAGTAATCAATCTGTCTCGGCAATCAGGATTCCAACGCTCTTGACTTCCTGGACCCTGTTTATTTAGAAGTTAAATACAGCCAATGTGGCTATTCTTACAAGTTTTGCGTAAAAGAAAAAAAAAAAAGTGGTTCTTGGAATTACTCTCAGAATAGCTGACCTTTTTACTGTCAAGACTACTCTCAGATTCAACTTGCAGGTATCTTCTCCAGCACCATTCAAGAGTCTTGAAGGATGTCTCTTTGGAATGTGTTTCCTAGTCTATTTTAAACCATGTTTTCACTACTGCTTTAAATGTAATATTTGACTGTGTTTCTTTAGAAGTTTTTATGTACTCCTAGTGTAAGGGCTTTGAATGTGCCTCTGAAAACCACTAAACAACAAAGTTGTTGTTGCCATTGCTGCTTGATCTTTCTGGGAGGCCAGTCCCACACAAACCTCCTTCTCTCTCCAGAATACTGCATATTGTAAATACAACAACAACTTTCAGTTTAGTCAGAGGATAAAAATGCAGTAGCTTTCTCTTCTTTCACATCATGAATTAAGTTTTTGTTTCATGAATACCAGTTTCTATAGCTGCACTGCCATTTATGTTAACCAAAAGACCTGATATAACAAAAAGCATGAGTGCTGTGGTGAGATGCCGTTTCAAATTTGCCATTCTGGGACTGAGCAGAGCATTATATTTAGATGCGTTCCCAGATTTTTATTCCTTATTACACTTTTAGAGCTCTTCATGTGCTGTAATCACAGACATTTAGTTGAGAAATTACATTAAAAGGTTTTTCACTTCATACAGCAGGAAGATGTAAGCCGAATCAGTGAACTCTGACACTTCATACTGTGATAACTCTAGCACTATTCATCTGACTGAAGAGAAACTAAGGGAAAAGCAAACTACAAGAAGAGGAAAGAGCAAGATTATTCATGCTATCTCTGCTCTCCAAATCTAAATTGAAAATCTTCCTCCTTGTCCATAAGAGGTTTTGAGATTTCGTAACTTCTTTTTCCATGCAGAAATGGGAGGAAGTATTGAAGGGTAGGCAAACATAAACTGATATATTAGAGAAGAATAATGTGGAGCAGATGAACTGTATAATTTTATTTAGGCATGTTAGAAATTTTTCATTTTTTTGTGGCCTTTTTAATATGATTCATTATTCTAATTGAGCTAAAAGATTTACAGAAAAAATGTAAGATTAAAAGGTAAATTGAAACTTATCTGGGACAGTGAATGAAGGAAAAGAAGGAAGGAAGGAAAGAAAGAAGGAATAAAAGGAATGGAGGTATGCAGGAAGGCAGGAAGTAGGGGAGGAAGAGAGGAAGGCAGACAGGCAGGAAGGCAGGAAGAAAGGAAGTCAGGAAGGCAAGAAGGCAGGCAGGAATAGAGGCAGGAAACAAGGCAGGCAGGAAGGCAGGCAGGAATAGAGGCAGGAAACAAGGCAGGCAGGCAGGCGGGCAGGAATAGTGGCAGGAAAGGCAGGCAGGCAGGCAGGAATTCAGGAAGCAAGTTGGAAAGGAAGGCAGGCAGGCATACAGGCAGGAAGGCAGGCAGGCAGGAAAACTACAGTTACATCATTTGTGCAATGTTCTATTGGTTTAGGCTGTGCATTAGGGCGTTCTGATGTTCTCCCATTCAGGACTTCCCAGTCAGTTGAAGAACTATCCTAGGAATTAGACTGTTGTTAGGAAAAGTGGCAACCCAAAATATTTCATAGAAGTGTAGACCAGATATATTTCATATATAGGATTTTCAAAGAATTTCCTTCTAGCACATTCAGTTGAATTCTGAAGGCCTGGGCTTCTGCTGACAGGATAGGGTACCATGCCCCTCACCCAGCATGTGCTTGGGGACTGTTGATGCAGGGCAGTTGAACTTCTAATATCTCAACTGGATCCGTCCTGTACACTACCCCATTTATCACTGTTGGAGGAGTTCTTTAATCTTTCAGACTAAAATGACTTTCAAAACAAGAAAGGGAAAAGAGTCAGATCACCTGAACTAAACCACACTTTTTACATCTCAGAAAATGGCTTTTAGAGATAACACTTTCAGTATTACTCCTTTTTGAATGAGGGACAGTTTCTCCTTGTGTCAGAAAGTCTCTATGCATGTTGTCTTCCTTTAACTAATTTTTCTTTTTACAGATTTCTGAACTTGTTAGCTCTGCCAGCTACTGTGCTTCTGATTTTAGTTATTTTCTCTGTGTGTTGAATATCCTGTTGCCACTGATCAAATCCCCATAATGTAAAGACTTTGGTATTATCATATTCTTCCATATATTTTGGCTTAGAGTCACAATGAAGCAGTAAAGGTGTATTTGCTATTACCGAGTACACATAAAGCAATGTTCTACTTACTGGGAAGCAGAATTAAGATCTTGTAGAGCAAATGTAATAGAAGTATAAACCAGTACTTCTCAGTACTTCACATCTTATTTCCCTGTTTAGTCTCTATAGCAGGACATGCTGGATTTGACCTTCTCAGTGTTGAAGCCCAGACTTCTATTACTGAATGCACTGTACTGATCACCAGTTTAGGGATTACTTAGGTGATCTGCTCCACTGTTCTGGTTGAAAGGACCCCTTAATTTAACAGCTACACGACATTGCTACACTTTTGGTTCTGCCAGTGTAATTTGTGCAACTCTTCTTCCTCCATGCTTTAGAAAATTATCATAATACTTCATATCTTGTGTTTTATGATGTAAAGTGAATTAGGCTTTTCTGGTGTGTTATGGCCTTCTCCAATCTCCTCTTTCCCCTCCATTCCTCCCTCATCATAGTCTGAACTAATCTTTCTCAAATATGACACCCAACTTTGAATTTCATTGTGTAAAAGAGGTTCTTGGCTGCAACAGTACTCCATTTCTGTTGTAAGTACTTCGCCTAATACATACTAGTATCATGTTTGCCTTCCTGACTGAATCGCTTCGGCAGCTTGTAATTGTTCTTTGTTCAATTTCATACTAAGCTCTTCCTCTTCACAAATCATTTCCAACTGATCTTTTTGTTGAGTCACTACAGGGTCAATTTTTTACTAATCCAAGTACAAAGAATTTCCATTGGGCAAAAATTTATTTTTCTCCTAAAAATGTGAAGTAGTTTCATTGCAGTTGTTGTTCATGACAGCATGAGGTACTAGGAAGTTTTAGCTTGGACAGATTTACAGTACTCTGAAGAGTACTCTGTGGATTTGCCGTGCACAGAAAATGCTGAACAGTCATGCCAATAAAAAGTCCATTGTACATCACATCATTAGTATTACTAATTGCATATCATTCATTTGGATCTTTTTACATCTGAGTCAGCACCAAAAATATGAAAGATATACTGGAAAACATCCAATTTAAACTAAAAATAAATTGAAGGAATTTCAGAAGACTCTCTTAAAGCTTAGCTCTCTAAATGTAAAAACCTCAAAGTAAATTCTCAAAACTGGTTTTTGCCTTTACCATTGATCCTTCATACTATCCTATTCTTTCTGATGATTGACGTGGGACTTGCTAACAACTGTACAGAATTGTGCTGGGTATGAGTTTAGCAAAACTCTTGACTGTAATGCAGAGAAAAAGTGGTCTATTACTTCTTCCACTTGAAGGAACAACCTCTACAGCTGTATTTTTAATACCATTGTATTGAGAGGTCATTTTCCTGAAGGAGAATGACTGTACTATTTACCTAGAATTCAGAATTGCCCGTAGAATAACAATCTTTAAACTAAAAGTCCCATGCCAAGTAAATGGCAATACCTGATATTACGCATATGAGAACACTGCAAACAGATGCATTTTGTAATCAGAAATTGAAATTTGAGTATTGAAACTTCCTGCATTTGTCTTGGAAATGATTTTTTTTTTTTTCTCAGTATTTCTGTCTCCTCTGTTGCAGGCTTATGTATCCTGTGTTTACCAAAATCTGTCTATAGTCATCAGCTTCTGTCTCTCCATCAAATAAAATAAGGCAGAGATAATGAATCTTAAGCAGGAAAATGCTAACAGTTCTAGAAACATGCTTATGTGCTATATCTTACTAATGGATGACGTTTTTCAGTGACAAACCTAGAGACGGAATGTCTTTAGAATTTCTTGCTGTGTAACAGCATAGTGTGTTTGCCAGCTTCAAGGTTTCAAGCAAAAATACATGCTGGGTCCTGTTTGTTTACCTAAAGATATTTGAACCTGCAGTGTCCTTTTTTTGTGTTTTGCTCAATAGGCCAGTCTGTGAAGTGTTAAGTATTATCATTTTAATGTGTATCTTTTTAGTGGAAGATGAGATACTGAGGTAGTCATAAGATCCTTGAGAGCTAAAAAACTGTGAGAGCTGTCAAAATGGTGTGTAATTATCATTGACTTGAGAATATTTTATGCAATTTTGAAAGACTTTTATCATTTAGAATAGATTTTAGAAAGTACATTAACAACTGTTTTTGAAACTTGTGGTGCCAGAATTAGAAAGACATGTATGCAAATATAGCCACCAAGTAGCACACTGACATTGCTGTGGAATGCAAGGCTACTAGAAATTATGCACTTAGTGTCTCAATATGATGCTGGGCTTTTTCTCTTAATAAATGTAAGGTTATAGTGCATTTGGGCAATTGACTTGGCATTAGAATATATGACCTCAGCTACTCACACAGAATAATTACCTACAGCGATTAAGAAGCATGCCCTTTAAGAAAGCAGTCTTTGAAACAAACGTAGTCCAACAACATCCATAGTTGTAAGTCTTGCTAACAGAAAAGCTGATCATCAATACTGCTGTAAGCGCAGTGAAGGAGCACAGAAGAAAAACGTTGGAGTTTGGCTGCTTCTGAACAGACAGGCAGCAGTTTCTCAAGAACACCTTGTTTTGCATGTGGAAGGCAATGAGTTTGTCAGTTTCCCTCTGAGTTGCAGGTTTCTTCACATCTCAACATAACTTTGTCACATGAAGATGAATCGTAAATGCTGGATAGTAGGCTTCCAAGAGGCTCACATGCACTGGGACAAATCCAGAGAATCTCCAGGAATTATTCTTGGTGAAGCAAAGCAATCAGAAAGTGTTTTTGTGACCCCTGACTGTCACAGTATGGAGCATGAGCTATGTTAGCCTGCTGATTTTAAGCAGCTATTTGAAGTATTAATTTGGTTTATGAAGCCTTAAATTGTTTATACCCTTGCCATATGAGAAGTTCCTCCCATTTCTTAGTTTAGTTGAATTCATATTGATTTATGCCTGTTCATCCCACAACTTTCTTTGGTTTCATCCTCCCCTCCTTCCTCTTGCTGTAATTGACAAAAATTTTGAAACGGAAAACAATTCTAAACAAAAACCCACTTTCTTTTAACTTCATCCTGACAACAGAGGATGTTTTGGCCAATTTGTGAATAAGGACATTTTTTTTAAAACAGCTCTGCTACCAATTTTGGTTTGAATGAATGGGTGTTTGGATATATGGGATTGGGAATTTTCCAACCAGCTTCTTCTGTGAGATTTGTATTTTAATACCTAAAGCTACTGAACTTCAGTGCTAATGTAAATGTAGAGAAACCATAATAAGTGATTTATCAGTAATAGAGGGATTTTAGAACCACATCCATTTTAAGACAAAACCAGGAACAGAATGTGCAATATTTTGTAATATTGGCAAGTGATACCATGAAACATGTGCAAATCTCTTAGCATGCTTTATCAATGTAAGGCCATTAAGAGGGAGTCATAGTTTAGCTCTTTTCTTCTACAGCAGCACGGTTTGGTAACCCAAGTGTATTTCAAGTGACTCAGAAGCACACCAAGAAATGAGAACAACTGCCTTCCTGACAAATTATCATTCATTATGGAAATGTTAGGCAAAATACATTCACCTAGACCTACTCTACTGTGTAATACAAGACCATCTTAGATTTAAAACTTAATTTTGTGGAAGAACTCCTTAAAAATATCAGCACAACTAGTCCACTAAGAGACAAGCTACTGCATAGCACTGAGAGTTCAAGATATTAATATTATCTGGTACCGGCGCTTTGCCAGTGCATTAATTACGTCAGCTGTAACACAACCACATTTTATGTGTTGTATATAACCAATTGGACAGGTAGTTATATTAGTCTCACATGCAAAATACTTAAAAATAAAGAAGATTCAGTGCCTACGTTTCTTTGACTCCTGCCTGAGGGAAGAACAAGGAGTGGTGCACAGGCAAGCCTTTTTCAGCCCTCACTCTCCAGCTCATTGACACTAATCAAGGAAGGGCACTAAGGAGATAGATGATGAAAGCTCTTCCTGGGCTCCTTTAAGCTGATCTGGTTCAAAAACCACTTCAAAGGATAAAGTCAAACGCATGCCTCTTAGTTTTATATCTGTGGAACTGCATCTGCAAGGACTCCTTCTCCTCACCTTCCCCAGACACTCTCTCCTGGGCTGGCTGGGGCATGCTGGAACCTGGCTACATGATTTTGCATGTGAATCTTTTCCAGAAAAGACACAATTATAACTTTATTTCTTTTTTCCCCCTAGGTACCATCTTAAGGATATTCTAACCAGCATTACATACAACATCCAAAACACAGGGCCAGCCAATCAGAGTAAATCATCTAAAACTTGTAGCACAATTCATTCAAAAGGAATTCCCCTCCAGTACAGCTATTGGATGGGAAATACAATCTTTTGATATCTCAGTGGTCTATATCTGGTTCTAGTCCATAAACTTCCAGTTGTCTGCAGATTTCTCATTATTCACAACTATCTTCCACATTTGGAATAAAAAGCCAAGTATTTGAATATTAGGGGCACGTGGGACAGGCTAAATTGCCTGTTGCGGCTTCACTCTTATCTGTGGGGTCTGTTGCACACACTCTTTGGATTTTCATAGTCTCCAAAAGATCTGGAGGCTTGAAGGTTGCTTCTATTTCAAATTCAGCTGGAGCCTGGTATAGTTCTGCAGTTAAATGTTAAGCATTTTTGTCAGTCTATGGGAAGGGTGGGTCTGCGAATATTGACGGAGATGAGAAAGGCTAAACTGAGATTCATTTATAGACTTCTATTTTAATGAAAGGCTGTAAGGGTTCTATATTTCACCTTGTTTATATTAGCTCATTTCTAGAACATGGAGAGAAAAAGTAAGGTCTGAGGGCACTGGATCACACTTCACCTTCACTTGCTGACAGTTTTGCTTGGGAAGGAACAGCACAGCATGGTGTCCAGTAACAACAGATACTTCTGTAAGAGCTGGTCAGCGTTCTGCATACATAGACATTAATCAGAATTATAGACATGGAGTGTTTAATTGTCACTTTGCTGCATGGTAACAGCAGATACCACTCAGCTCTTCCCTTCTTCTTTTTGGAAATTTCCCTCTAGTGCACAATGTCTAATGCAATAGCCAAATACAGCTTAACTGTGCATAACTCTGGTGTGGGTTGGTGACAATAATATTCAGGATATAAATATCCTAATTCTGGCTTAACCTTTGGCCACCAGACTGCGTGACAAACATGCAGAGAAACAAATATGTGCTTGGAGGACTATAACTTATAGCTGCCACAATTGACAGGCATTCTCTTTCAGAAGGTCTCTAAGGATTCACACGTAACTAATGCACTGCCCCCTGAAATCTTGCTGGCTAGGATTTATCCAATTTTACGACAGCTGATCTTTCTTAGGACAGTTTCACATCTGTCTTTTTTTCCCACCAGCACTTGCCCTTTTTATTGCGTAGTACTTAAAAGTGTCAGTATTGATAGCCCTTTAAAATTCACCTATGATCTGTAGCAGAACAGAGGGGCTTTGCACAGGATTAATAACTCAAAAACTGTTAATCAGTGTCATTAATAATTTCTGGAAACTAACGCTGACATCATTGGTTAATTCCAGAAGAAAACAGAAATCATACTCTGCTACTTCATTAGGAAGGTAGATAGAGTTAGTGAGAAAATTACTCAACTCCATAAATATCTACAATTTTGTCTAAGAAGATACAACAGAAGCACCAAGATACCTATGCCTAAAGTGTCAGAACAGGATTTAGAAAATGGATCACTTCTTTTACATTACGCATTTTAGGCCCACTAATTCACTCCCACTACATGTCCAGCAAACAAACTGTTGCAAGGAGGAATATCCCGGGCATGCTGGAGGTCAGAACAGTTTTAGCACTAGGAAAAGCAGCAGCTGAAATTCATGACATGAATATGGCCAGTATATGCAAACCAAATATTACAAATCAGACTAAAGATAAAAGGAGTTTAAGAAATGGCACACACACAGAGATTCCTCTCTTATTCTGGTAACCCCTCAAGGACTTGTATAAAAACACATACTGAAAGATTAATAGGGAAAACTCATCTGTCAATGGATTTATTTGCAAACATCATGCTTCATTGTCTTTGTCTTACAAATCTACACATTACTTTATCCCACTAATATCTTTATAAGGTTGCATGGTATTGACCAAGGTTAAATAGCACTCACTTTATTTCAATCTGTAAACTGAAGCCAAACAACATGCCTTGATATCACTACTCCAAATTCTCAATAGGACTGAATAATAGAGAAGAGGTAAATCAAAGCTAACTACTTCAGCTCCAGCCAGTCTGTCTCCACTCAAAGCATCCGTTCAACTGGAAAGCACATCAAAATTTATAGCATAGACATTTACTGTGAAAGGCTTTGACACCATGAGGAATCCTATCCTCGTGCCTTGAAAGCCAATAATATGACACAGAGCCTATATTTGCACTGTCCTACAGGAATGCTCAGTGGCTGACTACAACAGCAAACAAAAGCATTTATTAGCCTGTGGATCTTATTTCATCTGTGTACACTGACTCTGATTTGTTCTCCTCGAAGCTGAAGACACAAAAGATTAGAAGTGGACAGCTCCAGCCTTTTTCTTCTGCTTCTAACTGTGAGTCCAGATTCACAGTATACCAGTACAATTCACCAAAAAGCTGCCAACACAGCCCTGTGTTTCCAGCATCATAACCAAGGGACACAGAGCATAAAAATTCTTGCACAGGGAATAAAAAGCAAATACGTTTTCCTGGACAGTAAAATTAATGTTCTTTCAGGTTCATGAAAAGAACCAAGGTTGCAAATATTTTTATTGCTGGCAATTTCATGCCTTAATTCTTGATATTACCAGTGATGATATGAAAGACAAGAGCATCTGAGTCACCCTCTTACTGTGAAATGATTATCACCTTTTCAGGACAAACTCTCACACCTTTAAAGAAAGACTCGTGACTGCTATCAGAGACAGAAGTATATCCTTGCTTTCTCTTTTGAATGTAAGTTTAATTTCACTGCATATGCCTCGTGAGAAACGTACATAGCTAAAGCAATGCATAGAATATATATATTCCACAGAGTTACCCTTTATGTTTGAACAAGGGTATACCAGGTGAATTAGTTCCACACCATTCTCCCAGATTGGAGTTCAGTCAGATGTAGAAGGTAATTGAAGAGCTGTTGGAGTGAGTGCCCTTTGCAACACCTGTATTGTTTACTGCATGTTCAATAAAGCCTGAATGTTGGTAACAGAGATGACTCTTTCCCTCGTGAATGTAGCAAGGTACTGTTTGGCAAACAGGGAGGACATGAGATAAGATAACCTTAAAAGGCTCTTGATTTCATTGTTGACCTATGATTTCTTTTTACTTTGGAAAAGAAGTATTTCTTTTAGCCCTAAACCTGCAGACTGTCCTAGCATTCTCTACAGCCAGAGATGATGAAAGGCCATTGTGGCTGTGATGCATGTTTTGTACAGCAGTGAAATAAAGTGAAATGCTTTGCCACTTGAAGAATATCAACTGCTTAAGATTGCAACTCAGAAACAAAGAAGGATCCTTCTTTGGTTTGTTTGTTTTTTTTTTTTTCATTCTGTTTATCACTCAGTAATAACAGTATCAGGCATTTAAAATCAGAGGTCAGCCTACTGGAGGGATGCTCAAACAACTTTCCCAGATCCTAAGTGGACTTACAGACAGGAAAACAACCTCACATTAACGTAGCAAGAACCTTCACGCATTCATGAATAACCAGCTCACAGCATATTATGATTGAACTGTATATTTTCACCACAGATAATATGATAGTTTTTAAGGGTTTCTGCTATCCTAGCCAAACAGGATAATGTGACTGATTTATATGATACATTTAGGGGAGGGGCTTCCAGCTGTCATTATGATTACTTAGCATTTTATTTCATTTGTTTCTTTATTTAAATGTTCAGTAGACTTGGAAACTCTTCTGTGTTTTCTGGGGTTATTTTTGTAACTAATTTGGTAATAATGCTTGCCCCTTTCCTATCATCATCCAGAAAAGTTCAGTGGTTCACTCTCCCGTTATCTTTTGTTCTCTAAGTTTGTTTAAGCAAATCTAAGAAAGGAAGTCGTGCTTAGAACTGAGAAAAAGTACTAGCTGGTAATGGGTGGACAGTTTAAATTTGACAAAGCATCATAGCATTCTTTCAAAAGCAACTTCTCTTCCTGGCCTACATGTACTCTGAATAACTCACCTCTTCCGCGTTCTGGTGGCTTTGTCTTTTCTTGTGTTTGCTAATTGTATGCCGATGGCTATGCATTCACTTTCTAGGAAGAAGGTTTTTAAACTGACATGACTATGTATACTAATGAAAAAAGAAAGTGAAAAGTGGAAACAATGTACCATAAGGCAGTCTATGTGAAGTCAAGCATGGCCTGTATTGGTAACCCTGATAAGCTTATCTCCTGATAGAACTACACTTTGCTGCTAAGACAAGTGAGTGCAAGAGGGTTAGCCATTCTGCTATAAAATTACTAGAGCTGATGAAAGTAAGAATTTCCTTTGCATTAGTTATTACAAAATTGGAAGAGAAAGATATTCTATGTTGTTCCAAAATATTGTCAAAATTTCAAAGCTTCTTTGGAAAGGTGAAATTCCCACCACATTTGATTTTGAAATCATGACAAGCGTTTCATTTCGGACATTTCAAATCAAACTTCTACCAACAACAGGAGCAACCATAGCTCTTACGTGTCACTTAGATGCCCTTAACAAATCTGAAAACCTCTGGACTGCTGAACCTCTAGGGCAGCACACAGGATGGGAGCCTCCAGGGGTGCTAACCTATTAAATCTTAGATTATGAGCCTGAGGCTGCCTTATAACTGGGTGGTCAAGCATACAACTGAGCAAATTGGCAAACTTCTGATAGAAATCTGTCTGTCAGGCAGCTTTTGCAGCTCTCCTGCAAGAAAAATTCCAGGCTTGTCATTTTCCTGTGAGCTGACTTCATGCAACTTTTTCAAAATTTTTACTAGAAAAAGAAGATCAATTTGGAAATTTCTGAGTGGTTCTAGTAAAATTGGTTGCATAAAATCAGACATTACTCCCATTTCTTTTCATCTCAGATCCCCTTGATTTTCTTTTGGGTGAAATATTTTCACTGTAGACAACCTATTAGATACTTGTCACATTCCTTAGCTCACATCTCCTATCGAGCAATGCTAAGAAATATTCAGAGATATCTAATTAGGGAAGACATAGCTCTCGGCTGACTACTGTGCACTGTGCTATGCAGGACCATGCTCTGAGCTGGCTAGCATTGCTAAAAGGCTGAGGTCCCCTTGGAGTCCTGATAAACTATTTCTGGATATCAACAGGCTGTCAGTGACTGACAATGGCGTGTGCTGTCTTTCCAAGTTAATACATATTTTCTAGTAATCCTCACCTTATATCAGCAGTCTCACCACATTTGAGTCAAATTCCCCAACACACCTCATGCTGAATACGTGTGAAACACCAGACACAGATTGGTGTCAGATACAATTTTTCTTAACGTGACACATATTTTGAGCTGAAAATTTTTTCTCATTCTTGTTGAAACTCCTTCCTAATCTGAAATATATTTAAGGCCAGATGTGCACAGCTCCTACCATTTGTCATGGCTGGCCTCTGAGAGGCAGTAAGATTTGCTTAAACATGCTTCCTCAGAGGGCGTGCCACATAAACCACTTCTATTTTCTGCAAATATTAACAGGAGATATTTTCAAGACCATATGTTATTCTAGAGATTGTACTTTCACATTTCACAAGAAACGTGTCAGCCTTCATTCTGTGAAGGAAGTTGGCTGGACGTATGTATTCATAACATGTATACATCAGAGCTCAAACACCTGCAACTCAGATACTTAAAGTTTTGGGATAATCCCTTAATGAATCTGATTCCATAGGGTAAAGCTGAGCTACATTTAGTCTAACTTCCATATGCTGCCTGACAATACTACTTCAAGAGAAACTCTTCTCATATGTCTTAGATCAGTGTTTGAAAAGCAGCTCCACAGGAATCCATAAGATCAGAAGAATAATTTGGTGTCACCTTGAGAGATGTCAAGCAAAAGGATGACTAAAATAGATACAGCTCTCTTACAGCACATTATGGTTACCATATGTGATATAGAAATTATATTATAATATTACATGACACTGCTAGTGCAGCACAAGCAACAGGAACTTTTCCCACCAATATACTATTACAGCTCATTAACTAATTTCTCAGCTGTGTTTGCAACCCTTGCATGTTCTCACTCCATGAATAATCAAACTCTTGCCTTTAAGAGCACAGTTATTAATTAGAAGTGAACCTATATTTCATTTGCTGAAAGTATTTGCTGTTGCTGCAGTTTTTAATGCTGTTATCTAGTAAGAGGATTTCAAATACAGTATACAGTTGATGAGTTAACTACATGTGGCAAGGTCTGTTGCCAGGGCATGACCAGGGTAAAAGGCCTTGGGGCTACAGGCTGGAAAGGCAACATTGGCCACAACAGTCAAAGGTCAGAGTCACCTGTGACACATTAGCCTCCTAGGAAGCAGCCTGCAGCAGCAGAAAAGGAGACAGAGGGGAAAGCAGCTGCTAGTGAAATTCAAAGGGTAGGACTTGATTTTACATTGTAATGAAGGGTTTCTACATATTTTTTGTTTCATACTATTCCTAGGTGCAAAATACGTTTAAGCAGCATTATTATCTTGCTGTGGCTTTCAAAGAACTCTGTGGCAAAGAATACAGAGAACCATTTTTCTGTATGGGCAGGAAAATATATGGGATGTTTCAGGTTTCAGATCATTACTCTACAATGACATTCTTTCCAAACTGGATGGAAAAGAACACAAAGGTACTTATACTTACCATTAAACTGATAGGGGAGGTAGAACATCGCAATCATATCTTCAGGTCTAGTTAATTGCAGTGAGATTCTGTGGCTCTTTGAAGAAGCAAACTGTTTATTTTCCCCAAAGACAAAAGGTCCTGGTGGACCCTAACTAGATTTGGTGCGTAGGCTGGTGGTTTCTTAAGAGGAGAATGGATGAAGACATTTCTTAAGAAGAGCAGATGAAGGAACTTGCATTCTGCCTGAGCTATAGGTAAAGCAAAGATCAGAGATTGTCATTCCTGAAAGAATTTGATTATTTAGCAGCAACGTGCTTTTAGCTAGCGTGTAGCACAGGTCTGTAGCAAGTCGCATCATGCTATTGTTGCAAGCAGGAGTCTGGTAAACTCTCTAGCATGATGCTTGTACTATACCCAGTACCATGGCAGCCTGCTTCAGCTAGCTTTGTACCCAGGTGGAGGAAAATGCACGGCATGCTTGTCAATAAACCACACCAAGTAAATTACAAGGGAACTCTTACTTCAATAAATGCCAGAGGCTGGCATCTACCAGGAGCACAGCATAACTCCAGTTTGTGGTTTGTTGTAAGAGCTGGAAGAGGGAAGAAAAGGAATTATCCCCTTGAATTACTTTGACATGGGATTGAAACAGAGCTTGGTTGCACAAACTGGAAATTGTTCCCAACTGGGTCAGTTTAGATGCAGTTGTAGAATATATCTGCAACTATTCCTGTAAAATGTATTACAATATCGTTGGGAATATGATTTTATTGATGTTTTGCCTGGAATAATTACAGCAGAACTACTGTGCAACCTCCTTATGAAAGACAAAACACTTACATATACAGCCTGCACCCAGCTCCACAAATACAGGTCATTCTTCCTCAGCCCCTTTGGAATTTGGATTGTTTTCTAGCTTTTAATAAACGGTTGATAAACACAGACTTCAGCAATAGGTCCAGTGGCATGCTTCCTCAAGTCCTCAGCAAGTGGGTCTGCAGACACATGAAACCAGGTCAGAGCCTAGGTACACAGCAAGCTGGGGGATGTAGATTAAAGAGGAAAAGTAAGAACCAAAATTTTTTGTTATCTTGATGTGAGATTAGAAAAGACCACGAATTGCCTGAGGCCCTGCCAGCAGCTCTCAGCCTATGGCAGAGACAATCTAGGTGTCTGTCTGCATCCTGTGAGCCTGGACAGAAAGGTAGTACTGACAGATGGAGCTGTAAGCAGGATCCACGTGTTTGGGGCGGGGGGGAAATCACCTTGCTCTACGGCACAGCTACCAAAGGAGGCAAAAAGCAACTGCATTAGCAGGGTCTGTCAGCCATTAACTGTCATATTTGTGATTATTATTCCTGATCAATAACCCATTTGATTGCAGCTGGATTGGGAAACCAGCTGCTGCTGCTGCCAGCTCAGATAAGCAGCAGTACTCACATAGAGACATGTGGCTGAGTACTGGTGAGGTGTGTTCTGAGGCCAGTGGGCAACTGCTGGCTGTTGATAGGAAACCCACAAAATGAGAAGTGTTGCTGCTCAGATATCATCACAGCTGGCACACAGGGAGTTCCCTTCTGTGCTGAGCAGCAGTGTAGTGTGAACCACCATCACAGCAGAACAACAAAACATCTTGGGGAGCAGGGTATTGCTTTAGGCTCTGTGCAGTATGCTGTCAAGTAGCAAACTGAAGTTTAGGAGCAATGATTAAATTCATTATTGCTTTAGCTTTAGGGGATACAACTGAGGCCAGCTCCAGCTCATGTTCCAACTGCAGAGGTTTTCATCCTACATGTTCAAGTACTTGGTGAAGGGATTTAGTGTAATTCATATACTTGAATTACATGGAGACCGAATCCTAGGGTTTTAAGTCCCATCTCAAGTTTTCTGCTTAGCTACATTGCATGTAATTATCATTATCAGCTCAGTAGTAGTAAAGAAAATTCCAGGTAAAGTAAGGTGCTGAACTAAACAAACCCCTGACTTCAGCATAGAAGACAGTTACTAGTTCACTGACTGTGCAATACCAAATGGTTTTTACACTTTGCGTTGCAAGCAGTACTGGGTACGCGGACATCTTAGAAAGCTTTACCCCAGAGAAGGCTTCTGCTCAACCACATGCATCTGTCACTTGGGTGGCTGAAGCAATAGCAATATACATTTCACCTTCAGGTTTCTTTTCTGTGGATGCAAGGTGAAGAAGGGAGCAGGAGAAGACAGCTTATGACTTAGTTGAAATTTCAGGATTCGGGCTTGGGTTTTACTTCTGTATTGTGTACTGAGTTGGGTATTGGAATAAACATTAGGCAATATAGAATAGAGTGGAGAACTTCAGTCATTCTTCAAAGCAAAGAATTTTATTGTATTTGCAATTAACTGCTGGCACAATCCCTCCATTTTGACAGCTAAGTTCTTTACTGTGGACTGCATAAAAGGAAAGCATTTGAAAAAATATTAGTCTTCTTGCGTTAAGAGGAGATGGCTGAAAGACAGAGAAATTTTTAGGAATGTTAATAATTTATGTGTGACATGAAGTGAGGAAGAACACTTTGTATTCCATCCATTTCTGCCTGAACAATTCTCACATTGTCATGCTGCTCTGTGCTAAAATAAATGCTACACATTTGTAATGGCCAATAATCTTCATTGCATTCTTCAGAGCATTTTCAAAATACAGTTTTTCCTTACCTCAAGAAGTGATACATTTCTTTCCCAGAAAAAAAAACTTGTTTTTCACCACGCGAACACCCCAAATCTCATTTAACTACTGTTACTACAAAGAAAACTAAGCTAAGGAATGTATGTTGCTGAAGAATTGAATTAATAAGTCATGAAATAATCATAATTCTAAATCATAATTCTAAGACTGGTTTGTGTGATGCATTATTCCTACTGCTTCTGCAATTCTGCAGTAAGAGCTACATGGAGCAGACAAGGAATGGTGAGCAGCTGACAGTACTAGGTTAATAAAGGTTTATTAATGTCTTCAACAGAAATAAAGATGAGTGAAACATTTGGAAATAGGACTAGAAAGAGCTGTACTGGCTTAGAAGTATGATAAGCAAATTGTATGTTCTTCCTGGCCTTATTTAATAATTGAAGATCAATTTAAAATGCCATAGCATGAAAAACAATATATTTGAAAATCTCAATTATACTTCCTATTAGCTAGTTTTTGAAAGTTTCTTTTAGAGAAGTGAGCAAATTTTATTTGCTAATAAAATAAATACCTTTTTAATACGTTTTTAATAAATACCTTTTAAATAAAAGTGAGAAAAGCAAGTGAAAGCAAAATGAATAGGAAACTTTAAGCTAGGTCTTCAGAACAAAGAACGTAGGACAAAGAAGTTGATGTGGATTTGCCCTGTGTCAACCAAGTAATTTGTAAGTCATGCTACAAGATGGTTTTAATTACGTCCATACAGGTTACAAAGGGTGTCTCTTTTGCTTTTGATCAGGGGAAAGATGTGCAGATATTAAAGTCAGCTGTACTAAGGATGGAAGCTTAAGTAACTTACTTGGTGTAAGCTCTGTGCCTGAGTTACATACACAGAGTTTGCTGCAACTCCCAGTTTAGATGACTTAGGTCTAGGTATCCAGAGGTGTAAGTACTTCACACTGCCAGAGGTGAAGGAATTGCAAGTATGCGCAATTTGGGATTTCTGTCAAGATGTATAGCCAGATTCATCCATTTAGTCATATAGGTTCTGTACGTTCAATCCCCAAGGAGCTGTGCATGGCGACTGAATTTGATGTAGCTGTTCTTTAATTATCTCTGGACAGGCAGGAAGATCAAGCTAATTTTGGACATTACCTCAGAACTCGTTAAGCCAGGGACTCAAGCCATTCATTGTTACTCATTCAGTTGGGAAAGTTAAATATGCTACAAAGTATGCTAGATGGTGTCTATTTGTACTCTCTCCAACAGCAATGGGATACTTGCCAATGACTTCAGTGGGTGGGGTCTGGACCCTGAATCTCCATTCTCCAGCTCCAATTTCTGAAGTTCCATTTTTGAGCTCCACCTACAAATGACCAAGTCAGGTTCTTGTTGACAGCTCTTTTATCCAGATAATGGAGATTACATACTTTCTATCCACCATTCAAATTAATTTGCAAAGGGAAGACAAATGTATCATGCCTTGCAGATGGGAGTTGTCTTCCTTTTCCAAACAAAGTTTCAGGCACTGGGGAGAAAAAAAAAAGAAACCCCAAAACAAAAAATTGCATTTGGGAGGCCTGGTGCTTGGTATTGTTGAGGGAACTTCTCATGTTCTGCATCAATTTCCTATTGTTTTAGCGGTATTAGTAACAGCTCAGTGATGGAGGACCTTTTAAAAGCCTAGACAGATTGACCTTCAGAAGGTACTCTACCTAAGGTAGAAATCAATTTATAAAATGAAGTGAAAGAAGTTCTGCTTTTGGAGCTTGCTATTCACTGGTGAAAACACTTCCAACTAGTTTGATCCAGAAAAATGGGAGACACTAAGAACAGGAAACCACTTTTGTGCCTTCTGGCTTTTAGGGTACATAAGACAAAAATGGTTACTAGTGCAGAGGCTATTACAGAAGCTGTGAATCTTCCTCTCTGATTTATGGTCTGTCAAAACATGTCAATTTAATGAAAGCAAAATACTTCAACTGGAGTTCATTGTGTTTCTGCAGTTTATTATTATAACAACTGGATTGTGCATTAAGCATCTTATTTTCTACTTAGAAAAAAAATGCAGATTATAACGGAATGTTGTGATGACACTGCGATTAACACAGTGATAAAAGCAACCCTTTGGGCTTTCCATAAGAAATGTAATGTTTTTTCTTATTTTGTTCTACAGTCTGACTCCCACCCCTCTTGATAAGCTTTGTTTCTGGCCTCTGGCATTATATTTTTATTGGGGATGTTTCCAAACTCAGTTAGAGAATTAACACATAAAAGACCATCCCCTAGATAGTTGGTTAGTACATCTTGCCTTGTTGTACATTTCTTTAGTAGATAAAACTCCATAAAATCACAGTTGCCATGTTGCCATGTTGCAGAAAAGAACAGGCAATAGTCCACTTCACTTCGAAATTCTAATTCTGCATTAGTTTTGGTTTTTATTGCCAGTAAAGTATAAACATTTTTCAAACAAACTTTTAAAATAGGAGGAGACTTTTTTATAAGTAGTATTTATAGCATCTTTTTAAACCTATTGAAGCCCCATTCTTCCACCTGACAAGCTTGATGGATTCACACATTCTACATGTCCTGAAAGCTGAACATGTTTTGTGGCAGCCTTCTGCTACAAACTGAAAGTGAAAACTCCTGGTGATGGGATCAAAGCCAGGAAGAAAAAAAACTAAACAGAGAAGTATCTAAAAAACCAATAACAAATCTGAGGCCAAAATACAGTCAGCAACAGAGCTATACAGTGCCCTGCAGTGGGAGCTGAGATTTGGTGTCCCTCCATTGTTGCAGAAATGTAAGGAAGGCCCTACATCTGAAAGTGCAATAAGGTGCATTGAAAAATTCATGTTAGAGAAAATGTCTGCTTCTAATAAAAACACACTCCTCTGTGCATAAAGCCCAAGTGAACAGGCATGGCATTTATGTCTTCCTGCCTGACACACAACCTACAAAGTAGGGCATGTGTACAACTCACCACCTTCCCAGACCAGAGGCTTCACTCTACCTTACCTATGCCTTGCAGTAGGATCACAAAGACCTGACATAGCAGAATCTATAATCATGTTTAGAAAAGCAAACCAAATTGAGTAGACTAAATCAAACTGAGCAGATTTAAACAGACAAAACAAAAACAACAAAGAAAAGGAGCTTTGGAACAATCTGGGACAAAAGAATTGTCCTTTATCGGAAAAAAGAGAAGCTTCCTCTTTATCCAAGCTATAGTGCATTTAAAAAATAGTATTTATCCCTTGGTGATTATTATATCTGCAGTTTTACCTCTTTTTTCCATTTCTGAAGCCATAAACTGGATTATAAAGATGAAGTAGTTGTGGGACAGCAGTTAACAAATGAGGAGTATAGCACTTTCTAAATTCCAGTTCCTGTTCCACTGTTGGAAGAGCTGCATAGTGAAGATGGGATATGTGAATTTCTTTCAATTGTCTTTTACTACTTTTAAAACTGGACATAGGGCAGTGAAAGTAATATATGGCTCTCTTCCCACCAGAGAGCTTGTAAAATTCTTTTGGAAAAGTTGAAGTCTACTGTAGGAATTTTCCCACCTATGTAGCTCCAGGAGCACCTGCCAGTTAGATTTCAAATGGTGTTTCTTAAAATACAAACCAACGCATGCTGTGAACAGAGAATGTTTTACACTATTGGCTTATTCATGCATACTAGTGGGTGGCTCAACTGTTTAAAGAAGTCAGAAAGAGATGGTAAGAAGGAGTATATATGTGCATGCCTACAGTTAGTGTTCTCAAATACTCTTCTAAGTATTTCAGATGAGAGTATTTTAATTTATTTATAAACCTCACATACTCTGGAATTTTATTAGTCTGCATTCCACTCCCAGGAACAAGTTCCAGGGAGCTCCAGGAGCACAGAAAAACATAAAGGAGACTGCTGTTTCGGGACTGACTAGAGTGGCTATAAAGTTATGCCACTGAATAAGGGCTGGGCGATATCTTCTAATAAAAGAAATTGTCAAGTATAGGTGAGAGCTGTTTGCTTTGCAATTAGAGGCATAATGCAGTAAAATGTATATGAAAGGTGAAGACCTCTGCGGTTGTTAAAACTAGGGTCTGAATATGAGAGAGACAAGTCACATAATGTCAGGTAGTAAAAATGAATACTAAAAATTTAGGAAATGGCTTTTGCGGACTGATCCCAGCAAGACCCTAAACATTCTGGCTGTTGCCTCTCCCACCTCTGCTGAAATTCACATAACAATTCAAACCCAAACATGAGGTACTTCCTGTACCTTGAAGACATATTATAAATCACACTGTGATACTGTGATACTGTGAAATCTAAAATGAAAGAAAAAAAGAATTATCTACAGTCTCTGCAGCATTTCCACGCCTGAGTTTCTCTCTGAGCCAACTGTGAAAATTCCATACCTGCATTTACTTCTCAGTATGAATTCAGTAGAATGGTAGAATTCCTTACCCAATGATGGAAAAATAACTGCTGCTCATTTCGCTCAGCTCAAACATTCAGGCTACAGCATTATTTTCCTTATCATATTTGAAGAGCAGTGACAAGTATGTTGTAACTGTTGTTTGACAGAACAATCTATACAGCTGTACCTACCCTTCTTCAGAAGCAATGTCACATTTATCACAATGCCATTCTTCCATACCTTATTACAAATGTTTCACTCTGAAACTGTTCTGAAGTCATTAAAAGCCATGAGTCAAAGAACTTGAATTCAGTAAATGGTAAGTTGATCCAAGATACCTGCCATTTCAAGAGCTGTCTGTGAGAAACCTGGCACTTGGCTTTGCACAAGGTTATGCACATTGAAAGGCACTGAGACTTCAGCACTCCTACAGCCACCATATGGAGCAACAGCACTGGAAAGAGAAGTAGCCTTTGCTCTCTAAGAGTATGTCTGCCTGCAGAATGCTGCCTGGTTTGTGTCTACCACATGTATAAAGAATCCACTAAATTTGGCAGGATTTACAATAACTTATTTTGGCATTTGGTGACTTCAAGATGAATTAATGTTAATTTGTTGTCCCTTATGAATAGCTGTCAGTTCTTGGATATAGTTCCATTTTTGCAGAAACTTTGCAAGAGGACGGCTATATTTCAGAAGCAAGAGGCAGACTAAACAAACTAAAATCAGTCTCTTATCTTGGAAATTATATGCCCAGCACAGAATTCAGCTCTGCTGCACAGTTCAGTGTTAGAGAACAAACTGGTCGTGAATTTATTTAGCTGAAAACATATCAAGTATCAATTCATCAATTTATCACTGTCAAGGGAGAGCAAAAAGAGACCTAAACTAGTATTTGCCCTAAATAAAGAAGAAACTGCATCTTCACATGGTAAGCTGTGGACATGTTGGTGTACAGAAACTCCTTTCCCTGGCAGGGCTCTTTGGGGACTCAAGTCCTTGTGGTTGAGGCAGCAGCCTGCAGACAGTGTGAGGCCAGTAGTGATCCCCTGGCACGCTGGGTCTTGGGCTTCTTGGAGTCTGGTTGCTTGGAAATGCAGCCCAAAGTGGGTGGTAAACTCCATCTAAGGATAAATACCATCATGAGACTGATAGCCAACAAGTACCATAAGAGAAAGTTGAAAAGAACTTTGAAGAATGGTAAATGCTACATCCCTGGCAGTGTTCAAGGCCAGGTTGGGCGGAGCCTTGGGAGACATGGTCTAGTGTGAGGTGATCCTGCCATGGCAGGGGGGTTGGAACAAGATGATTTTAAAGTCCTTTCCAACCCAATCCATTTTATGATTCTATGATTCTATCATTACCTAAAAATAAATAAAATGGCCTCTTAGCATAATCTACTTTAAAAACTAAATCTCATTTTTAGGTTATTAGAGCTGCTACAGTCTGCAGTATCCATTCACAGAGCTCCCATGAATTTTGAGAAAAGGGAGCTGCAGTTAGATGTACTTGAGTATTTTGATATGTTTCTGTAGTACTGGATGCAGCTCCTCATTAGCTGCACCATTACTCACAACCCGTTTCAATAACTTGCACAAAACGCTGCTCACAAGATCACGGAATTAATGAGATCCTCTGAGTTTCAGGGTTGATCATTCAGCTCATTGTCAACTCCTGCCTCCAGCCACTGCCTGCATGTTTTCCATTTAGACTGAGCTGACAGGAGCAATAACTGTGTCTTTGCTGCTGTTTGCAAACCACCTATCACAATTTGGGGACAAGTCTGACCACCAGTTTTCCACCATAAATAGCTAAAATTACCATCATTCATCCTAAATTTAAAAGTATGTTTTAAAAAAGGAGCTTCAGTTCCCATGGGAAATTGCAAGAAGGAAGTTTCCCTGCAAGAAAGATTTAAAAAAAAAACCCAAAACCTCTTTGTTTTTTTTTGCATTACTATTTGGCTTTTTCTCAATATCTATGCATACCAAAGTTTTTCATAGCATCATAGAATCATAGAATCATTAGGGTTAGAAAGGACCTTAAGATCATCTAGTTCCAACCCCCCCTCCGGGGGCAGGGACACCTTACGCTAAATCATATCACCCAAGGCCTCGTCCAACCTGGCCTTGAACACTCACTTTCATGGAAGAGAAGAAGAAACTGAGGCATGGGTACTCTGGCCAGCATGGGATGCAGAGCTGCAGCCCCTGTGCTCTGCTTCTGTTCGGTCCCCACTCACTCCATCCCTGACCCAAGAAACCTGGATTCTATTAGTGGCTTTGGCCATGTGAACAACTCCATGTGAGTCAAACAGCATGGAGAACATGTGAACAACTCAGTGCTCACATGAGTGAACAACTCCATGAGTTGTTCATGTGAACAACTCATGTGAACATGTGAACAACTCCAGTGAGTCAAACAGCATGGCTTTCCTGCGCCATGATTCAGTTTCCACCCCAGGGGGCTGCTGGGGCTGACTTCAGAGTTTCAGGAAGCTCCAAGGAAGAGGAGCAATGGGATGCCAGAGGGGGGGCCACAAGGATAAGGGGGCTTGAGCGCCTCCTGTATGAAGATAGGCTGGGAAAGTCGGGGCTGTTCAGCCTGGAGAAGAGAAGGCTGCGCGGAGACCTCATAGCAGCCTTCCAGTAGCTGAAGTGGGGCCTATAGGGATGCTGGGGAGGGACTTTTCATCAGGGACTGTAGTGATAGCACAAGGGGGAATGGGTTCAAACTTAAACAGTGGAAGTTCAGGTTAGATATAAGGAAGAAGCTCTTTACTGTGAGGCTGGTGAGGCACTGGAACAGGTTGCCCAAGGAAGTAGTGAATGGTCCATCCCTGGCGGTGTTCAAGACCAGGTTGGACAGAGCCTTGGGTGACATGGTCTATTGTGAGGTGTCCCTGCCCACGGCAGGGAGCTTGGAACTAGATGATCTTAGGTCCTTTCCAACCCTAACTATTCTATGATTCTATGATTGATTCTATGCTGGGAGATGGGCAACCTCAGCTTTAAAGAAGTAATTATCAGAAACATTTATAATTTGCTTTTCAGGTTTTGGACTTGTAAATCAGGTGGAGTTTCACTGTGAAAGACAGTAATGCCTCATCCCTGGCAGTGTACAAGGCCAGGTTGGATGGGGCTCGGAGCAGCCTGGTCTAGCAGAAGTTGTCCCTGTGCATGGCAGAGGGCTGGAACTAGATGATATTTAGGGTCCTTTTCAACCCAAACCATTCCGTGATTCTGTGATTCCACATCAAGGAATGAATTTATTGCCAATAGATTGATATTGATCAAAGTAGAGAAAGAGACTATTTTCCTTTTGAATGAGTTTTACTTTCTGGCTAGTGAGCTTCCGAGTGAAAATTAGATGGAACTTTAATTTAAATAAATTGTAATTTTGCATTTCCATCATTCAAAGAAACTCTATGATCACTGGGAAGTTGCCTGCAACAATATAATCAATGAAAATGAGATAGAAAAGGGATCTCAAGAGATTCTCTTGTCCAATACTTTGTTTCAAAGTAGGAGAAACATGCTCTCATCACTCATGTCAGATGTTTATCTTGCATCTTTAGTAAAATGCATGGTGGGATAAGAGTTCAGGGAGAACAGCAGAAAGAAACACTTTTCAGACTCTGTCTAAGAACTGAATTATAGGACGCACTTCACTAAGTATTCCACTCTTTAGAAGTGACTGTGTAGTGAAATATGAAGTTCATGTCTTAACGCTAATTGTCCTGCAGTGCTCCGTTGATCCATTTCTTTACCACTTGAAATTATTCATTACTAAAGATAAGGCTCAATTTCTCCACTTCATTGCACTTTTCTGATCAAAGATTACGTGATATTCACTATACAGATGGCTACAGAAATTGAAAGACAGAAAAAACAGGCCTCAAGGATTTAAGATCAAAGTGGAAGAAGAAAGTCACAAAACCCTTTTTTCTGAATATATTTCTGGGGAGAAGGACAGGAAGGAAATGTTCATTTTATTCACTTCATTCCTTTCTTTCAGAAGACAAACAGCTGTGTTGCTTCTTCCAGCTTGATACCAGCATGCTTCATTGGTTGGTGTGTTACTACTCACTGTCTACTATTTTAGGTCTTCTTGGGTCAGAAGAAGTAGGTTACCTTCAATGTCTTCCACACCCTGCATTGTTTAAGCCCTACAATTTAATCGATCTATTTAAAAAAAAAAAGAAATAAAAAAATGCACTGAGCTTTCTGAAACTGTTTTCTCTGGCATTTTCTTTTTTAAGTTAGCCACAAAGATTTAAAACCAGTAAAACAATTGTGTTGTCTTTAATCAGAAAGCTAATACGCATCTGAGTGGTGCTCTCACAGAATTTTAAAAAAAAAAAAGTTGTATGTAATCTTTTTTCTTCATGGGTGATCATACGTGTTCATAATTGTTGATACATCTGAAGCCCAACAAACATGCTTATGGCTCACTAGCCAAAATGCAGTACTGTAACAGTCAGATAGCCCACCTCTTACTCTAAGGTTTATCTCTAATTAGAAAGCCAAGTGTGTCCCCCTTTGTCATATGCCCACACTGGAAAAGAACTTGCTAAGCTGTTTGGGTTTGGAAATACAATACTTTCCACGAGCTTTATTTCACCTGTGTTAGTATTATTGGTGTCAAATAGCTGGCAAATAAACTAATAAGCTGTAACTAACTGAGTACCTTAAAAAATGCCAAGAATATTGAAACAAGACTAACAAATATTTATAAAACTAAAAATGTGTTCTGCCTCCTTTTCTCATCAGATTCAGAAAAAAAAGCATGGAAAGAGATATGTATAGACAGAGGAAATGTTTGTGACATCTCCCACTGAAATATAAATACTAAGTAAAATCAGTCAAGCTAAAGGGAATTTATTGCATGTTACACATTTAAAGTGATCCTATTTGAATAACTGCTGCTACTCCAGTAAGCAAGAGTGAAACCTTACTACTTCTCTGCTACTTAATGAAGCAGTGATAAAAGTTTCAATGTGATATCATAGAATCATAGAATAATTAGGGTTGGAAAGGACCTTAAGATCATCTAGTTCCAACCCCCCTGCTGTGGGCAGGGACACCTTACGCTAAATCATATCACCCAAGGCCTCATCCAACCTGGTCTTGAGCACTGCCAGGGATGGAGCATTCACAACCTCCCTGGGTAATATCTGATGCATGTCCAGTTACACATCTATATATATCAGCCTATTAGTGGTTTAATACTATTCCAATTCACTTTGAGTCTCAATGAAGCTGTTTATTTTCAGTCTATGACTGAATAATTGGTATAGAAGTCAATGGAACCAGCTGAGACTTGCCAAAAGCTAGGCCCAAAATTTCTTAGTCTTAGCTATTGTGGTAAGAAATCTATCCTTACCAGTAAGTAGACTGGAAGAAAAAAAAGCAGAAATAAGCAAACAAAACCAAACAAAAAATCACAAAACCCTGACGTCACACAATGATGCTTAATCAGAAGCACAAATAAGGTAACTTTCCAGCCAAAGATGCATCATTAATTACATAGTGACAGATTAAAGACTAGGATATCACAAAATGTTTTTAAATAATCCAGTCTCCTAACATGGACCCAGCATACCTTCTTCCTGCCAATGTTTTTGCAGAGGTAATTGGGTAATTATTGATGACCCAGGCCAATAGCAACTTAAAAAAACTGTCTTTATTTCTGCAATGCAAAGACTCACCTAGCAGTATCAGATCTTTGGAAAACAGGGTAGTAAGAGCATACCAAGAGGATGAAAAAATTCTCATAACAAATATGTGTAGGAGTAACTGTTTACCCCAGCAGCAGCCCTACATTGCTGGGAGTAGGCAAACCCAGAGATCACCTTTTTGAAGGGATTTGCAGCTTGCCTTTCTTTGAACAAATGTAATTCACACCTTATCTGTCCATCTGCAGGATAATGCCCAAAGCCGATCTGTGCTTGATGTGCAAATGCTAGGTCTATCATTTGCATGCACAAGTAATATGCAGAGACCCATTTGCACTTACATATGTAGAAGATGACATTTAAAAAACTGGCTCCTAGAATCCTTCCTTCTGTGAATGTTATGCAGCCATCTGTACAGAAGTAGCAACCAAATACTTTGCCATCAGCAGAGTGTTATCCTTTCAGATATGACTGGCTGAGAGGGGGTTTTTATCCAAACTTAATTTCAACAGAAAACTGTTTTTTCAACTAATACAGTTTTTCAACATAATGTTAAATATGCCGTTGGTTTTGTGTTGAATCCTTCCTTTTCTCACTATTGCCGAATTTGATTGATCCGATAGATGCTAAGCATGCTCATGCCCTGGGACTTCAGTTTTCTCTCTGGTACTATGATCAGGGATTCTTGTGACACTTCCTAGCAGCTCAGTAAGAGAAGTGTAATCTCTTGAAGGACTGTAGCTCATGTAAAGTAACATTGCCTCAGATAACACCACAGCATTTGGGGGAAAAAGAAAAAAAAATCAGGATTCTTTTTCTTATCCCACTTCCAAAAGCATTCATAACAAAAAACCAAATAAGGAAAGAATTTTCTATCCAGTCCATTTCAGTGAAATCTGAAAATCCAAACTTGCCACATAATGGCACATCATTCTTCCAGTTGGGAACTGTCCCAGGACAAAGGTCTTTTTCAGAGAAAATTATTGTGACAAATTGTCAAAAAGATTTATTTGCACTAGATGAATGTAAAGTCAGCTGCTCAAACTAGGTAAAAACTGGTCAGCACTCTGTTTTCAATGCAGTATGTTGCCATTTGATCAATGGAGTGGATGGACAAAGTACGTATTGAGAGAGGCATGAAGGGCAGGACCTTGGATGATGATAACCACATATGGAATCTATGGGTCATGCGCTATATAAAATGTTCAGTATGCTAATCTATCAGGGGATACACTGTTGAGACTCTGCAGTGTGCCCAGTTACAGATACTAAATAAACATCCTTATATTAGATTACATCTGACTCAAATAACCTAAACACAGGTGATGGCCAATGGGAGAACCCATTAGAGAGTCATGAAAACAAGAGTGCGGCAGTTTTCCAAACTCTGCTGAAATAGCACACATGCCAGGACAGGTGTTCCCTGCCTCCACAGACTGTGCCAGAGAACCTAATTAGAAAAGTGGAAGAGTAACTTGTATTTGTCCTAATTATCTGTGTAAATATTCATTTCATGTTATCCTTCCTCAGTATTTCATATGAGACTGAGATCATGTGTGCACATGTATATGGAGATCAGAGACTTGGATGGGATTTTTTCAGTGAAGCATTGTAAGTTTTACATTCTTTCAATCTTCTGCTGGGGAAAAAAATAAATAAAAAGCCTTTTACACATTAGATATATATTTAGGACAAATTCTGGTCTCAGTTACACAAATACTGCTATCTGTTGAACCAAACAGAATTTTATTTATGTATTGAGAAAAAATTTTCTCTTCCTAAGGAAATGTTGCTGCAAGCCAACACCTTTTAAGAAAGTAATGTTGCATTACACTTTACTTGCAAAACCTCTCTGGAGAGACAAGGTGCCTGAAAATATCTGTGCTCGCTTTAGAAGGAGATACTTAAAATGTGCCATTTTTTTTCCACCCTTCCTTCACATCTTGCCTTAAGAACACTGAAAGTGGGAATAAAGCTTTGGTAATGCATTTTTCTCCTACCCTACTTCCATAGCATTTTTTAGACACTTGCTGATAGGGTGAATTGTTGTGCAGGCTGCAAAACAATGACAAATCAGAATCTAGAAGCCAGTAGACTTGGGATTTTCTTTTTTATACATTTGAAAAATACATTTCAGTGTCCAGTCCTCAACTAGCAGCTGAAACCTGTCAGCAGTGCTTTGTTTTTCTACCAGAAATTTTTCTAAGTCAGGTTTTAGTGAAAAAGAACATGAGGTGGGTGACAACTTTTATGAAGTATATGTTTAAAGTCATTCCCCCTTCTCTAGGCTGACATCCATTTCCGTAGAAACCAAGGTGGAAATGGACCATTAGCGTCCATGAGTCAATTTAAGCTAGTAGTGGTCAATTTCTGTCCCTGAAGAAAGAGTTTGAATTAGTGAAAATGGAAGTTTTAAAAAGACCCTAAAAAAACAAAACAGGAAAACTTTTAATGGATTTTCTGCACTTGCCACACTGAGTCTATGGGGGATACATTCACAAAGGCACTCAGAGCCAGCAAGGGAGCAGAGGAAGAGGATGAGAATTCTAGATCACATGCAACAGCTGGAAGTAACAGCAAAACAAAAGGCAGATGAAACTGTGCTTCTAAAGCCCTAGAATTGAAATGCTGATTTAAAATTGCATAGACTTGGTTTTTAAATGATGACTTTTTAATATCCTTGTTTGAAAACCAAAATCGCAAATCCCTTTAACAACTGCAATTCACTTTCCTTGGAAAGGTGCAATTACAGGAGAGACGCAGCTATCAAGATCACAGGGATATTTAGATACTAATCATATATACTGTGATATGTTGTTTTACCAGTGCAGTTTACCCCCAAAGACATGAAATAAGGAATTCCAAAGTTATCTTCTGCTATGTAATTGCAGAATGCTGAGCTGTAAGGATGCTGGACTTGAGGTACCTTGAGATTATGGTTTAACAGCATGGTACAGATACTGAACCTCACATTTCTTTTATTGTGGTGAAACTCCATTGCCATTAATGGCATTACTCCTGCTTTCTAAGCATGAGAAGCTTCCTTTGTGGGAAATCAAAACCAGTTTTGCAGTGGCTGCTTTCAAGCCTAAGTGCGCATGTGCTCTATTTGCACATTATATCAACCATAATATTCAACTGCCGTTTTTGCTCTTGCATCTTTGTGTGCAGTTGAAAGTCTACACATTCTTTCTGGTGTTCGTACCCAGCGCAAGAGGCTTTAAAAGCATCAGCTATAAGTCTATGCTGCAAATCATATTTCTACTTGGAGACAGAGCAGCAACATTTCTGCACAGCAGTTTGCATGCCTAGCACTCAGTAGCTTCTTCTGTCTTTGGATGAGCTTCACTCCCCTTGCAGATGGTTAAAGGATGAAAATTACAAGCTTAGTTGTTTTATTTTTTTTCAAGAATTCTGCCTGATTTCTACAGTGCATTGATATAAAGGTCAAATTCCATCAGCTTCTGCCAGAGAATTCTCTGAAATTTGTGCTTTTTTTCCAAGACACACAATGAAGCTGTATGCTTGCCTAAAAAATGTTTTGTTAATTTATTTTCTTCTGAAATAAGTGTTACCTTTGTAATATTTGTTGATTTCTGTATTTAGCTCCATTATTTCAGCATTTATTCTTCAGTACTAGGTTGAGTCGTTTTTTTTCAATCTCCAAAGCTCTCAGAAGCGAAAAAGAACATCATGTTCCTGCGAACTGCCCAGGACACATGCTTCACAGCTGTGCCAAATTTGCAGCTGACCAATTGGCCTACACTGCAAGAAGACTCATTTTCAAAATTTACAATCGTTTTTTTTAATGTGTGCCAGATAGGCCGATTCACTGTGAGACTTCTTTGATTTTATTGACGTTTAGAGCCTCTTCCAGTTCCCAGTGAAGTCAATGGGTGTCTTTCCAGTCCTTATAGCAGGACTTGGATGAATCTTTTAAGTGAGTAAAACAGTTTCCTGTCACCTATTTTGCCCACTGAAACATTCAAAGATCGCCAACCTCCATTCTGTAAAATTTATAATGGCATTTATCCTGGAATTTAAAGGAATTGAACAATCTTTAAAGGTAGCTACCAAACTAAAGGTGGCAACTGACTTAAAACAAACAAATTCCTGTTAAGCTCTTCATGGAAATGGTAATAGGAATGGAGTTATTTTGTTTGATTTGTCCCAGAAATAACGTGTACCTTTTAGAGTCCTAAGACCTGCTAGCTGAACATGGTGGCTTGTCTTGGTGACAGAATTGCACGAACAAGCAGGTGTCATGGATTTAATCTAAAATACTGTGATTTCACTAGCAGAATTTTTAAAACAGCGGAAGCAGGCATAATTCAACCATAAAACGTTTTGATTAGCATGTAATGTCTGAAACTATTTCAGATTGAACATTTCAGTTTACAGTGCATATAAACAGACTTCTAAAAATCAGCATTTGCAAAGATGAAATCATAAGCTGGAAGACTCCAAACCCAAATGACATTTGAGTCCATAGCCAACAATAGCTTCCTCTCTGTAGTGTAAAACCAACAGGGCAGCAGCAATGTTCGTATATGTACTTGTATGTGTATGTCAGCATACAAGAACAAAACGCCTGTATTCTATACATAATCTGATGCCATTTTTCTGGTGCATGCAAAACAAAAGAAAAAAGAAGATGAAAAACCAACCGGACAATTTAGGGCTTATTGCTCCAGTCACTCACCAAACTGTTGTTGGGAAATGATAGAAAATGTTGAATAATTGATTTCCCCGGTTTCTAGAGAAATTCTTTTCAGTAACCTGAAGCAGCATGATACCAGTATGGTATACATAGGGAGGAATGAAGGCGGCAAGATAATCTATTTACTGAAAAAAAATGGACTTTCTGGTACCCTGCTTTTTTCCCTCTGTCTCAGTGTCATCCTCCATCCCTGGAGTCATTATAAGGAAGCACATAAATCAAAAAGACAAATTGTTACAAGAAAATAAAATAATATTTGTCTTACAGAAGAGTTGGCACACTCCAATTCTACACTTCTGGTGAAAGATCACAAACAATATTTAAACCACAGTTGAAGTTATCTCTCTCACAACTTTCTGGTGTTTGAATTCAGGACTGCTTAGGACCCTAGATTCCTTGAATTGTTAGATCTTCGTGCATTAGACACCAGACTGTTCACTCCAGAAAATTGTTGGAATAAGACTCCTGAAAACAAAAAGAGAAAGTTGCCCTTTGTAGGCACAAAGCAATGTGACTTTTCTGAAGTGGAGCTAAATTAGGGTGACTTGTTAAGAAGGATTTTTGGGTAGTGATGTCTACAGTAACACGAAATGCTACACTTAATCAAGAGTGGGAGAACCCTTTACAATGCTACTGCTCAAGGCACTTGAGAATAAGCTATTCTGGTGAAGAGCATGAACTGGAAGTATAATGGGACCTTTCCATCCCTACTTTCACCGCAATCTAACATAATTGAAAGTGCATTGTTAGAAAAAACGATAAAAGATCTGAAAAGTTTTTCTACATTTCTGTTAAGAGAAGAGAAATTTTATAAAATCAGTTAAGAGAAGCACTAAATCTAAAACCTGGCAATTATGGAAGATGTGATGTTAGACTTCAAGAAAAAAGGAACAGTCTTTCCTCAAAAAAAAAAAATAAAAGCAAAGAGAGTATAAAACTCTATGTCACTGCAAACATTAACTTTGATGGCTTTCTTTCTGAAATAGTTTTAATTTTCAGATGTATTGTTTCCCAAATAGAAAACAAAGAAGTCAGTCACAGAGAACTGACAAGATCATGCTACCTCAAATAAAATTAGAAGACCAAACCTAGGAAAAGCAAAAGCCCAATAGCTTCCAAGGAAGCTTGGAGTCACACAAGGATGTTAAACCTATTTTCTATTTCCTTTACTTTGTTTTTTCTTTCCTTAGTCCCATCACACTAACTTCCACTCCTGCCCTTGCCCCACCTGGACAAAAGACAACTGTGATCAGAAGGAATGAGAAATGGCTTTTCATGAACCAGTACATCTGAGGATATGAATAGTCTGGATTTTGTCATTATACCAGGAATGCAAAATATGAAAGAATGAAAATCTGCCTCAGCTGCTGGAGTTAGTCCAGTGGCTAGCTGAGGTAGTAGTCATTATTTACACTTCAATATCATTCAGAAGGTTTCTGAGGTCCAAAGTTTCATAAAGTGCTATGTAAGCACAAACAAATGCATCCTGTCCTTGGGACAGGAGTTGTAAGGTAAAATGAGTGTCTGGAGCATCTGGTAAGGACTGAGGTGAAAGAAAAGAACAGAGGCAGCAGCTGGAACACGCACCAAAGAAATGGGCTGAGAAACAGGTCTCAAGTCACTATTTCTGCCTAAGACATTAATGGCCACTTCGCTCAGCTGATAGCAGCACATTTAGTCATTTCATCTCCTTGTCTGGACAAAAGAGTGGCTTGTTCAGGGGGAGAATGTGATCATAAAAACTGCAGAGTGTGAAAGTGATACAGGTAGTGTGGGTGTGCATGTATGTGTGTGATGGGGGAGTCATGTCGTATTTCTTGGGTTTTGCTAGGAAGATTTCTTTCCTGTTCCCACATTTCTTTACTGACCACTATAACAGCAGTACCAAAATTGCATGAGGGGCAGTACTTTACGTTAATTACCCTCTGTATGCTGTGTTTCCCTGGATGAGTTAGGTAGTAGATCCAGTACCAAGAGGCTTTACTTGTTTCTTGGAAACACACATGGGAGAGTGATTCTGGGCTGCACACCTGGCAAACAGCTGAGACTACTGGAGCTGACCAGGGCTTCATTATTTTCTGCCTGCCACCTACACCCATGAAAAGGGAGGCTGCCTGAAAACATCCTTAGGGCATTGTACCAGGGAGTGCTAGTGGTGAGAACAGAACATAGATTTGCCCCTGCAGTTATCAGGTCTGCACTTAAAAGTCACACCGCTGATCTTTAAATGGAAGCATGAACCTAACTGCAGGACAAAGGGAAATGGCTCCAGAATACAAGAAGACAACAGTCTCTTCTGAAATCTTAACTGAAGTAGAACTGATCCTTACATTGATCATGACATCCCCTTTTTAGGAGAATAAAAATGAGCCAAATTTCTCTCTGAGCTTATTTGTAACAATGGACTTTTGAATTCTATAACAGAAACAGATAAATGCTCAATTAATAAATGAATGGTTATGGCTCTGACATAATAGTCGGTTCCACATGGACTAGCATTTTGCTTGGAAAGCGACAGATAAAAATCTTAGACACAGAAGAGGAAATTGTTACTAGTTCCTTGCTCAATTATTTTTACTTTCAACACTGCCTCAGATAGTATTCATACATTGTCCACTGAAGAATTCCAGCTCCCTTGCTCACAGATAAGCATACCCATAGCCAAGATGTTCTCATAAAAGATTAAAATTCCTTCCCATATCAACAACAAATTAGTCATTCATTTTCACACTGTTGCACTCTGGAATCAGAAAAATATAAATTATTAACTATTCTTACACTCCATTTACAAAAGCAACTATTTTAGTTAATTGCTAATTTGAGCATAGCTTAAAAACAAATGACAAAATGTACTGTAAATATTAGGCACCCAAGTATATAAAGTGGATTCTACCAGGAACAATATTAGCACTTAGCAGGGAGATTTGCAGAACAATTCTATATAGAAATAACGCTTAAAATAAAAAAATTAAAAAAAAAAATAAAATTGCTGAAGACTTGATTTTCCTACATGGCAGTATAAAAATAGATGTAGGATACTATTTCTGTGTTATAGATCGCTTTTAACTAAGACCACATTTTGTTCCCTCCTATAGCAGAGAGTGCTTTTATTGATAGATACAGGAATACGGTTACATGCCCTTGTGACTATTTAAGAAACCTGTGTGGTAACCTAATGATAAAATCCAATGAAATTTTATCTATTGACAAGATGAATGATTATGACAAGAATATTTAACACTTTAACTTCATAATATTCCAGAAAGGGAATCCTTTAAAAAGATCTGTCTGCATTACACCCTTTTACTAGCAATGGGTCCAGATGCATAACCCTGTGGCATGCTGGTTCACCTCAGGTGAGAATTGAAAAGCAGGCTTCAACAGGGCTCAACACAAGGACATGGGACTATGTGGTCTGGTTCCTTTGTGGGACTAGATATGACAATAGTTTTCTAAGGAGTAAAATATTTCAGGTAGGTAGGTCCTGAAATTATAAGGATTGTTCAGTGGAATGTAATCCACCAGAAATTGCCATGTAAGGTAAAGAATATATGTAATTAAAGTATCAGTCATCAACTTTCTGGTGTAACAGAAGGCTGTACCTGCCTCTTAAGACGTCAGTTGTATGAATTAAACATTATATTCAACCATTCAAGCCATCTCAGAGAATGTTCTTTTTTCTTTCTTATTCATCAGTGAAGCTCCCATTGGACTCATTTAGCGACCCATCACATTGCGCCACCAGGATCTTGTCCAGCTCTTCTTCAGATGAGAAGGCTTCAGTACACAGGCTGTGGCCAGGTGAGTTGGACAGAAAAGACTACAGGCACAGAACTTTATACTTTCTGCTCAGATTGTAGTAACAAATATGTAGACCTAACAACCCTGGCCTATGCTCCATGAGCATGTATGGCAAGAAGGAATTTGGACACTTATTCTGCTGCTACAGCCCAAGTGCAGGATAAAGTTAATATGCAAAGTGTGAGCTCACCTGCTGCAAACCAGGCTATGCAGACTCCTAGCAGGTCTCTCAGCTATGCACTGCTCTTCTCCAGCGGATCTGTGTGTTGCTAAATGTATTATGGAAGACTACTTACTACCACTAGCTGGAGTCTAACTGCAGAGAAAGTACTGCATCTCAGAAATTCCTCAGCTTGATCCCAAGCCTGATTGTCCATTCCTAGCAACAATTATGAGGGCGATCACACTTCCTTGCTCTACCACACTTCTCCAGTGAATCAAGACGCAAGTCATGTGCAAATCATCCCCAGTAGCTGTTTTCAGGGAGAATGAAGCCTCCACAGAAACACCACAGCAATAGTACTGAGCATAAAGAGAGGCACTCGTCAACCTAAGCCCTTGACCTATATCTCACCAAACAGGTCTCCATGATTGGCCTTTTTTTGTAAAACCTGCTCCAAAGATAAGTAGAGCTGGGGCTCTGATCCTTCTATCCACAGGGCATAATAAGCCAATGAAATATTTGAGAGCTATCTATCACATCTGTTGCTATGAAGATATTCCTGCAGCAAAACTACTGAAGGGATTTGTCTTTTTATATGGAAATGGTAACAGAAGAGAGGTTTTCTACTTTTTCTATAATCACACTGGCCTCATGACCCAGCGTAAGCTATCACAAGAAGGAATTTGTCAGACAGCCAGGGCAACTTCCTGCTGCCTTCCTGGAAGGAGGGAGGACTCTTCAAGAAACACTGAGGTTTCAGAATGTATACTAGCATGGGAAATTAGTCTGATAGATGGACCACCCAGTGGATAAAGAATTGGCTGGATGGCCGCACACAAAGAGTTGTGGTCAATGGCTCAATGTCCAGCTGGAGAACAGTAACGAGTGGTGTCCCTCAGGGATTGGTGTTGGGACCAGTCTTGTTCAACATTTTTGTCGCTGACATGGACAGTGGGATCGAGTGCACCCTCAGCAAGTCTGCCGATGACACCAAGCTGTGTGGTTCAGTTGATACCCTGGAGGGAAGGAATGCCATCCGGAGGGACCCTGACACGCTTGTGAGGTGGGTTGATGCCAACCTCATGAAGTTTAACCAGGACAAGTGCGAGGTCCTACACCTGGGTCAGGGCAATCCCAGGCACAGGTTGAGCAGAGAAGAGATTCAGAGCAGCCCTGTGGAGAAGGACCTGGGGATGTTGGTTTATGAGAAAACGAACATGAGCAGCTTCAGTGTGAGCTCGCAGCCCAGAAAGCCAACCATATCTTGGGCTGCATCAAAAGGAGCGTGACCAGCAGGTCAGAGGAGGTGATCCTGCCCCTCTGCTCTTGTGAGACCTCACTTGCAGTACTGTTAGCCTTCAAGGCCAGGATGGTCAGAGCCTTTGGTGACATGGTCTAGGGTGAGGCATCCCTACCCATGGCAGGGGTGTTGGAACTAGATGATCTTAAGGTCCTTTCCAAGCCAAACCATTCTATGACTCTATGAAATCTATTTCAGAGTACCTTCAAAAATTGCCTCCCTTCAGCATTTTGTTGCCAAGGCTCAGTAATATTCCATGCAGTACTGATATGATATGAAATATAGCACCGTGCAGGAAGAAAGCTCAACAGGCTCAACATGGATTTTCTCTGGGTGGCACTGTAGTTGTGAATATCTGAATTATATTGATTATCTAAAGGCCTCTGCGCTGGATGTTGTACGAGCACTGAGAGAAGCCAGCCTTGAAGAGATGTGTGCCCTCCCTGGACCACCATTTTCTACCTCCTGGCCTTCCAGAAGATTGGATAGTATTCCTCAGGTGCTGCAGGGCAATCTGAGACAGGAGATTTACTTTCCACAGTCCAGCTCCTTGGCAGTTTTGTGTTCAGTCACATACAAAATCAACCACAGTTTCAGAACACGTCAGGCTGCTTTAACAGCACTTCCTCTCATGAGCTTCCAAGAAAATGTTTTGCTGTAGTTGCAATTCTTCTGTCCTGAATTTAACCATGATGTTTCTTACAGTGCCCCTCACTATATCACTCTGTTCCCACCGCCTATAGTTTGTGGATCATCACTAGCCATCGGCATCTTCTGCTTCTTTTAAGATTTTTCTCTAGGAGTCAGGAAAGCAAAAAAACATTGATTTTTTAATCAAATCCAAGATTGTCTATGTTGGCTGCTGTCTCAATCCATTTCTGTACTGAGTTCAGCTTTTTCTTACATCTTCAAGGCTGTCACAAGATCCCTCTGAGATCTCACTTATGATATGACACAGCTGATGAACTATAAGTTCCCCAAATTCCTTTACTTTAAAAAGTGATGCTTCAGGAAACAGGCCAGAGGGCAGTTTTGTCTCTTTAAAGTCTGGTGATCCTACCATAAGCCAAGTTGCACCACATTAAGTCATCTCTTTTCAGAGGCAACTTGCATGAATAAATTGCACTTCACAACATAGTTTTTGCTTCAGGCAGACAGCACAATCCAACAAGGATGGTGAGAGACCAAGTCCTGCTCCAATCAAGATAGATCATTTTCATCATGATCTGAGGGGGATCATGGTATCTTTGCACTAGCCACTGATTTTTCTTTGCCATACAAGCCTATGCCTATCCAAAATCAAACCCCAACCCCCTACAGCACAACAAATACTGCCAGAGACTACATGTCTCTGTTCTAGGTCCATTTCCCTCTCTTGTAAAGGTTACTGGGAGGCATTTCTTTTCCAAAATGCATGTCATTTCCAGAGTTATACAAGAGTGAAATACTTCTTCTCATATGAAATATTTAACAACAATGTACAAATTTTGGCTAATGGGCAGACAACACCACCCTTATCTTTGAATACCCATTCTTTTCCTTAGACCCCAAACTCTTACTTAAAACTGTGGTTTTCTCCCCCCCCTCCCCGTGGTTTAACAGATAAAGTCAGAATGGGAGGAGGTTTCACCGCTTTTGCTGCATGTAAAAACATTAAATTATTCTGTTATTCTGAGGCCCACTGATAGTATGAAGACAACAACTGAACATCAAGGATAGCGTTTTCTTTTTCTGATAGTAACAGAGGGCTTCTTTGGTTGGGTTTTTCAGTTTAGCAAATTCCTGATGCAATTGTCTTGATATGAATTCTTTTTTATCTCAATTTTTTTTTCCCAAAAAGTAACATTCTTTTTTTTCCATATTTTTATTTTTGCAAAGAAATTAATTTCTAAACAGTTTAGACTGAAATATACTAGCTCACATGCATTTGTCAAATCCTATTTTTCATCTTAATAAAATAATGTCCTAGTAGAAATGTCACATATAATATATTGACTCTACTACATTCCAAATGAAAAGAAAAGCAATTCAAATTTCACAGAATTACAGACTTGCAGAATAATTTAAGTTGGAAAGGACCTCTGAGAGCAATCCAGTCCAGCCTTTCCAATTCACTCCAAGCAGAGCTAGCTTCAAAGTCAGATTGTGCTAACAAAGAAAGAGTTCCAAACACTAATTTTTCAGAAAATTGCTTGGTTTACACTGACATTCATTTAATAGTTTGGTAACTATTAAACTATTTGTAACTATAGGTCTACATAAGACCTATGTTCTTGTAGCGCAGCAAGTATGTTGTTGCCATAAAATGACACAAACGCCCTACTCACATGACAGACATTGTTAATGATCAGTTACATGTGTATCTGTGTTGGTGTCCATACTGAGGAGATCCATGATGAATCTTTATCTGTTCTTTATCTGCAAGGTGGAACTGGTGTTATTAGTTCCATTTCCTGTTCCTAGTGAGAAAGAGGAGTAGGTAGGAATAATAAAGGCAATTTGCCACCACGCTATTTCACCTTGAAAAAGTGAGAGGCAAATATTCTCAGCCTTCTCAGCCAACTGAGATTTAAGGAAGACTGAATTTCTGAGGTGCAGCTCACAGCACCTATATTATCATTCTGAGTTTGCTAGAGTGACAGCTGTCATATTGTGTGATGATATTTGCAACAAACAGGTGGAAGCTTTGCGGCTGTGCTGTTAGCCACAGAAAGCCATGATACAATTAATTAGTCATGTTGCAAATTTGTCTCAAAGTTTCAAAAATTTCTCAAAGTAAAAAAAAATATAGCTTTGGCCCACCAGATAAAACAGCAAAGATTCATTCATTTATTGCTTCAGTAAAAAAGAACTACTCTCCCGGCACAGGCAGCAAAGGGAAACTGAATACGCTTTTCTTCTGGACCTGAACTCCTTCTAGCTTCACAGGATAAGCCCTAATTTTGTATTTGCATCCTAGTACTGTAATTGTTAGAAATGTCACTCAAGATGCATTTTATGTAGGAGCAACAGCACATGTTCCTGCCTGGCAGAATTTGGATTATTCATGCCCATATTGCGGTGAATTTCACAGGCTCTACAAAAACACATCTAAATTGGCAAGCATTTCAAGGCTTGGTCTTGCATCTTATGCACTTTGCAAGAGAAGGGAAGGTGCCATCTATCAAGTACCCATACTGAGACTTACTGTGACTACTCTGAATAATTGATATAAGCGTCCAGGATATCTCAGACAATATTATTGTCTATTAAGACGTCACATCTTCCACCTCAATGCCGTTGGAAGAAACTAGACAGCGTTTACCCTATGCAAACTGACATGTAATTACTAAATGGTCTCAACTTAAATTAAGCTGCATTTACTTCTCAGACCAAGCTCACTACTGAAGGATGCAAATTTCCCTGTGATCAGATGTCAATACCAAAACCTACAAATGGCATCATTAGGAAAACAGCCT
This sequence comes from Pezoporus occidentalis, assembly GCF_034315485.1. Taxonomy (NCBI): domain Eukaryota; kingdom Metazoa; phylum Chordata; class Aves; order Psittaciformes; family Psittacidae; genus Pezoporus; species Pezoporus occidentalis. Next base: position 2,515,758 of record NW_026913425.1, read on the forward strand.
CAGCAGAAAACACATCTACAGATGGCCCTGGAAATTTAGATACATTATTATACATGGGGGTCTTATTACTCCTGATAGTCATATTCAGATACTGCTGATAGACGTCAGTGCACAAATGATACAGTGCATGTGAAAACTTCCAAGATTTCTGCTCACACCACATCGCTTGTCTACACAAGAAGACATGAGTCTTGCACGGCTGTCAAACCTAGACTTTCCTATCACTTCGTGTACAAGCACTGAAAGAGCAGAGGAGGAATTACTCATGGATTTCATAAAAAGCAGAATCTATGTTTATATAATTTTATATGGTTGAAAGATAAACACAGATGTTGCATTTTCATATATGACATTTATAATGCTATTTTATCAATTATGCTGTGCTTCACACATGGAAAAACATTGTCTATTTATTTGTCTTAATAAGCTGTAGATCCAAATACATTTTATTCTACATTTTAAAAGTTTCCTGAAAAAATGAAGATTTTCATACATTTAATTATACAAAATTATGAAACTAGAGAAAATAATAGATGAAAAGTCAACTTTCAGATGACTAATGGGTTTTTTTTAGCAAAATATTGTGAAGACTTTTCATGAACACGAAGTATTTGCCGGCTGTGATTTGCACACAGAAATCTTGTTTTCCACTACTTTCATGCTTTGGAAATGTGCTCCAAAGCAAACTGGAGGAACTCTTTTTCTAACAGATCACATTGCAGAGGCAAGGCTCCCTGCTTTTATAGCTACAGTCATCTGGCTTTCAGGTACCAGGTGGAGCAATTTTTAGGCCACTTTGCTTCTGGTGGCAAATCTAATTAAAAGAAAGCATGGTTGCTAAGGTTTGTGGCTTCTTCTCCGAAGTCATACACACACGCACTTAAGAGACGCAATGAAAGGCCTGCAGTGGTCATCTATTCCATCTCTCTGGACAGGCAGGACAACCAGAATCTCTGCCAAGCAGCTGTTTGACTAGCCTTTCTCAAAACCTAAAATGATGGAGGTTCCACCACCTCCTCAGTCTCCCTGTATGTTGAAGAACGCAAAAAACCCTTAGATGTCCACTATAGCATGAAATGAATCATACACTGGAAATGTCTACAAAGAGAGATCTGCCTGATTAGCTGAGATACTGACATTTATCACTGATGTCAGGATTTTGGCCAGATAGAAGTCGTTCTATCATTCCCACAAGAACCGAAATAAATTCAAATCAAATCACGCTGTGATGTCCAGCATGACTGGCATGCTACTAATCAGCTTCCTTCCATTTTTAACATGAAGGCTGTCAGGCTTACTTCTCTAATTCTTAGCATGATAGAAAGCTTTGCTACTTTCTTTCTTTCCTGGATCTTATTTTTAGCTCATTCTTTTCCTTCATACGCTAAAGTGCTTTTAAGCAGTGAAGGAACTTGCATTTTTAGCTAATTATTTGTCTCTTGAAACACACTTTAAACTGCATTTTTGAATAGCAATATTTTCTTTGTCCTTGCTATGACAGGAAAATATCACCATTCACAGTCTTTGATGCTTGTCCTTCTTGTGATCCATTTTATTTATTTTGCATTTAATTCACATCTACAATAACTATGGACAGTTTTTTCCTGTTGTTTTCCTGACTCCCCACCATGGTCACTCCTCTGGGAATTTTAAATGAGTCATTTAGCAATGTGTGCTAGTAGAACAGCACAGTTACACTGTATGAACTCATTTTCATCTTTGGAACAAGAAAGAATTTTATTATCTTTCAACTTCAGACTTCAAATCAGATGGCTGAAAACCCCACTGCTGCAGGATGGTATGATATTATGACATGAATCACAAGCATCTGTTCTGAACCTTACAAATTACATGTGCCATTAGCATTCATCACACCTAAGGTATATTCCAGTAAAACTCCCCTGCACAGTCTCTTCAGCCTTTGCCCAAGCTGTCCAAAGAGATCAGATTCAGCATTGGTAAAATCCACTAATGTAGGTATCTTACTTTACAAATGGATTTACCTTGATGTCTTAGAAGAAAGAGAAGGAAATCTCCCTGCTTAAAATGTGTCAGTAAAGAAGAAAAATTGAGTTTGCCAGTGATAGTGGAAGAGTTCTGATGCTTTGGGAATTCTGCTTTTCCCACAGATCCTTTGGTGAGGGTGTTTTTTCCTCTCAGTCTCCATACTTTTTTTTTCTTTTCTAAGCTCAAGCTGAACCTTTTTTTGCCAGAGGAAAGGGAACAAACTTCTCCACAGTGCTGCATGTCCTTTACCACAGAAAACTTACCCAGAGGTAAGATGCAGGCTCAAACCACCTGACTGCTACTAGAACTGAACAAAAGAGCTGGTCACTTTCTTATTGCATTCCCCTAAGCAGCCTTCTGTAGAAATGCTCAAGAGGTCTCCTGACATATGGAGACTTACAGTTGTCTTCCTTAAGAGCAAGTGCGTATGGCTTGTACCTTGATAATCATGTCCTCTGCTCATATTTCACCTTTCTGTCTTTTCTTCTTTCCATTGACTCTTGTCTTCCTTAAGAACAAGTGCGTATGGCTTGTACCTTGATAATCATGTCCTCTGCTCATATTTCACCCTTCTGTCTTTCCTTCTTTCCATTGACTCTTGCCTTGACTAATCCCTCCCACTTACATGTTGTGTCAATGACTTTAACTTTCAATTGGTCAAGAATATCCTTCTCAACAAACCTAGACCTAATGAAACACATCTACATACATTATGCCCACTGTAAGCTCTGTATGCAAAAGTTCTATGTGGTCTTCATACCTCCTGAAAAGTAGCTGACTGAAGAAGGAACCCAGGGTTTCAACCTGTGCATCCTCCTTATCAAGCTTTATACTAGAGTACTGCTTCTCAGTATTCATAGCAAACCTTGTTGCATAGCCTTCACCTACTAAGATTAGACATAGGAAATTATCCCTAGAGACACTGGGACATGCTGGGGTCTGTGGGGAAGGGGATGTGAGGGAGCTTAAGTGACCTTGAGACAGAAGTCACAACAAGCATCAAAGTAAAGATAGCAAAGGGTGCAACAAACCAACCTGCTGCTATTGCCTACTTTCTCCTTTTCTGGGTCCCTTTCTCTCCTTGATTGACAGAGAAAGCAGCAAGTGAGATGCTCGAGGTGAACTCAGAAGTCAACTTCAGAAAGGAAAACTGGTAAAGAAAGCAGAGACCAAGATGCTCAGCCACTACAGAGGGGAGTCAGGAAGGAGGTTCTGGACACTGTCCTGGAGACTTTCCCCTTCAGTGAGGGATGCCATGCCAAAGGAAGGTGGCACAGCCATTGACTCTAGCCCTGTATTTCACCTGTGGGACACATCTAGTCTCACCAGTTGGGAACCATTACTTGAGAGATTTTAGTTCCCTTAAATACCCATTGTCAGGCCAGTGCCCAGGACTGGCATTCCAACCAGCCAGTCTGTCTAATCCCCTTCAAAATCCAGGCTGTTTTTGCCCTCAGCAACAGCAAATGCCAGAGACAGCAGTCTGGACAGGAGAAATGGAACATTCTTTCTTAACTCTGCCTCTGCCTGTGTTTTCAGTCCCACAAAAAATGTATGAGACAAAGAGCTGCCATTTCCCTCAACAATTTTACTATTTAGTATTTAAATTACAGCAATGCTTTTGCTTATGTACAAACACCAGTCTCTGTTCCAAAAGGAGTGTTTAGTTTAAAAGTCCTTCATGCGGTTAGATTGCCAGATAGGCTAATGAGGGCATTTTTACCATTTTCCAGGGACTGGATCCTGTAACTCCAAGGCTACAGCCTCACAGTGGTCTGCCACACCCCTGTGGGGTCAGATCCGCACTGCCACCCCAGAGGCCTTACTAGTGTCATCTTCTTTCATCTGCAGTCCTGAAGTGAACTGAGTCCTAATGAATCAATGATTTTACTGCAATATATGTCATGGTTTAAGCCCAGCTGGTAACTCAGAACCATGCAGTCACTCACTCATTCCCCCAGCTTCTTCCTCCCCTCCACTCCTGGAGGGGTGGGGAGGAGAATCGAAAGAATGTAACTCCCACGGGTTGAGATAAGAACAGCCCAGTAACTAAGGTATAACACAAATCACTGCTGCTACCACCAATAATAATAATAACGATAAGAGAAATAACAAGGGAAGAGAATACAACTGCTCACCACCTGCTGACCGATACCCAGCCTGACCCAAGCAGTGATAGAACCATAGAGTCATAGAATAGTTGGGGTTGGAAAGGACCTTAAGATCATCTAGTTCCAACCCCCCTGCCATGGGCAGGGACACCTCACACTAAACCATCTCACCCAAGGCTTCATCCAACCTGGTCTTGAACACTGGCAGGGATGGAGCATTCACAACCTCCCTGGGCAACCTATTCCAGCGCCCCACCACCCTAACAGGAAAGAATTTCCTCCTTATATCCAATCTAAACTTCCCCTGGTTAAGTTTTAATCCGTTACCCCTTGTCCTATCACTACAGTCCCTAATGAAGTGATCTAGCCCTTTTGGGTAACTCTCCCTAGTTTATATAGTGGGCATGATGTACTGTGGTATGGAATACTCCTTTGGCTAGTTTGGGTCAGGTATCCTGTCTCTGCTTCTTCCCGACTTCCTGTCCTCTCTGGCAGAGCATGGGACTCAGAAAGTCATTGGTTGGAGTAAACATTACTGAGCAACAACTGAAAACATTGGTGTTATCAGCGTTGTTCCCAGGCAGAAAGTCAGAAACACAGCACTGCACCAGCTACTAAGAAGGAGAAAAATGACTGCTACTGCTAAACCCAGGACATTGGTGGACATGAGGAAACAACCTTCTAGTGTCTCTTGGAAGTTAAAGTTTCTTGCAAAACTCTAGAAACTCTATGGAGAAAAAAGTAAAATCTTCTCCAAAGTGTAAGAGCTGATGAAACCATCTTTAAAAGAAATTATAGCTGATAAGAGATTTCCACTTTGCCCCATATGCGGTACAACCAAATTTTTTGGTTTAGAACATTTTTCAGCAAAAATACCTCTAAAAGTCTAAGGATTGCAAAGCCATATTCACCCATCTATTGCATTTTGCAGAAACTAATTACACATTGTTCTAGTAAAACTATACTACTTTTTCTTTCCATTGTCTGTGATCAGACCATAAGTCAATTCACTGTTTCAGAATGCCCAACTACCAAATTAGAGTAAGGCTCTTCCCCTCCTCCTCAGCCAATGCATACTCTTTATTTCAGTCATGAGATTTCGGGATATCTTACTTGACCAGTTCTATTGTTTGTTATAGGGCATTTCAAGGCCTGATCCTTGCACTCTGTACATGCCAAATGCTTTTTGTGTTCTACTTATCTCTCATTTGTCTGCTTTTAATCACGTCAGCCTCTGGCACTTGTATTCACAGCATGGGTCTCGATGAACTTTTAGCTTGCTTCTTGCACAACTGCCCTTGTATTCATTCCGTGCCAGCCTGGATGTGTTATGTCTTTGCTCAGACCACTTTCTCATCTTCCACAGCGACAACTACAATGACTGAGATATGGTTAACTCATGTAAGCATATTTAGTATTTAAACAGAGACCTGTTCAAACACAGCACATACCTCAGCAGCAGGACTCTTGCTGTGACCTTGTGTGCTGTATCACACCCTCATGTTGTCGGATACCGTGGAGATTGTGCACTCCTTGGGGCAGGGAATGACATTGTATTCTGTGCTGCATGGAACCCGGCTGACCTGGGCACCGTGCAATGGTATCTAAGAGTATCGACTGATGATCTCAGCTGCTGCAGGCAGATAACACCTCCACCTATTCCACTGCGCGGGCTGCAAGGCCACCCTGCATAAGCAGGGGCTGAGGGAAGTTTGGTGTGTCACAGGGCTGGACAGGGACGAGGGGAGGACCGTGGCCCTTTTTGTCACCCAAGGCAGACCAGCCACCACTGAGACCCCTGAAGGAGCACAAGCAGAGCTGGTGTCCCACGCAGCTGGCGAGGGACGGCAGGCTGCCATCGCCTTGCTGCGCTGCACGACCTCACTCCGAGCCCAGCCGGACACTCACAGCCCAGGTGCCAGGGAGCCGACTGCTTTGTTATGGGCACACTGCACCAGCGTAACATATTACACCAATCGGGGGACGGGGGTGGGGGACGGGGACGCGGACGGGGGGGACGAGAACGAAAAAGAGGAGAAAAATCCCCGAAGAGGAACGAGGCAGAAGCACGTTCCTCTCACTGCCGCTCCCCAGCCGCGCCTGGCTTCCCACGGCAGGAAGTGCTCTCGGGCTTCGCCGGCCGTCACCATCCTCGCTGCTGGGGGCAGCGACCCCGCGCCCCCTCCGCCGCCTGCCGCGAGTCACCCGCTCCCCCGCCTGCTGCCGATCCCCTCGGCCCGGGCTGTGGCGAGCCCGCCGCCGGATCGGGGGCGGTCTGCGGCGGGGACCGCCCCTCGCTCTCCGTCAGTCAGCGGGCGCAGCGGGGCAGTGGCGGCGCGGATTGGCGGGCGTGGAGGAGGTAGGGGCGGGGGCAGTGCTGGAGGCGGGCTGGGCGCCGAAGAGGCGTTGGAGCAGTGAGTGCGGTTGAGGGGAGTGCGGTCCGAGTGTGCGGAGGGGTAGGCGCCGGGCTGGGAGCTGCGCGGAGAGCCCGGCGGCTGGAGGGAGACGGTGCTGCCGCTGCAGCAGCGGTTGCTGCAGCTGCCGCCGGCGCCGCTACTGCTGCTGCCGCCGCTACTGAGGTAAAGCGAACGCCGCCGCCTCATCTGGCGCTGCCCCGCGGGCGGCTGCCGGGGCAAGGGAGTACGGCAGGGCGCTGCTGAGCCGTGCGGCCGCCCTGGACGCAGGCACCGGCCGCCCTTGTGTGCTAACAGAAGGAGCGGCAGCACTGCCTTCCCGTGCAACTTTTTCCCCCGTCCGGGGCCAGCAGTGGCGCCGCCGAGCCCTCCGGCGCGGCAGGCCCAGGCGAGCCGCTCCACTGCGGCCGAGGACGAGCCCCGGGGGTGGCGGAGCTTCTCTCTCCGCGGACGGGGGCGGCCCGGCCCGGCGCTTCCTGGTCGGGCTGGGCAGGCGGCGCGCAGTGCCGGCGGCGAGGTACAGAGGCCGTGGGGCTGCTCGAGTGCTCCGGCCACACCGTGAGGCATGGAGAGCCGGCCCGGTGCTCCCGCCCGACTGGCGTTCCCCGAGGAGGCGGAAGGGGTATCCGTAGGAAGCGCTGGGGCGACTGTCGCCGGGGGGGGATGCGGACTACGCGGCGTCGAGCCTGCTCGCCCTCCGGACTCTGCTGAGGGCAGTCCCGGCGGCGCCGCCACCGTCCCAGGGTGGGGGAGCGCCGTCTCCGTGCAGCTCTGTCCTGGCCGTGGGGAGTCTGCGCCCCCGAAGCGGGGCCGGGGCGCGGGTATCGACCGCCGGCCCCTGGAAAGCAGCCGCTCTGCGGGGAGGGCTGCTGCACGGGAGCGTGTTGGTGCAGGGCTCCGGAGGAGTTAACTTGCCGGCCTCTTAACAGGAGTTAACCTCAGTTTGTACTGCTTTCCTAGGTGTTTTTTTTTCCTTTTTTTGTTTTTTTTTTTTGGTGGTTGTTTGTTTTTACATTATGATTATAACTATTTTAATGACTTTCTGAAATGATCTTGATGCTGCCTTGCGGCCTTCCATAGCTTTGCAGCCAATATAGAGTCTTTGAGATGTTTCAGAATAGGATGTGTTTTACAGTGCTCACAGTGCAGTTAGTATACTTGTGTTGTATGTTGAGACAAGTTTTCCGAATCAATGTATTTGAACGTGGTCAGCAGTAGAATCTCCATAAGCTCAAAATCGCTCTTTTCAAAGTTTGGAAGTATTATAGAGATATTATAAGTGTGTATCTCCTTTTTCACGATGTATCATGGACTTCTCTTTATTGCAGAAAGTCATTTCCGATGTGGTACTTGCCTTGGTCATCTCCATTTGGAGAGCGGCAGCATCCTACTTAAGCGATAATGCAGCCTGAGTTACAGGTGTGTAGACACCTAGTGGGGAGAAGAGTCAGTATCCGAGCAAATTCCCCACTTACGCTGCAATTTTTGTTACTTCAGTGCCTCCCTAAGTATGGTTGTCTTCTCTTCTGTTGACAAAGATCATAATCGCAATGGAAGGAAAGTGGTGTTAGGCACTGTTTCCTTTAGGGATTTTTGGAGTAAACGTGAGAGAGATGGCAGTATAAGGAGATACAGTTGTTAAACATGTTAATATAAAGGTGTAGAAAATGTTTGCTGCCTTGTATAGGGGAGCCATGTCAGTGACATGCACATACCCCTCTGGTTGGGCTGGTAGTATTGTATATTTGTGGAGCAGAAGATTTTATTCTCGGTCACCAAAGGAATGCTAGCTAGTGTGGGAGGAAATGCTTGGGTACCAGTGAAGTAGGAGCCAGACATCATTTTTAATAGGGGGATAAGTAAGGAATGGAAGGGAAGCTTTCATGTCCCCTTCCTTTCCCATTTAAATTTACAAACATCTCTTGCATCTGTTGAATTTTAAATTTTAGAGCTGTTTAAATGCCCAACAGAAACCATTCTGCTGAGAGACCAGAATTCTGCCTGAACTCAGGAATCTTTCGTTGGGATCAAGCTCCTAGATAGTAAATAAAAAACAAATGAGCATTTAATTCTCTTGCAATACTTCTTCCTTCTTTTCCATTGCACCAGCCAAATAGAAATCCAGTAATACATCATCTCAAATACAGCAATGTTTCTTGCCTAAAGTGTTTGGTTTGTTTTTTTCCCTGTACTTAAGATGGCCTCTGAGCTAAGCCTAGGCATCTTAAGTGAATTTGAGTGAAAATATGTGAGGGTAGAGACCATGTATCTTCACTTGGAGTTAAGGGAATTTGTTTATACAGGGTCTTAACAGGGCAGTAAGTAAAGAACTGTCAAAGAGACTCCTCTGGAGATGCTGCAGTGCTACCAGGCTGAGGTGGGGAAATGGTGTCTGTCTCTGCATTAGGCCTCTCTTTGAGGCTGGAGTCCAAGTCTTCCTCCATCTCCAAATCCTTCAGATAGTGACAGTAGAAAAAGGCATAAATCAAAGAAATTCAGCATGGTTCACCCACAGGGGTGTCTCCACGTACATGAACCATAGATTAGGCAGGAGGTAGGATGCTGATAGCCTTCTACTGAGGGCAGTGCTGAGAAGTGAGTTTGAGCCAGTACTGCAGCTCTGAGCCCCAGAGAAACTGGATTTAGGGAAACTTTGCTGCTGCAACTGCATTGATTTGTTCTAACATGCAAAGAAGTTGGACCTTTTGTCCTATCTGATTCAGGTTTTGAGTTTTTAAAGGACACTAAAAAATTGTCAGAAACAGTTTTTGTGTTGCTGTAACTTTTCCAGTTCTGTATTGTCAGCCCAAGCATAAGAGACACAAGTACTTATTTTAAACATGTGGCCATAAAGTTGCTATGATACATTTGATAATAAAAGATAAGAGGAGTAGGTCAAGTCAGTTAAATTATGCACTGTTTAGAAGACTAGCTTCACTGACTGCCAAAATGCCCGTAGGCAGTAGGAGTGAAATAAGTAATTGTAGCAGAGCACTTGTCAAACCTTCTTTAAAAAGAAAATAAATATTTCCGAATATTTAATGTAGTCAAAATGGTAATTTTCTATCAGGTTTTGCTGTGCATAGTTGGTTTTGATTGGAAACATTTAGATTAGCTCCAAAACCTAGCTCTAAGGTGTGTAAGTGTATTTGTTCCTTTGCTATATGAAATGGGAGGAGCCCATGCTTTTGAAAAGGCTTCCGTGCTATTTAATTGATACTTGTGCTTTAGATTTTTTCCTCTTCCCCCCCCCCTAGTTCTTGTCTGTACACTTTCCACTGGTAGAAGAGGCAGATGAAATATAAGCAAAACTCTTTGCATTAAATGCAAAGTCTGTGATGTTTTGTAGTGTGAACTAAGCAGCATAATTTGGTTTTTCAGAAGTGGCTGCAGAAATTTCTCATTAAAATTTTGGTGGGAGCTGGATGCTTAATCCACGTGGATAGATGTTCAAGTTATTAAAATAAATACTTGTGTGTAGGCTTTTTGAAATGAGAAGTCTAATTCAAGCCCAGGTAATTCTTTCCTGCAGCAAAAAATGGTTGTAAGGGATGATAAGCAAGTTCTTCAAGAACTTTCTAAGATTTTCTTCTGTGTTCTGTTACAAGAGATGTTGTGCAATAGACCACAGGTACTCAGGGACTGAAGAGGAACCACATACAAATTTGGCATAAGGGTTATTCACTGGCAAAGGAAGTCCATATGCATTCTTATAAACACTTTTTAGCTTGTCAGTTAGTCATGTTCCAGGGACTTGATGTCTGAGACATTAGAGAGAATGGTGTGGAAAAGAGTTGTCAGCGGTTCCCTGTTCCAGCCCTGTCTACTGGTGTCCCTTTGCAATGTAAAAAGGAATGTCTCTCCCATCTCTCCCATCTTTCTGTACACTTAAGTACATAGTATACAGTCAGTAGTTTACCTGCTGGTATTGTGTAGCCCACTTGGGTCTTTTATTAGGAGTTTCAGTGCATCTTTGAGTAGTTAGGACTTCGGGGTTCCCATTGTAGCATTTCAGATTATGATTGGGCTTGTCTTTTTAAGTAGGTGAGAATGAGTGACAGTTTAAATAACGTTTAGGAAGACTTTCACTGTTCTATATGTCTTTAAGCCACTGTTTTCTAAATTTTTTTTAGTCATATTTTTCCTTTTTATTTTATGGTCGGGCAACCTTGAGTCAAATGTTCAGGCCTGTATTCTCTTGCCTTTAGTGTAATTTAAGCATACACCCTGATACTTCCCTCCTGCTAGTGCTGCTTAGGTGGTCGGGGTGTGCCCATTTCAGTTGCTGATTGTTTGTCTACTGTTACACCATAAACACATTTAAAAACATCAGGAAGATGGGGGAATGGGGAAGACACTCTTTTTAAGAAAAAATAAATATGGTACTCATGCAAGCATTTTGGACTTCTAGGTTCTCCTGCAGGTCATGAAAATACCGTCCCTCCAATAGGTTTTCGGAATATAGGCTTTGGGATGGGGGATTGTTACCCATCCTCACCTTCTGCATAAGCAGCAGTGGTGCTTATTCTGAATAACCCAGTGGGGAGGGTCTGCGCTAATTACAGTGAGCTCCTCCTCTTTCCTGGGAGACCTCTTGTGGGGAAAAGTGGTCATGTGTCTTCGCGGAGATAAGATCTTCCTGCCAGGTTAGATACTGCACTGGAGGGATAGCTCCAGGGTTTAGCCCTCACTCTGAGGCTTCAGTAGCCATAAGCCATATTGCAGGAGTGCAAATCTGATTCAAGTAATTGGGCGTATATCCTTTCTAAAGGCACAAGCGCTAGCTTGCAGATTTTTGTGAAGCTGCTTTATTTTATTGTTATTTAGGGCTCTTCTTTGAGGCAGAACCTCTTCCAGGGTTGCAAAAAGCTTCTCATAAGTTGAAAATTGAGTTCAAGACAATTTGAAACCATTTCACCAGTTTTCTCTTCTCTTTCCAGGGAAAGCATATGTGGAGAGTTCAGTGGCAGAATATTTAAGGTACGTGGGCAATCTGTGGCAAGTCCATCTAAGAAGGTGTGACCGGCTACAAGAATCAGCTGACCTTGAGTACGGAGACTCAGAAGTGCCAGCAAGACCAGAAAAGGAACTAACTGGAAGAATATTGCTATACATAGAAGAAGTGGTTCACATACTTCTGCAACAATCATTGACTTAGAATAAATACATCAGTAAAAACATCAGTAGTGAAATGACAGATTCTGGTGCTCTTTGATTTTCTGGTGGATTTTATTACTTGGACATTGCTATTGACATTTTTACTATCCCAGTTAATAAATCTTGAATCTCTCTGTACATAAAAATATAACCGGACAATTGCATTTTGATACTTTAAGTTTTTAATGTTAGATAATTTGCCAAGATGAGTGCCGAAGGATATCAATACAGAGCTTTATATGACTACAGAAAAGAGCGAGAAGAAGACATTGACTTGCACTTAGGAGATATATTAACTGTGAATAAAGGTACCTTACTAGCACTTGGATTCAGTGAAGGGGAAGAAGCAAAGCCTGAGGAAATTGGCTGGTTGAATGGCTTTAATGAAACCACAGGGGAGAGGGGGGATTTCCCAGGAACTTACGTAGAGTACATTGGAAGAAAAAAAATATCCCCCCCAACTCCGAAGCCTCGTCCTCCTCGACCCCTTCCTGTAGCACCAAGTCCTGCAAAAGTTGAAGCAGAAAGTGAGCAACAAGGTCAGTACTGTTCTCAGAAGGTGTGTGTTCGTGTCCCCATGTTTTTCAAACATTTTTGTTTCATGCACTTGTCTGACTTTACATTTTTGTGTTTGATACCTGCTGGTCAGCTTTTTTAATGCATGGCTCATCAGTCAATTAAGAATTGTTTCTACTTCATAGTAATTATCTCACACACATTGTAATTTAATGTGCTTTGTCTCAGGCACCACAGAGATCGTACATCTCACAGGTTGGAAAGTATGCTTATAATTCACAACTGTAAAGACTTAAATGGAGAATAAGCATTTATTTTAGGTTTCTGAGAAGCTGATGGAAGCATTTCCTTCTGTGGTTCATCAAACTCACTATTGAGACACTTCTTGGTGAATCTGACAGTATGAATGTTCCTATCATAAACCTCTTGCTAATAACAAAAAATATGCCCTTTGTCATGGAGGTTAACTTGTGGCATTTAAAGGTAAGACCGGGTATTTAAAAATGAACAATGGAATCGCAATAAAGAGAAAATCAGACTGATAAAGAGAAAATCAGATTCAACATTTTTGGACAGTAGGGCATGCAGTAGAAAAAAACAAAGATATTTCCTTTGTTTAAATATATATTGCTTTCTAATCCTCAGAATTTGATAGAACTCTTCTGTTAATAGAAGAGTCTTCCCTGGGAGAAGCATTTCTAGGTTGATGAGGGCTTGATAAAAAGTTAAATCTGAACTGGCATATGAAGCAGTGTCTTTAAGCATGCAAGAATTGCCTGTAAGTGTATAATGCCTAGGTGTACACTGATGATAGAATGAAGGTGGAGGCAGATGGGGATGTAGGTTTACTGTCCCGGCTTCTCAAGTCCTCAGCCTCTAGTCCTAAGTCTCATGGTTTCACATTAGATGAATTCTGAAAATGGGTTATTTGCTTTTTAAAGGAAACACTGTTACTTCTTTGATCATTCCTTGTATATTAGTATGTTCCATTAAGTAACATTGACTTTTTTCTTAAACCAGAGATGTTTGCTTCCATTGTATGTAACCGCAGAATAAATGTGGCTATTTGGATAGACACCTCAATGCTGCTTTGCGAGGCAGATGGTGGAAAGAAAATGGTGTTCTTTACATGAGCATGCTGTGGTGAAGTAACCAGCATCCCAGGCTTTGATGCATTTACTGCTTCAAATGTAAAAGTAGTGTTTTGTAACTTGCTTGGGCTCTGTACTCGTACTTGCTTGATACTCCACAGCTCCACACTGTGAGCTGGCCACAGCACTGTGCTGGGAAATCCTGGTGTTAATCTTGAAGTTTTCAAGCGTGCCCCAGAGCTGTGTTTGTAACCAACATTTATGTGAGTTTCAGCTGCTGGGAGTTACTCTGGGAAATTCTGCTACAGATCTGGGGAGCCTTGCTTACATGTAGACTTTTCTACTTCTCTGGGATGAGACAGTGCCCCCAATCCTTAGTGACTAGATCTCTCCTAAACTGAAATTGCCTCTAGGCAGAGTACTGTTTATATACAGCATGTTTATTTTTAATAGTTTGGGACTGTGGGGACTTGAAACAAGAAAATGTGTTAATTCGACTGGCAGTCGGAGTCTACACACATGATCATACCATGCTCTGAAATGTTTAAGAATCAGCTTACAATCCAGCCTTGGGTTTTTTTCTGACAAAAAAAAAAAATTAGCTAAGTTCATATAACTCCTTTTGAATTAAAGATTTTAAGGTTCATGTAAAAGGATAGGCACCTTCACTAATACCCTAGGATTAGAGCCCCCTCAGCTGGATTGGAGGAAATATTGACATTGGAACTCCAAATAGCTCAAGAGTTAGGTTTAATTACTTTTAAAGTAATGTATGTTTACTTAAAACAGTGGTCTCTACATATCTTTTTACTTTACAGTAAAAAGGCAGAGAGTGCTCTAAAACTTAGAAGCAAATTTCAGAAATGTTGCACCAAAAGAGCATTATAAAAAACAAAGGTGATACTTGTAAGTGAGCAGAATGATACAGAATGATACCTAGGGTGAAAAGAGAGGTGCAACTGGAAATACATTTTGGACAAAGAATAATGTAGCAATGTACGTTTCACTTTCAAGGTGGATTCATTATATTTGTATATAAGATTTGGTGCAGGGAATAGGACAGTTAATACTGTCCAGCAGCCAACATAATGGGCAGTGGGCCAGAAGATTCTTCCTAGGATGACACTTCTCTCTACACCCCTAGAGTATATTTCAAATAAATTAATGCCTAGTATGAAACTTGCATGACCAAATGCAGTCAAGTTTACATTTTCAGTACTTCATGATTTGAAACTGCTGTGAATCAAAATGACAAATTAATGGCTAACTGGAAGCAGACTTCTTAAATGTACCTCAGTTATTTGTAATCCATTTAGTTCTTCATTCTGTGAAGAGTCAATTCTGAATGTACCCCTGTTGTGTGTATGTTGAATGAGAATATCAGAAACTTAATTTGAGATTCTATGAATTCTTTTAATTTAATCAATACATAGATTTATTTATAAGAAAATACTTAGGAACCATTGCAATACTTTTTAATACTGAATGATTTCTTCTGAATGCTTTTTTTTTTTGCCTGGCTTTGATAAGCTTCAGCACTTGCTCATCAATGTCCAGATTGTTTTATTAGATCAAATTTGAAATGTTTAGGCACAGTGTTGCCAGTATTCATAATGCTGCAGTACTCATATGCAATTAATCATAGGCATCTGAACAGGCTTTGCAGTCAATGAGGCTAGTAACATGGGCAGGATTGCTCATCAGGCCATTGTCTTATGCAGTCACACTCTTACTTACAAATAGGTAGCTCTTTACATGTTAAAAGCAGATTTGAGACAGAATAAAACTGCCAGTGGTTTCAAGTTCTAGTAAAACCTTTATTTATTTGTTACAACACTTAGGTGAGATTTTTCCCCAGATTTTTAACATGACCCATTCAAATTTCCAGAGCTATCAGTCAAGATCAGAACTGGAGTTCCTTGAATAAAATTTTAAGACTGTTGCTTTTTGCTTGTCTTACCCTTACCCATGTCAATACAGAACTAGATTTAGTCTGAATTTGTGTTGGGGGGGGGGGGGGGGGGGGGTGTGAATTTTTTTTTTTTTGGTGGTCTGTTTTTTTGTGTTGTTTTGTTTTTGTTTTTAATTATATTTAATCTGAAAAGATACAAAAGGAAATGGGATACAAGTGCCCCAGGAATTCTAGTGCCCCAGGAAGCAGTTTCAGGCCTGGCACATGTCAAAGCTATGGCAAGGCAGATTTAATTCCTCTTGCTGGTGTGAAGCTCTCACTGGCCCAACCTATCTTTTCCCCAGTTTTCTTCTCCCACCAGGCAAGGGTGACTGACTGCTGCTAGAAGGGTCAAGGCACTTGCAAGAGTGGAGTCCCAGAACTGGGTAATCTTTATGCCCTTCACTAAACATAAGTTTGTGTGAACCAGTAAAGATCTTGTTTTTTTTTCTTGAAATGCTATTTTTAAATTAGAGCTACATAGAGCTCGTTCCTCTCATTTATCCCTGTCTCAGCCAGTTCTTTGAAAATGAAAAGTGCGTAAGCTGTACTGAGTCCAGCTGAGTTTTGTGCACTTTGATTCAGCTGATCTGATACAGCTGCATATATTCAGAGTTGGTTCATATGGTATTCTTTCTCTACATAGTTTGTGAAAGCTGATCTTAAGCAGACTTTAGAGCATAAAGCTTTGCTTGATCAACAGAAACACTTTCAGATTTAACTTGGAATGCTAAATTCCCACTTGGAAATGAAGGACAGACTGCAGAAGGGCAGACCAGATCTTTATATGAATAATTTGTGTGTTTTGATGTTTTGGAGCTTCTTGCAACTTCCTGTGTAACTTGAAAGGGTTGTGTATGTGGAACTTTGTGCCATTTTTCTGGTTTAAAGCCTGAAAATAGTCCAAAGCTCTTCCTTGTTGTGATCAAACTGTAACATAGATTCTCTTAAAAACCAACAAGCAAGCAAAAAAGACCTTTCCTTAGACTTCCTTCTAGAACAGATTCAGATCAGCAGATGAGACAAAGATAATGACACAAAACATTTGGAAACTCTTCCTTTCAGGGACCAGGTTATGCAATGTTTGACAAAGATCCAAACTGACAGCGTAAAACTGTTTGTGCATGTTTGAACTGAATATGCAGTAGGATTTGTTTCTTTAATTTTGCTATAAAGCCAGTACAGTGATTGCATTTCTGAAAATTACTTACACTTGTAAATTAGGGGACATAAGACTGAGTGGAATGCAGTGAGCCTGGAGCCTCCGTTGAGAAGAAAACAGTCATCATCTCTCCTGATTTAGGCAAATGGAAAAAGGAAATTATGGGGTGAAGCAATGAGTCACTATCTCATTTGGTAAATGTATTTGCCATTCAAGCCAGAACCCTTGGATTAATTGTAAAAACCCCAGGTTGAACATAAGCCTTTGTCCTGCTGCAGTTGCGAAGTTCATGACTACAGGGCAGTTATGACAAGTGGGTTGCTTCTGACTTTAACGAAAAAATGGGTTAGGCTCCTGCCAGAGAGCCTTGCCAGCTGCTTGTGGCTATGTTACTTGCTGTACCGGTCAAATTTCTAGCTGCCAGATGAAAACTAAAGTTCTTGCCACTTGCTTTATAACTGTTGAAAACAAAGATATTTTCAAGATGCAGTAAAGTGAGCCAGAGCGTTTTTTTTTCACAGTGGTAAAATCAGGATGGTAGTTACTGAAAAAGTCTTTGTGTGCACCACAGAGAGCACAGGGATATGCTTGCAAGTACTAGTACGAATTGCACATTTACAGCGGACCTGGGCAAGTTCATGGTTGATGTGTGGCCCCACCTGCTGGTAGAAGAGGAGGAAGGAACTTCAAACCTAGCGGCTTCCCGGTTGTGTTTTAATCGTCGCAGAAGAATAAAAGAGAGAACTTCTTCAAAAAAATATTTTAATGGACCAGTTGATATTTCTGTGAAAAATGTATTAATTGGGGCATGCAGACCCCTCTTTTGATCCTCAGAGATGGCCTCAGACCTGAAAAGGCTTGTATAGCTGAAATGCATCTTTTTTATTCCAGCTGTATCAATTAGTCTAAAAAATTACTACCTTTTGTTACACATATTGTTTTAAGAAGCTGAAAGAATAAGACAGTTCTATTTTGACACTGGAAGAAATATTTTTCTGGCTTGTATCACACTGATTGTAATATGCCTTTGTATAGTTACAGCAGTGGCATTATGTTGAGTGACTTTTCTTACCTTTCTTTAGTCTTCTGTAATACTGTTAATACCACTTGCTGACATGAATGTTCCTGAGGCAGACTTAAAACAAGGCAAAGGTGAAGTAGCCTGCTCCTCTCCTTTGGAATCATCTTGAATCTGTTCCTTTAGCTATGATCCAGGAACATCTGAAAAAAAACACAGGTTATCAAATAGTTCTTACTTAGGTTTGCATATGATAACATTATTTTCTGAGTTTCAGCATGGTCCTAACTATTTGCCAAGAATGTATCATTCTGCACCCCAAGCAAATAACCGTGCCCGCTTAAATAGTTGTGTGATGCCATATAGCCATCCAGATTTTCTTATCTGAAAGAACACAGTCTTGTAACTGCAGCTGGCTGTGCACTCTTTCACATCTGTGTCTTGCTCCAAAGCCGCTTTCTGTGATGAACATCCATGAAATCAATCTGAAAGCTAGAATACAAAGAGCTGCTTTATTTTCATAGCTAAGAATGAAAAGGGGAGTTACAGGATTTTAAAGAAATATTTATTTTAGCTGGAGAAGGATTTTAAGTCCTGAGAAAACTTTGGTGAAAGTCTAGGTACTTCAGAGAATTTAAAGGGAATTTTTTGCTTTAAAAAGAGTAATATTTGTGGTTAATACATGCTAACTTGCTTTTATGCTTTCAGCAAAATGTGTGTCTGAAAGGCCATCCCATTTTGTGGTTTCATTAATAGGAGGGGTTTTTTTGTGTTTTTTTTTTTTTTAGCTATTACTTTTTTTGTTTTTTTTTTCCACTTTCCTATAGAAAAGCCTCCATCCTTGGACATTGCCTGTAGTCTTTTGGTAAAGTGTTATCAGGTGTAACTTTTTATACTAACTTTACTGCTTTTTGTTCAGTCTTTTAGGAATGCTGTATACAGCAGTCCACGAGAATAGCACCAAAATGCTATTCTTTGTTTTCACATACTGATCTACTTTGTAAGAGTTTTCGTGTAAGACTGCATTTAAAAATAATTATCTAAGCTGATGGTTTTTCAGCAAAAAGCCCCACAGATTCTCAGGACAGAGTTTCAAAACCACACTACTGCCTTGAGTTTGGGAAAGATGTAATTGTGTATGTTTTCCTACGCTTTAAAAATACCCTTTAAAACTATCTTGTACTTCAGAACTGCTATGTAAACTATGACATGAATGATGAAAAAGGTCTTTAACAGTTCAGTTAGCTGTCAGATAGTTTGCTTATATAATCTGCTAGATCGGTTTGTATACACTTGGCATCATATGCTGTGTTAGAGCATTTCCCAGAGGTTGATGCCTGAGAGATTCTTCACTACAGATTGTGGATGTAGGGGGCAAGAAGTGAGATCTACCCTTGGCAGGGCTGAACATGCCAGTTTCATCTGTGCTGGAAGATCACTTTGTGGTGTCCTGGATGGGAAGATGCTCCTGCAAAAGGCAGACCTGCTTCAGGAATTGCGTTTACTTCTGGTCCACTCAGCTTCCAGAAGCTCTTCAGCAGCTATTGTATTTTTCAGTAAACAGGCCAGGCGCAGATGATGCTGATTTTTCCCTATGGCTTCTTTGCCTTTGTTTTGTTTTGTTTTGAGATTGAGTTTCTGTATAAAGTTCTGTATTCTAAGTTTTAATGCTTCCTTCTAAAAAAACACAGACACTTAAAAATGTAAAGATACTGGCCAAATGCCAGACTATTCCACTTAAACACATCAGGTTGATGTAATTGAAAGAGTCTCTTCCCTCCTTTTTCTTCCTCTTGGGATCAGATACGTTGGATGAGGCATGTTCAAGCACTTCTGTGCCATTGCCTCCTGCTCACCAGCTGGGAAGGAAGGGAGACTAGTGCAACCTGAGATCTGTAGTCCAAGGAGGGATTGTACCTCCCACAAAGCATGGCTGCACCAGGTTTTTATGTTGTATTTACAGATATATTGGTGTAATTTATTTGTTGGGTTTGGGAGAGAAAACTTTAGTGCTGGCACCAATTGGTTCCTAGATCTCCTCATCCAACTGGGACAAGATTAGTAGGTAGCAGGTAATCACAGAGGATTATTCTTGGTGAAGAAACTTTTAAATGATATCAGACATGGCAGATCCGTATTTCAAGGTGTGCTATGGCTTCTCCAGCAGACTGTCTCAAATGGGAAGTCTTAATTCAAAGTTACCTTTTAATTTCCAAGCTCTCTTCCTTCCTAAGCTGTTTTTGGGTGGAGGTAGACCAAAGTGCTTAAATTAGGAAACTAATGAATGGAACCACTAATTATGGACTGTGGTAGATAAGGCTGCACAGTTGTGTCTGGTTTTGTTATTTTTTTATCCAGGAACATTCCAGAAATGTCCAGTTAAGGACAAGGATTTGCAGTCCTTTTCTTACTTGCATGGGGTGTTCAACCCTGCGACCACACATTCCAGTCGTCTAGTGCTAATTTGCAATTTTTCATGTGCTGCGCTTGGATGGAGATGCAAAAACGTCTGTTGTGTTTATGAATTTAGCCTCGAATTGTCTCCTCACTGAGATATTCCTGCTTGGCATAGGTGAGGGGTGACGGAGGCCATGGCAAAACCTTCCATCACATTCCTCTTTCCTTCTAAGTGACTGATTCACGCTTGAGGGGCACCTGCCCTGCTGTGGTCTGCAATGGGCTGTGAGGCTCCAGGACACCATGTGGAGTGGGAGTGCAATCTGTTCTCCTGGTCTTCCCATCTCCACCAGTGGAAGGGTCATCTGTTGAGGGGTCAACACTCTTTAAGAGCAACTCTGAAACAGGATACTCTTGGCTGACAAGGCTTTGTGCCTCTTACTGTAATAAAGTCTTTCACTCTTCATTTGATATTACACTGTTTTCAAATTAGCCATTCCCTTGACATTTTGAAGCAAGTTATTTTGGGTACTTTGGTGTCGAATCTGTACAGATGTTGGAGTATAATTTAGAATCTGTTCTTGCTGGTCCAAATCTACTCCCATTGTTCTGAAGCCAGAATAGCATGGCTAGTTGTTAGCCTACATAAGCAATTTTATCATGGAGAGAAAGATTTAGGGACACCTTTAGCTCCAGAGCAAGCCAGTTCTGAGAATAAAGGGTTTTTATAGTGGTCATTGCAATTGGCCTGGTCAATAAAGAAAGTGTTAGGAAAGTATATGCAAAACAGCAAGTAACAAAAACTTCATCTTAAATATCTAGAAATAAAGGACCTCTCTTCACTCAGTGAGGGGTCCTTATGGGCACAGAGGGATGAATGTTTGAATTCTCTTTGCTGTGCTGTATTTCTAATTTATTACCATTGGTTGAAAGATTAGTGTGCATTCCTCACCACTTTCATGTATTTCTAACTTCCTCTTGGGTCAAATTTAGTGCTGACAACTCCATCACCCTTCTGGTAGTCTGAGTAAGCTGCAGTCCCTTATGTGAAGTGAGAGACTTTGACAATCCTGTTATTATCAGCACACTTTTGGGGAGGGGGGGGTTAGAAAATCAGTTGTTTAAGTATGTTTGTTACAGAGTGACTAGCATGAAGTTTTGCTTCTTTAGACAGTTTCCTGCCTTTTGGGAGAACTCTGTCTGCTAGAGAAACATTTGGCACTTTTCTGTTCTGTGTAATGCTAGTCACTGCTTTGGACTATTCTTGTAGTGATAAAGTCTCTTATATCTTTAGTATTAAAACTTGGCGCTGAAAAGGATAGTGGGCTTCCCCAGTGATTTAAGATGTAGGACTTTGAGTTGCATGTACAGTTTAGCAAAAAAGGGGAAGATGGTTACGAAGTGTTACGCTTTTTCTCCAGATGTTTCCTCTAAGACAAATATCTAGGGTAAGAACACACCAATAAGATGAGAATGGTTTTGGTTATTTTGGTGTTTTTTTTTTGTTGTTGCTTTTCATTGTCTGTTTAAACAGCTAGTCTATCTAAAACTGGTAAATCATCTGGTAGTTGAGATGGGGCATGTCCATGCTTGTTAATGTGAGCTGCTCTCTTCTAAACAGATTATTAAAATGCATTATTCAAAATCCCTTTGTATGCAAACTAAAAATAAGATTATTTTAAAGTACTGATGTTCTTGAAAATATTACACATGATTGTTTTGTTGGGTTTTTTTTGTTTACTTGAAAGACTTGTTCATACAAGAAGCAGCAGGCTCCTATTCTACTTTCCTGTAAATTGATGGCAAGA
The DNA here is from genome assembly GCF_034315485.1 of Pezoporus occidentalis. Classification (NCBI taxonomy): domain Eukaryota; kingdom Metazoa; phylum Chordata; class Aves; order Psittaciformes; family Psittacidae; genus Pezoporus; species Pezoporus occidentalis. Next base: position 2,537,390 of record NW_026913425.1, read on the forward strand.
TGCATTTTAACTTCAGAAGGAGCAAGGTCAGACCTATAGTCAAGGTTTAGCAGCACTGGGGTAAATGCGCAATTATTACTCCCATTTCACTCAGGCAAAATTCCCATTGTCACTAGGGTTTGGAGCACAAATGCTAGCTCTGTTCTAAAGAGATTCCAGTATATCAGTTGCATATAATATGAACATGCATCAAAAACTACACAGTAAACACTGATGTAAAGAGTAGTGTCTGACTGTCCTTTCACAGATTTTGGAGACTCAGAATGGAAACACTAGGGTCCTGGTCTAAGGCAGGGTAGAATTTTACTCAGTAATTCCTGTACAGAGCTCGTAATTTCTGGATAGATTTAGGGCATGTTCCTAATTAGTCTAAAGTTCTCCCTTTAGTAGTCATGTAGATAAGTTTTTAGCCATTTGTATGTCCATTATATAGTAAGAATTGCAAATTTAGTGATAGGTGTATCTTCATTTGGGACACACACACACATTTTGTTGTTTTTGATGATAGCACTATAATTTTCACCAAGTTATTTTCTTCCACTGTATTCAGTCCTCTTAAGTTTGAAAAACTGCATTTGAAAAATTTGCCTAATGCTTCTAGATCCTTTGGCAAGGCTGTGTTCTTTTATTAGGACTGCCTGTTTTGGTAACTAATGTGATGGTAATGAGGGTTTCTTATAATTGAGGAAATTACATGGTGACAGTTGTAATTCTATATTCTGTTATTGTAACAGATTTCTACATTTATGATAAACACAGTTTTATTATCTTGATGTATGTGCATATATATACAGTAAATTGCACTCTATAGTAGGAGAACATTTTTAAGATTGCAAAACTATGCATCTAAAACTCGTATCTATATGTGTAAGTGCACCTTCTTGTATTGTGTTCCACCTGATACAGTTTTTAATTAGTCACCTGACCCCTTTTCCGGCTTATTCTTTTGTTCTTCATTGTGGTCTTCACTGAATGAGAATTGTTTCATTCTGGTTGTCTAGTTTGTAGTCTTAATACTTTTCTTTGCAGCCTTCAGATTCCTGTCTGGAAACAAGTTTCTTCATTGCCTCTTCTGTTTTTTTGAGTAATGCAGCTGATAACAGCTTCATGAAACTTCCTATTCACAAACACCAAGTCATCTTCAGGACACTGTTGTGAGCAAAGGTTGGATCATGATTCCTGTGAGGAATGAGGTAGACCGAAAAGACAGTTAGTATAATGACCGCTGGTTCAAGAGAGCTTAAGGTTAATCTCTTTGTAATAGGGGCATCATGTGGAAAAACGATTTAAAAAGCTGAATCTGGGGATGGAACTTAACTTAAAGAACTCTTAAGTCTTAACACTTAAATGTTCATTGAGATAACAAAAAACAGGAATGAGAATTGCATTAGGTTTGATAGTGCAAGACATTACTCATCTCAAGGAGTACTATCTGCTCACTGCAGCTGGCTTCAGTTACCGAGTACCTGGTGTCCAAGAAAATTCCTAGCAAAATAGATCTTCCTGGCATACCTCTGCCTATACCATCCAGCTTCACCAGCTAGAATCCAAACATAAAAAGCTCAAAGCAAAAGCATTGCTAAAACGTGAGTGTACAGATTCAGCAGATGTTGTGACATAATTTAGTGTTCTCACTTGTTTCGAGATTCTGAGAATTCATATTTTCAAGTTCTCAATACTTTCTTGTACATGTAAAGAATGTCTTGCAATAGTAATATGCATTACAGGGGCATGCACATTCTATGTACCTTTTGGGTTAGGTTTTTATGGTGCGTCACTAGTAGTTTTGCATTTTTTTCACTGTATTGTGATTGTTATTCACAGTGCAAGTATTTGTACAAATGAAGGCATGAAGTAATAAACTACAGTCCTTGAAACTTGATTTTAGTTTTCTAATGCCAGTCAGTAACTTGCTTACTGGAAGGATTTTGCTAAGATCTTCACTCTGCTACTTTTGTCACCATCTTTACCCTGCCATGCTGTAAAGCGCAACCTTATTTAATCAAAAGGTGTGGCAGTGCAACTTCATCCTACTGTGATAAACGTTTTTTTTCTGCATTACTCTGTTGCTAACATCCCACGTTACATTTCTCTTTTGGGAAATACTGGTTTAGAAAGTGCAAATCAAGGTGGCTTCAGAGTAGATGATAGATGGTTAATGCAGGAGGTATGAAAAATATTCTTGACACCTGGCATGGTTATTCATTAACTTTCCAGATAAACTAAAAACACGGGAAGAGTGTTGTGCCATGGAAGAGTCTGGCACCAGACCTCTAGGTCAGATTGGAGAAATTGAAGGAGATGCTTACTTTAGATGAAGTTGTCTGCACAACCTTTGTGGTTTTTAGGTTCTTCATATTCTGTGTCTTGTAGGTTCTGATACATAAATTGCAGGGTCATTGGATTTGTAAGTACAAACAAGACACAGGACTCTGAAGAACCATGGCATTTGGTCTTTGAAAACCCTGAGTGTGTGAATGCATGCTCCTATGAAAACCCCAAATTGCAAAAATCATTTGTAGTGGGCTAGAGAGGCATTTGACGGATTACGTGCAAGTACATACATGTGTGTTTCATTATTTGATTGCCTTAGGAGACTGGTATTTAAGTTGGCAGATCTACTTATTAAAAGCAAAGCTCTTTGGCTGGCAGGATTACAGTATGCCTGAAGGAGAAAGAGACCAAATACTGAGAGAAAGAGAATGTGTAATGTGCAGAAAACATGGGGAAGCTATAAAGCCATTAGAAAAAAGTAGACTTAAATGTGGTTCCAATTTGTTCTGTTGGTTTCAGGTTGATAGCCATGCAGAAGTAAAAGCATGAAGTTCGCTCATTTCAGTATGAATTTAATGTTCTGGAAAATAGAGCTTTCTGTCACGTTAACTAAATTTGGTCACCTGTTTGCAGCCTGTCAAAAATCTTTAATCCATGCTTTTTTTCCTGACTCAAATGAAACCAACCAAAGCAGCTTGCTCAGAAATTTTATGAAGCACTGTCAGACTGTGGCATAAGTGGGCACTCTAACTGGCTCTGAAACTTTGTCCTTAGACTCGATTAGCTTGATGCAAGACCACAGTACTGACTCCCAGTATATGTTAAATTTCTGCGTGTAATTTGGTGATATGTAGCTATTTGGGACAGGACCCAAACAAGAAAAAACCCAGAGCAAAATGAAGCCCAACCCAACCTTTATGTGTGTCAGTTTAGAACTAAACTACCCTACAAGGCTTTGGAAGCAACAGCCAAACAAGTTGAGTATGTGTGTTCAGAGAAGTCTGACTTCTAGCTTTGCACCTTCTTAGTCAAGCTGTGTCCCTTCACAGCCTCAGGCAGAACAGATTAGAACAGTCATTTGGTCACTGGCATTGGAATAACCAGCTGCCTTGCTCTGTCTCCTAAGGCTTCTCAGTTTGAGAGCAAGCTTTGAAACGTGGGAAGCTGATTGGTGTGTTGAAACACACACACACACACACAAAAAAAGAGAAGCAGAAGGGCAAGCTCCCTTGAGACATCAAGAAAAATGCTGTTTAAAAGTAACAATAATAAACAAAAAGCGTTTCTGTTAAAACAAGACTGAGATTTAGATGATTGCTCATACTGATCTCTCTAAAAGAGACTATTAGGTGCACATTTACATGAAATATTATAACACTTTGGGAGGTGGCCAGCTCCTGTTTAGCAGTTCTGAGTCCTGCAAGAATTAGATGCCTGGTGGTAGCATAGCAGAGCTTGGGCGAGTTACACCAGTGTCAGCCAGCTGTCTGCTGCATCTACCATTTTTGAGGAGCTTTATCTTATGAAAGCCTCAATAAAATTCTCTGAAGATGCCACGGCTGACCTAATTAAAATACAAGTTCTTCCAGCTTCATGTGCAGATTTGGAAGGGTAGAATTAGAAGGACAGATAGGTTAAAAGATGCTTATTCTGATGTAGCAGGCAGTTCATGTGAACTACAGTCAAAACTGGAGAGTCATAAGCCAAAAATCAGGTCAGTTTAAAATTAATGCATTCCTCTTCCTTCTGCTCTCAACAGGGAACTGTTTTTTGGAAGAATTCTCCATCAGGGAGTCAAATGAGACATCCTTTCACTTCTTGGCATGGCCCACATTTAAATAAATAAATAAATTCCTTTACAAAGGTAAAATGAAACAAGAAAGAGGTGTTCCCTTCTGGTAGGGTCAAATAAAAGTTAACTCTGGTTCTTTGTTTTGGCAAGACGACCAAGAGATTTCTCTGGAGCACAATAAAAAAATTGACAGGTAAAGCTTCCCTTTTTTTATTTCCCTCTCTCCTCCCCCTCCCCAGTAGGATAGCAGGAAAACAATTAGGATATACCTGGCCTTTTGACAGAATAGCAGCCAATTCCCAGTCCTTGCTGGCTAGCATGGAAGAAGGCTTTTCCCTTCCAGCCAGCAACTTTTCAGCCTCGCAAACCTCCACCCATTTCTTAGTGAGTCATAGCTGGAAGACCTTTTCACATGTTTGGTCACATCTTGTGCAAGTCAGGGATGTATTTTTACTTCTTTTATTGCATCCTATAATCAACATTCTGAAACAACGGAGTGTCTGTAGCTTTAAGCTCTGTTTGTACATATGTGGAAACAGAAATAGATGTGTAGATAGGTAGTGCCATTATATTTTCAGCTATGGATGGGTTAGTTAGAAGACTAGCTTATTTTCTTGGCAGGAGCAGGATGGTGGAAAAACTCTTTGAGGTTCTTTATGTGTGTGACCTGTAGAAGCTCTGTGCATTTGCAGCACTTAAATATTCAACAGATCAGTATTTCTTGGCTTCAACAGATCAGTATTTCTTGGCATGCTCATTTATACATTCAGTACTCCCCTAAGCTCAGAGGCAGTCAACTTGAGCATTGATCCTGGTCCCCATTAATTTTCTACAGGGAAGTCGGAGAACATCAACAGCGTTTCCCCCTGTGCTGGAGTAGGCCAGTGTAGGGCAGCTGCTTGGCAGAGGCAAGAAAGAGAAGCAGCAGATCAGAGTGCTTCTTGCTCTCCTTTTGAGGCTCTGTAGAGGACATAAAAAGACCTTCTGCCTCGCTGCCTTCTTCTCTGTAATAACAGCTTTCTCTTTTCCACCTGAGTTAAAAATCACGTGGAAGCATGCACTGCATGTTTCAAGAAGGATGCATTTTTCTTTGTTTTAGACCCCATAGAACTCTTTAACACTGTGGGGTTGCAGGAGGTTGCAAAAGGATTTCTCCAGGTTGAAGTGCTTAGAATTATGTATAGGTTTTCTCAAAGAGAGGCTTTGCCTCTTGCTTTTAGTCTTTTTACAAATGCATACTTCCAATGGAGGCTAAAATCCTATTCCCTACCTCCTTATCCTGACATCAGTTAATCTTTGGCTTGCTGATGGTAATGTAAAATCATTGCCAGTTTTCTATGCTAGCTTTTCATTATGACTATCTTTGTTGCTATTTTCCTTTTTTTTTTTTTTTTTACACTTCCTATAAACAGATTTTGCACTATATGAATTTCCACAACATAATGTGCTATACAGTACACAAATGAAGGTCTTTGTCCAGTCACAGTTAGCCAGAGAGTTGAGACCCTGACTGCTTTCCAAAGGTCCATGAAATTCATTCACCATTTTAACTGCTAAGGTCTAAATTAGAGTTACTTCAGCAATGGAGTGTGAGCAAACAGTGGTTTATGGAAGAGAGGTCTTTAAGTTCAAGCATTAAGCACATGTACTTCATATTCTGTGACATGCTTTTTGTATAGCTTAATAGTTGCTATACATTGGGATGAGAAATCGACACTGACATTACTGTGCAGAGAAGTCTTGCTAGGTGTACGATGCAGTTAAAAAAATTGTACTACATACAGACTTAGAGGTTTTTTTTTTCCTTATTTGAAATTAAAGATGATGGTGGGATTAACCCTGTTAATCCAGTTCAGGAATTTCCTAATAATGTTCTTTCTATGTATGTCAGATCAGCCATGGTTTAATGGTCCTTAAGGATTAACCCAGTTTTACTTTCTTGCAAGACTGCCTTTCAACATTGCTGTATTTCTGTTGCTACAGCTAGAGCCCTCAGCTATGGGGATTTTTCTCTCGCCATTTTTTTTTTTTTTTTTTTTTTTTAGGAGGAGGACAAAGACTTGATTTGAAATACATTAGTTTCCGGAATAAAAAAGTCTTCTGATGCTGGATTGCTATTGCCATTGTTTGCATTTTTCTTTTCTGGGTGACTGCTATAAACTCATTATTTATAACTTTCTGTGTACTTACAAATGTTTTCCATAATTCCCAAAAGATGAAGGAGCTATTTTTGGCTTTTATCTGTCAGCAGCCTCTGCCAGTACTTATATGTAAATCTTCCAGATCTAAACAACGTGACTTCTCAAGCACTGTAATACACTATCTTTTTTTTTTGCAGTAGTGAAGAGCTTATTTTTTTCCTTTAGATTCCTTGTCTGTGGATAGTTTGAGGGGGATTGTTGCCATTTTTAATCCCATTAGTTCCTCCACAGTAAAAAGGTATCAAAACAAAGTATTATTGCAGAGCAAAACAACATGCTGTCCTGAATTTTTATGTATTACAATGACTGAATAAAAAGAAAATGATTTAAAATGCGCTTCTCAAGCCAAGTGAACTGGCCTTGCATTAGAAACATCTTCATAGTAAAAATAAAAGGAAACAGGGATGTTTTACAAGGTGGGACAGGTCATTGTGGAGAGATTTTTGACATGCCCAGTATCTTACAATGAACATCCATCCAGCAGACGTATGGTTTGCTCAGTTACAAAGAGCAGATAATGCTGGAGCACCATTACTAACCATCATCATGGTTATATGGAAAGGGAGTTGAGGTTAGTAATCTCAGTAGGATAGTGCCAAACTATTCAGAAGAAAATAAATGTCACTGCTTTTTAGATAAAAACTGTTCCACATAAGGAACTCTGTCTGTGAAGTTTTACCTTGTGGAAGTTACTGAAATCATCTCATCATGACTTTCCACTGGTTGGCCAGAACCAAAATTTTCAAGTGCCTCTTGAGGTGGACCTCATCATTCCTTCCCATGAAAGACAGGCAGCTGTTTCTCTCTGATGAAGATTGCCAGGAACAAACAAGTACTTATTTCCTTCCCTGTTTTGTAGGAAGAACTGAACTGTATTTTACGAATTACTTTTGCATAGGAAGCTGAGTTGAAAAGAGATGATAAAAAAATCAGGTCTGAAGAGGAAAGTAAACAGGAGAATATGAATGAGCCTATTGGACGACCTTGTGTCCTTTTACAATCTGGATAACATTCCAGGTAAAAAGAACCTCAGCTTTTCACCTCGGTTCTCTCCGTTGAGAGCACTAGGCTTTGTGTGCTGAAATGGACAGGGTAGTTTAATGGGAAAAGTGCTATGTCATTATGTGGAAAGAGGTGAAAGCAGGAACTGAAATTGCACGTGCAGCCTTAGTTCTTTGTTGCCTTAAGTTTTGAGTGCTTGACCTTGTGGTGTTGATGCTCTTTTAATGTAGTTTTTTTTATGTGTCTCTGTAGTATAGCCAGCATCAGACAGAGGAAGCTTTGCTGCTGATTCGTTGTAGAGTGCCTGTAGTAAAATACAATGTGAATGTATTAACTTGTATATAGTTTCTTTAAAATAAATTATGCTTTTATTAGAGTTCCACTGTTTTAACAAAAAAAAAAATAGAGTGCAGAAGTTAATATCATGGCTTTAATATCCTTGGGAAATATGAGGCAGAGTTTGTGGGAAGACAGCTGGCATCAATTCTAAGAGATTGCTTAGTTAATCATAAGACCTGTAAGGGAGGTTTTGTTTGTTGAGAACTATCACAGGTTTGTTCCGATTCTGATAAGGACTTCCAGGTACTGCTGCAATCTGGATGTTTAATGATAAGAATAACCCTGAAGGTTGCACTGAGAACCTGGTAAGTAGGTCACAAGATGTAGCTGCCCGTGGAACATGCAGTTTGTCCTCACACCTGTGTTATCCACACTACACAGTCTCATGTGTTCTTTCTTGATATAATGTGTGGTTTCATGTTAAACCACTGCCAGAAGCTGTAATGGTAAGTTTTTCACTGCCAGTTAGTATGTCTGAGGAGAATTGGGCAGAATTATTCAAGTTCTTGCAGAGCTTGGCTCTTCTCTAGCACTGGAGCAGTGATCCAGAAGGAGGAGAAGGGAATGTAACATGCAATGTTTTGCATTGCACTGGGTCCAGCTTCTTGGTTGACCCTGTCCTGTCCCTCCCTTGCTGTGACCTCTGTCATCATCCCCTTGCTTGTGGGAATGCAGTAAGTTGGTGCCTACGCAACGTTTTACTTCTCATCTGTTGATATCTCTCTGACTGAAAACTGCTGGCAGGGAACCTGCAGACATCACCAATACACACACAAAAAAATAGGTGTTGGCTCATTAAAATATTTTCTTTCTCTGTCCTCAGTCACACTCTGAGACCATGCTGGCTCATTCTATTTAGAGATATTAACCTGTTCTTTGGTTTAAAAAGATGCTCTTAGGGACTGTAAGAACACTGCTACCCGATGTGTTTCTGAATGTCACACAGGGCTTGGGGTGATCCCTGAGAATGAGGGGTAAGAGGGAATTATGCCTCAGTCTGCCACCCCTGGGAAAAGCATGTGAAGCTTCTAGCCGTGCCCAATGCTCTACACCGTGGAAAGGAGGTGAGGTGCACCTCTCCCAGACACTTGTAGTGTCAAAGCCGCAGTGCCAGCATCTTTGGGGTTCAGCTCCAGGGCTGTCTTGTCTTGGGCCCCCTCTGCTCCTCAACTTACTGAGTGCCCTCCTCTGGTTAGAAACAGAAGGGCACCTTTTACCACATTCTTGCTTATTTCTTACTTTACTGTTTCTGCTTCTCTCACAGCTCTTTGAAAGAACAGTTGAATAACCAGGTGGTTTTCCCATCTTTCCTTTGTGTTCTGGGGAGAGGTTCTTTTGCAAAACAGTTCACGCATTATGTATGGCATTATAATGCAGTGTACTGCATGCCAGAATATTGAACGTGGTTAATTTTCATAAGCCTTGCAATTTTTCTGCAGAACAGGCCTGCTCGTTTCTCTAATTATGTTAATACTAATTGTAAATAGTTGCATCCATTTCAAAACCTGAATTCAGAGTTCTGGTTTGAAAAGGAATATTGCAAAAGCTCACCCATAGAGGGAAGCAGAAGACTGTCTTTACAGCAGTCTTAACTACAGACTGCTTTTTAGAAATTATCTGTGCTTCAGTTGAAGCCAGCAAAGAACATCTGTTGTCTTAATTATAGCTCCTATTTCTAAGAAGTGTATTCTGTAGCAGATGAGAAAAGTGCCTGACAGCTCATAATTTATAAAGTTACGGCAGTCTAATCTGATAGAATATTATGTACAAAATTCCTTCTCTGTACAGACAGTATCACTTCCCTTTCAACAGATAATAGAGACAGGACTTCATGAAACATTAATAAGTGTGAAACATGATTAGGAGCCAGTATTAAAATTATTAAACTATTATAAAGGAATATAGTACTTGCACTATGTTGCTTGGTGATTTTATTTTTCTGCTTATGTGTGCAGCTAAGCTTCCTTAAAGCCAGACACTGTCTTCTTTTTTTCTTTTTCTGTCCACGCTTTCATTTTGTCTTACCTAGAGGAATTGTTTGTTGATTAAGGCAGCAGCTCTGTGACAAAGATTCATTTTTGTGTCAGTGAACAGTAAAGAGACCCAGATTTCTTTTCAGAGAATTGGTACATTAGAAAGTCTGACTTTCTATACCAAATAAAAGCTTTATTCTGTCTTGTTCTGCCATCTGGATGATTTTCTTTGCCTGGACTTCTTTCTCTTCTGTTCCATAGTTGTTGCCCCTTATTCTGCTTAGCCCTGAGAGTGCAGGTGGTGCAACTTTATAAACAGGGTTGAAGAGAGGAATTAGTTCTCTGGGCCCCCTAAACTTCCTGCATACTCACTGTGCACATGGTATTTTATCAATCAGATCATTGCCTGCATATATGTGGTGATAACCCTGGAAAGAATCTAGGCAAAGTATTTGACTTATCTCAGTTACAGGATTGATTTAGACAGATAACTATGTCTTTTTTAACATATGTGTAGCCAGGATAAAATGAAGTAACATTCAATTTATATTCTAACCCTCCTAGATGCAGTGGATTGGACTATAAATGTCACAATCAGAACGTACGTACGCATTTGTCCTCCTGGAAAATGTTGCGCGTATCCTTATTAAGTGCCACATATGTTAAAACAAGTTGTGTACATGCTTCTATGAAGTCAGATTGGAATGCCCTGTTTCAAGCTTATATGCAATGTTGTCAGTACCTACCTCACTCAGAGGATTCTGGAGATGCTTTGTGTTTCGGATGATACACTGGGACTGTCTGGACTTCAGAAGGTCATGCTGGTGAGAACTTCTGCTGGTCATCCTTTGGAATAAGCCCCTTGGAAAAGTTCTTATCATTCTCTGTTACTGGTGTAGGATCACAGCAGAAGTATAGATGCTTTAAAAAGCTATATGAAGCATATTAACCGAGTACTGTTTATCCCTTAAGGTCAGATGTTGTCATTGAGATGCCCTAGGAATAATGTTTTGCTTTATCCAGGTGTTTCTCCATTGAAGATGAAGGGAAAAGAGTGACAGCTGGCGTGATAAACCATTTTTTTCAGTACAGATCTGTATTTCCTTCTGTGGCTAAAATCAGCAGTGTACTATTAACAGAGAACATCTGAATGCAGTTGTCACTTTGTCCTCTGGTTCATATCCAACACCTGCTGACCAGTGGAAGAAACAGGCTCTGCTGGCCACATAGAATTGAAGGATTTTAGAATTGGCAGCATTTCCATCCAGCTTCCCAGTTACACTCCAGTCACATTAAGGTTACCAGCAGGCATCGTTTCCTTATTCCTTTTGATAGCTCTGGGGTCATTCATATCTCAGTAAATCTTGACTCACAGCCATTTTTCTGCCTCCATAAAAATGGGCTTCTTGTGAGCCCAAAAGGTGATAGTGTTGGTGGGCCAGAACACTTATTTTTCTAGTGCTGGTATAGTCTTCACCTCTTCTCATTTCTCCTGGATCTAGTCTCCTCTGGCTGCCAAGGCTTCTGTGGTATTCTGAGTCCACAATCTGCTTGATTGACGACATCTCATAAAAATAAAAGGCAAGTAATAGTAGACAGATTTATTAAGCCACTTGTAATGATGTGTCAGATTCACTGAACCTTAAATCTCTTTCATATTTTTCCATGAACAGTGTAGTCTTTTAAAATCTTTCTAATGTAACCAGTACTGGAGAAGGTGGTTGAGCCTGAACAGCTCTTCCTCCCGCTGTTTTCAGTGATGCTTCTGTTGCCAAACTAAATCTTCTAAGGGTAGAAGGGTCTGAGGAGCGATATTTTGCTCTTCTAGCATTTGCAGATTAAGTTACTATTTCAGTCCTTGATTTGAGACATACTATGACATCAGTTTCTTTGTCATTGCTCTCACCTTCTTGTCTTTCATCCTTGCCCAGGGAAAACCTTTTGCTAATAGCAGTTGGGTAGTTCTGAACACTGTTCTTCTGATAAATGCTATTAGGCTCTTCAAAATTACAAATGCAAGGGCAACGGTTCTCAAATCTAAGAGTGAATTACTCTCTGGTATTTATATGCGATACCAGACTTATCTTCTGTCTTGGTCTGGCATTAAACCTGAAGCACAGACCTCAATGGAAACTTTCTCTGTAGGGTCTGGGTTTTTTTTTTACACTTTCATACTGCTCTGCTGAAAGTCTCTGTACGAACTTGCTACTTCATAAGGCTATAAAGAAACATACACAGGGCCATGGAATGACCTTTCACTAAAAGCTAGGATTTTGTGTCAGTAAGAGTCGTTTCACTCAGATGGGTTGTGAGACCTCTATGGCCTTTCTTCCCAGCTGATGGAAGCAGGTGCTGAGAGGGCATCTGGCCCAACTGGCACTGCAGGGCCCTGCTGTCACCCATGGGGAGGCACCTCCTGGTGCTTCCCAGTGTGACAGGATCTGAACTCATGTTTCCACAGGCCTGTCTTTGATGTGTTCGCACTGCAGTCTCCTGAAGCACTTCTGTCTCTGCTCTGGGGGTCTCTAGCAGTCAGCACAGAGGAGCATGAGGGACTGCCTCAATTCATGCTGCCTTACAGGCAGGAAAGCCAAACTGCCCTTGTTACCAATGCACCTTCACTTGAAGCTGACGCTGTATGTAATGACAAATGATTAAATTCAGCCGTTAGGGATCCTTACTAAAATTCAGATTCTATTTTAAGTAAGATGGGTGAGAATAGAGCAACATTTTTTGAATTCGTTTCTCATACCTAGTAGAGTACACTGCTGGCAGTAAACTGCTGACATAACAGGATTTCACTAAAGAAGGCAAGCACCAAATTTCCTGGAGTTTTGAACGGCAAGCATCGACACATGGAACTTTGTGGACACCTCTTCATTGTCCACAGTTTGTGATGCATTGTGTACTGATGGTGCCACTGGCAAAAGTATTTTAGGTACTCAATCAGCCATTGTTTCAGTATAGTTTGCTGGCTAATCCTGTTGGAGGCATTATCACAACTTGCTTGACAATGACCCTAACCACTGTGTTTCTTCTGTGTTAATTCATGTGCTTATGTTTATTATAGTTAATTCCAGTGCTGGTTGAACCATTCACATTTGGACATGCTGTATGACTTTCAAACAAGGATATGTGTAAATCTATGAATACATAATTCACTGTGCTAGAGAATCCAGTTGCATGTATAAAGAGTAAATCTGCATACACATAAGCCAGGTGTGATCATCCTAAGACCTGAGCTCTCAAATATTAGGCTTTATGCAGAACTGTGTTGTCACTGAATGCAATATGTATGTGCAAACATAATGTAATTTCTGAACAAAAGAAGAACATGCACGGAGTAATCTTGACTCAAAGCTAAATTCCAGTTATGATACTATATAGTTCCTGTAAAATATTTAGAAATCAAACTGGTTTCTGTGGTATGTATTGTTACATTTTAAGTTCGGGGCGGGGGGGGGGGTGTGTTTTGGTTTGTTTTTTTGGGGGGGAGGTTGGTTTGAGGAATTTTTTTGTTTGGTGGGTTTGCTTTTTTTTTTTCATTTTCATTTTAATATTCATATTCATTCTGCTTCTAGCAGTAATGAAACATTTGGCTCAGAAGCCTCAGAAGCCAAATGCCAGTTTTAAGTTTCTGCTTGTCATTGCCAGGTACTAACTCTAAAGTATCTCTTCTTACTGAGAACCCTTCCAGAAGGTGCAGCTGTGTGCTGGTTTCATCTTGCACTTTGTGGCTCTGTTGGCAACCTTTGAACATAGTATGCTCCTGTCTCTCACACACTGCCATTGCCTTAGCACTGTTCAGGCCTGTCTGTGTCAGGGAGAGGGAAGAGTTCATGATTGAAGCAAACCCTGGCTTGTGGTTCATCTCACTGGTTTTCACTGTGTCAAGGTAAAAATAAAGCCAGTGGAAAATTCAGCTTTTATCATGTGTCATCAGAAGCTTCCTTACTATCTGGAGACCCACTACCAGACTTGTGACTAGAAAGAAGACACGAAAACTGTGTTAAAGCTTTTCAGAACCGTAATATTTTGGAGAGTGTGGAATTTGAGAAAAATTACAGCAATTCGGGGGAAAAATGATTGCTTTACGTGAAAAACTGATGCTGGATTTTAGCAAAGGGATCTACAAAGTTGCTCAGATTATTAGGAGTGGATTTGGTTCACCAAACCTCCGTGCTATACTGCAGCATGCTTCAAAGCAAAAGATGTTTTTGAAATCAGGTAATAAATGCAGGTTGCATGTGAGCTTTTTTCACTTCTCTTTTATTAAAACTGGTGTATCTGAAAAGTTTTCCTTTCCCTCTGTAGATCTTAAGATGCATGCTGAGTTTTATTCTGGAACACATTATCTAGAATCAGGAGTTCTTCAAGGATAACTTGTATTCTGCCTCTGAGTGTCAAAGTGGGTGTTTTTTTCCAAAATTAGGTGTAGTTTTGTTTGGTTTAGCCTCTGCCATTTGCTCATTTTGAAATTGAAGGGCACTGTTCCAAAATTGGGCTGTCTTCTGTGTAAGTGTTCTAAACTGGCTTCAGCTCTGTAAGTACTGCTAAGTCTTTTGTTTCCTGACGGATATGTGTTTCGTGGGGCCTTTAACTGAAGATAATTTTCTATTTTGTGCAAAATTTGGGAAGTTTAAAGTACAAATCAGTACGATGCTGTGAGTTAATTATATTGGAGATGGCGCAATAAGTAGGAAATCCTAGAACAGGTGGGAGGTTAAGTGATTTTAATTTGTTAATGTCATCTCCTACATGCTCATGGAGGGAGTGCTTTTTTCAGTGTTGCTGAGTGCTGTAACTGTGTGAATTAGATGCATTCTTCTGTTACTGCTGTGTTGAAGATAACTGCAGGCTTTATACCTGCCATCATCTGTTTGTATATGTTTGTGTCTTTTTGCTGTAGAGCTTATACTCACCAGTGTATGCATAGTATTAAAAGAGAGGTGAATATCATGTGGTTTTAGCCAAATACACGAGTAATTTACAGTTTATGTATTTGTGGCATAAATTGTTACTATTTTAAAGGCTCTCTTCATATCTAAAATTTCAGCAGTCTCTTTGGTAGCTAGAAACTCATAATTTTCGAGAAAAGGAACTTGATATATGGAGGAAGAGACACCAGAAATCCCATAAACTCCTAAAATTTTAATATTTTTCAAATTGCATATTTTAGGGTAGCAGAGGAGTGATGGAAATCTTCCTTTTAACCAGTGTGCCGTTGGCTTTACATACTGTATGTTCTGTAGTCGTTACAGGTTTTGCATGAAAAAAAAAGGTAAATGCATAGCTTCCAAAAGCCTTTTCACTTTCTGTAACAGATTGTGATACAAACCTAGTTTATAAGCTAAGATCCTGCTTAAAGTGTACACGAAAAGAATGGAGCATCAGGATAGTTGCCGTAGGAGGCAGTCTTTGTTTACGTAATCTAGATAACGTCTACATCCGCCTCATTCCTTATGTCCCACAGAGACAAACCAGTCTCTGTAGAGTCTTTTTTCACCCTTCAAGGGCTTCTTCCCATGAACTGAACCTGACATTGGGTTCTCCTTTTTGCTTTGCTTGGACTCCATCCCTTTTGTAGAAAATCAAAATTTAGTGTGAAATAGAATTATTTTCCTAAATACACCTTGTTTATAGGTCTCTTGCCATCATTTCAAGGCACAGTTTGGTTAATGTGAGAAAGCATGGTTCTCTTTGGTTTCAGTAGCCTTAAAGGACTATCCCTGACCTGCCTAGCTTTCACCCAAAATGTTTCAAATGCCTGTTGCATTTTACTTCTGTCCTCTGTCTCTGTTTCTCCTTGTGTCTCCTTTCTTTCCTCAGCTTCAGTTTAGACTGTTGCTGCATGCTGCCTCTAGCTGGAATTATGAGGTGAACGTCTTTGTTCAGAGGTGATGCAATTTCATTGCTGTTATGCAAGAGGGAGAATGGTACTTAATGTAACTAGCAACCTAAGGGAGCAGAAAGTTACTTTCATACATAAAAATATGTAAACTCTGTTCTTAAAACCTGTTCTTCCTCTGCTTCCACATAAGGGATGCATTTTATGCCCTTAGCATTTTGTGAGTCTGTTACTATCTCATAATTCTAGCTTTTAATCGCAGTGTTATACTAATTCAACTATCTGACAAAACTTTAGAGTTTATTATGTCTACTCGTTTGCATTTTTCAGCTACCTAGGGTGCCACCAAGGAAGGAAGTACTGTGGTTTTTAACAGAATCTACCCTCTAAAAAGCTAAGCAGACAACCCTTAGTTACAGTGCTGTCTTTTATTGCTCTAGCATGTCAGTCTAGTATCATGTTTTCCTTCATTTTGTCCAGAACTGGTAATATAACTAGTATGTAGTCATCTTACTTATTCTTTCTGAGTGCAGATACGGTATTAGAACTTTTTTGATCCCCAGGAATTTCTCTGATTTTTCACAAGTCATTAAAAAATAATATGATCTGGTCAGAGATCTGCTTAGGCAACTCTTTAGGGACTCCTGGATGCTCATTTTCTGGGCCTCCAAAGTTAAACTGTTATGACTAACACATGTTTTTCAGTTTGAATGAACTAGAAAGTATTTCATCATTGTAGGTGTAAGTAGTGATAGGACAAGGGGGTAATGTCGTTAAAGTGAAAGAAGGTAGATTTAGATCAGGTATTAGGAGGCAATTCTTCCCTGTGAGGGTGGTGAGGCACTGGCACAGGGTGCGCAGAGAAGCTGTGGCTGCCCCATCTCCAGCAGTGTTCAAGGCCAAGTTGGATGGGGCTTTGAGCAACCTGGCCTAGTGGAAGGTGTCCCTGCCTGTTGCAGTGGGCCTGGAACCAGAGAATTTTAACGTCCCTTCCAACCAAAACCTTTCTGTTATTATTGTAGCATCATTCTTCTTTTTGCAAGGGGCATGTCTCAGTCTCCCAGTATGCACCGCTTCCATTGCTAGTTTGTAAACAATTGTTATTTATTGTCTTTCATTTCTCTCCTCAGTTTTCTTCATGTCCAGACTTCTTCTGTATGTTCCTTGCTGTCTTACCAATTTTTAATTTTTGCATCTTTAAAAAGTTATATATTTTTTTGCTTCCAAAATAGGGTGAATTCTGAGCCAAAAATTTCTGCTTTCTCTTTTTCAGTTTTGGTACATTTAATTTTTGGCTATTTCAAAGGTTTTCATTAAAGACTCTCCACCCATATTTAGCTGTTGTAGTTTTTAGTTTTGGTTTGTTGGTTTTTTTTATTTCTTAATTATCCTTATTTTTTTTCCAGTTTCAGTCTTTTAGGAATAAAGTATGTGCATTTATGTATGTATGTATACATATGCATGCAGGCATACTTGTGCATGTGTGTTTAAGGGTTGCTGTCTACTTGTCCATGGTGAGTTTGATTCGGCAGGGATCACCATCGCTTAGGCAACTGGCAACTTTTACTTCAGTGATTAAGCTTTGTTTATCAATCATAATCCATCAATCTATGCCAGATGTTTCTGGCAGTAGTTTAATAATATCTTTATGTAAACGGTCTTTCTTTCCAGGAGTTAAACAGGACTGCTCTAAAACTTTTGAATTACTCTTTTGGCAAAAATAGTGCATTGAGAGATAGAACATCCCTCACATCACAAAGCTAGAACATTCCTTTATGCAGTGTGTTCTCTTTGTGAAATGAGTGGCTTGCGTGAAAGCTGACTTTGTATAAAATCTGTATGCAGGTTTGTTTGAATCTGCAAAATGTCCCTTTCTGATTATGCTGCTGTTGATTCCTAACCAGTCATTGTAAAAGAAAGTTCTTGCTTTACGTGAAGCACAACACTATTAATAGTAGCATGCTTGGAAATTGAAAGGAAACAGAAGTTATTGAACTTTTGTAAGAGTGTGAAATACAGGTCTTTTTAAGTCTGTTTTACCCAGGGGATCAGCAATTCCCAGATGGTGATGTGCTTAGCTCCCTCATCTGGTGCACACTGGGTGTAAACGTTTCAGACCAAAAGACTTCCCTTCCTTGAACTGTATTTCTGCCCATCCATACATTGCAAACTTTCATTATGTTTTCTTTTCCTAGGCAATATGGAGAGTGATTCTAGGACTGACTGAGATCCCTAAAAGAATATACTATAAAAACGGAATTGTCATATTTATTCAGCTTTCTAATTATTTGTGGAATGTTCTTGTTTAGGCCAGTGGGATGTTTGTTCTGTTCTTAAAAATTACCTGGTTGCATTACGTGTCATGACTTTCCTAAACAGAAGTTACATTCATCTGTAAGTTGGCTTATGTCTGTTCTTTTACAGCTTTTTCACTTCCAGATCTTACAGAACAGTTCGCACCTCCTGATGTTGCTCCACCGATTCTTATCAAGATAGTGGAGACCATTGAAAAGAAAGGTATGCTGAAGAGCAATTTACCAAGATTTTTTTTTTTACTTATGTGAGCCCAGACTGCAGAACTAGATCCAGAGCTGGCATTTCCTCTTTCTAGAGCTGCTAACGCAGCTTGACAGACATGGAATAATCTCATTTAAGGTTTCTGCTCAGTGGAGGCTACTTGGACTATCTTCCTTGTTTTCACTGAAGTAGTGAAGTTGTAACAGTATCTTTCACATGAAAACACTGTACTGGTGTATTCTATTCAGGTGGATTATCAGACATACTTCTCTCATACACAGTGGTGTGACACTTGCCTTACGTACACAGTGACGTTATGGTTCTGTGGATAATCAAAAATGACTTAAGTGTTACCTGTCCTGTAGAAGGGGCTCTGTGTGTCTGTTGACTCATAGGGTGCCAGAAGTCATGCTTGTAACGTAGAAGCCTCATTTAAATCTTTGAACCTATTAGGATGTGTCAGAACTTTTGTCATGTCCTTGTCCCATTCCTGTGGGGTGGCCTAACTCAAATTATTCACTTCTTACCCAACTAAAAGACCTGGTGTTTCCAGCGGGCATGCAGAATGTCAAGGAAGATCTGGCTCCCATGTTTCCCCTGCAAGCTGTTTTTTTCCCTTAGTCTTGGCTTTCTGCAGTCAGCCTGTGGAGAGTTGTACAGAATATGTGGGACTGCTGGCAACCCTGATTTTCCTTGGCCAGCTCTTCCTGCAGACAGCAATTTGCATGTACAAAGAGGTGTCTTACAGCCTTAAAAAGCAATCACATTCCATGTGTGGTAGGTGGATGCTAGTGGGAGAATGTTGCTATTTATGCTGTAGACACTTACTTGAAGAAAACAGAAATATGTTGTATCATGGCAACAGTCACTGGAATATTAATGTATCCCATCAATTTTGTTTTGAAGGTCTGGAGTGCTCAACTTTGTATGGAACACAAGGTTCAAGCAGCTCAGCAGAATTAAGACAAATTCTTGAATGTGGTAAGTATAGTTCTCTTCCTTAAAGCACTAGTTAGAATTTGTGGTCAGACTGTTTCTCTCTTCTTTGCTCCCCTACTCTGCTTACATACATGTGCTGGCTGTGAATAATATAATATTAAAAAGCTAAGTAAAAAATATTTGTAACTTTTACACTTAGTATGAAACATCTTTCATTTTTACAGGGTTTCTTTTTTTCGTGGTTTCACTGCATTTTTTTTCTAAGAATAATTATTTTAATCATTTCTTGGTCACTTGCTTGTTCAAAGACTGACAATCTAGCTATACAGAGAAAAACAAGATGCTTTATCAGAAGCAAGATAAAGATACAGTATTCCTGTAAGGCTGCAGGTTATTATTTTGAAAACAAATGTCTATTTGTTTGCATACAGTTCTCTGTGTGCATTTTTTTGGTCCAGCAGGTGGGGAGGCAATAGATGCACATTGCATGCCTGCTACAGAGATAATACTGGAAGGCAAAGAGAATTTAATTGATGTTGCTGCAGTAGGCTGGATTCTCAGGTTTGGGGCAGTAAAATGCAGCTACACCGCTAACACCCTACACCCATTCAAGTTTCCCAAAATATATTTCCTTCTCTTTTTCGGACTCTTTATTTCTACTTCAGGCCAGAATATACTGGCATGGCAACGCTGTCACAGTATAACAGATTGGGAGTTGATGTAGAAGTGCTTGATCACACCTTTGCAAGCTGGGTCTCAGTGTCAGGTGTGAGCTTCCACTTGCAGAAGAAAGCACAAAAATACAAAATGAAACTGGTTATGTGCCATGTTGCTAAAGGGACACAAAAAAGGCAGATTCAAACTGTGAATTAGCTCTCTTTATTTTTAGTAATTGCAATTATTAACAAAATGAACAACGGCTGATAATAGGAGTTGTCTGTTCCTTCAAATCAAAAGAACATCCTCTCCTGATGGTGGTGGGAGTGAAGTAAGTATATGAGTGCAAGCAGGGAGAGGAGATGTGCATGCGATGCTAGCAACCTAAGCTGTATTTTTAGTATTGCAATTTCTAAGTCCAATTAAATCCAGATTTTCTATGGCACCAGTATGGATGTATCTCTTAATTTATCTGAATCCCTTTTTAAATCTCTAAACTGAGGTGTACCTTTATGGAAGGTTCATCTCCTGAGATCAAGAACATGTTTACATGTGTTTTTATTTAGAATGTAATTACATTTGGCAAAATGAAACAGGACTTTACTCTTTAATAACAGTGTATCTTTATGGGTTCCCTTTAAGATATCATCGGAATCTTCCAGGACAGAGCTGGTGCAGTGTGTGGGTGTCCAAATGTATGGATAAAGACAGATCTCATCTCCTCTGCCTATTGTCTTTAATTAGCAGAGCACTAATTCGGAGTGCAAAGTTGGCTTGGGTCTCAAAGTTGTGAACTGCATTAGGGTGCTATTCTGCTTGTGGATAAAATGTTCCCCATATTAACTGGATAACTGCCCATTAGCTTCAATACAGTATTATCTGGGCAGTGGCAATCCCAGGAAAAGCTACAGGTTGGGCAGAGAAGTGATTGAGAGCAGCCCTGGAGAGAAGGACTGGGGGGTGTTGGTCTTAACATGAGAAACTTAACATGAGCCAGCTTCAGTGTGCACTTGCAGCCCAGAACGCCAACCGTATCTTGGGCTGCATCAAAAGGAGTGTGACCAGCAGGTTGAGAAAGGTGGTCCTGCCCCTCTCCTCTGCTCTTGTGAGACCCCACTTGGAGTATTGTGTGCAGTTCTGGTGTCCCCAATATAAGAAGGACATGGAACTGTTGGAACAAGTGCGGAGGAGGGCCATGAGGATGATCAGGGGACTGGAGCACCTCCCATATGAAGACAGGCTGAGAAAGCTGGGACTGTTCAGCTTGGAGGAGAGAAGGCTGT
Source organism: Pezoporus occidentalis (assembly GCF_034315485.1). Classification (NCBI taxonomy): domain Eukaryota; kingdom Metazoa; phylum Chordata; class Aves; order Psittaciformes; family Psittacidae; genus Pezoporus; species Pezoporus occidentalis. The sequence goes on from NW_026913425.1 coordinate 2,558,215, forward strand.
GTGGAGACCTCATCGCAGCCTTCCAGTATCTGAAGGGGGCTTACAAGGATGCTGGAGAAGACTCCTCATTAGGGACTATAGGACAAGGGTTAATGGGTTTAAACTGAAACAGGGGAAGTTCAGGTCAGATACAAGAAAGAAGTTCTTTACTGTGAGGGTGGTGAGGTGATGGAACCGGTTGCCCAAAGAATTGGTAAATGCTCCATCCCTGGCAGTGTTCAAGGCTAGATTGGACAGAGCCTTGGGTGTCATGCTACAGGGTGAGGTTGGAGTTAGATGCTCTAAAAGTCCTTTCCAACCCAAACTATTCTATGAATCTATGATTTTGATGCATAATTGCTGTTGTACAATTCATGCCCACACTGCAATTTTTTATCATGTGAGCTATAACTGTTTTTTTTTTTACCATGCAAATTCCTTGGTGTCTGATAAAATTGAGCTCCTACTGCAAGCTTTCCTTTGGGGAAACCAGAAATGAGGTAGAGTAGCACTGAGTTTTTCACTACCCCCTCTTGGCTGCCTGTTTTTTACAGTGTAAGTAGACAAACCGCATATCTGATTCCTGTACCTCTCTGTCAAATCTGGATCAAACTGGCCAAATAGATTCAGCAGTTACTTTACAAGGGACTTGGCTAGCCTAAAAAAGTTGGTCAGCATTAATACCTCTAAATTCTTGTACCAAATGTATCTTTCTGTAAACATTTAGGAGTTTACTGCACAAGAGTTTGTTTTAAGATGAACCCTAATCTTGCTTGCCCTAAGTAAGCATTTGTGTCTTCTCCTATTTTTATTTGTGCTGCTGATATTCCTTGCTCCAGCACTAACAAGTAGTTCTTTATGCGACACTCCCAAGTATTAGCCCAAGTCATAACCATCCTGGAAGGGTATCAGGTTTTACAAGATAAATATTAACAGTTGCATAACACACCAAGCACCAAGTTCTGCACGTGTATATTTGTTTTGACTTGCTCACATGAGTATTTACAGACTTGGAGCCCCAAGTTGTTAATCAAACTTCCAGTTGTAATAGAGGTAGCTGTCAGTAGAGAAGCTGCATTTGCCCAAACCCTTGATTAATACTTACTTCACACACAAAGTATTTACAGGTAAAACAGAGAGCTGTTAAAAATATTCTGATGTTCCATAGCATTGCCAACGTGCAGCAAAGTCACTGACTACGGTTATTCTGAGTTCAGCTCTGTGCCGTATGTGACAGAAGGCCGCACATAGCTGTCGAAACCATTTGGTTCATCAGATGTCAAAGGGCTGGCCATGCTGTTGAGCACTGTGTTCTTCATCTCAGAAATGTTTCTTGGTGTCTTGCACTCTTTCTTGTAATTTGTTCCCCATAAACCAGATAGAACTTAGCAGCTTTGGATTGGTATATCATGAGTTTGTGTATTTTTTCCAGTTCCTAATGTTTAAAAAGTATGTTGCTCTTTCCCTCTAGATGCTTCTTCACTGGATTTAGAGACATTTGATGTGCACACTTTATCAGATGCTCTCAAGAGGTATCTTCTGGACCTGCCAAATCCCATCATTCCAGCAGCTGTTTACAGTGACATGATTTCTGTAGCTCAAGGTATGATTATCACATCATTTCAAATGTCAGGCAAAAAAGCTGTTATTAGGATTCTGAATAGCCAGTGGTCTAGCTGTCACCCACAGAACGAGGAAGATTCTGCACAACCTGGCAGCATTTCAGAAAACGTATATACTTTCACCATTTTTAATAAAAGCTGTTTCAATTCAGATGTAGACATGCATTATTTAGTTACCTATCTAAGTAAACATAATGGAAAATATATGGGATAACACAGTTCATTTTAGTAAGTAGAATGACTATAGAAAAACTGGGGTGAAAAATCAAGGACTTATCTGTATGCAGAAAGCTAATTTTTAACTTTTTTATCAGTGCTGACAAAGTAAATGTATTAGAGGTCATGACATTCTGCAATATGTTGGAAGTTGCAGCTTATGAAGTGAGAAATACATACATGTAAGATTCATCATCTGCAGTGGTCATTTCAAGCAAGTACAGGTTACAGGCTTTCAGCTTGTGGACCAAATAGTCTGTTATGTATCTCAGGACCGGATATTGTTACTGGTAACCTTCAAAGTCACAACAGCACCTGTGAGACTTATCTAGTGCATCTCAGAATTACCCAATCATGTGTGACACTAAACATAAGGCAGACTTCTACCAGTACACTGTGAACACATTGTGGTTTTTACCAAAATGCGTATCTGTTTCCATTTGACTTTTAAATGCTTGTTCTTTTCTCTTGCCTGAGCCATTTCACTTTTTTCAAAAGGAGAAAGAAGTCTTACTGCACTAATGAAGGACAGAATTTTATTTTTTTTTCCTCTAAAATTGATGCTTCTAAAGGAGTCATATGTAGTTTCATTTTACTTGTTGAATGTTAATGTGCTGATATTAAGAGCCTTTTATCTGTTTGCTTGCAGAAGTGCAGAGCTCAGAAGAGTATGCTCAGTTGCTGAAGAAACTCATCAGATCTCCAAATTTACCTCCCCAGTATTGGCTCACACTCCAGTATTTGCTCAAACATTTCCTCAGAGTTTGTCAAGCCTCCAGCAAAAATCTTTTGAATGCAAGGTCTCTGGCTGAAATTTTCAGCCCTCTGCTTTTCAAATTTCAGATAGCAAGGTACGTGGGTCATCTATATTCTATTTTGTACTGTACATATGGGTTAGTTTTACATAAGGGTAAGTTCAATGAATTAATTTCCTGACCTTCTAATGTGGAGGGCACTTCTGTAAATTTTTCCAATTTCCTTTTTTCTTACAATTTTAACAAACATTGGCAATTTTTCGTAGTTCTTACTGCTTAAACCGTCTTTTTCAGCTCTGATAATACTGAATATCACATAAAAATCCTAGAGGTTTTAATCACAAGTGAATGGAATGAGAGACAGCCTGTACCAGGTAAAAACTATTTTTAATTTAAAAAGTTATATACCATTGTTTTCTTAAATAAGAAATTCAACCTAAGGACAGTAAATGCTCATCATTTTTTCTTTTTTAATAAAAATCTCCAGGTTTCAATCAGATATTTGATAGGAGGAAGGCAGAGTTGCTGACTCTTTACAAAGGAAATTGTTAACTCAACACTTCATAGGTTAGTTTAAAGTAAGTCCTTTTACAGCTTATTAACAGAGAATATCCAAAAAAAAAGTATAGGGTGATGGGGAACAGATAATTGGGCAGGCTGTGGCTTTCCCACCTCTCTATTCAAAGTACAAGGTAAAGTTCATGACAGTAGGATTTGTAGAGATGCTTAAGATTTGAAGAGCTAGAGCACAGCAGCAGTAAAATGCCTTATTTCTCCTGTTTATAGGTGGGTGCATTGTATAATCGCCTTTCTCAGCTACTGAAGACTAGTTTAAAATGGCTAACATTTTTGTTCCTACTGCTGTGAAATGGAAGGCTTT